>NC_087486.1:2124772-3338522 GCF_036417665.1 Passer domesticus
ATGGTGCTGTGACCCAGCTGCCAATTAACAAAACCTTAACAAGACTTGAAGGAAGAACACAATACTGATGTGTGAAAATTTTACCATGGATCATATTTTGACAAGAACTTTGAGAATACGCTGAAAATAAAACACTTCTTCCCAGTGTGTAAAAGACCTGAAAAAAGCCATCATTAGCCATCTCCACCACAACTGCTGGAGAACAAAAAAAAAACCTCCTTTCAAATAAAATTAAATTATCACAGAAATTAGAAGTCTAAAAATGACACTGTAGTTTATTATTTGAGTACAGGTGGGAGTTAGATTTGGCTCGGAGACAGACTGTAACTCAAAAAATACTGTGTAGTAAGAACCTGTTAATTTATAGCCAACTGGTTACTGAGTTAGAAGGTAACTACGTCATATCAGAGTCCTCTGGGAGTTTATTTTTAAACCTGGCCTATAGCTTGGGGATGAGCACGTATTGATATGAGAGGGGCTGGTGTCATAGAGAACCCTTTGATGAGAAATAAAGCATTTTCTGTGGCCCTGTGCTGGCCCCGACACGGTGAGGAGGCTGGAATGAGCAGGAGGGTGAAATTACTGCTCCCACAGCCTTGACTCACCCAGTCTGAGCCCCAGCCAGAGCTGGCTGAGCTCCAGCGGGGTCCCTGGTGCCCAGGGGGCTTCACCCCTGTCACTACAAGGCACAAAAAAACACGACACGAACACACTGCTGCTCTTGAGGTTAAAAAGGGCAGTTCATTTTCTAACTCCAACATTTATAGGTTTCCAAAAGTGACAGTGGATTGGAGGGTGAAAGTGCCACTGGACAAACCAAGAGTCCATCAAACCTCTCCTCCTCCACAAAAGAACACAAAACAATAAGTTATTTACAGAAAGCGTGTGAGAAAGCTCGTTACAAGAATGTAAACACCAGAAGGCTTAGAAAAACTTAAAAAATCAGGGCAACACATGCCCTGCCACACACCAAATTTATCCACGAGCATCCCCTGCCACACACCAAATTTATCCACGAGCATCCCCTGCCATACACAAAATTAATCCATGAGCATGCCCTCCCATACACCAAATTTATCCACGAGCATCCCCTGCCATACAATAAACACATCCAGGAGCATCCCCTCCCACACACCAAACACATCCACGAGCATCCCCTGCCAGACCCCAAACACATCCACAATCATCCCCTGCCACACAACAAATTTATCCATGAGCATCCCCTGCCACACAACAAATTTATCCATGAGCATCGCCTCCCATACACCAAATTTATCCACGAGCATCCTCTGCCATACACCAAACACATCCAGGAGCATCCCCTGCCAGACACCAAATTTATCCACGAGCATCCCCTGCCAGAGCCCAAACCCACCCAGGAGCACCCTCTGTGCTCCCAGGGCACCCCAGACCCCCAAGCCCAGCCCAGCTGGAGCTCGGCCGTGCCGGGAGGGGGCTGGAGCTGCCCACGGTGTCTGATCTCTGATCTCACCCCCTCCCCTGCACGCCAGGGCTGCCAGGGGAAGCCCAGGGCGAGTCAGCAGGAAACGCATGCAAATGCTGCAGCCTGAGAACCCCGCTCAGGAAAGCCCCAGCACAACCTCAGCCACGCTGAGCCCCTGCTGGTGGCCCAGCAGAGCCAGCCTGGCACTGCCAGGGGGGACAGCAGCCTCACAGGGCAGCTACAGAGACCTGGGAGTGAAAACTCCCACGGCAAGGGGAAAAAATCAACCCCACACCTGGAAGTGAGGCTGCTCACACCATATAAAGGCAAAAAATAACGCTGCTTTCTGCCCTGGTTTTGGCTGTTTTTCTTGCAGTAACAGCCAGCTAGCTCTGTGCCAGACTGACGGTGTCAGCTCCAGGTAGGACCTTGGCACTGCTCTCCAGACAGGCACAGGGTTGTACAACTGCACTTCCAAAGTGGGAAACAACTCTCAAAACCTGGAATTCCTCACCCAGCCCAGCAGCAGAGAGACTCAGCTGCTTCCCCTCAGGTTCCTGGGCTCATCTCCTGGAGGTTGTGCTCAGGGTCACAGCCTCGGGCAGCTCAAAGTCCTCACAGCAATGCCAGAAAATTCTATTTCTCCCCAATCTGTCCTTTAACACCTTGGTCCCATTTAGCCCTTCACAGCCCTGATGGGTGTAACAGGACCAAGCTGGGCCTGCCCCTCTGGGGTTGCCAGCCTCCATCAGCTGTGGCCTCTGGCTCTGCCCTGGAGTGAACAGTGATGTGAGGAGCCACTCACAGCACAAATCTCACTAATTTGTTCTTTCAGCACCAGTGGATTTGAGTTAAAACAGTTTTAACTGTTTTCCCAAGCTCCCACCAGCCCTGGATGGGAGCAGATTTGGGGAAGCCAAAGCCCTGGGCACTGGGTCTGTCACAGACGCTGCTGCTGGACCAGCAGAGGGATGAGGAAGAGGTTTAGATGGGCTTTGAGGTGTTGTGATTTCTCACCACACTGTGACAGTCACACACCACGACCTTTCCTCCTTCCCCATCCCGCTGTGACTGTGGAGTTGGGGAGTGGGCTGCCCTTAAACATCACCTCCAAACAACTCTCAGTGCCCTTTCTGCTACCCTGGAGCCCAGCAGAGGAAAAAACCCAGGTGATAACCAGGCCAGGAAGATTTGCCTCTGTGTGATCTGTTGTAATGTTCTTTTTTTTCAACGTAATGGCATCACACATCCTTGTGGCCCTGCGAGTCTGCTCCTGGGGTGACTAATTCAGGATAGTCCCCAAGCCCGAGTACACCCTGCACCTCTCCAGTGCTGATGACAACAGGCAGAGCTTTGAGACAAGGGAATTGCCCAAGACACATCTAATCTGGAGCTCTGGCTCTGTGTGTCATGTGGTAGCTGGGTAGGCTGTGTCCCCTGAGCCCTGCACCTTGCTGGGGACAGCACACAGGCTCCTGTGCTGTGTCCCCACACCCCTGGGCTGTGGGGACACTCCTGTGCCTGCTCTGCTGAGTGCTGCCATGACCTGTGTTCAACTCGGGGTGTTCTGGTGGCGTTCTGGGGACACCAAGGGCTCCAAATGTGTCCCCGTGGCTGCTCTGCAGGGCACACAATGACCATTGTTTGCCTTCGGGGCGGGTGAGCAGCCTCTGGCTTGGGAGGAACAAAGCCCGGAGCCAGTTCCTGCAAACACAAAACATGCCTTTTATCACTTCATGACAAATTGGTTTGTCAGCAGCAGGAAGTGATGTTACTGCCGTCCTCAGCGAGGGGAAACTCCTCGTGGTTTCCATGGGGATGTATGCCACTGGAGAGCCGCAGATTTATACAAACTGAAAGCTCCACGCACGCCCGCTGTGAGCCAGGATTGGGGATGGGATAGCACGGGATGGTCTCAGCTGGCTCCTGCCAGCACGGCGTGGGGGAGGCAGAGAAACGGGAATTTAAAGCCCTAAACCGGGGTGAACTGTCTGCCTTAATATTCCGATAAAAGCAGCAGAGCTGGGAGAATAAATAAGGGCTGGGAAGTTAGGATTCTTCCAAAAAGTTCAGCCTGGCTGTGCCACCAAGGCATCCTCCTCCTCCTCCTCCCTCATCCTGCTCCTTCCCCATCCCTCCCAGCAATCCCCCCAGCTGATCCCACCCACCTGCCCGAAGCTGTCCCCCCGAGGGGACATTTGGCACTCTGATCTCTGTCCCCCGGGAGCAGTTTGGGACCCGGGTGCCATCCCCATCCACAAAAAGCTCGCAGCAGTCTGAGGCTGGGCTCTGGTCAGAGCCGGATTACAGGGAACAGCAGAAGGATCCCCATAAAGATGGGACAGGGCACGGGGTGTCGGGGCTGGGGGCTGGCAGGGGCCGCAGCCCTGCTCCCAGCCCACAGCAGCCTTTGTGCTGAGGCAGCTCTCTCTGCACCCCTCTGGCAGGTGCCTGCTTAGGCTCTAAAAGCTGATCTGCTGCCAGGTAATGAGTTTTATTGTTCCAAGAAACACATAAACAAGCTCCCGCGGCTGTCAGGGAGCGGATTTCTGTTTGAATTGCGATTAACAGGCAGGATTTTTTTTTTTATCAGTTGCATGGCCAGGGCTGCCAAGGTTGTATTTTTCCACTGAACGAGCTCTGCTTGGCTTTGAAGGTGAAAGTTTGTTCCACCCTTTACTGCAGGTGTAAAAAGGCTCACGTATTCAGAGACAGTCTTGCATATTTAATCAGGACAGCAATGGCAGGTTCGAGGTGCCAAGGGATTTTCCATGGGCAAAGGGGTTTTGCAGGATTTGCAGCACGGGGCAGGTTTTGGGGAGGACATTCACTTTGATGTTCGGGTACTTCAGGGAAATAAGAGTTTCTAAGTTCACTTCCCAGTGCCCAGGGATCTCTCCTCTTTTAGCTGCTCCATTTTTTCCCTGCCTCGGTGTCAGGTTGAAAGTCGCTGAGGGCTGACGTGGTGCTGACGACAGAGCTGCTCAGAGGGGCAGCTCACAGGGAAGAGCTCCAGAGGCAGCAGTGCATCATCCCATCCTCCAAGGGCACCTTCTCCCAGGAGAACAAGCCTGCATTTAGCACCATTAATACCCCAGGTAACTTGCAGGGGTTTGGGGTGCTTTGCTCATCTTGCTGTGTGACATTTATGCTCACAAAAACCTTGCCCTGTACACGCAAGATCACAGCTGCTTAAATTCCTTGATTTTACACTCACCACCTGGTGTGTGCCAGAGAAAAACTATTTTTGATGGTGCAAAAGTTGGATTTTACTCTGAATATCAGATATGCAGGAGCTGGTGGCTCCCTTGTGGAATATGGGAAACCCAGAACCCTGCTGCTCCCTCAGCATCTCTCTCCTCTTATCCTGCCTAGGAAATCAAGCTTCCAGCTGCATCCCACAGCTTCCCTGGGAAGGGATGTGACAGCAGGGATGCTGTCCTGCCCCACAGAGCCCGGGAGAGGTGCAGATCTGTCCCAGGAACCCTTTGCTGCCCATCACCCTGCCCAGAGATGCTGCTGGAGCTCCCCTGCCTGGCTTTGGCTGTGCTGCCTCAACTCCTCACTGCCCCAACAGAAACACCAGATCCAAGTCACTCTAGTGATAATCTCCAGCAGGAAAGAATTTATTTGGGTCTGGGTAAGAAAATGGGTGAGCTGCTGGTTACCTGATCCCTTGTCATGCCCTGGTTTGTTTACAGAGACAGCCCAGCCAGCCAAATACCTCACTGCAGGCATCAGGGGGCAGTTTGAGTTGCAAAAAGGATTTAAGGAGGTGGGACAGAAAAAGAAAAACACTCTGTGAGTTTGTGCCAAGCCTTAGAGATCTGTTACTAACAGGTTAATTTTTAGACTTAACCTTTCAAGCATCAGAAGTAAACAAGGAATAAGGAAGCTTATTCCTCCTTCTTAGGAGAAGGACTATTTTAAATTGAGTGTAGCCCAGTGCCCAAGTCTCAGCTGGTTCTAACTGTTACAGCCAAATCCACTCCCAGCTGAGCAGCCAGCCTTGGCTCCCTGCCACTGCACACAATTACACGGGGACAAAGAAAAGCTCAGGTTAAGAACCTGCAGTAGTTTCTAGTCAATTATGGTGCTTAAACCCATTTTTCTCAGTCAAGACCCGAGGCCAGAAGAGCTGAAAATTACAGCTCTACACCCTGGAGCTTCACATGAGTTTTGGGACTGTGAAATGCAGTATTTTAAAGAATATATCATCCAGATGAATAGAAATATCATAATTTATTCCATTTGGTATAAAAAAGGTTATAATCATGTAACAAAACTAAGTCTTCATAAGAAGAAATATATTATTTCACATCATAAATAAATCGGCAAACATACAACCCTTGGCAACTCAAAAAAAAAAAAAAGCACTCGCCTGGTGCTTTCATGTCAGTGCTTGGGAAACAGGAAGAGCTGACAGATATACACACACAGGATTATTGTACCAAAAAATACTGAGGTATTTGGTTTCTCTAGAACTGAAACTTTACGTGTGTGAAGGCGAAAAAAAAAAGAACAAAAAACCCAACAACAATGCACTAATGTAAAAATAAATAAATAGGACTGTCTTATAAAAGGGGACAGCATCAGTGTTGCTCAAAGTGTCCAGGAATGGGAATACTGGTGAGCATGCTACTAGACATGGAGCAGGCTTGGGACAGACAGAAGACAAGGAGGGACAGCTCAGGAAGAGCCAATGTCCTTTGATCTCTGTGCAGACATCCAGACATTTGCTTGAGAAGTCAGAAACACCTGGTTCCTGTGGCACTGGGCGAGCTCCTCTCCATGGACACGCCAACAGCTCCCCACAAAACACGAGCGCCACCGTCCCTGCCCTTATTGCACCTCTGAGACAGCAAGTCTGAGTCCTGGCCACCTTCTTCACCTGCTTTTTCAGCAGCTGGGGGAAGTGGTGATGGGGCTCTGAAGGTAGCTCAAAGCACTGGACGTGGTGTGAACCGGGATGGAGACGGGGAAGTTGAAGACCGTGGTGGTGGATGCCCCCCTGTCCAGCACGGCCATGGCGGGGCTCCCCGCTTCTGCCGAGCAGTTGGGGGCCAGCACCTGCGACTCGAACTGCAGCAGCTGCCCCATGAAGCTGAAATTCGGGGAGATGATGCTCCTCCTCTGCTTGACGAACTCGAAGGCTTCGTCCAGTTTGACTCTGTTGGTCCTCATGAGGTAAGCGAGGCAGATGGTGGCGGAGCGGGAAATGCCAGCCTGGCAGTGCACAAAGACCCTTCCTCCCTCGTTCTTCACCGAGTCTGAAAGGAAAAAATCAAAGCACACAGTTAGCAAACAAGTCTCGCTGCTTCCAGAGGTGGGAAAAGCACAGACTGCTGTTTTACATTTCTTTAATCCATCCCTTCCTCAGCCTAATAGGTGCACCCGGAGCTTTTGAGACAAAGGGAGCCTTTGTCCCGAGGAAAGCAGCTATTTTCACTCTGGGCTCCAATTCCAATTACACTAATAGCTCCTCCAGGTCACTTCAGCAGCCTTGCAAGATTACTTTAATACTGATCCGCTTAAATTCACTCTTTTCTGCAAGACCAGTGCCTCTTGAATCAAGGTTTCAAACAGCTTTACGAAGCTAAGATTATGCCTGTGAGTAGAATTAAACTAATGGAAATGGTCCCCGAGTTTATCTTCCCAGTGAAATGTTATTCCCCAACCTCAAGCGGAGGTTTTACCGCGGGAAAAAACCATGCCAAAAATCATTTCCCAAGGGACATTAACCCGGAAAAAAAGCGCGGATTGCAAAAAAGAGCTCATTTACCGATGAAATCGATCGCCTCGTTGAACCAGGAGCTGATATCCGCCTTGTGGTTGTCCTCCACGGGGATGCTTTTGTACTGGTAGTGCCCCTCGAAGTGGTTGGGGCAGTTGGCCGAGACGTTGATCAGCGCCGTGATGCCCAAAGCGTCCAGCATGTCCTTGCGGGAGGCGTGATAGGCGCTTCCCAAGTACAGGAACGGCAGGATCTCCACGGGCCCGCCCTGGAAGCAGAGAGGAGCAGCGGCGCTCAGCCCCGGCCGGCGCCCCGCGGCAGCGCTGCCCGCCCGGCGGCTCCGCCCGCGGCCCCGGCGCTCACCTGGTCGTAGAGCGGGGTCCCGCAGGAGCTGCAGCCCGAGTCGGCGCTGCCGGGCGCGGGGCTGGCGCTCAGGGGCAGGCTGAGCCCGGCGGGGGCGGCCGGCTTCGTGCAGAGCTCGGAGCAGGCGGACGCGAAGGCTTCGTAACCTCCTGCGGGGGCAGAGCGGGGAGAGGTGAGCGCACGGCCGGGGACGGGGGGCACAGCGGGGCGAGCCGGCCCGGCTCCCCGGTGCCCTCCGCGGGGCCACCCGGCCCGGCCCCCCGGTGCCCTCCGCGGGGCCACCCGGCCCGGCTCCCCGGTGCCACTCACCCTTGAGGAAGCAGATGCGGGCGCCGCGGGCCTCCCGGCAGAGGGTGCCGAGCGCCAGCAGCATGGTGCTGTCGCGCTTGGGCGCCTCCAGGTCGGCGCTGCGCTCGTCCAGCAGCACCACGGTGTGGAAGAGCCCCTGGCGCAGGCGGGCGCGGAGCTCCTCGTTGGGCACGACGTGCTCCAGGGCCAGGGCGCCCTTGGCGCGGCGGCGCACGATGGTGCTGAGGCGGACGTTGCAGGAGCCGCGGATGTGCGCGGCGTTGAAGGAGAAGAAGGAGCGGCAGTCCAGCACCAGGCACTGCGCGCCGCGCTCCTGCAGCAGCGCCCGCAGCGCCTCGCACTCCAGCGCGCACACCCGCAGGTTCACCATGGCCGGGCAGCGATGGGTGGCCGGTTGGATGGCTGGGCGGATGGAAGGAAGGGAGGGAGGGCAGGGAGGTGCCGCTGTCCCCGCGTGTCCCGGAGCCGCGCTCGCTCCCGCCCTTATATCGGGGCCGCGCCGGCGGGACGGCGTTTTCTCAATGGGGCCGCGTCACGTGGTGCCGATAGGGGGCGGGGCCGCCCGCCGGCGCGGGTGACGTCAGCCTGGCCGCGCGCCAGCCGCGGGCGCGCCCGGCCCCGCCGGCGTGACGTCATCGGGGCGGGCGGGAGCGCGCGGGCGCGGGGGCGCGCACAGGGGGGCTGTGTGTGTGTGTGTGTGTGTGTGTGTGTGTGTGAACACCTGGACACAGCTGGACACGCGTGTGCAGACACGGCCGGAGTGCACACACTCCCCCGCCCCGATACAAATATATATAAAAATATATGTTAAAAAATATATGTATAAAAATATATGTATAAATATATATATACATATAAAAATATATATATAATTATATATATAAAAAGTATATATATATAAAATACACTAAAATATATGTATGTATATGTAAATTTATTAAAATATATGTGTAAATATATATAATAAATATATTATACAAATATATGATTATAAAAATATATAAACATATAAAAGAAAAAATATACCAAAATATAATATGTAAATATATGTATATATATACACATATACAGACATGTAAAATAAATAATTATACAGAATATATATTTTTATATGTTATGTGTAAATATATAGATGTATATATACATGTATATACATATATACATCTAAATGCATACACATATATTCACATGTATTTGTCTATTTTTATATATACGTGTATGTATAGGTGTGTGTATGTATATGTGCCTATGTCTATGTATCTATGTGTATATGTGTGGCTATATATTTAAAAATATGTGTATATATCTCTGTATATATTTATAAATTGTATATATATATATATGTGTATGTGGGTGGGTATAAGTGTGTATATATTTTTATTTTTATTTTTATTTTTATATATACATACATATATATATATGTGTATATATATATATACATATACATATATATATATATATATATATATATATATATATATATATATATATGGTTGATTAAAAACTCTGTGTAAGAAATCCCCCCTGCCCTGGGCTGATCCCCCAGCACGGGCAGCAGAGGAGGGGAGGATTCTGCAGCAGCACTGGCTGCTCCCTCCTTTCCCACAGAATCCAAGGCAAGAGCAGCAGCGTGGGGATGTCGAGCTTTGGACGAGGCTGTCATTATTCTCCTAAAATATTTGTCTAAAGGAGCCAGCAGACACATACATATATTTGTATTCACGCATAGGCACGGCTACATGTTCAGACAAACCCACACATAAATAAATGTGTGCACACATATATTTGTGTATATGTTTATAATGTAAACACATATTTGAGAGCCGTTCCCATCATGTTTCATGGATATGGAAAAAAACACACAGAGACCCTTGCAAAGTTCATTTTTGCCCACTGAGACCCCCCAGGGGTCGGGGCTGCCCAGTAACCGGCAGGGCACTGCTGGGAGCTCTCTTTTTTTTCCCCCCTCTTCAGTGCATCGGCACTTCCCAAAAATTTTCTTTTTTTTCCCGTGGATGACTGGCTTCCACCGAGCCACTGGGGTGTTTCTTACTCAGGGCTTCCAGTCAGCGCTGCTGCCACTTCCCCTGCTCTGCTGTGCCCCGTGTGTCCCCTCCGGGTGTCCCCAGCCCTCCCTGCCCACCTCCCGTGTCCCACCCCAGCAATTCCTCTCGCCCCGCTCTGCCCTGCTGCTCCCTGCTCGCCCCACTCTGTGTTTTCAGTTCCCCCTCAGGCTGCTCCTGTGGAGGAGAGCTCTGCACCCACCCACCCCTCACCCCAGGCTCCTCTCTCCTCTCCAGCCCCACCAGGTCCCCCCCATCACTCCTCACATTTTCTGCTCCCCAGGCTTTGACCACCTCAGCCCAGCCGGGCTGTGTGTCCAGCTGAGATCTCCAGGGTTTTCCAAGGGGGTCCAGGAGGAGGGGGATGGCCAAGGGGCATGGGTGGGTGAGTGCCAGCTCTGGCTCACCCACAGGATTGTCTCTGCTCTGCTGAGCACTGGCTTTTCCTGCCAGAACTGCAGCCCCAAAGTGAATCTGTTATTTCAACACGTTCCTTTTAAAATAAACACGGGATTGCACTTTTCGTTCCATTTATTTATTGTTGTTCTTTCAGCAGCGGGCTGGAAGCAGGTTGCAGGAGGAACACTCACACACTTGGGTGCTGGGAAATGACCCCTCTCCATCACACCAGCCCCTCAGGAGCCACCAGCTGGGCAGGGGACACACGTCCCACCACAGGGACATCACCCCTGGTGGCAGCAGCCCCATCTGTCCCCCTTGGACGTGCTGTGCTCCCAGCCAGCACCTCAGAAGATGTGACATCACCCAGCTCTGGTGTCCTTGCACATCATCTGTGCAACACCAGCCTGCCCAGATCCTTGTGAGGAGATGAGCAGCAGGAATTCTCCGGGATGGGTTCCTTGCCAGCTTCTTGCAGCACGAGCCAGCACGACAGATGGCCACAAGACAGGGCTGTGCTCATCATTTTTCCTGGAGGAAATGGACCTCAGACACGGAGCTTTCTGAGGGTCTGGACCAGGAATTGCTTCAATTCTCTCCTTTGGAGTGATTTAAGGCATCTCCTGGCAGGGGCACGGGAGAGGCAAAGTGTCTGTCCAGCCCTGTGGGATTAGGAACTGGGGACATCTTTAGAATAACGAAATCACAGCACGGTTTGGGCTGGGAGGGAGTAAAGAGCATCTATTCCACCCCATGTCTGGCTCACAGGTATCCCTGTGCCACTGACAGGCTTTTCTCTCCTCGTCCTAAACCCTTCTCAGCATCCCACAAATCTAAAAAACAGAGATTTTTTTTTTCCCCCCGAGTCTGGCATCTTCAATTTTTCCCGACTTTAAAGAAATTTCCAGGCCTGCCACCTGCCCAGCCAAGGGACAATGTGCTCTCAGTGACATCCACTTTTCTCGTCGTGATGTTAACCAGCGCCACACAAATGTTGAATATGAGCCAGGGCTTGGGCCAGGTACCTTGGCTGCTGTGAGCCAGGGCAGGGATGACACCCCACCGAGGCCTTTGCACAAAGGGAATTTATCTCCACAACAATGATAATTGCTTTTCAATGCACTTATGTAACTGTGAGGCTTTGGAATCTGGTCTTGTTTATACCCGGTGTAAATCAGGAAGAAAAAAATTCATCACATGTGGCAGTGTGTACTTAATCACTCACAATCCTGGGCTGGCTATTTCCTTGCTTTATTTTTGTTTTCTTTTCTTAAATAAACCTGCCTTAAGAACGCAAGAAAGCAGAATACAAAGCAGGCCTGAAGTGCCTTTTAGAAGCTCATACCGCCTTGAATAGCTCGCTAAAGGGTTCATTTTCCTGCCCTAACAAAAGCCAGGAAATACAAAATTAACCCCTTCCTCCAAAACAATCCCTGTTTGCGCCGGGCCACGGTGCCTTTGTGAGGGCAAGAATAGAAACATGAGCGTGGACTGTGGGGGTGGGAGTGAGGCTTTTCTGAGAGCAGATGGGACCCACTCCCATGATCCCTGAGCTTAAACATTCCCTGTTCTCTGCCAAAACATGTCCCAGGACATGAGGACATGAGGACATGATGACATGAGGACATGATGACATGAGGACATGAGTGTGAGCATTATGGACTTCTTGGGAAAATGACTTCATGGATCACGGCACAGCTGAGTGTGGGGTTTTTTTTGGTCTCAGCAGGAGCTCAGACCTGTCCTGGCTCCTGCAGGGACCAGGGCTCTCCCCTGGCTGATGTTTTTTGGAGCTGACAGAGCTGCAGAGAGCTCCTGCTCTGCCTGACAGCGATGCCAGCTTGTCCCAGCTCGGTGACAAGTGTGACAGCCCCTGGCCTGGAACGGGCCCATTGCACAAAGCACTCACCCAGTCCCACTGGTTATTCAGGCTCTTTAACCAGTCACCCATGGCCAGGATCAAATGGAACCACTCCAGAATTACAGCCCCTGGACCAGACCCCAGCCTGGATCTCCCCGCCTGCTCAGTGCAAGTTTTGCCTGAATAAAGGTACAGAGTATGGAGCCCCAGCACTTGAGACACGGGACAAAAATGCATGTGGGAACATTTGGAAACCGTGCTGGATGCATTTCTTCAGCGTGTGTAACATTTTCTCTGAATTCAGTTTCACAACCCAGCATTTCCTTTTGTAAATATTTGGACAGATTCTTACAGAGGCACGGATTCATAAAAAACAGAAGGAAAAAGAAAGGAAAGATACATAGGGAGAGAGAGAAGTAAAAAGAAGGAAGCAAGCGAGCAAGGGAGGAGGGAAGGACAGATGGAGAGAAAGAAAGGGAAACAAAAAAAGGATTCAGAGATGAAAGGTCACAGTAAAGAGAACACAAACAATATAGAATTACTGATGACTCACACTGCAAAGAAAACATTATTTTTTATGCATTTAGATCCCAAGATTTAACCCTTTGGCCAGGGTTTGGCTGAGCTCAGACTGCCTGAAATCCTTGTTCTCAGAGCTGGTGGAAGGGGAATAGGGTGGCAGGAGGGTGAGTCCTAGCAGCATGAAAATCTCTCACTCCTGGAGAGCCTGGTACATTTATTTCTGTGAGCCACGAGTGAAAAGGGTTGGTGTCAGAGCTTGGATATTTCAGCTGGGGACACATCTGGACGCTGATGGACTTTGGGGGATATGGAAAAGCCCTTTCTGCCAGCCCTGCCTGAGGAAATGTCAGCTCCCTGCCCTGCTGGCTGCTCCCAGGGGCTGGCACAGTGGGTGCCAGTCCAGCACAGAGAGACCCCCGTGGGCACTGCCTGGGCTGTGTGCTCCTCACCACGAGCTGCTGGGAGCTCCCATCTCCTCCTGATGCTGCGGGCAGAGCTCCAAACTCTCCAAAACCCAAAGATCCCAGAGTTGCAGCTGGGCTTGGCCAGCAGCTGGGCCAGCAGCCAGCACGGTGTGACCCTGGAGCTGTGTTCCCCTGTCACAGACCCACCAAAGGCTTGTCACAGCCTCAAGCCCAGGACTGGCAGCGTGGACAGTGCCCCATGCCCATCCTGCCAGGCTCCACTCCACCGAGCAGCTCCTGCAAGGCAGAAGTTCTGCTTTCTCCTCCGTGACTCACAGAGCTGCCTGGGGCAAGTTGCTTCGTGCTGCGTTTTAACATGATTACAGGCATTACAGAGCCAGCCTGGGATACCTGGATTTGATATTCAAAACCCTTAAATACCTGCCTGCAAAGGAAAAGCTCTGGGAATTAGTGGCACTGATACACTTCGCAGCTCTGGGATCAGCTTAGTAGGGCAAATGGTTTAGGCAATTTAATCTTACATTTAATTGCCTCTATTAATCTGCTATGAATCATGCCTTGCACTAGGCATGAGGGTATTTATTCAATAAAATCGCTGTATTTGTAAAGTTCTCATACTTCAAGATGAAAGGCATTAGATACACAATAAAATATACTTATGGGAAATTATTCTTCCTATTGCTGGGACGGGTATTTTCTCAACAACAGCTCCTGATGGCTGGCAGGGCAAGGCAAGGCTTCCGTGGGAGGAGGCTGAATTTGAATAGAAAACAAATGACGTAGCTCTCACCAGGAGCAGGGAGAGGCGTGCTCTCCTCCCAGAACAGGAGCCTCGGGTTTATTGCCTGTCAGGTGATGTCAGCGTTTTGTGGGCGCAGTGACTCTGGAAGAGCTTCACATTCCCAGAACCATCCATTCTCATAAAGATTGAGATAAGAGCTGCTGAGGCACTGCCATTTGTTCTTCTGTCCTTCTTATCTTCCCAGAGAGGTGAAGGCTTCCTAAAGGGACGTGGCACACGGGAGGCTGATGGTGAGCCTGGGATCACTCTGCCCATTGGGGCAGAACAGAGCTGGAAGGGGTAGAGCTGGAGTTTGGCATCTTTTCCTTGTCCTGGAGCCACCACAAACCTGTTCTCCACTCGTTGTAGTTCCACCAGGGAAGGGTCTGTAAAGCCAGTGTGACCAGCTGCTGTGAGAAACAATTTCATGTTCACACAAAACAACTTCTCCCAACTCACAAATAACTTCAGGTGGATAAGGCCAGCTCGGGATAATACAGAACTTTTAGGGCTGAGAGCTGCAGAGCTGATGGGAAGGCATTTCTGCCTCCTCCTGAAGTGCTGAGTGCAGGAATCAAGGTTGATCCTCCTGCTGTACTTTCACTGCTCCTCTCTGCCACTCCTGCCACCCTCCAGGTCTAAATTTGTCCACATCTAATGGTGTTAAAAGGGGACACAAAGGGAGGATGTAACAGCAAAGGCGACTGGAAACTTTGCCTTTTAAACTTTGCCTTTTTAAAAAATAAAGTGAGGTTTCTGTTATCAAAAACCACAGATCCTGCATTCCTGGACTATGGAGTAACTCAGTGTGGGGACCCAAGAGTGACCCTTCACGAGAGCACGTCAAAAAGTAAAGAAACTTGAAGGGAAAGCAAGGCACAAAGAAATTCCAGTGGATATTACACTGCCCATGCTCCAGCTGCGTGCCTTTGTTACTCGTGTTCCTTTTCCTGTGCTTTTTTAGCCCCAGCTTCCAAGGTGTTTATAACCAACCGTGGTGTTTAAACCATAACTGTTCAGAAATCCCCCCGTGTGGGTAAATGCAGAGCTGCTTATTCATTCTGTGCCCTGCAGTTTGTGACAGTGTTTGCAAAATGACACGGTTCCCTCATGTGATGGAGGGAGGTGATGAGTGTGTAACAGCGGTCAGTGAAAACACAGCATTACTCATAGGGGAGAAGAACATTTGGCTCTTTGGGACATGAAAACCTCCAGGCTGTGGAAAAAGCCAAACTTTGGCCCACAGTGCTGTTTCCAGGAGCGCACACGGGGCAGGCTGAGTCACCTCCCTGCCACTCGAGGGGGACAGGCGTGAGATGCAGGAGAGGGATCTGCTCATCCGTTTCTCTGTCCCTGAAATGCCTTGTCACGGCCACTCCTGACCCTCCCACGTTGCTCATGGGCCACTTGATAAAACGCAGGGCTGAGCTGATGTCATGGCCTTGCTGTGAAGCCTCCAGGTGAGCCCAGGTTCGTGCTGTCCTCTGAAGTGCTGGACAAAATGTTTCTTGGTGGGGATGGATGAGGAGTGAGGTCACACCGCAGCACTGGCTCCAGTGAATTTGCCCAAACATGGGACGTTTCTCCTGAGGGGTGGCCACGTGTGTGGACAGATGCCCTGTGGCTCTTGGAGCCTTTCTCCAGCTGTGATTTCACCTTGGCCACCGCTCAAAACCCAGAGCTGTGTTTAGAGAGAGGCCCAGCCCGAGGGATGCTCTCACAAACACACTTCTGAGAGAGGCTTTCTTACAGCTGCTGTGCTCTAAAGAACTCCATTCCCATTAAAATCCCAGAAAAGCCACCCATAAAAGGATGAGGGGAGCCCTAAAATGGAAATGGTTGAAAACTGGGGGAGACTTTCCTTGGGGTGAGGCATCTCCTGGAGGGCATGAGCAGCCAGAGATGGTCCCAGCCTCAACTGGATCATCCCAGCTTTACCTGGATGATACTAAACTCACCTGGATGGTCCCAGCTTTACCTGGATCATCCTAGCTTTACCTAGATCATCCCAGCCTCACCTGGATGGTCCCAGCTTCACCTGGATCATCCCAGCATCACCTGGATGGTCCCAGCCTCACCTGGATCATCCCAGCCTCACCTGGGTCATCCCAAATTTACCTGGATGGCCCCAGCCTCACCTGGAGAGGAGCCCTGGCTCTGGTGAGGCTGGCAGTGACAGAGGGAAGGCAGGAGATGCTCTCTGAGTTTAAAACTGATCTCACCACTGAGAAGCACAGTGTCACACATGGAAATTGAGGACAAGAGTCCAAGTGTTTTCCCAAGGCCTGACACAGTTATTTCCTTATGTTTTTATATATCTTACAGCCATCTCTGAGAATGCTCTCGTGTAATCAGGTCAATCAATAATTAACACTGCCATCCCCCAGTTAATGGGTTGTCACAGCCAGAACCAGGCTGGGGAAAAAATAAATTTGAATTGAATAACTGAATAAAATAAGAGAATTCTGTTCAACATGCTAAAGAAAAAAGAAATCGTTATACTAGATATGTTTGAGCACATTTATTTGAACACAGCCCCTGACTTGGACACACGGGATTTCAAAAATGTGTGAAATGTAAGCCAGGGGCTGAATTTCTCCATTTGGCCTCTGATCAATTTAAAAATTCGAGGCATTTTTTCCTTTTTTTTCCTTGTCTGTCCAGTTCAGGTTTGGCTCACGTGCCGTGCTCACCAGTGGGATGTGCCTCATCGATCAGCAACCACTTTTGTTTCTTCTTCATCTTATTTTTCTTGAAAAAGAGGAACAAGAAGTGAAAATAGCTGAAGGAGTGGGGCACATTCTCAAATGGTAAATACAAGAGGAGCATGAATCATCCCCTTATAGAAATGACGAGAAAGGATGAAAAAGGTAACGGTTTGGGAGAAGCAAGTTATGTTCTACATGGCTGATTCAGCTCTCTGGAGTGAAAATGAATCACCAGAATATTTAAATCATATTACCAGTATTAACACACACAAAACCCCCAAGCTCAGGAAACCTTTGTTATGAAACAAATTTGATAACAGGCAACAGAAGAACAAAGGAGCGCCTGCTAAAACCCCGCGCTCGGTTCTGCTGCGTGTCCCAGCCCACAGAACCTCGGAAAATCAGGGTTTGCTGCAATTTCCATCACAATGCCCCACTCAAAGCAGAGCACTGAGCAGCCTCACAGCCCCAAACCCTACAGAAAAAACCACACAGACTCTCCTGTGCCTTCCAGAGCTTTTACACCGGGGCAGCGACACGAAGTTTTTGCAGAGAAGGAATGACCCATGGAGGGTGCATTCTGCAGGGTGTTACCCCTGGGGAAGGATTCGCTGCTCCTGAGCAGCACTCCATGGGTGGAGGACACAGACAGCAGCTCCCAGACCTGAGCAGGGGGTTTGACACCTGAATTATCTACCTGAACCCAGCACAAGTGACAGCCTTAATGAAGCTGTCACACATCAGATCCCAGGCAGGCTCCAGGTGGGGATAACAGAAAGGTCAAAGGATGGTTTTAAATCCCCTTCTTTTCCTCCCACCAGTCTGGCTCAGCTTAGCTTGGCTGGGACAAAAAGTGACCCGTGTGTCTGGGGATGTTTTCTTTGCAGAGGAAACAGCCAGTACCAGGATATATCACAGCAGAGGCAGCAAAGCAAACCGCAGGACTCCTTTACATAATGACTTGCAAAGGTTTTCTAGTGAGATGTCTTGTTCAGAAAAAAGTACATTCGTGTATTCCGCAAACGTTTGTCACATTTGAATTTCTCAATACCAGAAGAAACGTGTCTGTTCAACAGCTGGAATCCTCAGAGGGATCAAGATGAGGTAGAGATCCATCTCCAACTGATTTCTGGTTTGTTTTTTAGTCTAAATCTTGTAGCTTCTTTCTCAAATCTCCAATTTTATCTTCCAACACTGGCACCAAGGAACAAAAGCTTTCATTCTCTGCTGGCGAGCAAGAACCCTAGGGAAGATTAGCCAAAAAATCCTGGGCAGCTATTTTTAACAAAAAACTTTTTGCTAAAGGAATGTGTATTCCTGAAGCAAACATGGACAGGAAAGGCAGAGAGGGAGACTGACAGGCAGGGAGACAAACTCTGCTCCACAGAGAAGCCTCTGGAACATCTGGAATGTTGCAGTGAAAGGTTATTTACCAGGAACGTCAGCCAGGCCCAGTGCAGATGGTTCTCATTAGTCTGAGATCAAGAGACCAGCAAGGCTAAAAATATGTGTTTGCTTTTTTAGAAACTGGACTTGGTTTTCTGTGCTTCAAAAATAATAATCACCCTTACGCAACTGCTGTAACTTAGAAGTATTTTCTTGGAATATTGTTTGGCACGCTGGTTGGGATGCAGGCTCTGCCATTGCTATTACTCACACAGCCCTTCCCCCTGAGGCTTTGGTGATGTAGCTTTTACTTAGAAACAGGAGGATGGCACATTACGCCGAAAAACGATGACTTTTGTTTATAAAGTAACAAAAGATCTGAATTTCTGCTCTGGGCCAGGCTCTTGCCTGGAGTAAATGTGTGCAGCTTCCCTGGAAGCCAGTGGAATATTGGATGGAGTCACTGTGGGGGCCAGAGAGCCACTGGCAACAGCACATTCCATGCTAAGCACTGCACCTGGGGCAGGTTGGGAGCCCTCATGGCTTTCTTGGGAATCTGTCTGGAAATAGCTGGTTAGAATCAATGGGAAAAACTTGAGTTACGTCAGGCAGGAGCCTGGCTCAGTGAGGAGGAGAGCAGGCAACTGCAGTTCCAGGGGGAGAAGAGAGGTTCTGAGTTCTGCTGACTTGGTTTATGAGGCCACCTCCCCAGAAATCCACCTGCCCTGCAGGCACTGGGGACTTCATGAGATAAGCAGCTCTTGCATTACCATCACAACACATTTTTTTTGGAAGCTCTGACTGCCACCAGCAGAGCAGGGGGAGAGGGAAATGTCATTCCACAGGGAACGGGTCAGAGAGAGAACCTCTCAATGGGCTTCTGCAGCTTCCATTCAGATTTTGAAACCATGGGAAAGGAAGGGAAAGGAAAAGAAGGGAAGGGGAAATGTGAATGTGGTCTAATGAACAATTCTTAACTAAAAGGTTTGAGCTCTCAGTGGAAATACCAAAGAAAACTGTTCACATCTTTCTGATGGACCCAAATTGAAAAAGCAGGTTTTAGAAGAATGGATTTGATGAAATGGTTCCCACTGCCATGGGCTGTCCAGTTGTGACCAATCCAGAGCAGAAGAAAGGCACAGGGCCTACTGGAACCTGTTACTAAATCAGTATTTTCGCCTGGGAAATGGAATTTGGGATGACACAGACTTAAATTCTGAGCCTGGGTACAGCAAGGTAGTGTGACCACCAGCAGAAAGGATCAGATGATAGATGAGTGCACTCTGTCACTTTGCTTTGAATCACTTCCTTTTTTTCCTTTTTTTTTTTTTTTTTTGCGGCCAGTACTGCCAGAAAAAATAATATTCGGAGGGGAAAAGTGTGATCACTGCTTCTCTCATGGGATTCAGTTTGTGAAGGATGATTTCTCAGAGAGGCTGGCTGCAGTGGGGGATGCTGTGAGGTGTGTCCTCCTGGGCAGGAGATGTACAAAAATGACTTTGTGGGCTTTTATTAGATTTTTTTGGGGGTTTGGGCTTTTTTTTTTTTTCTGAGCAGGGCAGTAGAAAAAGCACCCCTGGTGTCTTTCTGTCAGTGAAGAACAGTTCAAGCAGGCTGCAAGGAGAGCAGAGAAATCTCTTGTCTCCTTTGGAAAACAGGGACAAAAAGCAATGGGTGGAAACTGATACACCTGAACACGAGGAAGAATTTTTTCCTGTGCAGTGCCCAGCCCTGAACAGAGAGCAGAGAGGGATGGAGCCTCCCTCACTGAGGATATTCTGGAATTTTCTGGATGCAATCTGTGCCCTGGGACAGCCCTGCTGGAGCAGGGAGGTGGCACCAGTGACCCTCTGTGGTCCCTTCCAAGCTGGGATTTCTGTGGAATGCCTCAGCCTGGGCTGCATCTCCTGGGAGAGGGAGCACTGGAGTGTGCAGGGATGTCTTCTGTCACCTCCCAGCAGCACCGAACTCACCTCAGGACAAGAACAGAAGCAGATGCAAAATAGGTGAAAGTCAGAGCTAGCAGGAGCGTGGTCAGAATGAGTAAACAATCCCTGAAGTATTCAGTGACAAATTCCACTCTCACACACAGAACTTTTTTTTTTTTTTTTTTTTTTTTTTTTTTTTGAGCCCAGCACTGAGCATTTCTTGAAATAACATCAGCCCCCTGTCCAGGGCTGTGCTCTGCTCAGCAGGGCTGTCAGCTTGGCAAGTGGGCGACCTTCTGTGTAATGTATAATTCAAGTATCCAATACACAAATGATTGCAGCAGAGGCAGAGAACATGCAAATTATGTCCCACATCCTGCTGTTAGTCATCCTCGGGGGGAACTCACCCCTCCAGAGCCAGGATCCCAGAACACACTGTATGTTTGTTAATCCTCACTTTTTTAAGTGTTTCGACAGCAGCAGCAACCTCACAGCCCTCCTCTTGAAAATGACTGAAACCTAAAACTCCTGGAGTAAAAGACTCAGTCCTTCCCCCAAAAATAGCAAATGAATTATCCATATTTCGTTTTACTGCTGCACAACAGTTAGAGGTATTAATTTAAAAAAATGATAGCAAATTACACGAATCTTTCATCAGAGGGGATCAAAGCACTTTGCATATTAATTACATTTCAGAATAAGTCTCTGAGCTAAGCTTTATTACAGGAGATAGTGAGTTCTAGGGATCCATCTGGGTGAGAGGCAATCAGGACACCTGGGATTTACTGCCTGTGACGTGCTGCCTAGCCTTCCTTCAGATGCTCTGAGCCTCAGTTCCTCTGTCTGTAGGAGAAGAATGGTTATATTTAACTTTGTTTTCAAAGGCTGAGAAAGAAAATCCTCTGGCACAAGTGATGTCTGAGAGTTTACGTGGCAATTACAGCACCAGAGCAGTCCATGCAGTAGGAAGGGAGGTGGGGTGACAGATGGACCCAGTAGAGTCCTAAAGCTGCAGGAAATTTCCCACTGGGGCTTCCTTGGAGGTGCCAGGATCAATCCTTCCCCCTTCCCCTGTCAAATATCCCGAAGGCAGCACAGGGACCACCCGAGCAACCCTCACCCCACAGCCCTGAGCACCTCCTGGGCTTGGGAAGCTGCCACTTTCACTGTGACTTTCTAGGAGAAAACCTTCTCTTTCTATCTGACAGCTCAGTGCAGCCTAAGGATGAGATCATCCAGGTTTTCAGGGGCTGTCAACAGGAAATAGGAAGCAAAGCTCCTCGAAAATTTCAGCTTTCAGCTGAGAGGGATCTACAGGTTCCAATCATGTTGCTCTGCTTGTGCTCCCTCTGCTTAAGAAACCTTTCCAGAAGAGACCACAGGGACAAATTCTGCTCATTTCTCAGTGGATCTGGGACAAACTAATTCATGAGAATGAATCTAGAGTCACGTTCTAGCAATAATGACGCGAAAAATCATCTCATTTTACAACACGGATAATCAGGAGCTTGTGAAAAAAGAATCAGGAGCAGATACCTTGAACAAAGGTTATTTTTCTCTGTACGTACTTTAAATAGGTCATAAGGAATGGCAGATGTGACTAAAGCTGAGTGGCTGCATGTCACGAGACCAGAGATAAAATGATGAGAATCAGCAGCAATGAACCAGCCCAGGAGTGAGAGGATGGGCCAGGCAGCATTTGGTTCCTCCTTATCAAACATGTCAAGAATAACCAAAACAAACATTGAGCCCAGCCTTGGGTGAGTACAGGATTAGATAGGAGAGTGCAGAAGGTTATTGTGATCCCAAATCATGGCAAACACCAACTTCCCTTTGGACTTTAGCACAAAATATGGTTTTGAATGCTGCCTGTGTGCCCTGAGAGGTGCTGGACTCTGTTTGCTCTCACACAAACTCCAGGGCTGGGGGGAGACCTGTCCTGCTACTGCCAAAGCCTGTTTGTCGTGCTGAATCATTCACTGCAATCCCATCTGGTGCTGCCTGCACTGGCAAAGGAGGGGATCCTGTGGGCAAGCCAGGGCACTGGGATGGGGTTTGCTCCCTTAGAAAGGCACTGGGATGGGGTTTGTTCTCTTAGAAGGGCACTGGGATGGGGTTTGTTCCCTTAGAGAAGCACTGGGATGGGGTTTGTTCTCTTAGAAAGACACTGGGATGGAGTTTGTTCCCTTACAAAGGCACTGGGATGGGTTTGTTCCCTTAGAGAAGCACTGGGATGTGGTTTGTTCCTTTAGAAAGGCACTGGGATGGGTTTGTTCCCTTAGAAAGGCACTGGGATGGGTTTGTTCCCTTAGAGAAGCACTGGGATGGGGTTTGCTCCCTTAGAAAGGCACTGGGATGGAGTTTGTTCCCCAAGAAAGGCACTGGGATGGGTTTGTTCCATTACAAAGGCACTGGGATGGGGTTTGTTGCTCTAGAAAGGCACTGGGATGGGGTTTGTTCCCTTACAAAGGCACTGGGATGGGTTTGTTCCCTTAGAAAGGCACTGGGATGGGTTTGTTCCCTTACAAAGGAACTGGATGGTTTTGTCCCCTTAGAAAGCAGCATGGCCTGTACAGCACCAGGAGGAAGGGGAGCACAGCTAGTCCCATTTTCCTGGGAAGAACAGAGCCAGTGGAAGCTGAGGGACTGGAAGGAGAGTGTTGTGGGGGAGCCCAGAATTTTGCAACCAAGCCAGTGCTCCCCACGGGGCTGCCCTTCCTCTTTTCTATGTGGCACTGCCAGCAACAGGAAAGCCACCAACGTCACCGTGGATGTGCTCCTGTCCCGTTCAGCACTGGGCACAGAGCTGCACGGCTGGGGCAGGTGATTTCTGCAAACTCCACAAAAAAACCCTTGGCAAAATGCTCTGGCAGCGTCCCACTGGAAGCAAACAGATCCATTCACTGACCCCCATCCTTTCCTGTGCCCCCCTTGGCTCATCCTATGCAAATAAAGGAGCAGAAAAGGAAAAACCTGGAAGTTCCAGGGCTGTCACTGCCACCAGTGTCAGCACTTGACAGAGCTGTTCTGAGATTTGGCTTGCTAATGTCTGAGGAGCTGAGATGAGAATGATTATGGAAATGAGAGACAGAAGTCTGGGACAAATGGTGCTGGATTGCTCCTTATGGGGCATGTTCTCATCTGCAGTCCTTTGTAATTGCAAAAAATGGTGCCTTGCAGGTACCTTGAAGGGACTGGAGACAGACAGATGCATCTCCTCATCAGGAAGTCTGTCTTGATAGGCAGCCAAGATCCGAGGGGAGCGTGCATTATTTGCTATTATCATCATCATCATCACCATCCCTAACCTCATTTCCCTGGGGATCTGACTCCAGTGGGAATGCACGAAGGGCTGTCCTGGGGTTTGTGCTGTATTTGCCAACCATGCTGCCACGCAAGTCCTCCCCATGGAACTTTGTGCCTAAGGAATGGGTCACACACTGCCCAAAGCCCCCTGAACTCTGCTGGCTTTTATTGCAAGCTGCACTTGAGAGCCATAAGAGAGAAAAAACTGGGAGTGCTGAGAAAAACACCTGCAGAGGCTGCCGGGCTCCCCTCAGACACCAGCTTCAGGGGAGGAAAGAGGAGAGCAGAACACCAGTAGCAACGAGCAGAAGTTGTTGTGTTTGTGCCAAAACAGAACGATGAACCCCGAGCTCTTTTTGCATATTGCATGTGCAGGAACATGATGTCAACAGCTCCCTGCTGCAACAGGAAACAGAAGATAAGACTCGGTGAAGCTTCAGCTCTTCCTGAGAACTGACCTGCCACTGTTTTCGTTTATGTTGTGCTTTACAAAGCCGAGGTTACCAACACAAATAATCTTTTTTGGCAACTTCAGCCTTGCTTTTATTTCCAAAACAGTTTTAGGTGATTGCCAGCATGTCTTTTATTTCTGAATACTTGCCTAATTTTGAGAAAGATGTGTGTATACAAATGCTGCTCCATCTGCAGTTTGGGCTGTACAGCCGCAGCGTGGAATTTCTTGACTGGGTGACAAAGAGGAATAAAAAAACAAAATGAAAAATGATGTGCTAGTCATAATTACCAGGCATTCCAGAATATATTTCTGGAGAAGTTATTTGTCCTAAAGATTCATATGCCTGCTTTATAATTGCCAGATGACTATGCAAATATTAGCAGTGACATGACAACAAATGACATCCCCCCACGTATGGAAATGAAGCAAAATCTAAATTTACGAACCACTCATTTTCATTATTCATCTAAGCCTAATCACAAGCACTGGGAAATGTCACAGTAAAATCCAGGGAGGGTTTTTCTTTTTCTGAACCGAAAATCAGAGGGCTGTTTCTTTACTCTGACAGCTCACTGCATTTAGCACCCGCTGCCCCTGGTGTGCTCTCAGCCACGGCAGCTGAAATTCGTCTGAGTTTGTGGAGCACTGATGCCTGAGAGCACAGAGAGTGATGCTCCACGAGGAAAACTGCTCCTGAAGGGAGCAGAAGCCGGCACAATGGAGCCACTGATTAAGGAGAACAATCCTGGAGGATTTCCTATGATGCCGAGCTTCAGGAGGAAACAGCGAAGCAACGCAAAGGAAATGAGTGCATTTGCTCAAAATGAAAAGGTCAGCCAGCCCCAACTTTTCAGCTTTGATATACATGTAGCATTCCAACTCCCATTTTTATCGCAGATTATAGCTTCCCAAGGCCCTCAGGAAGTTGACATAGAGATTGTGAGGTTATTGGGTGGTGTGAGAACGGAACTACCTATGATTTACAAACTTGTCATTGCAGCACAGCCACTTCTGTGTGATGAAGAACAAAGCAACCACCCAACAGCATCCCTTTGCATCCTCATCACACAGCTTGAAATAACAGCAGCAGAGAGATTCAGAGTTCCCCCTTAAAACCCTCTGCAAAGGGAGTTTGACAGAATGCAACGTGGACAGGCAAAGGCTGGTGAGCTGCAAATCTACAGATTCTCCCAGGTCTCCTTCACATGAACATTGCTCAGAGTTAAACAGCACTGACTGTAACTACAGCAAAATCTTTGATGAAAAATAGTGTTTCATTTGGGAAAAAAGCCATACAGAACTCCTGGATTCCATCCACAATAATCCCGTTGCCTCCCTATCACAACTTAATCTCCCCTAAATTTAATTCCCTAAATTATAAAATAGAAACAATAATATTTAACTTTCTGTTGTGGGCCATTGTGAAGTGGCGAATGGTGAATCTTCACTGCTTTTCTGAAGGAAAACCAAATTATTGCTGCCTGAACAAATTTCTATTAATGCAATAGAATCAATGGGATTCATATTATTTCATTTATGCCTCAGCTTTCTCAGCTTTTGTACAGCTTTGAAAACCAATTCTCAACCCTTTATGTCTGTTGAAAACAGATGCTGAACTTGTTGGTGCAGGTGTAAAAGGGTTTTGTGGGATTTTAGCTAAGGAAGGACACAGCACACAGAGTGAAAGCATGGCACTGCTGAGGTTAATGGCAATACTCACAGCATATAATACAAACCAGCTCCTTGTACAGCATCTTTTGTATCTCAAGAGCCTCGCTGAGACATAACTAAAATACCAAATCTAAAAGGCTTCCAAACACTACCTCAAGACAAGACTGGTAGAACAAAATTTCAGCCCATGGTACTTGAATGTATAATGAAAAATCCATTAGTGACTCACTTTTCCTAAGGATAGAAGGCAGCATCCTTATGAGTCAGCTTTCTGCTGAGAAAAAACTCCTGCCTTCAATGGAGCAGGAGCCACACCATTGAAAAGAGCTCAATTATCAGCCATTACACTGTGGGACAGAGTGGGGAACAGGTAATGAAAAGAGCAAAAACACACCAAGGACTTAGCTCGTGGAGGACCTCTCAGCATTATAAGACTGACCTTTAAATTCAGTGAGAAATGAGAGTTGCATCAATCCATCACCTGCCTGGGAAATTTACTGCAGACCTCTCTGGAAGTCAAAGCACACGTGGGTGCTGTGGCTGCACTGCTAACAAGGGTAGGGTTAAAACAGGTAGGTGTCTGAATCAATTAAGGGAAAAAAATTTTAAAAGGTATTTAAATGTACTGAGCATTATCAAATTTGGATGACTGTAAGGGATAAGAAAACTTTTGTAGAGTGTGACAGATAACATCTACAGATAAAGAAACAATCATATGTAAGAGGAAACGTTGAATACTGACAAAAAAAAAGTGATATGGGTTTTGAAATGATTTAAAGAAAGTTTCTTGCATCTCTTTTAGAGTAAATGAAGGGAGTCACTTCTGTTAGCACTGCACTAGCAAGGTACATTTTATTTTTCATCTCTCCTAAGTCCTTACTCAAGCAAAACTCCCACTGGAGTCAATTAAATCTTCCTTGTGATTTGAAACAACATACCCAACGCAAGGGAAAGCCTTTCAGGCTTGTCAGCTTCTGCACACCTCTGGGCTGCCTGCAGCCCTCTGCAGCACTGCTGTGTCCACGTGAATCACAGCCCCTCAGAACCGCACAGCCACGGAGGCCAGCGTTCTGGAGCCTGCCATTCTCCCCCAGATTCCTGCTACACCAGATTAATCCCACTGTCTTCAGTACACTTCAACGTGATTTTTGTGGGGGTGAGTCAGAGAGTTTGGTCCTCCACCTGAAATAATAATATCTGTGGTTTTGGACAGACACGATTCCGCCGCGCTGCTTTTTCACGCTTGCACTCCTCCTCCTCAGTGCTCCTGCCTGGGATGTGCTGCCCACACAAGGCCACCAGGACAGGGACTGCAGCATCGTGCCACTCAGCAGCAGGACCTTTCTTTATTTATGCCCAAATTTTTCTCAGCTGTGTCACAGCTGATCCATCAATCTTACCAATACTGACTGATTTCTCAGCGAGAGAACGCTGTGCCGAAATTCTTTACTTCCCCCTTCTCTTGCTCCCCCCACCATTTACCATCAGTGGCTCAATCATTTTTGCAATTAACACCAAAAGGCAACAGAAAATGTTCTCCAGGCGCTGCTGCTGGGAAGGAACCTCCCCTTCCAGGGGTTCACTTTCAGCTTCCCACAGTTTTGACCAATTATTGCCCTCTCTGGGGCAACCCCAGCCACCCTACCCCATTTCCCTGTCCCGCCTCAGCGGGGACATGGGAACACAGCGTCACTTACGTGAACTTTACGTGGCCCCACGAGCACCAGGGGAACACCAGAGGTTCCTCATTTACATAGAGCAGCTCCAACCATGACTCATCTCTGCCTTGTCACTGTGACAAGGCTCCTGATGGCGAGGGGACGGCCGCGTCCTCCGTCACTCCCATGTCCCCAGCGTCCAGAGCCTGCAAGTGGGGAAATAGCAAAATTTATATAACGTGCCCAGGAAATTTCCCTGCAGCGTGGGAAAGCTGAGCTTCTCCTACTTCATCCCCTACATCTCATCTGCAAGGCTTTGCTGGCTGTAGCTTGGTGTCCACCATGAGTCCATCAAACCTCTGTCCTCCTGGAGAAAGGTCTTGTCTGAATGAACATCATGGTTTACATCATTTCCCATCCATCAGCCAAGGCCAGGGGACTGCTTAGAAGATTGGAAAGGGGCTGAGGGATGTTTTCCTGCACCACAAACCAGTGGTTACTCAACTGAGAACATCCTTCTCCATGTCAGGAACAAGCCCACAATACTGGGATTGGGTATTGGTCTGTGTGACTCCCCTGAGCAAGAGTGGGATTGAATCTCTTTAAGCTTTTAAATTTTAGGTTTAAGGAGTTAATCTATGTGGACAGCCCAGGTCCTCCATGGAATGAGGTTACTGCTCTGACTTCCCTCTGGAGCAGACCTTTTCCAGAGGGGGGAATCCAGGAAAATCAATTTCATTAGGCTAATGTTAGCCTCAGTGGCTGCCTCTGTAATGAAATCTTCTTCTTCCTGATGCTGTTCACACCATTGTCACCAGCAAAAAAACATCCACTGATATGGAAAAAGGACATCAGGGAAATTCCATATAATAAGTAGAATTGGAAAGTTTTCTCTTTTTTTTTAATAGGGTTGTTCCCACAATGATTTCAGGGAAGAGAGTGAGTGAGTAAGAAGATGAGGAAGGGGCAGGGAAATACCAAATACTTTCAGTGTACGCCCTCAAACAGTGAATGAAATTTGAAATCAGTAGAATGGAAACATTTGGGATGAAGAATGGAAGAAAGTGAAACACAAAGGATGAGAGACTCATGTTTCAGTGCTGGAAAAGTCATGATGAGCAGGACAGTCATTTTTACGTGTTTGTTATATCCATACAACGAAGCCAACCAAAACAGAAGGGGCTAAATATTATACCCAATATTCCAAGTTTACTGCCTAGAGCTCAGAGCTGGGATAACCAAAATCTGTGTACAGACTTCAGCGTCAGCACAGGCCAAAGAATTTCCCTGGGCATCATAACTTTGGCAACCAATATTGCAGAATAATAAAACAGGAACTTCAAGAGAACACGACAGGGATGTTTTCTAGACCTTCTTCCTCCCAGAACCTCATCCAATGCCTGCAGATTGCATGCCAGGCAATCACAATCTGCCCAAAAGTCTGACATCTTCCCCTTAGTGGCCTCTGACACCAGAGATGAAAGGTACAGACATATTTATACCATAGGATGCACGGAGCCAAGGTGCATTAGCATATGGCAGCTAAGATGAATGTTTGGAAGTAGCCCAGTCTCTGAGTCAGACTGATCCTTTCCGTTCATAAACTTTAAAGTGCCAGGAAAAAAGCGAAAAAGTCCAATTAAAATAAATCCTGGCTAACTCCACTGCAGGCTTATCATCACAGCGTGAGGAGGACAGGATTTTGTTCTTTCTCCTATGAAAAGCTTGAGCAAGAACCATGAAGTGGCCTCAGCAGAGACAGGGTGAAAGGAGTGAAAGGGAGAAGTCTGGAGACTGCTGGGCCTGCCTTCCTCCGAAGGCTGGAGGAGTTTTCTGGAAGGGTTTATTTGTTGCTTTGGTGTAGTTGATTTTATATTTTGCATGCTGTCATTTGAAAGGAACCTTTCACTTCATTTCTGACCATTCAGCTCCCCCAAGCACATCTCCTCTCAGCTTCTGCCTTAAGCTGGATTTATCCTCACCTCCAAGTTCTTGCACAGGCCTGCTTACATGTGTGGTCTGTTTGTTCCCAGTTCCCTTCTGCTGGGCATTCCCTTCTCCAGCAGTTTCTCTCTCCATTTATTCATATTTTTCCACGCTCCCTTGCATTCTCTGTGTCTTACAGCACTCTCCGCACCCCCATCTCAAGCCAACACCTTGAGACAGTTCAGAGTCTCTTTGGCCAAGTGGTGATTGCTGGAGCTGGCACCAAGGATGGATTGGGTTACAGGGCATCTGGAACTGCCCACCAAAACCAATCCCTCCCCAAATCTGAGGGCAGATACTGCTTACAAGGGCCTGTAGTGACAGGACAAGGGGGAATGGCCTCACACTGAAAGAGAGCAGGTTTAGATGGGATTTGGGAAGGAATTGTTCCCTGTGAGGGTGGGCAGGCCCTGGCACAGGTGCCCAGAGAAGCTGTGGCTGCCCTGGATCCCTGGCAGTGCCCAAGGCCAGGCTTGGAACACCCTGGGATAGTGGAAGGTGTCCCTGAAGACGAAACAAGGCCAGAGATAATGATTTCTGCCTTAATTCATTACAGGGTTAATAAAACATCTTTATAAAATATTTTTTCTTTGGCCACACCCTGATTTCTGCAACAGATTCTTTAGCACTGACAAAACCTTTCCAATCCACTGACCATCACAGCAGTGCCAAGAGACCAAGTGAGAACAAGGAAAACACAAGTCTCATTTGCAGCAGCAGCAGCAATTAAAAATCCATATCCTTACCACGAAAAAGATGAAAAAAAAAAAGGTATGTATTTCTTCTCTGTAATGTCCCATTGGGCTTACTCAGCTAGACAATATCTAGAGGAAATCACTGAGAATGCTGATAAGGCAGCACAGAGGACCTGCCAAAAGCAAGTCAGGGAAGTGCAATTCAACATCTCACGCACAGGGCTGGCTCCAGAGGGTCAGAGGATGGGAGAGAACCCACTAAGCTGCAGTAGCAGGACTGGCTGCCCACAGCAGGAGCTGGCAAGCCTTCCAAGGAAACTTCCAGAGCCTTGTTGGAGAAATTCCTCCTTGTCAAGTTGTTGTTTGGGTTCGGTTCTTTACTGCCTGAGGGCCTTTGGGATGGCCTAGCGCTGCTGAATGTCCCATACTCGTTCTGCAAAAAGCTCGTTTCCATGAATTGGAAACCACAATCTGCCACAGCAGAGCTCCACAGAGACCTGACCTTGCACCTGGGTGCCTGAGCTGCCTCGCACAGCTCCCACTGGGAAGAAGCCACCCATTCAGAGAGGTCATCGTGGCACAGCATCCCCATCCCTGCTGAGCCCGGTGCCCACTGCGAGCCTGCCCGTGCAGCAGCTCTGGGCGACATCCAAAACAGCACTCAGGCACCAAAGTGCAACTTCTGCAGACTGCTGGCGCCTGTGCTGGTGAGAGCAGCCCAGGAAAGCTCTGCCTGCCCTGCTCAGCTACGTCAGATGCTGTAAGTGCCCGCAGCTCCTGGGGAACGCTTGCCGAGGCGCCGCGAGGTCTGGCGCCTTGTCGTGCCCCACTGCTCTGGGTGGGCTCCATTCCCACAGCTGCTCCTTGCCTCCTGGCCCAGAAATCAGGTGGGGCTCTTGTCAGGAAGACCTCCAGGACCCAATTTCCCAGGCATGATGGAGGCAGCAGAAGGGAAGTCTCAGGAGTGCTTATAGGTGTTTAACATCAGTGAGTCAGGGACCCCTCTTGCGTGTCCAAGCACAGTCACTGATTCCAAAGTAAAAGCTCCAATTAACACCAGAAATTCTGCACTTCTGGTTACACAGCGGCTCAGCCTTCAGAGGCTGGGCAGAGCACACTTTTCTCCCTTCATGCCCTCAAGTTTCTCACACACTCTGTGTCCAAAGGTCCTGTCCTCCGGGGAAGGGCTGTCCAGCACTCGGTGAGTATTTAAAGCAGAGGGGTGGCATGCCTCCCAGGCATATTTTCACTGACAGGACTAATTTAGATGTGGATGCCAAATGTGTTCTCTAAGCCCAGAAGCAAACACTTTGTGGCCCTGTATGAGTTTCACAGTGAGGTATTCAGTGGTCCCCTTCTCCTGAGTATTTCCCACTGGCTGACGTAGGAATCTCACCATCAGTGTACAGGCTAAGGGCACTCGAGTCCTTCAAGGCCTGGTCCTGAACTATTCCTCTCCAGTGTAAAGGGAATTTAAAGCATTTAACTCACTACAGAGCATTGAGAACCAGGTATAATCCTCAACTCTCCTCTGGTGCTAATCCCAAATCTCCTTGAGATCCGGCCCTCCTAGTGTTCAAAGTCCTCTATCCAGGATTTCACCCTAGTTAACTGTTAACTTGCATCTCCCTCTGGCCATGACCTTTGCTCAGGTGTTTGCAGCGCCCTGAACCACACTGAACACTCACCATCACAGGGGTGCTGTACAAAGCATGAGGTAAGCCTGGGGCAGGGGCTGCAACTTCCTTGTCGCATTCATTTCCACAGTGGAAAAAGAAATAAAATACAAAAAAAAAAAGTTCTGCTCGCTGTAACTTTCCCATAGTAAATTCCTGGCAGCCAAAACGTGCCAGGAAACAGGCAGTTTGTATTAAAAGCAGGGTAGATTTTCTAGGGGCTTTAAGAGTGGCAGATTCCCCTGAGCATTTGCCTGCTGTCACAGGACAAGGGAGAGGCCCTGTGGCTGCACAGACCCCGTTCCCCACACTCGTACACATCAGCTGTGCCCATCTCTGTGACTGAAAAATAATCAGATTATTTCTACTGCCTATTGAGCAGGAAGAACAGAGGTGGTTCTGATGTCTTCTTAAGTAAAGAGTGTAGCTATTCAATAAAGAAGGAACTTACACAGTAAATTCAGTAGATATTAATTTATTCTCTTGTGCATTTGAAGTCCAATCTCACAAAAATAGATGGACAGCATTACATGTGGTAATGATAAACAAACTGCACTGCAATGAGACTTTAAGACAACATTTAAAGCTTGCTTTTTGTTCCCTGGAATTTGGGAAGTACTGCCAACACGTAGCTTATCCAAATCCTAAGAGGAAGGGCTGAGCTTTCATTGCTGATTATACTTAGCACAGCACTTGTATTTGAATTCTTCACCTCCACGCGCATCCTGTTCCTGCAGCAAGATTTCCTCAAGCGCTGTTATTTATATTTTGAAAACGCTTTATAACATTTTTTTTCCCCTCTTCATTCTCTGCAATGTTTTTTCCTTTTCCTGCAGGGCAGTGGCGCTCAGGGCTGCAGGCCACACCCTGCAGAACACAACACACAACCGGGGGCACACACCCTGCAGAGCAATGCGCTCGCTCCATTCCCAGCCCACCCCGCCACGCCAGCCTGCAAACTGAGTAAAATCAATCCAAACGGCCTGGGGTGGGCCCTGCCTCACAGCATCCCAAAGAAAAAGCCACGGGGCAGCTGTTGGCTGTGCTTTTACACACCTCTGTAGCAGAAGGGGAATAAGTGAATAAGCACTGACTAGGAGTCACGGCACATTCCCCATCGATGAAGGAAGCCCAGCTGACCCGAAGGATGAGTGTGTGCACACAGCTTTACCTTGGGCAAACAGTGCTGCTCATGACCCTGCACAGCACCTACACCAGGAGCCAGAGGCTGAAACAAAACTCAGCCCTGTGTGAGGAATCACAAACAGAACAAAAAAGGAAATCGTATCTGTGAGTGTCACAGGATGTTAGATCGGCCCAAACCGTGCTGAGTAGGTAAGGACTGAGGCTGCACTTTTCTGGGAAGAGAAAACTTTGAGAGTACAAAATTGAGATAAGTAAAATTCATGCTGAGTTGGAAGGATGATCTAAATCCAGCTCCTGGCCCTGCACAGCCCCAAAATCCCACCCTGGGCATCCCTGGAGTGTCCAAGCCCTCCTGGAGCTGTGGCAGCCTCGGGCTGTGCCCATCCCTGGGGAGCCTGGGCAGTGCCAGCACCCTCTGGGGAAGAACCTTTCCCAAAATCCAACCTGACCTTCCCCTGGCACAACTCCAGCCCTTCCCTGGGTTGTCTCCCTGTCCCAGGAGCAGAGATTGGAGCTGCCCCTCGGGAGGAAGTTCCAGGAGACCTCCTCTCAAGTCTCCTCAAGGCTGAATTATCAAGGAATAATATAAACTCTATAAATTCATTTTATTAATATGAAGTCAAAACTTAAAAACAGCATTATCAGCTGGAAATGACGAATATCCCATTACATTAATCATTTACCTGCAAAAATAATTTTATTAAATAAATAACCAAGAAGATGATTCAAATAAAGCACTTTTTGGCCACGTTTTTTCATAGGAAGGAGGTACCAGTTTTGTTGTTGTGAGACATTAGTCAGGAACTCAGATAGACTCATCCATGATCTGATTTATCTGTAACAAAGTGATCTGGAATGAGGAAAATGCTCTTTTTTTGCAAGAAGAATTACGAACATGAATTACGGCTGAAGGGATTTGTTTGGTAATTTAGAAATGAAGCTGATCTTACTCTGTAGTCTTAGGTGAGTCAGTTCATCCTCCTGTTTTGGTTTCTTGGTTGTTAAAGAGGTCTGAAACTATTGGTGTACTGGTTTCAGAGTAGCAGTTTGGCTCAATGAGCATTCCCAATGCAATTTGAAGAGAAATTACAGTTTTAAGTCTACTGCTGTCAGAAAAAGGTTGGTTTATTGCTCCCATGAGAAAGGAAGTTAATTTTCCATCGGTTGTCAGTATCAGTTCGCTCATTGCAGTTCCAGTGGTGGGACAAGCACCTCAAATGAACCCCTTGCCTTTGGTTCCCATTCTAACACACACCATGAGCTCACTGCCCCACCCAGCTGGACTGGGGACAAATTCCTGTTCTTATCTCCAGCCCGATGGAAGCCTTATGTAATAAACAACATTGTGACGAGGGTCTTATCTCAGGGCATTAACTTCTTCTTCCCTTGGCAAGGATGTGAGCGAGCTGGGCCCCGCTGCAAAGCTGCTCTGAGCCCACTGCTCTCTCCAGTTTGACCTTTCAGTGGAAAATAAAATCAAATCCCCACAAGGCGAGCTCTCGCTGTTTTTGAGGCTCTAGGAGAACTCTTCAAGGCCACCTCCAGATTTATCTACTGTACAAGTGAAGAGCTTTTGTAAAGCCTTCAGCACTCTCCTGGCTCCTGAGAGAGCTGATGCCTCTGCACAAGACAGTCAATAACAGCTAATGATGTGGGGGCCTTGCCAGGAGCGCTGGGTTGTGTAACCACCTCGGCAGGCACTGTTTGTTTTGGTTTTTTTCCACAACGATCATCCCCCCTGGCTACGCCTGTGCAATGGCTTGACCTCATCAGAGATGAGAATTGTCTCATTAATTTCACTGGGCTGCTCAGTTTTGGAGCACGGTGTGAAGTGCAGCAGGATGTCGTGGCTGGTCTGTTAGCAATCTGCTGAATGTGCTCGCACAATGCAGTCGGATAATTTAGGTGTCTGAGATCAAAAAAAATACCCCCAAAAGCCAATTAGGTATTTTCATCTATTCCCTGGGGGCTTCTGGGGGATAATGCTGTGTTATCTCATACTTGGGATTCCTCCAGTTCAGTTTTTATATTCCCAGCATGAATTATTATCTCTTTCTTTGAATGAAAATGGTATCGATTAACAGCTCTGCCTCTTCAGTAATTTTCCCCTGCTTGTTTCAATCTGATTTTTTTTTTAACTAGGTATGGGTCTCATTTCTGTGTGAAGGGGAAAAAATGGAAAGATGTGCATCTCTAAGTAAAGGAATGATGACAGCAGGAGGAGGAGAAAGAAAGGTACAGAATCAATTAGAAATGCAGTATACTGCATACTCAGACTGCTGTCATTTCACTTTCTCTTGCCCTGCTTTTAGACTTAAAGGCACGAATAGTTGTATTTTGTTCCTGCAGCGCAGTGGAACCTGCACTGCATGAGAGTGACAGCGATTCTGAACACAGCAGCAGCCACACTACCTGCAGCAAAGCATCCCTGAGGGAGCTGTTAACTGGTGACACAATTATGGGAACAGGGATGGTGCATGGAGCAGGACAGGATTAACCTCGGGCACTGCACTGAACCTGCCAGGGATACAGCCAGAAAAAGGCATGCAGGAAAAATTGAAAGACTGGGGAAATACATCATCTAACAAATGGGGAGCCTTTTCTAACTTTAATCCCTTGTCTCCAGTAAAATTGCACCAAAAAAAAGATTTCCAAGATCAGGTGAAAGAGCTGTGCTGGCCCTTAAAAGGAGTTTATCATAGAATTATGGAATGGTTTAGGTTGGAAGGGAGCTTGAAGCTCATCCAGTCCACCCCTGACATGGCAGGGACACCTTCCACTGTCCCAGGTACCCCAAGCCCTGTCCAGCCTGGCCTTGGGCACTGCCAGGGATCCAGGGGCAGCCACAGCTGCTCTGGGCACCCTGTGCCAGGCCTGCCCACCCTCACAGGGAACAATTCCTTCCTAATATTTAAGCTAAACTGAAAGGGTGCCAAGGATGGAGGGGTCAGTGCTTTTCCTTCCTCTGCAGGCACTTGGAGGGACCTTGCCCTGTCTGCAGACACAGCCTGTGGTGCTGCCCCCGACACACACTGCTATTCCTGTGATGCTGAGAGAGCCAAAGATGCTGGACAAAGCCTGAAAGACCTTCACACTCCGGTCTGGAGCCCCAGGAGTGGCTGAGGGAGCTGGGAAGGGGCTCAGCCTGGAGCAAAGGAGGCTCAGGGGGCCCTTGTGGCTCTGCACAGCTCCTGCCAGGAGGGGACAGCCGGGGGGTCTGGCTGTGCTCCAGGAACAGGGACAGGAGGAGAGGGAACGGCCTCAGGCTGGGCCAGGGCAGGCTCAGGGTGGGCACAGCAGGAATTTCCCCATGGAAAGGGGGCTCAGGCACTGGAACTGCCCAGGGAGGGCTGGATCCCCATCCCTGGAGTGTCCCAGGAAGGGCTGGAGGTGGCACTGGGGCTCTGGGCTGGGGACAGGGTGGGGATGGGGCACAGCTGGCACTCAGTGCTCTGGGAGGGCTTTTCCCACCTCAGAGATTCCATGAAATCCTCTAAGCAGCCAGCTGAAAGAGGCTGTGGAGTGTGCCAGTTTTATCCTCCCTGTGCCTGGAGGTGCTGAGGTGGTTGGGAGAGCCCATCCCTGGAGTGTCCCAGGAAGGGCTGGAGGTGGCACTGGGTGCTCTGGGCTGAGGACCAGGTGGGGATGGAGCACAGGCGGGACCCGATGATCCTAGATCTCTCTCCCAACCGAAATAACTCCGTAAATCCGTGCTGCCAGCGCCCTGAGAGCCGCGGGGCTGAGCGGACCCTGCAAAGTGCGGGAGCGCCGCGGGGCTTGGGGCCGCCCGCATCCCTCACCCCGCATCCCTCACCCCGCATCCCGGATCCCGGATCCCCGAGCGCGGTGCCGCCGCTCCGTAACCCGGCGGCGGAAGCCCCGGCCGGCCCGGCCGCCCAATGGGCTGGGGCTGCGCGGCGCCGGGGCCGCGGCCGGGGCCGTCACTTCCTGGCCCTGCAGCCGCCGGCAGCGAGGCCACAGCCGGGGCCGGGGGCGGCGGCGCCCGCAGCCCGCCCGCCGCCAGCACCGCCAGCACCATGCCCTTTGACTTCAGGAGGTGAGTGTCGCCGAGAGTCGCGACAGAGCCCGCCCGCCCCGCGGGGACCGCCCGAGCCGCCCCGCGCCGCTGCCCGCCCGCCGGTGCGCGTGGGATGGGCGGGTGGATGGATGGATGGATGGATGGATGGATGGATGGATGGATGGATGGACGGACGGACTGTGCGCAGGGAAGGGATTGGGGAGGCTGTGCCCAGCTCCACAGTGCGGTTCCATGCAGCCGAAGGGGGTGTGTGCAGCTGGGGTTGCCTGGGCAGGACCTGCGGGGTGATGGATGCGGGTGTTGGGTGGAGGTGCTGGGCTGCTGCTCCTCCCGCAGTGTCTGGGGTCTCACTTCTTGTGAGGGGGGTCACTGTTTGTGGTGGGGCTCCTGCAGCACCTTTAGAAGGTCATGGTGCAGCTCCCATGGCAGCTTTAGGGCATCATTCCTTACAGTGGGGTTCCCATAGCAGCTTCAGAAGGTCATTTCTTATGGTGAGGTTCCCACAGCAGCTTCAGAGGGTCATTTCTTATGGGAGGGTTCCCACAGCAGCTTCAGAGGGTCATTTCTTATGGGAGGGTTCCCACAGCAGCTTCAGAGGGTCATTTCTTATGGGAGGGTTCCCACAGCAGCTTCAGAGGGTCATTTCTTGTGGTGGGGTCCCCACAGCAGGTTTAGGAGTTGACAGTGGGGCTCCCACAGTGGCTTTAGGGGTCGCTGCTTAGGGTGGAGCTCCCAGAGCATCTTTAAGGGGTCCCTCTTTGCAGCCAGGCTCCATGTGCCAAAGCTGTGCCACGTGTCTCATGGCTGGGAGCCAACGTCGACGCCTCCACCTCTGGTTTTGCCATTTTGGGCAGGTGCAAGTTGTAGCATTTGGCCTTTCTGTGTGGCTCCTTCATCCCCTGGGCCATTGGAGGCACTGCCAGGTACCAAAGCAGAAGTGAAAAAGACCCCTCTGACTTCACTGCAGCCAAAATAGAAGCTGCAGGTTCATTTTCTTTTTCGAGCTGTTCTTGAACCAACAATTTGCATCTTTCCAAGTTCAGAGATGCCATGGGGAAGATGCTCAGATGAGTTTGCTAATACAGATTTTACTACATCATTAATAGTACAATAAAAAATGCATACATTTTTGGGAATATGCAGTTAACTACAGTCCTTTCCATGTAGGATCATCATGACCCCTACATGTGCACCCCTTCGAGATGGGAAATGGTGATAGTGCAGTGTTTTATTATATTTTTGCTGTAATTCTAAACCAGGCCTCTCATTTATACAGGCTAACAGGATCTTGTGTGATCCATGGGGCATTGTTGAACATGGAGGCAGTTGCTTCTGAATGAAAACTTGCTGAAGCTGGAAACAGCATCTGCTGGATCATGTGGGATCCGGGGCCCAGAGCCTCATTTCTGCTTTTGTGTAAAATTTGATAGAAAAACTCTTCTTTGGAGACATTCTGCCAGCTGCGAATCCTATTGCCATCCATTTTCAGACTTGTAAAATACATGAACAATAAGAGATCCTGGGCTGTGGCTGTCACTTTGTAATAGCAGATAAAGAAAATGTTATTTCTGATGTCTTTGAAAATGTAATTTCTGTTGGGTCTCAGAATGTGCATGTGGAAACACTGGCTCACCAAGAGCATAATCATCTTAAGAGACAGCACTAGTGCTTCACTTTGGGATGGAAAAAAGATGTTCAGTAAAAGCTGAATAGCAGGGTTTGTGTTAATGAGTTACAAAAACAGAGACATCAGTTCAGATCTGCATTTTAAAGATTCACAATTGCAAATAACTTCTTTGTCATTCAGAGTGGAGGATTAGAAATAGACACTTCAAAGCTCTTTCTCAAATAACGTAAGCTCACTGAACTTCAGCTTTTCTGCAAGGATGAATTTTTCAAAAGCTGCCATTGATAACAGGAATTTCCTATCTGAAGTACAGAGGAGCTATTGTCACGTGCAGCAAGCCACTTTCCTGCTTTAGAAGCATGAACAGAGTTCAGGACCAGAAGGTTTGCAAAGGTTAGAGCCCTTTTTAGCTGTTGTGGGTTTTGTTCATAGTGCAGGTAGTGGAAAAAAATCTGCTGAGGCTGGAAAATTTTACTGTTGTAGGTAAAGTATGATGCACACGTTAAAAAAAAACCACACAGGTACTTCCTGACAGCTCTACAACATGCAGTACAAGGCTCTTGGAGAAAAAAGGTCACCGCCTTGAGTAAGTTTCTGAATGAAAATGCCATTTTCACCATGTAAATTTCAAGGGTTTTCTCTCAGGGATTTCAGCAGGATGCTCCCTTTGGCAGGTCAGTTTGGTACCCTGCCTTTTACATGCCTGTGTGGACCACGGGTTTGGATTGTTAGGAGACTTTTGGAAATGCCCCTGCATATCTTCTCGAGTGCAGAATTCCATGTGGAAAGGTGTTGTGTCCTTCTGGAGGCCACACACTTCACGTTGCATCTGAAGGAATTCTGGCCTTAGCTGCTCTGCCAAGGACATTTGGGAAGGCAAGATTTTCTTGGTTTTGTATCCTCCCCTCTCTTACAGCTTTATTTTTGGTGTTTTAGGGTGGCAGGATGGTGAGGGCTGGCACCAGGTGTAGAGAGGGGCATTGTAGAGCAGCTGCAGGTTTTGGCTTTGAGCTGTTTCCACACAAAGTAGCTCTAGGAGGAATAAGTTGCCCAAACCTCATCTGGAGATGATGGAGACAGAAATGACAAGTAATTAAAGCAGCCCAGGACCAAGAATGTCCCTGTTCTTCACCAACTAAAAGTCAAAGAAATCATTTACTTCCATGGGACAAAATCTCTTTGCTCTGTCTTAAACTTAGCTAGATTGAAGAAGCAAAATTGCTTAAGAGTCTTTCTTGGACGTTGTCTCCATCAGTCAGTCTCATATGGAAGTAGCTTGGTTTTTACTTGTACTTTTTTTGTACATTTTTTTTCTGTAGGACTTCTGGCTTTTTGGCTTATCAGTGGTTCCCTTTCCTAAACAAACTTCATCTAATTCCTAAATAAACCAATATTTTCACAGTAATCTCACATGAATAATAATTATTCTGTGCCAAGCATCTTTAGAGTTTTAGTAGTACTCAGTATTTACCTCATGCTTTTCATTTTTCAAAGCATTTAATTCAGACTAATCCCCCCAGTCCTGCTGTGATGTTGGTACAGACCCAAGTTTTCAGCTTCCAGATTGGAGCCTCAGTACAGGTCTGTTCAGTGCATGTCACAAGAACCCAGCCCTCCTACAGAACTACTAAATCAGTTTGTATTTCCAGAAGGCCTGCTTCTTTCCTATTTTTTAACACCCATTTGGCTGAAAGACAAAGACAGATTTTTCCCTTCTTGCCCATGTCCTGGTTTTTAGAACTTGTGTCAGCAAAGCAGCTTTGGATGCGTTTGATGGGGGATTTTGAGTTCTCTCACTGGAGCTGAAAGGGTATTTCCCCTTGGAGCCTTTTAGATCTGGTGTCACACTTGCAGCCTCAAATCATAATTAGATTAAACTCTAAGCCTGGGTCATCTTGAGTGGTGATTGAGAGGCAGCCAGAAGGGATCCCACATGTTGTGTGATCCTGTTAGCAGGAGGCTGAGCTGGTGCTGGCACTCCAAACTGCTCAGGTGTTGAGAATGACACAAATAAAAATGAGAATTGCAGCTGTAAGAATGACGTGACTCCCCTGCATTGGAGGAGGACATGGTGGGGAGAAGCATTGCTGCAAATTCTCTTGACTCTGGTGCCTTTTCTTTGCACCTGCCTATCTGCATGGAAGAGTTACTGATGGGTTTGTAAGATACTGAAACTTGTGAACCATCTTGCTCACTTTAGTTGGTTACACTGAGAAAAACTAAAATAGACCACTCTGAAATCAAGTTTTTGTTCTAATCTTGGGTAATTCACAGTTGTGCCCTGGCCAGGTGTTTCACACAGAGTGGCAAATATCTGTGAATCCTTATTTTTATGTTTAATTGAGAAATTCAGAATTTATTTCCCACAGTTAATCACTGTGATGTTTTCATTAGGGTTTTTTTATTGGTCCTTGTTTGGTTTTGGGGTTTGGTTGGTTTTTTTTTCACAATGTGATAACCTGTACAAGGTAACAATGTGCTGTACCCGGATTTTGGAGGTCATGGGAAAGGAGCCAGGCTTAGAAAGGATTTCAATTTAAATGCTGACCTAGAGTAGAAGGCAAAAACTTTTATTCCATCTGCACAGTGTGACAGGCTCCCACTGTCAGCTGTTCTTTGGCATGTCTGTGATAAATGGTATTTTAGTGTGGGTGTGCTGATTCAGACCTATGGATCATTTTTATTGTTTTGGGACACAGGCAGGTCTTTGCTTTAGTTCCTGAAAGTTTTCTTTTAAATCAGATTGTTCAGTCTTAACCAAAGCTGACACACTCCAACCTTCCTGCTCTTAGCAAAGGGAGTTTGGTTTTAAATTAGACCTAAAAATTGTGATGGTGAATAGCAAACTGATGCTCACACTTGTGACCAAGCACAGCTGTGAAATCGATTCCTGACCAAAAGAAAAATGAGGGGACCATGAAAGACTCTTTTGTTCCTTCTTTTCAGAAACCTGAAGACTAAAATCAAGTTATTTGCCTTAACAAGTGAACGAGGAGGTATCTGAGGGGTGCTTAGTTTGGAAGAGATTTTTCTCTGTAGACTCAAAATCACCTAAAATGCCCTGGTTTGTGCTCATTAATCTGGGCAGGAATCGATTCACAACTGTGCCAGGTCACAGGTGTGAGCATCTCTCTGTCCATTCCCCTTCACAACCCTTAGGTCTAATTTAAACCCAAACATACTCCCTTTGCTGAGAGCAGGAAGGTTGCAATGATTTTGTCCAAAATATTAATTCCTGTATTTGATTGAGCTTGTAGCCATCACTTCCTAAATCAGTGTCCAGGGGCCCCAGCACAGCTCTGGTCTGGGTAGTTAAAGATTTACAGAATGACAGAATGACAGAATATTCTCCATTGGATGGGACCCACAAGGATCATCAAGTCCAACCCCACGACCTTGGCATTATTGGCAGCATGCTCTGACAAACTGAGCTCATTTCAGCAGTAGCTGCATTTCCATCCCCACCTGCAGCCACGTCTGGAGCCCGTTCCAGTTCACATTGTGCAATGCCACTGGTAAACAACCCTTCCAAGTGGTATTGCTGCCACCTTACGTAATGGCCAACGTGGATTCGGGTGCCAAGCAGTGCCATGACTAACTTTGGCTCAACAATAGCCCTTTGAGGGCACCTGAGAAATTATTCTGCAGTCACAGCAGTCAGATGGGCAGGCAGAGCTGTACAGACAGAGTCTATTGATGTTTGTGCCACAAATAACTGATTATACACGGTGTGCATGTATGTAAATATTCCTTTCTAAGTGTCCCTAGTGCATCATTTCTCTCAAAATATCAGCGGAGTGGAGATTTTTTTGCCTGAGTAAGTAGGGAAATATTAAAGTCTGGCTTTGTAGGAAAGTTTTGCATTGTTCCTCCTGAACTTTAACTGTCCTCCTTTGTTCAGTCCTTGGTGACACAGATGCTTCCTTCATGCCATCATAGTTCATTGCTGTGAAAATGACTGAATCACACTGTAAACAGAGCTGAAGCAATGCCACCAGCCTGGACTGGGAACTGTGGACGTTGTTCAGCTTGTATTTTGAAGTGTGCTGGTGTATTTTTTAGGCATGTAGTTCAAATGGTGGAGGTGGTGAGGAAAGAATAGTCTTGCAATGAAGGAAGGAGTGGGGAATCATCTGTTTTTCTTGTCTTCTGTCCAAGCACAAGCCCTGAAGTGATGTCTAGGTATTCCTGTACAGAGCCAGCTGCTCTCGAAATGGAAAACTTGGTCTGCCAAAAAATTAACCACAGCCTTGCCACAATCTACAAAATCTTCCTTATGCTGAAATGCCTGAGTATTTTAGTAGTAAATCTTCTTTATACCGAAATGTCCAAGTATTTCAGTAGTAATCATGGCAGACACACACACAAGATGTAGTTGGCCACTGCAACTCACTGAATTGTGTGTGTTTGGATGTTTGCTTTTCTGTTTGTTTTTTTCTGAAGGATGTTTCCAAATGAAATGTATTTAGTTTAATTCAGAGAAGCCAGAAAGATTAGCATGTAATAGAAGAGCCTTCAAAATGTTGTGTTAAAATGTGCAGGACTGTACTACTGCTGACAGGACTTCAGGTCATGATTCCTTAGTGTTTATTTAATTATATCCTAAAGCAGATCACCTGGCTTCCAAACTGTCCCTCTCTGCAGACCACTGTGTGCCCCCTAAAACATCAGTAATGCAAATGTGACCTTGTTTTCTGCTTGGATTCTGTGTCATTCTAAATGAAACATGACCCAACTGCACTGAAATCTGAATGGGGCTGCTGCATTATAACAGGTTATAGCTGGAGCAAAAACCAGTGATAAATCTGCAAATTGCAGCTCTTGAGTCTGTATCAGTTATGTTTTTTTTAGTGGGCATTCATATAGATATTTCTTGGAAGTTGTATCAAACCAGGGACTTGTCTTGGAAGCCAGTGCAGAAGAGTTGTGCTTGCTTGTAGGTAACACATGTGCAGATAAAAACCAGGACTGAGTTGTAGATGCTTGTACAGAAATTCTTGTCTTCTTGGATTGGAATTTAAATAGGAGAACCTGAGCTGGTCACTGCAGAGTTACTGATATTCTGGAAAAATACAATATATTTTAATCCCTTGTATGGGATAGGAGTTTCTCTTACTGATTTGGAGAAATTTCTCTCTGCAGTAGGTATGGATTGGCCTGTGTACTTTTGAGGGAAGCCTTATGAATATGGAGTTGTTTTCTTTACATATCCCTCTCTCCCCATTTTTTTCTTGATTCCCCAGATGTTATATTAGTTCATGCTCTTTTGTACCAATCTCTGATTTTTGTGCTGAGCAAGCGCAGCTGGGACTTAAACCAGAAAGCAGCTTCTCCAAATAAAACCTGCTCCTTTCTGATGCTAAAATAGTTCTTCCCAGATCTTGTTTCAAGGTGCTCAGCAGTGCAAGGCAGCAGTAGTGTTTTGTGATTTCTGGAAGCTGTGGGATAGACTATGGTACAGCTCTTTTTTTCCACGGCTCTTTGGTTGTTTGCAGGTAAATTCTTGGAAATCACAGTCCAGCTTTGAATTTTGTTCAGTGTCTGGTGCAGATAAGGACTTTTCTTTGTTTGTGGGCAGGGAATGTGGCAGAAGGTTGAGGACCCTGAGCTGGCAGGTGTCCCATTGGGAAAAGGAGAAATGTTCAGGACCAAGGGGATCATGATGGGTGGGAGTGCTGGGATGTGCTGAGGAGCTGCAGGAACCAGAATCTCTGAGTTGAAGGCTCTGGGACAGGAAGGTTCCAGTCAGTTTATGGCATTCAAGTATCTGAACAATCTGCTTGATTTGGGGAGCAGCCATATATGTTTAATGCTCTTCTCCATTCTGTCTGTTCTCCAGAAAATGCTGCTCCCACTCAGGAGTACAATGGCTCTTACAGTCCAGCAAAGGGCTGGATCCCTTTAAATACCAGTCCCCTTACTTGAGCATTTTTTCTTCATGACACTTTTCTCCTGTTTTGATGAAGCAAAGTGTAATTTGCTCACTTTATTAAAAATACATTTCTCTTCCATCCTTCATTTTGACACCTGCTTCACTGCCTAAAAGGAAATAAAATGCTTGCTGGCAAGACTCCACCTTTGAGTATTTGAGATTGTACTTTCCTCCTCCTCCTGATTGCCTTTGGAATGTGTTTGAGCCTAACATTTTATTTTGAAAAAGAAAAGTGATGTACCGCTTCCTGTCTTCCATCCTTCAGTGTCACCTAAAATAGTTGCACTTTTGGCATATTGCAGCAATACAATTACTGAGTATACTTCTGAGAGAACAAGCTTGATATGCACTGGAAGAATAAAACCACAAAATTTGGCACGTGGTTGACAAAAAGGTGTTCTGCAGGACAGCATAATAGAACCACAGAGCAGGCAGAAGGGAGGGAAAAGGAGAACTGGAATCAATCTAAGTGGGAGTAGAATGTATGAATTTTTGTGCCTTTTTTCAGCAGCTGTTGTGAGGATTGAAAGTGTTTTGTCCTAGAACTAAATGGGTTTGTTTTTCTGTCCCTATGCAGATCCTGTACCTGCTAAGTAACCAGCAGGCCAGATGACATAATGTGCTCAGGCTGGTGCCTCCAAGGTTCTCCCAGCCCCTTTCCCTAAATGTCCAGTTACCCAAAGGCTGGATTATATAATTAATGACAGTCCTCCTGGCCTAACCTTGTTTTCTTGTTCTCAGTACTCCTCCTTGTTTCAGACACTTCCTCTCCTGGTTTCATTATGTTCTTGGAACTGGAATTAAGAGGGAGGAGCTGGCTGGCAAGGAAACATATTCCTACATTTCACTCCTGGGTTTGTGAGTGTGGAGAGCCAGCAGGTCAGAAAAAAATCCTGTTTGCTTTGAAAACTGCTGTGATGTTGGGAGTGAGAAGTCAGTCATACAGCATTTGAGAAATTGCAGTCTTCACCTGCTTGCAGTCCAGATAAACTGGTTTAAAACTCCATCAGCCCCTCCACCTCCCTGTCTGGTCCTTCTCATATCAAAGTAATTGAGGATTAACCAGTTTCCCATGTAATTCTGAAGCCCTGAGAGTTTGTCCAGTAAAGCCCGGGTTGTGCAGTGTGTGTGTGTTAATGTCCCATTGTGTGTAAATGAGGACCGGCCGATTGCTTAATGAGGTGTGTAATTTATCTGCTGTTATGGGGGTGTTAATCTTATAAAATGTGTTAATAACTCCTTGGTATTTACAAGTATCGGCTTCTTGGTCCGGCTTTGAATCTGTATTTGCATCTCCAGCTCACACTGGGGCCAAGCTTTGGTGTTTGTGTATTCAGTGTTTATTTTCTGTGTGAAACTGCGATTAGCAGGATCACTTATCTTACTTTGCACATGCTTCAAAGTTTGTGTCCCAATTCCCCAAACCATCAGGACTGTTCACAAACTGCTCTCCAGGCACAGCGCTGGTACTGAACCAAGCTGGGCTCTTGCAGAGCACATCCAGTTTGTTTTCCTAAAGCCACCTTCCTGCTGCTTTCCTTGTAGAGACCTTCAAAGAATCAGAGAATCACAGAATGTCCTGAGCTGGAAGGGACCCACAAGGATCATTGACCCAGCTCCTGGCCCTGCACAGACACCTCAACAATCCCATCCTTGCATCCCTGGGAGTGTTGTCCAAACTCTCCTGGAGCTCTGGCAGCCTTGGTCAGTGCCCCACGACCCTCTGGGCAAAGAACCTTTTCCTAATATCCAACCTAAAATCCCCCTGACACAACCCCAGCCATTCCTTCAGGTAGAACTTGGAGCTCTGCTAGTTTAGCTTCAGATATTTGCATTTTCCCATCTGTAGATTGCCACGAGGGAAGGTGGGCAGATGTTGCCAGGTGCTGCTGTGCAGAGTGAATGAGCTGAAGAAGAAAGGTTTAATTGAGTGGAACAGGAATTACACAGTGAGCAGAACAAACTCAGGTCTGTTGGCTCCCATTGCTCATCCTGGGATCACAGCCTGGCGCTGCCAGAGCTGTCCTGAGCTGCTCCCTGCACATCATGTTCTCATCTGCCAGCAGACAGGAAACATAGAAATGTCATCTAAACAAAGAATTAGCAGAATGAAGGGCTCAAAAGTCAGTAGTTCCTATTTTCTGCCCCCGCTGCTGACTTCCTACCATTGTTTTCCCATTCATTTAAACAGATTTCACCTACTTGGTTGGACTGGGAGAAGAGTGATTGATTTTATTATCTGTGCTGGGTTGTGGGAGCTAAGTGTTCTTGCAGAGTTGTCAGAACATGCACTTGCTTTTGGGTGGGAAGGAAAACAGCTAGAGAAAGGATTTCAGAATTAAATCTTGAGCTAATATTTCTCAATGAAAATAGAAAAATTAATGCTTTCTATACACATGTAGAGTAAGGCAGCTCTACTTCTTCACCTGTTTTAAAATTAATTTACTATGTGTAGAAATTTTTCTTTCTTTGCTAGGTTTGTGGAGCAAACTTGGAGATTTTTTCCCAGCACAGGAACTAAAAATGCAGAGGGCTGTTGGAACTCACCACTTTTTTATTGTCAAGTAAGAGAGGCTTTGCTTTAAAAGGACAGGCTTTTCTTGATGCTTCCCCAATTAAAGCCCATCCTTTCCTAGCTCACAGTCTTGCTCCAAAATGCTGGTCACACCTGACTTTTTTTTTTTCCTGTAGCAGCTCTAGAGCACCTGGGGAACATAATCCAGCCCAGGGCATTGCTGAGCAGTCTGTGTCCCTTGCCCAGCTTTCTTTTTATGTGGTGATGCCCAGCCCCTGGCAGGGTCACTGAGCAGAGGGGACTTGTGTCCTGCTCCTGCCTTCTCTTGTGTCCCAGATCCCAGCTGTTCTCCAGGGCCATCTTTGCTGGTTTATTTCACATATTCAATGGGGTAACTGATCTTTCAGGCTGTCTCTGCACACCCCAGCTGTTACACTGCTGGATGAGATCAATTTAACAAGTGAAGATCTTTTTATCTCCGGTCCTGGGCACAGGAGTTCTAGGGATGGTTTCAACAACTGTGAGCAGTAAAACTCCCCCCAACTACTTCAGACAGGTGTCTGGGATTTTATTTTCTAAGTAAATGGTATTTTGCTAATCAAAAGAGTGCCTTGTGTGCAAACCTGACACAGCTGTGGTGTTTGTTCTACCTCTGTATTTCCCCTCAGCTTGAGCTGTCACATTGAAAGCTAAATTGGTGGCTTTAGATTTATCCATTTTACAGAAGTAACAGCTTTGCTTTTCAAGATCTTACCACGAGTGTCTGATGTGCTTTGTAGGAGGGAATGAAGCCAGAAAAGTCTGTTCTGATAGAAGTACCTGCCTGCTTTTGGTGGAGTGAGACTGTGTCGAAGCCTGCTTGGTTTTATTTAGAGCTTGATGACCTCTGAAGAGCTTAAAAGCCACCTGATGGCTTGTGCTCCTCAGCTGGTGTGCTTGGGCTCCTGGTGCCCAGCAGCTTTGTTGACAAGCAGGGATGAATTATCCCAAAGTCATTGTTTGGAAGCAGTGACCCAAGGAAACAGAGGAACAGTTGCTGCCTGTTAAACAGGTTGGAAGCTCTTAGCTAAGAGATTGGAGTTTTATTTAAAATCTATTTTTTTTTTCAGTAACTCTGGAGTATTCTCTATGCCGTCTCTGTTTCTCTTTTGGTCTGTCTGAAGAGATCAAGTCTGGGGGCAGCAGTTCCACGGGATGGCCAGGCTGGAAGGGCACAGAGGGTCCCTGGTGCCACCTCCCTGCTCCAGCAGGGCCGTCCCCGGGCTCAGGGCACAGCAGTGTCCAGCCTGCTCTGGAACGAGACCCCAGAGCCCCTCTGGGCTCTGCTCAGGGCTGGCACTGCCCAGGGCAGCAGTTCTGCCTCCTGTGAGGGGAATTGCTGGGCTCAGGCCCTGCCCGGGGCTCTGCGGCCATGGCTGGGCCTGGGGCAGAGCTGGGCCTGCTCTGGCCCCTGCACACAGGGACGGACAGGGGGACACAGGGACGGACAGGGGGACACAGGGACGGACAGGGGGACACAGGGATGGACAGGGACACGCAGGAACACCCAGGAACACCCAGGGCTGAGGCTCCTCTCAGCTGGGGCTCCTCTCCAGGCTGAGCAGCCCCAGCTCCCTCAGCCTTCCCTGGGCACTGAGATGCTCCAGGCCCTTCCTCAGCCTCCACCGGTCCCAGGAGCTCCAAGTGTCCATTCCTGATCCAGAAGCTACAGCCCGAGGATCTGCTTTACTTCATATTTGTGTTGGATTCTGGGGAGAGAGTGGGGGATGCCATCCCTGGGTGTTCCAGGTCTGATCACAGACCCCACCGTGCCCAAGCTGGAGGGAGCCACGTTTTCTCTTGGGCACTTCTAATTCTCAGGCTTTGCTGAGATGAGCAGAGAAGCTGCCTGTGAAGTCAGCAGAGCACACAGATAAAAATGCTCTTTGTCACTCAGCAGCATGCCTCTGGTGGGAAGGTTTCTCTAGAAATACCACTGGGGATTAAAGCCAGGGCGTTTCCATTCGTGTCTCCAGCCTGAATGATCTTGCTCTGACAGCACGCTGAGCTTCCTTTTGATACCATAAATTCACATTGAAAATAATCAACATTTTCCTCCCCTTCTGCCTCCAAGCTGCATTGATTTGAGGAAGGGGAGATGGGAAGCTGCTGAGACAGGGTGGTTAAACTCTATCTCCCCTTTTTAACACCAACCTCCTCTGAAGTGTTCCTGGAGAGAGAAAATGGAGCCTGTTTGTGCACAGTCATCTTTGAATGTCAGATGGACTTAATCCAAGTTATATTTACCATGACTGAGTTTCTCCCTGCCTCACATGTCCTCCTTAAAAATGATGAAGTGTTTTATGCAAAGTGGATTCTCAGCTGTAATTGGTATCTCTGCTAAGAGCCTTAATAGTAGCAGCTACTGAATGAATCATAGTCCATAAACTTTTCTGCTGTCTCTAGGAAAGGGTCTTCCAGAGGTGGGAGCAGCAGAAATCTGAGGAAACAAAGCTGTGTGGTGGGACGGGGAGAGACTCTCCAGAACCATTGTTCCAGCTCATTTCACGAGCACTCAGATGTGTTTCCTCAAGTGGGGCTGAGGTTTCTCATTCTCTTCTTGCTTCACACCTGCCTTGGTTTCCTGAATTGCCACTGCAGTTGTTCTGTCGTGAAATCAAACTTCAAAATAGACCCAGTTATACAAATCTTGTGGGAAGAGCTGGTTGTCTCTGCACCAGGTCTGTAGGTCCTGTGGGGAACCCAAATAAAGGGGATGGAACCAACCATCTCTGCTCAGTAAAACAACAAAGAGGTTCAATGAGGCAGATAAGAAATGGGAAGAGGAAGAACAGAAGTGTTTTGAGTGACAAATCCCAAGGTTATGTCCTTGTCTCCAGGGAAAACTAATCCTCAGAGCTGAGGATGATTTGTCTCTTTAAAGGCACTTAAACAGAAATTGTAGTTGGCTGGATTCACTGATATCTACATGAAGTAATTAGAGAGGCTTGTGTAATTCTGAGGGATGTGGCCCAAAACCAAATTTGTTTAGAATGTCTGAATGACAGACGCTCTCACAGAAAAGGCAGTGGAAGTTTTCAAGCCTGTTATCAGACAGACCTGCCTCAAAGTGACTCTTATCAAAAACCAAATTGGTGCTGCATAGGCTTAACTGTCCAGGGCTGTTTGGCACCTGCCTTGCTCTCTGTGTATCTTCCACAGTGCTATAATTTTTTGATTTTTTTTCATCAAAAGCCATCTGGGATTGTTGTTTTGAATGAATGTTCCCAGAAATGCACAATGCAGCAGTTTTTCTATCCACCTGAAGAAGAAAACCAGTGTAACAAATAGAGTACTTTATCTTCTGACAAAAAGCACCTTTTTTTTTTCAAGACTGAGGTTTTTAAAACTTAATGCCTGTGTGTCATTTTTCGAACATGACAAGTACAGCATGTAACAGTAGAAATTCTCTCTTCCATGTTGTAACTGGGTTTACTGGTGAGTGTGTGATGAGTGGACTTTGTAAAGCACAGGCAAGCTCTTTGTTTAGTCAGGAATTGGTGTGTGTGGAGAAATAGTGACCTCATGCTTTCTTGAGATTCGAGGTTTGCAGCCATGCTCTGATCCCCTTTGCAAGGGGGACTTGACAAATGGGGGAAACCAGCAGCAATATTTCACTGGAGTTTATCTGCAGTTTGCAGCTCCTTGCTGATCAGTGGGGAGGGGCATCACCAGCAAACAAACAAAGGGTAAACAAGGTTTGGTAACTGCTTTAACCCACTTGTATTCCCTGTGCAGTGGCAAGGAAAGTTCTGGCATGAAAAAGCTTCTCAAAGGCCAACTTAGTCTTCTTTCACTTCAGAGAGCAGAGAAAATTGCCTAAAAATTCAGTGTTATCTGCTGTGCAAGCTTTAGAGCAAAAAAAGGAGAGTGGTTTTGGTGTGACAGCCCTGTTTTCAAAGGGGCTGTGCAAAGACAGACTCATTCCTGCCTCCTGCCTTGGGAGTGAATTAATTGTACTGCAGATACATCAATTCTGTGTGAGAAGAGGGATCTCCACAGAAATCTGAGTGGTACTGCCCAAATCCGCCTCTCACTGAAGGGCTGAAGAAAGGGGGTGTTATTTCTTTGCTTCTTCGTGCTCTTTTCAACTGGAGCCCTTGAGTGAGGGTTTTTGTTGATCAGGAAGCCATCTCAGCCTGGAAAGGTGTATTATCCTTTATTTCCACCCCATGTCTATGTGTTACAGTTGTCTTGCCTTTCTCTTTTTCAGCCTGCAGCCCATCCCTTTCTCAGGGAAGTCATGTTTCTTACCAAGAAGGAAACAATCAGGGATGGCATTTCTACTGACCCTAAATCCCTTTTTTCAGAATCACCAGCATGGGTCAGGTTGGAAAGGACCACAGTGGGTCACTGGTCCAACCTTTTACATCCAGACAGTTCTGGAATATCCCCAGTGAGGGAGATTCCACACCCTCAAAGTTGACTTTTCTCTCTGTGTTTGATAATTCCCCCTTTGTGTAGGTCAGTCACTTCTGCTGGAGAATTGCCAGGTGTTTGATTAGCTTCATAGTGAATTCTGGTTTTGCTGGAAAATGTGTTGTCCCTGCAAGTCGCTTCAAGTTTTTTGTTAGTGAAACAAATTGGTTCAGCAGCACCAGTCTCATTTATTCAGAGAGATCTCAAAGCTACTGATGTGTAATGAAATTAAGGTAGTTGTTCACTCCACACTGGACTCGTTACTGAGTGAGTAATGTCACCAGGAATTAGTGACCTCAGCTCCAAATGTGGTATCTGCTGAAAAATAGATGTCACTTCTCCAAGCTGGTGAGCATGGGAGGTGGAGAACCAAGTGTTGTTTCAACACCCACATTCTTCTGGGTGAATCACAGCCATGGACCCTTTCTGCTGAGCCAAGATGACAATGGTGTATTTACACCACCACTGACCTGCTAAAAGTGGAATGTCAGCCATGATGCTGGTTGGGTTTTCATTTTTTCTTAATCATCTCTGACATAAAAATGTAATTTGTTGTAGTGAATGCTCACGGCCTCTAACTGTCAGGATGTGCTGAAGTACCTGCAATAGAGCCAGTATGCTTCAAAAAGAAGACTGATCTTTAAATATTTGGTTCTCCTGGGGAATAACATAATCTGCCTGAAGAACAAAACCATTTTCCCCTGTCTGTGAGCATTAATTTCTGGGACAAAAATTGATCTTTTTGCTGTGGATTTACAGTGCCCAAATTCTGTTCTGTGACCAAGTGCCACATAAGAATGTGTTACAGTCCTGCTTGATTAACTGGAATCCAAAATACAGCCCAAGAGCTCCAGAGCAGCCTTTTCCTGGTCCCTCAGGTAAATCAGTAAAACCAGACCTTGGAGAATGGTACATAAGAACATTCCACTCTGCTCACTCCAGAGCTTCTGCTGGGTCTTTGCAGGGACTCCACACAGAAATTTTGGGAGAAATTCAGCCTGGGTACCATGGCATCCCTCCTGTCTTTGTGCCAGGGAGGGATGGGCAACTGCTGGAAACTGAAGGAGGAATTAGTGTTTTTCCTTCTCTGATGTGACCTACTTTGGGTATCAGTTTCCCTTTGCTACAGGGCATTTGAATTTAACCATTGTCTAGTTAGTTCTACTTAAAAGTTGTTGGGGTTTTTTTTATTGCCTCACATTCTTTGCTTCTTGTTCATGAAAAACATAACAGCGTCTTACAGAGTTGTTAAAAAAGCTCTTTTCAGATTCCAGAGAAGTCAGAGAGGATTCTTCTGTTTGGAGGTGTGGAAATCGTCAGTGAAATAATGTATTTATTACTTCATTTCCTGAAATATTTCGGGTCCAAACTTGAAACTGTTCAAGTGTACATAAAGCCCTGGCAGGCAGCTCCTGCTGAGGGAGTGAGCTCATCCTCGGCTCAGGGGAGGCAGCTGAAGCATCAGCTCAAGAAAAAAACTGCAGTGTTTGGGTCCTCTGCCCTCCCTGCTGCTCACCCAGCAGTGGCAGTCACAGCTCAGGTGAGAGCCCACCTGCAGAGCTGCCCCAGCCCAGCAAGGAGCTGGAGCTGCTGGAGAGAGCCCAGGGGAGGCACCAGGATGGGAGGAAAGGCTGGGAGAGCTGGGATTGTTCACCTGGACAGGAGAAGCTTTGGGGTGACACAATTGTGGCCTCACACTGCCTGAAGGAGCTGCAGAAAGATGGAGAGAGAATTTTACAAGGACCTGGAGTGACAGGACAGGGGGGAATGGCTTCAAATTGACAGAGAGTAGGGTTAGATTGGGTATTAGGAAAAAATTCTTCCCTGTGAGGGTGGGGAGGCCCTGGCACAGTGCCCAGAGCAGCTGTGGCTGCCCCTGGATCCCTGGCAGTGCCCAAGGCCAGGCTGGACAGGTTTGGAGTCACCTGGGACAGTGGAAGGTGTCCCTGCCCATGGCAAGGAGTGGCACTGGATGAGCTTTAAGCTCCCTTCCAGCCCAAACCATTGTGTGATTCTATGATACACTCCTCTCTGAAGAAAAAAATCTTGAGTAGCAGCAGCCCATATTAGTGTAGGTACAGCTTTTGAAATCCTTCTGACACTTGCTGGCACTTGAAATGTGCCACCCTTTTGTTTGGCTCCTTTGAGGTCACCACCTCGATCTCACCTCGCTCTTTCCAGGACTTTGGCACTCCTGTCCATCAGAGAGCTGCAGTTCTGCCCCTGACCTGCCTTAATCACACAAAGATTTGTGAATTCTGTTTGAACCTACTTAGGAATGGCCTTGCTCATCTCTGTGATGTTGCTTTACCAGTTTGTTGACATTCCCACCAGGAAGGTGAGAAAGTTTTTTTTGCCGTGTCCTTTCAACTCTTGGATTGGTAAAAAACCATTGTAGCATTCCCTTATGTTAGTTATGGATGTTGGTTCCTGCAAACCTCTGACATTTCCAAACGGGCTTTTTTTATTTCTGTGTTTGCAGCCCTGCTCTCCATTGAAAGAAAAGACACTCTAGATGTGTCAGGAAATTCCTTTGTTGTTGTGATGACAGCCTAACTCTATCTTTAGCCTCATATTCTGGAATTGCAAGGCCCAGCCTTCCCTTTATGAGAACGTGTATGACCTGGAGGAAGAGCTTTCCTAGCAGCAAGTTTGTTGTTTCCACTCTGAAACGATGTTAATTGATCAACTCAAAGATACAACTTCTCCTTACAAGTCTCGCCTTTCTGAGGGGAGGAAGAAACTTGCCAAAAGCTAAATATAAACAAGGTGCAGTGGAAAATGCACATGTGCCTGCTGTGGGAGTGTGAAGTGATGTCTCCCTTCCTAAAGCAGCGTGAGCTGCAGGTTAAGGGAGTTCACTGAGCAGTTGTAAATCTACACCCTGGTTCCTCCTGGTCACGAAAGATGACTCCAGTCTCTGCCAGTGGATGCTCAGGGTGGCACAGGGTGTGTGTGCCCTGTGAGCTGGCAGTGCAGCCCCTCTGCACTCCAGGCTCCCTGCAGCATTGCTCACACCTTCCACTGCTTTGGCTACAGCAGGGAGGCAGCTCTTGCAACACAGCACAAGGTTCCTCTCTGTTCCCAGGCTACAAATACTCCTCCGAGTGACCAATGCCTCAGGAACCTGGAGGCTGGTTGGAATTTTTGCTGCAGGAACGTCTGACCTGAGGGCAGGTAAAACCTGTTCCCCTCTGCCACGCTCACAGCTCCTCCCTTGTGCATTACAAATCATCTCTGGTGTCTAATCCTCACTCTTTTCTCTTCCCAGGACAGTGTAAGTGCTCTCCTGGAATTGCTTTCAGTTCTGGGAGGTAGGCAAGGAGCCGGTGGCAAAAGGAGAAAGGTTTTTCTAGTGGAGGCAGATTTTTGACCCTTAGGTCTGATAGGAGCTGCCACAAATCTCTCATTTCTTGGGGTTTTGGGTCTCCTGTTACAATAACTTTAGGTCTGGTAGGAGCTGCCACAAATCTCTCATTTCTTGGGGTTTTGGGTCTCCTGCTACAATAACTTTTGTCAACTTCACAGATTTGTTTGTGACGTTTGCTTGATTTACTTATTTTTATAATATATGTAATTAGTGAAGCCTTCTTTGGGCTTCTGTCCTCATTGCTAGCATTTGATCTCTCTGGTGTCTCACAAACATACTTTTCAAGCTGTCATTGAATCCTTTACATTTCATATCTTCTAACTTAGAGTTTAAATAGAGTGAAGAAGGTGGCTCTTTGTCCTGGCCATGCCATCTCCCATCATTCTCTTCAAACTTTGATGCCATTTGGGCTTTCCCTTGCCCTTCTCTGAGTGCACAACCCCACTGCTGTTTTCACCAACAGGGATCAGACTGATGAAATTGTGTAAATTGGTCCAGTATTGGATGACAAGTTGCCTGGAACCCTGAGGACTGTTGTTCCTGTTCCAGACTACAAACCCTCCTAGCTCAGAACGTGTCTTTTCCAAGCAATTGATTGTTCTGCCAGGGGACTTGCACACAGCCAGTCCTTTTTCTTTTGGGCTGGTGATCATTTGGATTTACTGGTGTCACACATCAGTCAGCAAAATCTAAGTGGCAGTGTTTGCCTCTTGTCCCAGACTTATCTTTTTTTTACTGTTGTGATCATTCCAGCATCCTTGTGCAAGATTTAGTACATCTTCCCTTCCCTTCTGCTTGGTCAGGTTCCGGATGTCATCCTTCAAGCTTCTGCTTCCATCCATAAAACCTGAATCGAGCACTTTTTGGAGTGTCTCTGCCTAATCCAAGCTTACTTAGACCATGGAAAAGTTAAATTGTGGTGTTGGGTGTCACTTATGTGATGAAATGATAATCTCAGAGGAGAGAACTCTGCCTCATATGACATCAGCTTTCCAGTGAGCTGTTTAAAAAGCTGGATTATTTTTTCTTTTAAAGCTGTGATGTGCCATCATTTCAATACTAGTAAATATTTCTGATGGTGAGAACAAACTTCCTTTTATAGTATCCACACGCTGCTGTTTTTACTGAATCCAGCCTGGAGCTGTTTCCTATTTCTGAGTGTTGGCTCACACTCAGCAGCTCCTGGTGTTCACGTGCTCTGTCTCCCTCTTTCTCTCTCAGCTTTTTTAGCCTTGTTGATCTATTATTGTGACTTTGGCCAGACGACGCCAGCTTTCAGCATTTAATGGGCTGGGAGAGCAACAGCTTCCTCTGCCTGTGAGACCATGATGTCATCAGCTACTTTGGGTTCTTTCACCATCCTGATGCTTCGGTGGATGTGGAAAGAATGCAAACAGCACTTTCCAGATGTTCTCAGGGCAGCTGGAAAACCATACATGGATTGTTTGGTTGGGGAATATTGCTGGTGTGTTTAGGAGACAGCAGTGAGAGGGGTGATGAAAACACAGCTCCTGTGCTGTCAGGTGTCTCACAGAGGGTTGTTGGGGTGTTAAGTGATGGCACAGCTTATTCAGGACTCCAGCTGGGCAGCTGAAATAAATTTCTACCTGCTCTCCATTCCTTTCTTCCCTTCCTTCCTCCAGCTTCAGCTCCTGAGTGAAGCACAGTGTCCTTCTGATCTCCTGCAAGGCAAATGCTGTTTTGTTCATGCAGTTCCTCAGAGCTACCTCAGCAGTTGAAGACTACAGAAGAGTTTTCTAGTTTTTAAACTCCCAGTAAAGTATTTGGTGTAGTAGGAGCTCCTGAATAAACACAGGGGTGTCTCATCTCGGTGCAGTGTGGACTGGGAATTTGGAAGCCCAGGGCTGGAAAAAGCATCAGCTCTCACCCACTTGTGGCATATCCAAAAAAGTCTATTTTTAGGGAGAAGCGGTCACTTCCTTCTTTAGGGTGGCTGGGTGGGTGTTTTTAATGCATTAATTAATTTTTATTGAGTGATGGAAAAGCTGATGTCAGAGCTGCAGTGCGGTTGGGCGTGCAGGAACACAAGGTGGTAGGAAGTGTAGCTAACACACGAGGGCAGGGAGAGTTTAACCATGGGCAGTTTAAAATAGCAAAGCTGAGCCCTATGGATATTAAAAACTATGACTGAATCAAAACAACGGGCTAATATTAAACTGGACTTTGCTGGGGGAGGAACAAACCTGTTGGGTTCATTTCTGTTGCTGTATCCAATGACCAAGGGATGTTTTTTGATCTCAACACCTGGGTTTCTGACTTAGGGGTTGTCTGTTTTTGGCTTTGCTGGGTATAAATGACAAGGGGCAATACAGGTTGTGTTTTACTGGGTTTTTTATTCAGGAGTCTGTAGAGTATCCTTTTCTTTTTACAGTGGTCTATAAACTTGTCCAGCATGACTTCTTGCCTGGCTGCTCTCACCGTTCAGATTGCACAGATCCACAGCAGGGAGGGGGAGGGAAGTGCTTTGGAAATGGGAGCCAAGACAGAGCACAGTTACATAATTGTACAAAAGAAAAGGTTTTTTTTGTTTTGTTTTTCCTTCCCATATCCTCCTGCCTACTGAAAAAATGTTGTTGGAAAGCTGGATGGAAAAAACTCCAGCATCGTTCATCCCTGTGGGGGCATGAAATGTATTGAAATGTTCCACCTGTTTCATGGCTGGTGCTTTTCCTCTTTCAGGTTTGACATCTACAGGAAGGTGCCAAAAGACCTTACACAGCCAACCTACACAGGGGCCATTAGTAAGTAACTTCTTTTTGATGTCCTTGCATAGCCCTGGTCTAAAATTAAAGATTGTTTGGCCTCTCTGTCTGCAGAGAATTCTTTTAAAGGGATGTTAAACATTGGAAAGGGTGTCCTTTGTTGCTGAGGCAGCTTGTTCTGCCCATCAAACAGTGGAATGGTTTGTGTGAATTCAGAATTGAGGCATGGTTTGGGTTGGAAGGGGCCCTAAAGAGCCTCCAGCTCCAGCCACTGATAGGGATCCACTCTCACTGCCATGTATCAATACACAGACTTTGCCTGATACACATCTCTTGCCTTGGGCCCCTTTTCCTTCCTTCCTGCTCCTGAGGGAGGCTGCAGGCTGAGTAATGCCATTTCACACAATTATGTGCAGCGAGCTGGCTGGGCAGAGGGCTTGGTAAACATTGATCAGGCTGATCCTGCCGGGCCTGATCCTGTCATTACCCTGCTCATGCAGCTTTCCTGTCCCTCTGAGCAGGGACTTCCTTTGATCAGGGAGCTGTGCCCCACTCAGCCATGCTGGTAGATGGGTCAGTAGTCTTGTGTGTCACTGCTGACGTGAGTGATGTCACATCCCTTGGTGACAGCACGCAGGACTGAGTCAGTGCCAGTGAATCAGGACACAAAGGAAAGCCCTCTGTGAGCTGGAGAAACTCCTGGCTGTGAGCATGGTGGAAGAACAGGTTGTCCAGGGTGGTGTGGAGTCTCTGTCCTTGGGGATGCTCCAAACAACCAGAGCTGGCCCTGAGCAACCTGCTCAGAGCAGGGGAGTTGGATGGGATGGGCTGCAGAGAGGTCTCTGCCAGCTCAGCTATCCTGTGTTCTGTGAAGATTACACTTCTCCCTAAATATTTACCTTCAGAGTCCTTGTCCCCTGAGTTCTCCTGGCCACTGAATTGCTTGTATCCCAACTCCCATGTGGGTTTGCTGAAGTTGTGAACAAAGAGCTTGACTCAAACTGTTTGGGAATTCAGGGGCGGATGAGATTTAGTGTTTTGAAAGAACACTTTGAACTTGTGAGTGATCCTGCCTTCTCTTCTGTTTTGGAAACTAAGAGTTCCCACACTGCCACTGGGCTCCCTTTGAGAATTTCTCTTGTTATGAATCACCTGCAAAAGAGTATTTTAGAAGCAAAAAAAAACCATCAAAGGCCACCAGAGTTTAGGCTTTCAGATCTGCAGTAAACAGCTCAAGTGATAAGTCTGTTGTGGGAAGGCTTCAAGGTTGTGACTCTTACAATTATTAGCTGACTTATTTTTCTCTGTTGTTATTTACAGCATCTCAGGCTTTGATTTTCTTCTCTAACTGGTTCTCCTTCTTTTTCTCACAGTGTTTCTAGGCAGCCTGATAGAAGCTTCTGAACCCCACAGGCAGCCAACAAACTGGTGGCTTTGCCTGTGAGGATCTTGTGAGCAGCTTTTCTAATGGGCTTTTTTCTGTCTGACCAAGCCTGTGGCTTGTAATTTGAAAGCCACTAATCTTAGGTGTTGTAGGAGGCCATGGATGAGACCAGCCCCTTGCCAGGCCAGTTGGAAGCCTGGGAAGGTTGCATGACCTGGTGAAAAATTGCTTTAGGGAAGTCAGCCTGTGTTAACACTGGGAGCTTGAGTGCAGGAGAAGGTTCTGCCTCTCAAAAAAGCTTTTAGATTTTAGTAGTCATGTGGAATTACTGTGACTGCAACTTTATTTTGGCTTTCTTTAAGTCCTCCAAGTTTTACAGAGCAGATATAAAATAGTCCATGATATCCAGCTATTAATTTAGGCCTTTTCCATATGATTTCTGATGAAACCTTAGTTCAGTATCAATTCTGGTGCTGAAGGCTTTCTGGAATAGGAATGGACTTGCTGCAGGGTTTCAACTGTGGCTTTTGGATTGTATAAAGGTCTGCTTTCAAAAACAAAGATTGAGGTTCATTAGGGAAGAAGGCACAGATCAGATTACAGAAGAAAAGAGGTGGAAAAGAACAGCTCTGGTCACCAGGGCTGAAGGGGCCAAGGCTCTCAGGGAAGAAGCAGCTAAGAGAGAGTGTTGGGGGATTTTGAGGGAGAAGAGCAGGTGATCTCAAACATGAGCAAGCTCAGAGCCAGCTGGAGTTATTGAGGCTTTCTTAGGTGTGGATTTTTAATTCCCAAATTTGCAGTGAACGCTGCATACAAGGTACTTCAGATCTGTGTGCAAGCCACTCAGCTACCAACAATTTTTTTTTTTAGGAGTGAAGAAACCAAGAATTTACTTATAGTGAGGTTTGTCCAGAACCACACAGCCACTGCTGTGGACTTCTCTGGGAAGTGTGTAGAAGTCACTCATTCCTTTTCCTCAATAAAACTCCCTTCTTCAGGCAGCATCCCTGTCGTGCTGTTGTCCCTCTTCCACCAGTTTTTGCAGGTGTGTAGCATGTCTGTGGAGCCACTGTGACAGACGTGGTGACAGCCTGGCCATGTTTGGGTACAGAGGCAGCAGCAGCACTCCTGGCTGGCTGACAGTTGGCATCTGGCTGGACAGGAGCAGTGGGGCTCTGGAGGGGAGCCTGCAGCCCAGGCAGCTGCTGGCACCATCCTGCTCCCCAGCCATCGGTGTGGATGCATAGTTTGCATGCACATGTTGTATGCACACATGGAAACGTTATCCAGAAATACTCTGTGCTGTTTGGGGGCTGGAGTTTTAAATACACATCAGGAAATATCAAAGTTATGATTCACATGGCGCCTGTAACAGGACCCGTTCCTTGTGCTTCATAACAGTTTGCTCCACTGAATAATAAATACTATTAATTTTATGCCTTAATATAGACATGGCTCCATGTTCTCAGTCTGTGTGATGTGTTAAACACTTTGCCTTTCTCTCATTTCTCGTGGGGTGGGGAGGCAGAGCCAGGAATGTACTCACACGGGGTTTGTAGTGGAAGGGATGAGTACCAAAAGGTTAGTGCAGGAATCAAAACCTTGGCAGAGTTCCCCATCCTTTTGGGATTGCAGATTAGCAGTGTGTCTACAGCAGCAACCTTTGATATATTGATCATGTTATCATATTAGAGCTTTAAAAAACCTGTCTCAGATGTTGTTGGAGCTCTGTGGGAACGTCGCCGTGCTCCTGCAGTTAACGAAGCTTTATGCATGAATTGTTTGATTCTGTCTGATCCCAGCCTTTAATCTACTTTTCCAAATATAATACACTTGTCAAATGTGGGTGGAAGGACTGCACATTTGCATGGAGGCAGGTAAAAGCCTTCTCTGTGAAAGGAGCAGCTGAAGCACCCCGTGCATAAATTCCTGTGCTGGGAACGTCGTCTGTGCCTGCAGCTCCAGGCTGAGAGAGGAGCTCCTGTTCTGCAGCTGAGGAAATGCTGCCTCTGGAGAGAGTATCTGATAGTGCTGGCACACGAGTCTCATGCCAAAAACTCCCCCTGCCCTGGAAATGTGTGTGCATAGGAAGAGTTTAGTAGTGCAGTGTCCTCTTTCCCAGTGTCCTGCAGCAGATGCTGAGAAAGAGCAGGAGGGGCAGGTTAAACACTTCACCAGGCTTTGCTCAGTTGGCTCCTGAGCTTCCTAAGCTGGAGCTTCCTTTGTGTTTAGTATCCCTCGATGGATTTCTTCCTCAAGGGCATGTATGATTCCTTTTTGTAACCTAGCAGGTTTTATATCTTATGCAACCTCAGCATCTGTAGTCAGGAATCCTCAGAATTTAGTTGTGTAAAGGAAAACCTTCCCTTGTTTTTGACCTCCCCTTTCCATGTAGTTCCCATACTGAAAGAGACAGTGAGTGGTTGTTCCCCACTCACCTCCTTCAGGCTGCTCATGATTTTATATCCCCCTCTTATGTCCAGCCTCAGTATTCTCTTTTACAGCTTCAAAACTGACTCTGTGGTTTGAAGACTGGGAAAAGCATTGAGGAGCTTTGAAAGTCAGTCCCTGCCAGGCACTTCAGGGCATTCTTGCAGGGTTTTTTAGATATAGGTTAGTGGAATTTTACTGTGCTGTGTTTGGTAAGTATTGTCACGAACCTTCACTGCAAGAGCTGAACTGAAAATGGACTTGAGGGAGCAAGTACTGGAAAAGAAGGTATTTTGATTATATAAGTGGCAGAGAAGGAAGTTTAAAAATTGGAAGGGAGAGGAAGCTGTGGGAGAGAATTTAGTTAAGAGAGTTAGTGGTAGCAGGCTTTCCTAGAAGTGCTTGAGAGCAGAAAGGTCTGGCTGATGCTGTGGAAAGCCTTTATGGGATTATAACAAGCAGCAAGGAATATGGGAAGGATTGAAGAAAAAAGGGTTGTCTGCATCAAACACTCTCCCTGCAACTGCCAGAGATCAGAGATCTCGTGTCTCTGTCACTGATCAGCACTACAAACACTGGATCTCCTCATGTGCTGCCTTGGTTTCTTTTTTTGGGCTCTTATGTAGGTGTGGATGTTCTCACAAGAATTTGCTGCTCTGCTTTAAGCAGAGCTTTCTCCTGGTGCCCCGTGCCAGGGCTCAGCTGGGTCACAGCCCTGGTGACTTCTGTGTCCTGACAGCCAAGGCTTGGGAGCAACTGTGTGCCCATCTGAGGTTTCTCTTCAGGAATTAATATCCATTCTTGCTTCCTGTTTTCCTACTGGTCTTTGGGCTTTTTTTTTTCATCTCTCTCTTGCTCCTAGCTGCTGGATTTTTTGGCATCTCTGTTAATCCCTTGCACTTTAGAGTGGGTCAATAAATGAATCCACAGTTGAAATTACTCTGATGAGGAAGGGGAAGCGACGCATTTCTCTTTCCTCAGAGCTGGAAGAATGAGGCACAAGGCTTTAGGTCACTCAAGGCTCTGTCTCAGTACTTGCCCTCAGCACCTCTTTCCTTCCCTTGCCTCTCACATTCTTTACCAAGGAGTGATAAAATTGTTCCCAGCCTGTTGTTACTTGAGCTTCCCGAAGGAATGGGCAGTCAGGCTGTACCGGTCATGTGGAATAAAGTTGAAGAACATGGCTTTTTTTTTTTTAATGTATTTCTCAACCCTAATTAGTGGCTCTGGCAGAGTGGTCATTTCACAGAGGGCTGTGCTGGGTTGGAGGGGTTGTGCTGGGATGGTGCTCTGGCTGTCAGTTCCTGCTTTGCCCTTCTGTGAGTGATTCATGTGAATTTGGGTATTGTATTTAACACAGGGACACACTGCAGCCCTGTCCCCTTGAGCTGGCACATCCTTGCCTGCTCCAGTCATCCCTGATCCACAGGATTTACAGCTGTGCTTCCTTCCAGCCTCTCCTGGGTGGGTGACTGTCACTGCTGCATCAATGTCCCTGCTCAGGGCTTGGAATAATTTCCTGGGGAAGAACAAAGAGTAAAATTCCAGCTACTCTGGGCTTCCTCCATGCAATTCCAGGTTGGAATTCCTAGGAATTGTTGTCTGGGTACCTCACAATTCCTTCAGTGGGGATTTTCCCTCTCTGCAGAGTCAGTTTGTCAGCAGATGGAGAAATGAGAGAAGTCAGGCACTGGCTGCACAATTCCAGTATTGCCACGTCTCTGCTGTCCAGCTCTGAGGAGCCTTACACAGAGCTTTGGAACCTGACAGAGAGCCCAAATGTCTCCTGATCCCCAAAACACTGTGCTAGGGGACTGTGTCCTTTCAAAACAAGGAGGTGCTGGTTTCTTTTTGCCTTCGGGAGGTTTGAATAGTGATAAAATTGGGAGCCAAGACTCCAAAGAAGTGATGTTGTCAAGAAGAGGGAGTGCTGGCAGACCAGCATTGTGTGCTGAAGGTGGAGAGTGCAGGAGCTGTGGGGAGATGGAAATCATGACAGAAAAAGTGGCCCAAAAATAGAAGATATCCCTGTTCTGGGTCATTAATTATTAAGCCAAGGGATGCTCATATTTTCACTGCAAGAGGCAAGGAAATTAAGATGAGGTTTTTCTAGATAATCTCACTTATAAGCAGAATTAAGACGTGCTTTTGGTAAGTCCCAAGGGGATGCAGTGGTCACTATTTTATGTGAATTTGAGGGCTTTTATTTTTTTCTCTTGTGTGCAGAATCTTCTAGAGTTTGCTCAGTGGGAAAGACACAAGTTTGATATTTATGCATTCATAAATTAATGTAATTTTTAATGGTTCCTCAGGAGTTTTGGATATTGGCATGGTATTGAAGTCACTGCTCTGGTGGGCTCCTCTGGGTCATTCATGGACTCTAAAAATTGTTAATTCTCAATTGTGTATGGGAGGCATATCCATAGGGGCAGTGATATGGCTGTGTGAAAACAGTTTTTGTCTTTGTTAGACATACTAAACTAACCTTTTCCTCTCCTTGCCTCTGTTCCAGTCTCTGTCTGCTGCTGTCTCTTCATATTGTTTCTCTTCCTGTCTGAGCTCACCGGATTCATAGCCACTGAAATGTAAGTAAAAGTCATGTTTTCCCCTGTTTGTGTGGATGGGAATCTTTACAGCTTTACTGTTATCTGAGAGAAATATTCCTGTCATTTCACTAGGTCATTTAGTTGCCTAATGGGTTTGGGATTCCTTTAGGTTGAGTCCGAATTCTCAGACAATCATTCAGCTTTTTAATTTGTTAAAATTAATAGGCAAACTTGGTTCTGAACTATTTTTGATAGAGGAAGCTGCTCCAGACTTGCTTGATCCTTTATTAGCTGCATGCTGCATTGCATAATTAACAGCATGGAGAAATGGATTGCATTAAATAAGAATTATTAATTTAATATCAATAATTGCTTTTTTTTATGATGTCAGAGCTGAATCTCTGATTCATGCAGGTAGTTTTATTAATGTGTGAATTTCTTCTTCTTTTGTTGAGCCTTACTAGGAAACCTTATTCACAGGTTTTGTGCCTGAGGATAAGTTGCCCCAGATGGTGACAGCTGTGAGAAAAAGGGAAATAATTTCTACTTTTAAAAATTGCTCATTGAACAAGTATGAAGTACTTATTAACAGCGAGTTAATCAGAATTTTATTTTTTCCCCCCTGTTCTCATGTTCTTCCTGCCTCAAAGTAAACTTTTAGTAACTCTTAACACATCTGTCTTTGTTCTGGGCTCTAGGAAACCTTCTCCATCACCCTGCTGATGTGGCAGTGAGCTCAGAGTGTGAGGCACAGTTCCTGGATAGCTGGGAAGGGTGGAACTTCTGTCAGGCTCACATGATGGTCCTGATAGCAACAGATGTCAGTGCTGAGCTAAAAGGCTCTGAAACCTTGCTTAGATTTTGATAACCAAGAGGCTGTTCCATTGTTTTTGTGCATCTCTGTCTTGGATCAAGAGTATAATTTCAGGAATAATGTTAATGTTGACTAATGTTTAACTGAAAGCAGGAGTGTAATCAAGCTCGAGATCATTTTTTGTGCCTGTTGCACGTTTACTTCAGAGATGGTATCTCAGTTTTCTTGCTTGCTCACAGTTTCTTTGACTTCAGTTCCGTGTGTTTGCTTGTGAAATCCGGGGTCACCTTATCAGCCACTTCACAGAGCTGAGTTTCCTTGGGTTTCTTGTTTTAAAAAACAAAAAAGCTAGACAGACTGCTTCAAGTAAAGCAGTGCTTTTTCTTGCTCTCCTCTTAGATCTCATTCTCTTGCCTGGTTTTCTTTTTTCTTTCAGTTAATACTTTACAGGAGGAATTAGTAATATTTACCTAGTTTTGACCCAGTTATTGGAGAGCACATCTTTATGTAGTGGCAGTTTCCTCTCTAGAAATTCCTTTTTGAACAGCACAATTGCATAATTCTCTGAGGCCTCTTCTTGCTTTTTCCTAAAGATGATGCATTTTCCACAGGAATATTGGGAAGTGCTGTAAGCACACTCAGCTGACAGGTTCCTCACCGAAACCTCAGAGAGATGGTGAAGTGCCTTTCCCAGCAGGAGCTGCTTGGGGAGGAGGTGTTTGCAGGCAATAAAGGAGTAAAATTTGAGAGAGGATGTCATACAAGAGTCTGGGACAAATGACTGCAGGAACCTGATTCGTCATGGACTGTCCAACACAAAAGCTCACACAAAAGAGTAGGAAAACCTCCTTCTGATGAGTTACAAGTCACCAGACTCTTGCTGGGAACATTGACCCCAGCACTTGTGAAAATGCTCTCCCAGAACAGCGGAAATACTTCAGAAAGTCACTTCAAGTCCTTCCCAGTTCAGCGACTTCGAAAGCAGGAGTAAACTTTTATTTTCCATTTCTTACTCATTGGTTTCTCTTCTGAGAAACCCAGTAGAAGTTGTTGTGAGCTTCTTGTGGTTCGCTTTCAGTCAGGTATTACTGGCAGTGTGTTGTGAGGCAGCAGAGCCTCATCACTGGGAGTAAGAATTGGGAGTTCTGCGTGGTCTGGAACTTGTGAGAGCTCTGTGCTGCCATTAAACTGGGTGATAGCAAATAACAGGGGAAATACTGTCTCAAAAAGTTTTCTGAGCCTTGTTTGCCCATGATCCAAACACTTACAGATATGTGAAGATTCCTTATGTGCAAAGTGTTTAGTTCTCATCAACTTTTATTGCAAGCTTCAAGGGTTTTTTTAGCATTAAGAGTCTCCTGCAACAGATACCTCACCCAGATTGAAGTTTCCCAATGCCAGCCAGGACCTGAGTGATTACAAGTGTGCAGTTACATGGGGTGAACTTTCCTGCTTTGTCACTGCCAGCTGTGCTGTGGGACTGCATCACTCTTTCTCCTTTTGTGTCATATTTCCCTTAAAGCCCTTGAGAGAGCCAGGCTGGGTGGGGAGAGCTGCACAATTTTGATGACAAGGTGAGCACTTGGCCTGGTGTTTTACATCAGAGACGTGTCAGGTTCCCTGCTGAGCACTCCTGCTTCCCTCAGAGCCTGTTCCAGGGAGCTATTTTGTGTGTGGGGTGTGTGCAGGGACAGCTCCTTCAGGGCAGTGATGCCCACAGGATTCCCTGTCTCACCCTCAGCACCGAGAACTTCCCTGGGTGGCTGCACCACAAGCAAGAGGTTGGTGTGGTTTGTTAAGCTCGTGCTGCAACATGAGAAAAGAAGAATCTGCTCTGCACCACACTGACCCCAAATCCTCACTGGCTCTGCCCACTGCTGGACTTTCTTCCACGTTCCCAAGAGTGCAGCAGCCTCAGTGCCTGGTCTTACTCGAAATCTCGGTTTGGCCGCTCTTGCCCAACTTCAAAGCTGTTTTTCCTTGACCAGCCCGTTGTGGTAGCATTTACAGTCTCAGCTGCTGAAGGCTTGTCTGGGTGGCAGAGAGCCAAGAAATGACACCCTCATCTCGAGGATCACAGTCATAGCCCTCAACCCAAACATTACCTGTGTGGGGAGGACGGCAGCTGTGTCATAACTCGTGTGGGCATTTCTAATGAGCGCCGGGGCTGTGTCTGTGCTCAGGAGCTGACTCCAGTTAGGAAGTCAAACCAAGACACTGCAGGAAGCTCGTGGAAGAGGTAACACACTCTAAAGGCATGTCCTATTCTGCTGCTGACGGGTTTCCTGGGGAGACCAGCCCTGAGGAGGGTAGAAAACTCCCGAGTTGCTCATCTTCCAGATTTATCGTGTGACCCTAACAGTCCTGTGAGCAGCCATGAAGGAAATCCAAGCTTGGCACTTAGGTGGGGCTGCATCCTTCCCAGGAAAAGCACAGTGAAGGGCTGGTGAGGGAAAAGAGCTTTTTTCTTTTCTCAGTCACAACCCATCATTGCCATTAAGGGGAGGGTGAGTTTAACTCTGAAAGTCAAGGATCCTCTTGATTTTCAGTTTTTGTTTAGTCCAGAATGACAGTGACTGAAGACTTAATCCAGACTTCAGGTATTGGAATGTTCTCATCCCTGGAGGTCCAGAGAACACCTGGATGTGGCACTCAGTGCTCCAGGCTGGGTGAGAAGTTGGGGATGGGTCACAGGTTGGACTCGATGATCTTGGAGGTCTTTTCCAACCTAAGTGATTCCATAGCAAGAACCTTGATGAATCTCCTCAATTCTGTAGAAGATAAAGAAAAGGTCTGTGCTCCACGTTTGAACCTCTGAAAGATGAACAGCATCAAACACTCTTGTCCCATTGAGCCAATGACTCAAATGGCTGAAGAAATTAAGATGAAGAGTTAAATGTGTGTGGTTTCTCCTGGGCAAGACCAACAGCTGGTTGAGTTGAGAGCAGTCTGAGAGCTAGAAATGGCTTGTTCTGCCTTTAGCAGCCTCCTCATTCCTCTGCTGCTGTGTTGCAAATCAGAAGCATAGAAATCACCCCTCTTTTCTAATTAACTCAGATCAACGCTAGACGTTAATAGCTGGCAAGATGATAATCTCAACGTTTTATCACCCTAATTAGGTCATGAATTATGTCCTGTAAGATCAATAATAGTTTTCCAAGTATTCCATCATTAAGGATTAAAGATGTAATTAACTAATCTAGTCTGCCTTGCATTGGCAGCCAGGGGAAGGGGTAGGAGGGTATGAATGTGGTGCTTGTGGTATGAATGTTTCTGCTCAACACTAATTCATCTGCCACAGCACACTGTAGGAAGCAACAGACTGTTCCTGGCAGTGTTTGCCTTTTTTTTTATTAATGTAATAACAGACAAAAACCTATCTGAAGTGACAAATTTGCTAATTGGAAAGCTGAGCCCCCCGCAAGGCAATTAATTACTTAAGCAGAATATATACAGTAAAATTACTGCCTTTTCATGAAAGCATAAACCATGAATCACAGAGTCACAGAATATCCTGAGCTGGAAGGGACCCACTAGGGTGATCAAAGCCCAATTCCTGGCCTGACACAGGATAGCCCCAAGAAGGCTGTCAGGAGTGTGGGAGGAAGCAAAACTCCAGGAGTTTCAGGGAGCAGTGCTCCTTGTCCACACTGGATTCATTTGCATGCCCAGGACTGATCCTGCAGAGCAGCAGGATTGTCACCAGACCTGTCTTCAGAGGCTTTTTATCCCCCAGCTCTCCAGAGTGTGTGGGGTGTGTTTTGTGGCTCTCAGCCCATGGAAATGGTACCAAGCAGCAGAGCGTGATCCAGCTGCAGCAGGGATTCCTTCTGCTGCAAACCCTAATCTGGGAGCACAAGCCCAGAGATGCCACAATTCCCATGTCCTGCCACTGAGCTAGGGATGCACCTCCAACCCTGCTGGCTCATCCATTTGAGGCTGCATTGGAGCCAAGCAGCCCAGGAAAAGGAAATTGGAGTTGTAATCCTGCTCCTGCCACGGACTGACCTTGAGACAGAGACTTTTCTGCAGAAGGATGTAATCTCCAGCAGGCCTGAGAGAGGTAGGCAGGTAAGAAGCTTAATTGATGTTTGTGAGGCGAGGTGGGGATTACCTAAGAGGAGGTGGCAGAGGTTTGTGCGGGGTTGCTGTGCCCTGTGTGGGCTTGCAGGAAGAGGAAGGTCGTGTCATGATGTCATTTGCAATTCCTGACTCAAGTCTACATTGACGTCTTTCGAACCCTTCTCCTTCTTCCTGTCTCCTGGAGAGCTGTAATTCCTTCCTTTGTAGGGCAGCGTGTTTGCTGTGCTCCACAGCTGATCTGGGACAAGCACCTTCCCACTGAGGAGCTGATTGGGATGCAGAGGATGACAAATGTCAGAGCGACAGACGTGTGACGCAGTGGAGAGTTTGCTGACCTGCTTCTTGTTGGTTCTTCACACCAATGGAAATGAAGATTTCTCCAGTGCTCTCTGCTCTGCACCACTGAAAACGTGCTGATGCAGGAATCTCAGCGTTGGAGGGTTGTGTTTCTGGAAGGTGTTTGATTAGAGCTGAAAGGGCAAGTGGAGCCAAGAGGCTTCACCTGAGAAAGGCTTTTGAGAAGCTTTGGGCTTCCTCAAGAAAGAACAATTATTTTCCCTCTTAGGCATGGGGTCCTGGAGATCAGAGGGTGCCTCCTGGGAGTTGGAGGACAAGGTAGAGTACAGCTTTCTGGAGGAAATAGCTGTATTTTCTCTGTGGCTGATGACTGAGGAGGAGGCTGGCTGATTGTTTGCTGTGAAAAGGGGAGAAAAAAGGCTAAAACCTGAAGCAGGGACATGGGACAAGTAGGACATAGGACAAGGCAGATGTGTTTAGAGAGCAGCCACACAGTGTGTGAAGCTCTGGAAGGTGGATGCAGTGCCCACCCTCAGATCCAAAGGCTCTTCAGCTGTTGCAGTGCTGAAGTCAGTGGCCAGAGCTGCTGGGTGGAAAGAAGTTACTGTGGAGGTTTTGTTTCTGGGGAAACGAAGCTGTTGTGTCATAAATCTGAGACCTAAAGCACAGGGAACAGGTCTGACTTTCTTTGGATAAAACCCTGAAGCCATGGCGTGCCCGTGGCCCCCTTTCCTTGGCTCTCACGTGCCATTGGCATGATCTGGCCCAAGGGTCCCTCCAGCTTTCTGCCTGGAACGCTGCAAGTTTGTAAGCAGACGGGGTAAGCAGCCCAGCAGCATCACTCAGGAATGTGAAGTATTTCCAAGTGGCTCTTTCTAGAAGTGAAGCAGATTCCTGGTGTGTGGATCATGGAGAAACTTCCCTGCTGTTCCTGGGGTCAGTGGTGGGAGGCTCTGTGGGGGTGGCAGCTCCAGCTCTCACCTGTCATGTTGCACTCGTTGTACTTTCAGAGCTCTGCACCCTCACCCTCCTTCACTGTGCTGCTTTTATTCAAATATTCCTTAGTGGCAGCCAGGAAAACACCAGCTCCTACATGTTTGGAGAAGGTACACCCTGCCTTTGGAGTCACAATATGACCAACATCACTGCCTCCCTCTGCCTGGCCTCAGGTTTTATTTCCCTTGTGACCATCCCAGATTTACTGTTGAGGCACTGTTCCTCCTGGGACACTTTGTATTCCAGCACAGACAGCTATAAATTAGAGTCAACTTCTTTTCTTCCACCAGAGGCCTTACTCCTTCAGGGAGAGTGGCCAGAGGGGGTAAACAGTGCTTCTCCTGACATCCCAGGAGAGTCTGATTAAATGGTAGGAAGGCTGTGTGCAATTTGGCTTGGTGGCCCTGGGGAGGAGATGGCAAGGGACATGTGGGTGCCAACTCCAGCCTGGGTGCCAGTGGTTCACTGGAAGGAATAGCCTTGACCCTGGAAATATGCATTACCTCTGAGATTTCCAGAATTCCAATATTCCAAATATTTGAGGAGAGGAATGGCCAGTTTGTTGAAAAGAACATTTTTTGTGAGGTTTGCCCTACCAAGTGCAGCCTGTGGTGTGTGGTTCCCCATGGTGAGAGGGAATATCAGTGACACACAAAGGATGCACTTTGGAGCTGGATATGTCAGTTTGGGCCCTCAGCAGGAGCTGACTGTGCCATGAGGAGAGTGGCTGGACTGGGAGGGAGAACAGGAGCCAGCTGGGTGGGTGCTCCATGAAAGGTGAGGCTGCAGGTTGAAATGAGGGGAGCAAAGGAAGGATCTGCTGTATGAGCTGCCTGATGTCTGTGCAGTGATAGATTGGGTTGTGAAATTTGCAACATGAGTAGGAGAGGGGCAGGGGGCTACTGGGTGAAGAGGAGGAGGAGGAAGGTGAGCCTTGCCCAAGGGACAGGTTGGAAGCCACTGGTCCAGTGACCGGACTGCGGGACAGGAAACCAGTTTCCTTCAGCTGCTGCTAATGGGCTGTGTGACCTGCACAAGCTGCCCTACTTCTCTGTGCCTCAGTGAGCTCAGCACTTGCCTTCCTATGTCAGAGCTCCCATGGGCTCCCCGTGCAGTTCATCCTCTGATTTCTGCCAGAGAAATCAGAAATTTCTTTCTCACTCGCTCATCACCGAGCGGCTCCTGCGCCTTCGCTGCTGGAGCCTCACGATTTCTGACAGGTCAGGGTTAGAAATCAGCAAATACAAACACTGACTGTGCTAGGGCTTTTCTCCAGAGAGCTGGGATGTTCTGCTGGACCTGACTGTGCTCTGCCAGCCCTGCTGTGAATGCTCCTTTAGCCAGGAATGCCAAGGTGCCTGTGGCACCGCTGGGCATCTCTGGGCATCTCAGCCAGCTCGGTGCTGGGAGGGAGCCAGGGGTTCTCAAATGGGCTGGAGCTGGGAAATGGATGGGAGCACTGGGGCAGCACTGAGAGGTGCCTTGCTCTGGGGGATTAGTGCCCATCCTGGCTGGAGCTGCTCCCTATTTGGATATATGACTTAATCCAATCTGCCCAATCTGTCAGTAATGAACACGTAGAGGAGAGAATGCATTCCACCCAGGAGGAGAGGGCTCAGCCAAAAAGCTGCTAACTAGGTCACTGATGAGCAATCTTTCCCCTCCCTCTGTGTCATTTTTATTAATCACTTGAAAAATAGGTTGAGTAATGATTGCAAGCAACTTGTCAAGCCAATTAAAAACAGAGAAAGGTAGGGCTGTGAAGCCGAAGACAAATGCTGTGCTGGTTTTAAATGAGTGTCTGTAAACCCCACTGACCTGTGAGTAATAGCCTCCAAAAAACCTGGCAGCATGTGTGTTTCTCAGTGTGAAGGTTTGTTTCTTTTGCATCCACAGGGCAAACAGTTCACCGTGGCCCAGAGATGTATCAGCAGAGCAAAATCACTTTGAATTTGTCTTGTAGCTGCCTTAGTCTGCTTTGACTCTTAGCATGTGGAGTCTCCAGTGGGGCTTGTCAAAGAGTTTAGTGCACTTTGAATGTAAAATAAAAATGCTACAGAGCACTTACTCGTTTTATTTTATGTAATTTGCCTGAATCTAAGTTCCCATAGCTTTATAATCTGCCCAGCTGGAAGATAAATTGTCAAATTTTATTTGTTGAAGAGGGAAAAGAGCTTCTAGATAATCTCACCATCGTCTCAGTTCAGTGGGGTGAGTCTCTCCAGAGTGGATTCTCCAGAACCATTCAGCAAATTCAGCACTGGGGTTGTTTTGGTTTATTTTTACGTGTCGGATGGATTGTGTGTGCCAACAATAAATATTTATACTCCTGCATTCCTGTGCCTCTCTATCTGTGTTTTGTCTCCTGTGAGATGCGTGCCAGCACTGTGGGTGCTGTGAGACAACATGACTCTTTGGGAGGCTGCTGTAGAGTGTGTGAGATCCTGCTGTCCAGGATGTTTCTTTCCATCTGTTCCTGGCTCAAATCCCCTTCTCCTCAATTTTAGTCACCACTTTTGGTTACCATTCATAGCCTGACATGTGATATTAAGGAGAAGAATACAAATATGTCGTGCTGCCTTCCTTCTCTTGCTGCTGCTCTGTCAGCTGGGTGGCAGTAACAAAAGGCAATTAGTGACACAAATAAGCTTTCCTGGGGGTAGTTGAGAGCAGCCTTTCTCTGGAACTATTTGTGGCACAAATGGAAAAACACATGCTTCCCTCCTGCCTAAAAGGAGTAGCAGCCAGGGGAGGGCAGGGGTGGATCAATAACCTGCCATCTCTTCAGCATTAAGCTTTTGTTTTGTAGCACCTCTGAAACCTCAGGGTGGAGGAGGCTACAGGAAGCACAGAACACAACAGAAGATTTATTTTTTACTAGTGCAGAACTTGTTTAAAACCCCCTGCCCTTGCCAAGCAAGAAATCAAATTAAGCCGTGATTTGCCCCCATTCCCTCCTGGAGAGCATTCCCTTCTCTCTGTAACTCTGTTGTAGCCATCACACAATCAAACCTCCTCTTTCCAGTCTCCTTTTCCCCCTCCCCATGCAGGTTTTGGGTTTTCCCTGTGGGAAGCAGCCCTGTGCCTGAGCCCACCTGTGTTTTTTCCCTCCAGAGTTAATGAGCTCTACGTGGATGACCCAGACAAAGACAGTGGAGGGAAAATAGAAGTGAACCTGAACATCAGTTTGCCAAACCTGCACTGTGAATGTGAGTACCCCTTCACTCAGCAGCTTTTCTTTGTGCTTTGAGTAATACTTGAAATGGGCCCAGACTGCTGCAGTGGCCCTTGTTCTGTAACAGGATGGAAATAAGTAGCTGCAGCCTCTGCCAATATCCCATTGCTTTCTGTTCCAGGCCAGGGCACCTGTTTTCTTGGACCATGTGTTAGTGGCTGATCTCCTTCACCGGCTTCTTTATGAATCTCATTTCCTTTTTTTTATTTTTTTTTTTTAATAGCAACCTTTTTGTGTCTGGGAGCAAGAAGCATCCCAAGTTCCATTTGGAACTCTGAATGCACCAGCTGGTTGTTGGCCCTTCCCAAGTCACCTGCCTTGTCTGCCTGAAGTTTTTCTGTTTGTGTGATTGGGAGTGCAGCTGGCAGGACATGGGAGGTGTATTTGTGTCAAATAGGCAGCGTGAAAAGTTTGGTTACAAAGCTTTTCTGGTGTAACAATTTTTCACAAAGGACATTATCACCTCAGTTTAGTCAAATGTCAGGAAAAAAGGTATGGATTTTTTTCAAGTAAAAGCAATACATACTTTTGCTATGCAACCTTCCTGTTAGTTATTTTGTTTGGTGGGTTTTTTTGTCTTTTCCCTCCCATCCCTGCAGTGGTTGGACTGGACATCCAGGATGAAATGGGAAGGCACGAAGTGGGTCACATTGACAACTCGATGAAGATCCCTCTCAATAATGGGGATGGCTGCAGGTTTGAGGGCCATTTCAGCATCAACAAGGTGAGTGGCAGTGACAGTGGGTGAGGGTGGGGAAATGCTGGCAGGATCCATTTGTAAAAATGAACATTTGGAACTCTGTGTCTGTCCTGCCATGTGTGTGTTTATGACCCTGATCAGACAGAAACTCAAGTCAGTGTGGGGAGAGGAGGCTGCGTGGCCAGACCCACAGGGAGTGTGTTAGATCAGGGGTTTTCTCCACTCTCCAAAGCAGGTCATGGAGACAGAATTGCTGATCAGGGAGAGCAGCTCTGTGCAGCAGCCCAGTGTTCAGGGGATGTGTGAAAACCCTACAGATGCCAAAGGGCTTCTGTGTTTACTCCTCACGACTTCTGCACCTCCAAAGCCTGACTCAGTGTGGAGAGGTCCTTGGCAGTGGCTGCATCCCAGCTCTCCTTTGTTCTGAGAGCTGCAGAATGACAGGAATGTTCCCTGCTGGAGGGTGCCAGGGCTCCGTGCTGGGATGTTTGGAATACAGCACGTGGCCCCACGCATGCTTGCTGGGGATGCTCTGCTTCTGTCTCAAGGAATGAAAATCCAGGCCTGGAGGAGGCTCCTCTTTGGGATGGGTGTGTTCAAGATTGAATAATCTTGCTATGTAATGCTGGAGATGACTTGCTGGGGTGGGGGAGGCACTGGTGGGACCCGCTGATGTCCTAAGAAGGGCACACCCTTTGTTCACTCCTCTCCATGTACCACAGGCTACACAAAATCCTACTTCCTTCTTTTCCTCCCAGGTCATGTTAAAGCACATCTAAAAATAACAGACAGGACCTCTTGCTGATTCTGTGGCATGGAAAGGATTAGAGATTTAAAAAGAGGAGTTTTTCCTCATCTCCAAGCCACCAGGATTGCTGGCAGCTGGTAGTCCACAAAAGCTGGGAAAGGGCTTCTGGAAAGGTAGTTCTTGTCCAGGCAATTCCCAGAGCACAGAGCTGAGGTACCTGGGGGTTTGTCTGCTGGATGTGGTGTGTCCTGCTCACAGAGCAGCTGCAGAAGGGGGTGCAGGATGTGGCAGTGAGGAGGAGCTTCCTCCAGTGCTCATTTGTGTCTCCTTTGGTGGTGGGACAGCTGTCACAGGCAGGGAGCTGGCCCAGGACTTCTGGCTCTGGAAACCCAAATCTCTTGTGTGTGACCTGGCAGTCTGCAGTCCCTTGGCAGGAATTGGACAGGCTGAGCTGGAGTGGGACCTGGCCAGCCCTGGGAACTTGACCAAGGCTTGCACTTGGGTGTTGCTGTCCCAGCTGCCGAGGGAGGACAGGGTGACACTGAGATGATGGCTTGTGCTGCTTGCTGCAGGGCCTGACGCCCTGTTTGCTCAGCTTGTTTGTGACACAGCTGGTGTCCACACCTGAGAGTGTTCCCAGGAGTGCACTGCTGCTCCTCAGGTCATTAAATCAGCTTTCCTGAAAGCACATGGAAGGGCATGTGGCCTCCCATGGCCCTGCTGCTGAGGTGTCTGCAGAGAGCACGCTGGGCAGCAGTTGTATAACCATCCTCCCACTCCAGCCCTGGGCTGTGCCACATTGCTCCTCAGGGTTGCTTCATTTCACAACCTTTTCTCAATAGGAAAATGTTCTTGCACCCTCCATGACAGTGATTGAGCTGAATCTGCTGAAGGATTTCAGGGCTAGTGACCCGAAAAGTGTGTGCATGCAGAGTGGTGCCATCAGAGAGACACCAGGGCTCATTTTCTGTCTCGGAACTGAGCCTTTAGGTGAAGGTTGTGTTTTTCAGTTCTTTGTATTTTCCTCCATTAAAAAAATTAAAAGGAAGGGCCCCTGCTAGCTTCTGCCAAGGGGAAGATTTAGTTTAGTTTGTACGGGATGCCCACATGGGTTTGGTGGTGGATTTTCTCTTGATATAAAATTCATTCTTGCACACAATCTCAGAGGCAAAGTTGCTCGTGACTGCTACCAGAAGAGAAATCCATCCCCAGCTTCCTGGGCTGCTCTGCAGCAGTGGGCCCGTTTGCAAATGCCAGCTGTGGGAGTGAGACATTGAGCAAGAGAGACAGGAATTTTATTTTAATAGGGATGAAAGACATAGCCTGAAGTGCTGGGAATCCCTGGAGCTGGCAGTGACCCACTCATCATCCCCTGGTCAGGAACATCAGCAGTGTGGGGGTGCCAGACTCCGGGGCTGCAGGACCTGAGTGCGGTGGTGTTGCTCAGCTGCAGGAGGGTATCACACATTCTTTCATCTTCCTGCATGGATCCAGCCATTCCCATGTCACCTCACAGAGCCTAGCAATGCCTTGAGGGGTAAAATGTGAAATCCTGTCTTCCCTGCTGTGGCTAATTTTAGGTCCCTGGTAACTTCCACGTGTCGACGCACAGCGCGACGGCGCAGCCCCAGAACCCCGACATGACTCACGTCATCCACAAGCTCTCATTTGGGGACAAGCTGCAGGTGAGTCCTGAAAGTTCCCTGGCTGTAGGGGAATGCAGTGAGAGTGGTTTGATATTAGACACTCTGGTTTCATGGAAGGCCTGTGTGTCCCTGCAATGTCAGCTCAAGGCTGGAGGAGCTCACAGCTGCCTCCAGGAGCAGTGTCCAGTCACAGAGCAACTGTGCTGTGTTCTTCTGGAACTCAAAGTGCTTTTGGAAAACTCCGTGGAGAGAGTTAGAAAGGAGGGTTTGTGGCTCAGCAGAATCCTGGTTTTAGCATGAACACAGCAAACAAGCCTTTCTGCCTTTGTGGGGGAGCAGTGATGCACTCCAGGAAGATTGTCTGGCTACTGTGTTCACCACAGCAGCAGTCAAGCTCTTTTTAATTCACTTCACTCTACTCGTATAGCAGACACCTATTAGTCAAATTTGCTCTGTGAAACACAAGTTAGACTTAGCACTGCCAATTCCCTGCTGGGAAGAAGCTGAATGCATGCACTTGCCCAGTGGATAGAATTTCACCAGGTGCTGCCAGTTATGTAATATTACCTGATTTCTCAATAAGGACAGATTACAGCACTTCTCTAGCCTACTTCCAAGGAGCTGCCCTCACAGGTGGGAGTTCCACATGTGCACACCCAGCTTGAGACTCACCCTAAACATTGCTTACCCATAGTCTCTCTGTAATCTTCTTTCCTCAGCACAGACGTCTCATTAGTCTGCTCCTTGTACACCCACTTCCAAACCCCTTTTTCATGCTAACAAGCCTAAGCGTTGCTTTGTAGTCTTCTGATTCTGCTCCCGGCTTCTTTTAGGAATTATCTTGTGTGGGAACGAGGAAATATTAGCGTATAAATAAGCTTGGCTTAATGTCTGTAAAGCACACTGAGATTATGAAAAATAGGAGGTGAGTGGTAATAGGGAGTTGTGTTCCCTGCGTGGGAAATGGGTGCTCTGAGGAAGCATTCCCATTGTTTTATCATGGAGTGCTGGAGCAGGGCAGCTGGAGTGTGAATCAGCATGAAGGAGGAGCCTGGAGAGACAAGCAGCAAGTGCCTTCAGTTCTTGTGGTGAGAAACCTGTCTGGCAAATGTGGAGGTGGCTCCTGACTGGGGCGAGTTCAGAGGAGTATTTTGTATTTTCAGAGCTGAGCATAACTGCTCGTGGTCTGAGCACTCAGGGAGGGAGCACGTAGGTGCTGCAGGCAAGCAGCAGCTCAGCAGCACAAATTAAAGAAGGATATCTTCACCAAACAGGTGCTGCCACGACTCAGCAAGCAGGGAGAGCCAGCAAGTGTGGGGAGCTTTAAATCTGCCTAGGTGCACCTTTGAATATTTCAGGTTGTCTCCACCTGCTTTGATGTAATAAAAGCTTATATTCCTTACAGAGGGTGAGGAGCTTCTCATTCATTTGTGTCATGTGCTGGGAGTTTGTTCTTTGTGGGCTGGGACTGGCTCTGCCACGGTGATCCACTGAGGGACAGGCTGTGTTCTCCAGAAAAACCAGTCTCTTTGAAGCAGAGATTTAAATATCATCTGGCACTGAATGAGCTTTGAGTCTTCATCAGTGCTTTGTGCACAATAGTGGCAGACTTGCTGTAGATTTTTCATCCTATTTAGATGAGATCAGAATGAAAACCTGCAGCATTAAAACTCATGCAGTGAGTCCCAGCGTGTCAGGTAACTCAGTAAGGAGAGGGATGAGGAGAGCAGGAGATGATGCCTTTTCACTAGCAGGGGTGGACAACTCTCCTGACAAGGTTAAAGCCAGGATTATTTAACACCATAATGTAGAACTCAGTGAAAATTATGATTAAAAATGCAACATCTCCTATTTCCACATCTCTCTCGTTACTGAGTTACCTGATGGCTGGACGTAGGAACTCATTGGTTTGAATTTTGGTCTTGAGGGGAAAATCTACCAAAATTTTGAAGTGGACCTCCAGATATTCTGTAGGAGATTTCTTAGCTGTATCAAGAATGGAACACAACACTGTAGCCCATTCCAGGGGCTTCTTTTTCTTCTTGTGCCTTTTACAGTGAGCACAGCCTGCAGATGTAGTTTGGGAATGGTCGTGGTTGTGTGAAATTCCAGCAGAGCACAGTGTTGGGAACAGGGAAATGTCCATGAGGATGAGACAGACACATCCACATGCATTCAGCTCTTGAGAGGGTCTGGGAAGGAGATGGCATTGCCCTGTTGTGAGGTGAAACTGTCACACCCATGACCAAATCCTCCTTCCAAACTCTTCTTCCCTGTGGTCTGACTTAAGGTCAGGAATTTCTGGGTTGTGGAGTTTTTGTCCTTTCTTTGTACCTTGTGAGCAGCACAGCCTCTGACCTACAGCTGCTGCCGTGGGCTTTTCCCTGCCTGCAGATTCACACATGGATGATTGTGTGTGAGATCAGACTCCAGGTCACCGTGTGTGCAGGGCATGGAAGTGCTGTTACTCTGGGCAAACAGATACTCACAGCTCTGAAATCAGCTGCAGGAAGAGCTGCAGGGATGCCAGTGTTGGGCTGTGTCCTTCCCACCTCCAGGGCTGAGCTGTACAGACCCAGCTGCCCTGGCATGAGCCACCTCTGGAGGAGAAAACTGCTGAGTTTTAACCCCAGTGTGACTCCCATCTGTTTCCCTTTCAGTCTGATAAAATTAATTTCACAGTTAACTCTGCAGAGCTCTTAGGAAATAGCTCACAGTGGAAATTTCACAACTGGCCTCTTCCAACTGCAATTCCTTTAGCTTTGGAGTGGTTTTGGAGTTTCATCTCGTAAGATGTTGTGAAATCAGCTTTTTCACTTGGAGCCAGCCACTGTGATGATGGTCACTGAAAGATATTTGGGGTCATGGTTAAGGCTTTGTTTTTTGGAAGGGTTGAATCAGGCTGATCCCCTGCTTACAGGGTAGGGAAGCAAAGGTCAGGAGTATCAAGTCAGAGCAGAGTTTCCTCATCCTCCTTTTTGCTTTCCAGGTCCATAACGTTCACGGAGCCTTCAATGCCTTGGAGGGAGCAGACAAGCTCAGCTCAAACCGTGGGTATTCCTGGGGACTGCAGCTCTCAGCCACCCTCTGCAGGAGGGAAAGCAGGGCCACTCATGCTGTATCCAGAACTCTTTCCTCTTTAGCCAAAATGATCCAGACGTTGCTGGCTGGCATTTCCATTTCCTCCAGTGCTACAGAAAAGGCTTAGCCCAGAAGGTTCCTTGCAGTACTTATGGAGTTTTTTATCCATGCCTGTTCCTGTAGTGTCCCTTTGCTGCTGTTACTTCCACCAGAACTTTGCCTTGCACTTGTGTTGCAAATTACCTTAAAATTTCTGCTCTGTGGATGGCAAGAGGGACATTTTCATGGCCCAGCACAAAAAGGAAAATTCAATGCATGCTGCAATTCAGTGTAGAGAGTTGTCTCTCAAACGTTCAGGCTCCTCCAGGACATCAGTCCTGTCCATTTCTTGGAACAAAATTTCTATGTCTGTTCCTGAAGCTACAGTTGTGGTTTGGGGATTTTTTGCCTCCAGAAGCCAAATGTCATCGTGTTACACTTGGCTAGAGGATCCTCCAGAGATATCATTTAGAATTCTGTTTTAGAACTGTTTTAGCAGACATGAAAACCTGAATGAGGCATTTAAATAATGAAAAAAAAAATAGTTAAGCAGCTGTAGGACAAGGAGGATGAGAAAGAAATGGAAGTACACAGGTTGTGATACCTCAGGTTTTTTAGTCACAGTGATCTCAGTGGGCTGCAGCCCTAACCTCAGCCAGTTCCTGATTTAACCAGGCTGCTTGTGGTGGTGATAAAAGTGTTACCATTTATAGTTGCAAGCAGTTAGGAGGGTTGGAGTAACCCAAACCTAGGGTGGGTTGTGGTCCTACAGAAGTGGCGGGCGGCTTCTGGTGTCACCCAGGCACCCGCCAGAGTTCTGAACAGAGGGCACAAATGTGCCATGTGAAGCTTTGTCCCTGAGAGAAGGAGGAGGGAGTCACCCTTTTTTGTGACTTGCTCTGTGGGCTGGCTCCTTTCTCTCCGTGCTAACGAGTCCTTCCCTTCCTTCCCTGAGCGCAGCCCTTGCCTCTCACGATTACATCCTGAAGATCGTGCCCACGGTGTACGAGGACATGAGCGGCAAGCAGCGCTACTCCTACCAGTACACCGTGGCAAACAAGGTAAAGCAGCAGTGCCTCTGCAGAGAGGCTCCTCTCTGCATCCCGGGGGATGCTCAGCCACCCTTCCTCCCCTCCTGCTGCTCTCTGTGCCCTGTGGGTTTGTAGGTGAGCAGTAGCCTCTGCTGGGAGAAGGAGGAACTGAAGCTCCTCGAGTGGGGCTTTTCCTGCTGCTGGGATTTGCCGGGGTTGGGAGGGCTTGGCAAAGCAGGAGGTGGTGGTGCTTTCATTCCTCAGGAAGGTGTTCTTCCTGCCAGTTTGGCTGATGTGGATTTCTGTAAGTTGTGTGGGAGGTGTTGACAGGCTGCAGGAGCTCCTGTTGTGCCTGGCAAGGTGGTTCTGAATGGAAGCTGAACACACAAAACATCACTTACACCTGGGTCTAGTAACTAAACAGTCTCAGTTGTGGTGGATGGATGAGACAAATAAATCAGCAGAGTTTTTAGCTTTTTACAAATGTTGATTGCAGGCATTAAGTCACTGAACTGTAGCAGCAAATATGTGCTGAGTATTTCACATCCCTGCATTATGATAGTGAATTATCACAGAATCCATTAGTTTGGAAAAGATCCAAGATCACCAAATCCTACCAGTGACCAGTTCCCACCTTGTCAGCCAGCCCAGAGCATGAGTACCACATCCAACATTTTAATAATTCAATGTATTGAATTTTTTAAGGAAAAAAAAGGACCCTATTTACTTTTTACAGTAGAAGGCATCTTCCAGTTGAAAATTATTTGCCATTCAGGTGCTGAATGAAAGTCCAAAATCTGTAATGTCTAATTACTTCCAGTTTGTCCTAACTGATCATTTAGCACACATTCTCAGATAGTGAGTTCTGAGATTAATGTTCCTGCCTGGTGACTTTTGGGCTTGCTTGTGTGGTGTGTCCCAGGGATTTGGACATCTCCCTCTGTTCAGATTACAGTGAATTTGTTCTGCTTAGTGTCACAACTGCTGTTCTGATAAGACTCCTGTGACAGGAGTTCTGAAAGTAATTTGGAAAAATAGCAGGAGCTTTTGACACTTCTGTGAGCTTGGCTGCAGATTGGGGAGTTCAGCCAAGTCTGACTCATTAGGGCAGGATTGCTGGTGGGGAGAAGGGGAGAGGAAGGAAAAAATGAGGTCAGTTCTGTCAAAACTGAGGTGCTGAGGAGCACTGTGCTTTCTTCTCGTGGTGCTTCAGTCCTTCACTCCAGTCTGAGCAGTGGGAAAGGGAAATGGGAAGCCCCTGGAAGAGTCTGGCACAGAGTGGCTGCTGTGGGGAGAGCCTGGAGGGTATAAACTCTGTCTCCTCTCTTAGCTCCCCTGTTTCCTGCCTTCCCACAGAACCACTGTCCCAAAGTGAGCTGCAGAACTCCAGTAAAAGCCTGGGGACTCCTGCTTGTCATCATGGGATGAACTACCTAAAAATAGGGAAATTTGGGGTTTATATGAGATGATTGAAGATAAGTCACCAGCACACAGAGAGCAAAATTAATTTATTTTTGTGTCATGCTCATGAGTGTCCTGCTGCTTGCTCTTTTTTCATCTTTCTGAAGCATCTGAGGCTGTCTTTGCCTCTTTGTGAAGGAGAATTTCACCAGGAGAGGAGATGTGAGCTGGCAGCCTGTCACAGGGCTGAGGGAGGGAGAGGGAGGCAGCCTGTGCCACCCTGGGCTCTCCTTGGGCTGTGGCTCCCCAGCCTGCTTTCCTGGGGTTTTTCTTCACCCTGTGAATGTCTGAAAACTGATACCTATCTCCACTGGCAGCACAGACAAAACATTATCTCAGGAAGATGTGGCTTTAGTTGCTGGTACTGGGCAGTGTGTCCTGCTGGGTGCTGCCCTGTGCCTGTGCCTGTGCCTGTTTGTAGGAAACAAATGGATTAAAGGACAGTGGCACTGGAAATCTGGAAGGTGTCTCTCCCAAAGCAGCCTGGGATATTTTTTGAACCTTTGCCAATATTTTTCGAAGCTTTGCCAATATTTTTCTGTATACATTTTCATCCTGGCTTTCAGCAGGAGTTTTAAATGTAGTTTGAACATGGTTGCAGATGATTCATGCTAAGAGGGCAAAGCATTCCCATTGCCAGTGGGTGAGGGCCTGACGAGGGAATGCAAGGACAAGGAGGGATTTTCAGGCTCTTACAAACTAAATTCCATTTGTTTGGTGAATGATTTATATACAAAATATAGAGATAAATGTGATTTACAGAACTAAAACTTCACCTGCAGCCAGGCTGTATTTAATAGAGCAGATCTAGGATGGGGAATCAGTGACAGCCTTTCTGTTTAGTCCTGTAACTCTGAATGAAGGTGAGAGTAATCACCATCACTCTGTCCCAGCTCTTTCATTATCAGCCTGTAAAGAGATTGTTTTCCTCTTTGATAAGGATGGGAGGTGAGCAGTCACACAGGAATTCTCTGTTTGCCTCTTTCCATCTGGTCACTGCTGCAAAGCAGTGGGGTGAAGGCCAAACCCACGGAGGCAGTTTTCTGGCAGACACTCTCTGGAACGAACTTGCTCACATTTTGTGCCATTTTCTCCTTTTTTCCCCTGTTTTTCCCCAGGAATACGTGGCCTACAGCCACACAGGCCGCATCATCCCGGCCATCTGGTTCCGCTACGACCTGAGCCCCATCACAGTGAAGTACACAGAGAGGAGGCAGCCTTTGTACAGGTTTATCACATCGGTGAGTTACCCCAAACTCTCCTCCCTTCCTCTGCCTGCCTTTCATGTCCTTCCTGGGCCTTTCTTGCCCAGAGGAGTTGAGTTTCTGCCTCAGGGCACTGAGATGTGGTGGGGATAAAGCAGCACATCTCTGGGGTGGTGCTGGACTGGGAGGTGACTCCAGTGCTCTGACAGCTTGATTTAATAGCTGGACACAAAAAGAAGGGGAATTAACCTATTTCAGAAGTGCCAGGCTCTGTCTAGGCAGGATGGGCTCTATTGCAGCATGCCAGAAGTTTAGAAGTAAAGCTGATGTGGTGAGCAGGAAAACTGCAATGAACTGCTCACTAACGATGAGATCAAATGTGCAGAGAATCTGGAGTGGTTGGGATTGGAAAGAACCTTAAACCTCATCCCATTCTACCCCCTACCATGGGCAGGGACACTTTCCCCTATCCCAGGGTGCTCCCAGCCCTGTCCAGCCTGGCCTGGGACACTCCCAGGGATCCAGGGGCAGCTGCTCTGGGCACCTGTGCCAGGGCCTGCCCACCCTTGTCCACCCCAAAGTCATCCTGGTCTCACCAGAGGGTTTTCCTTTGTTCAGGTGAGGGAAGGAGAACTGTTAGATAACACAGAGCTGCCTCTCCTTGCTATGTGCTGGTATTTGGATGATTTTTACAGTAAATAGGAAGAAAAGTAGCAGTGGAGATTTTATCAGCCATTTCTCTCTTCCCCTACAATACACTGAATTTTTATTTTTTTTTACACTGAGTTTTACTCAGTGCTGCTGCCTGGCTTAATAAGGAGTGCCAGTTCCAGGTATTTACTTCTCAGTAGAAGTGGAAAAGAGCTGCATTATCAAATTCCAGAGCTGTTTTCCTGACGAGTTACATTTGGATGTGTCCAGAGAGCATCCTGCAGTCCTGATCTCAGCATCCAGAACAAAGCTGTGCTGGCCAAGCTGCTCATTAGGCAAAGAGCTATTTAAAGATCCTCCAGAACTTTAAAAAAAAAAAGTGTCTTCAGGGAGTTGGCTTAAAATTGAAGCTGCAGTCAGCTGTGCCAGTGAGGCATCATGGAATGTGAAGCAGTTGATAAATTGGCTGCAGTGAAGACCTCAAATTCTGATTTTTAAACTGTTTGACTGTTTTAACTGGAATTCACATAAACAGTGTGGTGGAGTTGCACTTCAAGATTTTGATTTTGCAACTTTTGATAAACAGCAAGTTCCCTTCACTGAACTTTAGACAGTGAATAGAATACACAAATAACCAGAGAAGGGGGCTTGGAGTAAAACCTAAATGTCGTGGTGAAAAACTTTCTCTTCTCAGCACGTCTGCTTGGCTTCGAAACATAATCCTAAAAAAGGTCAAACATCAGCATTTCATGACTTGGCATCTCATTCTGCCTCTGCTTCTTTCCCTAAATTGTGCTCCCAGAAGTTTCTTACACATCTTGGTGGGGGTGAGGGTGTGGAGGTGTTTTCATGGGAAATGATGTGATAGCTGGGATTATTCTTTAATTTTATTGTCAGCATTGATTCACTGCTGATCTGCCATTCTATGCCTATAAAAAGCATTTTTTTTGAATGATATCCTCCTTCTGAGTTGACATAAGGGACCACAGGAGAGAATTTTCCTCCCTGCTTGCCACAGTGACATTTTGGGTCTGTATCTCATTTGAATTTGTATCCCATAACCTCAAAAACTGAAATGTGTGTTTCCTACTGAGAATCCAAAAATGGAACAGCAGTTCCACTTCTGTTTCTGATAAGATTTAAAGGTTGATTAATTCTCATTAAATAAGAGTTTCAGTTTCTCCTCTTCTCCAAAGTAACAGTCCTCTCCACACACCCTGTTCCTCACTGGACTCTGAGTGTTGAGTCACTGGCCCCAGATGAATTTTGCCCTGTTCTGTCTTTAAAGGTAGCCAGGCACTTCCTGGCTGCTGAAGGGGAGTTTTGCAGTTGATTTTTGGCTGCTTTGTTTGCTCCTGTGAATGGCTGTGGTGTCAGGCACCTCCCTGGGGCTGTTCCAGCTGCGTGTCCTGCTCTGGGGGATGAGGATGATGCTGGTGTCAGGATGTCACACAGGTGTGACAGACACAGGCAGAGCCTCCTTCCAGGGGGGGATCCTGGCCCTGCTGAGCTGCTCTGGGCTCCTTTGGGCCAGGATTGCTGTTCAGGAGAGCAGCCTTGGCTCTGCTTCCCAGTGGCACTGAGCAGCTGGGCAGGGGCAGCAGCACTGCAGAGGAGCTGAGCCCTCCAGCCCTGCCCTGCTGGGTGACATGATCTGTTCTTCAGCCCCTTCCTGCAGCTCCAGCCTGGCCTTTTGCATCACAGTTGCTCTGGAGACCAGTTAGTGATGGCCAGCACTGGGCTGAGGGCCAGCAGGGGCTGGGCTGGGCTTGTGCAGTCACTGCCTGGCCATGGAAAGCAGCAGCTTGCTCAGTTTAAAAACCACAGGACAGCCTCTGGGACAGGGGCTCCTTCACTGTGGCTTTCACTAAATGAAATTAGTGCTGGCATGGGGGTGATCCTGGGGACTGCAGAGAGGCTTCAGGGGGTCAGTGATGGAGGGAAGGGCACACTGCTGAGGGTGATCCCATGGGAGGGGTGTTGGGTGCTCAGCACAGAGCCAAAGCATCTCCTGCTGCTGCCAGGGTTGTCTGATGCTCTTTGTCACTCATGGCTCTGCCCTCCAAAGCCTCAGCACTGCAAGGAGCAGGGTTGCAGCTCTCCAGCAGCATTCCCACATCCTCTCTGTCCCCATTCTAGCTCATGCCTGCTCCTGAGATCTTTGCGGTGTGAAGAATTACCCAGATTTTCTGTACCATGTGAGAGGTGCTTCCTGTGCAAAGGCTTTGCGTTAAAATAAGGGGTTTTTTTTACTTTGCATGTCGTGCTCAAAAAAGGTCAGTACTAAATAAGACTTTATATTTCTTGTGGGTCAGTGCTGTCACTGTTCCATGAGTTTGCCAGGGATCCTGGAGTTAAGCACAGACACTTGGCAGAGTGTTAAACACAGGGGTTTTTTTGCCTGTCAAATTGCACTGCTTAAATTCAACTTATCCCTCATAAAGAGAAGCCATTCAAGAGCTCCTGGTTGAGGTTATGGAGCAAGGGGAAAAGTTTCACTGCTGAAAATTCATGAGTTCCTGTAAGTAGCCAAACTGAAAGAAGGTTTTATCAAGAGATCAGTGTAGGGGCTGGGAGGGGAGAGCAGGCAGAAAAGCAGCCAAGGTTCTGCTGAAACATTCAAAATCCAAAGAAATTTTTTTTCCTGGTATGAGAGGACTCATCTGGCCTCTAGGTGTGAAAAAAGTTAAACTGGAAGTAATGTAGGGTGGGAACTGGAGCAGAGTGGTTGCAGGCAGAGTAATTTCAGCCATGGGAGCTGGTACTGACAGGTGTCACAGCCCTGTGGCATTTTTAAAGCCAAATAATGCAAAATTGCTGAAAGTCTCTGGGTGGGATTCTGCAGCTTACCTTCCTAGGAATTGCCCAAGGGTCCTACTGGTCCCCTCTGACTTTACAAGTCATTTTGAGACTTTGGGACAGCCCAGAGGAGCAGCCATGTGTCTGACACTTGCCTTTCTGCCGCCTTGCTGGCAGCCTTGCCTCCTCCTGTGCATCCCCTGGTGTTTTCCTTTAGGCACCAGCCTGCATCCCTCTGCTGTGACCTCCTTCTGTTCAGGTTTAATTCCTCATGTCCAGAGAGCTCTCACTGCTGGCATTATTCCACTTCTGTCTCTTTCCCTTCATCCTTCCACGCTGGGCCTGAGTCCCACAGACCTCACGGAGCTAAAGGCAGATCATTGCCAACAACTCATTCCTTTAAACCCAGAGAAGTGCCTGATGCCTGCCTCCCCTGCGTGTCAGAGTGATGATGAAGGAACATTTGGTGCAGCTCCTGTGCTGCCCTGGAGCCCAGCAGTGGTCACAAGCCCTCCCAGCCCTTCTTCCGTCACCAGGGCTCAAAGCTGTGAGTGCAGGAGGCCCCAGCCAGGGCCAGGTGTGTGTGACTCATCCCCACTCAGCACTACAGAGCTCTGCAGATGAATTTATTTTTTTTTTTTTTTCTATTCCCCAGCCCCTTGTGCTGCTGCACTGAAGTCAGATTTTCCTGCCTGTGATGCAGAATCTGCGTGTTGGACGGGGTTTGTGTTTGTGGTGTGACATCTCCCGTCAGCTGAGCTGCTCTGAGCTGAAATAACCCAGCTCCGTGGTGGGCATTTCCCTGTGTCACACCCCGAGGGACAGCAGGGAGGGGGTACAGGAACAGGGCTGGACTTGGCCCCTAAAAATCTCCCTTTGCCTCAGGCTGGTGCTCTGGTTTCAGCAGCCTCAGTCTGCTGGAGTGCTGAGTGTCCTGCAAAAGCCAAAATTCCTGCAGCTCCTTGTTTCACTGAGCTCAGTAATGCTCACATCTTGGTAATAAATGCACATGGAAAGGAGCTGTAGCTCTCGCTGCCTTTGCTCAGCCCTGATGAGCAGTTTGTTCCATCCCCTCAGCGCTGCTGCTGCTCCTACGTTGGTTTTTGTCTCTGACTCTGCCCATGGGTGCTGTGTGGGAGCAGAGACGTGGCAGGGTGTGTGTAGAGTGGCACCAGTTCCCTTCTGGGCCAGCTGTGCCGCACTTTTATAACATTTATCATGGAATTATTTAGGTTGGAAAAGACTTCCAAGGCCATCGAGTCCCAGCTGTGCCCCATCCCCACCCTGTCCCCAGCCCAGAGCCCGAGTGCCACCTCCAGCCCTTCCTGGGACACTCCAGGGATGGGGATCCAAACCTCCCTGGGCAGTTCCAGTGCCTGAGCCCCCTTTCCATGGGGAAATTCCTGCTGTGCCCACCCTGAGCTGCCCTGGCCCAGCCTGAGGCCGTTCCCTCTGCTCCTGTCCCTGTTCCTGGAGCACAGCCAGACCCCCCGGCTGTCCCCTCCTGGCAGGAGCTGTGCAGAGCCACAAGGGCCCCCTGAGCCTCCTTTGCTCCAGGCTGAGCCCCTTCCCAGCTCCCTCAGGGATTCTCCAGACCCTTCCCCAGCTCCATTCCCTCCCCTGGACACGCTCCAGCCCCTCCAGGTCCTTGTTGGATTGAGGGTCCCAGAACTGGACACATCAATCCCGGTGTCACCTCAGCAGTGCCAGCACAGGGGACAGTCACACCCTGCTCCTGCTGCCACGCTGTTTTTGATACAAAAACATCTGAGCTCTGCTCAAGACTGCCTTCATACAAACCACCTGGTGGGGAGGCAGAAGTCAAACACCACAGGAGGGGAAGAAAGTCCCAGGGTGCCACCAGGCAGTGTGACACACCACAACCTAACCTAAAAATGTTGCCAGCCTCCATGTTCTAACTACACAGTTCTAACTCCCCAACTCCCACATTTTTTACTTCATAACTGTGGTGCTCTTTTAATTTGGTCTTTCATGTTGTGTAGGACGAGGTGGTTCGGGGAATAACAAGGGGGTTGTGAGAAGGGGAACAGGATGTGGAGCTTATCTCCTGACAAGGGCCTGCCTGGGAAAAAGGGGATTTGTTATGAGCTAGGAGCTGAAGGAGAGAGTAATCCCAAACCAGTGAGCCACTGTAGCAGGGAAATATTTTGTATTGTTGGTCTCCTCCAGCCTAAATGACTCTGTGATTCTGTTTCCACAAAGACTCTGGTTTCACAGAATATTTCTGTGTTTTTGTAGCACTTGAGAAGTGAAGTAGGCTGTTAACGCTAATCAGGAGATTAATTTTTTCCCTAACTCTGTTCTTGGAAGTAATTACATGTTTTAATTTGAGCCAGGATCCACATCTTGTGTGGAAAACTGTGTCCCACAAAGAGTTAAGCTGGCTGCTGTGAGCAGCCCTTGTCATGGAAAGTGTTAGGCAGAGCTGTGGTGTCACTGGGAGCTGCTTCTCTGTTACTCACTGCCCTTCACGTGCTTTTTCTGAGTCTTCTGCCTGTTTGTAAATTATCTTGTGAAAAGGGGAAAAGACTACAAGACCGTGGTGTTTATTACAGAAAGCAGCATAGGAAGATGTGAGCAACACAGAGCTTCTAAAAGCTGAGTTAGGTGGAGTTCAGCCCTTACAGGAGCAGTGTTTGTGCTGTGGGAGCTGGGATTTGTGATGGGCTCAGGCTGTGAGGAGTTCAGCACTCATTTATTCCACTGCAGGGAATGGTTTTTGTGAGTGATCCTGGTGGAATTCCATCTCACTGTGCTTCCAGAAAACACCCCAGCAGCAGGATCCCTCCTGTGCTGTGTGAAAGTTCCCCTCTTTGCTGACAGAGGTGTTTCCTCTCTCTGTAATTGCAGATATGTGCCATCATTGGAGGAACGTTTACTGTAGCTGGGATCCTCGACTCCTGCATTTTCACAGCATCAGAGGCCTGGAAGAAGATCCAGCTGGGCAAAATGCAGTAGCAGTGAAACTCTACCCTCGACTCCAAGGACAGGAGCAAAGATTGAGAAATCTACCACTACCTGTTTTTGTCTTTATTTTCTATTTGATTGAATCAGTATGTTTTTCTCTAATCAGGCTGGTCAGTGAAGGCGTCTTCAACAAATCAAAGAAATCTCCATGCATTTCAGAGCTCTGAGAGGGAAAAATCAGTGGAATCAGGGTGTGGGTTTCGATTCCCTCCCCCCAGAGAGAGAGGTTGAAATGCCATATGAGATCTAAGTGAGGATGGCAGTCTGTCCTCTGGGAGGTTCCCGTGGCAGTGTACAAACTAGGGAGTAGATGGCAAAGAGCTGAACTGTCTTGTGGCACTTTTTGGAGTTCTGTTGGATTTGCATGATCAGACAATCGACTTTTGTATAGGGCAAAATTACACATGAGGAAGAAATTCCACCCATGATGCCAAAAAGGTGATGTGTCTGTTGGTGAGGAGTGGAAAGTGTTAGTCCCCACAGCAAACCTAAGAGACAGAGGGCAGAAATAACACCAGGAAATGTTTTTTGCTTCTGTTGAAAGCTCAGTTGTTCAGATACAACCTTTCTAACCAAGTGAAAAAAGAGCAGGAAGCCTTCCCCAGCTACCTTTTCCTAGGTAATCTGTGATCCCAGCAGTGGAGGGCATTTCTTTTACTCTGGATGTAAAAGTGGTTTCATTTCTTCCCACTAACTGAATATCCAGTCTTGTGTTTACAGGTGGCATGAAGTAAAAACCAAACTGAGCAACACAGTTTTATGTGGCCTTTGCTTTGAAAGGGAATAGTTGTCTTTACAGCATTAGCTTTTCTTTCTTCTGTTTCTAAACACAGACCACCCAGAAGTCTGGATTCTGCACTTCTACTTTATTGTTGTTGTTTTTTTTTTTTTTTTGAAAATAGGTTTTATATTCTCTGTGCTCAGAAAAATGGTGCAGCCCTCTGGGTGGATGAGCACAGCTTCCTCTCTTGCTTTGTGTGTGTGTGTTCAATACACCTGTCAAACACAGGAATTCTGACTTTTCAGGATTTAAGGTGCCTCCCTTTTCCTTTAAAACTCAGCCAGGCATCTTTCCTGAGCCCTGGACTGACACTGCTCTCCCACAGGTACACAGGGCAGCATTCCCACAGGCTGCCCCTTGCTGGGAGTTTTGTTTGATCCCTTAAAAAGATTCCTGAGCTTCCCTGTCCCTTCCTTCAAGCCTTGTCTTCTGGAGCCTCCAAAACACAGAGGTGTGAGGGGAGAACTCCTGTGCCAGGGGTGTCTTGCATGTCATTTGGTCCCAAAAATGAGACCAGATGCCCACCAGTGCATTTTCCAGAGCCTCATCAGTGTTCCTTGAGTAGTGACAGTCTCTGCATGCCTTGTGAGTGTCTGAGCTGAGGATACACAGATTTTAAGTCTTTCAGGATGGGTTAAACAAAAAGAATCATAAAATAAAGATCTTGAACTCAGTGCTGTAAATTTTAAGATGGGTGCAGGGTTTCTCTTGGATGATATCCATTGCCTTTTCCTGGAGGCAGAATATCCAAACTTTATGCTGTGATGATATGAATTGTTGAATATTCAGTGTTATTGTTAGAGTCAGATGCATTTCAAAAGAATTCCTGATTGTCTGTTGAAATTGTCCCCTTGCTTTGGAAGCAGGCAAGGTGTAGCCAGTTTTACCCACCCACCAAAAAAGCAGCCAGCTCCTGTCCCCCTGCCATGCTCTGCCCTGTGGTGACTTTGGACAGCATTGGAATTTTTCCCTGTTCTTCTCTGGACTGATTGCTCTTCCTTTAGGTCCAAACTGGGTTGTGCAACTTCCTGTACCCGTTCATGTATGGGTAGATATTTTTTTTTTTACTTTCTTTTTTACTTTTTTTTTCCCCATTTACAAAAATGAACTTTTTCAATGAGATGCTTGTGTGTGTCCATGTGCCTGCGAGTGGAACCCTCTGGATGTGGATTTTCCATGGCAATTGCTTCTCCTGCTGGCTGAAGGATTTCCTCTAATCCACTGTGACCAGCTGAAACTCACAGCTCAAATGTCCTCGTTTTTCCTTTTGGATTTGGTGAGTCTTTGCTGACAGCTTGGGAACAGTGGATTACAGCAATGAGATTTTTAATATTTTAGCATCTTCCTTACACTGAGATTTATTTAGTGCATCCTTCTCCTGAGCTGGGCAAGGGGAGATCTTTGCAGTACAGTTCATTTTCTGAAATTTCTCCTCTGTTACAATTTCTTAGACACAAACAAAGGTGGTTGCAGATTCTTTGTGTCCCCTGGTGTGTTATTCCCATCATTTTCCCCATTCCTTGTCTGTATTAAACTGCCTCCTGTGCAGTCCAGGCCAGTTCTCTAAACCAGACCAGTGAAATTGGTTTATTTGGGGTTTGTTTTTTTTTTTTTGGAAGTAACACACTTCACCTCTGCCAAAACATCCCCTGCAATAAGGTAATAAATCAATTTTTTGGTTTTGTTTTTTTTTTTTTGCGAGATGTGGAAACCAAATTGTACTCAAGTTCTGGCAGGAGGAACAGTCTGTGCTTGGTTCTGTAATCCAGGTCTGAGCCTTTGAGAGCTGCCAGGCCCAGGCACCTTCTGGGGCTGCTGGGGTTTGTGGTGAGCTTGTCCTGCAGGGTCACACCGTGGTGCTGCATCGTGTGCTCACAGCAGGATCTGCTCCTCACCTGCCCAGGTGTGAAGGCAAGGCACTTACTGCCCCTGCACCCGCGAGATCTCACTTTTATTCTGAATTCTCTGAAGAGAAAATGAGCTTAGTCCTTCTTTTAAACGTCCTTGCAAACAAAAGAATTTCCAGTCAGAGCAGAAGGAAACCCTGAGTTGTGCGGTTCTGATTTTGCCCTTTCAAGTCAGTGTTTTTATAGAAGAATTTGGGTATCCAAAAAAGACATCCCTGTAGGAAATATTTGAAACTCCCACTTTAAATTATTCCCTGTAACTCCAGACTCCACCCTATGGTGAGAACTTGAGGCATAGGATGCTTTGCAATGGTGGAGTTAAAAACTTCTAGGGAAAGTTATTAGATGTACTCTAGGCGTTATCTGGACTGCTGAAGAAGATTTTTAAAAGAAAATGAAAATGGAAATGGGGTACAAAAATCCAGGAGAGATGAGTCTGTGAATGTGTGATCTGATCTCTCAAATCCTTGCGTTTATGCAAATGAAATTTGCAATGAAAAATTTGAAATTTGCTGTGAAAAATGAGATTTGCAATGTAGGTGGTGGCCCCGTCTGCCACCAGCTCCTGAGTATTTCTCATTTCTTGTTCTTTCTCTGTGTGACACAGGGCTGTTGGGATGAGTCTCTGCTGTACAAGAGTTTTTAATTTGCAGGTTGGGGGTGTCAGTTTGTCCCCGGGATGTGGGAGAGGGGCAGGGAGGAGGAGCAGCCCTGCCGTGTCTGGTACTGCAATGTTCAAAGCACAAGTCTTTTACATTTCTACAGTGGAGACCGTTAAGGAGTTCTGGCATTTGTCTTTTTAATTTGCAACCTTATGTTAATAAACTATTAGCCTTTTTAGTTCCGTAATTAAAAATAAAACTGTCACGTGTTTTGATTTGCTTCTTGTCGCACTCCTGTTGCAAAATCAACCCAAAGGGGCTTTTTTTTTTTTTCCTTTTGTTTTTAATGATGATTTCAGTGAACGTTATCACACAGTGAAATCACTGGGAGCCAGGTCACCGTGGTGAAAGTTAGCACGAGGCTCTTTTGTAATCGGCCCTGAGTCATGTCTGCACATTCAGTGCTGGGTTCTGTACAGCACCCAGTGTCCCAGCCTCCCTTTTTTGAAGGAAAGGTGAACGGGCTGCGCTTGGGATTGCTGGGTTTGCCTTTAGTCACTGTGCTCCTTGGTGTGTGAAACAACCCAATTTTGTGTCCCCCCTCCTTTCATGTCCACTTAGCCTTGCTTCATAACTATTTAGAAATAAAAGTGAGGCAATTTTTAAAGATGGAACAGTTTGGGCTCGGGATATCTGCACCATCTTAACAAATCCCCTTTATGCTGGGAAGGTTTTTGTGGAGGAAGAGATCCTGTTCCAGTGGGAATCACATTTCCACAAGTGATGGATTTCCAGGGGTGCTGCTGGGGTCCCTCACGCTGTGGATGACAATTAAAGGCTCTGGGGAAGGCGTTTGTCCAAACCCAGCCTGCTGCAGCTCAGCCCCGAGCTCTTCCAGCCGACCTTGATAAAAACACCCAGCCCAAACCCAGCCACGCCAATTAATGGGTTAATTCCTACCGGTTTCCGCTGAGAATAAATTAATCTATCCCGGCCCTGTCCCGGCTCTATCCCGGGTCTGTCCCCGCTCTATCGCGGCTCTGTCCCGGGTTTATCCCGGCTCTATCCCGCTCTATCCCGGCTCCGTCCCGGCTCTATCCCGCTCTATCCCGGCTCTGTCCTGGCTCTATCCCGCTCTATCCCGGCTCTATCCCGGGTTTATCCCGGCTCTATCCCGCTCTATCCCGGCTCCGTCCCGCTCTGTCCCGGCTCTATCCCGGCTCTATCCCGCTCTGTCCCGGCTCTATCCCGGCTCTATCCCGGCTCTATCCCGCTCTGTCCCGGCTCTATCCCGGCTCTATCCCGCTCTGTCCCGGCTCTATCCCGGCTCTATCCCGCTCTGTCCCGGCTCTATCCAGCTCTATCCCGGCTCCATCCCGGCTCTATCCCGCTCTGTCCCGGCTCTATCCCGGGTCTGTCCCGCTCTGTCCCGCTCTATCCCGGCTCTATCCCGGCTCTATCCCGCTCTGTCCCGCTCTATCCCGGCTCTATCCCGCTCTATCCAGCTCTATCCCGGCTCTATCCCGGCTCTATCCCGGCTCTATCCCGCTCTATCCAGCTCTATCCCGGCTCTATCCCGGCTCTATCCCGCTCTGTCCCGCTCTATCCCGCTCTGTCCCGGCTCTATCCCGCTCTGTCCCGGCTGTATCCCGCTCTATCCCGGCTCTATCCCGGCTCTATCCCGCTCTATCCCGGCTCTATCCCCGCTCTATCCCGGCTCTATCCCCGCTCTATCCCGGGTCTGTCCCGGCTCTATCCCGGGTTTATCCCGGGTCTGTCCCCCTCTATCCCGGGTTTATCCCGGGTCTGTCCCCCTCTATCCCGGGTCTGTCCCGGGTCTGTCCCGCTCTATCCCGGGTTTATCCCGGCTCTATCCCGGGTCTGTCCCGCTCTGTCCCGCTGCCCTCCGCCCGCCAGGGGGCGCGGCTCTGTCCCGGGCCGGCGCGGGCCAAGCGGAAGCGGAAGCGCTCCTGGCTCCTCTTCCGGGCGGGCGGCGCGGCGGCGGCAGCGGGTGAGGCACCGGGAGCGGCAATCCGCGTTCATCGGGGCCATCCGCGGCCATCGGGGCCATCTCCGGCCGGCGGGGCGGCGGCGGGGAGCGGGAAGGGCCGGGCTGGCCGGGGGAGCTCGGCCTCCCTCAGGCTGCGCTTCCCCGGCTCATCGCTGAGGGAGCGCAGCGCGGCCCGGGCGCTGCCAGGGTGTGCGCTCAGCAGCTGAGCAAAACCCGCCTTTAATTTGATTTATCGCTGATTTGATTTACCCTTTGCTGTCAGGATCAGTGGTGCCCTGACTGGCACTGCTGCAGCGCAGTTGTTAAAGCTTAGGAAAGGCCAGAATAATGTTGGGTTTGCAGATGTGTTACCTGTGAGCGTTCCTGGCGGTGCTGGGGCAGTGCGAGTTCCCTCTGCAAGCCCAAAATAGACATTTTTATAGATGGATGTGAATGAGAGTGGTTCAGGGCAGCATCCAGGTGTCCGGGGCGCTGGGAACGGGGAGATTGGGACGGGAAGAGCGGTCTGATGTGCACGTGTGGCAGTCACAGGGTCAGCCAGGGAAGAGGCTCCAACTTACTTGGAATCTGGGATATCAGGGTTTGTTGATCAGTGGTGGGATTTAAAAAAATTGAAATTAATTTTTTTTTTTTGCCGCGGGAGACTGTGGGCATGGCTGTGTGCTGTGAGCACCTCTCCAACCGCTGTGGGGTTTTTTTTTTGCGCAGCCAAAATGAAGTTCAACCCCTTTGTGACCTCGGACCGCAGCAAGAACCGCAAAAGGCACTTCAATGCCCCCTCGCACATCCGCAGGAAAATCATGTCCTCGCCGCTGTCCAAGGAGCTGCGGCAGAAGTACAACGTGCGCTCCATGCCCATCCGCAAGGACGACGAGGTCCAGGTACTGCCCTGCCCGCCTCCGCCTCCTCCGGGGCGTTTCCAGCAGGGATTTCCCCGTGGAAAGGGGGCTGGGGCACTGGAACTGCCCAGGGAGGGTTGGATCCCCATCCCTGGAGTGTCCCAGGAAGGGCTGGAGGTGGCACTCGGGGCTCTGGGCTGGGGATGTGGCATAATTTGGGTTTGATGATCTTAAAAGTCTTTTTCAAGCCAGCTGAGTCTGGGATTCTGTTTTCATGTGCAGCCTGTGCAAAAGGCAAGGACGAGACAAGCTGGTATTAATGCTGGAGCTTTGCCTTCAGCATGGCAGAAATAATTAAGTTAATCCAGTCATGACTTGGGCTGTCAAGTGTTTCTTAAATTCACTTCATTTAAATTCACTTTAAATTCACTTCAGTGATAAGGAAGGCACAGGTGTGCTAGAAATTGTGCTACACTTCAGCTACATGCTGATCATTGTGCTGAGCTAAAAATTTTCAACCATAAAGCACAAAGCAAAGAACTGGGTTTTTTAATAGACTGTTTGCTATCTGTGATATTTGAATGATTGGATTAGATATGAGTCCAAGCTAAGTGGCTTTTTTTTATATAAAGCACAATGATAGGTGAAAAATGAGGGTAAAAGCTGTTAAAAATGGAAACATGGCTGTCGCTATAGGACACAAAATAAAACAACACACATGCTGGAACCTACAGGGTAAAAAGAAGGGAAGTTTTATTTTCTGACTCCAACATTTATAGACTTTCAAAAGTGGCAGCATTGGAGGATGAAAGTGCCACCTCTCCAATGACACTGGACAAGACAACAGCCCATCAAATTTCTCCTCCTCCAGAGAAGAATGTAAAACAATAGTTATTTATATAAAAATACGTGAGAAAGTTCGTTACAAGAATGTAAACATCAGAAGGCTCAGAAGAACAGGGCAACACCTGGCTGCAAAGCTGCAGAGCTCCCTCATTGGGATTTGCTGCAGAGAAAATGGGGGGAGGCACAATCCTGATCCATTTTGTGTTCTGTGTTAGTAACGCTGAAATTGTCGGGTCACTCCTGTGTTTGTGGCTTGCATCCTGTGCTGGGTGGCTCAGTCCTGGCTTGCGAGCTGGGCTGGCTGCTCCAGGGCTGCCTCTGGAGCTCAGGGTGTGTGCTGTGTGTGTGTGCAGGTGGTGAGGGGACACTACAAGGGCCAGCAGATCGGCAAGGTGGTGCAGGTGTACAGGAAGAAGTACGTGATCTACATCGAGCGCGTGCAGCGGGAGAAGGCCAACGGCACCACCGTGCACGTGGGCATCCACCCCAGCAAGGTACGGGGGCACCGGGGCTGCTCTGGGCTTCAGTGGGACCTCTTACCAAGGGCTGGGAGTGCTCCTGGGTCAGCAGGTGGAGCAGCCCTGCGAGAAGGGTCTGGGGGTGCTGCTGGCCAGGAGCTGGAGCTGCCTTGGCCCAGGAGCCCCCCTGCCCTGGGCTGATCCCCAGGGGCAGCAGGAAGGGGCTGGCATTGTGCCCCTCAGGTGAGACCCGAGCTGGAGCTGCTGGAGGGATCCAGAGGAGGCAGCAGGGATCAGAGGGATGGAGCAGCTCTGCTGGGAGAGCTGGGATTGCTCACCTGGCCAGGAGGAGCTTTGGGGTGACACAGCTGTGGTCTCACAGTGCCTGGAAGGGGCTACAAGATGGAGAGAGAATTATAAGGGCCTGGAGGGACAGGACAAGGGGGAATGGCTTCAACTGGCAGAGCAGGGTTAGATGGGATATTGGGAATTAGGAATTGTTCCCTGTGAGGGTGGGCAGGCCCTGGCACAGGGTGCCCAGAGCAGCTGTGGCTGCCCCTGGGTCCTGGCAGTGCCCAAGGCCAGGCTGGATGGGTTTGGAGCACCTGGGACAGTGGGAGGTGTCCCTGCCATGGCAGGGGTGGCACTGGATGGGCTTTAAGGTCCCTTCCAACCCAACCCATTGTGGGGTTCTGTGAATAACAGATGGAGATTTTGCCTCAAGGATGTTAGGGTGTCATGAGCAGAGATGTGAGTTGAAACCACATTGTTTCTAGGAGTAGAAACTTGCTAGAAACTTTGGAATCTTACTGAAATACATTTTTGAAGAGGCTGATGTTTTCAAAGTACAAAGTGGATCATTTAAAATAATCCTTCATCTTTGCAGTGTGGCACTTGCCCTGGTTGAGGAGGTGCTGGAGAGGCTTAAACAGATGCTCAGAGTTGTGATTGTTCTTGCAGGCAGTTGTGAACTGAATACCTCTGAACCTGGGCTTAGCCTGAGGTATTTAGAGCTGGTGAAAACCAGGCAAAGCCTGTTTAGATCATAACAGGAAACATTGCAAACTAAACACAAGAACTTGCCAAAATCTGGTTTGAAGCAGATAAATTCAGTCTGCTTCAGCCTTGCCACGTGGGCACAAAGGTGGAAGTGTTGGTGGCAAAAATCCAGTTGTAACAGGTTTTGTGGTGTAAATGGTTGGTGTGTTCAGCAGAGGGAGGGCAGAATTATTCCAAAACATCACAACTTGTGTGCAGCAACAACATCTGACAAGGTGACATTGTGGTGGAGCCAGTGCATGTATCTGTGCTGAATAGCAGTGAGAAAAACAGAATTTTCTGCTGCTGCTTCACTCTGGGAAAATTGTCATTAATTGGGAACTAGACCTCAGTAAAGCTTTGCATAAAGATTCAGGTTATTAATGCAGAGAGCAATGTTTTGTTACAGACTTGCAGTGTGAACAGTTTGTATATCTTCTGGGCAAAGAGGTGGGAATTACAATTCAGACCTAAATGCACAGGGAATTAAGGAGAAATGTGCCTGTATGGCATTTCTAGGATCTGATTGTTGGTTCTATTTTCCAGCTAGTGCTTTCAATAACACCAATTTCCAATTTCAATACCAATAGCAATTTCTTTGCCAGTTTGAGGAGGCAGGAGCAGGAATTGTTGGATAAATTCTTCCCTGGGGGGGTGGTGAGGCACAGGGTGCCTGGAGAAGCTGTGGCTGCCCCTGGCGTGTCCAAGCACCTTTGATTCCTGCTTTGTGCTGCTGGGATCAGCTCTGTGCTGTGGCCCAGGTGGGTTTGGGATGGGCTGCTGCCCTTCCCTGTGGACAGGGAGCCCACAGGGGGCGAGTGAAAAGATCTGAATCCTGACTCCATGTTTCAGAAGGCTGATTTATTATATTATGATATAAATTATATTAAAATGCTGTATTAGAACTATACTAAAGAGAGAAAAGGGTTTATCAGAAGGCTAGAAAGAACAGGAGAGGAATGATAAAGACTTGTGACTGGCCATTAATTAGAAACAACCAACATGCACCAGTCACAGATTCACCTGTTGCATTCCACAGCAGCAGATAATTATTGTTTACATTTCTTTTCTGAGGCTTCTCAGCTAGAATAGGAGAAAAACCCTAGCAGAGGATTTTCATAAAGTATCACAGCTACAAAGGCTGAGCTGTGTGTGCCCTGTGCAGGTGGTGATCACCAGGCTAAAGCTGGACAAGGACCGCAAGAAGATCCTGGAGCGCAAAGCCAAGTCCCGCCAGGTGGGCAAGGAGAAGGGCAAGTACAAGGAGGAGACCATCGAGAAGATGCAAGAATAGCTGGTCTCCTGATTGACACCATTAAAAAACTGTTAAAATTCAATCTCCTGTGTGTCTTCTTTCAAAAATCTTCATGCGTCCTGCTCAGCATTTAAATACTCCTACTTGTTTTTTGACTTCGTAGAAAATACGCTAAATTAAAAAGCTCTTTGTACCAGTTTTTACTGCTAAGAAAAAGAGTTTTTTTCCCTGTAAAGAAATGCTTCAACCAACCTGAAAAAAGAGCAGTGCAGTGCTGAAACATCCATCTTAACAGTGATTGTGTTTCTGTCTCTTCATTAGATGTGTCCATGGTTTTATTAATATTAACATGTTCATCCTGTGCACTGTACATGTAATTAATTTGGGTCTTATATTAATGAGCAGAAAGGGGTTTATGAGCAGTGCTGACGAGGCAGAGCTGACTGGTTTGGAAGGGATGGGGTGAAGCAGTCTCGGCCCTGCTGCTGGTGCTATTTTGGATGAATTTTCTGTGAGAGGAGATCTCTCCTGGCACTTTGTACCTCCACAATGGAGAGCTGCTGGTTGAAAACAGCCCTGCAGTTGTGAATTGACTGCTCAGTGAAATGCCCTCTAATTGCTGCTGCAGAGGGATGGAAATTCATCAGTGCAGTCTGAAAAGAGGAAGCTGGCAATGGAGAATTTCAGGAGCATTCCAGGCCTGGCAGTGAAGCTGTGTTTGGTGGGTTTCTCTCAGGAAGGCTCGGGGGTTTTGTCCCTCCAGCTCGTGCTGCTCAGGACGAAATTTCTTCACCTTGAGTGGGTGTTTGAGGAATTCCGTGAGGTTTGTGCATTAGTGGGACCTTTCCGGGTGCAGAGCTGCTCTGGGATCGTGTCCTAATCCCCTGAGGAGCTCACAGCCAGCCCTTACCCGGCAAGAGCTTCGTGTCACCCTACCCGGCAGCCAGTTTGGGATGGGCATGGGGGCCGGGCTGGGCCGGCGATCCCATTGCGGGTCCCACACAGCCTGGATCCCATGAGAGCCCCGATCCCATCATGGCCCCAATCCCATTGCGGATCCCACGACAGCCTGGATCCCATGAGAGCCCCAATCTCACGGCAGACCTGATCCCATCACAGCTCCGATCCCATTGCGGATCCCATGACAGCCTCAATTCCATCACAGTCCCAATCCCACCCCAGTCCCAATCCCATGGCGGATCCCATGACAGCCCCAGTTCCATCACAGCCCCGATCCCATCCCATCCCCAATCCCATGACAGTCCCGATCCCATCCCTGCCCCGATTTTATGACACCCTCAATCCCATCCCAGCCCCGATCCCATGGCGGATCCCATCCCGCCCCGATCCCATGACAATCCCGATCCCAGCCCTGATCTCATGATAATCCCGATCCCATGACAATCCCGATCCCAGCCCCGATCCCATCGCCGCCCCGATCCCATGACAATCCCGATCCCAGCCCCGATCCCATCCCAGCCCCGAGCCCATGACAATCCCGGTCCCACTGCACGCGCACCGCGCGCTCCCGCGGCCCCCCGGCTCCCGCACCGCGCGCTCCCGCCGCCACCGCTGACGTCGCGAGCGCTGATTGGCGAGCGCCGGGCGGGGCGTGGCGGCAGGCCCCGCCCCCGCTGCCCTCAGAGCGCGGCCATGGCGTACGGCGGCCTGGCGGTGCCCATCATCGTCATGAGCGTGTTCTGGGGGGTGGTCGGCGGCGTCCTGCCCTGGCTCGTACCCAAGGGGCCGAACCGCGGGTGAGTGACCGGGGGGCGGCGGGCACCGGGCGCCTTCCCTTCCGTGCCCCGCGGCTGTGAGGAGGCCCCGGCGGAGGCGGCCCCCGAGGCTGCCGGGCCCGGCGCCGCCGCGGCCCCGCGGGCGCAGCGCGGACGGGCCCGGCTGAGGGCAGCGGAGCAGCCGCTCCTGGGGCTGCCAGGGCCCGGCCGTGCCCCCGGGGCCCCTCGCGGCTTTGGGTTTCCCCTGAGGCCCTGGCACAGCCCTGGATCCCTGGCAGTGCCCGAGGCCAGGCTGGACACTGGGGCTGGGAGCACCTGGGATATTGGAATATTGGAAGGTGTCCCTGCCATGGCAGGGCGTGGAACGAGATAAGCTTTAAGGTCTTTTCCAACCCAAACCATTCTCTGCAGGCAGAACGTCCTGTCTCAAGGTGGTTCACTGCCGGGCGGCATTTGAGCACCAGCTTCCCCTTCCTTTCCTTACTTGACCTTTCCTAACTCGCTCCGCCGCCCTCTGGTTCCGCGCTGGCTGAGGCTGGAAAGGCTGCAGAGGTGATTTCTGGTTAAACGTGTGCTGTGCCCTTGTGGCTGAGGGCGGCAGCAGGGCTGCTAAGCTCAGGTTTTTCCTGCAGTGGTTGTGGCTGCTCAGATTAGAAAGCAGACAAGTTTTTGTGTTTCTCTTTTCTCTAGGAGATAATGGCTTCTTAATCTCTCTTCCTCTCTCTGACACTCCCTCTGCTCACAGGTACCAACTGTCTTTTCTCTCAGTTCTTATCTAAACCCTCAATATTCCTCAGGCTCTGATATTTCCTGCCTCACTGTCAAACCTGATGTGTGTTTCATGCCTGGAAACTTGCCTGTCCTCAGAAATATGGAAAAATGGCATGGAAGTGTGGGAATTCTGTGCCTCACCAACAGCAGCTACTGACCTGCCACGAGGTTCTGTTACTCAGATGGGGGAGGAAATGCATAGATGGAAATGCCTTTTTATAATTTAAAAAGAAAAAACCCCAACACTTTGCCATCGAGTTCCATGAGCTGAAGAGATTACTGTTAAAAATCCCATTTCCTCTCCCATTTCATTCCCATCTGTGTGTGTGTAGCTGCAGTTTTGCCCTTTTCAATTTCAAGAGCTTGGTTCTTCCTTCTTTTCAGCTTTCCAGTGGTTTCTGACACAGCTGTGCTTCACCAAGAAAGGAAAAATTTACACGACAGCTTTGAGGTTTTATTTTGTATTCAGTTTTTAAACCCCTCATGTAAAATTAAAAGTGACAATTTGACACTCAGACTTTAAAGTAGAATTCTGCAAATGGAGAGAGCATTTACTGTGTGCATCCAGCCTCAGTGTTTCACTGATGTGAGGGACACTGCATGAGATTTTGCTGCTGTTCCCAGGGATTTTGTTAAAGCCACTGTAAACTGTTTGGCAGAGCTGTGTCAGTCCTGCAGGTCTGAGCTCTGCAGTTCACTCAGCTGGAAGAAGCCAGAACATTCACGTTGAGTCATCTTTCATATGATCAGAGCTGAACTGGTCCTTGTTTGCTGTGGGGCTTTTCTCTGTGGATCTTGTGGTCAGTCACAACAGCACACCTGATGGCATTTCTCCTTCCTCTTGGCAGAGTTATCAACACCATGCTGGTGACCTGTGCTGTTTGCTGCTACCTGTTGTAAGTACAAACAATGTCCTGCCCCTTCAGCAAGGCCCACTCCTCTTGTAGTCACAGGTTCCTTTTTTACAGCCTCAGAGCAGTCAGAAGCTTTTTGAATGTGTCCCATGTGCTTTGACAGCTCTTGGAATTCTGAGCTCTAAAGACCTTCAGTGTGCTGAAGAAATTTTCCCATTGGAAAATGCTGAATCAAAAGGAACCTGAACTCCTCCTGTTGTTTCTGACACATGACTGTGAGCTGTCCTCTGCACGGACTTGCTGTTCCTCCTCTCCAGTTCCCTGCCTCATTTGCTCACAATTATAATGATAATTCTAAGATTTTCCTTAAGCTTTTTTTGCCTTTATTCCTTTCTACTTCATATTTAATTCTGAGGTAATACTAACTCAAACCCACTGAACAGTTTTGCTTTTAGACTCCTTGAATATATTCTCAATAATCTGGTAGAGTGGTGGGTGGAAAAGCTGCTGCATGGTGGGTTTTTAGTGAGACTTTGATATATTAAGACAATTTCTGTTTAAATGCACAGTGTTATTTTGAGGCTGCCTCCTTTCTGTAGGAGATTGGTAGCAATTACAAAGTGACTTGTTGAGAGCTCTTCATATAATGTTTTTTTTTAATCAGGATTTAAGCCAGCTGTAGCTGGAGAGTGCAAGACAAAGCTTGCTTGTGTTTTTCTCTCCCTCTTTTTAAAGTGTGAAGACTGATCTTGTAAAAAACTGCTGTGCAGAAATACCTTGGAAAGAATTTGTTGTGGAGAGTAAAGTGGTAAAAGTCTGGTTTCATCTTAAGGGTTAACTTGTTATAAAATTATTATTTGGAGTTCCATTCGAACCTGAGTACTCTTTGTACTTTCTTGAGCTATTTAGGCATTGTTTATGCCATTCAAAGGAATTTAAAATGAATATTTAGAGAAATGCATCTCAGTGCTGACGTGTTCCAGGAGAGGCCTGTTGGGTTGGACTGTGGCACAGTTACACAGGTCTGGTTTAGGTTGATAATGTGATATCCAGGGTTGGCATCAGTTTATACTCTAGAAAACTTACTTCTCTTCAGAATATTTGGTGTGTGAACTCCTAAGAATTCACTCTTGCTTAACTGTAAAAGTCCAGCAAACTTGGCTCTGTTTTGTATCCACAGAAGTTTTTTAATTTAAGTTTTGCAGAGTGGATATAGGAATTTGAGAATTTGTGAATTTGGGGTTGACATTTGGGAATGTCAGTGCTCTGGAGGTCTCCTTGCCCTGCACATGAAGTTTGTAACAGCCCAGTCTCATAACAGTCCCAAATGTTTGGCTAAGAAAGGACAAATTTTTTTGGTGATTTTTACTGGGTTGCTGCATTTATGTTACAGTAAGTTGGGTGGTTTTTAATTAGGAGAAGGGTTGAGCTTTGTTTTGGTTTTATTTAAAGTTCTCACTTGGGTTTTTTCTACAGAAATAATGCCCCACTCTTCCAAAATCCTTAAAGTTAGGTGTCTGCATTGTTTGAAGGAGAGTTTTCCTTGAAGTAGAGGCCATGTGGCATCTGCAGCATCCTCTGGACTGTGATGTGAAATGTGTTTGTTGTAGAATTTCTGAACTTTTTGGCTAAATTCTGTGAACTCTTCCAGTGTACAGTGTTATTGACTTGTAGGTTTAGTTGATTATTTCATCTAAACAGACCCATTATAAAGCCTACTGTTATTAACATGTTTTATAAACTGCTCTTTTGCATGTCCAGGGGTTCTTTGGTAAATTTCTAATTTGGTCTCTAACTTGTTTTCTGAAAGCCAAATTTCCTTTGGCTTTCTTCAATTATACTTTGGAAAAAAGAAAAAAAAAGCAGCAAAATCTTCGGATGTTTTCAACCCTCCGTAGTTGTACCCAACCACATAAATTGCATTTGTGGTGTCTGCTTGCCAGAATGCAACAAAAAGCAGATTTTTCTCATCATGTTCCAAGACAGAACTTGCCTCACCACAGAGTCTTTCATTTTTTATTTGCTCATTTATTCTGTATAAAATTATAGAACAACTCTGTTTGGAAAGGACCTCAAAAGATCTGGTCCAGCCTTTTCCCTCTGTTTTATTCAAACATATGGAACTTTATTGTTCTTGCATTCTTTTCCTTTTGGGGAGGAGGTACTGAAAACATTTAAGACCTCAATTTTGGGTGGTTAAAGAAAGAGATTATTTTTTCATACCAGTCTTGAAGGAAGCCTAAGGAATTGTTTCTGGGGGTTCTTTAGTAGATATGTTAGGAGTAAAATAATTTCTGCTGCCCCAGGTATTTGTGTGTCCTTGTGCTGTCCTGTGCTCCTCTCTACAGCTGTTTAGTCTCTGCTAAACCTGCTTTTTTATTCTTTATTTTTCCAGTTGAAAATAGGGAAAAAACAATTTCCTGTCTTCATTAAACACTGCTTGATTGACAAATGAATTTCACTGAAATTAATTTGAAGTCAGTCACATTTCAACTTAAAGCTGTTTCTTCTGTATTTAGATTTAACAGTGATAATTTTGAATAACCATATTGGTTACATGGGATTCATTTGGTTCTTTGTGGAAGATATTTGCATCTGATTTGTGTACAGATCCTGTACCCAGCAGCCTTTTGAAGAACAAACCATTCTCAGGAACCTCATAAAACCTAAGGCAAAGTCCGAGGAGTTACTGCTGCAGAAATCAGAGGTTGCACCATATTGTGAGATACTGTCAGAGGCTAAATCTATTTTGCTGTGCACAAAGCAGTTCCTGAACAGTGTCATCATGTCCTAACAGAGGACAGGGTGCTTGGAAAATCATATTATTTGTTACTGATTCTAACAGGATTAAAATATGGATGCCCAAATTGACATTTAAACAGAGATAGCAGGACCTTAATTTGTAACACGAGCACAGACAGATGGCAGTTGTGGTGGGAAGACCTTTTAAAAAATCTTTCTGGTACAACAGAAGGGACTTTAATTTCCTTGTCTGAGCTGCTAATTAACAGTAACTGTTGTAAGTGGGATCTGGTAGAATTTAAGGACCCGTGGGTGGCTCGAATGCCATACCTGCTTTTAGCAGCTCTGGAACATTGCAGCTTGGCTACAGAGGTTTGTTTTACTGAATGCTGCTTTTTGTTGTGTGTTGTCACGCTGGATTGTTGTATAAAGCAGCGTCACTTAAACAAAACACGGGAAAAGCTTTTTCATGCCTTACCTTGAATGCCAGGCAGCTGCAGCCTAACAACTGCTTTAAATTCCTCAGCCCTCGCAGGGCAGGGGGAGGAGGAGTGTGCTGCCCTAATGCCACCCTGCTCCCAGCTCGGCTATCCAGCACGGCCCCAACAAATGCCTTTGGAAACCTTTTCCCAAAGCCTGGCTCCACAGGCTGAGCTTCTCACTGTGCTCCCAGCTCGTTTAATTCACAGCCAGGCTGGGCCTGAGCTCGGGAGGTGAGGGATTGGTGCAAGGAGTTCCTTCCTGCTCTGCAGTGACAAAGGAATAATGTGCTTTAGCAGGCTTTCAGTGTTCTACCCTCCTCCTACTTGTGTTACTTCAGGATGCTGGAGGCAGATGGCACAGTGCTCTTTGGATCTGTCTGTTGGATCTGAAAAGTTAACCCTCTCAAAAGAAATTCCCTGATAATTTTAAGAGCTAATTCGCTTTTCCCTTAAGTAGATTCAACATCCGTGGTCTCAGAATACATTGTTGTCAGTGCTTTGGACAGCAAAGTAGAAACGTGTCAACCTCAAGGATTTTGGCTGCTCTCAGTGGTGTCTTGCTGATGTTTTAATTCCTTTCTGGAGCCTGCTACGTGTCCCAAGGCTTGTGTGACTGATGAACTGCTGCAGGCTCAGCTCCTTGTTTTAGCTGGAGTTCTACCCCGTGCAAAACTGAAAGGGGCATTGCAAAGAAATGTTGGTAAATTTGAGGAGGATTGATGTGTTTCCTTGGAGTCTGACCCACATCTGTGCCGTGCCTCTTGCAGGCAGCCGACCTGCACTTGGTTTGCTGGTCAGAGCATCAAGGTTTGTGTGGAATTTTCCATGACTGCCTAAGCACTCTGATACATTTGTGGCAGCTCCCATTACAAAGCTGCTCTGCTTTTTCTCCCCCTTACAAAGCATTCTAGAAATAGCAGACAGATGAGCCAGTGTGTTCACTAAATGTGTTTATATAGTTAGCATTTAACATAGATTTAAATCTGTGGAAGCATCCATTGCTTTTTCTGATTCTTGTAACGTTTACAAAGCAAATATATCTTTTAAGAGGAGAATATTTATTTCTGTTTAGCTTTCCTGGATATTTTCCACAAACTACATTCCTCTTGTTCTCAGTTCTGGCCATGGCTTCTGCAGTGTTAGTTTGTGCTCTGCTCCAGTGACAAGGCTGCTGTGCTGATAATCTGGGGCTTGTGTCATATTGGGGTTGTTCTTGTGGGGTTCTTTTTTGGTCTTTTTTTGTGTTCTTTTGTACCCTTTTGCTGCAGGTCCCTGTTTCTTGACCTCTGTGCCAGGTTTAAATTCACTTTTGTTAAGTCTCTGAGCAGTATACCATGTCTGCAAGGACAGCTTGTCGTGCACTGAGAAGCAAATGAGGGAGAGGATGTTTCTCAGAGGTTGTTGTTTAAAGGAGGCTTCAAAGGCACTGAAAAAAGCTCTTGTCTCTTTTATGTTTTCATCTTCTGAGCCCCCAAATACCTGAATTTCATGTGTCTCAAAACATTTTTTTGTCAGAAGAGAGGTGTGAGGGCAATGCTATCAGGTGGTTTTGTGTTGCTTTCAGTTGAACAGGACAATCTTATTTTGGCTGCAGAATGATTTGGTGCCATAACTTCATTGCTGGTGGCTGGTCCTTGTCTTTGAGCTTGAGTAGAATTTTTATTTGAACCTAGACCTTCCTCAATAGCCTTTTCTCCTCTGATAGGCCTCGTCTTTGGACAACCTTTCCACTGTCACAAGCTGTCATTTGGCTGATTTGTCTCTGTTGGGTTGGGGGGTTGTTTTGCAGTTGGCTGATTGCAATTCTGGCTCAACTCAACCCTCTCTTTGGGCCTCAGTTGAGCAATGAAACAATCTGGTACCTCAGATATCACTGGCCTTGAGGATGCCTGTGCTGTGCTGCACTTCATTGACAGGTGAGTATGGTCAGATTTATTGATGTATTTGGTGTGTTAAAGCTTCAGGAGAGATTGAAGAGTAATGTGAGCAGTGTGCTCAAACCAGCGTAGCTCTTTTGTAGGAGAAATCTGTCTTTCAGTAGGCTGCAACAAAACATTTTGGATGTTAGTCTGGATTGGATACGTGGAAAGCTTGAACTGAATTATTGACAGTCATTTTTCTTTCTATCCTGTCGTGTAGTGCTGTGTTCAGGGGTTTGTAAGAACAAAACATCACTTCCAAAAAAAGATATAATTGGACTGAGTAACATAAGTGGATTTCCTAATCTTTACCAATTGTTCAACCTCTCCTCAAGCCTGCTACCATTTCATCTAAGACCTGTCCTGATTTCCAAGGCAACACAGCGTTGCTCTCATTCATCTGGGAGGTTGGAATGGGAGCTGCCATTAGAATGTTCTTTATCTCCTGAGCTCCCAGCTTGATGGTTTATTTTGTTTTTAATGACAGCCTGTGTGCAGCTTTAATCCCAGCTGAGCCTGGTGGTTGCTATCAGGGCACTGCTGCTGGAATGTGGTTCTTGCAGTTCCTGGCCTTTTTGACAGGGCCAGCAACAATAAAATGTTGTGCTAAAAGTACCTTGGTGCTGTTGGGCTTGTTCAGGAGGGCAGCGTTTGGAATTGAATGTTCCAATGAAGGAAATGTGGAAACAAGCAGCCATGATTATAGTTTTTAAGCTGCTAACTGAATAATTAAACACGTTTTTTGTTTGTCCTTGTACAACAAGCTCAGTGCAGCAGGCAGTGACAGCTGATGTTACAGCTCTGTTAAATGCTGTCTGTGCAGTGTCCTGGACATGTGCTCCCCAGTTCCAGAGAAGGCTTCCTGGGAACTGGGATGTTGTCAGACCAGCCCTGTGTGTGTGTGTCTGCAGCTCCTTTTAAGCACCAGGCAGAAGCTAAAGGTAGACTTGGCCCTGCTTCAACTCCAGGCCTGTAATTAGCTAAGTCAGTCAAGCAGAATTTCCTAGGAGCATTTTCACTGCTTGGGTGCTAACATATAATTAGTTAGCTAAAACAGAGAACAGTGTGTTTTGGTAATGGGCACAAAGATCCCCGAATCCCATAGGATGATTCAGTTGCCTGGGATCTGAAATTGGACTTATCTGGACATAAAAATTGGGTTTCATGGTCTGTGTGTTGAAAGCAGCAAGGACAGGCAGGAGGTGAGACACAACCTCTGGACTCCTGCTAACAGAACCAGGCCTTTCCCCTCCATTCCAGTGAAGGATTTTCCAGAGACCTGCAGTTAAATTTGTACCAAGGAAGAGAAGGAACTTGTGTATTTTGAAGCTGACTGCAGAGTTTCTGAGGAGCTGTTTTTTAAACTTATTAATGGAGCATTTCAGCCCTGCATGCTGTTTTGTTACATGAAGGAATTTGTTTTAACCTTTCATCTGATTGTATTGGCTTGACTTTGCAATAAAATTAAGGTTTAGAAAAGTAAAAGCATATAATAATCCTCAAATATCTGTTCTTTGTTGCTTGAAATGTGCTGTCCCAGGTCACACCACTTGAGTGCTATTGCAGGGCTGAGGTGCTCCTTGTCCTGTCCTTGCTCCTGTGGAGTTTGTGCCTAGACAGGAGCTGTGAGGGAGATTCCATCTGATAAGAGCTGGGATATCTCTCTGACACTGCATGGATTCCCATCAGTGTAGCAACCAGTTATTTCTGGATTTTGAGCTGTGCTTTTCCAGCATTCAGGGGACATGTACTATACTTGTTTCTGCCTCCTGTTCCTTTCAGTTGAGGTTTGGGTGGGTTAGTATGGAAAATGCAAAGAAAATAAAGTGCTAACTCCCAAAGTGGAAAGATCCTTAAAAATAAAGATGATTAAAGCAAACCCATTTTACTTAACTGAGCAGCCTGAAAATGCTCCAGTGAGCTCCTCATGTTCTGCTGAGGAGCTCTGCATATGCTGGCTTGATTGATCTGTGCCAAATTCCACGAGTTTGCTCTGTGTTTTCAGGCAGCCTCCCTCCCATCCAAGGGATGATTTTATAGCAATTCAGTTGATACATCACCAAGGCAGTGATGGCAGTGTGCAAGAGCACCCAGAGCTCTGGAAATCCAGGCTGTGCACTCTTCCAAGCTGTGATCCAGCAGTGCCTTTTCTCCTGAGCCTGGTGAAGTCACAGGCTGTGTTCTCAGAGCTGGAGCTGTCTTTGTGCAGTGGAGAAGGGCTCTCATCCAGCTCGCTGGGTGCTGTTACAGCAATGAAAACATTTGAGGGAAATAGTTGTTCTACCAGCTTATAATGTAACTAAAACTACTTGCAGTAACTTCAGAAATGAAGCTGCCAAGAAAACATCCCCGCAGATGAATTATCTCCAGTTCTTGACCATTGCTCAGTGTGTTTGTGGAATGGAAATAGCTGTGATTAACAGCCAGGCCTTCAATTAGCAAACTGTCTCCATGGGAGGAATAATGAAGGTGCCTCTTGCTTTGCAGGTGAAGAAGAGATGAAAAGCTGCACTGACCCAAAGGTGCCCTCTCTGGAGCTGGGTGGATGCAAAGCCTCAGTAATGCCTTAACCCTTCTAACGTTCTTCAAGTGGCTTCCTCAAAGTCCTGTGGTTTTTTCCTACTATTCCATTTAACAGAGTGCCTAATGCAATTTATACTCCTCTTTGGTACTGTCAATTTTTGACTGTTAACTCCAGATGTGATGAAAATTTCTATTTTTACGGGTCATGGAATCACGTTTGCTGTTCATTTTATCTGTAATAACTCTTTATATTTGCAGGTCTTAGCTTGTCTGTCAGTCATTGTGCTGTTCACCCCTGTTCTGTTTGCACTGGACAAAAATGTGTGCAATAAACTGTGTGAGGAGAGGAGAAACAGTGGTACCATGTGCTGATGGCAATTTTTATTTTTTTTTTTCTCCAAATGAATTGTATTCTTGAGAAATCTGGCCTTAAATTTCTCATGCCTGGAAATAAAACTAATCCTCTGCTTGATACAAAACGTTCTCGTGCCATGTTTAACTGTTATTTTTCTGTGGGTTTCATTGGATACTTGGAGTTGAGCTGAGGATATTCAGATGATGTGGATAAATTGGAATGAAGTTAAATAGCAGGAATAGATGGGGAACTGTTGCCTGTATTGAGACTTCTGGGGTAGATCTAGAATAGGATTAAATTTTCAATTTAAAATTGCTGAAAGGTGCAGGAATAAGTGAATGCTTGACTTGAGAGCCTCTTCTGCAGGAACTTCCCATTGTCTGAGGGGGACTCAGAGTAGCAAAGGTAACGTGGTTAATTTGGATGAAGCCTTCACTGTGATTGTGACAGGAGGCTGATTTAATCCCTGGCACATTTGGAGGATATTATAGGAGCAAATGGTTTGAATTGAGCAGCAAACATTCCAGTTTTGTACTGACCTGACCCTTGCATGTGGAATTTCAGACCTGGGAAAGCAAGAGGTTCCTGAGGCTGCTCAGTGTCAGCTGGGATGGATCTGAGCTTTTGTTTGCTGAGGAGCAGCTTCAGAGTGCTGCTCCCTGAGTGCCTCCTTACCTCACACCCAGATAAATTACAGTTATTCCCTTCATTGTTAAGCACAAGGACATGAGGGAATGGTTAATGTTTTATTTGCTTTTCCCTCTTGGATAGCACCATTGGCTTGTTCAGTGGGACAGCACTCATTACTACACAGGAAATTCCAAGATCCTGACATGTAACTTGCAGATCCAAAACTGGACAGTGTGAATTGCAAAAGAAGGAAGAAGGTGCCCATTATGACAAATAAGCATAGCAGCTGTTGGGACTGGAATAGTGAATTTTTTTTGTCATGTTACCTCCTAAGAGCTGTATTTTACCACGTAAGATGTTGTACACTGTCATGTTACACAGTCTGTACCAAATAATTCCAAGGAAAATTGAAACCAAGTGATCATATAAAAACTTAAAAGTTGTTGTTTGATTTTTGAAGTGTGTGGAGAATAAAATATGTTGACATTGTATGAGGAGAGGGAGAGAAATACTCCAAGATATCACTGACAGATTTGAGATTTTGAAATATGTTGATCTGCTTGTCATATTTAGCCTGAAGTGAAATACCCCAAGAGCAAACCCTGAGTGACAAACAGTGCTGTTTATTGTGTTGCCACTGTCTTTAACAAGCTTTCTATTTTAGGTTCTAAGCTATCACTTGCTCTAGAAGAGAGAAGTAACAGAGTTCCCATGGGGTGTCTCACTGGTGCTGAATTTTATGGAAAGAGCTATTCCAAGCCAGGACAAAGAAGCCATGGAGCACTTTCCACCTAGATGCTTCCCAGAAAGACATTCCCCTTTTCCAGAGTGGTTAATATTTCCTCTGAAGGAGATGCCAGGTGGTAGCATGACTGAAGAAGCTGAGGAATCATGTTTTGTGTGTTCTGCTGGATGTTGCACGGTGGCTGGGGAATGATCTGCTCCTGGTGTGCCAGGAATTGACACTGCTTGGGATAATTTCTTTTTTTTTTTTTTTTTTGCATGACTGCAGGAAATGAGAACAGAGAGCCACTGGTGTTGAACAAACAATGCAGGTACCAGAGCATTTATCACACGTCCCTCTCTTGTCTGACAGCAGAAGAGAACGCAGAATGTTCAAGTATAAAAGAAAGAAGTTTGTGCTTGAAATGGAAAACCTGTGCCTGTGTTGAAATATATTTGTGTAAAAAATGAGGAAGGTGAAGGAAGATGACGCCACAGTCAAGTTGTGAAGACTTTTAAGTCATAAACTCTGGCAATGTGTAGGGCGAGAATTCAGGTCAGGGTCATTTCAAATGCTTGTAACTGCTTCTGTTCATATTGTTTAGGAAATGCAAATATCTGCATCTCTGCCTGCCCCTCACAAGAAATTGTCCCGGAGACTCTGTAGAAGTTTACTTTTCCTGTAGTGGAAATCATGGAAGCATTTTACTCCTGTGAAGGGCTGAGTTATCAGAGGTGGGTGGCTGCTCCCTTGTTTCCAGAACTAAATGTCATGGACTCTCTGGGGCAAAAATAGAATAATTGGGGTGAAATGAAAAAACTTCTTTAAAGAATACAAGACCTTCTTTACAAATAGCAAGATAAGAACGGGTGGCTCTATTTTTTATTATGTTTATTAGCAGTAATTTCTCCAGTTGTGTCTGAAGCAGTCCAGGCCAGCCACCTGTCACTGTGAAAGGTGGGTGTGCACGTAGCTGGAGACAGTAGGAAAAATTACAGAGCTGCAGGTCGGCAGACAGACGGACGGATGCAGGGGATTAATGCGTGATTGGGGCCGCAGAGAGCAGGAGCGAGCTGCAGGACAGGAGCACAGAACAGCCCGGGAGCCCCGGCCGCGCCCCCGCCCCGCCGCGCTCTGCCCGCGGGCACCCGCCTCCCCGCCTTAAATACCCCCCGCGCGCCGCGCCGCCGTCACGTGCCGGGGACGGCCCCCTGCTATTGGACGGCGCAGCCCCCCTTCCCTCCGCCCCCCCGCGCGCGCCCGCCCCCTCGGGCCACGTGAGGGCCGAGTCACGCGATTTCCGGGAACCCGTCAGGAAGGGACATAAACAAACAAACCCGGGGCCGCATGGAGGGGCCGGGCCGGGCCGCGCGGGGCTGCGGCCCCCGCTGAGCGCCGTGAGTCGGGGGCTCGGGGGGCCGCGGGGCTCCGGGGGGCTGCGCGCCGCCGGGGGCGCGGGGGGTCCGCTGGGAGGGGGCGGCGGCGGCGGTGGCGGCGGGCAGGGGGCTGCAGGGAGGGAGGGAGGCACGGCGGGAGAGCGGCAGCGAGCTGCGTGCCCGGCTGCCGCGGGCGGCGGGACGGGGATGGGGCCGGCGGCCCCTCCGCTGCGCTCGCCGCCGGGGGGGTGTGGCTGCCGGGGCGCGGGGGGTGTCCGGGGCCGGAGCGGGGCTCCGGGGCCCGCGGCCGGGCTGGGGGCCGTCAGAAGGGGCTGCAGGGCCGGAGCGCGGGCGGAGCGGAGAGCTGTCGGCTCTGCCCCGGCCAGCCTCCGCCGGCAGGAGCGGCCCGTGCCTTTACAAGGAAAGCGAGTGTGGCAGCGAGCGCCGGGAGAGGAGCGCGCCGTGCTGCCCTGGAGCCCGGCAGCCGAGAGGCGGCTTCGGCAGCCTTTGCGCTCCTGCCTTTCGGGCTCGTAGCCGCCTCCTCCGTTTGTGACCCGTTTGCACGCCCGGGGCTGGCCCGTGGCCGTGCGGGCTCTCCGTGCGGGGTGTGCTGGTGCCCCACGGGCGGCTCCGCTGCGAAGGCTGCGGGGCAGAGCTGGCAGCGGAGAGGGCTCACCGCTCCGCGAGCGCGGGGCAGGGCAGGACGGGACCGTCCCCGCTCCGGCGCGTCATTTATGTAACGACAGAGCGGCGGCACGGCTGCGAGCCGCGGCCCCGGGACGGGGCTTCCCCCGGGCAGCGCGGGTGCGCCCGGCTGCCCGCAGCCCCGACGGGGGTCGCGGTGCGGGGTTCGCCCGCCGCGGACGCGGCTCCCCGGGCGGTGCGCGGGCGCGGCGGGGCCGGGCGCGTGCCCGGAGCGGCGGGCGCGGCTCGGGGGTCGCGGGGCCGCGGCCGCGGCGGCGGGAGGGGGTTTGTTTACATGTCGCCTCACCCTAGCTTGAAAGGGCCGCTGGGCGGGTGAGCGGCGGGCGCGGCGGCCAATGGGAGCGCGCGCGGCGGCGCAGCCAGCCAATGAGCGGGCGCGGGGGGCGGGGCGGCGGCGGCCGGGGTAGGCTGCGCTGGGCGGCGGGGCGGCCATGTTGGCCGGAGGTGTGTTAGTGGGTCAGGGCCGGGCCGGGGGACAGCGGGGGACGCGGGCACCGCGCGGGGCCGAGCCCGGCAGGGCCGCCCGCCGTGCCCGTCCCTCCGCAGCGCTTTGCCTCCGGGGGGCTGTCCCGCCTAAGCGTCGGGAGCGGCCCGGGGCGGTGCCCGCGCACGGGGGGTCCCGTTCCCCGCGCTCAGGGCAGGACGGGGCGCGTTCCCTTCTCCTGCTCCCGGCTCGTCCCCGCAGATTTGGGTTATAAAACATCCCCTCAGGAGCAGCCCGCACACGGCTGTCGGACGCTCTCCGTGTCCGCTCTAAGCTCACGCCCGCTCCTAGCCGGGACCACCTCCATTAGAGCCCCTTGTGCCACCGAGGACTCAAAGCCAATCTTTATCATTTATCTTTGTCCCCTCCCGGTGTCATTCCGCCGCTGCCGTGCCCTGGCTCGTCCCTGGCAGCCCACGGCATTTCTGAGGGCACCGGGGATCCGGTGTCCGGGCTCGTTCCCGTCCCGCTCGGTGTCAGACCGCGCTCTTTGCCCAGCCTTCCCCGCTCCCCCGGGCCGAGCCGGGAGCGCTCGGCGCTGCCAGCCGGAATGGGCGAGTCTCGCTTCGAGCGATCGTGATCTTTCTGCCGCTGCCACTCCAGGGGGAACTTGTTGAAATCGTGCTCCACGTAACAGAACAGAATCAGATACTCCTGTTGTCCTCAAACACTTGTAAATGTTTTAAAGGTTGTGTTTAAAAGGCCTCTAAGGTTGCTTCCGAGCATCCTTGTGGGGAGGGTTAATTGTGATTATTATTAAATGTGTTTTCATGGTAAAAATTACAGAGAGGCAGATGCAGGTGCTTTGGAAATGTGGTCGATTTCTGGTTTTGGCTCCTTAAGTCAGAAATCAGAATTTCTGTGGAAAATAAATCATAGAATCCCCCAATGGTTTGTATTGGAAGGGACCTGAAGGATTATTTAATTTCAAGCCCCTGCCCTGGGCAGGGACCCCTTCCCCTGTCCCAGGCTGCTCCAAGCCTGGTTTTGGGATCCAGGGACAGCCACAGCTGCTCTGGGCGTGACCATTCTGCAAGAAACCTGTCCTGCTAAAATAATCTCAGCAAGATTCCTTTTTAAATGCATAAATAGCAGTAGCTCAGAGACCTCAGACATGCCCATAGCCAGTAGCTCACCTGAGCCCAGAAGGAATTATTCTGAATTGATGGGAATATTCCTGATAAGAGCAATCCTGAGCAGAGGCACCAGCCCCCCCAGCATCCTCCCCAGGTGGTTTTTAAATAATGAGAGAGGCAAACAGCCTGTGAAGGACAGAGATTGAAGTCAGATTAGCAGGAATTAATTGGGGAGAAACAGAAGCTTTTGTCCCACTAACAGACTGATGGGATGAGTAAGGGAACCCACGGGTTTACATTGCCATGGCCCGTGTGTCTGTGCTCTGTGATTTGGGAAGTTCAGCTGAATATTTTAATTTTAACATCAAACCCTGATCAGGAGATTTGGTACTGCATAAGAAGTGATTGAGAGTCAGCGTCGGCGTGAAAGTTAAACCAAAAGTTTTGTTTGTAAATTTAAGGTTTAGACCTTGCTATAAAAATCTTCCTGATTGTGGTTTTTTTTTTTTAATGCTTCTGGTTTTAAACTCTTAAGTCACGTTATTTTTTACTTTTTGGACAATTTTGACTGATGCATTTTTCGAATTTGCTGCTGGCTTTGAAGGATTCGGTACAGATGCCCCATTTTTAAATTTCTGTATAAGAGTATAACAATTAGAATTTCACAGTACGAAGAGTAGACCAGACTGTAACGTTCCCTTCATCATAAGACTTGTGTTGCTTTTTGTTTTTTCCTGGAAACTACAAAATCAATTTTTCTCTTAGTCTGAAAGATTCTGTCAGGAAAAAATATAAGAATAGCCATCCTGTCCGAATGTAGAATATTGCTGGAGATTGGAAGCTGAATCGTTGTTTAATTTTGCTTTTGTTTTTTGCCTTTGCTTTCACCCCACTCTGATTCAGGGGAAAACTACGGCTAAAAAAAAATTAAATGTTAGTTTTACTACTAATTCTCATATGCAAACAACTCTCCTAACTCTGCAGTGTTATATTAATAAGGTTTATCCTATGACTATTTTAAATTTAACCATTTAAAAAATTAATTTAAGTCCATTAATATAGTTCTAATAAGTTTAACGTGCTGCACATCCCACTCTTGGCACTAAAATAAGAATAAAATCTCAGTCTTTGTTGCAGAACATACAGAAAAGTGCCTCTAGTGGGAATATATTAACATGGGCATACTTGTTACAAAATATCTGCATGCAGAATGTTTGTTAGTATAAAAAGTAATCACTTGTTTTGCTTCTGCCTCTTGCGTGATGGTCAGTGTCAGTGCAGGCTGGATATAAACACAGGCTGGGACATAAACACAGGCTGGGACAGGTCCGCAGGTGGAGCAGCCCTGCGAGAAGGGTCTGGGGGTGCTGCTGGCCAGGAGCTGGAGCTGCCTTGGCCCAGGAGCCCCCCTGCCCTGGGCTGATCCCCAGGGGCAGCAGGAAGGGGCTGGCATTGTGCCCCTCAGGTGAGACCCGAGCTGGAGCTACTGGAGAGAGCCCAGAGGAGGCAGCAGGGATCAGAGGGATGGAGCAGCTCTGCTGGGAGAGCTGGGATTGCTCACCTGGGCAGGAGGAGCTTTGGGGTGACACAGCTGTGGCCTGAAGGGAACCTGCAGGATGGATGGAGAGAGACAATTTACAAGTGGCAGGACAAGGGGGAATGGCTTCACACTGGCAGAGCAGGGTTAGATGGGATATTGGGAATAAATCCCTCCCTGGGAGGGTGGGCAGGCCCTGGCACAGGTGCCCAGAGCAGCTGGGGCTGCCCCTGGATCCCTGGCAGTGCCCAAGGCCAGGCTGGACAGGGCTGGGAGCAGCCTGGGACAGTGGGAGGTGTCCCTGCCATGGCAGGGGAGTGGAACCAGATATCTTTAATCTCCCAGCCCAAACCATTCTGTGGCTCTGGGATTCCATCAGTTTCTGAGGTCTGTGCTCTTCTGGGGCTCTGCTGCCCGGGGTGATGTGTGTGACTGCAGACCAGAGCTTCTCCTTAGAGCTGTCACTTCCAGGTCTTGAAATCTGTCTGCTGTGGGCGAGTAGGATTGGAAAAATACCACTGGAGGGGGAGGGGATGGTCAGTGGAGGAACAGGAACAGAGACAGTGAAGTAACAGTTTCCCTCTCCTGAAGGGAAGAGGCTTAGAAGAAGTGAAACAGTCTGAGTATCTTTAGTTCTTTTAAGTGGCAATGCTCCATCAAACTCAGGCTCTGGGGGTTTTAAGCAGGTGTTGTTTTCTCTCCAGGACAAAAAAGCCAAGAGCATAATGCCTTAGATGCTTGTGCTGGCATTTTAATAGGAATCCTTCACCAACAAGGGGGACTTGGCTGCTTTTGTGAGTCCAGGAATGAGACTGCAGTGGGTGGAAATACATGAAGACATTTTAAGAGTGTCTTTGCTCACTGCTATGAAATAATAATACTAATAAACTTAGTGTCTTTGTGGTGGGGGAGAAAAGTAAAAGAGTTTTCTTAAGTCTGGATAATCATTGAAGAATCATGTAGAAGGAAAAAAAAAAAGGAATATTATTCGGAAACAAAAGTAAGAAACATAGACATTCATTGAGGTTGGAGAAGTTCTCCAAAGCCATTGAGTCCAACCTGGGAGTGATTTCCACCTTCTCAACCAGACCAGAGCCTGGAGTGCCATTTCCAGATGTTCCCTGGACACCTCCAGGGATGGACCCCACCCCGGGCAGTCTGCACGTTCTCAGCTTGAAGACTGCCCTGAGCAGAGAGTGTTCTGTCACAGAAAACAAGTTGGCACAAACTGTGGAAGGAAAAAAAATGTTTTTAAGAAACGTGCAGGAGAATTTCTTGCATCTCTAACTCCAGTATTTAATAAAATGTCCAGATGCCACAAATAGTGCAAGGTACGTAATGGTTCCTTCCAAGCACAAGGTGTAGTTTCTGTGCTTTCTCTGAAATTCAGAGTTGGCCATGAATGTTTCAGCCTGAGCTTTCAGGTTTAGTACTGGCAGGCTCTCGTGAGCTATTTTTTTATACCTGCATCAAAATTGTGCCTTTGACAAGCTGTGCTGTGTGATGCAGTCACCATCATGAAAGTGTAATTGTTCCTGTAATGCACTTACAGCAGGCATTTAGCTGCTGGGATAATGAGCACTGTGCAGCCAGCAAAACAGCACAGCCAGGCTCCCTGTGCCTTTCCAGTGGTGCAGAATGCACAGCTGAACTGGGCCACAAATAGCAACTTTGGTTACAGCCACGGTACAAATGATTCATGCAGGTGACCGAGGTACACTTTCAGAGGTGCTAAGCTGAAAGCTGAATTTTGGGGATTTCTCTTTGAGGGGCTTCTTTGGAGGTGCTGTGCTGTGGCAGGAGGGTGTTTTAGTGGCCCAAGATGCAGCACATGCACAGGAGCTGCACTGTGTCCCCCAAATCCTGTGTTTGGAGTTCAGCTCCTGCTGCAGGCTGGGTTACTCCAGGAATCCCAGGTAATGCACCTGCTGCTCCCCTGCGGGAAATTCAGCCTTCCTGAGCATCCTGGAACCACTGTTCCTCTTCAGAAAGTAAATATTAAATACAGGGGATCGTTTTTAATTAGGATTTGTCATTAGGTTAATTAGATGTTAACTCTATAGAACAGGCTTTGGTTCCTTGTTGATGGCTGATGGGATTTTAACCAGTGTACGTGTGCATGTCTCCATCAGTAGCCCAGATTCCTAAATGTTAGAGGGACATAGCTGTTCCCGAGATCACAGAATCATGGAATGGTTTGGGCTGGATGAGACCTTAAAGATTATTTCATTTTAACTCCCTGCCATGGGCAGGGACACCTTCCACTGTCCCAGCATGCTCCAAGCCCCATCCTGGGACACTTTAATGGATCCAGGGGCAGCCCCAGCTGCTCTGGGCACCCTGTGCCAGGGCCTGCCCACCCTCCCAGGGAGGAATTCCTTCCCAATATCCCAGCTAACCCTACTCTCTGTCAGTCTGGAGCCATTCCCTTGTCCTGTCACCCTTTCCTTGTAGAATCCCTCTCCACGTGTGACACAGGCTCCCCTCAGGTGTCCTCCCTTCCTCAGGAGCAGAGCTGGGCACTGATGTGACTCCAGACCTGCAGACACAGAACCAGCTCCGGGCCTGGCTCCTTAATCACCTTAATCTGATTTCCCTGATTTCCCTGCAGGCTGCTTGCTGCCAGAGGAGCAGGCACCCTGCCCGCTGCCTTGGGCTCTGTATTCCACCTGTGTCTGCATTTGGGAAGGGCTGGGAAGGCATTAATGGAAATTGTCCTCAAGTAGAAATTCCTGCTATATTTATCTTCAGTAATTCTTGGTGCTGCTGTACTTGAGCTCTGCCACAGCTCTTTCAGTTCATTCAGAGCTGCATTCATTATAGATAACACAACAGCTGGACTATTCTTTTCTAACTCAGTCTTGGGCTGAAAGTGCCAGTAATGATAAATTCTGTAAGAATGGGACTTTAACTGCAGTCTGCAAATTACTTTCCTTCACAGCAAGTTCCAGTTTGACACCTGTGCTCCCTTATGTGTTCTTGCCTTGTGCCATACATCTTTATTTACCAGTTCATGGAGAAACACTGGTAGTTAGGTGTAAACAGCAGGAGGCTTTTAGTGGTGACCTTGATCCTCCTGGGAAATTTGGAAAGCAGTTGGAAGCAGGGCTGCTTTTTGGGAGCGTGAAGGATATCTGGATTGTGCAGCTCCCTGAGGCAATGTCTTTCTTTCATGGCCTCGCTCTGTTTTCCCCCTCCACAGAGGTGCTAAGAAAAATCCTGCACTGTGGAATAGTTGACTAGATCCTACTGGGATTCAAGTCACATTTAAATATTAATATTATAAAATATCAAAAATGAAATATAAAGAGAATTACTGGAATAATTGGGTTAGCTAATATACTGCTTTGACCTGGGAGGACATGCACTGGCATTCTTAAATAGTGCAAGAAGTTTATCACTCCAGTCTTGGAGATGGTAGAAATATTCTGAGCCTTGAATGTCTGTTTGGAGGATTTGGAAGTGATCCAGAAGCTGGCACCTGGAAGGGTTGGTTGGTTGTTACTGAAATCAGTGTCAGTAGAGATGAAGTTTCACCCCCTTTGCTGGCTGTGTGTGGAACGGCTTGAGGCCCATGTTCTGACAGAAAACACAACAAAGAACAGCCAGAAGCAGCAAATATTTCCTTTCTTTGCCCTTTGTATCACGGAGAACTGTGGCAGTCTCCTTGTGAGTGCAGGAGGTGGTTTGGTGGTGGTGCCAAAGCATTCATCTGATGTGCTGTTGAAAAAGGCATCAATCTGCATGGAAAGAAAGTGTTCAGGTATTTAGAATCATAACCTTGCCTCTGCCTTTGTGTCTGAGAACACCCCTGTGTTTGTTTTGAAGAACAGACCCCTTCTCCTGGCCCAGGTGAAGTGACTCAGTCATTGCTGCCACGTCCCCACCCGGGAAGGACCATCCTGCTGCGGTGTGGCCTTTGCTGGGTGAAGGGAGACGGGGCTTGCTGAGGCACAAACTTCACTTTAAATGTCACTTTTAAATAAATCAAGGGTTCCCTGGAGGTTTTGGAGCAGAAAGGAGCTTTTCTCCCAAGGAACTGGCTCGTTCACCACAGGGCCCTGTGAGGGGTGGCGAGGGTTCAGCTGAGAGCTCCTGTGGAACTGGACCTGGAACTGTTGTTCTTTGTATTCCAGCTGCTCTTGCAAAGCAGGCTGTTTTGATAAGTAAAGGCTTCTTTGCATAGTGTCTGTTTTTACCACAGTCTGATAGTCCATATGCTAAAGAGGACAAACTGGCTGAGATACCATCTGAAAGTGGGAATAATCACGGGGATGCTGTCATGTGCTGCTGGGGGAGGGCTCTGGGCTGTGGGAGAACACTTAGAGTTTACTATTTGTTTTTCAAAAGAGGAGAATAAACACAGCCTGAGCAGATTGCACCAAAGTCTGACTTAGGAGCAATGCTGAGTGTGGGTTTTCCTCACACTGTTCAAAATGCTGGGTTAAGCTCAGAAGAATCATTAGATAAACATCTGAAGTAGAGCAGGTCTGTAGAAACTCCTAAACTGGTAACACTACCAGTAGATAAATTGGCCCAATTTCAACATATGCCTTACTTGAATTAATAGAGAATATATTTTATTAGACAGCTGTGAGTTTGGCAGTTTTTAATTTGTTCTCTTGGGGAAATCTGTCTCTTCTGCTCTGCTGCTGGATGGTTTCTGTGATCCTCTACCACTAGATATTGCTGTGTGAGTGATTGATGTAATCTTATCTGATGCTGAATGGATTCATCCCTGAAGAAAAGGAGGAGATACCACTGAAACAGCATTGCTGCCTGTTTTGAAATTTGTATTTTGAGACTTTTGCCTGAGACGTTTTTAGAGTTTATTGGCTCTGTTACATTAGTCATAAAGGTTGTCTCTCTCCTGGATACCCAGCAGTGTGCTGATTATTGTTCCCAATTTGGCAAGGTTTTCTCTTCAGGTGTGTCTGTAGAGCTGCTGCTCTCAGCAGAGAGGAGAGAAGGCAACAAAATGTAACTTGGCCAAAAATATTTTTGCAGCAAGTCTGTTCTGTAGCATCTGTGGCTTTTCATTCAGTGAAAGATGGCAGGGGAAGAAAATTTCTATACATTCCAGAATGAGTAAAAAATCAACTTTCAGGGGAAATTCTTGCCTTTGGCTGTTTTTTAAGCTTTCACCTTGTTGGTGAAGGATTACTCACCTCCTTGGGGGTTTGCTGTGTTTATTCTGCACAGAAGTCGACAAATAGAAAAGCTCCATCAGGGTGAACTGAAGTTATCCTAAGGAAAAATTTCATTGCATGGATGGTGTAAACTCCTTGAGACTGAAGTAAAGCTGGAAAGGAATCTACAAGTGAATAAAACAAGAAGTTTGGAATTGGATTTGGGGAATCTGGGCTTGGAAATGCCTCAGGTAAGTCTGCTAGGATTTTATTTGCTTCTGTAAATATTTTTGCCTCTGTTTAAGAACAGATCTGACCAGCACTAGGAGGGAAGATGTGTAGGAGATTAAAGGATGTATATTTTGTAGGGTGCCTGTAGTGTGTGTGGTAGAAGCTGTGGTGCTGCTCTTGGTGCTGTGTTGTTCAAGCTCCAGCCACATTGTCTGTGGGTGAGGGAGGATGCCTGGAGAGCAGAACAGCCTTTTATTACTGCAGTGATTCACACTCAGCACACTCAATGACTTTCAGCAGCACAGTGTCTCTGCCTCCCCAACCCTCAGGGTGAGAGCGTCTAGAAGAGAAATTGAGGTCTGGAATTAAATGTAGCAGAAGGCCCTGCTGCCCATTCCCTGCATGCCCAGTCATCCTGCATAATGCTTTTTTTGCCAAATTTCACTTCGTTCTTGAGAGAGAGGTAACAATCTAGATTTGGTCGTCATAAATTTAGCTTTCCTTACAATTTTATATAGAAGTTTTATGAGTTCTAATGGCTCTAAACACAGTCAACACTGCTTCAGTACAGAATTACTTGTATTAGAGGGACTTCCAAATCTTGCCAGTGCTGGCCCTCATCTTCTACAAATGCCAACATATCCCAAAATGTGATAAACATAAGATTTTCAAACCAACAGGGAAGAATGAAGGAGCAGTGAATGCTCTTGCAGCTCTGTGGTGGATAGAAATATATCCTTTGATTGCTCCTGCATGTTGTCAGCTGCTCGTGAAGCATTCTCTGCCTCTGGGGAATGATGTGCTGATCTGCAGTGGTAAAAACCTTCTGAGACTAGGAGGAATGGTGATCCTCTTTCTGTTTTTTGAAGATGAAAATGTGCCTTTTCACATCACGTTTGAAATGTCTGTGCATTGTGTTGTAGCCCAGTGTGAGTGGAATGGACCCTCCTTTTGGGGATGCCTTTCGGAGCCACCTGTTTTCAGAGCAGACTCTGATGAGCACGGATCTCCTGGCGAGCAGCTCGGATCCAGACTTCATGTATGAGCTGGTAGGTGACCTCTGTGTGCCCAGAACTTCATCTCCTCCCCAGTTCCTGTAGGAATAAAGGGGTGGTGGTTCAAGAATGCTGGGAAGTTATTCATTATTGCTGGCTGCTGGTTAGGGAAGAGCTGGACTGCTTGTCCAGCAAGTGTGATGCTTCCTCAGCAGGCACTTCTTCAAATGGGCTCAAATCCACCTTGCACTGGTGCTCCAAGCCCTGTACAGCCTGGCCTTGGACATTTCCAGGGATCCAGAGGCAGCCACAGCTTCTCTGGGCACCCTGTGCCAGGGCCTGCCCACCCTCACAGGGAAGAATTTCCCCCTGCTATGTTCTGCTTCACCCAAGCTGTGAATGCAGAGGGAAGGAAAAGTTGACTCACAAGCTACTTGTATGAGCATTCCCTTTTTCATTTTCTCCCTGCATCAAAGGAGAAGGGTCACTTGTGGTCATTAATTGGTCATGTTAGAATGAGGTTTTCCAGGAACTGATAAACTCAAGTGTATTCTGTTAAGCACACAGCAAAGATTGACCTAGCTTATAGAGATGCTTGTGATGTCTTTCATATTTTAAATACATGGATATTGATACTGGTTTAGTTCCTGATGAGGAGATGGATTTGCAGTAGTAGAAAAGTACAGTGTTACAAGAAGAGCAGTGTCTTCAGAAAGACCTGTCGCTGAAGTACAGGAGCTGAACTTCATTTTGACCTTCAAAAGAAGCTTTTAATTGAAAGCTGAGGTCTCTTCCTCTGTCACCACTCTCCCATCCTTCACTGGAATTGAGCTCTCCTTACCAGGTTAAGGAGAGGAAAGAGATGATGATACTTTATTTGTATTAACTTTTAACTTACCTTATTGTGCACAGGACAGAGAAATGGACTACCAGCAAAGCTCCAGGGACAACTTGCTTTTCATGGAGGACTGCAAAGACCTTGAGAACTTGGAGTCTTTTACAGACATCCTGGACAAAGAAGCTGCTTTCACCTCCAAGTGGGAGCAGTGGGATACCTACTGTGAAGACCTAACTAAGTACACTAAATTAACCAGCTGTGACATCTGGGGAACAAAAGAGGTGGATTACCTGGGCCTCGATGACTTCTCAAGCCCATACCAAGATGAAGAGGTGATAAGCAAAACACCCACACTGGCTCAGCTGAACAGCGAGGACTCCCAGCCTGTCTCAGATTCACTCTACTACCCTGATTTGCTCTTTAGTGTAAAACAAAACCCTTTAAATTCTTTGTTACCTGGCAAAAAGATGGCGAGCAGAGCAGCGGCGCCGGTGTGTTCCTCCAAGAACGTGCAGGCCGAGGCCGCGCTGTCGGACTGTGCCCAGAAGGCCAGCAAGCCTGGCAGCCAGCCTGCTTCCAGTACACAGATCATGGCCAAGACCAACGTGTACAGCAGTGAAAAGGTGAACATCCACGTTGAATGTAAAGACTATGTTAAAAAAGCAAAAGTAAAGATCAACCCGTTGCCGCAGAGCAGGCCCGTGCTGAGCCAGGCGCACGCCGACGCAGCCAAGGAAAACACCTGCCACTGTGGGGCTGTAGCAAAGAGACAGGAGAGAAAAGGACTCGAGTCCCCCCACGGGCACAGCACAACTCCTGGTTTGCCTTTTAAAGAGACTCAAGAGCTGCTCCTCGGCCCTCCCCAGGAGAGCCCGGCGCTGGCTGTGGGGGAGAGCAGCCTGTCCGCCAGCACGTCCGTGTCGGACTCCTCGCAGAAGAAAGAAGAGCACAATTATTCTCTTTTTGTAACAGACACTTTGGGTGAGCAGTCAGCCAAAGCAGAGCCCGAGGAGGAGGAGGAGGACGAGGATGATATTGAAGATGAGGACCACGATGAAGGATTTGGCAGTGAGCACGAGCTGTCTGAGAATGATGATGAGGAGGAGGATTACGAGGACGATAAGGACGATGACATCAGTGATACCTTCTCAGAACCAGGTACCAGCACAGCTGGGCTTTGCTGACGTGGGGGTTGGTGGGTTTGTCCTCTGAGTGGGAAGGAAAGCTTTTAACTCCTGGTACTTACAGATGAGCAGCACTGATCTTAAGTTGTGAACTCTCCTCCCACGTTTTCTAAGTGCTTTGCAAAATGCAATTTATTCAAAGCATGCAAAGTCTCTGTTGCCCTATTTCGTGAAAAACTGCATAAACTGTGGTTGTGCAACAAAAATAATGATAGAGGATACAGGAAGCCCAGCTGTAGCCTGAGGTTAGAGCAGCTGCCTGCAAGTGTGGCCTTCTTTTCTGTTGTAGCTGTCTGGAAGGATGTGCAGAGCTTTCTAGCACTTCTCATAGCTGTGAATTTATCCAGAGTTGGATCTGTCAGGATGAAATCACATCCTGAGTGAAATGATTTCATAATTATTTAAGTCCTACTTTCAGGTACAGTTTTTCCACAGACTCCAAAGAATGACTGAAATTAATAGAATTATTTCTAGGTGGTTACAGCAGTAACAGTAGGGCTTCAGAGGATGCTGAATTTCTCTCCCCTGCCTTTAAAAATGGAGTTCTAAGAGCAGGAATAAGAACTAACCTTCACGTAGAATGTAACAGAACAGTAACATTGTATAAAAATAAATTCTGCAGGGAAAGCAACAGGATTGCACCCAAGTATTAATTTCACTTCAGAAAGTATTACAATATTCACATCTTATAACTGCCCTGTAGTAGAGAATAAGAATTAAAGTATTCAGACATTTGGCAATATGTAACTTGGAGGGGATAAAGCAGCTGAAGTTTTTCGTTGTTGAGAACAGCAGCTTCCCTAAAGCTTGTCAGTGTTTGTCATAATGAACTCTCAGATGAAATTATTTTCTAATTAGATTTCCTGCGTTGGCATTAAACTCGTTAAGCATTCTGCCCTTTATGCTACTTTCACATGCACACAACACATTTTTATTAACGTTTTGAAGCCTCTTCCTCCCCTCTGGAGTGAACTCCCTCTGCTTTCTGGGGCCCTGAGCAGCTGTTCCAGCTCTGCAGCCCGTGGGGGATGTGTTGTGCTGGGAGCCTGGGATCCCTGAAAAAGAGAGGTTGTGTTAAATGCTGTGGGTGGAATTAATTAATTAATTCATGATTTTACTGACCAACAATCCACATTCTGCAGCAGTAGCTGAGGATCTGGGCTTATCCAAGCTTGCCAAACCCTTCCATGAATGAAGCCTAAAGCCATTCACCTCAAATGTGGTGATACTAAAATTTTTATCATCTATTTGTCTATTTTAGGAAATAACATATCCAGGTATTCTGATCATGTCACTTTTGTATTTTGTGTTGCTTTTTTACCTCTAAAGGTAAATATTATGGGTAAAATATCTAAAAATAGGCACAGCACAGGAAAATTAAACCTTCCACAGGTCTGAAAGCAAAATCAGTTGGTATTTTGAGTGAGGATGTATTTTACTGAAAGGACAAAAGTCTGCTAGTTATTACTGGCCCTCTAATGTTTTTTTAATACATCATTTGCTTTTGGTTATTCTTCATGTGTGCTTTTAGAGTGAATGAAATGCTTTCTTCAAGTGTTATCTGAGGAAATATTTAGATATAGTGAAGGAAAAATAGCTAAAAATGTGACTGGCTCTCAGGCAAGTTTGGACAGCAGTGTTTTTATTATCACCATGACACAAATTTAGCAATTTTGGTCTCCTGCAAAGGTAGTTTATTATGGGAATTACCAGCCCAGACCTTTTCTACCATTTATACATGGTGATTTTGCTGTTACTGAGTATATTTTTCCTATCTCATTTGGTAGAAAGACTTTTAAATGACTTTTCCTGCCATGGAGTAGTCAGGAGATTCCAGAAATGAGAAATACAGCCATTTGTTCAGTTGTCAGTAGCACTGGAGAAGAAATGAGTGAACAGTGAAGCACAGAGGTTGTTTTAAGGAGCTGCCTTGGGTCAGTGTGAGCACCTGGAGCATCGGCTGGGGATGGTTTCCAGAAGGTTCTGTGGTGAAGGGGTGCAGAGCAGCAGCTCGCTGGCTTTGTTTCATGGGGCTATTTTTGGCTTTCACCTGCTGAGATGCAGGAGTCACGTGCAGCCTGTTCTCTGTTCTGCTTCATTTAACCCTGGAGAATTTAAACCTGAAACCACAGGGAGGGATGTGAAGGAGGACTTTTAGGAGGGGGTTGGGAAGGCTTCAGAGCTGAATACAAGAAACCTTTCAGATTTCTTAGAAGCCTGCCCTGCTGTGTGATCTTTGCTGAGAGGAGGAATAAATACACTAATAAATAATAAATACAGCTAAACAAGTTTGTGTGTTAGGTTAGGACACTGCTCTGGGTTCTTTTATGTAACTTTATAATGGCAGCAGGTCAGTGTTGGGCTTGCAAGGCAGGATGTATTAAGTCAATGTAATTGAAGTTGCTAACTTAATTACAGTTTGAATAAGCAAACAGGAAGTCCTGATTTTAACCTTGTTGTACATTTGTACACTTCAGCTCTTGCAGAGATTTGTTTTCATTGGTTGGATTAATTTTGTGTTATCATGAAGATGGGCTCAATTTATGTATTTCTGTATAATAAGTTACATAGCTTTTTTTTTTTTAGGTGGAAAGTCAGTGGGCTTTTTGAGTGTATTTTGATACTTATGTCAATCAGCATTTGAGTAAAATGGAGCTACAGTTACAAATATTTATGGTATTTGAAACTGTATTTCATGTAAATTGTCAATAACTTTGGCTATACAGCACAAATGTTTTATAAAGCGTGTTTCATTGTTTGGTTTGCCTTTAAAATCCTGCCTTTCCAACAAACCAGAGAACCCAAGTAAATGAGTTGATGAAATTATGAGAAACAGAACCTCAGGATGGATTTCATCCTTCTGCATACCTGACTTCTGTTTGTGCTTTGGGTTATGATGCGAGAGTCAAACCAAAGCAAGAAAGTTTGTTTTTCCTCTTTCAACTGGTTTTTCAAGTGCAAACAGACTAATTGAATGGGCTGTTTTAAAAGGAAGAAAGTGTTCTTTGTGCTGCTGGAAGATGAAGCAGAGCTGAAGCATATGGGGTCAAGGCTTGCTAAGCCTGCAGTTCATGCGTGGGACTTTTCCTTTTAGCATCCAAAGGCTTTTCCTTTAGCTCCATCACACTATGGGATGTTCAGAAATGCTCCTTTTGGAGTAAATGTAAACTAATATTTAGCATTTTAGCACAAAAGGTTGTGCTGTGGTTTGAGAATTTTTTTAACCTTAGTATAGATTATCTTTATTTTCTGAAGCATATCTGGGGTTTGAAAACCTGTGGTTTGTATTTACGTAGTTATGGTAAAATGTTTCTGTGATGTGGGCAGTGGCATTACAATTTCCATGTCCTTCATGAGCAATTCATGATATCAAGTGCATCATAATTCACCTCTAAAATATTGTACAGCTTCACTGAGGGTCATTTCTTCTCATCCCACTGAAGAGGAGGAAGAGGTTGAACAGTGGGTCCAGATCCCTTCAGCTTAGATGGCCCTTGGTCACTGTCCTGATAACAGAGTCCCTTTCTCCAGCCTGGGAGGGATCAGTGCTTGGATTTATTCCCTGCAGGTCTTTGGACTCAAGGAGCAGCAGGAGTTGGACTCAGTCCTGTGGGCCTCTTCCAACTCAGAGTGTTCTATAATTGAATAATTTTTTCTTTATTGTCTTTTGCTAATCCTTTTTATTTAATCTGCTTCTCTCTTAATGCTTTTTGTCAAATGTGGAGGTGAGTTAGGATTGTGTTCCTGCCAATTCATGGGGAAAATTGTCAGGATGGGTGAAAATGGTCCAACATCTGCACAAACAACATCTGTCTGTACTTGGCACTGCTGGGATTGTGGGGGACTACAACTTAGGGGGCCAGAGAACATAAAGGGACTTTAAATGCATAAATAATTTTGGTTTTTTTCAACTAATGAAGCCCCATCAGTGGCTCAATGTCTATCCTGGAATTTAAGGCAAGTACAAGAGCAGTTGGTGCTGGAAACAGAGTGTTAGATAATGCAAAACAGAGCTGGCTGTGGTTTTGCTCTCAACTTGAATCCTCAGTCTGCTGCTAAATGGCTACAAACAATTCTGTCACCAGCATATAAACAACCCCTGCATCCTTTTAGGGTATGAAAACGATTCTGTGGAGGATTTGAAAGAAATGACTGCAATATCCTCTCGGAAAAGAGGCAAGCGAAGATACTTCTGGGAGTACAGCGAGCAGCTGACACCATCCCAGCAGGAGAGGATGCTGAGGCCATCCGAGTGGGACAGGGACACCCTGCCCAGCAACATGTACCAGAAGAATGGGCTCCACCATGGTAAGAAATCCATTCTGGTCACAAATCTGTCTTCTCCTTGTGACACCGTCAGCAGCCAATTCCCCTCCTTGTGAGCGCTGAGAGGTTTGGGCCATGAAAAGTCTGTGCCTCTGCAGTGCCCAGGGAAGGCACAGTGAGCACACAGTAGGGACTTTCAGTGTGGTTTCTTCCAGAGGAGCGTGGATGAATTGAGAATTGTGACTTCCAAGGGCTCTCAGTGGAAACCCCGAGAGTTCAAAGCTCTCTCAGTGTGATACTGTAAATATTGGATGGTGACTTGAGTGATGTTTGCAGCTCGTGGCTGTTCCTGTCAGTGCTGCCTGTGTTAGCAGGAGGCTGGGAGGGCTCTGGGGTGCCAAGTTCAGGGGACTGCTATGGGCTGAGGACAAGCACTAAGGCACAGCTGTCTCTCTCTGCTCCTCCCTCCTTGTTTTCCCCCTGTGAATGCAGCACAGTGAAGCAGGTACTCCTCTGGGAATAAACCATTTCCTTAAGATGCCCTCTTAGAAACTTAAACCAGTTGCTCTAATAGCTGATTTATTCCCAGTGAGAAATTACTGCACCACAAACATGATTAACATCACCCAAAGCAAACCACTCTTAGCGGTATTTTTGTTTTCTTCTCACAGGACCTTTTTTAGGCTGCTCCATTTGATTTTGGCTTTGAAGGAGCAATTTAAACCAACTTGCCTGGTTGTAAGGTTAATGTTCCCTTAGAGTTGAAAATTACTGCCTTTAACATGGCAATTGACCTTCTCTTAAATCATAAGATTTGTTGTTGTTGTTGCTGTTACCTGTAGATTTATTCAGGGAAGAAAGCTTTTTTTTTTTTTTTTTTTCCCCATGTCCTTAGTTTTTAAAAGCTTCTTTATCCTGTAGTGAAATATCAGTACCTAAAATCCTGATCACTGCTCTTTCTCATGATGGAGCTCTGAGCAGCCTGGTCTAGTGGAAGGTGTCCTTGCCCATGGCAAGGGGGAGAAAAAGATGAGTTTAAGGTCGCTTCCAACCCAAACCATTCTGTGATCCCATTATTTCAGATTTGTTATCCAACACCAAATAACTAAACGTACTCTGAGGACTCAAACCCACCAGACACTTGGCCACTTGACCTTTAAGTCAAGTGCAAAACCAGCCCTTAAATAGCTCCAAATAAATATAATAAAAAGGGTTAACTGGCATTTATGTGGATCATTTCATCTCAGCATTGAAGATTTTTTCAGCACCAGGCCTCAGCACTCTTTCTGTGTACAGGACTTTGGTAATAAGATTATTTAGGAGTTTAATCCACTGGAGTGTGCAGGAGGATATTTTGGCTGCATATGAGTTAACAAGTTTACAGCTGGAGCAAAATAACAGGGTTTTTGAACTTGTGACATACATTTTTCAGCAGAGTTGTGTGTATGCTCTCTGTCACATCCAGGGGCCTGGCCAGCAGTGTTTGCTCTTATCTGATCTGGATAGAATATGAATTGTACAAAGCTCTTTGTGTGGAAATGTTTTTTGTATTGTGAGAGGCCATGGGGATCACCTGATTCCGGCCCATTCTTCTGCAGGGAACAAAGGAACTCAAACTGCACCCAAAAAATGCCTATTTTAGAGTGTGTTCTCACAGGTTTGTGTATGTATTATGTCACTTCCCTACCCATTTTTCTGCGTATTTTAAACAGGAAAATATGCAGCAAAAAAGTCACGGAGGACTGATGTAGAAGACCTGACTCCCAACCCCAGAAAACTCCTCCAGATTGGTAACGAGCTGAGGAAGCTGAATAAGGTGATCAGTGACCTGACACCTGTCAGTGAACTTCCCTTAACTGCCAGACCCAGGTCAAGGAAAGAAAAGAACAAGTTGGCTTCCAGGTATGCATTGGGTAGAGCTGCAGGGATGGGAAAAGTTGGATTGCTACGTGTGAGTGATAAAGATGTAAATAATTTTTACCTAAAGAAATTCTGCTTCATGTGGCAGCTCCTGCAGTGGGAGTGGCAGTTTATCAAATGGGAATTACCAGTTTACCAAATGGGAATTACCAGTTTACCAAATGGGAATTACCAGTTTACAAAATGGGAATTTCCAGTTTATCAAAAGCAGAGCAGCTGGCACCTTGGCAGCTGTGGTTTGCCTGTTTCCTACATAAGGAATTCACTGGGATTGGCTTCCTTAGCTGTGGGGAAAACAGCTGGGACAGTAGCAAATTCCACAAGTGTCAGATGAGAGCAGATGCAGGTAGCAGAGTGTTTTAGTGCAGGTGAGTGAGGATGGATGAGTTTGTGCATCAGAGCTCTGGGAGGGTTGGTTGGTGACTTCAAGTGGCTCTTACTACTCTGGAATTTCTGGTGGTGCTCTAATTTTTCCCCTCTTCTTGCCACAGGGCTTGTAGACTAAAAAAGAAAGCCCAGTATGAAGCCAATAAAGTTAAACTCTGGGGTCTCAACACGGAATATGGTAAATACAACTCTTCACATCTTAATTTTCCTTTTGTTTGGGCAAGTCTGTGTTTTGCACCGTGATGTAACCTGGCTCACGGAGAAAAGAGTTGGTACAAATCCAGCAATTCTGGTGGTACAAAACCAGCTCAATGAATGAAATTAATGTAATTTGGGTAACTTGAGCTACTTTGCAGGTTTAAATTATGTAAATGTATGCATGTTCTGTAAATATTTTTGAAAATATTGGTAATATTTGATGTAAACTATTACATTTAATTTGCAGTAAGTGTGATGTGACACTTTTGACACAGATAGCTGTGTGTGGGTAACTGTGAATCCCTTCCAGGGGAATGTGATGTAAAGCTAATCCTTTTCTTTTGGGTTTTTTTTTTCAGATAATTTACTCTTTGTCATCAACTCCATTAAACAAGAAATAGTTAATCGGGTGCAGGTACCTAAAGATGACAGAGGAATCAACATGGAACAAAAGTTGAACATACTTATTAAAGACACTCTTGGTAAGCAGTGAACTTTGTGTATTTGCCTAGGTATGAAGATATAGAATCATAAAAGCCCTGAGGAGCCCCAAAGCTCATCCCATTCCACCAGAGACACCTCCCACTGTCCCAGGCTGCTCCAAACCCAATGTCCAGCCTGGCCTTGGGCACTTCCAGGGATCCAGGGGCAGCCCCAGCTGCTCTGGGCACCCTGTGCCAGGGCCTGCCCACCCTCACAGGGAACAATTCCTAATTCCCAATGTCCCATCCATCCCTGCTCTCTGGCAGAGTGCAGCCATTCTGTGTCCTGTCACTCCATCCCTTGTAAAAAGTCTCTCTCCATCTCATTGTCCTGCTCAGGCACTGTGAGGCCACAATGAGGTCACTCCAAAGCTTCTCCTCTCCAGGTTGAACAACCCCAATTCTCCCAACCTTTCCTCCCAGCTCTCTGATCATCCTGGTGCCTCCTCTGGGCTTGCTTTATTTGATTGCAGAGAATTTCTGATACAGAGGAACAAATGAGCCCTTTCCTGATTCCATTTGTCCCAACCAAAGTGTCCCCTGGCTTTGTGTCACCTGTAGTGATGCCTTGGGAAGGCTGTGCTAGAACAGAGGCCAGACAGAGTTAAAAAATAAAGCAGGGATTTATTAAAGGATCTCCTCCATGGATGCACCTTGGGCAGCAGCAGAGCCCAGCCAGGGCTGCACCCAAGATGAACCCAAATGGTCCCAAGATGAACCCAAATGGTCCCAAAATGAACCCAAGATGAACCCAAATGGTCCCAAAATGAACCCAGGATGAACCCAAATGGTCCCAAAATGAACCCAGGATGAACCCAAATGGTCCCAAAATGAACCCAGGATGAACCCAAATGGTCCCAAAATGAACCCAGGATGAACCCAAATGGTCCCAAAATACACGCAGGATGAACCCAAATGGTCCCAAAATGAACCCAAGATGAACCCAAATGGTCCCAAAATGCCCCCAAGATGAACCCAAATGGTCCCAAAATGCACGAGCGCTGCCGGGGTCTCTCCCTGGGCTCAGCTCTGCTCCATGTGCACATTGCAGTTCAGTGTCCAATCCCAGCTGCAGCCCCTGCAGTCCCATCCTTGTTTTTCTCTCTGCAGCCCACGGGGTTTGTGCTCTTGGGCTGAGATTTGGATCACTTGTCCTTGGTGCCCAGCTGGAGCAGGAATTGTTTTGTGTCCCTGCTCTGTGCAGAGAGCTCACCATCCCCTGATGTGAAGCTCAAACTCACACACTAAAGCAGCACAGAACGTGAAAAATAGAAAAGCTGAAACCTGAGGCATCAGTAGGAATGTGCCATGAGCAGTGACCTGAGAGCAGCTTCTCTTCCCTCCCTTTCAGGACTTCCTGTAGCTGGACAGACCTCAGAGTTTGTGAACCAGGTGCTGGAGAAGACAGCGGAGGGCGACCCCACGGGCGGCCTGGTGGGGCTGCGGATACCCATGGCCAAGGTGTAGGACAGGCCTGGAGCTGCTCCCCGGGCAGCTTCTGCCCGTGCTGCTCGTTGTAAATGGCATTCTGGTCTGCATGTCAGCTTAGCATTCTGTAAACACTCACCTGTAGGTTCCATTGGTTTCAAGTAACAGCGTAGGAAAACAAATCACGGCGTGGTAGAAAATGCTGCAGAGCATTTTTGGACCATAAACCAGATAGTTTCAAAGCTGCTTCAAGCTCAAGGGCAGAAATGAGAGTTCTCTTTCAAATGATCTAGGACCAGAATATATCACTTTTGTTTTAGAAGCAAAAATATGGGTTTGCTAGAGAAAATATTTTAGCATTTGCCAGACATTGTGACAGGTTTATGGTCCAAGTGAAGTAAGAGGAAGCATTTTTTTGGTGAAGCTGTCAATGTAGGGAGTTTTTTGTTCTTTTTTTTTATTTTATTTTTAAATAATTGGGTTTTCTTTTCTTGTTCTTAAAAAAAACCAATAAGCTTTCTTTGCAACCATTAACTTGTACATAGCACACGCAGCATTAGAGCTAGTGTGCCATATAAGACTTTAATTTTCTGAGCTTAATAGAGTATTTAAATGTCCGTGCAAGCAAGAGAAAAAAAAAAGTATATTCTTTGTGCCTTGTATTTTGTGGAGAGAGCTATCAGTATAAGCTGGTAAAGTTTTGTATGAAGAAAACCCTGAGGGGCAAAACCGAGCTGTATAGATGGTGAGATTTTAGGTTTTACTGTATTTGTTCCAGCTCTTAAAAATTTTTGAATGTATATAGGAATATGTTGAAAATGTAGATATATGCCACAGAGTCTATGTATTGTATAAAAGATGGCTCTAGAAAACTCAATTTCGGTACTTTGGCCGGAAGAAAACAAATACTTGCACATTAATGCGATTGTTTATTTTTGTACCAAAGACAAATGCAACTGATATGGCGAACTGCCAGTCTAAGTAAAGTTTTGCACAGCTTATATGATACTGTACTGAATGTAAAAACAAAAGAAAAAAAAGAAAAAAAATTAAAGGTCAGGGTTAGGGATCTTACTGAACTGTGAATTTTTTTGTTTGGGTCCAATTATCTACAGAAGGAGCATTCATACATAACAATATTATTTTGCTGTTCTTGTAGTTCGCTTCCATGGTAGATAAGTTGGTGGCCGTCTTGGAGTCTTTAAATCTTTTTTCTCTGCACTTACTGTAGGAGATTTTAATATATTTGGATTTTAGTAAGCTATTGGTAAAATAGTTTTCGACTTTGAGAATTTAAAAAAAAAAAGTATTTAGCTTGTTGTAGTATACTTCCACCAAACAACCAAAATAAAATTATTTTTATTGTAACATGTATATATGTAAAGAGGAAAAAAAAAAGAGCTACAAATATCTAATTCCTTAGTTGCCACTTTTTCCAGTTGATGTATTATTATGCATGTGATGTTTCCAAGGATCAACACAGGCTTCAAACAAAACAAAAAAAAAATTTATAGACTTTTATATTTTTGTACAGGTATTTCGAAACTAGCTTCTTCAGACTTATATGTGACTTATTCTTGTTAATTCAGTAGTTTCTATGATTGAAGACTATTAACACAAAGTTCTTATTTGCTCTTCTGCTAATAAGAGTTGGCTTTGTAGTCAGTGTTAACGTACAGATAAAAGCTTTAGCCTTTGATGAGAAAGTCCTTTATCTCAAGGCAAGATCATTCTCTGGTTTCATGGACCCCCCTCCTTTTCCTCCCTGTTCTTTCTCTCCCTATTTAAAGATGACAAAACACTGTTTACTGAAAATAGAAATACCAAATATTTTCAAATGTAGCTGCTGAAAAAAAAAAAATGCAAAAGTCCATGAAGGCTTTCTCCCCACTCCCTTTGGGGAACTTCTCCACTTCGTTTCTGGTTTGTCTGAGTTTGTTTGTACTGTGATTCCTTTTTGTTTCTAAGTAGATTATTTTTATATCCAAGCTTGTACTAGAAGAGAAAAAAGCCTGAATTGGTAACAGTGCAGGAAGAGTGGCCGGTGAGCGTGGTGGCCCTGCCACGCTCACAGCTTCCTTTGTACCTAAATATTTTGGAAGATTCAAAAGGGAGGAGGAGGCCAAAATACCACTACTGAGCTGTACAGAAAGTCTTTCCTACAAGAGACTGAACAAATACCCAGGGCAATTTAGGCAAAACTTTGTAAATCCACTTAAGGCTTGCAAAATCTGAGTGGAATGTGGGTGTTTTCCTTCGAGGTGTTCGTTGTTGTTGTTGTTCAGGTGAGGTGAGAGTTGGCTGCTGCTTTCCACGGTGGGTCTGGTGTGTTCCTCTTGTTCTTGTGGAGCTGCCCAGGGCCCCGAAAACCCCGAGAGAGAATGTGTGCTGTGAGGTGCAGGCTGTGCCTGGGCAGGGCTGGCACGCAGAGCTTGTCCCTGTGCTCCATCCAACCCTGCAGGCGAGGCAGCATCTGAGCACGGAGAGAGAGCAGTTTGAAATCAGGTAAAAACTTTGGGACAAATTCAACTGACAAGGTATTTAAAAGCCCCCCCTTTTTTTACTGCCTGGGAATCCTGGGCAGCACACAACTTTATAGCTTTTTATTTTTGTCTGAAAACCAGACTATGATTTTGGTCTCGCATTTCAAAGTAGACTTTGAATCTTTAGTGAGTTCCATACCCTCGCATTTCAGTGTTTCCTATGTATTATTTTAAGTTAAAGCTTTGAAATAGTTGAGCTTTTTAATGTTGACACTTTATTTTGTAACTATTTATATGTATGTATATCTTAGAAAAGCACTTTGTTTAAAAAAAAAAAAGGAGGAAAAAGAAAAAAAAAAAAAAGAAACTGCGTTTTATATGATTCCTGCCACTTGCTGCTAACTCTGGGCTGGTCAGAATGCTGCAGCGATACTTGAGATAATAAAACCTGGCAGTAAAATGTAGAGTAAAGATAAGACCTTTTGCTGGTTTAACTTTATCATAAAGGTGACATAGGCAAGCTGTGCAGCTTTACATTTTAACCAGGGGACTCTGTGGCATTTAAACCGTCTAGAAATGGTTGTACTTTAATGCCAGTAACAATCTGCTTCCTCTAGTGTCATTAAAATATATACATTTAGTGTATACTTATCACAAACAAAAATCTTATAAGGGTATAAAAACCAACAAATGTACATGTTCTGTTTTTTGGCAATTGTGGCATGCGTTTTGGGGTGATCTTTAGAGAAGACCATTTTCTAAAGATTTTCAGTGTTCATACATAGTATGTGGATCTTAATGAAGTCCTGGGTTGTTTTTTTTTTTGTTTGTTTTTGAGTGTAGGCATTGTGAATATTCACTTTTAATCCTATATCCAAAAACAATGATCTATTTTTTTGATTTAATACAACCAGAAAGCTCTTCCTTTTTCTGATACACTGGATTCTCTAGGATTTGTTTCCATATTAAAAGCATGCTGTCATAACTGCTCTTGTCGAGATCTCGTCAGTCTGAGCGTAGGTGCCACACTTGGAATCGATGGGCTGCTTGTTCTGCTGTACCATGTATGACCCTCGTCCTTCCCCTCCCTTCATGACAGATGATGATGTGGCTTTATATTGTGCCTTACTTGTACATCTAGAACTAAGTGTTTTTCATTCCCTCTGAACTCGTCCAAGCTTCTGAGGTGGAATCAGAGCTGGTCTAAGCGTGCTGGAGCGAGTGCGGACAGGGCTGATTGCAGTTTCTCTCAGTAGTCCTTTTGTATTTTATGGAAGACCAGTTTTTGAATGGCCTTGCAAAACGTGGGGGTGCTCCTGAAGGGTGTTTTTAAACCCAAAACCCCTTTTGCTAACGCTTCCTCTTATGGTTTATTGAACACATTTACTGATACTTGGTGAGTACTTTTTGTTTTTTGGGATGAGAGAGACTTACTACTAAAGCTATGTTTACGTGTGGATGGGCTGGATTTTCTTATCATACCAGTTGAAATCATTGTGATTTAATAAAGTTGTATTGCTGTAAAGCTGATGTGGGAGTCAGGCTCAGCTGTGTTCAGTTCCTAATTTATAGATTGACTTTCTTCCATACTAAGAGGGCCAGGGAAAAGTTGGGGTTTTTAAAAAAAAGGCAAACAAACAAAAAACCAACCTAAAATGGATGAAAGGTCTTTTAACTAACCTAAAAGCAAACAGACACTTTGGAAATGTAGAGGTGTCAGTTCAAAATTTATTTTTAAAAGACACCCCCCAGTATTTATCTAATATTTGCCTTCATTAATGAAACAGCTTATTCACAGCTATAATGACTGGATGTGCTTTTCCATAAATCATTTAAACATAGCTATTTTTTGGTTTGGTTTTTTTTTTTTTTTTTTAAAGAAGCTGTAAAAGGTTTTATCAGGAGAATTTCCAGGGGTTGTATCCAAGCTGCCTCCAGCAGAAATAGCAAATGCAGTTCTGTTCCTCAAACGTGCTTGCTCGTCTTCCTGAAATTCTGCTGAGGCACAACCCAGTTCTGGACCGTGAATGTCAGGATCTGTACTTGGCCTTGAGACCCGAGTTTCAAGAGTGCATCTAAGCATGATTTGATCTCCTTTTGAAGTTGGAGGCTTCAGTTGGAATCACCTAGTGGAGTGTGCTGCTAGATGTGGTCTTGGCTTGTTGACACAGCCTTGCACACAGCTGAGGTTTGTTTTGTTTACCCCAGGGATCGTGTGAAGTACATTTCAAACAGTTGCTGCCTCAGTGACTGATCCTTCTTGTAACTGTATTAAGGGCATTAGTCTGTTGAGAAAACACCACTCTTGAATATCTCCCAATGTAAATTGGGATTCTTCAATGTCATTAATCAAAGATGGCACTTTCAGGCTGTACCTTCTTCGCAGCAAACAAAAATCTCTGTCTTTCTACAACTTGCATTTCACAATATGCCATGTTTTCCCTCCAGTGCTTCAAGAAGGTGTCTTTGCACTCTGAATATAATCCTCAGCCTCTTAGACATCCATGAACTTCCATGGGAGCAAATACTGACTGAATTTGTCTTTCTAACAAGCTGTGGAGCTAAAAGTGGAACCAGAGCTCTTTTAAGCCACACTGGCATTGTTTTTTCCCCCATAAAAAAAAAAAAAAACAACAAAATTCCAAACTTTTTAGATAACATCATTGTTCAGAGTTTTTCTGGAGTTTAAACTAATTTTTAGTTGGGTATATTTACAGTCAAATTTGTGTGACTTAGCTAGCTCCTGTAAGGAAAACTCCTGGATTGGCTTTTCTGGTGTTGGAAAAAGCACATCCCACCCTATCAAAATCTTCTGATTCGGAAACAGAACCTAGTAAGAAAACTTAATTTTAATCTCTCTCATAATGATGGATATTCATACATTCTGATTGGAATCCTCTACCTTCCTGGAATATTATATATCCAAGGAAAACTTCTTGCTCAGTATTTGTGGTTGGGTGAACTCTTAAGGCTGATGGCACACGCAGATGCAAAAAAAAAAAAAAAAAAAGGCATTTTAAACAAAACATGGCATCCTGTTCTGCCTATGCTTGGGGTCATGATTGTAATGCTGTCCTTGATATTCTATAATCAACTTCCAACTGGAGCTCAGAAAAACTTACTGAAAGTCTTGTCTCTGTTAGAAAATAAATTTACCTTGTTCAAAGCATGATCTGTTAAGAGTTGCAATGTTAAATGTTGGTTAATAGTTGTGCAGTTTTATTTTTTTGAAAAGAGGCACAGTTAAACTATTGACTTTGTTTACTCTGTCACCCTTGATCCCTAGCACTTCTATTCAGATACAAATTCATCAATGTATGCAACATCCTTTGTAATTTAAAATAAAAATTGTGGAGGAAATATTGTCTCGAGTCATTGTGTGTGTGGAGTGATCGTGAATGGCTTCTGCTGCCTTGAAATAAGTCTGTGACCTGGTATTTCCAGGAACTTTCCTTTGGAAGGGATGACAGCCAGGTAAGGAAATATCTGGTTTTTCCTTCCTCGTGCTCAGAGATGCCTGCTGGATTGGTGTGGGACCATCTGGAGAAGCTGGGTCAGTGCCTGGAGAAGCTGCTCCCTGCAGAGCTGTGGAGAGGGGCAGGACACAGCACAGGGCTGAGTTTGTGGGAAAAGCAAAGCGCCTGCTTCTCATTTTGGGGGTGCAGAAGCGACCTGGTGTTCCCGCACCCTGCTCCTGAGCAGTGTCAGCCTTGGCCAGGAATCCAAGGGGGCTCAAGGATGTAAACCTGGAACTGCTCCAGGGAATCGCCTGGCTCTGCACAGCTCCTGCCAGGAGGGAACAGGGACAGGAGCAGAGGGAACGGCCTCAGGCTGGGCCAGGGCAGGCTCAGGGTGGGCACAGCAGGGATTTCCCCATGGAAAGGGGGCTCAGGCACTGGAACTGCCCAGGGAGGTTTGGATCCCCATCCCTGGAGTGTCCCAGGAAGGGCTGGAGGTGGCACTCGGGCTCTGGGCTGGGGACAAGGTGGGGATGGGCACAGCTGGCACTCAGTGCTCTGGGAGGGCTTTTCCCACCTCAGTGAGTCCATGAAATCCTCTAAGCAGCCAGCTGAAAGAGGCTGTGGAGTGTGCCAGTTTTATCCTCACTGCCTGGAGTACTGAGGTGGTTGGGAGAGCCCATCCCTGGAGTGCCCCAGGAAGGGCTGGAGGTGGCACTGGGTGCTCTGGGCTGGCGACAAGGTGGGGATGGGGCACAGCTTGGGCTCGATGGGTTTCGGAGGTGTTTTATCACCGCAGTGATCCTGGAATCCCGCTGTTCCTCCTGTGGGAGCAGCAATTTCCCCGCCGCCGGCCCCGCCACGTCCCCTCAGCCCCGCGCGTCCCCGCCCGCCGCCCGCAGGGGGCGCGCGCCCGGCCCGGCCCGGCCCGGCCAAGATGGCGGCGGCGGCGGCCGCGGCGGTGCCGCTGCGGGTCTGCCACCAGGAGATCGTCAAGTTCGACCTGGAGATCAAGGCGGCCGTGCAGGTACCGCCGCCAGCCCCGGGACACCCCGGCACGGCCTCGGGGAGAGCCGGGCCCGCGCTGACCGCGCCGTTGTGTTCCAGGACATCCGGGACTGCCCCGGGCCGCTCAGCGCCCTCACGGAGCTCAATGCCGCCGTGAAGGAGAAGTTCCGGCACCTCCGCGGCCGCATCCAGGTGAGGGGCCCGGCCGGCACCGAGCTGTGCTCCGGGCTCCGGTTTAGGGCTGGAGGATCCCGGCTGTGGGTTCCGGCCGGGGTTTGGGGGATTCCGGCCTTGGGTTTGGGATTTCCGCCTGGGATTTGGGGAGTCGCAGCCCTGGGCCGGGGGTTTATCGGATAAATCTGCTCCGAATCCTCTCCCCGGCCTGGGCTGGGCCGTGCGAGCTGCGGGTGGTTGGTGAGGCTCTGGTGTTTGTGCTCTCCGCCAAAGGAGCTGGAGCAGATGGCGAAGGAGCAGGACAAGGAGTCGGAGAAACAAGCCTTGCTGCGGGAGGTGGAGAACCACAAGAAGCAGATGCTCAGGTGGGTCTGGGGCTGTTCCCAAGCCCGCTGGAACAGAGATTGGCTGACTCTAATGCAGCGTCTCTCGGAGGCTGCTTTGGCAGCACAGACCCTGACACGTGTTGTGTCCCAGATGAAGAGATCAGGAACAGGAAGGGTTCAACTCCCTTCTCCTGTCCTGACTTCCTGACTCTGGTCTGTCCTTTTGAGCTCAAAGAAGGTGGCTTAGGAGTGGGTTGTTTGACAGCTGGCTCAGTTTTCTTCCCGTGGTTCTTAAATGCTACACTGATGAGTGGGAATGTCAGGATAGAATGTTGTTGTTGTGTGTAGGAATGCAGAGAAAGTGGGGGGCTGAGGGAGCTGGAAAGGGGCTCAGCCTGGAGAAAAGGAGGCTCAGGGGGGATCTTGTGGCTCTGCACAACTCCTGACAGGAGGGGACAGCCAGGGGGGCATCCAGGATGACGGGAAACTGCCTCAAGTTGTTCCAGGGCAGGCTCAGGGTGGGCACAGCAGGAATTTCCCCATGGAAAGGGTGCTCAGGCACTGGAACTGCCCAGGGAGATTTGGAAAGCCCATCCCTGGTGGCACTCAGTGCTCTGGGCTCGTGACAAGGTGGGGATTGGGCACAACTTGGACTTGATGATCTTGGAAATATTTTCCAGCCCAAGTATTTCTTGGATTCGGAGGGTCCTTGCATGTATCAGGAGTGCCCAGTTACTGTGGTGGTTGCTTTGTGAAAATTGCCTGTACTTGCAAGGTGTTCCCATCACGTTACAACACTCTGCTCTTGTGATTTCAGCAACCAGGCAGCCTGGAGAAAGGCAAATCTGGCCTGCAAAATTGCTATTGACAACTCTGAGAAAGATCAGCTGCTGCAGGGAAGAGACATCTTGAGACAAAGGTATTGGGCTGTCCCACTGTACTGTGGGATTTAATCAGTGACTCCTATACTCACTCATTTTAAATGGAAGTGACGTCATATTTGTGATTTATTTAATTATATAGTGTAGCTTTTCTTTTATAAATGCATTTCCCTTTTGTGGAGATTTGGGCTGTTAAGGATTGTGATGAATTGAGGTTTTCTTGGCATGTCTAAGCAGAAAAGGGGATAAATTAACCTTCATAGCTTTACATATTGTCTTTTACATTAATTCCAGATAGGTTCTAGACAAGACCTGGGTCATTATCTAAGCTGTTTTCACATTCAGAACTGGATGTGAGTGCAGGATGTGTATTGAAAGCAGCAGCTGGGATACTCAGGATGATACAATGGGTTTGTGTTGGTGCTCCCATAGCAGCTCGTGGAGTTACACAGTCCTGGGTGAGCAAGTGGTGAAGTACAGGGCTGTGAGATTCTGGGCTGTTTGGGCTCAGGACTTTCATATTTTGTGATTATTTTTATTGTTTAGTGAAAATAATCTGAATTTCTTATGCAGTAAAAACCAATTGTGTCTTTTGTACACTGCAGAGATGTTCAGTGCCAAGTGTTGTTCTCATCTCCCTATCAGCAGCGTCTTCCCAGAGCATCCAAAAAAAAAAAAAATTTACCTCTCCCTGCTTTGCTTTTTTCTCTTTTCAGGAAGACCACAAAGGAAAGTCTGGCAGAGAGTGCAAGCAACATCACAGAGAGTCTGATGAGCATCAGCAGGATGATGTCCCAGCAGGTGCAGCAGAGCGAGGAGACTGTGCAGACCTTAGGTACAGCTGGAATTTGGGCCTGGAGGGGGGATGGCAGCAACTTTGGTCAGCTCTGGCAGCTGGGGAGAGGAGCAGAGGAGGAGAATGTGCTACAATGGTGATTAAAGGACTGGCCAGCAGAGCAACTCTACCAGCTGGACATAAACAGGAAATATCAGTGTGCTTTGTGAGGAGTTTCTGTTCCATGATCCTGAGAAGGAAAAGGAGTCAGGGTGAGGTTGAGTTTCTTGTAAAAGCAAGCTGAGCTCACGCAGTGCCCAGAGTGTGTTTGGTGTTACTCTGTGCCACTGCCCTGGCAGGGATTTGGGGATAGCAGAGGAAACAAAAGCTTGGATACCAGTCCCTGCAGAGAGCAAGGAGTGTCTGGAGGCTGCTGCCAGCCAGGCTCCAGCTGGGATGGCTGAGACACTGAGATCAAGTGCCTTGAACCCGAGGTCACTTGCTCTGTCAGCAGTGCATCAGGCACTGTGAAACCAAGATTTCACCCAGTTCCTTGGCTTCAGCTCCCAAAACCATAAATCAAGTGACCTGTCAGAACTGGTGATTCATGGAGCATTCACAAGCTGCTGCCTGGGCCTCTTCCTAGCTGTGCTTTTGGGCAGGAGGGAACTTTAAAGACAAGGATAAATAACACAAGTCTGCCCTCCTTGCTTTCTGCCCCATCTGAGGGTGGCAGCTGGGCACAGTTTGTTGCTGCAGGAGCAGCATGTTCCTTCTCCCATTAAAAGGACAGTTTAGCAGGAACTTTTTCACCCTGTTTCTGAATGAACAGCACTTGGAATTCATCAAGGGAAAAACTACCAAAGGTCATTTACAAAACCCAGCTGCAAGTTCTGAGTTAGTAGTGGGGATTCCTGCTTCCTGAGCATTCCCTAGGATGCAGTGTTTGAGGCTGTGGAACAGGGAAGCTCTGCTTTGTCTGGGAAACAAGTATTCTGTTTCACTTGGATCAAAATGCCTCTTGAAATGGGATGGGATGGGACAAAGAGTTCTGCAAAATATTGCAGACCTATTTCTGCTCTGTTTTTGTGACCCAGACAATGCTGGATTTGACCTTTCTGTGAGCAGTGTAGGGTAATGCACTGTCCTGCAGGCTGTGCTTTCTGTGAAGCAGAAAAAAGGGCATTCCAGGGCTTTTGCTTTTGTTTAGCAGTTTGAAAGGAGCAAGGCTGAGAAGTTTGGGGCATGTGTTTGTTTTCTCACACACTTCTAGCTGACCCTTCTCATTTTTATTAGGCAAAAAATTGCTCTGCGTGTCAAAAATGACTATTAAAAACTGTTTGAGCTGAATAATTCTGCAAGTCCATACTGATTTACTGCTGGGGGAACACTTCCAGTGGTGCAGTTAATATATTCAGTTGTTACCCTGTCCTGCTGCTGCTGGTGGTTTCTCTCTCTAGCACCATTCCTATTTCACTCTGCTTCCAGCAGTGCTGACTGAAAAACCTGAGCTAGATGTGACCTGCTAACCCAAAAATTCAAAATTCAGGGACTTCAGTAGGATCTTGAAGCTTTTCAGTGCTCTTATTTCACTTTGCACCCTGAGCTGTGAGAACTCTGTGTCTGTCTCACCCACGAGTCAGCCTGACCCAGGAGGATCCCTCAGGCACTGTCTGTGTCACCAAATATCTCATCCTTACACATTTTCCTGGGTATTTTTAAAGCACAACCTGCTGATTTAATTTTTTTTTTCTGCTCCTCTTTCATTTCAGCCAATTCTTCCCGAACCATCCTGGAAGCAAATGAGGAATTCAAGTCCATGTCTGGCACCATCCAGCTGGGGAGGAAGCTGATCACCAAGTACAACCGCCGGGAGCTGACGGACAAGCTGCTCATCTTCCTGGCCCTCGCCCTCTTCCTGGCCACAGTGCTCTACATCCTCAAAAAGAGACTCTTCCCGTTCTTGTAAAATCCCAACAATCCCTGAACTATTAAAAAAAATCATCAGAAAGAGATGGTTGATAACGGTGGGGCTTTTAAATGGAATAATCAAGGGATGTTGCAATAGCTGGAGGAGCGTTAGAGCAGGCAGGAATTTGTGCTGTCCCCACAGAGCTTGGGAGCTGCCTCAGGAGAGATTGATAGATCATACTTGGAAAGAAGAAATGCCAGTTTGCCTGCAGGTTTGGGGAATCAAACACTTGAGGGACTGGGCACTCAAAGGTGCCAGTCTGAACTTCCAGCCTCTCACTGATTTCTGCCTTGAAATGAAGTTTTGTCCTTGGCTTGGACTGGAAGCTGCTCTGACATCTGTGTGTAAGGTGCTGAGAGTGAGAGGAAGGATGGAAGAGAGAAACTCACACATTCCATTAATAAAATATTTATTGTATTCATGTCAACAGAGTTTTGTTTAAAAACAAAGTCTAATGGCTTGAAAGAGCCTCTCAGTATAAAAATTCTGCTTTTTTTTAGCAGCAGTGGTTACTTATGGATGGTTTTTCTGGGAGCATAACACAGCCTGGCTCTCCCTCTGGCTTTGGGAGGGCTCTGAGCAAAGCAAAAATGGGAGCCCCATTTTTTATTATGAATTCACACAATAGTTAAGAGAATTAGATTGGCAATCTACTAAAATCAAAAACCCTTTTTCTCCTTTTCTTTATATAATTTCAGTTCATGCTTTATCTTTACAAAATTTCTGCCAAGGTGTGCATTTGGCACGTGGAGGGTTGTACTCCTGTTCTGTGGCCCTGGAACAGGCAGACTGGACAGGGTGGATGTGGTTTCCATATTTATTCCTGGTATTTCAGGGCAGTTCTTCCTCCCAGCTTTTCCTGAGATACAGAATTGCACCAAGAACAAAATAAATTGCTGATGTGCACATTGGGGGTTTGAATAAGAGAAATTACTCAGCTTCAAAAATCCAATCTTTGTAAATAAGCCTACCTGCATTTACAGAGAGACAATGAGAGGCAAAGAAATTAGGGAAAAAATAGCAAGGACTACTGGATTATTTGAGAGAGGGGAAGGGGGGAAATTCCAGGATGCAACAGGTTGTTCTGCAGCACTTGGTTCTTGAATCATTTCCTTCCCCAGGCAGCCAGGAATCCCCCAGGCTCCTGATGGGCCACAGACCTGGCAGGGAATAATCAGTGGAGACAGCAAGATAAATGTTATTTGTCTTTGGGTGGGGAGGGTGATTTGGTGCAGCTGCCCAGCAGTGCCTCAGCAGCACCCAGAGCAGAGCACAGCTGCTGGTGGTTGCCTGGTCCCTCCTGGCACGGTGGGGTGCCCCAGTCAGCCCTAACAGCGCCCAGCTGGGCTGGCTGCTGCTCAGGTGCCTCCCTGCACACTCACTCTGCTCTCTGCCTTGCTCCTGGTCACAGACTCAGCTCCTGCAGTGAAGGTAGGACTTGATTTCTCTTCTTTTTTTTTTGGCAAAGTGAGCAGGAGCAGCGTTTTTGGGAAGAGGAAGTGGTTGTGCGATCCAGGGAATGTGGAAAGTTGTGCCTGGGCAGTTTTTCTGCGTCTGCAGAGGGTTTTGTATTTGCACTCAGGATGTTGTGCCTTGGGGTCTTGCTGCTGCGTGCCCGAGGTTGTGTTGTGAAGGGTAAAAAATGGCATTGTGTTGGTTTTCTGAAAGGGAGTAGCGTTTTCTGCATTACCAAGTGCAGCAGAACCATCAGGGATGGTGAGAAGGGAATGGCCTCTGCATTTTTGGTCTTGGGCATGGCTTGGAGGCCAAGGGCTGGAGCCCTTCTGAGACCAGGGACTCCAGGACTGCAGGAGTAGAAAGTGTTTAGGAGGAAGGCAGAAACAGGCCTCTGGAGCAGTGTTCAGGGCTGTGCTGAAGGGCTCATACCCAGGTGAAAGCAAACAGGAGTGCTCCTGTCACTCCTGGGCCATTCCCCCCCAAAAAAGTACTAGGTGCCTTCCCTACAAGTGGAGGGTGGGATTTACTGTCACAAAACAATTACAGCAAAAGTATTTTTCCTTTGAAGAACAACATTTCCTTAAAACAAGGACCAAGGACCCACTAGGGGCTTAAAAAGGGCTGAAATCTTGCTGTGGAGTTGTGGGGCTGAGGCACACAGCTGGCAGCAATCAAGTGGGTTAACGAACTCCTGCTCGTTAGCCGGGGCTGCTTCATTAACTGTCCTGCAGCCTCTGAAGGGACTGGGGGTGTTGGCTGAGCAGCTGGAGCCACTTAGGGATGAGGAGGATGAGGCAGCTCTGATGTCTCAGCGCGTTCAGAGGTTTGGAACTTGGAGGTTTGTGGTGAATTTAAGGTCCTGCTGTGGAGTTCAGCCCACTGAGAGAAATTTGCTTTGTCTGAGCACCTGTGGAAAAAGGGGGAAAAGCCTTGGAGTGTCAGGAGCCAGGCAGTGCTGTTGGATATTTGGCTGCTCTCCATTCCCACGTGGCCATGGTGGGAAGGCTGTGGGCAGGAGCAGGTGCCCTTACATCCCTGAAATCTGCAGCACGAGGGTCATGTCCAGAGCATTCAGTTATGTTTGTATTTCCTTGGAAAGTCGCCTTTTAATGGTTGCAATAAACGTGGGCCTGAGGAGCACTGGAAATTTAACATACACTGTAAATGTGCTGAGAGAGACTGACTTGATTTGACTCATAATTATTTTATTATTGATTGTGGTGTTATCAAATACAGAAATATTGCAGGATAACTCTAGGAAAACACATGAAGAGGGTAACACTATTTATTCCCTCCTCCCCTCCAAGAATCAAGGGGAAATGGAGTTTGTATTTGAAGTCGTGCTTTTGAAATGCTTTCCACATAACTGACTTTACCAAAATGGAAAGGTGAATTCATAGCTTGGAGGTTTCTAAAAATGTCTCTGCCAAATGTGCGTGGCTGCTATCACATGCCAAGTGGCCCAGAGCAAGCCAGGCTGGAATCTTTGGGGGCTGAGAATATCCAGGGGACATGTGCATGCTTGTCTGCAAATATGTGGGGCTCTCCCTTGGAAAAAGGGGAGGTTGGAAATCAGCTTTAATATTGCTCAGCCACCTTGTTTGTAATGGTTTGTAATCATCTTTAATATTGCTCTGCCACGCCGTTTGTAATGGTGTGATTCTCACAGAAGAGAACCTGAAGCAAATGTTTTCCCCAGATGTGGTGTCTTGGTGATTGTTCATTGCTGCAGAGCCCTTTCTGTCCCTCAGTGAATGCTTGCTGAGTTTCTCTTCCACAGAGGTGAGAATTGTTCTCCAAACAGGCTGCAGGTGCTTTGTACCACAACCAGGCTCTCAAATCATCCTGCTGCTATCAAAAGCTGATTGTGGACTTGGTCAGGCTGAGGCTGTTGAATAAACACAATTTATTATTATCTGCTAGCTTATATAAAATGGTACAAACTGTGCCACAAAGGGGATGACAGTTCCACTGAGCTGAGGTTTGGTTTTCTCACAGGAACCTGTGATGAACACCCTGTGCCAGTTTTTTGGTGGTGGTTCACTGTACCTGTGTCTTGAAGCTTTGATCCTCTCCCACATAAAGAGCTGCACTCTGAGGAAGGGACTGGGATCTTTATTGACTTAATTTGGTTTAGACCCAGGCCCTTCTTGTGCTCACAGAGATCTCCACTCAGTTTAATACCTCCAGGTGTTGCCTTGGGCACTGAAATGCTGAGTGAATCATGAGGCTCCTGCAGCTTTGCAGAGCCACTAAAAATTATTGGGCTGGAGTTGGTGGGCTCAGCTGGCCAGAGGAGGGTTGGTGGGCTCAGCTGGTCAGAGGAGGGTGGGCTCAGCTGGTTGAAGGGTTGGTGGGCTCAGCTGGTCAGGGTTGGTGGGCTCAGCTGGTTGAGGGGCTGGTGGGCTCAGCTGGCCAGAGGAGGGTTGGTGGGCTCAGCTGATGCTGCCTTTTACTCAAGAATTGGACTCGGTGATCTGTGTGGATCCCTTCCAACCCTCAATATTCTGTGACTCCGAGTTGAGAAGCAAATCTGGTGAAGGTCAGCAGACACTGCCCCAGCCCTGGCTGCTCCTGCTGCGGTGCCACGGGGCTGGCAGTGACCCTGGAGCTGGGGGACAGTGACCCCTGCCCCGTGAGTGCTGTGACACCTTGCCGAGCCTCAGACCGCTTCCACTTTTGCTTCCTTTTATTTTTACCCTGCAGCGCGAGGCTGATCCGATGCTATCTCTGCCGACCTTTGTCCCCGGCTGCCACATCAGAGCCGGCTCCCGCATCCCCCTTATCGGCCGGGGCCGCGCCGGGCGCTGCGGAGGCTCTGCCCCGCTCCGGGTGTCGGGGATGGCATGAAAGGAAAATGCCACTCGGCTGCTCCGAGCCTGGCCCGCCGATAAAGCCGCGTGTGTCCCCGGGGGCCGCGATAAGCGCCCCAAGGGCGGGCGGGGAGAGCGGCTCGGCGGGCATCAGCGCACACCCGCCCCGCAGATAGAGCCGCGTATATATAGAACCACATGAAAGCTCCTCGCTGCCTTCTTCTCAACAGCGCCGGGGCCGGGAGTCACCCCCGGGGGCGCTTTGGGGGCTGACCCCGGTTCCTCTGTCCCCGGTTCCTCTGTGGTGTCACCCCCGGGCACGATTTGGGAGCTGTCCCCGGTTCCTCTGTCCCCGGTTCTTCTGAGGTGTCACCCCCGGGGACGCTTTGGGGGCTGTCCCCGGCTCCTCTGTCCCCGGCTCCTCTGTCCCCGGTTCCTCTGTGGTGTCACCCCCGGGGCTGGGCTGGCTGTCCCCGGTTCTTCCGTCCCCGGCTCCTCTGTCCCCGGTTCCCCTGCGGTGTCACCCCCGGGCACGGAGCCGGGAGCCCGACCCCGCCGCGCTGCTCTGCCCCAAAAAGCCCCAAAGGGCGGCCGGGGCGGCTCGCTGCCCTTTATCTGCAGCTCGGACAGCGGGACTGAACTCTGCTGTTGGGGTTTTGGGCTTCTCGGAGGTGTCACCCGCGCTCGGAGCGGGTTTTGCCGCCGCTGATGGGAGATAACTCTGTCAGAGGCAGCTGGGCGCTGACATTATGGCCAGCCGGCCTGAAAGCAAGATAAGATTTTTCTATATTGAGTAAGTCTATTGATCCGGTCGGCCTCCTGTCCTGTGTCTGATGATAGCTTGATGTTTCCAAGAGAAACAAGGTTCCCCTTGCTCAGTATATTCACAGAAATATAATATATATATATTAAAAAATGATAACTCGCTATTTCAAATCTAAACAAGCCTTCCCCTGTTCTGTAAGTTGATAAACATATAACACATATAAATACATCTATAAATATATCCATCAATGCAGTGTTTGGATTAAATAATGAAGGGTTCCTTTCTCAGCCGTGTGCTTAAAAGATGCTGCTTTTGCTGCTTCTCATTTGGATATTCTTAGCAGCATTTGCAAGTTCTTAATCGTATTTTTCCCGTTTGTTTAAATGATAGAGATGATGCTTGAAAGTATCTACAGCAAAAATGACAATAATTTGATGTCAGTGGCTCCTGACTTTCACTGGCTTGTGGTAGTAACCTGCTTATTCAAAACAAATAAATAATTATTTTTTTTTTTAATTGAGGAAAAAGAAAACCCAAATAACCATTCTCTTTATCTGTAGATTTGTTTAAAATAGTTTTGTCTTTGGTCTTTTTGACCCAACCTTTGTTCCTGTTCTTTCACAGACTTCATGATGAATAAATTTGTAAGCAATAAATAATGTAATGTTCGTGCTGAGAGACACTGGGAAATTACCTTCTCATTACTGAAAGCTAATTAATTTTTGTGAAGGTGTGGGTTTATATTTAGGTTTTGCAGATCTCAACAAGAGCTTCCTGGTCTTATCACCTCGTCAAAAAAAAAAGTGTCTGTCAGAGGATTCCAGACAAGATAGTGAGGAAGTGCCAGTGCAGAAAGCCTCACTCCAGCAACAACAAACAGTAAATATAGGAGAAAAACCTTTCATGTTCAGTACTCAGCTGCGGATGAGAACTTTGCTTCTGCCCCTGCGAGAGGGCAATGGCAGCGGAGCTATTTTGGTGGATTAGAGCCAAAAGATAGCAGCAGCTCTTTGTGCCCTGGCCGGGGCACTGGATTCGGGGAATTGTGGCAATGAGCACCCACCGTGTGCTCATTAATTAATTCGTGTATCAGGGAATTGTAGCAATGAGCACCGTGTACTCATTAATTAATTCGGTTTAATTCGGGTATCAGTGAATTATTGCAATAAGCACCGTGTGTTGTTCATTGGGGTATCAGTGAATTGCAGCAATGAGCACCCACTCGTGTGCTCATTAATTAATTCGGGTATCACTGAATTGTAGCGATGAGCCCCCGTGTTGTTAATTGGGGTAGCTCAGTGAATTGTAGCAATGAGCACCCGCTCATGTGCTCATTAATTAATTGGGGTTAATTCGGGTATCAGTGAATTGTTGCAATAAGCACCGTGTGTTATTAATTGGGGTATCTCAGTGAATTGTAGCAATGAGCACTGTGTGCTCATTAATTAATTCGGGTATCAATGAATTGTAGCGATGAGCACCCGTGTATTGTTAATTCGGGTATCAGTGAATTGTGGCAATGAGCACCGTGTGCTCATTAATTAATTCAGGTTAATTCGGGTGTCTCAGTGAATTGTGGCAATGAGCACCCCCGTTCTGTTAATTCGGGTGTCTCAGTGAATTGTGGCAATGAGCACCCCTGTTCTGTTAATTCGGGTGTCTCAGTGAATTGTGGCAATGAGCACCCCTGTTCTGTTAATTCGGGTATCAGTGAATTGTGGCAATGAGCACCCCTGTTCTGTTAATTCGGGTGTCTCAGGCTCGTCCCTGACCCCACGGGAGCAGTTCCCGGTCCCTCGGAACGTGCCCATCAGCCCCGGGCACTGCTGGTGACAAATGACATTTTCTGTGCCTTTGTACTGCGGGGCACAAGATGTGACGTTTACATCCAAGATCAATTATTTTTAACTGAAGAATGATAGCCCTGCGTCGGAATTATCTCAGGGCTTAATTCACATCAGTTAAAGCTTTTCAAAGGCTTATTAAAATTCCTTAAGTGTGTCCAGCTTATCAGCAGTTGAGTGTCGATGGCATTATACAAACGCTGCTATTGGAAATTACTGTTAAGTATTGTTTGGCCATATTATTCTCATATATATATTTTGTGCCTGGGACTATTAATACTACTTAGTACTTACATGATTCCTTTCATCTGGTGATCCCAGGGAAGCGAGGACTTTCCTCCCCCTTCTAAACAGAGGAGAACTGTCAGGTCCAGCAGCTGTGCCTCAGGCTTGCATTTATCATTTTCTGGGATTTATCATTTTCTGGGATTTATCATTTTCTGGGATTTATCATTTTCTGGGATTTATCATTTTCTGGGATTTATCATTTTCTGGGATTTATCATTTTCTGGGATTTAACATTTTCTGGGATTTAACATTTTCTTGGATCACTGGATCCTGTCAGGTTTGAACAGGACTTTATTAATCTGTGCTGCTGCACCTTGTCTGGTGTGGGCAAACACGGGGCAGCAGAGCTGCTCCTCTGCCAGGGGAAATGTATGGATCAGTGTGAAAATCAGCCTAAACAGGCAGCAGGGGTGATCCTGAGCAGAAATTGGTGCAGCAGCCCCTGTAATGGGGCAAAGGAGAGGGTGAGAGGCGCCTGGAAGGGATTTTGGAGGGGAGGATTTGTCACTCTGAGTGTCCCAGAAGTTCTGAGCACGGAGCTGGGTTCCCACTGCTGCTGGGAGAGGGGCAGAGGGCAGGGACAGGCTCTGAAGAGCTGTGGGTGCCACTTGCTCTGTGTTCCTGTGCCCATCCCTGGCAGGAAAAACCCTGCTGTAAATATAATAAATGTAATAATTCCTTTCCTGGTATCTGATAGAGCTGTAGGAAGTTGGGATGGGGTTGTTGATGTGTTAAATATCCACTCAGAAAGCCTTGGGATTCATTTGCATTTTCCTTTTTTTTTCCTTTTTTTTTCCCTTTTTTTTTTCTTCCCCCCCTACCATTTAACTCATTTCAGGCAGTGATGGAAGTTTAGATTTTTATTGTCACCTGTGTTTACTCCACACCGAGGTTCTGTCTGGAGGAGCATTTTGAGGAGCTGATCATTTATTGCAGAAGCCACTAGGTAGCACTGTGAAATAAAGTTCTGCTTCCCTGAACAAAGCCCTGCCAATTCCAGCGAGCCTGGGCTCACAATGGAACACAGGCAGCAAGGGAGGCTTTAAAACTTCCTCCAGTCTTGGCTTCACAGGCAGGTGTGGGAGAAATGAAGCTGTCAGGGGAGGTTTAGACTGGATTTTAGGATAAGGTTCTTTACTCACAGTGCCTGACCAGGCTCTGGGGAAGAACCTTTTCCTAAAATCCAGCCTAACCCTCCCCTGGCACAGCTCCAGGCATTCCCTTGGATCACTGCTTTCCAGAGAGGAAATGCAAGGCTCTGATCTTGATTTAATATGTTAAAAGGTTATTTTTCCAAAGGAACAGAGTCGGGTAAAAATTTGGTTTTGATCATTAATTGATTTTCATGGAACTTACTTCAGTCTTTGGTTTATTAATCCTCCAAAGGTAACTTGTCAGGTTTATTTTGTAACTTTTAGGCTTCAACAAGCTGGCAGGTCGTCCTTCTGCATTTCAACTCAGCTCCTCAGAGTCAGGACACAACACCCTGGCCATGCAGAGCAGTCCATGCCCATTTCTGTTCCAATTCCCAGCAGCCAACTGCAACGTGTGTTCCTGCAGCAGCCCCATATCGCTGCTTTTTAAAATTAGCCCTGGCTTTGGCTGCTGCAGGGAGAGGAGAATGATAAAGGGATTGAGCATCACGCTCTGCCAGAGCTGCTGGGCTTAAACCATCCAGTTACAGGAACCCTGAGCTGGATCTGCCTGCTCCCTGGCTCCAGGGGTCACGGGGGTGTGGGTCACTGTCAAGTGCTTTGGGGACCTTCCGAGCTGCCTGAGGAGCTGGAAATGCAGAGCAGGGGATTATTATCCTGTGTCTGCTGTGGCTGTAGCTGATGCAAGGGGTTTTCTGTCTGCAAAATCAAGGAATTGGACGAGATGGTCTCTGTAGGTCCCTTCCAACTGAGTTATCCCAGTCTAAAATTATTCCAGAAGGACATGGAATTGCTGGAGCCAGTCCAGAGGAGGCCACGAGGCTGATAAGGGGACTGGAGCACCTTTCCTTTGGGGACAGGCTGGGAGAGCTGGGAATGCCCAGCCTGGAGCAGGGAAGGGTGTGTGGGGACCCCACAGCTCCTTCCAGGGTCTGAGAGGGAGAGGGACCTGCACTGGGAAAGTGCCAGGGCAAGGAGGAGTGGGTTCCAATTGAAAGAGGGGAAATTGGAGGGAATTGTTCCCTGTGAGGGTGGGCAGCCCTGGCACAGGGTGCCCAGAGCAGCTGGGGCTGCCCTGGATCCTGGCAGTGCCCAAGGCCAGGCTGGACAGGGCTGGGAGCACCTGGGACAGGGGAAGTGTCCCTGCCATGGCAGGGGTGGAATGAGATAATCTTTCAGGTCTCTTCCAACCCAAACCATTCTGTGCTTGTGCAGAAAAGCAATTTAGAGGTGGATATAATTCCCCACTGTCAGGGAAATGACTGCAGAGCGCTGACCAAAGAGGGCAAGGTGTCTGTGCTGAGGCTGCCTCCAGCCCTGGGCAAACCAAAGCCATCCCAGCTCCAGCTGAAAAAGCTTCTTCTGCCCTGACAGGGGCCTGAATTGCTTGATGCTTTCACCTTTTTATAGTTTTGGCCACCCTGGCTTGGAGCACACACAGTGGTGGCCTCCCCTGCTGCTCTGGGGGTGTCTGGTAACATTTTCTGGGCAGCTGCTTTCCTTTATCTGCCTCCCCCTGCGACATCTGCAAGCGACTTACGTGGGGTTTTCATCCCCTGAGGATTTATGGCGACCTCTCAGGGGCCTTCATCAGAGGATCAATACTCTCCTGACACCTGTAGATCAACATAAACTTGACCCTTGGTCGTGGCAGATCCATCAGCACCGTGCCCCTCCTGGGAAGCATCCTGGGCTGGGGGGGAAGCAGCACTGGGGGCACAGCAGAGCCCCCCAGCCCAGGGTCAAAAGTCAAAATGATAAAGGAAGGCCAAGCCTGTGGTACCCAGGCAGAAAATCAGGGAAATAACGAGGGAGAAGCTCATCCCTGCAGGATGATTCACCCTGTGGGTGATGCTGGAGTGGAGGAAAAGCTCTGTGGAACTGCACAGTCTGTGGAAATGCTGCTCCCTCCCGGGGTTTGAGATAAGGAGGGATCTGCTGCTTTAAAAAGCTGCTGCTTGTGCTCATCCTATCTTTAGCTCAGGGCAGCAAAAGCCTTCTCTCTTCTGAAAAGTCAGCTCCTCTCCGTGCCAAGGTTTTCCACCCATTTTTCCATCCATTTTTCCATCCAGAGCAGGGATTTCTGTCTGTGTTTTCAGCCTTTCCAGGTGATGGAGGATCCTTGTTCCTCACTGGAGCTCTGCCTCTCTAATGCCATACATCAGATGGAATGATAATCTCAATATTCCACAAATGTCAGAGCTGCAATTAAAATTGGCTTCTAGATTTCAAGACCTCAAAACTCTCGAGTTTACCCCCAAAAAAGCAAAGCAACAAGCAGTGGATGCTGCAGCAATGGCAAGCACTCTGCAGAGCTGGATTTTCCCAGACTGATTTTTATTTGTTTCCCCCCCCCCCCCAAGAAGTTCTCCCCAAAATGTCAGTGACTCAAAAAAAAAAAAAAAACAAAAAAAAACCCAAAACTGTTATCCATTCTGTATTTAAGAAAAAAATAAAGGTACAGAATGAAGACCTGAAGCTCACACTTTTCTCTCAGCTGATTTTGAGCCTCCTCTCCTTGCATCCCCCTGAGAAGTGAATGGGATGTTGTTATCTTGGTTGATAAAACCAAAGAATTATCTCAAAGAAGATTTTTGAAAGCATTGGGCCAGGGAATTTTGAAGGCACACACCAGAATCTGCAAAATTTGTGGTCTTAATAACAAGATGGTGTAAAATGGAGTTAATTAATTAATGGGTAAATGGGAATTAATTGCTGAAGTGGCCTCTCCATTCCCAGCCACCTGAGCTCAGTCTGGACCTGACCCCTGCCTTTACCTGAGGGATGTTTTGTTCTGGATGTTTTGGGGTGCAGTGCTGGTGCCAGGGGCTGGCAGGGCTGGTGGTGCTCAGATCAATAATTCTCTGTGTGTGTGTGGCTTAGAAAACCTCATCAGAATGAGGTTTTACCCTCTAACTGGGGAAGTGTGGCAGGAAATCCTGGCTGGCAGGGCCTGGCTGGCTGCAGCTGTGGGATGCTGTCGGTGCCCTGCTGATCCCAGCCCAAGGCCAGGGCTCTGCCCCACACGAGGGGTTTGGTGGCTGTCAGCTGCTCAGGCGCTGCCCAGAGCCATCCATCAGCTCCTGCCGTGACCTTGCACCACCTGTCTGTGCCCGGCAATTAAAACCTGAGCTAATGAAGACAGCAGGACATGAAAGGGCTCTGCGGGAGCTGATCAAAGGGGCAGAGCTCAGCGTTTGCACAGCCAGAATATTGAGGCACACAGGGTGTGTGTGACCACAAACGTGGTCAGGGAAGGAAGAAAATTGAAAAGGATATTTAGAAATTAACCTACAGCTGTTCCTCTGGTTCCACGTGCTGCATGGGGGGTGATTCTCTCGTGTGCTCTTATTTTTGGGAGTTTTGGTAAATACTGAGTTTTTATGTTCACCTGGTTGCATGGGAAATAATCTTTGTGTGTACAAAAGTGAAATGCTGTAGATAATGAGGTCTTGAGTGGAAAAGTTTGAATGCCTCATTGTATAAGAAGTTGTTTAGGTTTCTGTTCTCAGGGTGAAATATTGGGGGGCTCTAAATTGGTGTCTAAGCAGGCAAATGGTCACCTCTGGCCTGGCTCTCAGAGAAGCCAATAATCAGCAGCTCCCACTGGTTTTGAGGGGTTTTTAAGTTAATTTTTCTCTGTGTGCATGTAAAAGGGGAATTTTTGATCCCAGATGGACACGAGTGTTGGATGGCAGATAGGGTTGAGCATCTCTTTTTATGGCAGCAATTATGCTTGAATTTCTTCAGAATTATGCCTAAATAAAGCATTTTTTTTGGCATTTCTTGGAAAAGGCTGTTCCTAAGGACAGCAGTGCTGAACCTGCATTCTGAGCAGGGCTGGGCGTCCGTGGCTCCAGGATGGCCTCCTGCAATCCCCATGGAGGCACAGGGATCATTTCCTGGGCTGGTGGAGCTCAAATAAAACCCAGAACAAACAGGAAAACACCTCTAACCCTCAGGACCAGAAACAAACAGCAGGAAGACCCTGGAGCCTGGCACGGGAGCTGCCAGGCACGAGCAGAGTGGCTCCTGCTGCCCCAGCCCTGCCCCTGTCCCTGGGGAGGCTGCAGTGGGATGAAAGTGAAGTGTGTGACTGCAGGCTGGATCTGGAGCTGCTCCTGCCTCTAGGGCTGCTCAGACAGGGAGCAGCAGTGATGCTGCACAAAGCAGCACAGCAGACCTGGAGTCGAGTGAGATTTAAATCCTCCTCCTTTGAAAGAACATGAATCGTCTCCTCAGCACCGTTAGGTTTGCAGTTTTCATCCTGATTTTTTTTTTTTTTTTTGGTGCTTAAAAATGTAAGAAACTTGTTTATTGGACTGAAATGAGCATGAATTGGTTTTGGTGACCTGTTTGTGAATGGTTCCTCTTGCTCCCAGCCAGCACTGCCCATGTCTGTGTGCTGCTCCTCCACTGCTTTTCTTCTGCTCTGGGTACAGAAACATCCTGGGCCAGGAAAACGGCACCTGGGGACAATTTCTAGGAGTCAGTATTGTGATTATTCCCAAGCTTCTGCTGGAGGACAATGCAGTCTACTTGGGAAACATCTGCTGTGCTGAAATAAACTCCGGTGTGTTCTTGTGGCAGCAGAGAGCACCAAACCTGCTCCAAAGGCCCAGAACCCCTGGAGAATGTGAGAGCAGGTGTTTTGAACTGTGGGAGGAAATAACCTGTTCAACAACCAGCTCTGCTGGTTCTAGGGCTAAAACTCTAAATTGTTTGTGTCCTACTAACTAGTTTTGAGAGCAGTTCACAGAATTTTAGATACTCAACAAATCTGCTTTTCTTTTCCCCCCATTTGAGCCTGTTAACTCCTGACCCTGCCCACTCCACAGCAGTCTTTCATGCCTTCAACTTACCCATGTCCACAAGTAATAATTTAGCTCCAGCATGTCCCCCAAGATCAATTAATCTTAGCCAACTCTAAGAAATAAAATTATTTTGACCACTAAAAGATTTATTCCCATTCACAAGGGTTGTAGTATGGGGTTTTTTGGGTTTGTTTTTTTTTGTTTGGTTGGTTTTTTTTTGTTTTTGTTTGTTTTGTTGTGGTTTTTTTTTCTTCTTTTTTGGGTGTATGTTTTTGTGTGTTGTGCTTTGATATCTTTTTTGTTTGTTTGTTTTTGTTTTGTTTTTTAAGGACAATTTATTTTTCCAACCCTCCAAACCGAGCAGGTATTGAGTGAACTCCCCAAGTTTTGTAGGAGAACCCCTGGATGCTGACGGTGGGCACTGAGCTGAACCTGCTGCCAACACGATGCCCCTCTCTAATGGGCTGGGAAAAATGCCCAACCTCCTGGCTCGGACCTGTGATTTAGCTGCTTGATCGTGACTCTTTGTTGACACCAAAAAATGTTATTTTGAGCAGGGATGAGTTAAGGGATGTGTTACATCAGTGGCGTCAGCGCTCCAGCTGCTCACACACAGAGCTGGTTTAAAAATGCTTTTCTCTCCTAATGTGAATTTCTCTTCCTGGGTACTCACTGGAAAAAGTTTATTTTCTGTCTCAGCATATTCATCTAGCCTCCATTGGAATAATTTCTGTTTCATTTGAGGCTCCAGCAGCTCCTTCATGAGAAGCAGAGGAAATCACGTATTTTTCCTCAGTGTGTGCAGGGCAGGGGGAGATGTGCCCGAGGGGCTGCTCGGGATGATCCTGGCTCCAAATGGGTCTTTTTTTGCTGCAGGAAACGCTGGAGTGGCAGCGTTTAAAATGACTGCAGGAGACAGGGAGAGAGCTTCAAGTGATGTGTTCTGTGTCACTTTGCTGAACCTTGATTGATGAACTTTCACAAATGCTTCATCTGCTGGGAGAAATCTCTGCTTCCCTTCTCTGCGTCAAACTCGAGCGTTAATTTCGTGTTTTGGGCAGTAACAAACCACCCAGGAATGAAAAATCAGACTCCAGCCTGAAAGCCCATCCCTTTCTCGCTCGGGAGTGGCGTTTTAAAGGTGTTGATTCTTCTTAATAATCCCCATTAACAAGAAATCACTTACTGCTGATACTGATCTAAACCGATGTCAGTGAGATGAATTAGGGGCCGGGGACAGAGGGTTGTTGATCTGTTGTTTTCCTGCCGAGCTTCTCGGGAACACCGAAACACTTAATTCCTGCCAGGACCCTATCTTGTTTTCGGGCTCCAGAGAATAACTTCCGACGTGAAACCTCCTTGAACTTAGGGAATAAAATTCTGGCACTCCAGGAACCGCACGGGTGTTTTTTGGGAACAACAATTACTTCAGTTCCTACAAAACTGCCACAGGCAAGGGATTTGGTATCAGTCCCTTACAGCTGACAACGTGTTCCTGTACAAATTCTGTGAATTCCAAAGGGTTTGGATAAACTTGCCGTGTGCAGTTTGTCTCGAGAAGACCGAGCTGCTCTCACCCTGTCACCTTCAGGTGGAGCTGGGACACTGAATTAAAAAAAAAAAAAAAAAAAAAAAAACAAAAAAAAAAAAAAAAAAAAACAAAACCCAAAACAAACAAAAAAACAAAACAAACAAACAAAAAACAAACAAAAAAAACCACAAAAACAAAAAAAAAAAACAAAACAAAAAAAAAAAACAAAAAAAAACAAAGCTGGGTTTGAACGTGAATGCCAGTGCCAGGCTGGCATTTTTTTAATGCCAAAAAAAACAAAAAAAAAACCCCAAAAATCAACCAAACAAACAAAACAACAACAACAACAAAACCCCAAACAAACAAAACAAACAAATAAACAAATAAACAAAATAAAATAAAAAATAAAAAACAAAAACAAACAAACAAAAAACCCCAAACAAACAAACAAAAAACCCAAACAAACAAACAAAAAAAAAAAACAAACAAAAAAAAACGAGTGAAGAACGAGATCAAATCCAAGTGCAAATCTTATTAAAAGCTCTTTCCCTACACCCCTTAGCCTGCCCCTGGGCACTGGAGGATCCCTAATTTCAGATTCCCTGGGGAAACTCCAGGATCCTGCACTTCCCTCTGGATCAGCCTTTCCTTGGCACAGGTTTTAGCGCTGCTCTAGGGATGGGAAACACTTCAGGCTCAGGCAGGACCAGGTCAGGTTTGTTTCGTGGGTTTTTCGGAGCCTTTCGGAGGGCTGGGCTCAGAGGCACAGCCCCGGTGCTCTGCAAGGCCTGGGGCTCCTTTTGCCCCCGCCTGACCCTGTGGCCGGGCTGGTGTGGAGCTGCAGCTGGAAATGAGTGCAGGAACAGGAGAAATGGGGTCTGGGGGCACAGGGAGCCCCTGGGCCGGGGTCGGTGCTGGGGGTTCTGATGCCTTGGGAAAGCTGAGCTAGAACAGAGACTAGATGGAGCTAAAAATAAAGTGGGGATTGATTAAGAGGCTTTAATGGATCCACCTTGGGCAGCACAACCCAAAATGGTCCCAAAATGGATAACTTGTCCCGGGGTCTCTCCCTGGGCTCAGCTCTGCTCCATGTGCACATTGCAGTTCAGTGTCCAACCCCAGCTGCAGCCCCTGCACTCCCATCCTTGTTTTTCTCTCTGCAGCCCACGGGGTTTGTGCTCCTGGGCTGGGATTGGGATCATTTGTCCTTGGTGCCCAGCTGGAGCAGGAATTGTTTTGTGTCCCTGCTCTGTGCAGAGCTCACCATCCCCTGATGTGAACCCAGCCCCACACACTAAAGCAGCACAGAACCTGAAAAATAGAAAAGCTCAAACCTGAGGCATCGGGTCATTCCTCCTGTATCTCCTTGCACTTCCCATTCATCCAGCTAATGGAAGGTCTTTAACCGAGGCTGCTGTGCCCAGCCAGCTGTGCTCGTGTCCGCTCCTAAATCGCTTCCTGAGCCGGCTCCAAGGCTCCGGCTGCTGCTCCAAGCCCCGTGTTCCCCTGCCCTGCATCTGCTGCTGATGGAATTCCCGCAGGAACAGGGAGCCTGGGGAGGAGGGGAGGGTGGGAGCTGCGAGACATTCATCCCTGCTGAGACTGAGCACAGCCCTGGAAATCAGACCCAAAGCTGGCCCAGAGCAGCCACAGCAGGGAAAATCCCACAGACAGTCAGATTTCTCGATAGCTGTAGCTCTGAGTTATTATGGGAGGAAAATAAGCATGTTTGGAGAAAATAACAGCGTCTGAGGAAGGGAAAGGACGTGGGGAGTGTGTGAGAAAGGCTCTGTGTTGATGTGGGGAGTTACTTTTTCCTGTGGCTTTTTCTGAAGTTTCACTGCTGTCTATCTTGTTTGCTCACTTAAATAAGGGCCCTGCTTAGGGCTGGTTTCTCAAAGTTTAAGTTTTAGCTAACTCTCAATGCCTGCTCCCCTGTTAACTCGGGACTTGTCCTTCTGAGGGCTCCCTGTGTGCTCTGCCCCTGGCCAGGCTCTGCAGTGTGACAGCAGGAGTGGCACGGTGGCACCACTGTGACCATTGACAGCTCAGGCAAACTGTGACCCCAAACTGTGACCACTCACCAGTTCAAACCAGCTTTCCCCTGCCCCACTCCAGCCTCTTTTCCCGGAGTTCTTGGGACACCTTGGCTCTCTTCAGGCAGGGCATTTCCCAATTCCTCTGCTGGATCCACCTGGATCCTGTGTCCTCCTAAGGCAAAGCCCTCGTGGAGCCCTGGGGACGCTTCCAAACGAGGGGAAGTGGCCTTTGCTCCCTCCTGGCCTGCCCAGGTGCCCTGTCCCCCTGCTTCGGGCTGGCAGAGTCGTGTCCCCTTTGTCACAGACTCTGTGTCCCTGTGGCTCTGTGGGGCGAGCCCCGAGGCAGATTCCCCTCGGGACGAGGCTGAAGGTCCCTCTTTGCCCAGCCCTGAGCCCCAGACAGGTGTCTGCCCTGCCCTCGGCATTAGGGGCTTGGTGGGCAGCGCCCAGGGCTCCCCTGGCAGGGCTTGGAGGGAGCTGGGGGCTCCTTATCTGTGCAATCCTACCTCGGGGGCTGGGAACGGGGGAGAGAGGCTGCAGGCAGCTCCCATTCCCCGGCAGCCTTTCATCCTCTGTCCCAGGGCCACAGCCACCCTGTCTCCATCCCTGTTTACTGATGGGGCCGATAGGGCCGGGGCAGGAGGGGCTGCAGGTCCCCCTAATCGCCCTGTCACCGGCCGGACAGCCTCAGACACTCTCAGAGGATGTTGTGACTGCGCTGAATTACAATGTTTGTTGTTTCTCACTCCCAATAATTGACATTTGATAGCGACTACCGTAAAAGCGGCCGAGGGGCTGGGGCTGCGGCAGAGGAGAGGCAGGAGCCGGGCGCTGGGGAGCCCTGCTCGCTGTCCCTGGGCATTTGGGGACAGGCAGGGGGTCACTCGAGCCCCTCCCCATGGGGACAGGATCTGCAGGGGCTGTGGAAACCTCCCGCCGATGGGCTGGGGGCAGTTTGGGGGCTTTGGGTTATGACTTGGGGTGTCGGTGCCTCTCCTTGCAGTGATTTCTGTGCAGGGAATAATAAATCCTCCCCGCGCTCCCGGAGACTGGGAACGATGGGATCGGCCCCGATCCCAGCCCGGGGACACGGGCCGGTGCTTAGCCGCGCTGGGAGCTCGAAAATCAGCTTTAAAATAATTCTAAAAACTCCTTAAAATACAAACACCGTTTGCAGGCGGCAGAACGGGAATGCGGAGCGCACGGGAGGGTGTCACAAACCCGGGGGGACCGGCAGGGAAAGGCTCCGGGGGCGGCCCCGAGCCCCCCGGGATGCCCAAGAACGCCAGGGAGTCCAGGTTCAGCCACTCTCTTTAATGACAACTCGCTGATCTCCGTCAGCTTGTACAGCAAAGGGCAACGCGTTCCAAGGGGCGGACAGTGCATTTCCACGCTAAATCACGTTTTAGTGCAGAACCCTACGGGACCTGGCGGGCCGGAGTGTCTGTGTCCCTCGGGAGCCTGTCTGTCCTCATCCCTGCCCAGCCTCGCGAGGGACACCTGGGGGTGCCGAACTGACCGAACAGCGGGGACCGTACGGGAAGTGCAAAAATTAAATGTGGATGTCAATAATAATTAGTATAGAGTAAAAGTTAAAATTAAAAAAAAAAAAAAAAAGGAGGGAGTTGCAGGGCTTGGCTGGGTGTTGTTGGGAACAAGTCACGCAAATTACCAGCTGGTTTGTAGGAAGGAAGGAGGGGAATTATCGGGGTGGAAGGGAGCGAGAGGGGCCGGGAAATGCGGGCATCCCCCGCCGGCGCTTGCCCGGCCCCGCACGAAATACCGCAAAACCACCCAAAAACGCAGCCCGTCCGTGGGCAGCACGCTGCTGAGATCCGCCGGGATGCTCCGCTGAGCCGGCAATGTCCCGCTCCTGGCTCTACCAGGCTCGGATGCCGTGCAGGGTGGAGATGCCCGCGTTGCCCTGCGGGATGGGCGTTTGCACGGAGTTCAAGTCCCCCACGCCGAAGTTCATGAAGTTGTTGGCGGGCGCCGAGGGCTGCACGGGCTGCATGGAGGGGTAGCTGCAGCTGTAGTTGGCGTTGCAGGCCGGGCTGTTGTAGTTGCTGTACGCGGGGTAGGCGTTGTAGCTGTAGGGGTTGATGCTGACATTGTAGGGCGAGCTGTAGGGCGAGGATTCCCCCAGGCAGGGCTTCCCATCGCGCACCAGCACGGGCACGGCGATCCGCCGCGGGGGAGGGATCCCCACCATTTCCAGCGTCTGGTCCTGTCTCTGCCTTTTGCATTTGTACCTGCGGTTCTGGAACCAGATTTTCACCTGCGTGGAGGTGAGCTTTAGGACGTTGGCTAGGTGGTCCCTCTCCGGGGCCGAGAGGTATTTCTGCTGCTTGAACCTTCTCTCCAGTTCGTACACTTGGGCTTGGGAAAAGAGGACGCGAGGTTTCCTCCTCTTCCTCTGTCTGGGGCGCTCGGGATCTTCCAGGTCTCTTTTCTCCTGCTCCAGGCTCTTGTGTAGGGAACACAGCTCTGCAGCGAAATAAACGGGCAAAGGAAAAGAGCGGAAGGAGAAAATTGTGCAAAAAAAAAAAATATAAATCAGTATTTAATAAAGAGGATACAACGTGAGCAAGCCCTGGCTCTTCCTCGGCCTCTTCCTCGGCCACCCGCTCCTGCCCCGATCTTTAGGTACCTCTGCACCAAATTCTTCTTCTTTTTTGTTTGAAAACAACGCTGCCCATTGCGTCTCGCACGCCTGTGCCCCAGCATGGATTTACCACTCGTAGCTTCGTCCTGAAACCCACCCCGACCTCCAAGCGAGTCAGGAGCCGCATTTGTCACCTGGTTTCTGTCCAAACTCGAGGCCTCGCGTGTCACCCCGCAGCTCTGCCCGTCCCGCTGGGGTCTCCGGGCCGGGGTCGGCGGGACCCTCCCCGCGGCGGGGTCGGCCCCGCTCCCGCAGGGCCGGCACGGGGTAAAGATGCTGCCGCTGTCCGAGCTCAGCCCGAGCTGTCCCCTGTCCCCTGCTGTCCCCTGTCCCCCGCAGCCCTGCTGTGTCCCCTGTCCCCCGCAGCCCTGCTCTGTTCCCCTTAGCCCCGAGCTGTCCCCTGTCCCCCGCAGCCCTGGGGACCCCCGGCCGAGCACCCAGCCCCTCAGGGTGACCCCCATCGAGCCCCTGGCAGCAGCGCTTGGCTTTACCTTTCTTGTCCGCCTTGGCCTCCTTGGCCGAGTCCATCTCCACGAAGCTTTTCCCGTAGTAGGAGCCGGGGAAGGCGGGCGCGGCTTTGCCGGGGGGCGGCTCGGGCAGCTCGTCCCGCAGGTCGGGCAGGGCCGGGGGCTCGGCGCTGAACGCCTCCTGCTTGAAGCTGGCCAGCATGCAGGACGGGGAGGCCAGCGAGGCCAGCTCCATGGAGCCCAGGCCGCCCTGCTGCTGCTGCTCCAGGTTCAGAATATCCTTCACCGAGAAGGGCGTCGTTGTCACAGGGCTAGGAAACATTGCGGAGGACACAGGGACAGCGGCCGCAGCCCAGGGTCATGGAAAAGTAGGTGGGGAGCAGGCAAGGTGGAGCAGCGCTGGAGCGTGGGCTCCCGGAGGGGGCACATAGCATTCCCGAGGCTTGCCCTGCCTTGTGCACTGCCGCCAGGTAGGAGCGGACCATAAGGCCAGGGAAGGAGGGACTAGGCAGTTTTTGGGTGACTTTAGCTTTCTATTGGCCAACATTGCGGTGATGGTATGAGAGATGCAAAGTTCCATGTCACCTAATATAGTAATACATCTCAAAAACAGCTCCGCTCTTTTAAAGGGGCGGCACTGCATTTGTCCAGCTTTGCGGCGGAGGGGTTGTTCATCCATTTGAAACAAAAAAAAAAAAAAAAAAAACCACCAAAAAAACCTAAAAAGAATGGCCTAATGCGTACAAAGTCACTGTCTGATGCTATCTATCATACAGTCAGATTAAATAAACAGGCCGGGAGGAAACCATCAACCAAATATGTGCTGATTTAATTTTTTTTTTTTCTCTAAGCGAGAGAACGGAGGTTTCGCTTTTAGTGTGCTGCAATATCCGATGGCAGGAACCAAAAAACAGGAGTTCACTGCTCAAGGGGTTTATACAGAATTTCTGAAGCAGCACAGTGACTGCAAAGCCCAGCTGACAGCAGAGAGACCCCGAGCAGCCGCTGCAGAGGGAAATGCCGATTGGGTTTTCCTCTCGTTTGTTTGTAAAGCTTTCAAACAAAAAATGCAACACTGTCTTGGGGGGAAAAAAAATAAAAATCAATCAAAACAAGCGCGGGTGAAGGTGTTGCAAAATACAAGGGGTAAGAGAGGAGTAAGTAAAGCAGGGGGCCGCGGGGGCTGTCCCCGGGTGGGGCTCATTCATTCAACTCGCGTGGAGCCGCTCAAATAAACCTTAGCTGCAAAGCCGCAGGTTGCGGGGGGGGGCGGTTCAGGGCTTTGTGGGTTACGGGGGAGAGAAAAAAAAATAGAAATAAATAAAGAATCTCCTTTAGCGCTCCAGCGCCCGACTGAGAGAGGCACGGGATGGGCTCGGTGGGAGCAGAGCAGAGAAAGCCCGAAGGGCTGCGGTGAGTTTGGGGGGCCCTCGGGAGCGGCGGGGTCACAGCGGTGCAAATCCTTTCTCCTCCCGCAGAAAGGGACCCTCCGGGCCGGGTGGGAAGGTGAGCATCCCACCCCCAGCAGGACGGACCCGCCGCTGCCCCCGGGATTTTGTGTCTCGGCACCCCGGGGAGCTGGATTTGAATTTGGGATGTTTTTTTGCGGGCGGCGCTGCCCGGAGCCGCAGCATCCCCGGAGCTGGCGATGACAGCCGGAGCGATCCCTGCAAACGGGGAGGCCTGAAATATTGCAATTTAATGAGGGGAGGGGTCGATCTTCGCGGTGCGTTTCCTGCAGCCGTCCCTGGCTGATGTCTGCCGGGGATGGATGCTGCAGGAGGAAGGGTGCAGTGCCCGGGAGTGAGGAGGCAGCCTGGGGAGAGGGGCCTGTGGAGGGGCTTTGCAGAGTGTTTGCAGCACCCCTGGCCCTCCGCGGCCTTTCTGAACCTCTCTGCCTCCTTTTTATTACAAACTTATAGGTTCGATATGGGCTAAAACAACGAAGCGATCGCGATCCTCCCCAAACCCAGAGCCGCCTGTCAGTTCGCCTTGGCGACATCCCCATCCTGCGGGATGGGAGAGGCTCCTTCCAGCGCTCCCTTCCTTTATCCCGGGACAAAACGCCCTTCCCGGGCCAGGCTTGGCTCTCGCACGGCTGTTCCTGCCCCGGAGGTTTCCCTGGGCCCGGGGAACCCGGCGGGTCCGAGCCGGGCCCGGAGCGCATCCCGGCGGGGCGGGAGCTGCCGGCCTCCAGCCGGGATGGACTGGGGATTGCCTGAGGATTGGGGATTGCCTGAGGATTGCTTGAGGATTGGGGATTGCCTCAAGGATTGGGGATTGCTCCCTCCAGCCCCCCGGTCCCACGGCGGCCGCCCATCGATGTGGGCCCGGCTGCAGAGGGTGGAAGTGATTAATTGAACGATAAGCCGGAGCTATCATTTGGAATGTCATTAATGCGTCGGGGAGACATTCATTGGAGACAGACAGCGTTATCTCCGCTTTATCTTCAACAATGCATCACTTTTAATACTGCAGTTTAGAAACAAATGGGGGCTTTAGCCTTAGCCCTTCTCTTCGTGTTTATATTTTTGGAAGAATCACAACTAGTGGGAGTCCCGGGCTCGGCCCCCTGATAAATGAACATTAGCACTTTTTAGAACTACTGTATCAACAAAAAGAGCTGCAGGGCCGCAATAATTGGTGAAAAAGCAAACACTCGGCAAAGAGAGGCCAGGTCTGCTCTGTGTCCGGCTGATTGATGAATAAGTCACTGACGCACAGCAGCTCACGGACTTTCCGGGTCGGGGCTCAGCACCCGGTCCTCCCCCCGTTCCCAGCCCCTCTCTCCCTTTCCCGGGGCTCTCCAGCAGCCCCCTGCAGCCAGGCTCCGGTGCCCAGCGGGAGGGACAAAGGCGACAGCTTCTCCCAGCTCCGGACGCCGCTCGCAGCCCGCAGGGTCCTGCCCAGCCCGGGGGGACCCCGAATTCTCCCGCATCACTTTGAACTTTTGCGGACTCCTTTTTGATCGCGTTTAAATAACATAAAAAAAAAACAACCCCAAAAAACCCAAAAAACCACCCCCCAAAACAAAAAAACCAAAACAAAACAAAAAACCCAAACAAACAAACAAACAAAAAAAAAAAAAAACAAAAAAAACCCAACCAACCAACAAAACCACCTAACCCCAAAACTAAAAAACTAAAAAAAACCCAAAAAAACCAACAACAACAAAAAAAACAACCCACCAAAAAAAAAAAAAAAACAAAACAACAAACCAACAACCCCAAAAAATAACCCCCAAAACCCCCAAAAAACCAAAACCGAGGCAGGACCCCGAGGAGCGCCCTAACCCCCTTTCTGCAGACCCAGGCCCCGGGGGTGTAAGTGCGGGAGATAGGGCGAAAAGCCGCTGCTGTTTTTTCTGGCTCTCAGGGGAAGTGGGGTGTCCTGCTCTGTCCCCGCTGCCTTCACTCTCTTTGCAGGTTGCTCTCGCTGTCCCCTCGGGACCGAGCCTGCCCCGGCCTCTCGCAGGCGAGGATTGTCGTCCACACCCGCTCGTTGCTTCTCTCCGGGACTGCTGAATGTGATTAATGTTGGGTTTAGTGTGCTTTTGTATTTTTTTCTTTCTATTTTTTTTCTTAAAAAAAAAAAAGGACACCAAAAACTTTTCTTGCTGAAACCAACCAAACAAAGAGAAAAAAAATTCCCAACCCCGCAATTAGCTCCAGAGGGCACATCCTCTCTCCCTCGGAGCTTTCGACACCTCGGACTGTTTAGAGAGAGAGAGATGGTACCTTTTAAAAAAGTTTTCCTCTTAATCCCAGCCGGTTAAGATGTCCAGGGCCCCCTCCCGTTCTAATTCCCAGCTATCTCCCGAGGACTCTGTTTATACCTCGCCAGTAAACGCTGGGGTTTGAAACCTTGTCACTAATTGAGTGCTAACACTTCAGGTGCTATAGATTTGTTAAGAGCCAGTAGTCCAGAAATAGCCTATTAGGGTTTCCTTGCGAGAAGCGGTGCCAATCTCCCGCTTCCCACCGTGGCGCCGGGATCTCCGCGGGTCCCCGGGATCTCCGCGGGTCCCCGGGGGCTCCCCAGGGTCCTTCGGGCAGGAATTCTTCCCGAGACATTGGGAAAGGGTGCTGCGAAGCGCCGAGCCCTGGCTCAATAGATGCTGCCGGGGATCTCCGGTGTGTCGGGGTCCCACCGAGCTCAGGAGGGCGATGAGGGCTGGTGGGGACGGCTGGGGCCAGGGAAGGTTTTGCTTTCACTCCTCTGGAATTCTGCAGAGGGAAAAAAAAAAATGCTTCGGAGCTGTCCAGGCACTTCACTCCGCCGCAGCTAAAACCTCTTTTTCTTCCCACCGTTTTTTCCCCTCCTCTTTATTTCCCCCATTTTAAAATTTGTTTTTTTTATTCTCTTCTTTCCCCTCTCCTTTCAAGCTCTAACGAAGCTCGCCTTTTCCGGCCGCCAAAAAAAGAGTTTGGACTTTGATGCGAAAAGTCCAGGGGCCTCTCCCGGGACCCCGGGGCTCCCTCCGGGACCAGCCCGGTACCGGCCAGAGGAGCCAGGTGGCCCTGCCACTGTCACCGCCACTGCCACCACCCCCGCCGGCTCCCAGCTCACCCCTTCCCTATTTTTAGGAAATAACCGCGGGGACAGCGCGGGTGTGAGGGCCCAGCACGGAGTGCAGCAGGCGGACAGCACCGCGGTGCCCCAGCACGGCCGGAGCCCAGCCCCGGTGCCCCCAGCCCGGCGGAACCCCCGGCCCCGCTCCCGCCGCTTTCCGCCCCGCTCGGTGACTCGGGCAGGAGGACTCGGGCAGCAAATGCCGCCGTGGAGTTTCCCCTCCTGCCCTGGGCTCCGTGCCTGGAATCTGACAGCTCAGCTGCTCCTTGCACCTCGGCTGCGGGAAGAGTTTTCCCCCCGCGGCTGAAGCGAAAGCTGGGCAGATAAATGAAAAGCTTTAATTTTACCCTGCCTGGAATTTTTTTTTCCCTACTTGTAACCGGGCTGGGTTCGCTGGTGGCAGAGGGCGATGGGGGAGTTCTCCGGCCTCCCCTCGCCCCCTCCCCATCCCCGGGCAGCGGCCGCGTTATTTGCGCTTGTTTGGGACCCGCCGGTTTCCTGCGCTCCTGAAAAAGCTTTTTTAACGCGTCCAGGTAATCCCCAAAGCGCTTGTTCGTTGTGTTTCCGTGGGGAAGCACTCAGGGCAAGAGCCATACTGTGATTTTTAAGGGGAATTAAACGAGCGACGAGACTCTGGTGTGACAATGCTTTGTCACACGCGGCCGGGACGCGCCGGCGGCCGGTGATGGAGACAGGAAAAGTTTCAAGAACGAAATACCTTCCGGGCACTGGGAAGTCTGGGCTGCTTCGAGGGACAAAGCTCTAAACACGGCGGGGCTTTGTCCCCATCCGTGGGGTGCCAGCGGCTCCGCTGGGACCGGGAGCGCTGCTCGGCCGGGAAGCCCGAAACTGCCGCAAGATTTCAGGCTGTTTGCGGATTGTCTGTCCGCACGATGTTTTCCAGAGGAGAGATAAAGGTCTGGCTTCTCGGGTGCTTCCTGCTGGCCGTGTAAAATCCGATCCGTCTTGCGATGTCACCGATGTCCCGCTCCTGGGGAGCCCGGGGGGGCCGGGCCGCTCGGGGGGAGTCACGTTTAACACGAGAGGGTGTTCGGGCTTTAATTTGTCTTAAAAGCCTTGTGAGAGCGCCCGCACACACCCGCAGAGCCGAGGAGCGGCCGCGTCCCGGCATCGCCGTGCCCGGGGCTGCGCCTTCCCCCGGGGCTCCCGCAGCACCATCCACCCCGGCCCCGACCCTCCGGAAAAGCCCCTTTTTTGAAGGATCAGTCCTTTTTTGAGGGATCAGCTCCGCCGGGACGGATGGCAGGATGAAGCCGGGTGACTCGAGTGACGAGCCCTGACCCCGGCTCCTCTCGGCCGTGTCCCCTTTGCTCCCAGCCTGTGAGAGCATGAAATCGCCTGTCCTGGGGCACGCCAGGGCTGGGTGTCCCTGTCCCCTTCCCTGTCCCCTTCCCCGTGCCCTGGCCTGCTCGGGATGGCCGCTCTGCCCTTCCTGCTCGTCCTCTTGTTGCAGAAAAGCGAATTTTCGCTTCGGCCGTGCTGTTTTTGCCGCACTTGGCGCTGGGCTGTCCCAGGGAGCCTCCCCGCTGCCCTGGGAAATAAATGTTCCTCCTCTCCCCGGGTGAGCTCCTGCTGGGAGCGCCGCGCCTCTTTCAGGTAATAATAAATCATTTTAAAAACCCGCAACAACCCCTCCTTAAAAACCAACATATCTCCAAATTCAGCAAACTAACAACTAAAATTAAAAAAAAAAAAAAAATTAAAAAGAAAGGAAAAAAGGAATAAAGGAATACCCCCCGCTCCCACAGAGCTCTTGGACCCACGATTACTTTTTTCCCTGAAATGCGTTTGGCAGAGCCGGGTCCTCCTTCCCCACTCCTGAATCCCGCAACGGAGGCACCGGGAAAAGCTCAACCCTGCCGTAGCAGGACCAGGACTTCGAGCCGGTTTTTTTGGGAAATTATCCGTTTTTGGGTTTTGTAAAGGTATGATCGTTTTCTCCCAATTGTTTCATTTTTGCATCCTCTCCGGAAAGCAAAAACTCCGGGCGCTCCCGCGGCTTCTTTTGTAGAAAGCAAATGTTTGGGAAGAAATCTCTGAAAAATTAAAATATATAAGAAAGAGAAACCGGTAAATACACGCAAGAGAAAGGGTTTTCACCAGCGTGGTGAATCTATAAGTTACCGTACATTAAACACAGATATTTCAAGTGCATGGCAAGAACAAAAGGATAGAAAGAAACGAAAATCTTGTACAAGTTATTCTAAGTTTTTACCTTGTTCTTTTCTTTTCCTATTCTGAGTAAAATTTTCAAGTTTTGGATATTTTCGCTATTATTATTTTTACTATTATTACTATTATTACTATTATTATTACTACTATTATTATTATTATCATTATTAATAATAATAATTATTATTTATTCTTTATTTCAAAGAAATGTCGCATAAATAAAACCAGGTCTGAATTTTTCTCCCCTAAATTTTACTTTAATTATCAGCCCGTCTTTCAGCGGTAAAGGGGAAAACACCTTTTAAACGGCAGCCTTTATTTTTTTTTTTTCTTGGAGTCTTGGAAATCCAACAAAAAACCTGGCGGAATGAAGGGAGAAGTGCCGGATGCCTCGGTGCTTTCCTCCGCACCAGCTCTGTGCGATCCCTGCCCGGATCAAGCCCAGCCGCCGCCGCCTTTTCTATTTGTCAATTAAACAACTCAAAAAAAAAAAAAATCGAAGTGAAACGCACAAACCCTCTTTAATTTCGCGGGCAGGGTTTATTTGTTGTAGAACCGAAAGGATTTGGGGTCGGCTGTTGCCACTTTCTTACTCTTTTGTCCTCTCTTCTCGCGGGCGGTCCTTTGGAGTTACTTTTGGTTTTTAATGACATCGTATCTGCCGTGCCTGAAAGCTAAAATTAGTGCGAGGAGCCGGCGGGGGCCGCGCTGGTTTTGGGAAAGGAGGGATCGGAGCGAAGGGATCAAGCCCCGGAGAAGGGGCTTGGGTGGATCTCGGTTTGGGATGCGGGCTTTGTGCCACCCAGGGGACAGCGGGGTGGCTCAGAGCTGATTTTTAAAGGCAGCACAGGGATCTCCAGCCCCTGGCTGCGGTTTTGATGTGTCCTTGAGCATCCCCAGGGGTTGTGTGCCCTCAGGTGGGCACATCCCCGGGGCAGCACCTGCTGCAGGGGGATGATGGTGCTGCAGAAACATCACTCATCCCATCACCAGGCCCTGTCTCTCAGATTTCTGATTTGGGAAAAGGTCCCCGAGGAGGCACTGCAGCCTTTTGAGGCACCTTCACATTTAAGGTTAGAGCTGGAGTCAGAAAAGATCCTTTCCTCTTATTTCTGTTGTTTTCCTGACCCTGGCCCAGCGCAGTTTTAATGCTCAGCCTTGATCAGAGCTCAAGAGGACATTTCCTCCTCCAGTGTTTCTCTGGGCAAAGAGGCACCACCAGATTTTTTCCATAATGATGAAAACATCTGGCCCTCTCTGAGCTGTCAGGCTCGGCTCTGCTTCTTCCCAGATGCCTTCCCCACGGCAGCCCTGCAGCTGCCCCAGCTGTGCCCCTCTGTGCCCGAGGAATTCCCGACCTCCAGCCCAGGGACACTCACACTGTCCACTCAGGGGGACTCACTCCTCCAGGATCTTCATCCCCTGGGCTGGGATTTTAGGCACAGCCAGCCCAGGGAGGTGGAAATCTCCACCCTGAATTATTTTCTGAGGTTTTTTTCCCTTTACTGTGCCCAACAGAAGTTGTTTCCATCACTGCCTCTGTAGTTCAGGATCAGCTGCTCCATGGATTCTGTCCTGGAATGAGGGGGTACATCCATGCTTTCAGCCAGGGCACTGATTTTCACTGTCAAAACATGCTTTAGTAATGATGTGCCCTTACTTTTGTGTGTCAGAGCTAGATCAGCCATCCTCTTTCAAAAAAAGTAAAAAGATCATAAACTCCCCCAATGAGAAATAAGGGAATATTGAAGCACTGATTAAATGAGATCCTAAAGTGCTGATCAAATTTTAAATATCTGAATTAAGGATCTCTTGTATGCTTCAACTTTCATAACAGAACTGAGGTGAAAAATTAGGGATTTAATGACATATTGTGATTTAAAAGAAAAAAAAGTCATGAAACTGAACTGCCCCTGGAAAGTGAACAAAGGTACATCAAAGTGGAATGACTGAAAAAATGAATATGTTTTTAGGCCACTAGAAAACACTCTGAAAGATGCATTTGGCTCCAAGTAGCCAGAGCAGCCTGAGCCCTGTCTAGAGCAACTCTGAGGATTTCAGCATATAAAAGGAAAGGGGGCGATGTCCTGTGTTTAAAAATATGACTTTACTTAGTCCCAAGGAAGAATAAACAAAGCAAAGCCAAAATCCTCAATGTCTCTAGAGGAAAAAAAAAGTGTTTAACCACAATTCTAAACTATCCTTTTCCTTATCCCTTCCCCACTTTTTAAAAAATGGGGAAATAACAGCGCCAAGCCCCAAAGCCTTGTGTCATATTCCAGCCTCTCCAGCTTCACTCTCATGGATGCCAAAGTTCATGGAAGAACAATAATATTTACAAAATATGAACCTGATCCAGTAGTTTGCATTCAGGCAGCGCTCTGCACTGGAGGTGATGGAAGCTGTGGCAAAACAGAGCAGAAAATCCCAGAATATCTCCTGTCCTGGGAACGTGAATTTCACCAGGGATGGGGAAGCTCTGCAGGCTGATCCTTGGCTGTGCTGGTGCTCAGGAGGAGGCAATGGGCAGGGATGGAGATTTAATGGAAAGAGATTCCCATTCCCATTCCTGCCCTCATTCCCAGCACATTTATTCTGAGCCACTTGTTAGCGTTAGCTGGATTAAAGTTCCAGTGGGATAAAATGTCCTGCAATAGGGATTTCTGCTCTGCATGTTGAGGGCAGTCAATGCTGCTGGGTCTGTGTACATTTTTATTGTAAGCTCCGCTGGCCCTGGAGTAAATCCTCATTTTGGAAAAGCCCCTTGTGTGACTGGAGTCACTCTGAGCTACTTTTTATAAGTTTTATATGTATCACCATGAGGGGAAAGGGACCTGGTGCAGAGCCAGGCCCTCAGCACTCAGGATGTGACTCTGTTGTGTACATTCCCTGTCAGGGTTTATTTGAGCTCTGCCTTTCTCCCCTTAACGCCTGAGTGTCCCAAAGTGCACAGGATGCAGCACAGTAACAATTCAATATTTAGTTTTATCCCTGTTGTTGAGCTCCCAGCTTTGTTGCACAGCAAGATCCTGAACCTCAGAGTTTTTCAGTCCCTCCTTCATTTTCAGGGGTGTCCAAGTGCTCTGAAGGTGTCAGAGGTTCTGCCTTGCCTATCCCACATGTGGAAAGGAAATAACCAGGAATTTTAGCCCTGGATTTAAGGTGCAGAGTGTGAGGTTAAAAGCATCCATGGATTTGGGGTACTCCATGTGAGATTGTTGCAGAGTGAATGAAAAGAATTTTGGAGGTTAAAAGATGCTACAGCATTCCAGGCATGGAGAAAGCCTGGAGAAATTGCTATTAAATGGAGGGTAACTTGGTTATGTTTAGGTGATTCTCATGTAGATAAGAAAAATTGCTGGTCCTGGTGCAAAGGTGAAATATTTTCCTAAATGCACAGATGTGTTACAGTCACTCAAAGCAAAAATCCTTCGGATTTTTCTGATGCATTGTTTTCCAACCTTGCTCTTCCCTGAGGTTTTCCAAATAAAGCAGGTAGATACAGGTTCCAAAAAGAGCCAGGTGCCTTTTGGCTCAGCTGCTAAGAAGTGTTTAGTAAGTGAAAATAATGGAAATATCAGACAAGTCTCCATTAGGTGGAGAGCCAGGGGTGAGAGGCTTCTCCAGCTGGCCAGTTTGGAAAGCTTTTGTGCATGAACAAGAAACAGGGGGGGAAAAGGGAGATTTTCTTGGGTAAATGCCCTGAACTGATGGTTTACAAATTGTGCTGCCACTCAGGCAGCCCCTTTCTCTGGGATGAGGAAATCTGCTGCAGTCAGGTGCCACCAACACCTGCACCTGCTCCACCTGCAGGCACTTGCACCATTCTAAAGCCAGAAAAAGTGCAGCTCCTTGCTTGCTTTTTGTTTCCTTTCCATTTTCTAAGTTTAAACCCACCTAATTACGGCTCTTCACGTGAACAGTCCATCTGTACAAACCTGCAGCATCCTGCCTCCCTGCTTTTTACAGGCACTGCTATCTCAGCCTGTCGGTGTCAGCTCTGTCTGCTTTGGGACACCCCACCCTTGAGTGGCTTCACTTTTATCAGTGGTGTTGGGACATTTTTCTGCTGGGAAAGGCCATCCTTGGGAACAGGAGCTGTTACCTCATCGGGAAGGTGTGAGGTGGGCCTGCCTTTTGATCACTTGGCTAACTCAGGCTCGATGCGTTGCTGCGGCAACTCCAGGGCTGGAGCACCAAGGCATCCTGTCAAAGCCATCCCCTTCTCCTCCCTGCCATCCAAGGCTGGAGATAAGCAGCAGTGAGATGTCTGGCTGGCTGATGGAACCAGCAGTTTCTGGTCTAATCCACGCTGGGCTGCAGCACAAGTGTCTCCCGAGGATCACACAGTATTATGTTTTATACAATACGTACTGGTGGGTAAATTTAGAGTTGACAAGTCCCTTCCACAATTGGAGGACTCAAGGACAGTCCTATCAGGTGGCAACTGGCTGGGGGAGTATTTATAATCCATTTGCTGACTGGAATTAATATGAATCTGTCATCCCTTGTGCCACTTGGGGGCTGGGGGTGCCAATAGCTGCGGGAGATCTTTTTTGGCAATAGCTGGACGTGTTTTTCCCGACTGATTTCAGAAAAAGTTGTCACTGAGATAAAGCACTGTCTGGATCCTCTGTTTGCTGAGCCCTGCAGAGCTGGGGAAAGGGGACATTTGACACGGGCAGCAGATTGTGGTGTGGGGGCAGCCAAGGCACAGCTGGTGTGTCCCAGGAGCTGACAGCTGTCTGGGGAGCAGACTCAGAGCTTCTGGCAGGGCACAGCAGCATCTCCTGCTGCTGCCTGATTTGAGCAGGTAATGCTGCCTGTTATCTGTGCCCACAGACAGGGAACTGAGGCTTCCTCTGCTCTAATCTGGTGAAATACAGCCAGGCCAGCTTCTCCAAGCAAGGGAGGTGCTCGGCTCTTTCCTTGACAGATTCACTCAGTGAGTTTCCCCAACCTGCTTGATGTGAATGCCTTGATGGAGTTTCTTACCTGCCATTTGGTTGTTGTGTGTGTTGAAAGCAGCTGGGAGTGTTACCCACAGGAGTTCCCTGCAGACACCCAGGGGCTCCTTGGTGGGCTGCAGCTGTGGCTCCCTTGGGAGCAAGGAAAGTGTGCAGCAAGGTTTCCTGACAAATGACATCCCTTGGCTGTGCAGCTCAGTGACGTGGGTGTAATAAATGACAATAAAAGTGGGGACTGTTATAGCTGAAAGGAATTGTATAAAGTAATTAATTTTCCCAGGTTTTAATGTCTATTTTTCAATTTAATTGTGTTCACAAAGGCACAATTTCCCTCTACTCAGACACAAACCTCTTCCCTTGGAAATATTGTTTAGCCACATTTTATCTCCAAGCAATAAAAGCCAAGTTATTTTTAACCCATTAAAATAACACCCTCCAACACCAGCCACCCAAATTTTAGACACAGAAAGACAAAACCTTTAAGGAAAAAAAAAAAAAAATATTCAGTGAGGGTTTCCTGGAGACTTTTCTGAGGAACAGTGGGAGGCTGGTGGCATTCCCTAGGGTGTCCTCTGCCTGATCCCCTGGTGACCCTGAGCCTGGGCAGCCCAGCTCCCCCTCTGCTGATGCTCTCCAGGCCCTGGTGTGCAGCTCCTTGCCCATCCCAGATGGACACAGCCAGGTTTCAGAGCTCTGGCATTTGGAAAAAAGATCAGAAATCTGGCCTGAAGTTTCCAAGAGGGGAATTAGGTTTCATTTCCTCTGCTCTGCCCCCACACTGGGTGGAGCTGGGGCTGGATGGTTACAGGGGCAGTGCAGGTCATTAGAGGAGCCTTTTTTCCCCCCTGCCTGTGTCTCTCTGTGTGCACTGATGGCTGAGCTCAGGCAAGACAGTTCAGCTCTTAAAACTTTCTAAAATGAGCACAGAGATAATCGTTCTTCCTTTAGGATAGTCCTTCTGGACTCCCACACCCTCCTGAAATGGGAAGTTTTGCCCCTGAGACCTCTTGGCTTCTTGCAGAGAGATTTTATTCTATTTTTAAAGAAAATTTAATTGACTGTAATTGTGCCTGCTGAATCTGAGGAGGATCTTGCATCTTACAGTTCCAAATGAAAGTTCCTTGGAGTTTTAAATGAGACTTCAGGCAGGTTTGATGTGCTTGGGAAGGTAAAATAAGTGGGGATAATATCCAGAATTTACCATTTGGCCTGAGACTGCAGGGAAAGGGATACAAATCTCTCCAGTTTGGCACATTGCATGCACAGAGAGAAAATTGTACTGCAACCCACAGCTTGCTTCACACCAGATCTTTTCACTGTCTGAATTTGACTCCCAGCCCACGCACGTTTCAGAGCAGAACTATATTCTGCATCCCTAAATCACATGAACTGCTGGAAGTTGGCACAGGTTTGTCCCCAAACAGAAACCAGAGAAAAGGCTTCCTTCCAGAAAATCTGTTGCCAGATGGTCATTTTGAGCAGGAGGAAAAGAAGAAAATGTTAAATACTGCTCTGCTTTGAAGGTTTCATAAATGCAGCTCCATGCACACTAACGTTATGGGCTGTTCCTTCCAAAGCAGTGTCAAGAAGTGGATGTGTGTAATTTATCAATGTGTCTGTTCCCTGAAATTAATGGAAAAGCCAAATTTAAAACCTTGGATCCTTAAATTCTTGTGTATTGCATCTCCTTTTGCTCTTTTCCTCTGCACAAACCCCATTTCCACGCACCGCTCGCCTCTGACCATTTCACAGGCCCTGCTGCTCATTTCGGTTTTCTCAGGTATTTATTTCTCCTGGTGCTTTTTCCTGGCATCACAGACAGGTCTGTAACTGCCTGGCTGCTCTCAGCCCTGCTTTTGAGGCCAGGCAGTGCCTTTGCCCTCTGCCTGCCTGCCGTATCTCACCTGTCCCTCACAAGTTCACTAATGGCCCAGATAAGCAGCTCCAGGAGGATCCATGGATAAAATTCCTCGGGGACAGCTGATTAGGAAATATCCCACTCTGCAGCTGGTTCTGGCCCCACTCAGAACTGAGCTGTCCCTGCTGTTGGTGCTTTGGGTGGGGAGAGGAGCCAAGGCAGGGTTGTTTGTTCCCCTGCAGCTGCTGTGGGCAGAGAGGGGTTAAACCCCCTTCAGAGGAGGTGCACTGCTCAAATATTGATTAATCAGATTTTATATAACAAAATAAGCTGTTTTTCCCTCTGTCTGAGCCCTGGGAGGGAGGGAGGGCTTCGAGCAGGGCTCAGCTCTGTAGGGGCAGCAATGGGACAAGAGGAATGGGCAGGAGCTGATCCCAGCAAGCTCCACCTGGATATGAGGAAAACTCTTTTTCCTGGGCAGTGCCAGCCCTGAGCAGAGCCCAGAGGGGCTCTGGGGTCTCGTTCCAGAGCAGGCTGGACACTGCTGTGCCCTGAGCCCGGGGACGGCCCTGCTGGAGCAGGGAGGTGGCACCAGGGACCCTCTGTGCCCTTCCAGCCCGGCCATCCTGGGATTTTGGGATCCCTGCTGTTGGATAATGGATAATGGATTCTGACTTAGAGATAGGGCAGCTGAGAGGTGTTTTAAAAAACTTTAATTCTGTTTTTAGTCTCATGTGAAGGGTGAAATAATACAGATATTATAATTTATGCTATCACAATCAGAAGCTAATTATTTTTTAATTACAATACATATAAGTGTTTCTTGACTTATTAGCTTTAGTCACACCATGCTGTAAAGCTAATAATTTAAAATTACCTCTCGTGGTTCTTACTACAATGCATCTTCCACAGTTCTATTTCTCTGAAGTATCCAGGTTTTTTTTTGCAAGACCATCCTTTGAAACTTGCTTCTATTTCAATTTCCCTTTTAACGATGTCTGTCCATCCCATGGCATTTCTGAGCCAGCATTTCTTATCTCAAGGTTTGCACCCAGATGTGCACTACGTGAGCCCTCTGCCAGGCTTTGAGAATTTAATAAAAACCCATTTCCTCCACCCCGCGGTGCTCCCCAGCCCCTTGCTCTGCCCATGAGCAGCGCAAGGTTGCCTTCAAGTGAAAGCAGAAAGGAACTGCAGGGAGGCAGGGATGAGGGCTGCGGGAGCTGCAGCTCTGCACTGCACAGGAAAAGAGAATTTAGGAATAAAAATGACGCAGGGACAAACTGCCACCTCGATAATTTGACAAAATGTCCGTAATTTTGGTAATCCCGACCAGAATCTGTGGTCTGCAAAACTCTGAATCCACAGAATTCATCACAAAGATTAAGCTGAGCCTGGGTGGGAAAGGTTGGTGCTGCCAGAAGGAGTCAAAGCTTCACCTTTGAGAGTCAACACCCGGCACGGGGCTCTTCTCACCCTGCTCTGGTTTTCCTTCAGTAGAAATAAGTTTTTTTGTCCACCCACTCAGCCTGACACCAAGGGCCAGGTTCTCCCTGAGTGTGCAAAAGGATCAGCTTTGCTCTCCCTCCCAGCAGCCCATTGCTCTGCTTTTCTATTAATGGAAAATTTAAAATATCTCAGGTATTAGTGACAGGTAATTTTGGTCCATTTGGATTATCTTTCTCCTAAAAAAAAGAGAAACTAACTTCAGAGCTAATGACACAAGTGGTCTGAGTGTAACTTTCCTGAAAATAGCCTTCTCTAAATTTTATTTTCTTTTACTGAAATAGCTCTTGAAATAATATCTCAGAGTTTACTTATATTAATATCAACATTTCACTGTTTCAGAGCCCAGCATCCATTTTTTGGAGGTTCTAAATTAATATTATTTTTGTTTTACGAGCTTGCACCTCCTCTGCTGTTACCCTCAGAGTTATATGAGAAACTGGAGAAAAGTGACAGGAGAAAAGTGAACTCTCCAGAAATGAGGAGACCTAACTAGGAGTGTCTTCAAACAAATTAGAAACCTTCAGCTGCTCTGTGTCCTCTCCCCATCAGCAGAGTGTGAAAGGGGTTTTTTTTTTTTGCTTTTCCTGATGCTCTAAATTCACATGGGAGAGAATTCTGATGCTGGGGGCAACGTGCTGGAGGCTGTGGGGCCATATTTGACTTTTTAGGCTCTGAGCAAATCACATTTGTTTCACATTTCCTTCCTGCCGTGGATGTGGCTGCGCAGGGCAGGCTGCTGGGAGCAAACCCAAGAAGATAATTTGCCAGATAATTTGATTTTAGCCGGGTGCATAGCAGCCCAACGCCGCGTTTCTGTCGGCAGAAAAGGGGCTGTGGGTGCAGCACAACAACAAAACACCAAATCCCACAAACTATTCCCCAGCTTGGCCGTGCTGGGGATTTTTGGGATGGCAGATCTCCCGTCCCTGGCCCAGAGCTCCCATCTGTTGCTGTTTTGCTGCTGGCTGGAGCCGCAGGTCCTCCGGGTCCAGCCCTGCTGCTGCTGCTGCAGAAGGGGTTTTCCTCCCTCTTGCTGAAGATGGTGCTGCAGAATAGGGAATTGTGGCTCTGGGAGAGGAGTGTGGGTGGGCATTGCTGCTGGGGGCCAGGGCCTCCTCCTCTCCCTCCTCTTCCTCCCCTCCCTGCTCTCCCAAACCTGTCCCAGTGACTCTCAGGGTGCAGGAGGTGCTGGGGGACCCCGGCAGGGCTGGGGGATGCTCCTGCCCTTCCTGCCCAGGGAAAAAAGCATCCCTGGGGATGCTTCCAGCCCCTGCCTGTGGGGCAGGCTGGGTGGAAATGCCCCAGCCAGCTTTGCCACGCCGCTGTGCCTTTTCTGCACAGGAGGGAAGGTTTGGGGGGGGGGCTGCTCCAGAGCCAAGGATTCACTGATGCTGTCGTGCTTTAAATCAAGATATTCACGTTTGGAATCGCAGTCCTGTCCCAGGCTGATGTGGGATGCAGTGGTTTCCTTGCAGGGATCCTGGTTTGGAGTCAGATTTCCTGGCTGATGTGCACTGGGGAATCTCATGGCAGCAGTTTAGGATTTTACTGACACAGTTTTCCCACCTTGGGGACAGGACAAACTGCACTTGCAGTTCTCCAGTCTGAAAACTTGGTTCTTGGTTTATTTATTTTTTTCCTTTTTATTTTCTTTTAATTTTTTTTTTTAATTTGTTGTTGTTGTTGTTTTCGTGTTTTTTTTTTTTTTTTTTTTTTTTGGTGTTTTTTTTCCTCTTTATTTTTTGGGGTTTTTTTTGGAGGGTGGTATTTTTTTTTTGTTTTTGTGGGGGACAAACTGGCCTCTGCCAATGGTTTCAGCTGATGTACCAAACTCCCCCCGAGATGGAGGCATGGGCCCCATGGGGCAGGTTTGCTCCAGGAGTGGTGACCCTCAGCAAAATCCTGTAGGGATCCTAAACTGGGCTGCTGTGGCTGACCAGAGAATGTCAGCCCTAAATACTTACATAAAATTTGTTCTGGATTTGCCATGCCTGTATACATTTACTTTGTTCCACTTTTCAGGCATTTATTCACTTTTTTAGGAGGACAATTTATTCCATAAGAAAATAACACTGGGCATTTTTGTTTTCTTTCTTTTTTTTGACAAGGCTTGGTTTTCTTTGATGATTTATGAAATTTATCAGGAAATCAGAAAAGAAATGAGAAGGAATTATTATCTAAATTAAACTGTCTAATGTGTCAACTACAGATGAAAAATAGAGAGTATAAAGGCCTGTTCTGTGTATAAAGCTGATTTGTTGAGGGAATTTTTAAGTAGAGAGTGAAATGAAGTATGTTTGCTGGTCAAGGTCTTCACAGTTTTAGTAATAGAATATATTTTGGACTTTTTGATGGCTAGAAATGGAAAATAAACTTTCCTGCCTTTCAATTCATTAATTAACACCTGAAGGATAAAGTACCTCACTCAAACAAATTGAATAAATCAGAATGAACAATCCCAATACTTTTTTCTGTATTTGCAGTAAAAGTTATTTTCCTCAAAATTTGTTGAGGTTTCTTCACACGTTCAGGTCATGAAATGTGGCTTCCACCACTTCAGCAGTTTGACTTTCCTTTAAAACATTCTCATCATGTATAATCTGTGCAATTTTTCTCTGCAGCGCAAAGGATTTCAAGACATGATGGCATAATTTTGATTCTATTTCTGATGTCATTTTAAATTCAAGTAGGCAAAATGAAAAAAAAACCCCAAAATGTAATAATTCAATGTACATCTCCCCAAGAGCCCCCACTGGCTGCCCGTGGATGACCCAGCAGGTATTTTCAGGCTAGCACTGGTTTTGTTGGCATTGATCTTGACTGGGGAGGATTTCTTATTTTCTGCTCTCACCCTCCTGACATTTATTCCTGGAGCACGCAGATCCAAGAGTTGTTGTGAGGGGTTTGGACTTTTTCCATCCGAGCTTAAGGATTCTGCTGGAGATGTTTTCCCAGTGGCCAGAGCTGCAGCCTGGCATGAGCAGAGCAGGGACACCCAGCACTGCTCTGCGTTAATTTTGTAAATTCTGGAGTCCTGCTTGGCCTGCAGGAGGTCCTGGGCCATACCTGGAGCCCCAGGTGGATGTCTTGGAAAACAAAACACCTATCAGCTGGCTCCTGACCCCTGGATTTTGGCAGCAAACCCTTTCTGTCCTCTGCTGGGCTCTGCTGTTGTGGTTTTGGGCCAGTCCCTTCACTGCTCCTTTCGTCCTTTGCTGTGGCTCTCCCCAGCGTCACCTCCTCATCCCAGGGACTCTTGCACCGTGTATTTACCTGGGTTGAGGAGGGTAATAATCAGGAGGGCCACCTGCAGCAGGTCTGACAGGTCCAGCTGGCCGAGCACGGGCACAGCACGTTCCCTCCTGGCCCGTGCTGGGCACCGTGCAGGGCAGTGCCCGCAGCTCCTGCCTGCTCCCGGCTGGGCTGCCCAAAATCTGGGAGCTGGGTAGGGTGAGGGAACCGGAGAAGGGGTGGGTGGGTGCAGGAGTGGCAGGATGGACACAAAGTTCTGCGTGCTGGCTTTGCCCTCCTGCTGGACGGGCACATCCCTTGGCTCTTGGGGTGGATTTTGGGGACCAGAGCAGCCTCCCCTCTGCGCTGGGCTGTGTGTACAGGCTGAGCTCATTAGCAGCTCATTAGGAATCAGTGGAGAGGCAATGTCTCTGCAGTAATTTCTTCACACGGTCCCAGTCCCTCCTTGCAGAGGATGGGTGTCCTCAGGGAAGGGTCGGGCTGAGTTTGCCTCTTGAAATACACCCACAGCGAGCAATTTGTCAGCTCCACTCCCTTGAAACCCCTGTAAGAGGGAATTGTGGAGCAGCTCAGAGTCCCCATTTGCCTTCTCATCTTTGCACATCTCCTCTGTTCCTCCCCTTTCTGTCTCGTCTGTTCTTACACTTTCCTTTCCTCTTGCTCCTCGCCTCTCCCTTTCTCCTCATTTTTTTCCTCTCTCCTTTCTACCCCCTTCTCTTCCTCTCTCTCTGTGCTGCTGGATATTCTGAGCAGTGACAGCAACTGCTGGGAGCTGGAATCCAGGGAGATAACAGCCCTGCCATGAGAATCAGCCTGCCCAGCCACAATTAGCCCTGCTGATATCTTTCACCTGGGCAGAGCTGCCTTATCATTGCTGCTTCTTGGAAAATGAAAGGGTCACTGATACTGATCACAGACTCCAGCATTTCCCTCTGCTTTTTGTGTTGCTGGAATCCCTTTCTGGCTCCCTTCTCCCCGGGATTAGTTCTACATCCCTCTGGTTCAGCTGTGCTGCTGTCAGATGGAAAGCAGGCACCAGAGACGCCGGGAAAATCCACCTGGTGTGAGTGACACCACATCCAGGAGCCCTGGAAGGTCCTGGGGTTCAAAGCCAGAAATAAAATAGCACAGCAGTGCTGCAGGGCTCTCTCTGCTGAGTCGCTGCCCTGTCTTTGGGAGCTGTTGAAGGGCACGAGGCAGAGGCAGCTGGGATGGTTCCTGTGGGGCTGATCCAATCCCACCCTGCTCCTGCCTCGTTCTGCAGCTCCTCACTAGGGATATGGAGGTATCGCCAAATACTCCCACCGTTTTTTCCCCACCCTGGATGGGTTTTAGCATCTGTTTCTAAAGCCTGTAGACAGTGGGGGTGTCCTTCCTGGCCTGTGTTCTGGTGGCAATTTCACCTGTGTGATAAAGAGAAGCCAGAGCCAACTTTGTGCTCTTGTGCTGTTGTTTCGTGGGGCCCTAAGATTGCAATCAGAATAATTTTCGGTTTATCCCGATGACAGGCTGGAGGCACCAGCCCTCCTGTGACACCAGTGTGACCCACAGGAGCGTCCCTGGCTCTGGCCCTGCTGTTTTTCTGCCGCAGGAGTAACCTGTGAGTGCGGGGGTGTGTGTCCTCCAGCGTATTGGAGCAGGGGTTGTGCAAGCCTTACTACGGCTGCAGCTGCACTGCAGTGGCAGCCAGGGCCTCGTGTGGGGCTGGGGCATCTCCTGGACTGAGCTGACCCTGCCTTTCATGCGCCGTCCCTGCCGCGAGCCGTGCGTCACCGCCGTGCTGCTGCCTCAGCTGCCGGGCACACGCCGTGCCCACCCCGCTGCCACCGCCCTGGGAGAGCCCTGGGAGAGCCCTGGAAGAGCCCTGGGAGAGCCCTCCTTCCCCTGCTGATGTGGCCTCCCTCAGTGGCAGCACCTGCTTGTGTGACCCCTGGAAGGGTTTGGAGCTCACTCGTTTTCTCGTCCTGTAGAGAATCGCGTTTCTCATTTGAAGATAAGGATGGGTGTTGCACTGGGGGTTTTGTTTCTTCCTATAAAGTCTAGGCTTCCACAATTTCATCCTCTGCCCTCTCTGTCCTGCCTGTGCCTCGTGCTGGTACAGAACATGATCCCCCTGTGAGCTGCCCACAACCCTTTGTCCCGACAGAAGAAAACATAGGTGAATCGCCAGAGGAATGTGAATCCAATAAATTGCAACATTTGGATGTTTATCTGACCTTCAGTGTTTACAAGGTTGGCTGGCAGTGGCACGAGAGAGGGTTTGACCAACTTGTTGGTCAATTGGACTGAAATCTGTTCTTGTCTGGTCAGTCTGGCAATGCCCTAAGAACAGTTTGTTCCAAGCAAGCTCCTAAATGAGTTTACGTGCTGAACTGGCATCATCCCATGTTCTCACTACTGTCTCTGCTCCTTTCTCACTCCACCCTTTCAGGTTTTAGATTTCTATGCTATTTCTCAGAATAATTACTATATTTTCCCCCCAAAATGGTCTCATCCTGTTACCCTTTTCCTTGGGGAGGTACAGCTGTCCTTTTCTCCTTTAAAGAGAGGGCCTGGCCTTTTTTCCAGGCTGTGCAAAAGCTGTGATATGTGACCAGCAGAAGGAAAGTGTAGGATGGCCAGAATTCAAGCAATAGGGTATTTAATGTCATAAACCTTAGTAAACTTTATTGCAGATTTTTAAAAGCAGTATTCAAGGCTTATCTTTGTCATGCTTAAAGAGTTGTACAGTCTGGATTATGTGGAAGGGCACGATGGATTTCCTGCTTTCCATGGTTTGCTGTGCTTAGGGAGTGCTGCATGAAAACCCCGTGCCTCAGATCAGGCATTTCTGAACGTGGGAAGTTTGAGGACAGATTATTTTCAGCCTCATCTCCTTTCTGGCTTTGACAAGACTCTCCCTGATAAGCCTGTGGAGACAGGAAAGCTTCAGTGATCAGGAAAAAGCCTAATCCTAATGTCCTGCTATTATTATCAATGGGTTGTTTTAGAGGTTTTGATGAACCCAAGATTGGTCCTTTAATTATTATCCCAGACTCGTTGCCCAGCCCTGGGTTGGTGGCTGTGGCCAGCTTTCCCCAGCCCATGTCCCACACAGAGCCACATCTCCCTTCCCAGGAATCTGCAGAGTCAGCTCTGCTGCCCTGGGCTGCCGGGACTCTCAGGAGCCCTTTCTTGCTGCAGAGCATTTCCAGCCTCCCTGGGCATCCTCTGCCCCCTCCAAGCCCTCCTGGCTGCTTTAAATCCCTCTTTCTGTACAGGCTGAAACGCTTTTAATGAGCTTCTGCAGACTCATCATCAGTTAGTGGCAGCTTTTGGGTCAGCAAGTGTAGGTGGGAGAAAACCACGTAATTCCTGTCGTTGCTGTTGCAAAGCATCCTGTGCAGGCAGCTAATTCTGAGTGCCCAGGCAGGCACTCTTTCATTTTCTGCATGGGGAGGCAAAGGGCAATGTTTCCTTCTACCCATGGAATCTTTTTTTGGCCGGGGTTCTCTCCTGTGATACACGGATCAGTAGCCCCAAGGCTGGGGCTTGCTGAGAGCCAGGAGCTACTGCAATCATAAATAATAATAATATTTTACAGAAGGCTTCAAGCATGTGCACTGCATCCCTCTGCAAACTGATTTTGTAGTGACTTGGTTTCATGTCAGTTTAGCAAAATGCTGAATGTGCATAGTTCCTCTTCATTTTATCTTAAAATAGGACATCTAAATAAGGAGCTCTGTAGGCCTTTCCCAGTCTCTCCTGGCTGTCAGCTTTCACTGAGCTTCCCCACACCTCCCACTGCATTTTTCTCCAGGGTAGGAAGAGACTCTGCAATGTAAGTGGGATTATTCATGGGTGACAAATGTAGCCCGGTGTGACTGTGGGATACAGAAAAGCAGCTACAAACTGCAGAAAATCTGAGAAATGGAAGCGGGGTTTCTAGCAGGGATTTCGTGCCATAATGGCTCAGCTAGCAGAAGGCTGATCCTGTGCTGGGTTGAAATGCAGCCTGGTTTTAGCTTTTCCATGAGCTGCTCTTTCCAGTGGCACTGGGGAAGCTGGTGCTGCCTGTGCCACGGGGACACTTTGCTCCTGCTCTGTGCCAGCCAGGCCAGCCCTGGTTTCAACCCTGCTGAGGTTCCTCTTGCAGAACCACGCCAGGGCTGGTGTCTGTGGTGTCACCAGAGCCTCTGAGATGTGTGGCAGCACGTCCAGCACTGCCCCATGGGCACTTCCTTCCAGCAGAATTCCTTAAAAAAGCCTCCATCTATGGAGAACCTCACTGCAGACTCTCCAAAGAACGGCTTCTTACTTGAAAATAATTTCTAAATCAACTCCAAGCCACGTTTTTATAGGGAAGGATGGTATTTGCAGAAAAGGTTAAGGCTGTAACAGGCAGTATTCTTGGAGGTAGGAACTCTCAGCCCCTGCAGCTTCCCATAATTTGACATGACTCTAACCCTCGAGTCCCCATTTCACATTCCCGGTCAAGAAAGACACCAGGTTTTCATTTCAAAATGCAATGCTCCGCTGGCTGGGAGGTTCTTCCCCTACAGAAAACATACAGCAGCAAAAATGGCGAGGATTTCATTAATTACAAGGTTATGCTTAGCCCCAGCCTCTGCCAGGACCTGTTGGTGCTGGTGCTGCAGGAACGACCTGGGAAAGGCTTTGGGAGGCACCAGTGGAGCTCCTGCCTCTGGGGGGGTCCAGCTGCACCCCCTGGCACCCCCCCCCCATAATTCCCTTTTGGCTGCTCACAGGGCACTGCCCACCATGGCTCAGGCTTTGCTCAAGGCTGGAGATGTGCTGAACTTGTCCCTGGGGGCACAGGCAGGAGAATTAGTGCCTGGAGCAGGTGTGAGAGAAGCCTTTCCTGCGAGAGTCTCCGAGGGGAGCATGGAAACACGAACATAACTAGCAGTGAAAACTGAGTGGGATTTGTGTTTCTGGTGAGATGTCAGGAAATAGCTTTAAAAATGCTCTGCTGAGAGGCTTCCCAGCAAGCTTTTAACCATTCCCTCACCTGGGGAGATGGCTGGGATGGATTCCTCAGGCGTGACGCAGCACGGAGCTGCTCTGGAGCTGCCTGGGCTCTCCTGGCATCTCCAGGCAAAGCAGGAGAGGGAAGGGCAGCACCTGGGAACCTGGGAAGAGCAGGCAGGAGCGCTGGCAGCAGCTCTGACTCAGCTCACCGTGTGGGCTGACATATGTAAATTGCCATATACGTTTGTAAATGTTTTGGTATGCCTGAGCAAGCCAATATCTGGAATTAATTTTGTTCTTTTGGGAGGCAAGACAGGGGAGCCCGTAAAGAGGATGAGTCCAAATGGATCACAAGTATGAATGCTGGGGGGATTTGTTCAGCTGGCTGTGGATGTGCATTTGCAGTTTGAATTGGCTGGATTTGGTTTTCCTCACCTCTCTTGTAAAGGGACTCGGAGCAAATTGAACTAAGATCACTCCAGCCTTGAAGCAGACTTGTAGCTGGTATTAAACATATTTTAGTGGGTTGTGCAATGCAGAATCCTTGCTCTGCAGTCTGTTTTAGTGTTTCTTTTTCTCCCTGTGCTTCTGCACTTCTTAATGTCAGCACTCTGTTACTGACTGTGCTATTTTGTGAGACGTGATGCCCTGAGGGGAGCTGGGGGTCATTTCTCCATCACTAACGTTTGCCACTTTGGGGAGCAGGATGCAGGCTCACCATTTTTCACGTTGGGAGATGAAAAATTAACTTTTTTTTTGGTTGAAATTGTGGGGAGGATTGTAGAGGCAGAATGCAGCTACCTCAGCTGCATCGCAGCCATGGTGAGGAGCAGCTCCTGCAAAAAATAAAAAAAATGCACTGGGATGGTGAATGTCAGTGAAGGGTCCAGCACAAGCTATTCCTTGGCTGCAGGTTGGTCTGAGCTCACATCCCAGCAAACTCTGTGACAGCTCTGCTGGCAGGGTGCACTCTCCCGTTGGTGTTTGACAGTCCATGACAGGATTATAAAGAGCTGCTGCACCTACAGGCACAGAAATGCTACAGGTCCTACATTGCTGCAAATCACATTCAGGCTTGTGAAGCCCATCTCATCCAAAGGCTTCAACTGGATTAGTTATTTTTAAACCCCACAGAAGGAGTGTTAAAAATGTGCTTTTTCATGCAAGCAGTCTTAAAAAAAAAAAAAATCCGTGCTTTATGTTCTGAGGTGCTTTCTCATAATTTCCCCATCCCTTTGCTGCCTACACCCCGACACGGTATGAAAATGACTTTGGAGACAACACAAAGGGCTGCTTGCTTTTTGTAAACCTTAGGATTTTGCTTTTCTGCTCTGCTGAAACTCCAGTAAGAATCTAAGATTTCGATATCTGATTTAAGAGAGAATTACAGCTCCTGTGATATCCCTGTACAGAGCCACTGGCTGGTGCTTACTGATAGGTTATTAATAGCTGCCAGCGGGGAGTGAAAATGGATGTCCTCTGGTTTTAGGGCAAAATCTTGAAGGGGTAACTTGCTCTGTGACATGAACCGAGTCTCTGGTACGTGCAGGACAAACCTTATCAGCTCTTGCAGCTTGCAGAGAGGTTTGCTGCTGTGTTTGTTAATGGGTCTGGCTGGAATCCAGCACTTGGGGCTCCGGGGGCTGCCAACACCTTGGCCACAGGCAGGTGCTGTGGTCAGCCACAGATCCCCTCCCTGGCTCCTCTGGGAGGCACTCAGGGATGCTGGGCTGTGCCTGAGGCCAGCCTGGCTGAGCACGGTGTGCCAGAGGGCTTTGGGAATCTGGGATCACCAGGGCAGTGAGGAGAAACCCCCAGGAGCTGCAACCAAAGCCAGGAGGGGGCTCTGACAAACTGCAGTGACCCCAACCCACAGGGAAACCTCCTGAAGGGGCTTTGGCTGAGCTGCAGAACTGCAGCAGCTTCTGCTTCCTATTTTCCACCCTGGAGTTGATTCTGCATCTCCATTCCTGCCTCAAACCGAGCCTCCAGGTCTCCCTCTCCTGGGGAATGAACGAGGTCTGTGCCCTGCTCCAGAGGGAGGGCTGGCTCTGTCCCCATGTCCCTGTGCCACTGCTGGCTCAGCTCCAGAGGGCTCTTCCCACCCCTTATCTCACAGCAGCTGAAACTCCAGCTACACAAAACCCAGCCACAGACTTATTCAAAACATTTATTAGTGTTTAAGGAAAATAATAGTGTGTGAAAGGTACAGAGCTTTGTCTAAAGCCATATGCATTTTCTGTATTTACAAGCTTATTTGGCTGCAAACTCTACACGAGATAAAACTAGTATGTTTTTCTCCCAGAGATTTGGAATTAAGGACAGTTTGTCTTTTATTTATTTATTTCATTTTATTTTTTCTCCTTTTAGTTCAGCACTGTAAGTTAGGACAGCATTTTCCAGGGTTTACTGCTATCTTTTTTCCTGTAGGCGTTTTGCTTCTCTCGCAGTATTTTCATTCCAGAACAAGGCTCATTCCAGATGCAAAGCATAAAGGAAACATTCATACCTTGGCTTTTAAGCTAAACCTCCTTCATGAACAGCAAGTTCATAAGGAATGTTAATTAAAGCATCATACAGTATCTAAATGGACTTTTTTTTTCTCCTTTTTCTTTTTTATAAAGAATTAAGGCTATGTAGATGTCACAATAAAATAATCTCAGGTAAAACACACCCTATCTGTTAGATATGAAAGAAAGGTTTAACAATAAATAAATGATTTATGCTGTCAATAACATTATGGAACTGTATAAAACTATATTTACGCAGCTTTAAACATAAAAAAACCATACTAGTGGCATGAATATATACAACACAGGTCATGACATACGTTTAAATTATCATAGCCAGCAGTGTTCTTTTTTTTAAATGGGGACACTATAATAAATAGAAATGTTAAATATTTACAATAATAGCATATGTGGAATCAGTAGATGAACACATAAAATCTTCACACACAGAGGAAAAAAAAAATGATGCCTTATACAAAAATCCCTCCCACCCACAGCTTGTCCCCCCCTCCCCAATTTTCATTGACTAAACAAGGGGAATACACAATTTTCCCCACAGAACCAATGAATACAAATAAAACTGTATGCATGCTGAGGTGATATGTTGACTGAGACATTCAAAGATGTAGATCTCTGTTTGGTTCCCATTGATGAATCAAGACCTCTAATGACAGAGGGATCTTATTTTAGTTCAATGCAAGAACATTGGTAGCAAGTTGTTGTTTCTGGTTTGTGTTAGCTTTTTTTTTTTATCGTTTTCTTCTTTTTTTATTGTGCTAAAATGCTTGGATTGTCTTTTTGGTTTGAGCTTGTTCTTCGTGGTGGTTCTGTGCCACCAAGGGGGAGAGGACACTTGCAGGAAACCCACGGAGGCACACGCCAGAAACCTTCTTAGGGCACCACCAGCAGGATTTTGGGGCAGAGGAGGTGGCCACGAGAGTCAGGGCCAATCCAGGGTGCTCTGTGGGGCAGCCTGGGTGCCCCAGGGGTGGCTGAGCTGTCACCAGCCCCACATGGGGCAGATGCCACACTCACTGCACCATCACCGTGGTCTTTGCTGCTACAGCACCTGGCCTGATCCCAGCCCTTCCCACTGAAACCAAATGAAAATTTCATCACAGAGCTTTGCTAAAATCGGGCAGGATCGAGGCCACGTCTCTAAGCAGAGACCTGGTGATCACAGAGACACCTTTTCAACTCAACTGTCCCCTCCTGCCTCCTACGTGGCTGCTATTTAAAGCAGTGCCTCCAAGTTCTGCGGGTGGATCCCTGCATTAAACCCTGAATGTAGCTATTAGGAGCCGTGCTCACTTAGCAGGAACTGAAATCTGAGTTGGAAATTGTAGCCAAATTCCAACACCCTCCTCTCCTGTTTATGCAGCTCCTTCCCACCATGCAGCAAGACGCACGTTAGTTCATGGGTACGTTCTGTCTCTGCTGAACTGCCTTCCTGCCCCCACAGCTTTCCTCCCCAACTTTCCAAACGAGAAGGCTCCAATCCCCGGTGTGATTCCCACTTTCTAAGAAAACCTCCCTTTTTTCCTCTAGAGGAAGCTGAGAGCTCACCCTCCTGTCCCTGTGGGTGCTGCAGCCTCCACTTCCAGTACAATATCTGGGAATATAGGATTGCAGAGCTGCAACCTGAGAATAACAATTGCATAGGGGGTAGGAGAGATATGGCCAAACACCTCATTCACACTTGAAACTGCTTAAAGACAATAAGCTCGTGACACTCTTCACCTTCACTAACTCGTTCTGTGGAGATTGGTTGTCGTTACCTGCACAAGAATTACAAAAGCCAAGTCAATCCCCTCTCCTTGTCTTTGGCATTTGGATAAACCAAGCTATAGGCAGGTTAGAGTGGGGCTCCACATCCCAGCAAACCACACCACACTGCTAAGGAGAGGCAGGCCTTCAGTGCAGCCCTGATAAGAACTAAATATATGGGGATTTATAGGGTTCTTTGCTGTCTGAGCCCACACCTGCCCCTTTAGGCTTGGGCTGTAAGGGTGGAAGACCTGTATCACTGAGGGGGCAGATGGAAGCAGAGCATGCACAGGGTTTTCAGAGGTCCATGAGAATACTTTTGGGGGTCCTCCACCCTGTGCAAGTCTTAACAGTCACATTGCCTTGTCTGGAAGCTGATTACTTGCCTTTGAAGTGACTGGGTATGGTTCTGTGATCAGCAAGTGTCAAGTTATGCAGTTGTTAGAAACTAACAGGGGGCACTTAAAACCAGGCAGCGTCGCCCAGGTGGGAACAATGGCTCAGAAGTTACTTCAGAGAAAGTGGTGGAGCTCCAGACCACACGGTTCCTGTGCCAGAGACGGGGCAGCTCCTTCATTAGAGAGCTTCACACAGAGAGCCCTGAGCTCTGGCGTTCCCAGCCACAGGCAGAAACCAAATCCCCCTGGAATTCAGCCATCTGCTGTAAGGCTGTGCCCTGAACCTTTGGAGGTGCTAAGCCACAAGCAGCCACATGCAGCCTGGCAGAGCCCGCTTGGAACCTTCTCCCCTGCCAAGGAGACCAAAGGGAAAAAAAAAAAAACCCAAAAGGAAAAAAAAAAACAAAAACCCCAAAACCAAACCCAACCCGACAACCCCCAAACAAAATCCTAAATTTCAGATGATGTCCGTTTCATAAAGATTAAAAAAAAAAAAAAAGAAGGGGGAAAGAATTTAGCTGGAGACATTTTGCCACGCGAGCGGCGAGTTTGCTGGATCGATAACCCATTGCCACTGCTCTCCCTTTGCTACTATATACACACTGATGCCGAGGTCCATAGATATCTTGCAATGCCCTGTGCTTGACCTCTGAATGGGAAATGCTTTGGAATGTCCATAGACAGGAGGATGGAACTCGAGGGAGGAGGATTCCGGGGGAGGGCGGGGGGAAGGGGGAGCTGGTGCCTCTTTTCACCTCCGGATGTCGGAGAAGTCGGACAGTTCGTCTGCCCGGTCCAGGATGCCGTGGGCCCCTTTGGCACCGTGGCCCCCGGCCTTGGCCCGGGCGTTGGAGTGGCCCTTGGCACCTCTCTCTCCCTTGGCTGCCCGTGGGCTCTCCCTGTGCTCGGGGTCGGCGTGGGCCACCATGTCCCCACGGCCAGCAGCGGCCCTGCTGCCTTCCCCCACCTTCTTGTCGCCTCCCAGGACGGCGTCGCCGTGCACGGCCGAGGTGCAGAAGCTCAGGATGGAGCAGAGACTTCCCCAGTTCTGTTCACACTGGGCCTGGACGCTCCTCGTTATTGCCTTTTTCACCTCCTCGCCGCAGGTGAGCAGGATGTTCACTAGGTCAACGTAAGGCCTGGAGGGAAAGGGAGCAGGGAGAGTTAAAATCCATCCCAGGGAATCGGTGAAGAATCTGCCTCACCCTCCCTGGGCACAGCAAATCAAGTGGTGTGAGTCCCTGGCAACCCCTGACTCAGCAGCAATCCTGCCCACGTTAATTATGGAAAATCCCATATTCTAATCAGGCGTTTTGCTGCAGGAAATGCACAGTGGCATCCTGTCAAAGCCTCTCTGGATTGATTGATCTTGCTTGCTCTCCCCCTGGAGATACTCTGGGAGAACTGGAATGTTCACCAGAGAACAGATGAGGTCTTGCTTGGCAAGTGGAAGAACTGTCTCACACTTTCTGCCTCCATCTCTTTCCATACCCTCCCCTCTTTGTGACTCAGGACACCAGGCAAAGGACACTTGCTCCTGTCCAGAGCTGTCAGCTTCACCAAGCAGGCTCTGCCTCTGGGTGAATGGCAGCTACATTGCACCCACCAGCCCCCAGTCTGCAAGAGGGAGGCATTTTCTCACTCAGCTATAGAGTCTCTGGCTTTCCTCATCATCTCTGGAGCACAGGGTGTTGATCTCCATCACAGGCAAGATCCTATCTGGAGCCAGGATCTGCCTGAACAGAGCTCAGACAAATGGAATCCACTTTGGTGGCACTTTTTTCTTCCCACACCAAGTTTTATTTCTTCATTTCCTTGCGGAGCTTTCAGTATCCACCTTTTCCCAGCCAAACAAGGACTTAAAACATGCCCTGGCTGAATCCCCTCTGTGCTTCTCACCCAGCCCTGAGTGTCCCCAAGGCACCAGCAGCTCGAGCACAGGCACTCGGGCTTCTCAGCCACAGGTCACCGAGTGCAGCAATTTTAAAATACTTGTGGTCACAAGTTTTGTGGGTCAATATTGATGTTGTCTATTGACACAACTGCTCAGCTGCTTGCAGGCCCAGAAGGACGTGCTTAAAAATCTTCCATGGCAGAAAGCAGCCAGAGCACAAGGGGAAAGCTGCCCAGGGCCAGCACTTGTGGCTGTGTGGGGTGGGTGGTGGGGCTGCACCTCCTGGGCACCCCATCCACCAGCTCTGGTGCCTGTGGACAAGTCTAAATCTATTCTCATTAACTTAAAACAGAAGAGATGAGGAAAACCAACAGATTATGCTCAGTGTCTAACTTTACCAACCACTTAAACTCATTTTGAATCGCTAATCTTGGAGAGCCACCTATTCCCCCTATCTCAAAATATTTCCCATGGCTGGATTGTTCCTGCTGCTCAAAAAAAAAAAAAAAAAAAAAAGTTACTTGGAATGCAGCAGGGACCAATCTGCCAAGGCCTGTCACCACTTCCACCATAGCAAATCAGCCTGACCCCCACAGCTGACTCAGGAGGAGGCTTCGCTGCCCGACCGCGTTCCCAACACTCATCGGGAGAGAACAGCCAGAGCAAAACAGAGAACAAGCCTGAGAGCTGCCACTTGCTTCCCTGCTCTTAGGTTTTTGTTTTAAATGTAAAGTAGGAGATAACAGAGAGCTGAGCACGTTGCATACAAAGTGATCCAGCAAAAGGACATAAACCTCTGTCCCTCCCAAGAAATGAGTTCTTGAAATTAGGCATAACCTCTGCAGAAATCTTTGTAAGAAAAAAGGTCACTGGTATGACTAAAAAGTGGCTCAGCTGCCAAATATTTCAGGTATTCAGAGCCTGCCAGAGCCCTGCGGATTAATACTGGCCCATTTCTCCTTGCCTGTTTTACTTTCTGCATTTCAGCCGGCCTGACCAGAGTACCTGAACTGAGCACAAGGCTGCAAGTCAGCAGACGTGATTTTATTTCCAGCCCTGCCACACTTGCCTATTGATCTCGAACAAGTTCCTTAGTTCAAGAGCTTCAGAGATGGCCTCTAAATTTAGGGGAGGGGAGGAGGCTGGCTGGTTCTATTTGGGGAGTCCCGCATAGGAGAGCCGAGCTCCCACTCCGGGAGATGCTGGAGTGTAGGAAGCGCTAAATGAGATCATGCAAATTATAGGTGTTCAGCTGAATGACCCTCTCTTCTCCAACCAACAACCCCCCAGCTCAGCTCCCCAGAAATAAGCAGCTGCCTCTGAGCATTCCTGCTTGAGCCTGTTCATAAAATAAGGATAACTCACTCCTCCTCGGACAGGCTTTTGGCTCGCACGCTTCTTTTCATCCCCAAATGATGGGGGGAGTTAATTGGTGCCAAGTACCCAATTTATAGCTGCTGACACAGCCCAGAGAGGTGCTGCTGGGCAGGATGGAGCCCTGCTGCCCATGGCCCTGGGCACAGCAGCTCTGCCCCCAGCCATGCCTTTGATCCCAGCCTCAGGAATGTCCAGGGCAAGGGCCTTGCTTTCAGGCCACCATGTCCAGCTGGAACAAACCACAGCACAGGATTTATGGGAGTAAACTGGCATTGAAGCATCTCTCTGCAACTGCAGCTGAAGTATTAGTGGGGGGGTGGTTTTCAGCACTAAGGGAATCAGAGCACAGCTCCTCTGGGTAGTGAGGAAAATAAAATGCAAGGCTAAAATTCCCAAAGAGGTGATTCTGCAAAAAAAAATTTGTCTCTCGAGTTTCTGTGCTAATATCAAGGCACAGAGGTGTGGTAGGAAGATGCTCTAAGGTTAAGCCTGATGCCAGGCTGTGGCTCAGCCTTCTTGTTTCAGGAGTGAGACGTTCACCTGCAAGAAAAACAGGCTCTGATTTTTGCATTTGTGCACAAAGAGTCAGTACAAACAGCTTGTGCTTGGTTTGTTGCTGTCATGTAGCAGCTTTGATCAATTCCAAGTAGGATTTGTGCCTGCCATTCCTTGGAGGACAGCTGTGCTCCCAGTCAGAGGAATGAAGTCCTCAAAAATCTGACTTGTGCCTTCATTCTGTACAGCCCCATGTTTTATTAAAAAGCATCTGAGATTAATAAAGAATAAGATGAATGGGAGATTACCTGGGGGACTGCAGCTCTTTCAGGGACAATTAACTACAAGACATTTCAAAGTATGTATTTAAAGAAGAAATTATCATCTTGCTGACAACTTTGCATTAAACCCTCTTCCCCCTTCTTTAGTTGTCACCTCTAACAGGATACCGAGGTCAAAATGATGCCTTTGAGCACAGAAAACAAAAAAAGCATTGTGAGATGCCTCTGGAAATGGCAGCCACCCATGGTGTATCTGCCAGAGCACCAAGGGGACTGGCACATCCAACTCCAACTCATTTCACCTCCTTGCACAGCCACATTTCAGCCCTGCTACACAAACTTCAAGGGGCCCTGCACAGAGAGCTTTGCCTTGGTGCTGTACATGGGAAAACAAGAGGTGCTTAGGGCCAGAAGGAGGTGAAACAGCTCTTGGGCAGATGCACAGCCCACTGGCACTCCTGGAAGGAGCTCCCACGCTCTGACTGCACCAGCACGGAGGCACTTACTCATGCTGCAGCAGGTCTTTGAAGTGAATCATCTCCACAATGACCTGGACGTTCTCCTTGGCAGCAGAGCAGAGGTCATGCTTCAGGTAGCACTCCCGCTGTAACTGGAACACCATCTCTTTAATGGCAGGGCACTTACGGCTGATGCAGCTGAATTTATGCCTCAAGGCATGAGCCTTACACTTCAGAGCGTCTTTAATGAAGGATTTTCCCTGAGAAGGAAAGAAATGGAGTAGGTCTGTATTTTTGTCCATTAAGCACAGCAGCTGATTTATGCCCAGCCAGCTGCTTCTCTGCAGGACAATGTCAAGGGTTATTACAGTGCTAAGGATATCACTTCATGGCTTTCCCCTTCTTCTCTGCCCTTAGAGACCCTGCCAAGTTACTCAGCTTTGCTATCCCAGTGGACCTGAAACACCCAGGGCTTCCTCACTGCTACCCTGAGGTTTCCTCTGCCCCAACAGATGAATGCCCAACGAGGGAAAGAGCAAAAGTAAGCACCTTGAAGTAATTCAGTGCTGGAGTTACTGGATTAATTTGCTTCCAGGGTGGCAGAACAGGTTCACACAAAGGAGAGGGCACCCTGCCATGGTTGAGCTCCTCAGGACCACAAGCAGATACCCATTCAGTAACTGCAGGGTTTTTTTTTAATTTTAAAATTAGTTTACAAACTCAGAGACATGTAGGCACAATCTATATGCACCTGGCCTATTCCCCAGCTATCACTATTTTCCTCCTTGGAGAGGGACTCAAATCAGCACTAATAATAATAATCATCATCATCATCCTACAGTGTCTTCATGCCTGTTGCAAGAAATTCGAAGTGAGGTTAAGAAAATCACACCAAGATGCTAAAAAATAAGGTGGAGGAAAGCTGCTTTAGCAGCATTTCTTTAACTACTGTGACTCCTTCACTCAGTTGCTTGGTGGGCATCAAACCTATCCCTTCCTTTCCTCTTTTATTGGACCCTGCAGCTACAGCTCTGCTCAGATTCCTTGTGCTTTGCTGAGAACAGGCTCATGGAAGGCAATGCCTCCAGCTCTTCATCAGCCTCAGATTCTTTTATGCAGGTGCTCCATGAAGACCAAATCCTTTATCCCAAGAGTGCAGTGCCCCAGCTCCACTGACACTAAATAAGATTCACCCAGACCTGCAAGCAGATGTCGTCCCCAAATTGTTTCAAGCCAGAAATGTTTCTTGCTCATCAAAGAGCTGCTTCACCCTTTCTGTTTCCCATACCAAAGGCTCTCCTCTTGCCCTTCCCTCTAGGAACAAACACACACAGCACAGTAGGCAAACAGGGGTGAAAAAGAGAATTCTTATATAAACCCAAACTGACATCAATTCTCGGGTTTCAGAGCAGAGAACAGAAAATGGCCAGTGTTAGTCTTGTCATTTAATGCAGCTTGAAGTAACTGGGGATGACACAGAGAGGAGCTGTGAAAAGCCATGTCATAGCAGAGGTTAAAGTCACCTTCATGTTAAATAAAGCTCCAGGGGTTTAAATCTTCTGCTCTGCTCTGGGGACAGCCTGGATGTGAGACAGGCTGTGTTTGATGAGCAGTATCTGGGGATCTGGCATCAATGGCTGCTCTCAGCCTCCACAGCCACCATTCCCTGCATTCCCAACTTTCCTTCCCTACTCCTTCGGTCAACTCTGTCCACTGACAGAAATATTGTGCAAAAATAAATGAGTGTTTTCTGGAAGCCACTTGGAAATGAAGTTGAAGGTTTTCAGATACCCACAAAAGCAGCAATTCCCATTTTAATGAGTAGCCAGGCCGTCGTACATCCTTGAGCATTTGAGCCTAAAGCTCCAGCACTCCTAAAAAGTGCTCCCTACTGGGTGGTCCCACCACCCCTCATGGGACAGGCTGGATCCTGAGGACAGCTCTGCTTTGTGCCACACTTTGAGCAGTGCCATGTAGCTGGTGCTTCTGGTCAAGTCATTCTGCAAGCTGCCCGGTCAGGCCAAATGCTGCTGGCCTGTCGGAATGCTCCCTTCCCTCCACTCTGAAATGGGAGAGGAGGTTTACAAGACATAATAACAGGATGGCTCAATGATGCATAAATGGTCTGGGGAGAAAATGAAGGAGACAAACTTAATACCACATACCATGCAAGTAACGTATTTTAACGTCAGTGCTCGAACCCAAGGCTTGCTTGGGTACAGCAGCTTTGGGAGGCTGCCTGGGCTGGTTGTGTGCAAGTCTTGAGGGCCAGCTTTGGTAACTGCCCATTGGGAAATGCTGAGATAATTCTAAATGAATTGTTGTGCCTCATAGTCGGCTTTGAACAAACATGGTGTAGAGGCTTAAGCCACCCAGGTTTCCTAAACTCATGTTTGGCTCCATGAAGGGTTCTGCTGGAGTTATCCTGGGTACAGGAGGTGGAAGGGATCCAGGCAGCTGCAGCTACAGCCAGCCTGTCTCCTAGGACACGTTGCTGCTTTATTACTGTCCTGAGGTCCTGATTCTGGACCTTTCAACCAAAAAATTCCTAGTGAATTAGTGAATCACGGCAAGTAGGCCAGCTCTGGGAATTTTTCTGTGCAAAGATGTGTTAAGGAGCTGCAGAACATGCCAAGTGTGTGTTAGAAGCAAGCAGACAGGTAGGACATCTCCCCGTGTTACCTGGGCATCGAATTTTCCAGCGTTGTGCAGGAATGTCATGCAGATCTCGTGTAAGCCTCGGATCTCGCAAGAATTGTTCTCAAAGCACTCAAACACTCCACATCCCACATCGCCAGCATTTACCAGGCAGTGCTGGATTTCAGCTAAAACGAGTATTGGTTAGAGTTAATTTGAAGAACTCCTCACAGGAACTGGTGGTGGGTAGAGGGACAGAGTTGTTTTGCTACCAACATCAATTTGAGGGAAAAATGCGTGACAATGGTTAATCGTGCCCGTTTTTCGCAGGAATTAGGCCAAAACTTGGGTCTATTACGTTATGAAAGTGATATCCAAGAAGTAAATGCCAAATCCACTATGCTTACGTCAAGATATTTCACTTGAGAACTGTCTCATGCTCTTGCATTCCTCAGGAGCAAAGGACAGGCGTGATTTTCGCGCTCTGGCTTGTGCAAAGCCCCCCCCAGCAAATTTAAGTGCCAAAATGAGAAGTCCAGGACCCAGTCAGCCAAAATTTTTCATTTTTGGTACTTTGAGCAAGTTTCTGGTCATTTAGCACAAGGTTTTTTACAGCCCACTGGGTTTTGCCTGTCAGGATGTCTCTCAAGTTAATGGCAAAACTCCCACTGATAGGCAAAGTCCTTTGCACCAGGAGTTGTATAAAAATGCAACTGTGTGCTCAGCTATGCAGAAATCAATAGAAAAGACTTATATTTCTATATGTAGTACATAAAATAGATGTACTGGACCTAGCAGTTACATATGTGTTTATTCTGCCCTTTCAGATGTTATGTAATACTGCAAAAAATGCTGTCTAATACTCACTTTCAGGAAAAAAAAAAAAAAGATAACAAAACCAAACCAACCCCACCAACCCAAAAAATCTAATTCTTAACATGACAGCTTCTAGTCCTTTAAAAAAATGGATGTAGTAGTACTGCCAGAGGGAAGGTGGTTGCTTAAAAAGCCTGGGGATAAAGTTAAACAGGGGCAGCTTTTAGACCAGAACTGAGGATGCTAAGAATTCCTGTACTCTGTGCCCTGTGGTACCTTTAATTAAAGTTCGCCCTTGGGAGCCAGCCTAATCCCCCTCGAACCGCAGCGCGTTTCAGCCATCCCCAGCCTCCCCCTCTGCCATGCGGTCCATTTGCAAGTCTTTACAGCAACTTTCGGTCTAATTTCCACCCGCTGCAAGGCAGAGAGCGAGGAGCCGCGGATGGAAACGCCGGAGTTCTCACGACCCCCCCGCCACCAGCCCAAACCCAAATCACTACCGCCGCACTTTTTTCCCCCCTTTTTTATTTATTTTTTTTTTTCCCCCTTCTACCTGCCCTGAAGTGCATCTGGGGGTGGCACAGGGGTGGGATCCAGGGGTTGCCGGAGCCACAGAGGGAAGGCTGAGCGAGCACGGAGGGGGAAGGGGCACTGGAGCCCTTTGTGGAGCGGCAGCGCTGCGGAGCGCGGAGCCGGGCGCGCTCGGGGCCGGGCAGCGCGGCTCCGGTGCTTGTGTTGGCATCCGGATGCAAACCCTTTCTGCCGGATCACATGTCCTGGCTCCAGCGTGCTGAGAACTGCACAGTGCCGTGATTCACATGTGGCAGTCCCTAATGGGCATTCGTGCATTCCTGCTCGTGTGTGTTTAAACACGTCTCGCAGCGCGGAGAGTGTTAAAAAAAAAAAAAAAAGAAAAAAAAAAGGGGGGGGAAAGGGAGAAAAGGGAGGGGGGGAAGGGAAGCGTCTGGATCCCGCGCTCTCTCTTTGCACGGCTGGGAAGCGATCCAGCCAAGTGCACGCCCCAACTCTCTCTTCCTAGGCAGATAATGCCCGGGGGAGGGAGCGCGGGGGGCGGGAGAGGAGGAGAGAAACCCCCGGCCCGTTGCATCACTGCCCGGCTCCCTCCGGATGGAGGCAGAGCCCCGGTGATCATCCCCGGACCCTCCCGGCTGCCCCCGGCCCTCCGCCCGCTTCCAAACGCTGCGCCGAGAAACTTTCTCCTCGCCGGGCTCGCAGCATCTCCGCGGGGCTCCGGCCGCGGGGCCGCGGCTCTGCACGGGCAACACGTGCTTGGCAGAGCCGGGCTTTAAAGGGAATTGGGAGCGAGCTCCGATTTCCTGCGACGATTTACGCCTGACAGTCGGACAGCGAAATAAAACGCCTGTCACAACTCGACGCGGCTGCAGCAGCAGCAGCAGCAGCGAGGGGAGGGGGACACGCAGCGGCCAGCCCGGTGCCCCCCCCAGCCGTACCTGTGTTCTGCAGGGACAGGCGCCCCTTCTGCTGCGGGGTCCTGTCCTGCGGCCCCTCCGGCGGGTGCGTGGCCTCAGTGCCCGCGGCCGCCCGGGCGCTGGCCAGCAGCAGGGCCAGCAGCAGCGCCGGGGCCACCAGCTTTCCGCCGAGCTCCGCGCACATGGTCGCGCCTTCCCCCCGCCGCCGCCGCCGCGTCCTCCCCCGCGGGGTGCCGCACCCGGGCCCAGCGCGCTGCTCGCCGCGGCCCCGCGAACCGCATGTGCCCGGCGCGGCGGCGAGCGCGGAGTGGCGGCGGCGGCGCCGGAGGGAGCCTCAAATATCCCCGCCGAGCCCCGGTGTCACTCGCATGAGGGAGCCGAGCAGGTGTCGCTCCGCGCCGCGGCCAATGGCAGCCGCCGCCCCGCTCCGCCCGCCCGCCGGGGGCCGGCCCTGCCCCGCCGGCAGGTTGCGGCCGCCCGCCCCCCGCCCCACCCGCGCCGCGCCGGGGGATGGGGGTGCGGGGGGCAGCGGCACCCGCCGGGGCTGGGGGAGGGATGGCAGGAAAAATGAATAATATAGGGGAAAAAAATAAAAAAAAAAAAGGAAGAAGAAGGTGAAAAATTTTGACGCGCTTGGGAGGGAGGCGGCAGCCAGCGGTCCCCCACCCCCTCGGCAAGTTCGGGGCGCTCCCGCCGCCGGCCCTGCGCGAGGAGCAGCGGGGTGCCCGTGCCCGGAGCCGGCTGCCAGCGCCGGCCGTCCTGCGGCACTGCCGCCTCATGGCAAGACTTGATTTCAAAGAAAAAAAAAAAAAAAATCCCTTTCCGAAGCAGCTATTGCAATGACTTTCTTGGAAACCTTCCACTGCCTCGGTTTTTTCCCCCCCCCACCCTGGGATTTTGTACCATGCTTGCTGCGAGGGGATTTGAGCCAAGTACATCACTTCAAGGGGGGAAGTGGTACCCTGGGTGCACGCCCGGATGGACGAACAGGGACGGGCGCTGCTTTCCTGGGGGGACAACCCCCCTCAGACCGTGGGGTGAGCATCACCCTTGCAACCCCCCCAGCAGCTCTGCCTTTTGTCCGGTAGCTGGAGCGGGGTGGGGGACACACACACACCACAGCACGACGTAGGAAAATCCGTAGCAGGTGATGAGAAGTGCCGCGCTGGCCGGGGAGGGGCGAGCGCGTCTCCCCTTGCCCCTGCCGTAATGCACATCAGATGTTTCATCAGACCCCGCCGTCCTGCCGCCCCCTCCCCTGCAGCCCCCCGGCAGCGCCGTGCCGGGGGCGGGGGTCCCGCCGCGGTGGGGTGGGGGGCGCAGCTAGGAATGTCTCCAGCTGCTGCTGCCGCCCGCTTCCTCACAGCTGTCAAAATGCACTTGAGGAAATCCACTCACACCTCCCCGAGCAAGGGTCTCCTCGGCGGGACGTGACACCGCGCCGCAGGACCATGGCTCCACGGCTACGCACCGGCAGGCACGTCCCGACCCCCCCCGGCAGCCCCCAGGCCTCCCCCGGTTTTGTCTCAAGGCCCACGGGGTTTGTGTGCCGGGGCTGAGCCGTGCGAAGTTTTTATTTTAGTGTTTTATCCTCGCGGAGGGTTTGACATCGCAACGTCTTTTTTTTTTTTTTTTTTTTTTTTTTTAAGGTTGAAATTCTTAACGGCGGTGCCAAGCTCGTGTGGAAATTCCCTTTTATCAACATGCTGCTGCTTTCGGAACTGCAACTTGCAGCTTTCCTCTGAGGAGCTGGCTGTGCCAGTGAGGATGTCTGCAAAGCCCCCGTGCCCCTGGGATGGGCTCTGCCCTTTCTGACAGCAGGGCTAATAGAGGAATTGCTTTTTCTTCTTCATTTGTACCTCACCCGGAGTGCCTGGCTCTTCTTTTGTCCTTGTTCTCTTACTATTTATACTGCTGAAGAGTTTTGCTATTTAATTGCCTTTGCTAGGTCTAACTTAGCTCGAGCACTCCTAGACTGGGGGCTGAATGAGTTGAACTCAGGCAGGAGAATTTAAGGGATGGCAGTTTTTCTCTGTTGTAGGAAATAACAGCCAATGCACTGCTTCTAACCAGTGAGTTTGTATTACATCTATATAAAATATTATTTTTTCCAGTGCCTGGCAAATGATGGTTTCTCGTAATGCTGTTTCCCTGCTGCTTTCAGTCTGATGTCCTCCTGCAGCCATTCCTCACCAATCTTTCTGCCTCTTTTTAAAGTTACAATTTTTGGACGTGTTTTACCTTTTGGACTTTTGCATTCTGTGCAGTGTCCATCCTCCAGACCCCATGTTCCTCCCTCAGCTTGATTCCTCTAGTCAGCTCTCCTAATTTCTCAGAGCCTGTCCTTCGAGCGCCACAGCCCTGACTGCCTTAGTGGGCTGCTCCTCCTTTTCAGCCCATATTGTATTAATCGCTGCAATCAAGGTTATTTTAACATCTTTTCCTTACCAAAACAGCCCCTCCTCGTGTCACTTTGGGGAAGAAATGTGCACGTTGAGCATTTCCCATCTCCTCCTGCTCAGCAGAGCTGGGCAGCGGGTGGCACTCAGAGCTGCAGGATTTCCCTGCTTTTCTCTCTCTCCAGGTCACTCCTTGGGGTGCTCCTGGGATTAGAGGACCTGGTGCCATGCAGCCTGTCCTCAGGGAGTCAGGGAGCTGTGGCTGCCCTTTGGAGTGAGTGCTGTGAGGGATCCACAGGTCATGCTCCAGAAAATCTGGCATCTCTCGGAGCGTGGCGTAACTCACTCCCTGGCAGCAGGATGGACTGCCAGGTGATTTTATAGAATAGCTACCAATTCCAGCGATTTAGGGGCTGGTTTCCAGGGCACTTGGGATGCCTGAATCCCAAAGGCACTGCAGCTTTGCTCCAGTGGGCACAGGAGCCTGAGTGCAGGATGGTGTCCTGCTGCGAGGCGTTTGAGGACATATTTGAGCAGTAACGCCTGGAGAGGATCATAACTCCTTCCAGAAGCTCTGAGCACCTGTTGGCTTTCAGGAACACACTCTGGGCTGCCTTTAGTTAACATACACAGGCTTTTCTTTTTAAGAGTGTTTCATAACTCGATTGAGGCTTCATATGATCAAGCAGTGGCACGAGCGTTTTGCAACTGCCTTGAAATGGGAAGCGTTTAATTGTTTGGCGTCTTTAGGGAGATGAGCTGCCCTCATGACTATTAAGAGGGCTGTGTCCCTGCAAGGCCGTTGCAGGCAGGTGAAGGCTGAGGAATGCTGTGCAAGAGGCTCCAGCACACCCAGTTCTGAAGGACAGAGAGGCTGATGACTTCAAAAGGGAAGAGGATGCTGTGGGGAAGGTGTGCCAAGGTCTGCATTCTGGGCTTTCTATCTGTGACTAAACACATTTCACACTAGAGTTAGAGTGAGCTGTGCTGTGCAGCCCCAGCAGCGCAGTGGGATTTCATCAGACTCCAGAAAATAAGCAAGACGGGGGAATTTAGTGTTGCCTCTTCTCCCGGGTAATTTTCCCACCTCGAGGCTTAGTGCAAGGTGCTGACTTGCAAATGACACATCATTACGAGGCCAGCCCAGAGCTGCAAAGCCCTGCTGGGAACGTGGTCAGGAGATGGGGGGAAGCTGCCTCTTGGACTTGGTTCCTCCTGGTGTGGGACCTGCTCTGGGAACACGTTGATTTAATTCCCACAAGCTGGTTCTCGGATGGTGCGAATAAAGCTGCTGACAGTGACTGAAATGGGATTCGACACTGGAGAACCTGTTAGGCTCAGTAAATGTAGGTCTGTTGGGAGGCTTCAAAGGGTTGTATTTTAAGCCACTTTTCCCCTCTCATCATCGATTTTGAATTTCTGGTAGCTAGTTTTTATGAGGAACGAGCAGAAGTTGACAATAAAGTCACAGAAAATTAAATGTATGGAAAGCCAAAGCTAATTATATTAAAAATTACACAGACATTCTCTTCCTGATTGCTTGTGTAAAAATCATGTATTTGAGGAATGTTCTCAATGAGTTATGGACAGGTTTAAAGCTGATGTGGCTTCTTTGATAAAATATGAACTATTGGAAAGATTTATAAGAGTCAGAAATGCTGCCGAATATTTCAGTATTTAGAGCGGCAGGAAACCACTCTGAGATATTTTTAAAACAGGTATTTACTCAAGTAATTGGTTACTTTTAATGTGGAATAAGAAAACCTGGTGCAGCTCTATTGGACTTGACATAAAAGACAGGTATGTAATTTGTGAGCAAAACAGGGTGGAATGTACACATTGTACCTGGGGAGGTATTTCAAGAAAGACAACTCCTTGAGACAAAAAGCCAAAACAACTGACACGCCGGGTTACATGCCAGAATTGCTTATTCCTCAGTTAATCAGCTGTGTAATGAGTGTCCAGAAACAATCCCTTCTGCCCAGGTAGTTTAAGTTTCAAACTTCGTCAGCTTTGTGGCTGTCATAAAACGGATTACATGGAAGTTGGACGAAAAACACATGTTTCTGAGAACATTTTGGTTCAAATAATAATAATAATAAAAAAAATGTGGCAATGCCTGTGCCAACAATTTACTACAGAATATCTGAACCAGATGCTGTTAAACTGTAATTCCAAACAATTTGCCAGAATTATATATTTACTTTATTCTTGAAGTCAAACTGAAGATATGCATGTTTTCTATTACTGGTGGATATAAACAAAAATGTGATGAGATTACAACTCATATAAGGCAGATAATGCCCAACAGTCAGGATTTCTGGGACTACTGCACGAGCTAAGGAGAAACTGGAAGTTCTGTTGGTAATTATGTGTGACAGGGTCATCAAAATGGGGCTGTTCAGACTGAGACATATCAGACTGCAGTCTGCTTAGTCACCACAGAAGAGCTTTGGCCAAAAATCATCCATTTCTCCCTTTTTCTCACAGTAATACATTTTTTTCTGCCCTGAGAGAACAGGGAAGAGAACTGCAAGATGTGGAGAGTTACATTCTTAGCTAAAATAATCCATGGAAGGGTCCTCTGCTAGGAGATACTTGTAGGCCATCTCCAACTTGCTAGCTCTTATGCAGATGAGCTGCTCAGTGATGGCTGAAATGTCAGACCCTGACATCAGGATCAGCATCTTGCACGGACAGAGTGAGTTTTAGCAGGAGTTTTTATGGCATTGCATGTCATTCAGGTTATGGAGGCTGCTAGCTGGCGCTCCCACAAGCTGAAACAATCTTTACCTACTGTCAAGAGGCTCTCAGAAAACCTCAAATAATTTCCTCGAGTGAAGTGGCTACCTCAGGCAGCTGCAGCCTGACACAGAGAAGTGCTGAACGTCCTGTAGCACCCCTATTCCCAGGCTGGCTCCAAATCAGCAGGGAGAAAAATCCATCAGGGAAAAAAATAAAAAATTGAGAGTTTCAAGAAGCAGCTTTGATTTAGAGAATTGTTCAGCAAAGTCACCAAAACCGAATCCCCCTGAGTGCTGTAAAGGAAAGAAGGATCTGCAAAAGATTTGCAGTGGAGTCTCTGGTTTCATCCAGACCACGGCCTGCTGGGACACAGCTCTGGCTCCCAACCCGGGGCTGCAGTGTGGGATCCAGCTTGGAGGAGCATGGAAACTCCTCACAGCTCTTCTGCAGAAACCCTGCTTGGTTTTGGGAGAGAAGAGAGCAAAAAAGCATTTTCTGGGTCCCCCAGCTGAAGACCCCGTGGCACATAAAGCATTCTCTTTGTTTTATGTGATTCAAGGTTAACATGGGCTCAGTTATGTGCAGCATCAGATCCAGAGGTGAGCTGGGTTTCACGTGCAACACAGGATGGTTTTGAGTTTTTGAACCCACCAAATCCTGAAGCAGTATCTAGAGGAGAGGAGAGAATTACTGCTATGACATTAATGCCAAAGCACAATGCAAACAATTTGATCCCGTGTCCCAGGTGACATATTTATCAGGCACACCCAGTTTTTGTGTGTTTGTGGTGCAGTTACACGAGGCAGAAGTTAAAGACAGGCAAGATTTGCTAGTCCTTTCTCCTCTGAAGTACCAGATCCTTCCAGTGTTCTGGTTCCTCCATTCCTCCTCCTCCTCCTCACCTCGTGAAGGAGCCACAAGTAAAACTTGCAGTCAAAGTGAACATTGACAACATTTTTTTTTGCTCTGGGAAAAAAAAAAAACAACCTACCTTGGCATTCCAGGCCTTCCAACTCACACTAAGCCTACCAGCTTGTGGCCAGACCAAAAGCAAAATGCTCCAGCCCGTGGTGGTAGGACTATCAGAAAGGCAGGTCAGGTAACGGGACTGTAATTCCATGGGGCTCGCCAAGAGGGAAACGTGCCAATGTAATTAGAGTGGTAATTATAGCACCCGAGTCACCACCCACAGACTGCACCGAGCAGCGATTCCACAATCAGAGTCCAAACAATACAGTGCTCTGGAGCTGCTCTGGCTGCTCTCAGCTGGGCTGACCTGGGACCCGCAGTGCATCTGCTGCTCCTGGGAACGGCCGTGCAGAGGCCAACAGCTGGTGGAGAAATGAAGGCTCAGTTTTTGGTTTTATGTTGAACCCAAGAAATTCAGTGCAATCCTGCAGGGCTGGGAAGAGCCCTGAGGGAGAAAATCATCTCTGCAGTCTGATCTTGGGCTCTCACTGGCCTTCCATAACCACGTTTCACTTTTTATGTATAGATGGTCTTCCCACTGCTTTGGGAGTTCTCAGTTGGATCAGACAACAATTAACCCATAGGTCCAGGTGTGCCTCTGGCCTGGTAGGACCTCTCTTTTCACTCCTGTGGGATCTGGGCAGATGCTCTGACACACAGCACAGCCTGCTGACCATGTTGCCTTAGAGGTATGGCACCTGTGACCTACATGACACAATTTATAGGCTTTTATTCTTCCTGTGGAATAATGAGTACTGTAAGTTGAAATTCACATTAAAAAAAACCCCCACACTTTTAAGTAAATAGTTAATTGTCAGTTGAGGCTAAAAAGATTCTCCAAATCTCAGCAGTTATGAGCCAGGCTTAGAAAAACCAGGGGTCAGTGTAGGGGGCAGAGTCACAGAGCTGTGGTGCTGCTCCAGCTACCAACACTGGACAGGCAACTTTTAAAATACAAATTATGGTCCTGCTGCTGTCATGGATCTTACTGGGGCCACTTGGATGCAGGAACTGCCTGAACCCCTCTTTCTGCAGGGCTAATGCTGGAATCTGTTTTCAAATTAACGTAGTATTTACCCACCACAATGTAACTTGCAGTAACTTTGCCACCACGATGTGCCTCTCGCCTGCATCACCCCTATCTGTGTTCATTGAACGTGTTTTTACCATGAATAAGGTTTGCTTGTGGTGGAATCCTTTTATTTTGTGGGGCTGTGGGGACGGGAGCCCCGTCCTGGTGTTTGTACCTTGCCCTGTGCTGGCTCTGGGGAAGTTGTATCCACAAATGTTCCCTCCTGCTTCCAGCAGGATCCCACGCCAAGGAAAACACATTCCTTGAAGAGATAGGTAATTGCTTGAGACTTTGTCTAATGTTAGAGCAAGACCAAAAGAGCACTTGAACCAGTTTAGTATTCATAATAATACGTGGTTCAGAGCTGACTAAAAGGCTATAATTCTTTTGAGGGGTTCCTCTGACATCATAAACCACCAGAGCTCAGCCAGTCAGCAGAAAGCAAAGATTGGATTATAGCTGGGCTCATCAGCATGGCACCGTACATGGCAGTTTCTCATGTCTGCAAAGGCATTATTTCAGAAGGTTTTTTCCTCCTCGTTCCAATTCACTTTATAACCCAAAATGGAAGAATTGCTGGCTGCTGTTTTCTGTGTGAAAAACCCTCAGAGATAATACTTGCTGTCTTTTCTGTCCTGGTGTAATCGGATTTTAATCTGGAAATGTGTCCAGGAGTGCAATTCAATCCTTCCACCCTCTTGATAAGCTGTGGTGCTGCACTACAGCTCTAACAGCACATCTGGCTGGTGCACGAATGGCCCCTCATGGAATTGTTCTCCCATCTCCCCAAGAGTTTTGCCCATCCATGTACCAATCCTGGGCCCCATATTTACTGAAATATAATCTAAACACAATAATATAATGTAAATACATACATAATATAGCATAATATAATGTAAACATAATATATATGAAATATATTCTGGATATGAGTTTGGTGGGTCCTTTCTTGGGGCTATTTCAGCTACACCCATTTTCACAGTCAGCAGTAAGTTCTGTGTGCCAAGCATGCCTTGATTTTTGGTTGATGTCATATTGCATTCAGAAGTAGCTGGGGACCATTTCAAAACAGAGATCTGTTTATATAAATATTTATATGTAATTTTCTGATAGCCTCGGGAAACCAAGTCAGTGACTGAGGAAATAAATAAGCATGGAAAAAATCATAAGGGTATTGTTTATGACTATAGACAGATGATAATAACAAGCAGAACGAATTCATTGGAGAGGCAGAGCTGGCATGATGGATGCTAGCTTTTACACCATGTACTAAACTTTCTGTACATCTTGTCTCAGAATTCCTATTTCATGAAAACCCACAGGAATAAATTAGTGTGTGGGTGAGAGGTTCAGGCAGAGCCGACTTGAGGGTGGAATGTGCAGAACAAGACCACAGACAGGGTGTCCATGGCCTTCTGCTGCCTCCTGGGACTCCTCTCTGTCATTTCCAGTCTCTGCGTTTAGCCAAGTGTCTCTTCTGATAACTTTGGCATTTTGGCTGAGGTAAAAGCCACCTGTGCTTTTGTGCTTCTGTCCCCAGCAGCTTTGCTGGGTGCCCTGAGAGCTCTGAGGCTGCTCTGTGTCGGTGATGATGTCCCCAGCAGGAAGGTTGGGGTGGCTGTCCCCAGGCATTCCATCCAAGTGGAAAGCAGGCTGGGATGTGGAGCAGCCCCTGCTCCAAGGGGTCAGAGCAGCCTGGAGGGGGACAGAGCTGGTGGTGACAGGGCTCCGTGTCAACATGTGCCACCCTTGGGTGATGGAGAACGGGCACAGCAGCCTCAACTCTGCCCAAATCTTTTGGGAAAAGTGCAGGGCACAGGCTTGAGCCCAGCACAAGCTGCACTGAGGCCAGCCTCAGCTTGAATGGCACCGGGCTTGGGTTGCCAGGAGGGTTTTCAATAATAACAGCAGCTGTCCCAACCAGTGGCACAGTAACACCCATTTATATGATTTATGGGAACACTGTATGTCATGATTCCAGCATATACAAGCAGGACTGAACTCCTTTTTAGCCTCCTGAATAGAGGCAGTTGTGTAATACCCACAGGAGCTCAGTACTTGTAGGAGTATCCGGCACTGCCTGTGGCTGGAGGAGCTGTTTACATCCATCATTTCAGCTGACCCCATTAGGAGCTTTTGCAAGCAGCAGGAGAAATTTCCCTGCTGTTGGACCTAGGAGAGCAGGTAGCTTGCTATCTTCCTGAGGTTTCCACGTCATCCTGCCTGCTCCTGTGGCATGGGGATGCAGTTTGTGTTTGGGTCTGGATTATCAGTGAGCATAGAGCTGGTATTGTCTTGGCTGGCCCATCGTTGTGGGCAGACTGGCTGACTACAGTGGCTTGAGTCCTGAGATCATACCAGCAATTCTTCTTCCACAGCCGGTCTCCCGTTATAGGCTGCTGGAACACACTGGGGTATTTCCAAATTCTTCTTTTTTTTGCATCTGTCTAGGAGGGTTATGGAGTTCCCTCAGTTTGCCTCTCCTTCAATGAACATCTCTGGCGGGCTCAATGCACTAAGCAGGACCAACTCTTTGGGTTTGTGTTTGCTAAAATATAGGCTGTTCAATTTCCTCATTGCTGGGAAGGATTTGTTAGGCATGGAAACCTTGGCGTGCCCCTTTCAGAGCCCTCCTGACACAGGGAACCCTCAGGGACGTGTGGATACACATCTGTGTCCATACACATTCCTCCCCGTGTGCCTGGAAAGCAGAGCTCAGCACAGATGTCCTCAGCTGGCTGAAGAGCACTGAGGAGAGGTTCAAAGTGGCCTTGTGACAGCGATTCACAAGAACAAGTCAGGGTCATATTCTGCAGTCTTCTATGAATTCCAGCTTAAAAAAAAATAAAGTCGATTGTGTTCTTTGCAGTGAAAAAAAAAAAAAGTTTCTCACAACCCATTTCCACCCTATTTAAAGAGAGTATTTTGTAGTGATTACATTTTGGGGTTAAGTGTATTATGTTGGGCAAAGTTTGATAATGGATGCTGGTGTTATTCAGCTGACCTTGATGGATCATCACCCCAGAGAAGCAATAAAGACCGAAAAGAAGAGAGCAGGATATGGGCTGGTGATCTAAGATCAGCTTGGTTTTGAAGTACTTTGAATTCAGACACATGAGAAAGGATTGTTTTAGGCAATTTTGATTGATTGCTATTTTTTTTCAGTCAAAAGTCTCTATTAATTGGCTGACATAATAGTTCTGTGCCTCTTCTGTGAAGTTTTGAACAAACCTGCACGATTTTTTGGCGCCTATGAACAGCTTCTATGCCAAAATGTGTCTCCTGAAATAATCAGATGATTAAATCTCCTGCCAGGAGGATATGATTTCTCTCAAATTGATGCCTAGTCCCTGCAAATTTCATCTCTTGTCTCATTAAAATGATTTGGAGCCTATTATTCTCCTACCAAAAGTTCAGCCTGTGTTTTAAGGACAGAAACAACATAACCTAAGTGAGGATGTTTTCATTTTTCAAATCTGGGGTTAGACTGTGTGTCATTCTCTGACGTATCTCTTGAGCATTTATGGCTTTGAATGACGTTCAGCAGAGCAGATTATCACTGTTTTACTTTGATATTTGGGTGCTGTTTTAGTCTGGTGGCACCATATCTAACCTCTGAACATATTCCCCTTGGTGTATCCCATCCTGGGTGTTTGCTCTGGGATAAAAATGGATTTATCTGTGAATGAAGGCTTCAACAGACAATCCTTGTGCCCAAGTGTCTCCTGGCATCTGGCTCTGCTGCAGCTGGGTGTGCTGAGGGCAGTTCAGGCAGTTCAGATTGCCTCTGGCTGTGCTCCAGGGTAAGATTTTCTCTTTCCTTGCTGCCTGACCAGTGCGATGATGACAGAGCTTCTGGAGGGCTCTCTCTGCTTTTACTGCAGGCTCCCAAGTCCTTCAGTCCTGGAGAAGGGACTGGCCTTTCATGAGAGCCACATTACACCTTCCTCTTCTCTCTGCTGCTGCACCTGCCAGCCTTTACCTCACTGAGCTGTTTCAGAGCCAGCCTCTTCTCCTGTGACACCACGTATGCTGACCTCTGTCCCCTGTGACGTGACTTTCCACCAGACTCCACCTGATTATGTCATTTTTCTGCAGAATATGGTCTTTGATCCAGCCTGAACTGGTCCAGCAGGAGCAGCTGATTCCCACCAGCCTGTATAAATGGCACAAAGGCCTGGAGGACCATGAATGGGTTTTGTGAACAGGATTCACCACAATTTCACTCCAAGTCCACACGAGGAGCAATTCATCTCTGTCACAATTCACCACAACTTTACTCAAAGTCCACATGAGGAGCAATTCATCTCTGTCACCCTGCAGGGACAGTGAGGAAACCATGAGTTGCCCCCAGAGTCAGCAATTGTTCCTATTCCCACCCACTGGAAATGTCCAGGAGAAAACTTAGCTCAGTTAACAGAGAGATGAGCCCCCTCCAAACCAGCACCTTTCTCAGTTAATTTAACTTCCCATGGTAAAACAGCAGGTAGCTGTTGGGTCTGATGGGTCACTCAGAGCCCCACTGCCCTGCAGACAGTGATCATTTTATTGACATATCTTATAATTTATTGTTATACCCACATGAACTCGACTAGGAGTTGGATTTCTCCTGACGGGGCTGATAATGATAGTTTATTTAGTTCTTGCAGTTCCATGTACTTGAGGCATGCATGTTTTCCATGGGACAGAGTTATTTCTGACCAGCAGTGTGGTTTCCAGGCTGTCACTGTCCCACCTTTGATGGCAGCTGAGGTTTTGCTTGGGCCTTGGGGACAGCTGGGGATGGGGACTCTGCTGCCTCAGCAACTTCTGGTTTCCCCCATGTGGTTTCCCTACACTTGGGCAATCCTGTCACAGGTGACCTTTGTCTCTGCCTGGAGATGGCATCTGGCCTCAAACCCCTGTGGGAAACACAAGCTCTTCTCCGAGCTCTGGGACACCCACCACACTTGGGCACTTGGGGCTGCTCCAGTTCTCAGCAGCTCGCTCACAATCCTTTTGGAAGGGCTTCATCCTGCACACAGGGTAGGAGTGGAAATTGCACACAGATGGGAGCTAACAGCTGGTGCTTTAACAAGACCCCTCTCTCTGCTTCCCTGGGGGAATCTGGCTCGTTTGCATCAATTCCCTACCTGCCTTTTCTTCACCAGTGCAGATTTTGGATTTCCTTGGGTCGGTTGTTTGTGACCTGACTTTTCACAACAGCTTTTTTTTTAGTGGAGCCCTGGTATGAACAGGCATCTTTTGCTGTTGTGAGTTTTGCATTCTGCTCAGTGCAAGCTGCTTCCCAAATCCATTTCTGGGTGAAGTGCTCCACCAGGACATCCCAAAGCAGTCTCCTCACTGCACGTTTTGTGCCAGGCCCATCTCCTCCCTCTGTCTGGCATTTCCAGCAGTTTTCATGTTAGCTGTCTGCAAAACTCCACTCTGTGCAGGCAACAGGAAAAAAAAATAGAGGAAAAAGAATTTTACTAATAGTTATTGGTAAGGCATTTTTGTCTAAAGACCTAAAGTCCTTCATGAATATTGCAGTGGCTGCTGGGCTGGCCTGCAGTCCACACAGCCCCCATCTGCTGTGCTTTTTCAGACTTCAGTTCATCTGCTCCCTGCTGCACGTCTTCACCAGTGGAATAACTTTTTCCTAGCTGAAAGCCTTTGCCAGCTGTGCTAATACTTGCTTATAAACTTGCTTACAGAGATTTCACAATTCCAGCAGGCAGGACTTTACTCTTAGCCCCTGCTTAAAGTGCAGGCTGAAATCCTGAACTTGGCCCTTTCTGAGAAGTCATTTCTTTCCCTCTGCAGACTCATTGCAGGGAATGCTCATTCCCCAGTTTCCCATGTAAACCAGGCTGTCTTCTATGAACTGCAGCTAAAAAAAAAAAAAAAGATTGTATTCTTTGCAGTGAAATAAAAAGAAGTTGCTTGCAACACATTTCCACTTTATTTAAAGAGAAAATTTTTGTAGTGACTTAAAATTTGTGGTTAAGTGTATAATGTTGGGCAAAGTTTGATAATGAATGCTGGTGTTATTCAGCTGATTTCGATGGATCATCACCCCGGGGTAGCCATTTACCTGCTTATCACATTTTTCAACCATTTTCCTTTGAAGGCTCTGGGACAGGAGACTGGCAACCTCCTTTGGGTAGTGCTTGCACAGGCTGTGTTTGTAATCCCAGGGCAAATCCCAATCACAGAATGGTTTGGGTTGAAAGGGACCTTAAATATCATCCAGTGCCACCCCTGCCATGGCAGGGACACCTCCCACTGTCCCAGGTGCTCCAAACCCATCCAGCCTGGCCTTGGGCACTGCCAGGGATCCAGGGGCAGCCACAGCTGCTCTGGGCACCCTGTGCCAGGGCCTGCCCACCCTCACAGGGAATTATTTCTTCCCAATATCCCATCTAACCCTACTTTTGGTCAGTTTGGAGCCATTCCCTCTTGTCCTGTGCCTCCATCCCTTGTAAAGAATCTCTCAGTTTTTCCTGTGGGCTCCCTTCAGCTGACCCCAAAGCTTTTCTTTCTCAACAGCCCCAAACCTCTCCTCACAGGAGATCACTGAAGTGCTGTTAAGAGTCAAGGCCAGCCAGCCCAGGGCAGGACGTGCCACAGCCTCCCTGGGAGCTGGGCTGGCCCTGGAGCAGCATCTCTGAGGGTCTGCAAACCCTTTCAGGAGTGTTTTCCCTAAAGGCTGCTCACTTCTTATATTTTATACTAATATTTGAGAGCTTACAGCTCTGCTGCACATTCACAGGTTGTGCCACGACTGCAGTGCTCATTGTTGAACAAAAATCTTCCACTTTTTACTTTTCAGTTATATTGGTCTATCTAATGTATTTTTATAATAGATGGATTAGGGCTGGAATTTTATTTCCCTAAGCAATTTTGTTTGATTGTGTGTTTGGTGCTTTCCTTATAACAAAAGAAAGGTAGAATCATAGAATCATTTTGGTTGGAAGAGAGCACTGGTGTCGTCAAGTGCAGCCTGTGCCCCATCCCTCTCCAGCCTTAGGCTGATATTTTTCCATATTAATAAGAAAATGTACGGGTTTGCTTCTGCTCTTATAGCCCTGATTGCACAGAAATGGAAAATTATCTTGGATTCAGACTCCTGCTTTTGTTTCCGTGAGCTTATTTCCAGGATCAGCTTCTCTTGCCCACTCATTCATTTGGATTTCAACCCCACAGGAATCAGTGTCCTAAGGATTAATATGAAATATTTCCCTCTCTCTTGTTACTTTTAACTTTTTGTTTAAGCTGGGAGTTCTGGTATTTCTGTGCACCATTTGAACAAGGATTCTGCTGTTTTGAGCTTCATTTTCCAGGCGAGGTGGTGTTGTGTTTATTGCTGTGTTGGTATTGTGACTGTAAGGGAACAGTATGTTTTCATCCGTGATGTTCCTTCCCCGAGCAGATCAATCCCAGTGAACTCTTACTCAGCAAAATTATGGGAGTTTTACTCAACATTTGCTCAGAAAATACATTCTGTGGTTAGATATGCTGCCTGATATGACCACACTTCAACAGCACAGTCAGAGCTGACCTGGGATTTAGGGTTGTGGGGTTGATGCAGAGCAAAGGCTTCTTGCTGCTTTATTTTTAGAAGTTGGGTAAAATAAATAAAATCATGCTTAAAAATACGTGAAACTTAGGAAGAAAAGACAAAAGTTATTCAGATTTTGGTTCTATGAAGCTCGACAGTGTCCTTTTGAGGGCCCTATGCCAAAACAACAAACCCCTGTGTTTCTCAGGCTGTTTAAAAGAGCAGGAGACAGAGAACCAGTCCTTCCTGAGGCTCTGCCAAAGCCTCAAGTGGAGGCAGACGCTGATGTCAGAAAGCTGCTGGGATTGTCTTGTTTGCTACGTGATTGACAATCCCTGTGACACCATCCCTGTGCCCAGCACGGCTCTGTTGGAGTTTTCCACTGGCTTTGGTGAGAACTGGCTGAAGTCCTGCATTTGTCTGATGTGTTAATGTGTTAACTCTGTCAAAAACTTTGTGACACCCTTGCCCATTGTGCAGCTGATGATCTATGGGATGATAACTGTATCTGAGGAGGACAGACACCGCAGGAATTTCTCTCAGTGTCTGTTGCATTGTTATTAAAGACAGAACTATCTGAGGCCCTGACAGCACAATTGCATTATAACAACAGTAGATTTTCCGGGGAGTTAAATTTTGGATTGCCACTTAATCACCAAACCAGTGAAGTGTTGTTTGACTGAATGGAGAACATTTTGCCTTTGACTGGATGGTTATTATTTTTAAGTGCCACGTAATTTGCTGTTATTATTTTCAGTCAAGAATTAAAAACAAGTCCCTGGTTTGGGTCCAAGCTTTAGATAAAGAACACTGCAGCAGAAACTAAGGGAGGAAAGCCCAACATATCCTCTCTCACATTCCTGTCATCCAGGGCTTTGTTGTTAAGGGTTGTGTGCATAACAGGATGGCTTAAACATTTAATTTGCATTATAATATTGAATGAATACTACATAAAAGTAGAATCTCTGTGTTTTCAACAGCTACACTCCCTAAAAACCTTTGTAGCAGCCATGGCTGAACCCCTAGGTCCTTTCTTGACTCTGCCTCCTTATCACACCGAGCTCCAGTGGATTTAAGTGGGAGTTTTGCTTGAGGAAAAGGGTGATGCTTGGGATTCAGAGCAGGATGTTCTGTGGAAGGACATTCACCCATAACCTATATTGCCTTGACTTGGCAGTATTGTTTTATCTTGTATATCTGACACTCTCCCTTTCACCGCTTACGTAAGAAAATAGTTTGTACTGTCAACAGCTCTGTTTAACCTTTAATAACAAAATTAGTAACTAAAACCAAGGGGCCCAAGTCCTGAGGCCCATATTTGGGTACTTTCCATTGAAGCCAATGGTAATTTTGCCAGGGACGGGTCTGGAAAAGCCCTGAATTTTGAACCCACAATTTACCCCAGCAAGCTTTTTCAGTAGCCTCTGTTTCTGCTCTCCAAAGAGCAACTGGGACTACAGTGGCAGGGAGAGGAAACATTAGAGGAACCTTCCTGTACTTTCCATTTAGTGACTTTATTGGACGAGACATCTGATGATACCAGGTTTTTCTAATTCCCATTTTTATAAGCGATCTAATGCGCGGAAACGTCAGTTCTGGGCATATGTTCCCGTCCCTGGAGTCTTGTTCAGACATTAGAGGAACATTTTCTGACTCAAAAGATAAACACTTCTGCTCGAGTTCAGGGACGGAAATTGTTTTCATCGCAGCAGGTGTTGCCCATTAGTTCTACCAGAACTGAAACCCTAAGCTGGGCTTTAAGGGAGATGCATAATCGAGCTCTTACATCATTGTGAGATGTACCGTACTTGAACCTTTTGCTTGCTGAGACTGTATTTCCTCCAAGAAACATCCTGTTTTGCAATCCCCCAAATTCCCCATGTGCCATACAGCATTAGGGATTTCATCACCTCCCGGGCACACAGGCTGTGCTTTCTGCACAAGACCCATAGGGAGGGAGAGACAGAGAGCCAGACAAGTCAGAGGTTTCCATATTTCCTGATGGGACCATGTGATCCATGAAAGATGGCTTTATTTTCATTCCCCCCCTCCTTCACTTCACGCTGTTTCCATTCTAGACCTGCTGGAGGCTGCTGATTGCATCATGTCGAGGGCAGGATCATGCTCTCCTCAGCCCTGTTCAATTGTTCCAGGTCCCATCTTGCTTTTAATGGCCTTGGCTGCTTTATTTCTGCCCTTCACTGGGTCATGTTTGAGAACTGAATATATTTCTCAGCGGTTTTTCATTTCGCACTGTCACTGTAAATCTTCATTTATAACTTTAGGACCTGGTTTGATTCATCTAAAGCCGCTGGGGATTGTTACTCTGGGTTTAAGTAGAGGTTTGCCAGACCTCAGCAGGCTCTGACTTCCCTGAGTGGCTCCATCTGGGCACCCACCTGTGCTGGCAGGTCCTGAGCTGCGCTGAAGCTCAGCCCCTGGGCATGTGGGGCTGAGCTGTGTCTGCACCTTTGGGCTTGGTTTGGGTTTCTCTGGGTTTCTGGAGCATGGCTCTCCCCAGCTATGGCCTCTGGACCTGCTGACCTCTTGCCCAGGCACTGGGGCTGTATCTCTCTATCTGGGGATGCTGCCCTGCTCTCATCCTTTGCTTTTCTGTCCCTTGCAAAGTACATTTCAGTGGTTGTGGGATGGAGGGTCTGGCCCTCAGTTGCTGCAGACCCTTTCAGGAGTGTTTTCCCTAAAGGTTGCTCACTTCTTACGGTTTGTACTAATATTTGAGAGCTGCTTACAGCTCTGCTGCACATTCACAGGTTGTGCCATGACTGCAGTGCTCATTGTTGAACAGAAATATTCCACTTATTAATTACTCTTCAGTTATATTGGTCTATCTAATGTATTTTTATATTAGATGGATTAGGGCTGGAATTTTATTTCCCTAAGCAATTTTGTTTGATTGTGTAGGTAGAACAAAAGAAAGGTAGAATGATAGAATCATTAAGGTTGGAAGAGAGCTCTAGGATCATTGAGTCCCAGCTGTGCCCCATCCCCACCCTGTCCCCAGCCCAGAGCCCGAGTGCCACCTCCAGCCCTTCCTGGGACACTCCAGGGATGAGGATCCAAACCTCCCTGGGCAGTTCCAGTGCCTGACCCCCTTTCCATGGGGAAATTCCTGCTGTGCCCACCCTGAGCTGCCCTGGCCCAGCCTGAGGCCGTTCCCTCTGCTCCTGTCCCTGTTCCTGGAGCACAGCCAGACCCCCCGGCTGTCCCCTCCTGGCAGGAGCTGTGCAGAGCCACAAGGGCCCCCTGAGCCTCCTTTGCTCCAGGCTGAGCCCCTTCCCAGCTCCCTCAGGGATTCTCCAGACCCTTCCCCAGCTCCATTCCCTTCCCTGGACACGCTCCAGCCCCTCCAGGTCCTTGTTGGATTGAGGGTCCCAGAACTGGACACATCAATCCCGGTGTCACCTCAGCAGTGCCAGCACAGGGGACAATCACACCCTGCTCCTGCTGCCACGCTGTTTTTGGCACAGAATGACACTCAGAGCCACTGATTCCCTGGGTTATCACTGCTTGCTCCCCTATAAAAATGCAGTAACACGGCCCTGACCCTGCCGCGCAGAGCTCGTAAGGAAAGATCATCCCAGGATTTCCTGCAGAAGCTCATCCTGGCTGCAATCACCTCTCAGAGCCAAAACCCCTTTTGACCCAGCAGAGGTGTGGAGGGCAGAGGGGAGCAGAGGAGGGAAGATCCCAGCGAGGCCACGCTGCAGGAGCATCCTCTGGGTGTCCACAGCTGTGCAGGGTGCATCCATGCGGGAGCAGCTGGAGCAGCACTTTTCCCTCATCCCACTAGAGGGTGGGTGCCGGTTGGACAAGCCAGGCTCGGGCTGGAGCTCTGCCCGCTTGGCAAGGGCACAGCGGGAGCCAAGCATTAATTTATCACCTAACGAGGGTGGCGGGGCTGCCAGGACTGGCAGTTGGTACCTCACGGAATATTCAGCTTGGGGATGGATGTAGGAGTTTTCCCTCTCTGCTTCGGTCTCTGGGATCAGAAGATGTTCTGAGTATTAATAATGTATAAATTGAGAGAGCTTTTTTTAAATTTTAATTTTAATTTTATTTTATTTTTAGTAGCTTAAACCAAAAATATCTATACTTTGTTTCTAAATTAATTTGAGAGTTTTCCACATTAGCATGTTCTACCAGGCACAGCATTTAAAAAGTGCTTCTCTCAGAGATGGAAAAAAAATAAAAGAAATAGTTCAGATCATATTTTCTTTGGGTTTAATATTTGGAAAAATCAGTTGTTTTGTGACAAAAAGACAGACAAATAAAACAGTCATCGGATCACCATCTCCACTTTTGAATTGAAGAATGGTTTGTACTTTATAATAAATCTCAGTTTAGAAAGGATCTAATTCATTGTACAGCCGTCAGCATCATCTCATCAACTTCCCTGAACTCTGCTTCAAGTACAAGATATTATTTCAGGTTTTAAATTTTTTTTCACCTAATGTATTTGTTTGCCTTGTGGGAACTGAGAATGCAATCTCTGTTCAGGACTGAGCCAAATAATGTTGTAGCTGAACTACATAAATCATGTCCAAGACAAGATGGAATAAAGGTAGAAAAGAATAAAAGTTTATAAAGTTTGGAGGGAGAGAATCTACAAAGAAATAGAATGGACCAACATTAATTTGATGTTGAATAGGCAAGGAAAGGAATTAAAACCCTGAGAAACTGGGTAAGGTGAAAAAAAAAAATCCTGTGTTTCTGCTTCTGTGAGAAAAGATATTAATTTAGGTAAGAACAATATTTTTGACACAAAACTCAATTTGTGAAGTCAAAGACTTGATCTTAAGAGAAAGATGTTCAGTTCTATCAATCAAGCTAAAATAAAGACAGAAGCAGAAAGGACAGTGGTCTGACTTGGACATATGTTGCTTTATGAGAGCCCCTGAGAGCCTCTCCTCTCTGGGATGACATATTGCACACTTGCATGGAGCAGGAGAGTTTTTCAGGGGTCAAGGGCAGAATATTGCACAGAATATTGCACAAGCAGCCCAGGTGCCTCGCAGGCGTCGTGGATCCGTCTTCGCTCTCCCGTTCCAACACCAACGTTGGCCTCTGCTGGAGACAGGAGGCAGGGGGAAGATGGATCACTGAGTCTGTTCTGGCGTGTTAGCTCCTATGTTTTGTTCCACAGAAAGGGTTGTGATCAACAAAAGCTCTGCCAACGGAGGTCACTTGCCAGTTTATGAGCAATGGGATTGTTCCGCTGGTTTGTGCAGCCCCGGCTGTTTCTGCAGTTATTGAAATGTGACGTTGGCTGACAGCTCTGTGGGATCTCACATATGGAGGCTCTGCTCCGCGGGGATGGGAGAAACTGGACAAATTGTGGAGGGTTTTCACATATGGGGCCAATTCATGGCTGATGAACCCCTGTGGAAGCTGCTGGCGCTGCACCAGCCGAGAGGCTGACCCGTCAGATCCACTGATTCATTGTGGTGCCGTTGTCAGGATTAAAACACTCAAATTTTTCCCCCTAATGGGGGACCACGCTGAGTTTCAGCATGTCCTGCTCTGCTGCCCGCCTGTTTCTGTTGTTGTTACATCTTCTGGGGTTGTTTTTGTTTGTTTAAAAGGAGCACAGTGAACTAAGCTGGCGGTTGGAGCGGCAAATGTGGCTTAGTGGGATTATAAAGACATTTGACATTCTTTGCCACCTTCTTAAATGTGTGACGTGAATGGGTATGAGAACAGGCAATGTGCATAAAGAGGAATCAGATGACAGAAATGAGACCAGAGTGGTGGAAAGCAGAGGAGATGGGAAAACCACTGGGATTTATTTGTTCAAGGATGGTCCCAATCTGTCCTGTGTCCAAGTGGCTGAGGAGAAGGAATATGAGAAGGTGGAACCCTAAGATGATCAGGAATGGAAGGGATTTGTGGAACTGGGAAAAGAATTCCCAGGTGTTTCAGCTGGATTGAAAGATCTGAATGTGAGCAAAGGTGAGGGAAACTTCACCACTGTGGCCTGGTGGATGTGGGGCCCAGATTTGCAGGGTGTTACAAGAGCTGATGAAGGCATGGATGCAAAGATATGACTGTCCTGATGTTTTCCCAATGATTTATGGCCATGGTTTAGAAAGCAAGGGAGAGAAGATGTGGGATGAGTGATTTGGTAAAACCTAGCTCAAGTCTATTGTTACACACAGGCTCTCAGGGCATCGTGTGGGGCTCGCTTCCACTGCTTGCAGTGTGTTGTGGAGGAGGGGACTGGAAGAGGAAAAGTAAAACTCCATGAAAATAGAATTGTGAAGCTTGAAAAGAGCAGAGGGCCATAGGCCCTCAGTGGGGAAAGCAGGGGCATTGCATCTGAATAATGTAAGATGCTTCAGAATGGCCTGAAAGGGTGAATAATGATCTGGTGACTAAAAAAAAGAACTGTATGGGTTATTTTTTTTTAAGAGAGCTGGTAGTAATCCTAATTCCAACTAGGAATACCTGAGGAGGCAGGCTGGGAAGTGATGTGGGCAGTGAAAGGGGAGGGTGGCTCAGGTGGTGGAGAGAACTTCCTTTGCAAGCAGTGAGAGTCTGGAAAATCATGAGTCCCACCCCTCATTTCCCTGTGTTTGTGCATTTGTTCTGGCTGCTTCATGTGCTGCAAACTTTGGGTGGTGGGAGCCACAGATTTCAAAAAGAAACGAGGGATTAAACATGGGCCCTGGGCTGTGACTGTCCCTGAGGTGCCACCATCTAGTGCTTGCCTTGTCTTCTCCCAGTCTTGTCCAACTGGACAGGGACAAACATGAAGATGTGCAAGCAGATCCCATCATTTAACCAGGAAAACACCAGGCTGTACAGCATTTAAAGAACATTTATTCTTTTGTGTTTAAATTTTAGCAAGCTGGAGCCAATAGCAGCTGCTCTCTCCACAGGCTCAAGCTCACAGGTAAATTTTGAATCCGAGAATCCCAGAATGGTTTGGGCAGGAAGGGACATTTAAGAAAACTTAGTTCCACTTCCCTGCCATGGGCAGGGGTACCCTCCACTATCCCAGGTTGCTCCAAGCCCTGTCCAGCCCTGTTTGGGGTAGAAGCTGGTGAGGTTTTAGCCTGGAATCCAAAGAAAGGACAGGAGGATGAGGCAGGGGTGGTGTTCAGGGAGTGTTAGTCTGGTTTTGGATGCTCCATGAGAGAAGTGAAGAGCCACAAAGGCAGCTGGGTGGCCACAGTGGTGAGATGGAGGTGAAAGGAAGATGCAGAGATGAAAAGAGGCTAAAATTGAGGGTAGGGTTTAAAGTCAAAGGTTGTTAGAGACAGGAGGTTGAAGGTGGTGGATATTGAGCTGTTTGGTATTAACACCTTCCTCCCTTGAGCTCTCCTCACTTTTTAATTTTTTTTTTTCATGGCTCAGACTCTCAGGCCCTGTTTCACACACTTTTCACTGAGCACAGCCTGTCCCAGGCAAGCAGGGATGGGAATTGCTTGGAGTGCAGCACTCCAGCCCCAAAACAAGCAGAAAATGCAGCTTCACCAGTGCTGCTCCAAAGGCCAAAGTTTCTCCTACAAAACTACTGATGTTACACTTAGGGATGGATTTTGCCACTGTATTTGAGATTATGTGCAGGCTGAGCATCTAAAAAACTAGTAATAAAATAAAAGAATGGTGTTATTGCCTTCCACATCTTGCTTGTGTAATCTGCCTGCAGAATGTCTGAGCCATCTTCTCCCAATCTGGAGGTAGTTTTGGTTTCACATAGATGGTTTCTGACGGGCCACCTCCGTCAGCCACTATGTTTTGGAGCTGTAAAAATAAGAAAAATAATAATTTTGCTCCCCGAAAGCCAAATCAAACCACAGTCCAGATCTGACAGCTGTCCAGGCAACTGAAAACAATCAGTCATAAAATGCCTTTAAATCAACAAATAGAGAACCAAAGAAATATCAAGTGAGATTAATCACTGTCAATTGTTCCAAGATTTTATAACAAAGGGGCAGGAGGAGGAATTAGTCTTGCAGACTTTACACCCCCCCTTTTTTTTCCTTTTTTTTTTTTTCCTCAAAGAGCAACAGTTATCCAAGTCAGTAAAAATGAGGTAATTATATTGCAAAATTCTTTGGATGAGAATGAGACTTAGTTCTAAAATCTGAAGCTACATTTACCCACAGCAGAAAATTGCTGGAAATCGGGTGAATAGCAGCTTGCATGTTTATTTTTCCTAGAAGAAAACAATTGACTCTTCAGAACTCGTTTGGAAGTGACTGAAAACAGATGGCAGTGGAGATGATTTGCTACCCAGAAGCATCAGGGTGGTTATGGATTCCTGGGGGCTCCTCTTGTGTTTGTCTGCCTTGGGCTTAAACAAATACAAACTGGACTGGGAAGCAAAAGGAGCTTTTCAGGAGTTCTCAATCACTGGTCCCTCATACTGAGAGAATGGGAATGCAGCTTTGTTCTTCCCTCTGCTGGGATCATTAGTTGGTTTGGTGTGGGCTAGGCAGAGCTGGCACTACCTTCCCCAAATCCTGAAAAATTGATATTTTTACTCCATACTGGGAGGAAAAGGTGTGCAGAATTTCCAGACAGAAGCTTGATAAAGAGAAGTCCCCTCAGTGTTGTTTGTGGGGTTCATCTTCCTGGTGACCCTCCAGCAGAGTTAATTTGTCCTGCAGTTACTCCGGGTGTTTGTGATTGCAGTTCAGGACTCCACCAATAAGGAAAAAACCAAATTTCCATTTTGCGTGCAGAAGCTGTGAGTGGATCCCCCAGTGGTTTTGGGGATCCCCTGTGCTAATGGGGGAAATAAGGAAGATGCTGTGGAGCTTGGTTTTCTTTATCAGGATGAAGTTGGGTATTCAGTGTTTGAGTAAAGCACCTTTTCCTCTGATGCTTTTTCAGTGTTCATACACCAAGAATTCAAACTCTCTTCCCAAGCCAACCAGTAAAGGCATTAAATGGCAATTATGCTGTGCTTCCTCTAGCCAGAACACCCAAACCAGGCTTACCATTTCCCTCAGATTAGCCACTGAGAACAGAGAGATAATTACTCTTTTTCTATGTCCTATTTATATATCCCGTACAAGACATGGATTTTCAATGTATTTTGTGCATTAGTCTTTGTAATTTCTATATCTCTGCGAGTTGCTGCCTGTTTTTTTTTTTCCTGCTGTGTCCACAGCATTGACAAAACCAGGTGTTGCTTTAATTAACTGTGCAGCCTGAGGACACCCATGGCAATGCTTTGACTGATCCAGAAATGTATTTAAGCAAAAGTTTAATGATTTCAGATGGTCTGGGTTAGCAGTGTCCTGTGGTTAAAGGTGAGCACACCAATAGATCCCTGCTTTGGTGGATCGGGGAGCAGGTGCACATTTTCACAAGGCTTTCAATTTTTTATATTTTTTAGACAAATTTAAACGATGCTGTGGGGGGATTCCACAGCAAACTCCCCTTTTCAGGTGGGACCTGCAGCGCTGCAAACTGCCCTGGAGCTGTTCCTTTTTTGTCACTCTTTTCACCTTTGGTTTCAAAGATGGCCCAGGTTGACCTCCCGTGCTGCAGCCCCTGGGGCTTTCAGGCTTTCAAAGTTTGCTGATACAAGGTTAATTAGTGTAAAGTTTGACCCCTTGCCCCTCACTTTCTCTCTCTGAAGTCACAGAAGCTCTTGTGCCTTTTTATTTACCTTGCAGTTATCTCCTTTGTTCTCCCCTCCCTGGAGCACAGCTCTCTCCCCATGGCTCCAGGCTCTCTCCCTTTTCCCTCTCTTGCTGTCACGCTGAGCCTCTGGAGTTCTTTTTGCTGAAGAAAAGCCAGGGGGAAAAGTCCCCACAGCCCAGCTCTGGCATAATCTGATCTGAGTTTAATCCAATTTGCCTTGGCAGGGAGGTTTAGGGCTGGGATGGGCAGCATGGAGAGCAAACCTGGGCTGGCTGCACGGTGACATCCTGTGCCCTGCTGTGTCACAGCTGGCTTGGTCCTGGCCAGGAAGGTGCTGTGGGTTAAGGTTCAGAAAGGAACTAAAGATGGATGGATGGCCTGTGGAGAAAGGACCTTGCACCAGTCCCCAGCAGAGGAAGGAGCTGGGGCTGGGCAATAAAAACCAGTTCAGTGTGTGACTTCCAGGGCACTGGGGAGTGACTGGTTTCTGGGCAGGTCCTTGGCCTTGGAGGTGTCTTCCCAGCTGCTCTCCTGCTAGAATCATCTCTAGGAATTATCTTGTGGTCCCTGAATGATCTGGCTGCTTCTCCCTGCTCTCCTCTGAGGGGTGGAGGGATGTGGCTGTTCAAGCCATCAGCTGGGAGCACTGATGGATGGACTGATTGATAGAAAAACCTTTCTACATTTTAATAAAGCAGCTGCTGGAGCAGCTCTTGGTTACTGCCATCCATGTTTTCCCCTCACACTCAGTGACAAGGATGAGCAGAGCAATCAGACAAAGTTTTTATGGTTCATGGCATGGGTCTGTCCCCCCAGTCACTAACAAAGCTCCTTCCACGGCACCAACACTCCTTTTCCTCCTCAGGAGGACTCTGAAGGCTGCTCTTCTTCACTGTGCTCATTCCAGGCTTTGGGGATTTTTGTGGGAGCAGAGACTGAGGAGGTAGAGATGATATAGAACTGCTGCTTCCTAATAGTGTCAGAAACCAGAGATTTTTCCCAAGACTTTCAACCTTTTAGAGAGCTTTAACTTGTGCTGATGGTGGAAATGTGTGTCCATAATGCAGTTGGGGCCCATCTCTGAACAAAGTGTTCTTCAGGTGCTTGCTAATTTAGCACATGGCCAGGGTGCTTTGGATGTGAGGAGCATTTTCCTCATGTTTACAAAGGCATGAAATAGTGTTCCTTGTGTTAATGGTCCATTTAATAAAGGCCTTCCAGCTAGGCCATTCCAAGGCATTAATTGAACTTCTTGGGTGCTCAAGGCCATTAACCTTTGATTGGAGCCCACACCAGAGGCAAACTAATCACTCCAAGCTCTCCCCAGCATTATTGCTTCAGCACAGTGCAGGAATGGTGGATAAATCATTCACCACGATACCATCAGGGCTGCTGGGCTGCCATCTATTCCTAGTGGGGTACAGAATGTTACAAACCATGGCAATTAGTATTTGCAGGCACTGGGAAAGCTGCTTGAGTGATATACACGAGTTTAAAAAAAAATAAAGAGAAAAAAGGGAGGAGGAGAACAAGAGGAGCAGGGAGCTGAATGTTGGCAGGGAACTGCAGCCTTCCCCCGGGCAGGTGCCTCACCTGTGTGGTAGTTTGCTCTTATCTCTGCTGATCTGGACCATCTGCCAGGTCTTTTCCACCCCTGTGCTGGAGGCAGGGTTTGTTTGTGCCATAGTGATGCCTTATAACGGAGAGTGCTGTGCACATATCCAGAAAATCCAAAAGGATCCAGAAAAACCACTGGAGACAGTTCAGAGCTCTGTATTAGAAAGTTTATTTTCTCTTATGCTTTCCTTGCTGTCTGGGGTAGTTCTCTGGGGGATTTGTATAATTTTAGCAGTGACTTCAAGATGCAAATCGAAGTTGGTTTGCTGGCTCAGACCAAAGCTGACAGTCCTTCCCCAGGTGAAACTCACCCTGGCTCTTATGGGACTTGTCTGAGGTGACAGTGCTCAGGATTTCCTTGCTGGTTCTTTCTGGACTGCTGTAATGAGCTCTGCTCTGTGAGAACACCAAGAAAACAAATAAAAAATTGCACTGACAACTCATTCTTTCCACAGAGTTAAACCAACCAAACAAAAAGACCCTCCCAAACCTCATTTTCCCACCCTTGTTGGTCTCCTAATTGCTTTTCAAAGAGTGAGGCTTCCTCTCCTTCCCATCTGACTCCTCTGGGCACCCCCTTTTCCTTGGCTCTCCTGCTGGCTGAGTGCTGAGCTATCTGCTCATCTGAACCAGCAGGAGCTGTTTGGAGCTTCTCAGACCTCCAGTGGTGGCTGCATCCCAACACAACTTTGGTCTTCCCGTGCTGAGACACAAGCAGAGACCATTCTGGGAAGGAAAGGGCTCTGCCTGCCCAAAGCCAGAGGCTGGGACAAGCCCTCAGCATCAATCCCTGCTGATTCCAAGAAGCAGTTTGGACGGTTCTGGTGTGAAAAGCTGTCTCTGCTGCCCTGGGGCTGGAGGGGGCTGCACGGGTGGTAGCCCCCAGTTGCCAGTCCTAGCTCCCAATGAGGGGAACTTTGGTCCCAGGGACAATAAGAGCAGGATATTCTGTGTGTCCCTGTCAATGTGACCTTGGAGCAATGGGACTGGAGGGTGGAGTTCCCAAATTGTGTGGCTCCAGTGCTGAAGGGATCCAAAACCCTCCAGTGTGCTCATGAGCAAAATGAGGAGGAATGTGTAGCTACTGGCTTGCTTCTAGGACACTGCAGTCCCTAAGTCTAGCCTAAACTCATTGCCAGAGCAATGAAAGAGCAGGGATGAGTTTGAGGGAGTGCAAAAGAACATGAGCTCACCCTGGAGGTCTTAAGCTGCCAAGGTTTTCCTGAAAAGGGAGCTGACTCCATGCAGACAGAATACAAGGACTCAAATGTCCCCAATAGGAAAGTTTCTATTAAAAAACCCAAATCCAGACATGTGCTTTTTTATTAATGAGAAAATTCTTCTGTTGTTTATGAGATCAACCCTTTAAGGGGGGCAATGGGAGGAGAAGAAGAAAAGAAGCTGTTTGTTAGCAAAATGAAATCCAGACAAATATTTATAGCTACTTTCAAGTGGCTTGTTCTAACATGAGTCGACTATCCTTAATACCTTCCCTTTAGCACCATTAAGCATCTCACTGGCAGTCAGAACAAATTTATGAATGTCTTATAAAAGTCAACAAGCCGCAGGAAAAAAATAAATAAAAAAGAGCCTTATGCAAACAGTGCTTCATTGCAAGAACTCAAACAAAGAAGGTCACATTCATCATTTGCTCCCGGAGAGGGAGAGCCAAGGAGACGGATGGATGATGACACAAGACCTGGCTGAGTTTAAATCCCCACCTCACAGGAGTTTCTGGAGGTGCTGCCAGGGTGGCCACACTCTTTGCAGGCTGCTCTGCTGCCACATCTCACACGTTCCAGTTTAATTGCTGCTCTCCATCTGAGCTTTGGTGTGGCTGCTGGAGTCTGAGCTGCAAAGCCACTCGAGGAGCTGAATTCCTGTCCAGTGGAGTGTGCTGGGCAATGCACTCAGTAAAACTGAGTGGGGGAAACTTCTGTTGTTGGAGCCTGTCCTTCAAATGGAGGGAAGGAGATCAGCATGGGGGAATTGAGGGGAAATCAGGTGGTCAAATGTGGTTTCAGTGTGACCTAAAGGAACATTCCTGCTGGATTAGGATATCATGTCAATTTTCTCAGCAGCTTTTAAGAGTTGATATAAAAAGTTTTGGTAGTTGCAGGTGCTGGTTCCCCATTGTATTCAAACACTGTGATACACAAAATAGCAATTCATTATTGGAGCTTGATGCAGGCAATGAGGCTTTTTATCAGTTCTAGAAAGCTCTGAAGGCAGAAGGATGATTTCACCATGAAAATGCCATTCTTTCAGTGACTTGGTGACAAAGGGAGGACACCTGCATGGTGGTCCCTAGAGGTTAAAGCTGGGCTGAGCAGGGGCTGGGAGAGGAACAAAATTCAGTCCAGAGCATTCCCTGTGCTGGGGAGACATTTGGGACTGGGCTCAGGAATGGGGCATGGGGATAAGCCTGGCTTTAGGGAAATGTTAAACCAGTGAAGAGGTGGGGATTGTGGAAGGAAAATGGCTTGGAGGATAAGAGATGAGGAGAGATTTTAGTTTGTACAGAGGATTGTTAATCCTGGGTTAAACCTGGCACTGGGGTTTTTTTTCTGTACATAGCTGGGGTTTTGATTCCAACAAGAAAACTCATTTCTTGTGGCACCTGTGCAATTTCTGATGAATCCCTGAATTGTTTCTCAGCTCTCAAACCTGCACTCTATTTTCCCTGGCTTTGGGAAATCTGATCAGGTTTGGAACAGAGGGGGTTTGTATTCTTTTCTGCCACGATGGAGAAGCACGTGTGTGCACGCAGGTCCCACCCTGGCACAAAACCAGCAAACACAGAGCTGCACTCCGCTGAAATCAGAGCCAGGTCCCACCAGGTGATCAGTGCACCAGAAGGGAGCTCATCCCTTTAACCCCCACAGCTGTGAAATTCTTTGAATTTTGGGTAAATGCAGATCACAGAGTGCACTAAATTACTGCTGTTCTTGCTCTCCTGAACCTTGCTCTCTCTCTGCTGTCGTGCAAGGGATGCTGAGAAGCTCTGCTCCTAAATATAGGTTGGGAAGTCAGTGTTCCTTGATAGGATTCATGCTGCCTCCAAGTCAAATAAACCTTAGAGGGAGTGGGGCACAATTTGCTTGTGTCTGTTCTGGTTTATGCAGGGTGATAACCCAGTGGGAAGGAAGCTGTTGCAGGACATTTGTCATTTTTACCTGTTAGCTCATTTCCCAGCCAAACTGGGAGCTCTGTGCCCATGAGAGAGCCTGCAAGTGCATGGGAAGGGGAGTGGGAAAAACGACCCACAAACTTTTCATCATTCACACAGAAAAGAACTAAAGGAACAAAAAAAATCAAATCAGGGAGGATGAAAGACGCTCATGTTTTGAACAGGTTTTTTAGGGTTAAAGCCTGCCTGCTGCAGAGTTAGACTTTCTCCTGCTCTGAAATCATGCAGAAGTTAAACAGTTCAAGAGTATTTGCTGTTGTAAATTGTTATCCAGAACCCCAGTGCTTTTGGCTGCCCAGGCTTTATCTCTCATGCTTGTCTTTTCCTTCAATATTTAAGGTAATTTTCTGCTTTATGGTGTGACACAAACAAATAACAAACCCCTCAATAATTTCTTTAACCACTTGTTTTCTTTCAAACATTTTGTCTTGCTGAATTATCGAGTCAGCTGGAATGACCTTGATGTAAACAAATACTTTTGAACTCGTGTGAGGATCAAAGAGAGAAGAATGTGAAATGGAGGCTGGAATCTGGAAATGATCCATGTGAGGTTGGCATCAGTCTTCCATCTTTTATTCATTCATTATTTTTTTGGGATATGGAGCCCAGAGCAAATTTGCCCTGTTCAAAAGGGAGGAAAAGTGACTTTCAGGCAGCAGCACAATGGTTACAATACTGGCATTTATAAAAATTAATCTGCTTTGTTTCGTGCTTCAGCATGATCATCATCAATATAAATCATAAATGATGTGGAGTAAAGCCTCTGTTGTTTTCTGGTGGCTCTTTTGCTTGGATTCTATGACTGGACTGGAATTTTAGCTGGAAAAAGTTAAGCTAGCACTTAACTGCAGGCTAAAGTCTTTAAAAAGTGTGATTTTTCTGTAGAAATGCTCTCAGATTTTTTTAAGAAATGAAGAAGAGGGAGTTCAACATCACTAGGCTTTGCTTATGACTTTTAATTTTTTTTTTACTATTGCAAACTTTGAAACAAATGGATTAGCTCTTTGCCATTTCTGAAGGAAGCAGCCCAAACTGCATTTAAGAGTAAAGTTCAAACCTTGCTGCACTGCTCAGAGGCAATGAGGGGTGAGTTGTGCTGGCAGGAGCAGTTCTGCTTCACAGTTTTCCTGACTGCTGGCACTGGAATTGAGAGGAGGTTTTGTCATCTATTAAAAATGACATTTAGCTTTGCTTAAGGTGACTTAAAAGTCTAAAAAAAAAAAAAAAAAAAAAAGCTCTGGAAATTTCATGTGCTGCTGTGTGAACTGCAGAGCAATAGAAGCCCTGTTCAGAAGCAGCCTCTGATTTTTGTGAACCTCCCCTTTGAAATGCTTGATCTCAAGTCCCTGAGCTGAGCTGGGGAGCATCTGCAGCTTTCCTTGGCTTTAGCTGGATGAGAAAGGTGATTGTCTGTGAAAACCTGCTTTGTCCCTTAGGTTGGACACTCAGGATGAGAAGAAACACTTCAGCACCTGCCTGCCACACTTGCTGGTGTTATGGGGGCACTCAGAGCAGAAATAATCCAATTTCCCAGGTCTCCTGTATTTTATTTTGTAGCCTGCTCTTCCCTGTTGGTGGGTGGGAGGAACAAAAGGCTCTCTGGGGTCAAGGACAAGAGTGGTTTTCTCTTTAAAAAGTTCCCCATATCCCCCTTGATGTTGAAATTAATAAAATCCCCACTGTAGCTGTCACATCTCCTTTAGAAGTTTGTTAGGTTTCCAGTGAGTAAAAGGGTTAAATATCTAAAAAGTTGATTTTCCAGGCTTTTAGTGGAATTAAACAGTAGATAGGTTTTTATGGAAACCTGATTCTCCAGAAGCTGTAAGTTCCTAACAGCAACAAACAAATAAAATTTGACTTTTTTTTTCCCAGCCACACAATCTTTAAAATATTAATAGGGTTCTAAATTTTTTATTTGTACTAGTAATCATTTTTCCAGCTGTTGAGCTGATCAATACTTTCATTTTTCTTTGCTCCCAGCCCATCAGACATTTTATTTTAGTTTTTAACAAGAAGGAAGCTGCGTTGACTTCTTGGTCTTATTCCTAAAAATATATTTCTGAGTGCAATTAAAGGAGTCTTGTCACCAGTTCCTGGATTGCACAGAAGTCCTCTCTGATACTGCAGGGCAACATTTTGCAGGCATAAATATGGGAAAGAGACTGCTGCCATTGTGACAGAGCACAGAAATACTTTGTATTTATTTGTACATGCCAGCCCAGTTCTGACATCAGCGGCACCAGTGTAGATCTAAATCTTCTTGGGACATTGCAGTCCTGCTCTGTGGCGTAACACTGGGACAGAAAAACTCCCAGTAACTTTCCACTTGCCTCATGGAGACCCTCTGCTCACAAAAAAAAAACCCAAAAAAACCCCACAAAAAACCAAAAAACCAAAAAAACCAAAAAAAACCCCCCAAAAAACCCAAAAAATCCCACCACCTTTTCCTTGGAAAAATTGGGTTTTTTATTGTTTCTTTTGATTTTGTTGGGATAGGTGATGCCAGGGGGTTGGGTGGAGCTCAGAGTATGGGAAAATGGCATTCCCAGGACACTCCAACTCGTGTTAGACTCACTGCAAAAGAAACTTCACTCTTTTTGAGGGATACAGGGAGGATCCCTGAGCATCCTCTCCTGGGGCTGGAGTGTGGGGACAGACCTGGAGGCTGGCCAGGATCGTGGTGCAGGGGCACTGAGCACTGCCTGTGCTTCCAGAGCACAAATCCTCTGGAACTGAGCTGGATGTGCCCTTTGGAGTGGCCAGAGACCTTGGTGCTGCCAGAGGGTTGGAGGGGAGGAGGAGAAGGAAGAATGGAGGTGGTGGCTGAGCACAGACACTGCCTCGTGCTCTCCAGAGCTTTTCCTGCAGCTCTGACACTCCTGTCCTGCTTGGGGACACCTGACACATCTGCCCTGATTTGTTGGACAAAACACTCAGCCAAGAGCATCAACTCAATCACTGCTAAGAGCATCAGCCACGACTTCAAAGGGGCAGATGAGGAAACCAATGTCTGTACTGCTGCTGGTAATTTTGGTCCTCTCTGGTTTCTAAAAGGAGGTGCAGAGGGGAAGTTGCACAATCTGGGAACTTGAATGGAAAATGAAGAGGATTCACAGAATCAGATAATTCTCCTGAGGGGAAAAATAAACTCCCAAGGAAGAGAGTGGCTGGGTATTTTGAGCACAGAGGTTCCCAGCAAATGGGCATCTCCCAGACCTGGCTCTGTGTGGCCTCTGCTCTCTGTGCAGCTCAGGGTTTGGAGCATCCATCACTCCTGGCCAGGGGGTTTGTGCAGTGGAACAATGTGCCTTTATCCCAGCCCTGAGTGAAGCTGGGCTGGGTGGGTTGTACTGATGATTCCTGTCTTGATCTCAGCACTTTTGCTAATAAAGTGTCTTTCAGCTGCTGTGAGGGGATGAGGCAGAGCACAGCCAAGTGACACCAGCCCCAGAGCCACCCAGTCCTGCCTGCTGCACTTCAGCTCCCTCTTACTGCACTGCAGGTTTAAAAATAAGTTGATTTTCACTGATCAGTGTCTGGGTTTCTCTCTCCTTCCATCTCCATTAAGCTGGCACTGGGTTCCTGGGCAGCATTCCCACATTCCTTGGAGGAGGCTGCTCTTCACACCTGTTAAACACTTTGGGACCACGGTCCTGCAGATTCTCACTGTCCCTAAAGACTGGTGTGGGATGAGATCCTGCTCTCCTCTGTTTAGTTCTTCTAAAGGACTGGGCCCTTTGCTTGGACTGGTGCCCAAGCATTTTTACAAGTCCAGACTTTCACTCTGCCCCTGAGAGCTGCTAGGGTTTTTTCTCAGGATTTTGTTTATGTATGTCTCTCCCTGGCCTGGTTTTTAGGGGAGAGAAATGCACAGAAAAAGTGCTAAATGATCTTGATATATATGATAATTAGTTATTATTCGTAAATGAAAAATCAGGCTCTTACTTTGGCCTAATGCCCATCAACTTCCAAATGTCATTTCAGGAGGGAATGAGATATTATTTATTTCTAATCAGATTTTTCTTGTCTTCTCCTTTTACCTTTAATGCCAGAATTGGAATATTTTATATGATGCAGTTGGAAAGAGAATTTGTTCTGTCCAGAATCCTCTTGAGGAGTGACATAACCAGATAATAGACACAGTTATCTGTCGAATTGCACTGTACACAGAGCAAACACAGCTTCAAAAATGGACAAAATTATTGCTACAATACCCTATTTGTATTCCATGTATTACTTGTAAAATGCAGCTTATTCCTATTTGAGATGGAGTTCAGCTGATTTATTTTCTGTGTTGATGTCAGAAAATGGAGTGTCGTTTGAACCTGAGGCTTGCAGGTGAAGGAGGATAAGCACAGGAATAATTTCTATCCTGGTTTTGTAGACTCATTCCAGCATCTTTGTACCTCTGGTTCTGTGACAAGTTTTGGGCTGGCACAATGTAAACTGCAAATCTGTGATGAACCCAAATGGAAACTTCATAGGAAGATAATAAGCAACAAAAGCTTTTTTCTGATTTTTTTTTTTTTAATGTTTAGGGCCCACTCAAGGCACAAATAGTAGATGAATTATGCCCATGACAAGTCCCCAGAATGTAGCAAAACCTATTTATATGGAAGCTAAGGTAACTTAGATTTCCATAACTAAAACCATTTAATGTGAATTTCCCAATGTAAGAAATGAAAGGATGAGTGAGAACACGGACAAAGGACCCACATTACTTCTGCTTTAAAAATTAGGACAAATTAAAGCAGTTTGATCCCTGCCTCTTTCCTTACCTCTGCCTACTTTTCTGCTGTGCTGGTTCTCGTGGCAGTGGAACAATCCCAGCCATGTGCCCACCACTTTCCTGCCAACTCTGCCTATTGAAGGTCCTGGAGCTGAGGATTTGGCTGCTGGGGAATATCAGTTTAATGGGTTCCTGCAGCTTTGTTAAAATGAGGATATTGTACACAGCACCAGTGGAACTGGGCAGAACTGGTCCCAGTGGTTTCTGGAGGAAGGAATTTCCTCCATTTCTCCAACAATTTGCTCAGTTTGCCTGTGTGAAGTTTCCTAAACCTTCACAGTGACTGTGACCACAGATTGGAGAATTCAAGCAGAGTTTTTGCAGGGAATTGCAATATTTAGTGCTTGAGTCTGTGGGAAGGAACACAGACAGAGCTGTGCTGTGTCATCCCAGCAGAATTCCTGCAGCTCGGGTCTGATTTGGGTCACAGCATCCGTGCAAGGAGAAATCCATATCCCAGCAAGAATACAGGGATATTTCCCTTGATTGTGCCTTCACAGTCTGCAGATGAGAAACTTTTTGAACCAGAGATTTGTTCCTCTTTTTCCCTCTGAGATCAGTGGCAGCTGTGGGCACTCAGTAATCTCTGAAGCCCAGGCTACTATATTTAAGTGCCTAAATATAGATATAGAGGCCTAGGAGCCCATGGGTACCATTGAAGTGGACTGGAAACTTCCCATTTGCCTTTCTGGGGGTTGGCTCAGGCCCTATTTCAGGTAACCAGCTTGAAAAAAAAAGAAAGTAAAATTGGATTAAGTGGCTTGTGCAAGATGGTTGAACAAATGGGACAAATGGCTGGCAAGGCTCAGGAGCTCTGGATGCCATTCCTGTGCTCCCACTGCCAAATTAAATTCGTTCTTGTAGAGAAAGAGCTCGTGCTGGTGAGCCTGTTGTAGAGGTGGAAAGGCATCTTAATTGCATCTTCTCAGGGAACAGAGCTGCAGGGGTATTTTGTGCTGCCCTTTACAGCAGGGTCTGGAGAGCAGGAGCTCGCAGGATGCTGCAGCCTGATTTCTGCCTGGTTAACAAAGTGATTGAGACACAACCTCCATCTGTTGGTCCAGGAAGGAGTCACTGATTTCAGTCCTTCTGCTCGTCCTGAAGTGCACACACGTATCTGGTTGCAGAATTTTTTAGGATCTCTGAAACAAAGACATTTAGAGAGGGGGAAGGCAGGGAATCAGGATTTGCTGTAATGGTAAATTGTATAATTTGGGGATTTTTCCTGTTCAGGGTACAGCTCCTAACTGGTGGCAGGGAGATGAGCCAGCCTGGCAGGGAGCTGTGCCTCAAGCCTGTGCCAAGGCCAGATCCCTCTCCCTTTGAAGGCAGGGAGAGTCAAACCATTGACTTCACTGCAGTTGGGCTAAGCCTGTAAATAGTTCCTAACACTTGCATATTATTAGCTGCTCTCATGGCCAGATCTAAGCATACTTGATGTCTAGAGGAATTTGACTTTGTATACAGCCAGACATTCCTCATTTCTCATTAGCTGGGTAAACACAAGTGCAGAGAAGTTGGGTTTGTCCTCTCAACACAGTTGCTTCTTCCTGAGAGGGTGATGGATGGCCTTGTGGAAAATGTGTGAAATACAACATTTCTGGAAAGAAACCCATAGTTAGTCTCACAAAGAGCTGTGGCTGTGACAGCTGAGCAGGGGAGGCTCAGGCCAGGCATAGGTTGAAGTCTTTTGTGATGTGGGGCCTTTGGCATGTGCTCTGTGTGTCACAGAAGATAAGGACAGCAAGTGGGGGTTCAACAGCTGGGATGGGAATGGCAGGGAGCTGTCATCCATGGCTGTGGCAAAGGGCATGGGAGAGGCATCTGTAATTCTGATTATATAAACTGATTATATGGTTATATTACTATATTAAACTTGCACAGGGCTATAGAGTGGTTTGTGTTGGAAGGGACCTTGAGTTTCACCCAGTTCCACCCCTGCCGAGGGCAGAGACACCTTCCACTAGAGCAGAGTGCTCCAAGCCCCGTCCAACCTGGCCTTGAACATTTTCAGGCAACATGTGCCAGGACCTCCCCACCCTCAAAGGGAACAACTTCTTCCTAATATTTAACCTCTTGTCCCCCTCTGTCAGTGTGAACCCATTCCCCTTGTTCCTGATGAAGTTCCCTCTCCCATTTCCTTGCAGCACTCCAGGCACTGGAAGGGTCTGTGAGGCCTCAACCCAACCTTTTCTTCTCCAGCCTGACCAGCCCCAACTTTTTCATCCTGTCTCCATAAACCCCATCTCTTGCTTTTCTTCATCTTCTGCTCCCCAGCCCAATTTTACACTCATCCTTTCCCAATCATGCACCAAGAGAGTTCCACCAAGAGATCTCTCGGGAGGAAGAGCAACCAGCAGGTGCAGTGGCACCTCCCTTGAGTGGGCTGCAATGGCAGCGCTGCAGGAGCACCAAAAACTGGGGGCTGGATCCACACAAAGGAGGCTCTGAGGTGCCTGGGCTCTCTCTCCCTCAGTCACCACAGGAATGGCCACAAGCCTTGGGACTGGGTGATCCAGCTGGGACTGAGGTGGGAGAGGGCTCAGGGCAGCTGGGACAGGACAGGGACATGGCTTAGATAAGACTGGACACCTTAGATCTGCTGCAAGGGCTTCAAGTTGGGTTTATTATTTATTCAGTGCCTGTTTTGATCCTCATTTCAAGCTGCTGTGCCTCAGTCCATGCAGTGCACTTGTGGTTCGTGCTCCTCTCCTGAGAGCTGAATGAGTTGCATCCTGCCTGATATCTCTGGGCAAATTCCACCAAAAGGCATTGGGCAGCCACACCCAGGGCCAGAATTTGCTCCAAAACACCAGGGGTTGGTTTTTTCCCCCCAATGCTCTGCATGCAAATGCAAACACAAAGCAGTCCATTTTAATCTGCAGTTTCCCAGAACAAGGGTTTGGACCTGGATGTGTGGGCACGAAATGAGTCTAAAATTAGATTTACCTACCCTTCAATTAAGCTTGATATCTAAGCATCCGTGGGAATGATCCCCAGGCCTGGAGTTATTGCCTGCTGAGAGCTGGGCTCTTTCCCTCTCTGAGGGTAGTGCTGTATTGTTCTCTCAAGGGCTGTGTGAGTCACATCTTATACGAGTTGTTTTATCACTGTAATTAGTCTACATATTGAAGGGAAAAAAATAAAATAAAAGAAGGCTATACAAAAGGATAAAGGCAAAACATATTAGGAGCCCCTGTAAAATCCTGAAGCTCTCCATGTGATTTTTTTTTTTTTTTTTTTGTTGAGAAATAAAACATTTCTAACTTCTTTCATTTAGGCTTCCACAGAAAGCCAGAATGAAAATTCCTCGCCCATATGTCAGTGGTGTAATGCACATAATGAACAAAACTTCACAGATGGACTGGCTGATGCAAGGGACATTCTTTGATATTGACAATTACTGAGCTTTTGCTTCCTATGTTGCATAACTTTAGAAAAGTGCTGTAGTTCAGGGAGGTGAGAATTTCTTCCAGAATAATCAGTGGCACAAAGTAGCTGGAGGAAAAGGCAGACATTAAAAAGAAAGGCCCCCCCAACCAAAACCCTTTTTAGAATGTGTGGGCCCTTTTAAAAACAAATAAACAAACAAACCCCACTCTGATTTCACGCTTTCCTTTTTGACCAACGTCCTCAAGTTAATGGGTTTTTTCTCCCCACAGTTTATGCAATGATACAGCTCTTCTCACTGTCTTGGAACTTGTTTGTGCCCTTGGCTTCTGAAGTTTTTAAAACTTGTTTTAGGTTTTATTACAAATGCTTTATTTAAAGTAAAGGCCTTTTAGGAATGCAGGAAAATATTTGTTTTGAAGTCCAGCTTTCACCTTCGTTGCTTTCCTTGGCCAAAACTCTCCACTTATTGAAATTCACAAAGTTCTAGGACTTCAGATTTTATTTCCGTAACCCTCCTTGGTAGGTTAGAGATCAAATCCCTTCTGGATCCTGTCTCTGCCTTTCTCCAAAGATGCTTGGTGGTGAAGTGGTTTTAAAGCCTCCTTCAATCTCCTCTCCCAGTTATTGCTGGAGCAGAGAGGTGAAGTCAGAAAGGTTGAATTTACTATGACCGTGTGTCCAGGGCTTGGAAAAGCTTTGTGGAAAACAACAGTCTAGTTTGTATGAAAGAGGACATTTTCTTTTGCTGTTTTATTGAGATGTGTCATCCCAGCCAAGAACCTGGAAGACATTAAAGTCGATGTGATTGTCACAAACACTGAGGGTTTCATTTTTTATTTTTTTTTAATGAACCAGCTACGCTTTCAGAGAGTCTGAGGTGGAACAGCAGCCCACAAGGAGCTATGAAGGTGACATTTTGGTTATCCAGGAACAACAGTAACATGCAAGAGTTCTCAGTTCTACGTGTGTGGGGAGAATATAAAATTTTATGACGTGATGGTTTCCAATATAACGAAAGATATCTCACTCTTGGCATGAAACTCAGACATCCACCCATCCAAAACCTTTGCCTGAGGCCTCCCCAAACTCACACTCTCCTCCTTTGTTCCCCAGAGCTGCCTGGTTCCTGGGGCAGTCATTCTGTCCCCCAGGGAGTGTCCCTGTACCAGCAGACAGCACTGGCAGCTGTTTGGTGGCCAGATAGATTTGCAATATTTGCACGGAGGAGGTGTGCTCCCTTCCCTAAGGATCATACCTGTCCTCAGGGAGAGGTGTTTGTTCCTGAGTCAGATCAGCACCAGGCTGAACGCTTCCATGAGGGTTCTTTCCCTTCCATCTCCCCTCAGTCTGATTTCAGGTGCTGCACGTGATCATCTCTCCCCTCCTGCCCTGCTCGCTGGGACTGTGACCTCTGAGTGCCTCTCTCTCTATTTCAGGCACTTTGTCCTGGTATTTTCTGGCCCAGAGCCTGCTTTGCTGGCTGGAGCAGCTTCCCAGGGACTCTCAGGCAGCTGGGGGTTGAGCTGGGAATGGAGTCTGTGCTCCTTGAATCCCACTGGAATGCTCAGCCTGCTGTTGCTGCCTTTGCTCTTCCAGAGGAGCTCCAGAACACCAACATTCTGCTGAAGCTGTAGCTGGAACCCTGGGTGCCACGAGGGACGTGCATCTATTTATTTTTGGTTTATTAAGGATGGCCACCTTTGGAAAACAGGTCTATCCACAGCTTCCAGGGTTGCAGCTGCCTGATCCCCTCTATTTTGAAGTAATTTGAAGCCAAATATGGCTCAGAATAACGTATTTATCCATCTATCCATTCTTGAACTTGGATAAGTATCTCATCACTGTCAAATGCTGTCACATGCTTCAAGCAGCATTTGTGTTTGATCAGTATGACATTTCCTTGGGGAAGGGGAGAGAGTGGTCCCACCTCAGATAATCCATGGCAGAAGGAGGGAAGTGAGCTCCTGATTTATTGTTATTGGCTGGGTGTGGCATGATGCAACTGCTGCACAATAGAAAATGTGGTTGCATTTGTAGGCTGAATGATTCCTAGCTGAATTTCCATTCAGTTTTGGCCTTTCCTGCTCATTCATCACTGGTACACAGGCCATAATTTCCTTCAGCATATTTTAATTCCAGGGTAGCAACTGGTTTGCTAAAAGAGGTTAATCTTTGGGATTTTACTGACCTTTCTGGGCTCACTAATACAGAATAAAAACTCAAGATCCAGATTCTATAAATTAACTGAATCAACTTTGAATTAACATTTGAATTAACTATAAATTAACTGATTTAACTTTGTTAAAGAATATACGTAATAATGCTATTTTCTCCTTGACTGGATGTGTGTGTGGCATTCCCAAAGTTAACAGGGATCCTGAATCTGAGGATTAAGACTCCACTTGTTCTTTTTTTTTCAAACCTCCCTCCCAGTAAAGCAACTTTTCTCTTGTGTTTAAATAAAGTTTCCTGTATTTCACTGTGCCCATTGCCCCTTGTGCATTCCCTGGATAACATTGGGAAGATCTCACTTTGTCTTCTTTTCTCTCCCTGTTAGGTATTAATCCATGAATATCTGTATTCCTGCAGCTATGCAATTTCCTGAAGTCTTCACTGTTCATTTAAAAATAGGATTTTTGCTTTCTCAGTCAGAGAAATGCCGTTTAGCATTTCTCCTCTGGGCACAGGAGCCAGGAGGAATGTGGCATTTGGACCAGAGATGATCTCCAGCCCCGTGCTCTCCCCTGCAGGACACTGCCTCCCCTCTCCTCTGCAAGGAGATAAGCACACCTATGGCACCCTGCTGTTATCACACCAGAATATTTAGCAAATGGCTTTTTGTCCTCCTTGGACACGTGTCCCCAGTCCTTGGCATGAGGGGATGTCACCTGGGAGCTCCTGCTGAGACATTGTCTCACCTACCCTTCCTTTTTGTCTCACCCACCTTCTCTGCCTTATTATAACTCAGCGAGGGACAGAGCAAATGTTGGCTTCCCTGGCTGCTTAGCACAGTGGCAACTCTTAAAAAAAAAAAGAATTTAAAAAAAAAATTAGTCCTAATTAAGGAGTTGTCCTCATGATTTGTGGTTTTGTATACTGGCAAGCAGGCCAAGGCTGTCTGATTTCATTTCTGTAAAAGAATGTAACTCCAGCTCCTTGCCAGTTTATACCATTCCCCATGCAGGGCAGTAGATAATTTCTCATGGTCCCAAAGCTTTCAACAATACTCTATTATGTTTCATGACTCATAAATGGGCTGGTGCCCATGGAAAGCCATGTGGCTCTGTGCAGGCAGCACAGCTCCCTGCAGTAGGTTTGAACTGATTTCATAGCCTCCAGACCTAGCATGGTTTATTATTTTTATGACTTGCTCACTGCTCTCATTGTTGCTAAGACCATATTGCATCAGGGATAAAATTCAAGGCCCTGGTGCATTTCTGTGCGGAATGAAAAGCACAATTTGTGGAGCTGCCATTGGAGGCAGGAGAAAACAAGACCAAACAACAGGCTGAACTCAAGTCAGATCTAACAGCTCCTTGAGATAAGCAGCTCCTGTGAAGTGCAGGGAGCTGATAGATTTGATATTATCTTCACTGACAGAGTGTGGGGATTATTCTTGGCTCACCTGTGCACTCAGGGCTCTGCTGATGGACGTTGCCCACCTTCACTCTTTTAAATCAGAATAAACCCAAGGCTTGGAAAAATAGGATAAATAATCCTGAGGCTGCTCCTGCCACAGAGCTGAATCAAAGCAGCCAACTGTGACTTGCAGAATTCCTGCTCTCAGCCTGCTGAGTGTGTGCAAACACGAGCGAAGCCACAGCCCAGCCCTCCACACCTGAGTAAAGGCTGCGAGATTTTAGCGCTCTGTTTATCCTGCCTTTATTAATGCCCATGGAAAAAACTGCTGGCTGGCTTCTGTCCCCAGGATTTTTTAATCCTATTGTGATTTCCTGGGGTTTTGATTCGGCTGGCGTGATCTCAGCAGCCTTGTGATATGGGGAGGGCTGGGGTGGAGTGGGAGCCAAGAGGGGATCAGCGCAGGAGCGTTGAATGGAGTGGTTTTGTCTGTTGTTGTAAAGCTGTTTTGTAATACTCAGATAACTTATTGAAACTGCTGCCAGGTACTCTTGCAAGCATATGACTGTGGAAATAGCTGCTTGAGTAATAAGAACAATAGAATTTGAAAAAAAAATTATTTATATTATTATTTTTTTTAAAAATTAGCTTGGGTAATAAAACCAAACAAACAGTATTGCTTTATTTGCCTAGTTAGATCTGTTTTCAGATTCTTATATTCCAGGCTATGACAATATTTGGGTTGTAATAATACAGGCTGAGGACTTATTTATTTTATTTTTTTTAAAAAAGAATAATCCCTTTTCTTCAAATATTTGTTCAGTTTCTTGTGGAACCATTTATTCAGTCTCTGATATTTGAATTTTCAAAAAATTGCTTTCAGATTTAGCCTCAAAAGAACATGGGATAAAGCATTTAAAAATGCACCTTCTTATTGTAGTTGCTCCTTGTTATATAATTTCCCATTTGCTATTTCTTTCTTTTCATTTAGCCACTTGGGGAGTTTTTAATGTACATATTTACTTGAGAGGGTTGAATAGATTTGGTCTGGTGACAGAAAAGTACGTTCCATAAACAGATCTGTTCCTTCAGCAGAGCTTCATCTGTTCAGCAATTTTTTTTTTTTTGGAAGGAGTCGCAGCATTAACATTGGGAATGGGCACGGCTGCTTGAAACAATCACTGGGCATTTGTACAGAGAGCAGGGGCTGGAGTCAGGGAGCTTTGAGCAGCAAAGCATGTGTGGATCTGCTGGGATGCCTAATGATTCATTTAGAGCGCCCTGCTTAATGATTCTAACGAGCAGATGTGGTAATCCTGCTGCCATCCTCACCACCTCCCTCACCCCTTTTCCTCCTTGCTATTTCCAAGCAAATGAAAAGCCAGGCTCCAAGCCGGGCTTAGGCAGGCCTGGCTGGCAGCAGGGCTGTGTGTTCAGCACCTTGGGCAAGATGCAGAGCCCAGGTGGGATCCAGCTTTCCCACAGCCTGGCCCACGCTTGTGGCTCCCATGGATTTCCCACGAGCTCCAAGAGGGAAAATTCCCCGCTGTGGACCCAGCTCGGGGACTGCAAAGGGAGGATGCAGTGCCCAGCTGTAATTAAAAATGCCTTCCTATTAGCCCGTGTGGCTGGAGCCAAAGGATCCGTGCTCTGATGCTGAGGGAGGCAGGAGCACTAATTAATTAGCTGGATGAGCTTTTCCATTGCGCAGAGCCCGGTCCCATGACCCAAGACAGCTTTCCTTGCGAGGCAAAGGGAAGATTTACTTATTAAAGCTCAAGGCAAAGGTACGGATAGATAGGGAAAAGTTTTGGAAACAACCTAAAATCCTTGTAGTGCAGAGCAGCCCGGGGAACTGTTTGCCCAATTTTCATGCAGAATGCCCTCCTTCCATCCCACCTCTGACCAACTCCAGACAGCCACCTGCCTAGACATGCTCCTTGGGGATTTTCCCCTCAATTCAAATGCAAATGCTATGCTGATCACTTGCTCCGGAGGTTGGAAGCTGCTCTGGAGCAGTTACATGAATGTTTTCCCCAGCAGCAGAGGCAATTTAGTTTTGCCCCCATGTTTGGCCACTTGCTCTTGGCACTGTCCCACGCAGTTCATTGCCCCCCAGTTGTGCTGAGGCAGCTCTTTGTGGAGACGTGAAATCATCCAAAATTAAAAAAAAAACCCAACCTGACTCAAAAGAATTTTCCCTGACCCAGTTTATCACAGAGTCCCACAACCAGTTGCATCAGCACCTGGAAACAGGAGGTAAACTGAGGTGTGGGGATGGGAACAGGAGACCTGGGTCAGGCAGGACAGTAGGAACTTCTCAAATTTGATTTTTTGCTGGAAAAGAAGTTGTATAAATACATCTCCAGGCTGTGGTGGTGCAGTAGCAGACCTGTGCACCCAGAGGCAGTAAACTGGTGTAGGTCAGGGTTGGGAATGCAGCTTTTCTGTTGAACACAAGATGCAGAATCCATGCAGGATTAAGAAAGAACTGGAAGTGGCACTCAGTGCTCTGGTCTGGTGACAAGGTGGGGATTGGTCACAGGCTGGACGTGATGATCTTGGAAGTCTTTTCCAACCTCGGTGATCCTGTGACTGTCTGTTTTGCCACCTTATTTCAGATTTATGCCGTAGCAGGAGGATGGAGAACACTGGAGCTGGCAGAAGCCAGAACGGTGCAGGCAGGTGGTGTTTGCCCTGGCATAAAGCCTGCTGGGACAAAGTTGATGTGTTGAAATGTTTTGAACAAATTGGAGCTGACTTACCCCCTTTGTGTCTTATCCATGTGGCATTTTCAGGCAGGATCCTGGTGTTTTTTCTAACCCAAGGCATGGATGTGAGGCTGCTTTTCCCTCATCCCAGCTCTTTGCAGGAAGCTGTTGAGTTCCTGAGGGAGATGTTTCCTTCCTGCCTCCATGGTTTGCAGCTGGGGCTGTCCTGTGCCTCTTGTGTCACCAAAAGTGTGATTCAGACCACAAACACTGCTCCACACCCTCCCTTTGCTCCTCACAGAGGCTGCACAAGACCTTTAGATTTGCCCTCACAACAGCAATGAGGCTGCACTGAGGTGCTTTCCTGGACACACAATCTTTTGGGATAAATCTGCCATTTCCCGCTGTGAGGATTTGGGGTTCCTGAGGAAAGGGGAAGAGCAAGCATCTCCCCAAAGGCTGAGGCAGGTGAAAGACGTGGCTGTTTTTGCATCACTGAGGTGAAGCCCAGAGCAGGAGGCAGATGGAAAATGGGAGTAATGTGGAGTTAATGCTCTTGACTCGTGTATTCATTTATCCAAAGCACACAGCTTTGCAACCCCTTCTTTGAGAATTGCTCCAGAAAGTCTGGTTGCTTCTGATGTTTCACTCTGTGCTGTAGCTCCTGGCCTCGCTTCTGGCTGGCAGATGTGGACAGAAGGACAGACAGGTTTGGGTTTGATGCCCACCAGGAGCAGAGCCTCTCCCGTGGGGCTGCTGTTGAGGAGATGCAGAGCTGAGGGGCCAGACAGTGCCTGTCAGAGAGCAATTACTGTCAGAGAGCAGATTTGCAGATATAATGAGTTAATGCCTAAACAAAATTAGTTAGAGCCTAGTTAAAGCAGCGTGCTGTGTCTGAGGAGTGGTAGAAGGCAATGCCTTTGGACATGCATTGAAAATGGATTTTTTTTCCTTGGAAAAGTGAGCTGCTGGCTCAGTACAAAGTATGGTGTTATTGAATAAATGTCAAAATCTGTAAAACACAGGCCCAGAGGCTGGAGCAGCATGCAGTGCACAGCTGAGGATTGTTTCCCAGCACAAGGGCTCTAAGTCTGAGCACATGAGCAGATCTGTGCAAAAAGCTGATTAGGTGCATTTTCTGGAGAGGTACCTGGGGTATATCCACAGTCCCAGTGCTTGAAGAGGCAAGTCTGAGTGTGAGTGTGAGCACTGGGCTGGCAAAGTGTCTTTAATGATGAGGTTTGGATACACAGCTCAACACACAATTACTTTTGTTTCCCTTTTCTTCTACTTTTTATTTTTTCATGATTAGCTGAAGTTCCTAGAGGATGCTTTGTTCTGCTATAGCGCCCTTTCCCTCATTCAAACCAACTTAGTGTGCTTTCCTGGACAGCAACCAAGTTTATATTTGTGCCAGCACCCCAAGCTTGTGCTGACTTGTTCCATTGTGGCAAAAACTGCTAATGAGTGCAAATGTGTTCCTGGAAAACCCTTGGTGCTGGAGAGGCATCTCTGACTGGAATGATGCTCCTGGCTATGAAATAGCTGAACACCTGTTCCTTGCTCAGTGCAAAACCCCCCAAAAACCAACAAAGAACCATAAGAGCCTCAGGAGCTCTGCTCCCTTTTTAATTTCTGGGTGCCCCCTGTCTGCAAGGCCTGCTGGTCAAACTCAGGTTTTAATTTTTTTGTGCCAGTCACTCAAAATTGCCACATTCCTGCACCCACTCAGGAGCAAACCCTGCTCTTCTCACTTGTACAAAAGATTGAGGGTTGGCCATGAAGAAACATTTCCTGCAAGACCCAGAAGGAGGCAAACTGATATTTGGAAAGCTGTTTGGCTTGGGGACTTGAGGGGTTTTGTTTTAAGGCTGACCTTTAATCCCCTGAGTCCTGCCTAATCAAAACTGGGTACTGGGCTGTATTTATGGCTTAGATACATTTGTTATTTGCTTGGAGTGGGATTGATCTGCAGTTTTATATCACATCTGCCACCAGTGGTGGATTTATTCATACAGAGAAGCTTCTTGGCTTTTTCCATCCCTGGAAGTATCCAAGGTCAGGTTGGACAGGGCTTGGAGCCACCTGAGATAGTGGAAGGTGGCCCTGCCCATGGCAGGGGGTGGAATTTGTTGATCTTTAGGGTTCTTTCCAATCCAAACCATTCTCTGATTTTATGGCAATTTGTTCATCTTTATGGGAGCAGATCTGGGGTGGAAGAGAACAGGAGTAGGAAAAAGTATCCCTGAATAGCTTAATATTCATGTTAAAAACAAACAACAAAAGAAAACATCCCACAACACCACCCCCAAAAAACCAAACAAAAACCTGCCTGACCAACAATTGCAAAATTTCCAATCAAATAAAAAGCCCACCCCACTCAGAGTCAGGCTTTCAGTTTGTACCATCAGCTCTCACTGAGCAGCAGAGGAGCTGGCCTGTCCACACACAAACTCACAGCTGGCTCTCCCTTTCTGCAGCTATTTTGCCATCTCTGTGGTGTTTTTTAAATTATTATTATTTTTTAAACAGCACATGAGTTGCATCACCTCCAGCTTTGAAGGTTTTGCTGATAATCAGAATGGACTTTCATCTCTGTCTGTGTCCTGAAGGAAATGGAGATTAAAGGCTCTCCTGAGCACCAGAATCATTTGGCAGCTATGGTTCATCTCAGGGATCCCTAACTCCTCCAGGGCTGGGAACAAACAGTTCTTGACTGTTTTCAAAATCCATCTCCACCAGGCACTTCATCATTTTGACTTTATAATACATGTGTTCACAGAAATATATAGAACCATTTTAATAGCTTCAAGCTGTTCTAGGTTGATCTACCCTGGTAGGTACTGGCAAAATCTGAACCTATTACTTCATGAGCTGTTGTTCAAGAGACCTGGATGGGTCAGAGGAGTGGAAATGGAAAATAGTTTGGTTGTTTTTCTTTTTCTTGGGCTCTGGTGTGAATTTGAATACCAGGCAGCCTGAATATTGCAAATTATGAGATTATTTAAGGTGTTTCAGGTCAATTTCTAGGGAGCTGAAGAATCATATGGATTAGCTGTATGGAGCAGGATGTAGGATTTTCCTTCTCTTGTTCTGTCTTTGCCAGAAACAATTGATCAGAATGGTATTAAAGAGTAATGAAAAAAAAAAACAAACCAAGATAAAAAGGAAAAGAGGGAACAGCTGTTTACAGTGATTAGTAATGGGGTGGAAGGCAGGCAATGGTTCAGGATGTTTTCCCAGCCTGAAAAAGGTGCACAGTTTGGTTTTTTTGCAGCTCATTATCAGAAAAATGTGCCCCAAATGTGGCAGGGAGGGCAGGGGCTGACACTGGGGTGGGGCTGCCCCTCTGTGGGTGTTTGGGGACAGTGGAGAGGTGACAGTGACCCTGGTGCCAGCTCTGCTCAGGGCAGATGTGCATTGCTGGGATTTCAGTGGATCCCAAAGCAAAGCTCCACAGCTCTGCTCCCCTCCAGGCTCTGAGCTGCTGCTTCCAGCCTGGATTGCCAAAATCAGACTTTGCAGAGAGAGCACAACTCCTGGGTGAGCCCAGCCTGCCGTGGTAGAGACTGCCACAGTCCAAAGCAGCACACTGTTTTCAGGAGGCTTCAGACGGTTTTTATGCTAGCATGCATGCTTTTTGTACATTCTTACAAAGCTCCTAAGTTTACACTTTACCCATTGGTCAGGAGAGACAAGCAAAGTGCTCACTGGAACAGGCAGTTGCAGCTTTCTCTTATTTATCCTTCTTTTTTCTTGGTTTCTATGTCAATGACCTTGGTAGAGAATTCTTTCAGGGGTGAGCATGGATCCTCTTACCAAACTTCTCTCTGGCTCACAGCAGTGGCTGTAAAACCTCTTCCACACCAGCCTGATGCAGCCACCTCTGAGGGAGAGCTTTGAGAGCAGCACTCGAGCACAAACAGTCAATATTTGTACGTTAGAGCTTTCAACTGTTCTCAGTAGAAGAATAATTATCTAATAGTTAACACACTCCAGCTTGGAAGTGGGAAGTCAAATCCTTTTTGCCTGCTGTTACCTTAGTTACCCTGTCTGTATGTTGGGGATAAAATGAGAACCCCCCCCAACAGACCTGGGGAGCTGTTGCAAGTGTTAATAAACGTTTGCACAGCTCTCTAAAGTTCTCTGATTAAAGTGATTCTGAACTTGTGAAGTGTTAAAGTCTTTTTGCAGGCTTGGCTGCAGTGAAAAATGACTGGAATAGAAGAAGCTGAGTCCTGATTTTGAGAAACTATTGCAAGCAGAATTTGAAAGAGGATGGTTAGATGTTAAGCTGTAAAAAATCAGAGTTTTTATATATTTAGAGAAAGGCAGACCTTGTGATATTGACATAATATTCCATTTTTTTCCAATTTTGCCAAGCCAAACAACCCTATCTCTTGGTAGAAATTCTGAGAAATATACTTTTATCTTCTATTAAAATGTGCTTAAATGTGCTTTAATTATTATTACCCTTTCCAGACCATCAGAAGTACAGACAGAGATGTCTCCCATAGCAGCTGTTCAAGAGACTTACAGGGAGAAGAATTCACAATTAATTCACATAATCTCGGTATTAGATCCAGAACACCCTTTGCCTACCCTGTTTGTCTCTTTTTAAAAAATTTTATATGAAAAACTCCAGGCTAGGCAGTGACTGTTACCTCCCTGTGGATGTTTAGTATCCAAAGAGCCTCACTCTTGGCTTTTGGATGGTGCTGTGTTAAAAATGTTTAATAATAATAATAATGATCCCAGTGTTAATGGTAAGGCAAGAAGATTTAAGTTTCTGGACTATAACTGGCTTGTGTCCTGCTCTGCAGTAGCCAGGGGCAGCAGAGCCTCCAGCCCAAGCTGCAGCATCAGTTACACCCAGAGAGCTTCAGAGAGTCATGGACAGGAGACTGGGTGATGTAGGTCTAATATCACCAAAACTGGAAAAAAAGAAAGCTGGTAGTTGATTTTTATAATCCTATATCTATATCCATATCTATATGTTGCATTTACATTATCTGAAAAATCCCTTTGGTCTTCCCATTTTTCTTGTGGGAAGCTGAGAAGCCTCAGAAAAAGGAAAACAATTTTTATCTCATTTGCTTCTCCTGTGTTTTGCTCATGTGAAATGTGCTTAGAGATTGTTTACCCACAGGTGATTGTTTCATTGGTTTCTAGTGTGAATTGTTTTCACTCATTGACCAATCAGTGCCAAACTGTGTGGAGACTAAAAAGAGTCACAAGTTTTCATTATTATCTTAGCATTCTGTATGTATCCTTTCTGTATTCTTTAGTATAGTTTAGTATTCTTTAATATAATATCATATCATAAAATAGTGAATTAACCTTCTGAAAACATAGAATCAGATTTATCATTCCTTCCTTCATCGGGGCTCCCTGCAAATACATCTATATCTATATGTATGTATATATATATTTAAAATATTTTTTAATGGAGGGCCTAGATGTAATAAATCCTCAGCAGGCTGTTTAGAAAAGGCCAAGGCCAGTGCCAGACTCGGGAGGATGGGTGTGGGCAGGGCTGTGGAGGGAACAGAGTGGCCTGTCTGAGCCGGCCAGGCAGACTCCTGCAATTACATCTGAGAGAGGAGCTGCCCACGTCAGTGAAAAATGAAGAGTATTTCTGTCACCCATGGCTTGGTGCACAAATCAAAGAGAGGGAGCTCACTTAGCACTACATGCAAGAAACCCCAAAGCCTGGCGTGTTCCAAGAAGCTCAAATATACCCTGTCCTGACTGCTGGGAAGGGAAGCAAACGTCTTGGGTGGTTTGCACGTCATGCCAGGGCTGCCAAGCAAAGCCAGGGCTACTCCCTGCCACGTGGAGAGGAGAATTATCAGGGGAAAAAAAATCTGGGAGGGTTTTTTAGTTGGGTTGGTGGTGATAGGAGTGCTGGTGTCAAACTGGAGGGGATCTTAAATCCCAAACAGTGTGATGGGGCACGTGTGGTTAAATACAGAGGAGCCTTGGGAAACTCAGCCCTAACTCCTGCTGGCAAAAAGACACCCTAAAAAAGGTGGTGTTGCACCTACAGGGTGTCCTTTCAAATCATAAGAGTGTTCTAGAAACACCCTAAAAGCTTTCTAGGGCTTCCCAAATGAACCCCTGCCCCAGGAATTTCACCTTTCTGCAGCAGCCTCCTGGGAATTGCCTTGAATGGGTTCAGTTCTGAAGGGCAAAAGCAATTAGTGATGCTTTTGTCCAAGTACCATGCAGATCAGGTTAATGACATGTAAAAATCCTGTTGAGAGCTGTCTAAGGTTTGCTGGTACATATAATTTTATTGATTTACAAAACAGTTTCATTTTTCTTAAGCAATTGTCAACATTCTTAAATAGATGGAGAGCAGCTTATAAATTGTAGTTCTGTCAGTTCCTTACTGACATCGGCTAATCTTGAGGCTCAGTGGAAAAATAGGGCAGAAGAAGACTGAACTGAGTAATGAGATTCCAGACTGATTTATTAAAAAATATATTTATTTAATTTAAAAAGTTTATAGGGTACATAAGCACAAATGTTGATTGTACATAAAACATATTTAAATGCAAACACATAGTGTCTAGGAAATACCCAAAATATTCCATAAGGGAAGATGAGAAAGAGAATAAATCCAAGATTTTCTGGTCTATGAAATTATATTCTAAGGAAAGTAGAGAACTTCCCCATGATACTAAAATGGAATGGGGAGAAAAAAAAAAAGGCAAAAATTCTCTGACATACCTCAGTGGAATAATGCAGTGAGAGAGATAAATCAGTGATTCCCAAGATATCCATGGATAGTTTCCATCATGAACAACTTTAGCCAGTAAAGCAACTTTTGAGCTTGGATGAAGGGTGAAATTTTGAAACCCTGAGTCTGTGGGGTGTGATTCACCTGCCCAAATACAGAGATCTCCATCTGTGCTCGTCTAGACTGCCTTTACAGTCAGCACAGAGCAAACAGGCATTTCTAGGGCATGATTTGCCTTTTCCTAAAATAGTCATCTGGGATATGTCAGGCAACTGCTTGGAGACAGAAGTCCAAAGATGACTTAGCAGTATGGAAATCTGTGAGCCAGAAAATCGTGTTCTGCAATTCAGAGCTCGCTTCTGAAAGCCGAGGCTTTTTTTTTTTTTTTTCCAAGACCTACGTGGAGAGCCATAAAACACGAGGTTTCAGAACCACAACCTGACCTGAACCACAATCCCTGGCTGAGGATCCATCCCAAGGGAGCTGTTCCCTGCAGGTCCGAGCTGGGAATGGGACTGGGATGGGACCCATGATGCAGCCGGCCCGTCTCAAACCATTTGGAAAAATTTCTTCCTGGAGAATAATTGGGTTTTCAGTGATTGCTTTGTGGCTGGTTTTTAATCCTTTCTTCCCACAGAAAGTGTAATCCCAGCAATCTCGGAGGAGTCTGTCGGAATCAGCCAGAGGAGGGCACTTTTGAGCTTTGGGAGACCTCTGGGCCAGTGGGGCCGAAGGTGCTGCGTGTCCCATTTGTTTTATTTGCTGGTCACATCCCTAAAATCCTCCAGCAGTAGGCTGGGGTCGGTGTCTGTGCCCTGGCACGGGCTGTGGTGGCTCCCATCCCTCCAGGCTCCCTTCTCTTGGTCGCCAGTTGTGGTTGTGTCTGTCAGGAGGTGGCAAAGAGCCAATGGTTTCTCTTTGAGGGGTGAGAAAATCCCAGGATGATTGGGGTTGGAAAGACGTCCAAGATCACAGAGTCCAGCCTGTGCCTGATCCCCACCTTGTCCCCAGCCCAGAGCCCCGAGTGCCACCTCCAGGGATGGGCTCTCCAAACCTCCCTGGGCAGTTCCAGTGCCTGAGCACCCTTTCCATGGGGAAATTCCTGCTGGTGTCCACCTTGAGCCTGCCCTGAACCATCCTGAGGCCATTCCCTCTTGTCATGGTAGCCCACCTGGCTGTCCCCTCCTGTCAGGAGTTGTGCTGAGCCTCCTTTTCCCCAGGCTGAGCCCATTCCCAGCTCCCTCAGCTGCTCCTGGTGCTCCATTCCCTTCCCCAGCTCCGTTCCCTTCCCTGCACACAGCCCTCAGTGTCCATCTCACTGTGCAGAGCCCAGAACTGGACACAGCCCTCGAGGGGCTTCACCTGTGACAAACAGAGAGGGGCAATCGTTGCCCAAGTCCTGCTGGCCACACTGTTTTTGGTGCAGACCATTGTTCTCCTTGCCCACCTGGGCACACTGAGGGATCCGTGCTGCAGACTTTGGGTGTGGATGAAGGTGCTGGTGCCTCACTTCCAGGCTCTGGGAGCCTGGAGCTTTTCCTGCAGGAGATGGCTGAGCCAGCTGATGCCCTGAGATTCTCCTGTGCTGGTGGAGTGAGAAGGGCACAGCCTGGAGGTTTGGGGCTGCCACACCATTGACTTTTCAGCTATGGCCATGCTGGAGCCAAGCTGATGGCCTGGGCCAGCTTTTGCTTTTGCTGTGGCTGGAGGCCCAAGACAGGACACGGATTCTTCCCTGTCACTCAGCCCCGGGGCAGAGGTCATGTCCACATCACCAGGATGGTGATATCCATGTGATATCCATTGCCTTGTGGTGGTTTGGAAGTGTGGGAGTGCTTGGCTTCCTTTGGGACACTCCTGCCCTGGAAAGGTCAGGCCTCCGGGCTGTGAAGTCAGAGATGGCCTCAGCAGCCACTCCTGCAGAGAAGTATTTTCAGGGAAAGTATTTAAAACACGAGCAGCAGGGGAGTGGGGTGGAAATCGCAGGCAAAGTGAAATCCGTAGGTTTTGTGCATATGTTGGCTTTAAAGAGTGGGGGACCCCTGCTGAGCTTCTTGGCACGGGAGCCAGGCCGAGGAGGACATCAGCAGATGGGTTCATTACCGAGGCATTTTCATTATCACCCTCAGGGCCAGCCCCTGTGTCCTCCTGGTGGGAGCATGGGAAGGAACACCGTGTTCCCAGCCTGGGATGAGAGCACAGGGGGAAGTGCTTGCCTGTGGGACAAAAAAAGCCACGGTGCCTGAGCTCACCACACAAGTTCATGCGAGGAGCTGCTGGTCCTAAAGCCCTGCCTTGCCTCAGCCTGAAGGTGTGAAATTCAGATGTACCATTAAGGATCACTAAGTGCCAGTGGGAATCTGGTTTATCTCAGAGGAGGCTCCCCTGGGGTGACCCTGTCAGGGCATTAATTCCAGTGGAGCTCACTGGAACTTATGCAGAGACAACAGCAGCAGACAGAACTTCAGCACACAGTAAATCTTGGAGAAGCCAACATGAAGGTATTCCTACTGAAAATGGACTCATGCCTTGAATTTGTCCTGACTTAGCTTGTAATGGTAATTCTCTGAAAGCAAGGAAATGGTAATTTTTCAGCATTCAGGCTCCTTTAAAAATTCATTTGCAGGAACAGAGGTATTCAGTTAAACTGATAGCACTGCAGTTCTTTCCCAGGCAATTGTTAGGTTTTGTGCAGGCTCTTATCTTTCCCAGAAGTTGTGATTTGCAAACAAATAAATCCGTGTAAGGCTTTGCATCCCTTGGTCAGGCTGTCATGGCTGCATTGGTGCAAAAAAATGGTTTCTTCTCTGGTGTTATTCTCACTTTTTCCCTCCAAGTGAGTGTGTGACCGTGGATTTGTGGAGAAATTTGCTCTCAAATCGGGATGGAGAAAGGTCCAAAAGTGGGTTCTAGACCTGGTAAGGATTTTGAGCTGGGAATTGGTGGAGCCAACCCCTTTCTGCCCGACACAACCTCATAAGCTGTGGAGAACTTGTGTGCTGGACTTGGAAGTGTGCAGGCTGGAATTTCTATCACCTCTTTCCCAATTATCATTGTTTACGCATGAAGCCACCTGTTTTCTTGGGACCTTGCCACAGTGAAAAGAAGTTTTTTTTTTCCATGTTCCCAAGAGAAGGAGAAGACCGATTAAAAAAAAAATAGCAGGCATTTTAACATTTATGAAGAAAAAGCAAATATGTATTGCAACAGACCTGGAAGGGCAAGAATGGACTGAATGTTCCTAAACCTTTATGGTAATTTGCTCCAGTAATTTCCATCATAATTAAGAAGCTGATAGTGAAGCCATTATTGCAATGAGTCAGGCCTGCAAGATCTGCTTCCACAGCAGCCATAGCTGCAGGCTGCCCATATCCTGCATTTAAATGTTATTAGTTTAGAAGTGGTTACTAGAAATATATCTGTTAAATGGAAAGTTTAGAGCAATCCAGATATAGGAAGCTGATAATGAACCCCAGCTGCGGGGAAATGAGGAGGTTTTATGCACACCTTGTCTCTGCATCCACCTTTACCCTCCAGAAATATGACAGAGTAATAGGGAGGGATTTATTTTTTTTTAGGATGCTGTGTCCTGGCCGTTTCCCTGCTGCTGGCTCTGCCTTTCTGTGGTGTGGATGTGAGAAAAAAATCAAGCCCAGCCTGGTGAAGGCAGATGTAGCAAAGATCACTCTTGATTTTGCTTCTTATCTTTCCAAACTATGTTCTTTATCTCCTGCCCGTGCTGACTGCCATGAAAACTGTTGGATATTGAGTGATTCTGAAAAGCAAATTGTGTTGCCCAGGTGCCAAAATAGGAAGGTGGGTTGTACATGTTTTCCCTCTGAGCGTCATGGAGCTACAAACAGATTTGAGCCCTGGAATTGTTCTTGCAAATTTGCTGGTCATCGTTTGTGCTCCATGATAAAATACTGAGGGGTTTTGGGGCTTTTTGTTCCTTTTTTTTTAATGTGAGAGAATAGGAAATACAGAATAATGGTGAATCTGGTTCAATTATCAGCTCCCTCTGAGCCCCACAGATTGAGTTCCTGGTAAAAAGATGGCAATTACCCTGTGAACCCCCACTGCAGGATCACAGGGAGCAAGGACACGTCTGGAATTTGGATAGCACTCAAAACGTGCAACACTGCATCTTCCAGCCTCCCTTCTCTGCAAGACACTGCTTGATTCCTCCTCCCTGGGGCAGGTGTTTGCCAGATTTGTTATGGGATGTGCCCCACGTGGAGCAGGGAATCTTCCAGCCTTTTTTCCAGAGTGATCACCAGGGAAAAGCTGAAGGAGCAGCATTGAGCTGATGCCTTCCAAAACCACAGGATATCTTCCACCAATCTTGCTACTATGTGAGTGCCTGGCTTTCTGCTGGGTCATTTTATATTATCTTTAAAAATATGTAATCTTTTCAGTCCATACCAAAAAGGGACAAAAAATGGCTCAAGCAAAGGTCAGGCTCCTAATACTTAAGATCTACACCCAGTTGCTTCTTTTATTACCAGCCAGAAACTAAATCCTGATTTATGGATTGAGTCCCATTTCCAAAAGGACCTGGAGGAGGACAGCCTGGCACACTCTGGGTGTTCCTGTGAGTGAGGTGGCTTTGGAGGGTCCTGTCCTCTGGGCAGGAGCTGGTTCTGTTTGCCCCTGGCAGCCTGGGCTGTGAGCACAGAGGTTCTGTGAGTGCCCTCTGAACCCCCATCCCTGATGTCAGTGGTGCATTTACCCTACAAGATAAGCAGAATTCCTGCCTGCACCCCATGCATGGAGCACGTGGTGGCATTTCCTGCCCTGGCCTCGCTGCAGATTCTCCTCTGCACGTCAGGATTTGCAGTCCTGGCACGTGCTGCCCGTGGGAGTGCTCCCTGCAGCACATCCATCCCTCCTGGCACGCTGAGCCTCAAATATCTCCTTTGCATGGCTGGGGAAGAGCACAGAAGTGGAATCACTTGCTGGGAGAGCAAATGCAAGATTTTATAATAAGCTTTAGCAGGATGACTCAGGAACAAGAATTACTGCGTGCTGTCTAGTAAGAATTCTAAAGCTCTAATAACTGAGGGGTTTTTTTTCCATTTTATGACTTACCAAAAGCCAAGGTTGACCTATTAGCTCACATTATGACTAAGGTATCAGCCACAGGATTATGCAGCAGTAGAGTTTAATGTTAGTCTTGAAGCTGAGCCCAAGCAAAGTCAACGTTAGGATCTGAGCTAATTGTGACTGTAGAATAGCAAGAAATCATTTAAGGACACTCGCTTTCACAGCTTTAGCTTGGTTCCTGGGGACACGAATGAACTGGAAATCTCAACTTTTCCTTCCTCTGGGAACTGAAATTCTAGGTGAAAATAAAATGTCCAAATAATTGCACAAGTCTTTCATGCAAGAATATCAGATAATTCACAACCAGATTTGTAATTCTGATAAATTTTTCAGCTTTGCTTAGCTGATCTGAAAATTCAGAAGAAAGGCCTTGATTTTAAATTAAGCAGGCAGTAAAAAAAAATCCAAACTAACTCAGAACTGAAATTAAGTAAAAAAAAATGCTTAACTCACATGTTTGGTTGTGAGTTTTTTTTTGGTTTTGTTTGGTTTTTTTTCTTTTTTTTTTTCTTTTCCCCACTCTGGGATGTATCTTTTTCAATGGAAACAATTTGCTAGAATTAATATAGAATCATGGAATGGCCTGGGTTGGAAGGGACCTTAAGGATCATCTTGTTCTACCCCATGGGCAGGGACACCTTCCACTGTCCCAGGCTGCTCCAAGCCTCATCCAACCTGGCCTTGGGCACTGCCAGGGATCCAGGGGCAGCCACAGCTGCTCTGGGCACCCTGTGCCAGGACCTGCCCACCCTCACAGGGAAGAATTTCTTCCTAATATCCAATCTAAACCTACTTTTTTTTCAGTTTGGAGCCTTGTCCTCTCACTCTAGGCTCTTATAAATCGTCTCTCTCCATCTTCCCTGTAGTTCCTTCAGGCACTGGAAGGAATTTACATCCACCCAACCTGCTGCTGGTTTTATTTTCCTTCCCCTGAAGGATTTTGCCCAGTTCTGTTCCCAATCAGTGGCAGAGACCCCCATCCTCATGCACAGGAGCTAGGCAGCTCTTAGGACAGCACTTTTCTGGATTATCTCTCTAAAACAAGACCCAAAACGAAGGGCGTGGGGAGATTTAGAGGATTGACCCCAGGAATGGCAGGTTGGAGCCATGGCTGTGGGGAGCAATGGGAGGTTTGGCTCCCAGGAGCTGCTGGAGGAACAAAAAGTTCCTCCTGTCCCTGGCATGGGTTGAGCCACGGCCGGTGGTGAGCTCCTGACCCAGCACAGGATGTCTGTGGGATGGGAGGGAGGCTTTTTGGAAAAGAACTTCCAGCACTTCTGCAGGAAAACGTTCTGCAAACAACTGTGTTTAATCTCGGTCTCTGCTCAGATGTGGGTGCTCGTGGTTTGCAAAGTTTGTTCAAGAAGGGGTCAGCAGGGTAACTCCAGCATGATGGACACTGGAGATGTCTTACTCCTTTACAGAAAAAAAGATTTGAACAGGGCAGGACATCTCTGAGCTGCCAGTGGAGTGAACTCTGAGCACTGCCTGGCCCCAGCCTGCGGTGGCTTCAGTTACAATAAATGTGTGTATTTTATGCTCCCAGTAATTACCTCATTAGGGGCACTTTGAAAGCAGATAGTGCTTGATCTTTTGGTTGAAAAGTTGTCCAAAATGTGGAAACTCAGAGGAGAGAGAACAGAAGGAATTCTTTAGAGCTCACATTTTGTATAATGTGGGGACTGAGAAAACAGACCTTGGCTCAAAAGGTTCTGACTCTCCTTTAGATTTATGCCACTTCAAGCAGGATTAGAGATCAATTAAGAAATTCTGTGCATACAAACTTTTGGAGTTCCATTTTCCCCCTTTATCTTGCCATGAAATACATAAAACATTTGTTTAAAACCTGTGAAGCTCTTGGGACCCCTCCATCTAAAATTATTATTGCAAAAACAAGTCTTGCAGGATTTTGCCCCATCTGCAAGGTCCCAACCTGGATACACTATTTGTGAGAAAAATTACACAGGATAAAGAGAAGGGTTTGGATTACGGTTGGGTGAGAAATTGTAGCAGTCACTGCTGAAAATCTTGGGGTGAGAAATGTTCTGAGAAGGAAAGGACCAAGGAACTGCAGAAGATGGGACCTGGTGGGAAAAGTTAGGATAGCCAGAAGAGCAATGAGGGAAGGGTTATTGAAGTGTTTTACTAATTTAAAAAGACCCCAAACCAACAAATACACAAAAAAGAATTCTAGTTGGGCCAGCTCCAGGGATCTGCAGTCTCATAGGTGACTCCAGGAGAAGACACACTCCTTGCTTTACTTGGAAAGGAGGGGAGACAAATGACGATTGAGAAAAATCCACACAGAGTGATAGGAAAAAGAAAGCAACCCTTAGCATGGAAGAGCTGTGCTGGGAAAAATGTGAACAACTCATGAGGATGTTGCTGTTATTTGTTCCAGTACTTAATATTCTAGACAAAGAGGGCTGTTCTCTGAATTTCTTCGTATGACCTTATTGTGTATTTGGATGTATTTGCTGCTGACCTGGAGTTTTGGATGGGCATTGCCTGGAAAATTTTTCCTTACAGAGATTGTTTTCTTGTTTCATAATAGGAGAAGTTTAACCCTTCTAGGAAAGGACAGCTGGGGCCTTGTTTCTCTGATATTGCCAATAATAACAGTCACTGGTTCCTTGTCCAAACATTCTTTCAACACGAACGACATTTTGTACAGAATGTATTTTTTCCAGAAATATATAAATTGTTTTCTAAATGCAGTGGAAATTTTGACATTGATTTAATGGTTGTGGTATCAGGCCCTTGAGAAGAAAATGCTGTACATTCTCCTTTGATTTTCTATTAATCTTCTTACTCTCATTATCTTAATTTCAGTGGCTATTTCCTGTGCAAGGATGGAGTTCCTGTCCTGTCCCCAGAACCTGTGGTGGCCCTCCCACGTTTTGACATGTGAGCATAACTACATTTACTTTATTTGGCATGTTTATACAAATAAGTGAAGCAAATTCTCTGTGCTGGTGGCAAATAGAGACAAGGAAACCTCTTGTGACAGAAATAGGTGATAGAGTGGCAGATGCCAGGTCACTGTTCATATAAACAATTCTGGCTAATGTTGTTTGCATTTCTGCTTGTTTGTAAGCCTAAATGGGTGACATGAACCCATACCACACAGCCAAATCCTCATTTTTTAGTCACCTCATGATGTTGGCAGGACCTGGTGCTGCTGGAGAACCAAAGACTGGAGATGCCAAGATATCTTAGATGTCACTTTACCTCCAGAAATCTGGGGAAGAGTGGGCTGTAAAGAAGATGTCTTTAAGAAGGGAATCAGTGGGCTGATAAAATGTTTGCTGCTGAAATTCCATGATCAATAAGGCCTGGTGGGGCTGCAGCTCTGTGCTGTGGTTAAAATATATCCACAATAAAATATCTTCCCCTCGGGCAGGTCTGGGTGTGTGGGACATGCTCATGTGGCACAAGGTCTGCTGCTGCTCAGCACAGAGCAGCTGAGGCATTACCAAGAGTTCTATAAATAAGGCCAAAAGAGATAACAATACATGAGTTTCCCTGCTCTGTCACTAGCAGAGGTGAGTTTGCAGCCAGCCAGGTGCTGGCTGAACACACAAACCTTGGAATATTGCACTCACAAGCTGGTGTGTGCCGAGGGAGCATCTGGGACCATCCTTGGAGAGGCCCTGGCCTTTCCCAGGAACTCCTCCTCCTGCTCATCACAGCGAATTCCAAGTGCAGCAGAAAGACAGAGTCATGGCTCAGACCTTTCCAGATCCTATAGGAAACAGCCAGGACCATGGACCACATCCATATGTTGTCAGAGCTGGCTAAACCCTCTCGCAGTCAGAACTGCAAGCTGAATAACTGGAGCCTTGCATCAGATTTGGAAAACAATCTGTTCTGTTTCATACCCCATCCTCAGCATGGGGAGCAGGGATAACACTTCAGCTGGCAGCACTGGCCATGAGGTTTAACAGAATGCAGCTCATTCTTCCATGACTCTCAGCCCTGGAGTGTTGACAGCAAGAGACTTGAAGTGGGCCAAGGAAATTGATGCTGGATGCGAGTCAGGTACAAGGCTGAATTCAGCTTGGATTTAATGTTATTGAAATACCACAGGTGGTTTCTGTTAGGGTTTGGCCTCATGTGGCAGGACTGAAGTCAGGTCAGCTGTTCAGTGAGATCCAGCCTTGAATTCTCATGAGCATGGGGAGTTGAGTGAGATTTCAGTCACACCTGAAGCACAAGATTGTCCCTTTCCTGTTTGGGTGTGAACTTGGGACCAGAAATGGCAGGGCCCCCTGTGTACACAGAAACCAGAGTGGGCTTGTGTGAACACAGGTTTTAGTTTTCTTTAGCTTAACTGGGATTTGCACCAGTGAGCTGTGACACGGGGCTGGGGTGCCTGGGAGTTGACCCTTTCCCTTGTTAATCCATGGTTGTTTTATCAAATTCCAGTTGGTCACAGGGGAACCTCAAGGTGTGTTTGCAGAAAATCTGTGGGAGGGTTTGAGCCTGGTGAGAAACCACAGCAGCTCCTCATGCCCTAAGCTGTGTCCATGAGTGTGTTGAGGCTGAGCCACTGGGAAGGAGAAGCCTTCCACCTCCAGGCTCTGGTTTATCCTGTAGTTTTTTGGACCTTGCAATTCTCGTGGATGTTCTGACATTGAAAAATACCCACCAGTGTAACAAGAGGACTTTCCAAGCTGTTAGAGGATCTGCTTTGCCATGTCTTGGTCAGGATTGGCTTTTACTGATATGGTTCAGTTAGAAATGCTCTGGATTAGTGCCAGGGACAGGATCAAGATGGAATTATGACCATGGTTAGGTATGAGCAGAATGCTGTATGAACAGAACACTTCCAATGTTACACCACAAAGCAAGGATGATTTCCATGCTTCCTGAGACGAGGTGCATAAAAGGAGAAAAACACCTCTCTGCTGGGTCAAACTCATCCAGAGAAACCTGTTGGGGTGAGATACAGACCAGAGGGGACATCCCCAAACGTTGATGCCATAAAGCTCCAGAGTGGGTCACGTCATGCTTGTCTCTTGTGACAATTCTCCTTTTTCCCCTCTTTTATCAATGCAGAAATACAGGCAGTTCCTCTGATATTTCTCACTTACACTTTTGAGGTGTGAAAGAGACAGTAACAGCTGGAATTGAAAGACTTTAATGCAGTCAGATGTATTTAGAGTGACACCACTTTTCATCTCCTAGCCCAGACTCTGAGCCCTCTCTGCAGTCACACAGAAACGTGAAACAACCAACAAAGCTCTCCTGTGAGAAGGCTGCAGGTGCCTTATGTAGCAAAGGTGGTACCGTGGACTATAAATGGAGGAAATGAAACATTTCCTGGTCTCTTTGCACCCCAGAGGAATCTGTACTGGCTGCAGGGCCAAGGAGGATCACCAACCACATCCTTGATTTCCTAGGCTCAGTATTAGTGGGAGCTGACCCCGGTCTAAGCCTCATCTCTGCTGTTATTTGCCAACTCAGTCACTGGTGATATGATCCAGGGGGGTCATTCATTAGCTGGTTTGCTGCCTCATTTACATTTTTACCCATGATTTACTAATTGTATTCAATTATTCTCTATTAGTTTGACAGTGTAAAGGGGGGCAGTTATTTCAGGGCTGGCTGGTTTATTAATTCCAATCAATGAGCAGCAGAGAGGGCTGCTCATTGGGGTATTTTTCTGCAGAGTTTCAGCAATGCCAGTCACAAAGGTACAGAGATTTTGAACTATTTGACTCTATTTCTAAAAGACTTTTCTCCTTCATTGGCTTGATTTTAAATATTCAGCTTGCCCTCTTTCCCCTCCTCCCTATGCACAGAGGATTTGGATCCCAGAGTCTGGTTTTGGGTATCCTTAGCCAGTAAAATGGTCAAATATGGCTTCCAAAATATACAAATTGCACAAGAGCTGGTTTCTACCAAAGGGCTGTTTTTTGCAGAGTCATTTTTTGCTTATAACTACGTCCTAGCAAAGCCTGAGGGACCTGTAAGAAGGATTTGTGGAGCCAGAGAGGTGGTTTGGGTTTTTTTTTAATCCCTTCAAATTTCACCTCTATTTCTGAGGTCGAATCATAAATAAAAATGAGCTTCTATTAAACAAAAAAAAAAAGGAGAAAAGTGCAAATCCTTCTCCTCCAGCTCTGGCTTTACCCAGGTAGGCAGCAATTCTGTTTTATCATGGAAGCACCCATTGTGTGAGAAAGCCTGTGTGAGAAATCCTCATTTGCACCAGCCTAAGCCTATTGAATCAAAGGTGACCCCCAAGAAAGGAGAGACAGTGATGCATCTGACTATCTTATCAGAAGGATAATTAATTACTTTATTATACTATATTGCATTACATCTAAACTGAATCTGCCAAGCACTCACTCTGCACAAAACTGCACAGACTGCACTCCTGTCGTGACTCTCCCGTGACAGTCCCAACACACACACACACGCCTGGCCCTGACAGGCCAAGGAAACAAAACACCATCACTTTGGGTAAACAATCTCCATGTTGATTCTACTTTGGCACAAACACAGGCTCAGCAAATAAGGTAAGAATTGTGTTTTTCCTTTCTCTGAGCTTCAGAGAACGTGAATCTCAGAAATCCTTGGGAAGAACTGTGCCTGGCTTTTCTCTGTGAAGTGAAATGGGGCAACACCAGGCTGCAAGGCTGATGGATAAATCTGCTTCAGTTTCCCTCAGCCATTCCCAGCCTGGATTGTACATTTGGGGGGAAAGCCCTCGGTGCCACCCCGGAGCCAGCGGAGTCGCGAGCGATGTCCCCGCGCCGCGGAACAAAAGAGCCCAGTGTTGAGCCTAAATCAGGGTCCTAAATCATGGGCCCTGCTGTGACAAACTGCACGGGGCTTGCCAGTACTTTTAAAACGGGGCTTTCTTGCCAGGCTGAGAATCCATAGAGCCCGGCCAAAGAAAACAATGGGAGGGAGCCAGGGTTCTCCCAAGCCTTGGCATGAAATCCACAATAGTAGCTTTGGCTGAGCTCCATGGGCTCGAGCACATGCTCCAGAAGGTCACTTCAGAACACCATAATTGCTTGGTATTTACTTGCAGACAAAAATAATATAATAATAATAATAACAACAACAACACAAGTTCCACCAACACAACTGAGGGGCTCTGCTGCAGCCCCAGCCTTTGGTGTCCCATCCCTGGTGCTGTGAGATGGATGGGGAAGGGTGGTCTGAACAGCTAAATAACAGCAGGGGTGATGAGCAGCACGGCACGTTTGGGGAGGGACAGTGGATTTTATGACCCAGCTTGTCCTTGAAGCCCTGAGCAGAGTTTGTCACGGCCACTCAGGGGCTGTTTGCTGACCTTTGGGGTCACATTGAGGGTCACTGCTGAGTTCACCTGAGGAGAGTGTTTGCTTTTCCAAATATCCTCCTCTCTGCACCTCTCCTTACTGGCAGTCCTGCTGGAGAAGTCAGGATCTGAGCAGATCATTAGGACTGGAAAACAGCCCTGAGTCTGAAGTCTGGCTCTGAACAACTCTGAGCTGGGCAGGGGGAGTGCAAAGCCAAGCTTATTCTGAATTTCAGGGCCTGGATTGGATGGTGCAAAACCCCTCTGATACAGGATGTTTGGTCCTGATGCTCACAATTCAGGATGTTTGCTAGTGGGACCCTACAAGTGTCTTATCCTAAAAGTGATCCCTCCAGCACAGAGGAAGAAGTGGGGCTGAAAATCCTTGAGCTGTCTCTGCTCTTAATATGCAGTATCCAGAACTCAGCTTTTACTATTTACATTTAAAAAAAGAAACCACATTTGATTATTCAGCATTCTTCTTTTACATTTTTATTGCCATTTTGTAGAGCTCTGAAGACCAGAGAAAACCTTTCTGCTTGACATATTTAATATTTTAGCACTTCATAGTGTCTTTAGACAAAAGCATCCAACATGCATATGTGTTTTGGCAGCTCTGCTTATGGCCTCTGTTCTGTCTCTGGCCTTGAGAAGCAAGAGAGTGAAAGGAAAAAAAAAAACCCACACAACTTTAAACTGGGTCAGGATTGTTCCCTTTATTTTTGTTGATAGCTCCATTTGGGATTTGAATTGATAGAGGAGGGGGGAAAATAACACATGCCCCAAGCATATGTCCTTGAAAAAACATGTCACATCTTAATTTTCCTGGGCTGGCAGTGCCTGAGTTGCACACTCTCTGTGATGTAGAACTAACGAGGATAGAAGTGCAAGAAAACCTGCAATCGACTCCAGCACACACCAGGCACAGCACACCCAGGAGCTCACCCCGTGTGTGAAATTCAGGGTGCTGCAGGAGAAATCCAGGCCATGCAGCCATGGCAGCCCAGGATTTCTAACTGGAGATTATTTTAGGCAGGGTTCTGCATCCATGGAAAAACAAAAGCAAGCAGAAGTGCTCCCTGGCATCCCTTTGTGTCTAATACTTGTCCCGGCCACCTTCGGAGCGCGGCTCAAATCTGCAAAAGCACAGTTGTTAGGAAAGACTCAAGGCGTGGATTGAGGGTTTTCTTGTGGACACTCAGGATCTGTTTGCCTGTGTTTTAATCCCCTGTGTGTCCAGGAGCTTCGAGCACATGAGCTGTGTGTTGCTGATACCATGGTGATGATTAGTAACCCCAAAAAAGATCAGTGCTTTCAGCCAGGACACTGAGTCTGGGATGAGGGGCTGCCCTGGACCCGCAGGCCAGCACTTCTGCCTGTTTCCACCTCTTTTCCTTTGCTTTAGGGCTTAAGTTTCTCCTTGGAGAAGAGTTTTTGGACAGAATTTGTGCACAGAGTGATTTGCACTGTGAGATCCTGGTATCTGCGGGGGGTTCCTTGGTAGTGCCTATAGCAGCAGGGGTAGAAATAATAGAAATAATCATAACCTAAGCCAGCAGCTGGTGGGAGAAGCAGCAGAAATGTGCTGTGATCTTCCAGGTGTCACATAACAGCTCAGTGTCAGGGACCTGGAAATAAACCCCCTGTGTATCCTGTCTGCCAGCCCAGTGCTCTGGGCTGGAGGGGACAGCACTAGCTGGTGACATCTCCTGATCTGGGTTGATTTACAGCCTGTGCAGAGGGAGGGAGAAAGAAATTAATGATACACAGAGTTCTTTGTAACTGTGGATTTTCATTTTTGCTGCATTATTTTAAGTCCTGACCTTAAAATCCTGTTAACCTTCAACCCTGTTAAACCTAACCCTGTAAATCCTGTTATATTCTACCCCTCGCTATTGCAAATTTAGCAGTATCTTAGTAGCCTTGTGTTTAAGAAAGGGAGTAGTCATTGGGGGATTAGCCCAGGAATTCGGAATTTTTTTTTAATTTCCAAGTCCCCATTGTTTTCAGAGATCCTCTGAAAGTCCCTTTGCTTCTGTGTATTCAGGTAAAAGAGGAATCTCAACTGACAAGTGTCAGATAAATGCACAGAAACGTGGGGGTGCCTCAAGTGTCTTAGCTTGTGGAGTTTATTGCCAGGGTTTTTTAACCTTTGTGATTTGTAGAAGTATGACTGGTCCCTGCCAGGAATCTGGGTTGCTTTGCCAGTCTTCAGTGGGAAGTTCCCTGTCCTTAGTGATCCCATGTGCTTTTCCCAGAAAATGGGCTGATAGAGCAACACTGAAAGATTGTCAGTCTGTCCCCCAAAGACTTTAATCCTTCAGAGTGAAAGTGAAACCCTCTCCTTACCTCAGCTCCTCTCACTGCAGTTTGGGATCTGCTGCTCCCCTGCTCCCTTCCTCCACACTCCATCCTCTAGGGATGGACATTTCATCTTCCCCCCGCCTCAGTTCTGAAGGGAGTCACTCTGGGGAATGTCACAGCACTGTGTTGTTATAAATCTGAAGGAATGTTGAAGTCAACACGTGTTTGATGTTAGTTTTTGCAGGGCCAGGGTCACATCAACTGACGCTGTCCCAAGCTGAGGAGAACTTCACAGTCTCCAGTTCTTTATCTACCACTGACCCTGTGAGCAGGGTTTGCACAGGGAACAGCATGGAAATGGTTAATCTGAGATGCTTGGGCAGGCATCTCTCTGCCTGTCAGCTTTCCATCCCTCCCAGATGTGACACCTGATAGGGAACCGCTGGTGGGAACTGGCTGGAGGAGGCAGAGGAGGCAGATAAGGAGTAGCATGAAATTGTCTTTTGCTTCCCTGTGAGTGCAAGGGAAGAAACCAGCAGGTGTTTTCCAGGGGCAAATGGCATGAATTGAACAGCAGAAACCCAACTCTCATCTCTCAGGATAGTCTTCCTAAGCCTCTTGTGAACCTCCCTTGGCTCTGGTGGCAGCTCAGCCTGGTGGCTGGGCAGGTTCAGATATCTGCACATCTGTAAATAATGACAGCAATTCCTCTTCTCTCTGGGAGACAAAGCAGCACATTGAGCACTGCTGGCAGGCAGCAAAGCCCAGCAGGACCAAGCTTAGGGCTGCTGATTTGAACTGTCCCCTGTGTTAAAGGGACGTCGTTGCCACGGTGGAATTGTCTGAAACCCAGCACTTCCAGCCCTCCTGGTTCCTTTTCCTTCCTCCTCTCTGTGCTGCTTACTCAGCCGAAGTAAGGGCTGACTAATATTGGAAGGATTTGCCTTTCCATTCCCTCTATCCCTTTTTTGGCTTGCTCCTTCCTTTAAAAATTACACACAGCAGCTTTGATGTGCAGACCTGCAGATGGGGAAACTGAGGCACAGAAAAAGGCCCAGAGCTGAAAGGTGGCACAGAGTCAGTGCAGGAGAGAGCAGCAGAGCCAGGCACAGAGCCAGGCTCTCCTGATCCCTCCTCCTGTGCCCAAGAGTTACAGATGGATACCACCTCAGTTCTGGCAAAATTAATAAATTCTTGCCCAGATCAGCCCTGGCACATTCCACATTCACTCCCAGCTCGTGAAGAGCCCCAGGTCACCTTCTGCAGGTGGGATCCCCACCCCAGGCCCTGTTTGCATTGCACACACACCAACAGCAGTGCTGCTGCACACCTGGAGCTGTGCCAAGGCTTAATGAGAATCACAAAAGTGAAGGAACATTTTTGGTGCTTATTTGTCCCTGCTTCTGCTCCCAGGAGTGTCCTTTAACCCTCTGAGTTCAGCACTGCATTGTGGAAGTTTGGTTTTTGTGCTCAGTGCAGTTGTAATTGTCCCTTCAGTGACTTGCAGAGCTCTGAGTGCTCAAAGACCATTTTGGGGGTAGAGGGGGACACCCAAGCACATAAGTGACTTATTTAGGCAAGGTGCACATTGATTTCAATTTCTGTTTGGTTTGCAGGACTGCTGGTAGTGCCTCCTCTTCCTCCTGCACCAAACTCAGGAGGGGATCTTAATTCTGGGTTGTCAGAGAGCTCTGTGTTACCTGATAGAGCCTTTCCTGGAGTTAGCTAAAATAAGATAAGAAGTGAAAAAAAAATTGGATTTTTTACCTCAAGTTGGAGCTGAGTTCCTCATTCAGTATTCTGGAATATGAAGTGATATATTCAGAAGAGAGTTTGCTCAGGATTATCTAAAAGGATAAAATGAAAGAAGTGCTGCTATTAATATATATCTATAAAGAGAAATTTATATGAATGTCACCACGTACTGCTCTGCCCCTGCCCAGTCCTGCCAGGCAGCAGCAGAGAGCAGAGCCCTCTCCAAGGGGAATGTTAATGTGGGAAGTTAACTCTGCAGCTCCCAGGAAAGCTTGGATGGTTCTGCAGGTGCTGGGGTGGCAGTGGTGTGAGCCATGGAGGGAAAAAATGCAGGGGAGAGCCAGGCCAGCTCTGTGTGACTGGGAAATGTGGCCCTACAAAATGGGCAGGGCTGCAGGAGAAGCCAGAGGGATGTGCTGGCTGGGAGATTGGCCTTGGACCAGGAACATTGCTGAAGGCAGGGTGGCAGCTCCCTGCTGGAGACAAATGCAGCTGTGGTTAAGGTGGTTCTTGAGGGCAGTCTTTGTTCAGGCCCTTTAAAAAGGAACATGTAAACCTACACCTGCAAGGAGCACAGGGGTGTGGGGCTGAGCCAAACCCCGGGGAGGTCGGGAGGAATCTTTCCACTGACTTCAGTGGGCTCTGAGTCCAGGTCCCCAGTGATTGGCTTGAAGTGACACACAGACTATTTCTGTCTGACAGTTTTTTCCTTCCTGCATTTTCCAAAAACACCAGCAAGAGAAGAACAAGTCAGGACTTCATCTGTTTTGCCAAAGCAGGACTGAGGGTTGCATTATTCACCACATCCCAGGGCTGGCTCTGGAAATGGAGGGATGCAACGCTGCAAAATCCAGACTTTTTTTGTTGTTGTTGGTTTTTTTTTTAATGAGATAAGTAATCTGAACCATTTGCTTTCTTGTTGTACAGGCTGAACCAACGGAATGGTTCAATGGGATGGAAAGATCTCTGGAAACATTCACAATGTGCTCTTGACTTGCTTTGGCGCGTTCCCGATTGCAGCGGGCGTGGGAGATATTTTCTCTCTAAATTTGTAGAAACAATTAACAAATCCTGCAATGATCTGTGAAAAGGGACACTTGCCAGGAGGAGTCCAACACAATGCTTGGAATTACAAGGCTCACTGTGCCTTCCAGTTCTTTTTCCTTGAAGTTCCCTCTATCTAAACTTTAGTTCTTCACCCGTCCGTGGTGTGAGCTCTCCTGCAGCCGTCAGCACCACGGAGCAGTGGAGGCCTCCAACTCTATGATTAAAGCATTAAACATCAAATTCCTCTCTCCTGCCTCACTGCAGAAGTTTCAAAGGAGTTTGGTTGCTCTTTTTGTGGATTGATGTAGCTCTAGGGGCTTTGACAGTTGAACAGCCGTGGTTGTGTTGGTACACAAACTTCCCTGCTCTGTAAAAGACGTGTGTAAGAAAGCACTGACTGATGCATCCCTAGAGACCTCATGCAAGAGCTTAATTTAGTCCTCTTTTTTTAATAGAAACTTGGATCTCAAGCACTACTCTTGTGTAATGACAGGCAAAAGGAAAAACTAACAGGCTTGCTTGCTTTTGAAACCTGTCAGGCAGCTTTAAAGAGGGGCTCTGCAAACAGCACCACGTATAAAAGTGAAAAAAATGACCAAAGTGCTGATGAAAAACATTTTAAAGGCAGTCAGAGCGATGTGATGAGTAATTTGGGACTGGCAGCCTTTCCAAGCAGCACGTGAGGCTGTGTGTTCCTGGGGGAGTGCCTTCCCCAGGGCTGGGATCTGCAGAACCAGCCTGGGACAGTGGCTCCCCTCGAGCCTGAGGGGTGTCCCTGGGAGCTGGGACCCCTCTCTCTCCTTCCCCTCTTTTAAACCTGCTGCAGCTGCTGTGTATCCACCTGCAGACGTGGTGTTGAGGTCTCTGTGTGTGGATACTGGGAGCAGGACACAGCAGTGACAACCCTACCACGAGATGGGAGGTCCCAAATCTTTCCTGCACATCCTAATTGCAGTAGAAGTCTGGCTTTTACAGCCTGTAGCTGCCCCTTTATAATTTTTTGCTAAATCATGGTCTCCCAGCAGTCAGTTGACACTTTCACAATGCTTTGCAGCTCCATCCCCAAGGATTTGTCTCTATATTTAATGTATTTTGCCGTTTGATTAAAGATCCTGCTGACAGCATGCTTGGCTAGGGACACAGCAGCTCAAAAAATTGAGTATATGGTGGCAAAAGACATGTGCTGTGCTCTGAAAGAGCTGTTATTCCTGCCTGCATTTGCAGTCTCTGAGCTGGATCTCAGCTTGCGACCCCACAGATTCCAAACCCATAATTACTGGCTGCTGCCTCTGCTGTGAAACACTTCATTAAGCCTTTAGAGTCATTAAAGATTTTCAGGAAATTTATGGGAGTTCAGATCACGTTGCCTGTTTGTTTAGATAGGCCAGGATGTGCCAAAATCGTGGCCTGTAGAGTTTCTGTGCTCACCCATATCTGCTCAGGGGACTGCCTGGTTTGTCTTCCATTGCCTGTCCTGTGGTGGGATGCAGCAAAGAGCAGAAAGTGGCAGACAATTTAGGAAAGTTCTGGCTTGGAGCTGGTTTCTTGCCTGGGGACAGTGGCCTCTGGACCAGCAGAGTGTGGGCTGGGGCTGTGAGCTCAAATAAAGCTGCCACTGCACGGTGTGGGAGTAAGGACTGAGCTCAGAGTGAGTAACAAACCTGGGGATTGGTCCCATGGGTTTTTAGGGAATACTGCTCCCTCCTGCCGTGGATCTAAAGGAGCTGAGGGAAGTCCAGGGATCTCAAGCCAGACAAGGTGTGGCTTTATCCAGAATCTGAGTTTAGTATTCACCAGGATGGCTGAGAGCAGCAATTCATATTCATGCCAATAAGTCCCTTAATTTAATTCATCTGCTGGGTTTTTTTTATTATTATTTTTTATTTTTTAAAGGCTTTCAAATGCCCTGTTGTGTAACAAACGTGGCATCCAACGTGGCTTGCCCAGCTGTCACAGAGAGGTTCTGCCACACTGAGCCAGCTCAGCAATGAGAGGCAACCTCCCAAAAGTGCTGCACTGAGGGTGTTGTGCAAGGTTTGGGGATGCATTTGCAAAGTGTCTGTTCTCACAGACCTCAGAGGTGACTTTGTACTGCACTGTTACAGAGCTGCATCTTTAAAGCTGGCCTTGCAAGTCTGAACTGGCAACATCCAGCACAGAACTGTGCCTTGGTCTGTAGAGCACCTTCTTGCAGGGTTAAATAACTTGTAATGAAGAAGGCCAGTTGTGATTTCAGTCTGACTGTGCAGCAGGGTCTAAAGATAACTTCTCAGCCACCAGCTCCCCTCTGACCCCAGCAAGGGCTGTGCTGATGCCACAGCAGGACTGATGGCTGTCCCTGCAGGAAAGGCTGAGCCCACTCTCAGGAAACAGAAAAACCCAATGTTCCTGCAAAGCAGCCAGCCTGGGCAGTGTGCACCTCCCTCTGTGTGGCTTTGTGGGCAGACTGGCACAGTTTATCTGTGGGTGCTCCCTGGGATTCACTCTGGGCTGGAGCCCTGGGTTTCTCTCTGGTTTTAGATGCCCATGGCAGTGTGGATCCCTGCTGCAGGAGCTGATAACCTCTGTCTCTCCCATCTGATGGGCAGGCACAGGGGCTGGGGTCTCTCCCTGAACCCCTTGGGGTCTCTTCCAGAAGGCTGACAGCTGGAAAGGGAAATGCCAGCGTGCACCTCTGGATTTTGGGACTGCCTCAAGGTGCTCCAGAGGCTCCAAAGGCAAGGACGAGCCTGGCACTTGCCCAGTAACACACACATTCCCAGTACTCTGGTGTTAATGAGAATTAGAACCAGCCATGGCCCTGAGCCTGCAAAACTTTCCACCCTCGTTTGTCTTTGCAGCCCAACAGAGGTGTCACGGAGGCTGGTAATGACACTAATTACTCCCCACCAATTTCAAGGACACAAAACCCGTGCCAGCCCGGGATTAGATGGCTCCTGACTCTCAGCCCTTTAACAGGCCACTGGTTTCTCTTTCTCCCAGCGTTAATCAGCAGAGCTTTGCTGACACAATGCCTTGGCAGCGTGCCGTGGGGAGCTGCAGGCAGGGGAGGATGAGATAGACCATACGCCTCCATTTCCTGATTTGCTGTACATCAAGATATAGACAGACCTTCATTTTTTTTTTATGTGAAAGCAGAATGAAAAACTAGGTTAAATCAGTCTGGAGGGATATTAAGCCGGTTCTCAGGAAGCCTATACAATTATTATGCCTCATCCCAGCCTTCTTGATTGGGAACATGCCTTTAAGAACATGATCAGCCCCAGGAGATCTCCCCCGTAGCCTGGGAATTCCACCCTGTCTGCTGACGAGGAGGGAGGCTGGGCCACAGAAACTCTCCATTCAGAAGGAGAAAGCTTGGCTTCCCTTTTTTTTTTTTTTTTCCCCCTTTCCCTTTTTTTTTTTTTTTTCCCCCTGGCAAATTATAAATGTGCACGTTGGATTCTTTTGTCAACCAAATCTAATGGGACTGGCCTGAGCTGAATGGCTGGTCTGTGTGATGCTGGGACTGGGTTTCTTTTCAGGTGCTCACTGCCTGTTTCCAGGAGATGAGGATTAGCATCTGCCTTTGGCTGGGAGCAGCTGTGGGCGCTGTGTCCCTTGGCTGGAGGGTTTTTGGGAGCTGGAATGGATCGTGTCAGGCTGGCTGGGCTTTGGGGCTGAACAGGTGCCTCCTCAGCCCTGGGTTATCACAGTCTAGGGCCAGCAGGGAGGATTTTTTTCCTCTTTTAAAAGGTGGGAAAGTCATCCAAGGTTTGGTTTTCATGCAGATTCCCTTCTGTTCCCTGCAGGGAATCAGGCTGCCAGCTCAGCTGGGATGAGCTGGTTGTGGGGATGAGGAGGGGAATAAAAAAGTTAATCAAACCTCAGGCAGGAGCACAGTTCTCAAGGCCAACATGCCTGGGATTTCCTCTGCTGTCTTGTGAAATTCCTGAGCTACTTGGTCCCAGGCTAGCTGGGTTTTTTTCCACGGCATTTAGAAAACAGGTTCCAGGGCAGAGCATTTTATTGATTTGATATTCTGATAAAACCCACCTAGATCTGACTTCCCAAGTGGAGAAAAAAAAAACTCCAGCCACTACAGCTGAAAGAATGTGAAGCCTTTAACCTGCCCATTGCAGGAGTGGGCTTCCCTCCTGTCTCCCTGTCCCTGACACAGCCCCCAGCCCCAGAAAGGCATGTGGTACACACACACAGAGGCTGTTCTTTGGGAAATTGCCTTTGGGAGTGCCCATCCATTACGGGTCAGCGCAGCTGTTCACGTGAAGACAGCTCTGAACTCTCCCAGAGACTGCGGGCACACATCTGTGGGTGTCTCTCCCTCCACCCCTGGGGGCAGGAGGGAAGTGCTGCCACCTCCTCCACCCTTGGGGGCCACTGGGGAGAGGCTGGTGGCTCTGGTGGCCCTGGTGGCTCTGCACACACCTCACCCCCACACCCCACACATGCCAGCTGCTGCTGTGGACACTTGGCCCTTGTGCCAGCTCCTTGGCAAAGCCTCCTTGCTGACCCAGGGCTCTGCTCCTGTGAGAGAACTCGTGTGCATTTTGTGAGGTTTGACTTTGAAAGAGCAGCTTCCTCCAGCTCTGACTGCATCCATTTCTGCACCAGCTCTTGTAAAAGGTTTAAGATTAAGGAATAAAATTTTACTTTCCAGTGTGAGCTTCCAGCTGGGGGGCTGTTCTCCTGTGTGTGTCCAGAGAAAAGCTCTCTGTGTTCATGGAGACCCCTGAGTGCCACTGCCCCCTCCAGCATTGCTTATCCACCTTCCTTTTATCCCTGTTTTAAGCCTGTTCTGATGGGTCTGGGTGATAAGCCACCAGAAAGTGCAAACATTCCAAGAGAAGGTGAGGATCTGTGTTCCCCAGCAATAACCTTGTGTCCCTGTCGTCATTCCTCCACCCCATCACTGCAGGAGAAAGGGGGAGGTCTTTGAGCTCTTCTGGCTGAAAAATGTTCCCAGGGGCAGGGGACAGCAGTGACAACCCCCCCACACCATCCAGGTCCCAAAATTTCCCTGCACATCCTACTTCCAGTGCACCTCTGCTGGGTGCTGAGGGGACATGGGTGTGAGGGGTGGCAAGGGCAGCCCACTGAGGGCTGTCAGCATCCCAGAGTGGGAAAAGAACGGACACCAAATAGCCAGGAATTGTAGTTTCAAATGTAAAGCAATCCAGCCAGAGGCTTTCCCCCAGCTGTTGGTTTCCAATAGAGAATTATGATCAGTAATTGATACTCTCAGATGTCTCAGGGCAATCCCCAGAGAAGAATGGTCAGGGCAATATGTTTTTTTTCTCCTCTCACTGGAAAATTGAGCCCCAGCTGGGGCTAATAAGTGCTTTCATTAAAATACTGATCTTAATCCAAAGCTGAGAATAATGTCTCCTCTGTGCTGCAGCTCTCCTCAGCTCTGACAGGGGCTCTGCTTTTGAACAAGAAATGAAAGAAGATAAATAGACACTTCTCACCCCAACACCACAAAATCACCCATGGAGGGTCCCAGTGAGGGCATTTTCTATTTCATTGCAGCAGTGGAATGTGTTCTTGAGCCTCTCATGCAACAGGGATGGAGATGGGTGAATGGCAGTGATCCTCCTGGATCCACCCTGCTGCTCTGCCCAGGATGGTCCCACCAGGCAGAAAATGAGGAGCAGGGCTGTTTGTTGGGCTCCAGACACAACCAGAGCCTTTCCTTGATCTCAACACAAGGATTTGTTTTGTCCTCCCACTTCTTCATTTCCTTCTGGACACCACAGAGAGATTATTGGTGATATTTTCTCATCCAGAGCTGATCAGAGAGAGGGAATTTGCAAACTACATCTTGAAAGGGTGAAGGGTTTTTCCCCCACTCTCAAACAGAGAAAGAGAAGGAATCTCCCCTTTTTATTTCTAGGAATAGGGCCTGTGCATTTCATTAAGAAAATGCCAAGAGCTTTGTTTCATGTTGGTTTTTTTTTTGACACTGACCTCTTTCCAAGTCTGGACATGAGTTTTGTTCTGATCAAGAGCAGGATCATAAGACATCAAGTATAACTCAGAATGGCACTGCTCTCCCTCACTTCCCTCCCCTCTTTGTCCTGTTCTATTTCTGTCTCCCCTTTCATTTAAAGGTGATCCTGTCCCTGCTCACATCTTTCCTACTTGTTCTGCACAGAGGACTCAGACAGGGACACTCCAGAAGTCTCAGATGCCATGGGAAGAGAAAACCTTGATTTTTCCCTGCAAGTAAGGCAGTCTGAGACTCCCAGCAGAGCCTCCTTCACGTGTGTCAGTGTCAAACTGAACAAAAAACATCAAACCTGTGAAGCTGCTGGCTTTTTGGGGGAAGAACTGCTGTGAGTTCCTGTGAGGAAAGCTCTGAGGCACAGATGATGTCCTGAGAGCTGAGGTGCTTTGTGAGGAGCAGCTGAAGCTCCCCTGAAATGAACTCTCTTTTTTCACCCTTTCCCTCTCAGTGTCCAGCTTTCTGCCTCCTGGTTTTCCTGGAGGGGTAAAAAGGGCATTCCAGGTAGCAGAGTTAAAAAGGGAAGGGCCCAAAAATAGAGAATTCATCAGATATCTCTGAGAACACGTGATCAGAGGAGTCACACAGCTCTGGGAAAACTTTAAACTGCTTTAATGAATGGCTGCTCTGGGATTTATTCTCTTTCCTGCTGGATCTAGGATGTCCTCTTTGAACAGCAGCATCTTCTTGCCCTCACTGGCCAATAAAAGTGAACAGCCAAGTTTTGAGAGTTCCACTGACAGCAAATTGCACATTATTTCTTAAGAACTGCTCTTCACTTCATTGACACCACTCCTAATTAGTGCTTGATACTTTTTAAAAATCTCTTGCTTTGTGAAGCTTGATTTGGTTGTAAATTAAGGATATGACATCTTGTGTGCAGGTTTTGGCTGTCCGTCTGTGGATTTATTGATATGGTTTATAAATATATTTATATGTTTTAGCACTGAACCTTTACAAATTCATTGAATTGTGACCTACACTGCTTATTCTCAGGTGGGATAAAAGTAATGCCTGTTTGACTGCAGTTAAAACTAAGGCATGAGGGATGTTCCATGTGGATTTAGGAAACAAAGTGGAAAATACAGAGATTTCACAGCAAATCTAAAATGCTGCACGTAGTCAAAACTACAATTTTGACATCACAGCTGGGAATTAGCTGCACTCAGAGGCAGACGGAGCACCACAGAGCCCTGGAGAGCTGCTGCTCCTGCTGCCAGGCCTTCCCCATGCTCCCACCACTGCACCAGGGCTGGCATCACAACTGCCCTGTACCTCCCAGCAATCCAGGTATTCATCCTCAAAACCAGGTCTGCACATTTATCTTTGCCTTGCACTCATCCTGCAGGGTCTTCAGGGCAGGAATTGCCTGGTTTGGTGTTTTTGGGGAGCACCTGATGCTTCCAAACCAGCCCCACCCTGCCATTCCTGGTGCTTTCCAGAGGATTGCTCCTGTTGCCAGTGCAGGGACATGCAGGGAGTGTCCCCAGGGAGTGGGGACATGCAGGGAGTGTCCTCTGCTGCCAGCTGCCATCTGCAGTTTCCCGAGCAGCCCGAGGAGGACAAGCCACCCTTTTAGATTGCACGTAACCCTTTCTGAGCCAGGCAGCCCAGAATAGCAGAGAGAGGGCTTGGCAGCCTCCCCTGTGGCTTAAGAAGGAGCTATTTGTTCTCCTAATTGCTTGTCTAGCAGAGGGGTCTGTCTGACGGTGCTTTCCTGCAAAGCATCGTGCTTGCCCTGAAGCCAAATAAAACCTCGGTGTAAACTCCTGCCCAGAGAGAAGAAAAGGCAGCTCACAGGGAGTTTCTGTGAATAAAAAGGCTGTAACCATTTCAAAGCATCTCTTGTGCATCAAGAGAGCGTGATCCCTAATATCTCACATGCCTAAAAGGTTCTTTAATATCCAGGAATAGGTGCTCCCCTTCCCTTCACTGAGACTTTTTAGCTGTTCGTGTCAGACCCTCTCCCACCTTGCTCCACTGCCCACCCCGTGGCATTCCATGGCTTTTCCCAAGCCATGCCAGCACTGAAAACCTGGATTTCTTTCCCAGACAGGAGCTGCCTTAGGGCAGGAGGGATCAGGCCCTCTCCTCTTGGCTTTTCCCACAAATGCAGAGCTGGGATGGCTGAGAGCAGCTCGGGCTGCTGCTGGGCTGGTAATTGTGGCTTTGGGGTTTTGTGTTACCCACTGGCTAATCCCCTGCAATCTTCTCAGGTTTCCAAGGTTTACTTCAAGCCAGACTGTCCCTTCTCCCACTCCCTCCAGGATCTGGTGATGACATTTGGCTTTTTCTCTGGGAAGGGGCATTTCACCACAGTCCTGACCTCTGCCAGACCACAGGGCATCTGCACAAGGGAGGGTTGGGCAAGTGCCTCTTAATTCCAGAGGTTTTCTTTTGTTATTTCATCCACTGGAATCACTTTAACATCATTTCCAGTAACAAATGCACCTAATGAATGGGTAGAAGGATTATTGCCCTCTGTGGTACGTGGTTGGAATTGCTCAGCTGTGTCCCACAGTTGTGTGCTCGAGGTCAAGGGAAATCAGCAGTGGGGCAGGTTTGTGTTTTTGGAACACACAGACCCGAGTTCTTGGAGAGCCACTGCTGTGAAATCCAGAGTAGCTGTGGCAGCCTGAACTTCCCAGGTCAGAGCAGAGAACCTGCTGGAAATTTAGGAAGGAAAACAGCATCCTCACCTCCCTGAAGTTACACTTTTATTGGAAAATTCTGTCTCTACGACTTGAAAACACATGGGCAGCAGGTGCACTGCTTGGGCAAAACAGGGTTAGGGGCTAAATAAAGCCCCTGGATACTGAGAGGTGACTTTTGCAAATTTTCTACCTCTTTTTTTTGTTCCCCTGGTATTTCCTATGGAAGAAATTTTCCTCCCTTCAGTGGTGCAGCTCTCTGAAGTGAGGCCAGCAGAGCACATGCACACGAGGTCCCTGGAGCTGCCCAGTATCTGAGGACCTGGAAGAGGAAGGTGCCTGGTGACCTGAGAGTGGTCCCAGGTTGATATAATTCTGCTTTCCTTGGCCTCCCTGAAATGCTTGGTGGAAAAATAACAACTGGGCCAAATCCCATTATTTTACATCAAGGTAATCAAAGTGGTCACTTCTGGCTGCTGCAGGATGAGCTATTTCCTCTCTGAATTAGCCAGTTCAGCCTTCAGTTTCTCTCCTCTTTGAAGAGCCAGTGGGTTGGGGGCTGAATGTCCAGATAAAACACCTTCAAACTGAGCTGGGCACAGACTTCTGGAGACATTTGGCTGTGTGAGACTTCACTGTGTGCCAGAGGCAAAGCAACCCCAGCAACTCATTCAGCGACGAGGTGTGTGGCAGGACAATGCAAAAGAAAGAAAATGATGGGCCTCAAACTGATAGACAGCAACATTTTGAGGACCTCTGAAGAATGCTTTAAATAAACATTTAAAAATTTGGATTAACATTTTGGACATTGTGGCACAAAGCTGAAAAAATTCTCTTTATTTGTCAGTTTGTTTCTACAATCTTTTGATCAGCTTTTCTGTTTAGATTGGTGAGGTTTTGTCAATGGTAAGTTTTAAACTGTTTATTTCTGTGTCCAAAAACCTTTGGTCCCCTGCAGAATGAGTTTCCCCCTTTTCTCCAGTAGAGGATAAAATTTCTCCTGCCAATCACATGTGATCAGGTTGCCACAGAGGTTTGGTCACAGGATTATGTTTCCAGACACCTATCATAAGACTTTTGTGCCTTATTTTCCTTTTCTGTGTATTAATTCTCTCTGCTGCAGCTGGACAGAGGTGGATGCTGTTGGTGGAGGTGTTTAGCTCTCATGAAGTGCTTTAGGATTCACTGATGGATCATCTCTTCTGAGATAGAAATAACCCTTGGCACGTCTCGTGTTTCATAAGAGGAGGATATGATTTCTCTTAGCTTATAGGTCTCTAGAAAGGTGCCTCTCATTATAATGCAACCCATTTACACTCCCAGGCTAAAAGAAAGACTGAAGCTGTTCTGAAATATTTTGTTAAAAGGCTTCCATTGTAGTCTGTGGTCTGTAAGCAAACTCTGCTTGCAGGGAATGCCCATTTTTTAGTGAGATCTGTGCTTTGAAACCTACACTTGGTCAGCAGTGTCTGGAGAGCATCGCAGCCCCTCAGAGCTGAGGTGTGCTCAGGTCAGTGGTGCAGCTTCAGGCCCTTATGGCACTGAAACCCTTCAGGGACAAACTTCCTCCCTCCCAGGAGATGCTGTGCTGTGAATGGGATCAGCCTCTTCTGGTGGAATTTGGCCTTGGGTCAAGGTTAATGGAATAGAGGGGGTTGGAAGATTTTGGAAGGGGATTTTCTGCCCTGCTGGGCACAGGTGGTGGCTGGTTCAGGATGAAGAGGAGGCTGGGTGGCTCATCAGCAAGTTGCTGCTCTTGTTTGTAGGAGACTTAAAGAGATCCACCATCCCTTTTAGGATGAAAACCCCCCAGATCCTTGCCTTTCCAGGGGACTGGTCCTTAAAAGACCCTCTCCTGCTTTTTGTGGCCGTGGTTTCCAGCTGGCTGGCTGTGTTTGCTCCATTTGTCACGATGGACTGGCAGCGCTGAGTGCTGTGACTGCAGAGCTGGCAGGGAAATGTCCAGACAGCCCCTGAGCAGCAGCTTAATGCCTGTGCAGGTACGGAATGTATTTATAGCTGAATGCACAGTCTGTGTGTGTGCACATGTGTGCCTGGGAAAGTTTCAGAGGCAGAGGAGAATGCATCTCAATTACACCCCCGTCTGGAGCTGCAGCCCCGCTCAGGAATTGAAAAGCTGCAAAGAATCCACTGAGGTTAAAACCACCATTTGGTTTCCCTCGCCAGAGGGACACCCATCAATATCTCTCTGTGTTAACAGCAGAGGGTTAAAGCCTTGGCAGGGCTCTCAGCCACCAGATGCAGGCAGAGGTTTTTTGTGAAAGGCGATTTCATTGCTGCTGGGTTAGAGCTCCAGTTTTGCCTGACGCTGCAAGTTCTTGAAAGCAGGAAAGGAGTGCACGGACTGCTGGCTTCTCCCCTTTGTACGTGTCCCAGGGCTGAACTGGCCTCCTGTTTTATCCGAGTCAAGACAGATTTCCCTACAATTCACCCCCCACTTGGCATCACGTGGAATCCTGGATGCCCTGAGGTGAGGGGCTGGTGCTTGGTGCACCTCTGGACAGTGCCCAGCTCCCCATGGTCACCGCTGGAGGAGCTGGCAGAGCAGCTCTGAGTGCAGCTTCATCACCTCCCACATGCTCTGCCCAGCTGAGCTGGCCTCAGGAGGAGGGTCCTTACTCAACCTTGAGCTTTTTCCTGCTCAGGCTTAAGCAACCTTGGCACTCCTGAATCCCATTTCTTTCCCCAGCACCTCTCTAATAAGAAATCACATTTTCTCTCTAATAAGAAATCACATTTTCTCTCTCTGTCTGACAAAGGACACTCCCTCCCAGAGCAGATTTCTTCAGCACAGACCCACTGTGCTGCACAACTCTGCCTCTTAAAAACTTAAACCACTTCCCCGAGGTTACACAGCAACTCCTTGGCTTCACCAAGTGACTGAGACAGCCCTGACGGAGTGGTGCTTGTATTCCCATCTCCTTGGTGAGGAATTTTCTCTGTCTGACACCCCCAGTCCCCTCCAGCTGCCCGAGGGGCTGCACAGCACAGCTGGGGACACCTGGCCCTGCTCCTCGGGGGCTCTGCAGCCCAAGCAGGCACATCTGCTCCGAGCTGAGAGCTGGCACCAGCAGGGCTTTGGCCTTGGAAGGAAGATATTTACTTTGTACAGCTTCTCTGTAAAGCAGCACTGGCTGGAGAAGCCCAGCAATCTATTTAGTCTAGGGACAGCAGAGCATGCCAGTTCCTCTGGAAGAGCCCCCCCTCAGTCCAGCTGGTTATTTGGACAATTCTTCCCTACAGGAGGGAAAAAAAGATGCTTTATTCCTCCCTCTTGGTCATCCTTGCTCCACAGCACTGAGCAGTTTTCTGTGGCTCGCAGGTCAGGGTGGGAGGGAGAAAAACCCTTTCAGTTCTGTGGAAATGAAGGAATTTCCATACAGGAGGAAGCTCTCCTCGGGATAATTCTGTTATCAGCACGATCTGCTGCAGAAATCTCTCAAAGCTTCTGCCTTGTGCCAGCCATGGCTAAACTCTGCTCTTCCCCAGTGAGGTTCAGCCAGCTGCTCCTGATGGCAGAGCAAGGGCTGGGATGGAGTGTGAGGATGAAAAGTTTATATGAGACTTTAATCAGGAAAAGCACAGCTCTGTTTGTGTGAGAGTGGCCCTGGTGACAGGAATGTGCCCGTGCCAGGGTGCAGGCGCCAAGGCAGGGATCCCTCATCAGTCTGGGAAGGACCAGAGCAGGAGATCCATGGAGATGCAGCCTCCATCCTCTGTCAGGAGCCCAGGGCACATCTCCCAGGAGTTATGCTGTCCCAGTCCCATGGGAATTCCATGCCATGGGTTGGAAAAGACCTTAAAACTCATCTCATTCCCAATCTTCCTTTATTTTCCCATACATTTCTGCAGTGGCCTCACAGCCCCTGTGTCCAAATCACCACTTCTGGGCTTCTCTTTAAATCTGCAATTTCCAATATAAGAAAAGGGGGCTGGAGCCTCCTTTAGGCTGCAATCCTTTTGTGCCCTGTCCCAGGGCAGCTACTGATCACAGAGGGAGCTGCTGGCCTGTGCTGCACAGAGCAAAGGGGGTGCCAAGGGCAGTGCCAGCGCTGGGAGGGGCTGCAGAACAGTCCCCGAATGGGGAGCCCAGAGCCAGAGGGGTGCCCAGGGCAGGGACACGCAGGAGAAGGAGCTCAAAGCCCTGAATGGTGACAAGTTTCACTTAATCCCATGTCTCCAGGAAGAATTTTGGGGATTTCACAAGGCTGGGCACAGGCAGGAGCAGGGTGTGGATGCCCTGAGGACACGGAGCTGGCCAGACCCCACAGGGCACCTCGGGGCTGTGCTTGGACTTTCTCAATTCAGAGCACACCTGCCTGGCTTGAAATCCTTGCTCTGCAGGCTGGGAATGTCCAGGAGAGGCTGAGACCCTCTGCAGCTCTGCCACCTCACTCAAACCCCCTGGCCTGCAGTGTGAGGGTTTCTCTGGGCAGGAGCAGCTTTGCCCTGGGCTGTGCTGCTCCAGGGGCTGAGCTGGGGCACGGGGACGTGGCTGCTGCTCCTGGGATGGGGCCAGGAGGAGCAGCACAGGGCTTGGCTGCCCCGTGGGGACCATGCAGTGCCTGCCTGTGCTCAGTTTGGCTCCGCACAGAGCTGACGTCTCCTGGTTTGTGTCACATTATGCATTATGTGATAATTATAAAAACGTGAAAATAGAACTCGCAGTACCAAGCAGGCAGCACGCAGCTTTGAGTGGTGCCATGTGTGTTTTCCTGCTTCCCCTCCGAGGATAAATGGCTCTTTTAGAAAAGAGCCTCGTGTTTGGTTTAAGTTTCTCATTACTCCATAGGGGCTCTTCCTTGTAGGGCTCTTGGAGCAGGATTAGCTGGCAATGGGTGGCACAGTTCCCTTGGTACATAGTGATCCAGCTCTGCTCTCCAGGGGGCTCAGGGCTGCTGCAGTTGCCTCTCAATCCCTGCCAAGTGCCCAGGGGGGTTGATGTGAGCCAGTGGAAACGCTGGGTCCATCCTGGGCTGGTTGTGAGGGGATGAGCTGTGGTTTGCCATTTGCTCCTCCCAATTATCCACACAAAGGCAGGACCCCTCTGAGCCAGCTCCTTGGGGAAATGGTTCATTTTCTCTTACTGGGTGGCACTGGTTTGTGTTTCAGCACGGGTTTCCTGTTTCTCTGACAGCTTCCAAGGCCAGCCTGGAGCAAAAAAAGCAGCTTGGGATGTGCTGAGTGGGGGATGATCCTTCCTGTGGTCCAGCAGACAATGGGATGTGCTGCTCTGTGTCACCAGGGCAGGGAGGGAGCAGCAGGTGCTGCAGACACCCCCCAGTGCTCTGGGGGCTCCTCTCCTGCCACTTAGAAATCACTGAATGGTTCGGGTTGGAAAAGACCTTAAAACTCATCTCATTCCCAATCTTCTTTTATTTTCCATCCATTTCTGCAGTGGCCTCTCACCCCCTGTGTCCAAATCACCACTTCTAAGGCTTCTCTTTAAATCTGCAATCACATCAGAGGCTATTTCCAAGATAAGAAAAGGGGCTGGAGCATCCTTTAGCCAGCACCAAGCTAACAGAATATATTGGTGTTCATGCTGTGGGTTATTTAATGAGGAACATGATTATTTGGTTTCTGGAGGAGTAATGGCCTGTACAACAGCCAGGAGAGTTTTCATTTAGTACCTGCTCCTCTATGTTAAAAAATACAGATTTGGCTGTGAGGTCTCATTTAAACTCATGGGGTTTTTTATGGATAAAATCAGGGGAGCCCCTAGGGAGCTGAAAGTGGGCTATGGAGAAGGAAGGGAAGAAGGAGCTGATGTTTCTAGATTTTGAAATCTAGCTCTTGTTTCTAGACCTTGTAAGCAGTGGGAATGGCTGGCACTGAGAACAGGGCTGGGCGCTGCTGGGCTCCTTTAGGGTGAGCAGGAATCCCTCAGGCTGGGAAGGGAGAGCAGGAAGCTGGAGGGAGGCAAGGCTGGTTCCCAGCAGAGTCCCCTCTGCTGCACTCAGGATCTGCTTACAGAGAAAACATCCCTGGCTGGGCTGGGCTTGTGTCACAGACAAGGGGGACCGCTCCTTTCCGAGCTGGGCTCGGTTTCTGTTGGCACAAACTCCCTGTTGTCCTGGATAAACCTTGTCAGGAGCTGCCCAGGGAATGGGCAGAGCCTCAGGGGGCAAAACTGGGAGCTGAAAAGGCTCCTGAGCCTGGAGGCAGGAGGGAGCTGTGCCTCCCTGCTGGAGGTGGTGGAGCAGAGCAGGGAAGTGCTTGGCTCTCCCTGGGTTTGGGTGGGATGGGTGCTCACACCAGGCTGCTGGAAGCCTCAGAAAAGGAGAACCTTGGAGCAGCACCCAGCTCCTGGGCTCCTGCAGGCATTTCAGGCCAGGGAGATGGCCTGGGGAGGGAGCAGAGCTCTCCTGGAGAAGAGGAGGCGGAAGATGTGCTCCATCCTCGTGTGCATCCCATCGCCCTCACCTCCCTCATTCTGGGCAGAAATGGCGATTCAAGGATGAGATTTCAGGTGTTAAGAGTGAAAAAGGCACAAGTGATTATGGCTGAAATGCCAGGCTGAGATTCCCACCAGGACAGGGACAGTGCAGAGCAGCTGAGGGGAGCAGGAGCAGGAGATCCAGCAAAACCTTTGTGTGGGAGCGTGGCCGTTCTCTGCCCCTGAAATCCAAGGGCTGACCTGTTTCTCTCTCAGACCCCCTGTTCTATTTTTATTCAAGAATAGCAGAGATGAGGGAGGAGGAGGGCAGATATTCCCAGTGCTGCTGCTCATGCTCTTGTGCTTTTGGGATTTCTCTGATTTTTGCTTCCCTCTGTGGGCTCCTCCTTTCACCCAGAGCCTGCTGCACCCATCTTGTCCTGAACCTCATCCCAAAGGCAAACGGCTGCATGGAGAAGCTGTGGCTGTGACACTTTGAGTGTCACAATTCAGTTTCTTCTAAAAACTGGAAAAAAATTTGCCCTTTATTCAGAATCTCACTTTGTGTTGGGAGGTTTCTGTTCCACACAGAGCAGGCCCCGTGTGCCTTTGCAGCAGGGAGAGGAGGATTCCTGGTACAGATCAGTTCAATAAATATCCTCCCTGATTTTTTTTTTTAGATTTCCTAAAATAAAGGCAATATGTCATTGTCAGGAGACAGCGATTCTCTTCAGATCTGTGGGCTGAGTGATTACCTGAAAGGGGTTTTTTTTTAAATAAAAAAATTATTTGAGGGAAGGAGAAGCAGCGTTATAAAGGATTTTGAAGCAGGTACGATCTTCCTACCCACTGATGTAGGAAGCTGATATGTCATATGTGTGAAAACAAATGAGAACTTAACAAGGGGAGGGGATAATGGCTTAAGAGAAGTTTTTGCTTGTTACGCAACCAGAAATCCCAGGACCTCAGAAATATTTGAAAGTATCACATTTTACACTATTAAAAAAAAAAAAAAGGCAATTCCTGCTTTTTAGCATCCAGTCCAGAGGTAATCCAGTGCTGCCTTGCAATTTGAAACTGCAGCTTTTGTGTCGTATGGGCTGAAATAATTTCGTTGCACACTTTTCAGGCAAGTTGAGGGGAGGGAAATAAAATGCTGAGATTTTTATTTATTTTATTTTAAAGAAATATCATTCCCTGGCAGTGCTCACGGTCTTTGCACTTTCTGATTTGTTGCCACCTCAGGACGTGTGAGGTCCAGGAGAAAAGGCACACGTGGGGCTTTGTGATGGGTGAAAGGTGGAATTGCCTCCTCCTAACGGAGCAGAGAGCACTGAGAGGAGTGAAGGGATGCAAAAGGGTTATTGATAAACTTATTGATAGAGTGCTATTGATAAACTGTTATTGATAATGTTATAAAGTGCTATTGATACACTGTTATTGATAATGCTGATAGTGTTAGTGAGAAACCATTATTGATAACACTGATACTGTTGATAAATGTTATTGATAACACTGATAAAATGCTATTGATGAACTGTTATTGATAACACTGATAAGGTGATATTGATAGTGCTGATGAAGTGTTATTGATAACACTCACAAAGTGCTATTAATAAATTATTATTGATAACACTCATAAAGTGATACTGATAAAGTGCTTTGATAAACTTACTGATAACACTGATCAAGTACTGTTGATAAATGTTATTGATAATGCTGATAGTTATTGATAAATGTTATTGACAACGCTGATAAAGTGCTGTTGATAAACATTGATAACACTGATAAAGTGTTATTGATAAATTGTTATTGATAATACTGATAAAGCATTATTGATAAATCATTATTGACAACACTGATAAAGTGCTATCGCTAAACTGTTATTGATAATGCTGATAGAGTGTTAATGATAAACTGTTATTGATAATGCTGATAGAGCGTTATTGATAAACTCTTATTGATAACACTGATAAAGTGCTGTTGATAATCTGTTATCAATAACACTGACAAAGTGCTATTAATAAATTGTTACTGATAACACTGATAAAGTGCTGTTGATAACCTGCCCTTGCACTCCATCCCTTTAGGGGCTGCAGCCCCTCTGCTGTGACAGCACACAGGAGGGATGTGACACCATTTTCCCAGGATAACTTTGGTTTCAAAGAACCAGCACTGTGAGGGGTCTGAGATAAGGACCCGAGGGCAGGGAAGCTGCTGACAGGGGTGGTTCAGGGTGGTGCAGAGCAGGCTCTGACTCTCATCTCCTCTTGCTTCTGAGCGAAACCCTTCAGCCAAAGTGCCAAAGTGAGCTCTCACTTCCAGGGACAGCTGAGTGTGGTCACTGGAGCTGTCATCAGGTGTGCCAGCAGGGCAGGAGAAGGTTTTCAAGGCGTTGCTGCCTCTAGCACAAGATGCTTGCTCTGTGCTGCTGCTGCTGCAAGTTATGTTTAGCCTCTTGGAAATATTCCCAGCCCACCAGGAGTCATTTCTGACTAACAGGCACCCCTTAATCTGTCTCTAATCCCCCCTATAATTTTACACCTATTTAGCCTCATCCAAATAAAAGCCCTCAGTTGCTTAAGTAACGATTGACGAGGCTTTGCATCTCTGCTGGGAAATAAATATTATAATCTCCTTTTCTAAACAAGCAAACTGGCTCTTGATGAGGCAAAGAACTTCTCAAGTGAGGGAGGAGCAGGTCTCACAACAGATGCTCTGCCAGTGCCCTGAAGCAACCATAAAACCCCCAGTGAGGACAGACACCAGCCCTTCCCCAGAGAGCTCAGCCCCATGGGGAAGGGGACAAACACCCCCATATCCTAAATGTGAGCATTTCTTGTGCATTCCTGGCACTGTGTGGGGAAATGTTTGTAAAAACAGAACCCTCCAGGGCCGTCCCTGGTGTCTGCAGGAGGTGGCATTGCCAGCAAGCTGTAAAACACCCCTGGCTGGTTTGCAATGTGATTTAAAAGCCCCAGAGGTACAGGAAGCTCGGGGCTGATGGCACAGCAGCTTGTGTGTGTTGGGAGCCAGGGCAGGAGGGCCCAGCTCGGCTCCAGCAGGGACACTCTGCCCAGGAGCTTTGCCAAGAGTCTCTTTTCATCAGAACATCACAGGGTGGCTCCTCTCCTTGGCATGGGGAAGAGCAGCTTGGGTTCTTCCTCCTTCTTCATCCTGGAATGAGGGATGAGCCCTGGATTTGTGGGACTGTGTTACCTGGAGCTCACGTGGAAGCTGGGCCCAATTTTCACCCACTGTGGAAAACAACTGCTGGCTGACATTCCCACCCACACTGTCTAAAGACCAAAAAAAAATCACTTTTCCATCAGCAACATGTGAATGTTTGGAATATCTGCATCCACAGCCCAGTGACAGCTACTTGGAGATGTGGAGACAGAGGAGACAGACCAGGCAGCTGTGACATTTATGTCATTTAGGGGCAAAGGCCCATACAGGGGTGACATTTTGCACAAGCCAGGCCTATTTCAGCATCTGCAAAAACTCTGAGAGGCTTTTTCCACCTCTGAGTTGTTAAAGCCTAAAAAAAAAAGTATTTTTATTATGCTGCTCTTTAAATATTAGCAGCAATAATTCTATACCCAGATACTTCATTTTCAAGACCCTTTGGTCTTTAAAAATCACCCCTTGCTTGAAAAGATTTGATGGCAAGAAAATAAACTTGAAAGGCATTTTCCTGCCTCTGCTGGTGCTGGTGAAGCTCTGGACTTCACCTTTTGTAGCCATTTAGAAAACACAAGGATAGCAGATAGGGAAGGAGGGATCAGCTCCCAGCTCCTGTGAGTTTTGGTGTCAGGAATTATCTCCCTCTTGGGATGGATGCTCAGGTGGCACTCCCTGATCCCAGAGGGGTCAGGATTTCCATGAAGGCTGAAGCAAATCCCACAAAGATGGTGAAATTCTGCAGAATGCTTCCTGCCTGGATTTCTGTGGGTGACAGAGCTGCTCAGCACATTGCCAGCGTGGAGCCCATGTGGGGTGTTGGCTGTAAAAGCTGGAAAAAGGGAAAATACATCTTCCTTCTCTGGTTGTTTGTAGAAATCAGTGCAGGATTAGTACCTAGAGAGGCAGAGAGGAGAAAGGGAGTGGGTGAGAAGCACCTTACATCAGTCCTGTGGCACAGACTGTCTCCAGGGCATGGGACAGCTGAAAATTCCTGCTCTTTCCTGTGGCTGGATCGGATTCCTTTGGTGGAAAGAGGGCAGGGTGCCCTGGGGAAATATCTGCATAGCCCCAGGCCCCTCTGACATCAGGTCAGACATTCCGGGTCACATAGCTGGAGGCTGCAGCATGAAATTTAATATTTCAATGGATCAAGTGCTCCTGGCACACGGAGCTCCTGCCTGGATGGGCTTGGTGAGCTCAGCACGGGGAGAGCAGAGGGCCTGGAGTGGGAATGATGGAGCTGAGGGATGGATAAACCCACTGCCAGTGCTGGTGGGAGATGGAACTTGGCTGGGGTGGAAGTGGGACAGGGGAATTATGTTGTAGTTTTCTCTGCTCTGAAAGGAGCAAGAAAAAAAAATCTTGAGAAAAAAATTTAAAAAAGAAAAATAAAAGAGAGCCTTGATATGCCCAAAAGGAGCAAGCACCACTTTAATCTCAACTGGAAAAAACCTAAATTTAAACCTACATAATGTCTAGGTCCAGAGAGTGGAAAAGTTAAATATTGCGCATATTTAAATATGACTGACAGGCATTAGAGTGGAGAGACTGATCCTGCACCAGGAATCTCAGGTGGTCTCACCCCCTTTGCAGAAAAGCAAGGCCCAATGAGTTGCCTCCAAACCCCATTTTCAAAGCTCAAATCACTTTAAATCAATTTCTGCTGCAGGTGTCCAAATAAGCTCCCGTTTCTACGTCTCTTTTTGGTAAAAATAGCTTATCCTCTGACATCTGGGAGAGGTGAAGGTGTTACCAAGCACTGAGCTGTCAGAATCCCTGTCATCGTTTTATTTCTGGTTGTTGAAAGTCCCATTAGTTGGATTTTTGTTCTTCTTGAGTGCTCATTTCCATCTTGTGCTGGGAAGGAGAGCGCGTGGCTGATGGGGGGCACTCCCAGATTCTGCAGAAGAGGCAGGGAACGTTCCACAAATGCATCCCCTGCCTGCAGTGCAGGCTGAGCCCCTGAACACCTTCAGAGCTCCAAGCAATGTGGACAAGTAAGATTGAACAGCAAATCCCAAAGCAATTTTTTCCTGCAGATTTGCTGGTTCACCCAATAAAAGGCTCCGAATTCTTAGAACTTTTAAAGTCTTCTGGAACTTTACTGTCACTTAGGCTTGCCCTCTGATTTTTTTGTGTGAATAAAATCCAGATCTTCAGGATGATACAGTGTGAGCAGAATTAATGGTGAGCAGAGTTAATTGGTGCCTTTCTGCAGAGTGGGAGGTGCTGGATGTGAGCAGAGGGAATCTTAGAGTCACAGTGGAATATTCTGAGTTAGGAGTGACCCACAAGAACAGGACACCCCAAGAATCCACCCTGTACCTGCAGTGCTGCTGCTGCAGTTGCAGTTTAAGTCTCATTTTCTGTCTCTTCCTCCTCATACTCATCAAACCTTTTCCTGAAGAACCTTGTTTAGAGTATCTGTGCCCAGTCAGACTCTCTGCCCTCTGCTGAAACACTTTAAAGGCTCTCCAGTTTTTTAAAATTTCTGATTAAAGCCATAAAGATTTCGACCAATTCTTTGCTGTGCATCAGCTGCTTTTCAGTGAGGGCAATTTAATTCCTATTATGAGCCAGTATCTCATAAACTCGTTTCTTTTGGAGCCCTTTTCCAGTCCCCAAGAACATTATTTCCATGCCTTTATTTCTCTTGGATGGGCTCTCACATTGCAACTGCCCTCGGTTGATGCCTGCAGAATTCTGAACTGCTGGTTTGGCTGGAATGTTCTGCATGGATCACCTCCCAGTAACTCCCAGTGCCTCTGTGTCCTGCAGACTCCTCTGCCTTCAGCTCAGTTTCTTTACTTTTCCTTTGATTTCACTCTCTGCAGAGAAGTCGAAAGCTCTCACAGAGGTAAGGGATGTCATACATATTACATCTACCAAAATTACAAATTATTCATCACAGCTCGATTCAAAGGCAGCTCTGTCATCTCTCCTACTGCTTCTCAGAGATCCTGAAGCCTCCAGAGGAAAACTCTTCTGCTGGGAGAGGTTTTTCTTTTAGGCAATGGCAGAAGGAGCTGAGCTTGGGAAGGACAGATGGAATCTCTTGATCTGATCTGGCAGGACCTGTGGTCAGGGCAGCAAATCATCTCACAAATGCTTCTCATGGTGAGATGATGAAAATCAAAGCAGAAACCAGATTTGTCCTTAGACCTGGAATAATCCTGCTCAGGAAATCCCCCAGGACCACATTTCTTTATTACTGGAAGGTTTCCCTGCCTTTGGGACAGCAAGCACTTCTCTCAAGGTCTGTTCAGTGGGGATGGACAAAGTGCAAAGGAAGCTAATATTTAATCTGACCCACACCCAAACAGCTGAATTTGTCCTGTCTGCAGCATGGACAAAAAAATCAATTGTCTCTTTAGACCTCTCCATTCAGGCTTCCAGGGCTCCCGGGGTGGTGCAGACCTGCCAGCCCCTGTCCCTAAGGGTACCCTGATGGTTCCTCCACACGTGGCAGAGCTTCCTTCACGGGCTTCTTTGGTTTTCCTGCCCAAATCCCCACTGTAACTCACTACAGGCAGCTCCCTCTTGGAGAAGGGAGTGCACACCATGAAACCCTGAGAGCAAACCCTGCCTTGATGCAAAAACTGTAACAAATGGCTTAATTGACAGGGACCACTGTGAAGTTTACCCGCCAAACTTCACCTTTTTCCTTTGTGTGAAGGAGACTGTTTTCCTACAGCACAGGAGGCTTATTTTGAGATCCAGTGAGTCTCATAACCAGGTGAATATTTTACATCCCACCCAAAAGCCCTGCAGCCTGTGGGTGAGCTGCGTTTTGGGGTGACCAGCCCCATTTCAGCCCCACAGCCAGAGCGACGCCAAACAACAAAATCGCATCGCTCAGGGACGGAATTTGTGCTTGATCTAAAATCTCTGATTTCCTGTCTCAAAAACCCCCCAAAACGCAGAAGCCTCATATCTCAAACCCTGCCTGGGGTTGCCTTTTCTGACACAGCTCCTTCCCTGCTGCCTCCCTGCCCCTCGCAGCGCCCGGCGCTCCTGCAGCCCCGCACGTCGGCAGTGGCTGGGGGACAAGGGGGGCTCGGCATGGGCTGCTCGGCCGTGATGTTACCACAGCAACCCCTGCCCTGCGGACCCCTGGGGCTCCCCGGCAGCCACGGGGGCTGGGAAGGCTCGTGTGGATGGGCTGGGGATGGAGCCGCATCCCGGTACCTGCCCCGCTGCCATCCTGGTGCCCGCGGCACCGGCGTGGGGTGAAAAGGGGATTTGTTCCCAAAAGAACCCACTGGGGGTGGCTGCTGGACCCCCCAGCCCTCGAATGTCCGTGACATCCTGGAGGGAGCGGGTGGGGTGTTTTGGGAGCAGGGTCAGCCTGGGGGGGACTGTCAGGTGTCACCTGTGGGGCTGGCAGCTGCCAAATCCCACTTTTCCCAAGCATTTTGGGAAAGATGGGGTTTTGCACGAGATTCTGGCTGTGTGCAAGTGGGTTTTGCACGAGATTCTGTCTTTGTTCTGGTGGGGTTTTTGCACGAGATCCTGGCTGTGTTCAGGTGAGTTTTTGCACAACATTCTGGCTGTGTTCAGGTTGGTTTTTGCAGGAGATTCTGGCAGTGTTCAGGTGGGTTTTTGCAGGAGATTCTGGCAGTGTTCAGGTTGGTTTTTGCAGGAGATTCTGGCTGCGTTCAGATGGGTTTCTGCATGACATTCTGGCAGTGTTCAGATGGGTTTCTGCACAACATTCTGGCAGTGTTCAGATGGGTTTTTGCAGGAGATTCTGGCACTGTTGAGGCTCTCCTGTAGGAAGCAGAGGTTCTGGAGGGGTCACAGATAATCAGCCATCCCTTTTTGCAGGTGAAGCAGCTTTTTTTCCCCCGGGAGGTGATTGGGGTTGGGTTGGGAGGGAAGGCAGTGGCTCAGGTGTTCCTTGGGTGAGATGAGACGAGAAGAACTGCTCCCCTGAGCCCCTGCAGCTGGGCTGAGCCCAGAGTGTTCCAGAGCTCAGGGGAGAGGAGCACAGAGCTCTCCAGAGCAAGGTAAGGCTCTACTGGACTTTATTTGGTGCTTCTTGAAAAGATTTGTGTTAGTGGGGTGCTTTTTGCAAGGTCTTGTGTGTGTGGCATGGCTGGGGAAGCCAGGGGTGAAGGTGTGGAGCTCAGGCTGGTGCTGACCAGGAGCTGCTGTTGGTGATATCTGAGGCTCTTTTCTTGGTCAGAGCAGCCCTGGTTTTACTGGGATGGCAGAAGTTGGGCAGAACTGCCTGGAGGAAGGAGTAAATGTTGGCAGGAGGAGCTGGTGGAGGTGAATGCTGGCAAAGAGGGGTGTGTTTGATGTCCTGGTGTCTCACAGGGAGGGCTCTGGGGGAAGAGTTCCCACCGGGTTTTCTTCTTTTGCTGCGCTTGTGCTGCCCCCTTGTAGAAAACGTAAATTTTGTGAGTGTTCTCAGAACTGTGGTTGTTGCATCTCCCTTTTGCAGAGTTGAAATATGAAACTCATGGCAATGGTTTTCTATTTCTGTCAGAAATCCCTTCCAAAATGGGTATATTTAATGTATAAGGTTGCTTGGAATTCCCAAAGGCCCTAATTCAGCAAACTGCAGCCATCTGTTCTCATGTGAATTCTTTCTAGGGCCAACACCTGAAGTGCTTTGGGGATTTATTTCCATTTTTTCCTTGAGTGAGTGGGGCTCTTTTATAAGTGCACTGAATTCTGTGAGTCAGGGAGATGGAATTGTGACACATGAGGTCCCTCAGCCTGTTCAGGTGGGCTGGACTTGTTGCATTTTGCTTTGGCCAGGTTTGTCCCAGCGCTGCAGGGGATTGCAGGAGCCAGCTCCCAGGCTGATGGCTGAGGTAGCACATTTCTCTGTGCATGGCTGGGCTGGTGTCTAGACTGGGCTGGTCACTGCCCAGTCATGTTCCTGAGGCTGAGCCCACAACTCTGCTCTGTTGTGGGCTCAGCACCTGAATCACAAAAATGCAAGAGCTGCAGCAATGGCTCTGATACGATCTCATGGCACAAGCAGCTGGGGCCTCAGCCTTGCTCACACCTGTGAATTACAGATTTGGGTAGGCCAGGATTTAGAGCTTCACATCCTAAAGCTGGGATTTTGTCCCTGATCACTGGGGCTGTTCACTTCTCTCCCCCAATCCTGGTATTTGTTCCTATTGCTAACTCTCTTGAGAAGTGTCAGAGCGTGCTGTGTGATTTGCATTGGCCAGGCACAGTCGGAGCTCATGGAAACACTTTGGGAAAGCTGTCTCCACACCTTGCTAGGCTGATTCACCCAGCAGGCAGCGAAAGAATCCTGGATCTGCTCGGGATTTGCAGGGAGGAATTGAGAAATGAAGCGAGAGTTGGTCTCCCTCTTACGGCCGAATTCTGAACAGCTGCACTTGGGAAGGAGCAGGAATTCTGTCCTTGGGGATGTGGAGACCCCAGTGCTCACAGCTGAACCCAGCTCTCCTCAGGGAAACTGCTAAAATACATTTTTCACTGCAGTATAAACCACAAAATATCTGTGAAAGAGTTAAACCAATCCAGTTCTCTGTGAGTTTGAGCCCAGAACTGGGCAAATATTTAATTATGGAATTTTAGAATGGCTTGGGCTGGAAGGGACCTTAAAGGTGACACAGATAATGGCAGTTTGTTCTGCTCCTTCTGGTGAAGGCTGTTTGAGTGTGACCCACTCAAAAACTTCCTCTGAAGAATCCAGAACCCACTCAGGTGGAGCTGTGACCTTGATGAGGTGATCAGCAGCTGTGGGTTCTGCCTGCCTCTGTTGGTAAAACCTGCTCCAGGTTTCACTGAAAAGCATCTCTGGAGTTATGGCAGAACAGTTACACAGCAAGTGCCTCAGGGATCATCCCTTTATTTTATGTGAGATTTGCATAAGAAGTTTAAAAAAAATCAGAAAATGCCTATTAATTTAAAGGAAAAATAAGTTTTACTTCAAAAATATGTTACAAACACTTTATTCACCATTTAATTCCTGTTCAGTACTTGGAATTAAGTTTATCTTGGGCTAAAATATGTTTGTTAAAATGGATTACTTTGTGTGTTTGCTGTGCATTACATGTACATTTTTTGGGAATAATGGGGGAAAGGCAATGGAATTCTGCTGGTCAGGTTTTCTATTTGGGACACTGTCAGAGGAACAGAGAGGTCAGAACTGCTGTGTGGCTGCAGGCTTTGATGGAAGAAGAAGAGAGAGTGGGAAAATAAGGAATGTTCTGCAGTAATGCTTGTGCAAACATCTCAGTTTAATGTGAGCTTCTGATTCCTTGAATGTCTTGGATCTCTCTGGCCCCCCAAACTCCTCAGGCTGTGTTTAGCAGAACCTGACTCATTCCCCAGCTTTAGTCCAACATCCTGCTGCAGGGACAATTCCACTTTACACTGGGTACAGCTTTGCTCTTTTGTTCTGCTGTGGGGATTTCTGTTTCATCACTGAGGTTTAAAGGCTGGAATCCTGATTCTGGCTGTGTGACTGGCAGGATTTCATCAAAGGGCACTGCACAAGCCCTTCATCATAAGGACCTGGTGGCTTTTGTCACTGTCCCATTGTGTCAGGGCTGCTTCCAAGGCTCTGATGCAAAGCAGGGACTTCAGAACCCCAACATTAAAGCCTGTGATCCCAAACTGGCTGCCCCAACTCTTCAGGAGCTTCTGTTGTCATCTGAAGTTCCCACAGCCACAGGAGCTGTGCACAGGCTGGGCCCCACCAAAGGCACAGCAGTGGCAGAGCTCAGGGTTAACACAGAGAGAACAATGGAAAAGCCTTTTAAAAACTGGCTGAGTCTATTCTCCTTCACTCCTCTCTTAAAGCAGCCATCAGGTAGGAAATGCAGGCTCAGGTTCCCCCCTCACTGCAGTAAATCCAGCTCAACTTGCTACAAAAAACCCTGAGCTGGTGCCCCTGCTCCCTGACTGCTGCTATTGTCATCCAGAATGTGCCCAAGCACAGTCAGAATCCTTTTCATTTGCTCTTTCTAAACTCTTGAACAATTTTTACCCCTGAATAAATGTTTCAGTTCCAAAGAAGTGGTTGAGAACCCTACCAGGAGGGCTTTTCTGTGGAGGGCTGCCCTTAAGGCCCTAAGGGAAAACATTTATTACACATTTGGAGCAGACTAACTCCCAAACCAACACCCAGGAGAGAAGCCTTTACTCACACAATCCTCAAAATATTTTACATTTTTGAGACTCTTCTGTGGAAAGGATACTAAAATAATCTTACTTCATGACAAGAAACAAGTCCAGGTTGTTAAACCTGGATTAACCCCTAAAATGTGTAAGGTCACAGCTCCAGATGGGTTCCAGCCATCAGGACTCCTGGATTTCTTTAAATAGTTTCTCCTTAAGAAAAACTGCTGAAGAAGCCAGGCCTCAGAGATGCTTTTTGAGGTGTTTTATTGCAAAAAGGTGTGGACATTTGCTGGCAGAACAGGTTATCACATTCTCCATTTGACTGTCATCCAGAGGACACTGCATGCATTCAAGCTGAAAGCATAGGACAGTTCCCACCAGGCACCTGAGAAAGAAAAGTCTTCCAAGCAGAAAAAGACAAATTTCCACCTGATCCCCTACTCTGGTGTGCCCTTTGCTCCCCAGAGTTCCCTGGGAAGCAGGAGTGACATCAGCTATAGCACAGCCAACTGTAAACATGCTCCTGTGTTCAACAGAATTGATCTGGATGGTGGATGCTGAAGCTTCAGCTCCAGTTTTGAACAGGAAATGCCTTTCCCAAAGCAGGCAGTGCAGTGATTTCCACCTGTCCTGGCACCTGCTGCTCCCTGTAACCAGCAGAGGCACACGAGGCTTCTATCACAGCAAATCTGACAGCTCTACGTGGTCTCCAAAAAACACCCCACCCCCAAACCCTCCTTCCTCTCTTTGTGCTCCTTGTAGCACCTCAACCCTCTTCCCCACTCCCTCCAGACAGCAGACAACTCCCTTTTTCCCTTCCCACCCCTTGCCCAAAGGCATGACTGATGAATAGATGCTGCAGTTCACAGCAGAGATGTCTCCACACTTGGGCTGTCCCTCCACAGGCAGAGCTCCAGGTGCACCTGAATTTCCCCATTTCAGTGCCTGTTTCCCACAGGCCTAATAAAGGTTAATCATCTTTGGCAGACAGCAACCCTGCACCAAAGGGAACAAGGAATCCATTGCCAGTCTAACAGGGCATGTTGCAACTGCAGCTGCTCAGCAGCAGGATCTCCCTGCAAGGGAAAAAAAAAAAGAGATATTTTAGAGGATGTAAAAGCACCTTCACAAGTCAGTGCATTAGGACTGATCAGGATATATTAACAACTGCACTTTGCTGTGGGCTATAATGGACTTTTAAACCACTTGAACCAGACAAATGCAAAAATTCAAGGCATTAAAGCTGCAAGTCACAAGCAAATAATTCAGGGTGATGCTACAGCCACTTAAACTTCTACTATTAAGCTAAACCCCTGTGCTGGTTGCTCTGCTAATTCCAAGCATTAGCACAGCCACTGCAGGTTCTTATTCCTCCTAAATAAATCAGTTGTGGATTATATGGAGCATTTTTGCTCTCAGAAAGCCCTGGCAGATGGAACAACAACTGACAATTAACTTCCTTTCATGCAGCATGGTTTTAAGTTCCCCCAGCAAAGCTGCAGATTGAAATTTCCCACCAAGGCAGTGGTTCCTCAATATCCAAAAGAACCTTTGCAACCTTAGCACAAGGTGTGCCCATCTTTGCTAGGACAGAGGAGCAGTTATGGCCCCCTGAGGCCCCTGGAGTTATTTTAATCACAAAAGCCAGAATGAACTTGTTTGCCACAAGGGCACCCTCAGTCCTTGCAGCTGGAAGATCCAGGTTGCTCTATTTAAATCAGTTTTGGAGTGAACAGTTTTTCACTCCCAGAGATGTTGCCCTTACTCCAGCAGGACTATTTTGGTCAGTGACAGTTCAACACTCCAGTGTTTGTTCTGAAGCAGAGATACCCAAAACACTCAATGTTAAGCCACCATAACTTGTCACCACTCTGTTCCCACTGTGTTTCAGTACATGATAGGTATTTTTTATCCATTTGACACAGTTCTGAAGGCAATGCAGCCACTTCCATGTTAATGCTGCTGGATATGCTTTTTCTTTTTAATAAAAGGCCTTTTGGGCTGATCCAAACCCAGCTCTGGCAGAGTGCACAGTGTTCCTTGATAGCTGATTTACATCATCCCCATGTCTTAGTCCCAGTTATTTTTAGCAGCCACTGGAGTGGCAGAGGGCTGTGTGACAATGACAACAGGCTGCTGATCAAAGTGTCCCCCCTGCCAGCCCTCCTCTATCTTGCACTGCACAAATGCAGAGATGAGGCACAAGGAATGTCAGCACTAAGTGCAGAGATACCAGACCTTTAGGAGGCATCCTGAGAGGGAGCAGGAGGATCTTTATTCTCAGGCTCTGGAGGAGGAGCTGGCACATTTTCCTCTTTCTTTTGTGCAGCCAAAAATTCATGAATCGCCCTCTCTATCTGAGGCCTGAAGATGTGGTTTAGTTTTGGATCCACCACCTGAGAAATAATTCTGTCCACTCCAGCTTCCAGCATTCCTGACCTTGAACAAAGACAAAGAAGTCATTCAACTCCTCTGAAAAACTTCTCCCCAATCTCCTCCAGGAACTCTCCAGAGCCCTCCTGTCAACTGCAATTAGCATTAACATGGTGAGAACTGCAGCCTACTCAGGAGATCCTTAACAGGGACTTGTTTCACTCACCTATTTCTCTCCCTGCTCCCTACAGAATTAACAACTCACATCTGGTCTCCCAGGTACTTAAATGACACCTTGGCCAAGAGCCTCTTTTAACAGAGCTCCCGTGGAAACCAGGTCAACATGAAAGCAAACAAACACATTTTGGCACAAGAAGAGAAATAAACTATTCTGAGGAGGAGGGCAGGTGAGAGCAAAGGCTTTTTTTTGGCTGAGTGGAGGGAGAAGAGCCCTGCCCCCTCACAACAGGACTGTCACTTGCTCCTTGTAACAGTCTAGACAGATGGGAATGAATTAAAAAAGGGTATGAATTATAAAAACAAGGCAGTGAGCACACAGCACAGGCTCTGGGCTGAGCAGCAGGAACTGGAGTGGCTGTGGCAGGCCCCTGGATGGTGGGGCACAGCCTGTCTGGGAGGGTTAAGTCATGTCTGCAAGGGAGCAGGGACAGGAAATGGAGATGTTCCTGGCACTGGGAGGGGAGCCTCGGGATGGTGAGGCTGTGAAGGATGCAGAGACAGCAGCAACAGCAGCCTGGGTGGGCAGGACACACACCTGGGCACCCCCAGGGCTCAGCCCTGCCCTCCAGGAGTGACAGGGACTGTTCAGCCTCCCCTGGGGCTGTTCTTTATGCTGCAGCATTTTGTGTCATAACTCGTCCTCCTCTCCTTGACTAAAACTCAGCAGCTCTGGGAAGCAGCTTCTGTCAGTCACAGGATGGTTTGGGTTGGAAGGGACCTTAAAAATCATCCAGTGCCACCCCTGCCAGGGCAGGGACACCTTCCACTGTCCCAGGCTGCTCCAAGCACCTGTGCCAGGGCTGCCCACCCTCACAGGAAGGATTTATTCCAATATCCCATCTAACCCTGCTCTCTCAGGTGAAGCCATTCCCCCTTATCCTGTCCCTCCAGTTCTCTCCCCATCCTGTTGGCTCCTTCAGGCACTGTGAGCCCACACTGGGGTCACCCCAGAGCTCCTCCTGTCCAAGCCCAGCTCTCCCAGCAGAGCTGCCCCAGCCCTCTGCCCATCCTGGTGCTCCCCAGTGCAGTGTCTGGAGCAGCTGGACAGGAACTGGTGCAGAGATTGCTGTGACAGGGGCTGGACTCACACACAAACCTCTGGCATCCTCAGGACTCTTTCTTTAAAGAATCTTTAAAGGCTCTTCTTTTTCCTGAAAGTTAAGGTCAAGGTCATCCAGCTCAGTACAGCATTTTGCAGCAATAATTTGGACAGCAAATATAAATATTTCACCACTCCAACCCACCCATTTCAGGCAGAGCAACAATGTGCATTCTGGGGAGAGTGCAGCCTGCACTGACTCTCACAATGAGACTCGGGGAGGACAACAAAGTGCTGTGACACACTGAATTGTGCCAGTGCTGCCTTGCCTTAGGTGGTTTAGGTTTACAAAATGGCATTTGCTGTGCAGGCTGCTGTCACTCACTGGATCACACTCTGCCTCAGCCCGTTCCGCAGCTGGTTCTTGTTCATGGCTGGGTTCCACTCCTGCTTGTCCAGGTGGGTCGAGACAAAGTTGTCAACTTTCTGCCTCAGGTTCTGATAGGCTGGCTAAAAAAAAAAAAAATAAAAATAAACGCAGTTCAGCAGCTCAAATAGCTCCCAACAGCCAGAGGCCTGCACAGTGCAGCTACTGTCACACACAGAGCCCTGCTGCCTGTGCTTCCCTCCCTGAACAAAGACAATCCTGTTTTCCCTGAGAACACAACTGGACGTTGCACAGAACGCTCAGTGTTGTAATAATTCAACCAGCTGGGTAGATTGGGGCTGAAACTGCAGTGAAATGCAAGCTGTGCAGACAGAGGCTGTTTAAGCAGAGTTCTTGTTGTCTGGAAAGCCTCCACCCCAGAATTCCAGGAATCTGGCTGGGCAGTGCTGTCACTGAACAAGAACTTGAATTATTTGCTTCTGTGGCACTGGCAGAGAAGATAAGAATAAAAATATAAAATTGTAATTTTAAAGATATAATTATAATTATTTCAGTTTTTTTCAGAGGAGCTGTGATTCCACTGAAGAGGAACTTAATTAACAAATTAATTTAAATGCTCAGGACCATCCACATCCTGGATGCAAGGGAAGGAGAAGAGGGAAACAGGGATGTTTCAGAGTTTGATGTGTCTGTCCTGGGTGAGGAGGGCAGAGCCCAGGACAGGGCTCCTGCTGGAAGAACAAAAGCTTTGAGAAAGCAAAATTCACCAAAAAACGTTGAATTTTGATAGTCACTGAAAACAATCCAACTCAATACTGACAGCCTAGTTCAATACTGGCAACAAATGATGAGGAGTTCGTTGTGGCTGAGAAAAAATTAATGTCAAAAATTAATGTCAAGCAGTCTGAGACAATCTACTCAGGAAACAAAGGTTAAATGTCGGTTTGAGGGTTTGGGGCTACAGGGACGTTTGAGAATATGGGAATTTTTGAGATACAGCTTGGGAGCAGCACTGTTCCTATGGGAAGGTGTTTCCCCGGGAAAGCTGGGCTGAGGGAGGAAAGGCTGAGCCTGCTCCCGGCCCGTTCTCTGCCCGGGGTGTGGATGCGGCCGCAGGGCTGCCCCGAACGCGGCGGGCCCGGCCTCGCTGCCCCGGTACCTTGGTGTCCACGTCGGCCAGGCAGTCGCGGCGGAAGCCGTCGAAGAGGCCGCGGCTCTTGAGCTGCTCCACGATGATGGCGATGAGCTGCGGGTCCCCGGGCGGCAGCGAGCCGGGGTCGGCGGGCCCGGGCCCCGCGGGCCCCGCGCCGCCGCCCGCGCCCGCCGCGGCCCCGCCGCCGCTCTCCGACATCGCCCGCGGCCTCCGCGCCGGCGCGCGCCGATGCTGTCACCGCGTCGCGCTGCATCACGGGGAGGCGAGTTCTCCTCAACAGCGATGCTATACGCTGAGCAGTGCTGTAGAACTACAAATCCCAGCGTGAAGCGCGGCGCGGCCAAGAGAAACGGCGGAAAGGCGGGCGCGTTGCTGTCGCGGTGCGTCTTGGGAGTTGTAGTTCGCGGGACTGTGGGGACCCTCCCCGCATCCAGCGGCGGCGGTGCGGGATCAGCCGGCCGGGGCGGTCACAGGGCTCCCCGTGTCCCCCCGGAACGCGATCAGCCGGGCAGAGGGCCCGGGTGTTCCTCAGCACGGCCCGGGTGCCCCAGGTGTGCCGCTGGACGTTCAGGGATCTGATAACAGCGATGATAACAGCGAGGTTGTGACTGGCGCGTTTTTCTGTGCTGTAGTGAGCGCAGAGATAATGCAAATTGCGAAGAAAATACATGAAATTGTGTGGGATCGTGCTGTATTTCTATCGGGATCCTGAGACCCGGCTGCCCTCAGCAGGGGCTGTGTGTGCTGGGACCATCGCTGACACCGGGAGCTGCCGGCACAAACCCCACACGCTGGGTTTGCTCCCTTGGGAGCCATGTTGTACGCAATAAAGATATTCCCGTCCCGATCGGATATTCCCATCTCAGCCGGATATTCCCGTGTTAATTCAGGAGGACAAGCAGTGCAGGAATGCAATCACAGAATCCCGGAACAGTTGAGGGACCTCAAAGTTCATCTTATTCCATCCCTGCCATGGCAGGGACACCTCCCACTGTCCCAGGCTGCTCCAAACCCATCCAGCCTGGCCTTGGGCACTGCCAGGGATCCAGGGGCAGCCCCAGCTGCTCTGGGCACCCTGTGCCAGGGCTGCCCACCCTCACAGGGAGGCTCTGAGGAGAGAAGAGGGACAGTGGCAGCGTGCACAGACCCCGACACCTCCTGTGACAGCCGTGCTTTGGGGACACGCAGGAGCTCCTGGCGCAGCAGAATCCGTCCCCGTGCCTGGTCACTGTCACTGCTGGGTCTCTGGGATGGCTGTGGAACCCCCAGGGCTCATCCCGGCACTCAGGAGTGTCCCTGGAGTGGTTCCTGTCCGACACTGCCGGCAGCCCTCTGTCCCCTCCGGGTGACACCCACCCGGCACCGCTCTGGTGGGGCTGTGGCGCTGCCCTGGGCCCCGCGGGGATCTGTGGGTGTCACTCCATGGCTTTTGACCTTCGTGCTGGTGTCACACGTGTGACAGCAGTGACAGGACAACCCAGAGACTGCTTAGAGCCAGGACAGGAGTTTGGTAAAACAGATCTGCCAGGACTCTGCACCTCCTCTCTGGGCAGGTTTTAGGGCACACGAGCTTGTTTTCTCCCAAGGCAGGAGAGTCAGAATATCCCAAGTTGGAGGGGACCCACAGGATCATCTGGCCCTGCACAGCCCCAAAATCCCACCCTGGGTGTCCAAGCCCTCCTGGAGCTCTGGCAGCCTCGGGCTGTGCCCATCCCTGGGGAGCCTGGGCAGTGCCAGAACCCTCTGGGGAAGAACCTTTCCCAAAATCCACCCTGACCCAGACCTTCCCTGGTCGCTGCTCGGGGACAGGGACAGGAGCAGGGACAGGAGCGGAGCCGCGGTGCCGTTCGGAGCGGGGGAAGCAGCGCGGCCATCCCGGCAGGTGGTACCCGGTCCCCGTGCCGGTCCCCATCCCATCGCCGCTCCGTGTCACCCCGGGCAGGGACGTAATTAATGGGGTTTAGCCTCGCTGTGGAGCCGGCAGAGGGGTGGCTCCTCTCTTGGGACCCTCGCAGCCAGGCAGCGATGGAGGGGGCGGAAATTTATTTATTTATATATTTTATTTTATTTTATTTTATTTTATTTTATTTTATTTTATTTTATTTTATTTTATTTTATTTTATTTTATTTTATTTTATTTTATTTTATTTTATTTTATTTTATTTTATTTTATGGGATTTTCCTGCTGTCCTGGGCTGGCTCCTTGCCGACGAAGAGCTGAGAGGCAGCGGCGACCTCAAAGGCAAAACCCTTCAGCAGCACAGAATCGGGGACTGCCCCGAGCAAAGATCCCTCCCAATTAACAAATTACTGGAAGAGACTGTGAGCATTTGTGATGCAGGAGGGGAAAATCCTCAGTGCAACCTGCGGTACCGGGATGCTCCCGGCTGCTCTGGAGCTGCCCCGGGAGGCTCCTGGTTGCTCTGGAACATCCCCGGGATGCTCCCGGCTGCTCTGGAGCTCCTTGCCCCCGTGCTGCTCCTGCTGCAGGAGCAGAGCGCTGCTCCAAGTCCCCGTGTGAGGTCTGTGCCTTTTCCTGTGGCTGGATGCAGTGACCTCTTTCCCACGGTGGCACAATTGATGTTCCGAGGCAGAACAGAGGGGGCAAAGCAGGTAGTGATGAGATAATGAGGGTTCACGGGTTCTCTTACAAGCTGTGGGGTCGAGGTCAAGCGGTGTTTAATAGTTTTGAGATCTGGAGCAGGGGGGAAGAGAAAAACAGAGCGTTTAATCTGTTTTATCTGTGTGTTTTTGCCCAACATCACAGCACACAGCGAGAGCATTAAACTGTGGTGCCTTAGATAAAGCAGGCTGGCCCCCAGGGAGCAGAACTGTGAACCTCTCCTTGAATCACATCCCCAGTACAAAATTTATGAGATCTGTGAACTCTCCCTATATCCGTGGCCTCGAGGAAAGCTTCAGGCAGTTTCCACAGTTCAGGTCAGTAGAAGACTCAGGAAGGGAGAATTTTTGCCTGTTTGCTGTCGTGTTGCAGATGCAGTTCTCCTGATAGGATAAATGCTTAGGCTGAGAGGAAGCAAATTTGTAAAGCTTAGGGAGAAAGATTATTTCAGGTGAAATAAATAGAAAAAAATTGGTGTAGAAAGTTACTTGGATCAAGATGGCAATCAATGATTTTTTATTTATTTTCCTGTGTTAGAGGAACCCCATTCCTTTGGCTGATCAGGGAGATGTGGGCATTAATTGTAATTTCAATTTGTGAAAAACCTGAATTCCAGTCACACTTTCTGTCACAGATGATCAGAGCCAGAGGTCAGTCCTTTCTTTGTCAGTGTTTGTCATCACTGCATTGCACATTTCCTCCATTCTCAGCCCCTTCTTCACCCCCCTCCTGTCACCACAATCACAAGAGCTGTAGAGCAGCACCTCTTCCCATGGAAATTCTGATACCACAGGGGAAAAGCCATCTCTGCTACAGCTGCCTGCAAAGAGTTCCTGGTTGTTGCAATTGACAAAACCAACTTGTTCCCAAAAAGTGGTGTGAATGAAATCTATTTTTATGGGGGCTCGTTTCTGCTCCTTAAAGCTCTCAGTGAAAACTCACATTGTGATGCTGCATGAGCCAGGAGGTCCTGGAAGGGGTGTGGAGCTGGCAGGGTGTGAATTCCCATGTGGAATATGCAGCAGTGGAGTCCTGCCTGTGCTCACTCTCATTTGAGTCCTTGTTCCCTCAGCTTCTCATTTTCATGGGGTTTGTGTAAACCAATTCCTGCTGCAGGGCGTGTTCTGTGTCAATCCTCTGTGGAGATGGAGTTTGTTCCTTCCTCAGCAGTGGGGACCAGATCTCCACCTCTGTGTTTGGCCTGGCACGATCCTGCCCATCTCTGATGCTCGGGAGCAGGGCAGCTGCTGGACAGGCAGGAAAAGCCAACATTCCAGAGCATCTCATCAACCCTGAGCTGTTTCTTCTTGAGATCCAGTCAAAGCTGGGTTCATCATCATCCTCATGAGGATTTCTTCCTGGAAAGGCATTGGCACAGGGAGATTTGGAGTGCCCATCCCTGGAGGTGTCCAAGGAGGTGGCACTGAGTGCTCTGGGCTGGGGATGGGGCACAGCAGGGACTGGATGGGCTGGGAGGGCTTTTCCAGCCTCAGGGATCCTGGGATTTGCAGTGGGGTGATGGCTGTGGCTGGGGACAGGAGAAGGTTTGTTCCTCCCTCAAGGTTTTCCCCTTCTCTGTTGAAAGACAAACTGTTCAGAGGAGACATGGTTGGCAGTTTGCTCTTCCTTGCCCTGGAAACCTCTGCCACAAAATGAGAAGCCACTTAGTGAGTCTGATTTCTCCCAGCTTTGCCCCTGCCAATGATTAAGATGAGAGAGCTGGGATAGTTGGTGAAAAACCTGGGATAGATGATGAAAATCCTGGGACAGGTGGCTGTGCCAGGCACTGCCAGTGCTGGAATGCAGATGGAATTACCATGGGCAGCCTTGCAGAGGCAAAACCCAGCTGCTCCAGGCAGGAGCTGTGGAGCTGCTTCCCTTCCTCCCTGTGCTGGCACCTCCAGCAGCACAGACCCAAATCTGCTTTGCTGTCCTTGGCAGGGGAGCTTTGTCCCAGGTGTGTTTGCAACCCAGATCCTGCCCTGGGACCTGGAAAAATGTGAGATTTGGAACGAGCTCATCCAAACCAAGGTGAATCCAGCAGGGTGGCAGTGCAGCTAAATTTGCTCCTGTCCTTTAGCAGCATTCCCGCTGTGCCTGCTGGCTTTGGGCCACGTTTGCCTATTTTTTGTAGGGTTGTGTTGTTTTGCAGAAACTCAGGTGGAATATTCACACAGAAAATCCTGAGTTGGAAGGAACCCATAGGGATCAGACAGTGGAACTCCTGGCCATGCCGAGACACCCCAACAATCCCACCCTGAGAGCGTTATCCAAGCTCTCCTGGAGCTCTGGCAGCCCTGGGCTGTGCCCATCTCCTGGGGATCCTGTTTGGAGCTGGGCTCAGGATCACAACCCTGGTCCTTTTGGTGCCAGCCACCCCAAAGCTGGGTTTGATCTTTTCCCCAGACTTTGGAGGAGTTAAACACCCTCCGTGTTCCCTGGGGCTCTGTGTGCATCAGGGTCAGCGCCAGAGTTTGGAGATCCTGGAGATTTACACAACCAACAGCTTGGCTGTGCAGGTGGCAAATTATTGAAAGAGTTGGGAAACTGCAGGAATGTTCCCCAGCCCATAATTCTCTCCCAAAGAATGCTCACCATGCACCCAGCCTGCCAACCTTTCGGAGGCTCCAGAGCCCTGGAAGAAAATGTCTATTCCCTGCATGTTTGCCATTTGTGCTGGGCAACATATTACCCATGGAGCATATGCTGTATACACCACACGCTCTCTGAATCACTCTATTTCTGAAACACTGCGTTGAAATTTATACTTTGGTTTATTTGATATGTAAATATATATATATGTGTGTGTGTGTGTGCATGCATATGCATTATATTGAAGTAGCTGGTGTTAGAACAGGGATGTCAGTAAACAGAATTTGTGTTCAACATGCCCACCTCCACAGGATGGTGTTTTATTCTCTGTTTTTTTGGGTGGGTTCTGTCTTGTAGCTGAAACAATTTGGAGCTCAAAGTATCTGCAAATACCAAAGGAAAATGTATTTGTAAAGCTGCTGCAGAGCCTTTCAGAGGAGATGCATGCTGTGTCCTCAAACAGAAATGTCAGTTGTTCATTCTTATATCATTGTTTCCATTATTATGAAAGGCTGAAATCATGTGGCAAAAATAATATAAACAGTATTGCCATATATGCAGAAGGGGTAACTTTCCAAACTAGATCATCAAATGGAGCCTTGGAGTGTATCTGTGTAATATAATCCCTTGGAAGAGTTGCCTGGCATTTGAAGTTTTCACATGTTTTATAAATGTTTATGAAAAATGCCAGCTGAGCTGATGGAGTCAATAACTGTCCCTCTGGGCAGGGAAATACAGGCTTTTTGCTGGGGAAATGAACAGCTTGTGATTGCTCTGGAATGCAGTGTCAGAGATGGGAGAAAGCACAGGCTTTTTTGGGCTATCTGTGCAAACTGCTGGATGAAATCCTCCTTCTCCAAGCCCACTATTTACTTTTCTTGCCTGAGAAATTTTCCATAGCACAGATCTCACTATTGAGGGCAGCACTGCTGTACAAACCACTGTGAGGAGCAGTGTGTGGGGGACAAAGTGCTGCTTATTCCTGATCTTTCCACCCAAATATCCGTGTCAGGATAACACCCCCTGCCCCTTAGTGCCCTCTGCTCGTTTGCACTGCTTGTCTCTCCAGCATTCCTCCCCTGGCATTTGATGGAGCTTTGAATCTGTGCAGATTTGATCTTTTCTGCCTCAGACTGGGGAGTGCAGCCCCACATTTGGAGTTTGTGAGCGTGAGGAAGGCGTGACATGCTGGAAGCATTCAGGGATCTGATGGTGCCTGACAGCTGCCTGGAAATCCACTGGTGTCAGGAAGGGAAGCAGCTGCTCCCTCACCTCCTGCACAGAGGCAAGGACTGCACTGTCACATCCAGGAGCAATTACCCTGACATCAGAGGATGAAAAGATGAAAACAAGGAGGCTGGAAATTAATTTTCTTTCGCCCCTCTGTTTCATGCATCCGTCAGCAGCGCATCTGGGCGTCGTGGAGCTAATTTAAAAGTGTAATTTCTATCCCAAAAGATTGTATTCAGTGTGCTTCCTGCTCTCAAGTGAAGTTCAAGGGGATGCAGCGTGGGGTAGAGGTTATTTCTGCCTCTGTGTGGTGGATGTGGAGCTGGGGTTTCCCTGTTTGTGCATTTGTGGATCTACATGGTGCCTACAACGTGTTTTATGCTCCACATAAGTTACTCGTCCCTTATTTACAGCTTGCACTTTTCTCCCCTTCTCTGAGGACCTGCAACTCTTGACCTTTTAGCCTGGTAAATTATTTACACGTGAAACAGTGAATCAAAATGATGGCTCTCAGGAAGATGCTGCTTATTCTCAGGGAAAAAAAGCACATTTCTTCCTGAAATCTCCTTCCTGAGGCTTGTTTGTCCTTCCCTCCTCACCCCTTCCCACCCTGAGAAGGAGACACTCTCCTTTTTCACACAGCTGCTCCATTTGCACAGGGAAATGTTTCTCTGCCTCTGATTTTAAAACATCCCCTTGATATTTTGGGGGTGGGGTGAGAGGACATTCGCTTGATGTCTTTTCATGGAAAACCATGAAAGAATGAGAGGGAAAGGTGTGTGAAACAGCCCAAGCTGCTGCAGGAATCCCAAACTGGGGCAGATACCAGCAGAGCTGGAAATGTTTAAGGCTCTAAAGGCATAAAAGTTATTTCACATGGGATGGTTTGGGTTGGAAGGGACCTTAAAGCTCATCCAGTGCCACCCCTGCCATGGCAGGGACACCTCCCACTGTCCCAGGGTGATCAGAGCTCCATCCTGCCATGCTTTGAACATCAAGGACTTCTCAAAAAGGTTATTTTTAATATGCTGTAAAGTGTATTTTTAACAGACTGTAAATCATGACACTTCTCCTTGGTAAAGCTCATGCAGATCCTTTGCTGAGAGGAGCTGTTAGAAGCGAGACAATCGTTCACATGGGGGAATTTTAGTTTTTTTCCTAGAGCTGTATTAAAATTAAATTGAGAAAATCTGTGTTATAGTTCCTGGAGCAAATACCTCGTTCCTACTCACATGGTTTTATCTGCAGGACAGGGAAAACATCCACAGAGAAATGGGAAATCGAGAAACAAAGTGGATTGAAAACAAAGTTTTTTCAATGCTATGATTTCTTACCAGGGATTTTTGCCCATTAAAGGATTGTGAGAAAATAAACAAGAAGACAATGTTTGAAAAGCAAAGAATTGTTTTGAAATTATCTATATCAGCTCATGAGTTTTTCTTTATGTTTTTTAAAATCTATTTTTATTTTTTAACAGTTTTTCCCTTCACATGAAAAGGCTGGTTCATGGCAAGCACCACCTTTTCTGAAAACACCTTGGTTCTGAGTCAAAAAAGAAAAAAAAAAGCATTCTGACATTAGAAAATGGAGAATTTTCTCAGATTAAAGTGGTTTATTTTCTCAGGAGCATAAGGAATTCTAGAATTCATGCATATTTCATGAGGAAAGTGGCCAGTTTCTGGATATTTCATGAGAAATAAAATTTCCACATCATTAAATGGCCAAAGAGCAAAGTGAAAAGGAACACGTGTAATTCTTATGAGAGCTTTTCAAGCAGTTTGTTGTAGTTTTAGAAATTAGAACGTGATTTGATATTTGATATTGCTGCCACTCATGGAAAGGTGAGCTGCACCTGCCTGTAGTGACATCCAGGCCCCCAAAACCTGGATAATGGGAAAAACATCCTTGTGCAAAGGGGTTTTTTCACAGCGTGGCTCTGGGAGGAATTTTGGGCTGGTAATTGTCTCCTACAAACCTCACATTTAACAGGAATAAAAACCAAAACAGCCCAAAACTGGGCTTGGTCATGAAATCTTTGGAGTGAAAAATGTCTTATTTCTTCTTCCCTGTGTGTGAGTGCATAAAGCTGCCTTTGCCTGAGCTTTGTGCTGTGCTCAGTGCTCATCATTTGCCTAATGCAAAGTAGCCAAACATTGCAGCTGGTATTTGAGCTCCTTTTATCCATCTTTCCTCACACACACACACACACATCCCCACGCCCAGACAAAAGTTGGTTTCCTTTAGGCAGTCGGGAGCCCTGGGAGAGTGGCAATTTCTTTGATTGCTTATTGTAGCTGGAGCACTGGAGATAAAAGTTTAATGCACTCTTATTGTCTGGGTGCTCTGAAGTGTTCAGCTGCAGCGAGCAGCGCAGCCTTGTGCCCCAGCTGAACGTGGGCTGTGGGCTGGGCACGTTGGCTGTCACTGCTGCTCCTGGGTTTCGTTGGTGCCCATGGAACCCTTGGCATCTGGGGGCTGTGACAGCCTCTGAAAAATGAGGAGCAGCCAGCTCAGGGGCAGGGCAGTGCCAAGGAGCAGCAATGAGGGGCTTGGAACACGAGGAACGTTTGGAGGAGCTGGGGATGTTTAGCCTGGAGAAGAGGAGCCTCAGAGGTGACCTTGTTGCTCTCTACAGCTTCCTGAAGGGAGGTTGTACACAGGTGGGGGTCGGTCTCTTCCACCAGGAGCACTGACAGAACCAGAGGACACAGTCTCAGCCACGTCAGGGAAGGTATAGGTTGGATATTAGGAAAAAAAATGTAACCGAAAGAATAACAAAGCACTGGAATGCTCTTCCCAGGGAGGTGGTGGAATCAGCATCTCTGGATGTGTTTAAAAAAAGGCTGGACATGGCACTTGGTGCTATGGTCTAGGTGAGGTGTGAGGGCACAGGTTGGACTTGATGATCTTAGAGGTCTCTTCCAACCTCGTTATTCTGGGATTCTGTGAGATGTTGCTGTGACAAAGTGGTCTGGAAAAACAAACGGATCTGGAATTTTCCTGCTGTGCTGAGCTGCTGGGATAAACATGGCTGGTGTGGGTGAGAGCTGGGCCCCGAGCTCTGAGAGCAGGGCACAGCCCTCCTCTTCAACATTTTCCTGCAGGGGAGAGGTGGAACTGTTCCAACCAAGACACGAATTGCAAAGCCACTCCCATCAAACAGAAACAAAAGAAGACCGAGGCCAAGTTTTAGGCTGTCCTAATTTTAGACCAACACTTGGATATTTCTCTGGCCTTTTGTCCCAGCCCTGGTTTCCCCTTGCAGCTCCTTGGGAGATGCTTATTGTGCTGTTTTGCTGGCATTTCCTCTGCCCTCTCCAGGCCACCATTGAGCTCCTGTTGCAAGAGGGAGGTCAGGAGAATAATGCCCTTTTGCTGACACACAGGTAACCCAACCCTGCACCCTGTTGGTCTGCTCTGCTGAATTCCAGCTCATCTGATTGCACTGAGGGCTATTGGAGCATCCCTGCCATCAGAGCTGGGTAATTGATATGCTTGAAGGGACTTTAATGAGGAAGAAAGCTAATTAGTTAATGTAAGGAGTGAAAAATAAGTCAGACAACCTTGTAGTCCATTTTGTTCCATTGCAGCTTCCCCCAGAGCTCAGCACAGAGCCCAGTTTCAAGCTGGGCATGGCTGAATGGAAAGCTTGGCAGATCGTGGCAGCAACTGGGAAGCAGAACTGGGTTTAAGTGCAGGGTTTGGGTCTGGATGGGGCATGGTGGGACCTCTGCTGCATCATTGCTAAAACCCTTTCATTTCAAACATACATTGCGTGGCCTTTTACAACTAATGAATTTTTTTTTTCTCAAGGTTAGGCACCTGAAATGCTATGAAAATAGTTCATTCTCTCTTGGCATCTGGTCCCTTCTCTCTTGGTCTCTTCTTCTCTGAGGTCTGCCACAGCTGGAGCCTTGACAGGAGGGATTCACAAACTACGAGTGTCTGTGAAAGGGGGAGCTTCAACCACTGAAATTAAGAATGAGCCCTGAATTAGGAGTCAGGGCTGTGAGGAGCAGCTGAGGGAGCAGGGAGAGGGACTCAACCTGGAGAAAAGGGGCTCAGGGGGGATCTTCTCACTCTTCACAGCTCCCTGAATCCATCCTGGCATCACACAATCCTCACTTTTTTAGCCCTGGGAAAAAAGTCTGAACTCGGTCAGGGAGATGGGCCTAGAATCTCTCATGGCCTTTGTTTTGTTCTCTAATTTAATGACCTCCCCATACTTGGACACTCACTGAGGTGATTTTTCTGCCCAGGGAAAAATGGGCAGAAGGCTTGAAAGTTTCCAAAGTTGTGGAAATTTCCTCCCTGATTTCAATGGATGCTGACCCCGTCCTTCAGAGGGGAAAAGACAACAAGAAAGGGAAAGCAGAAGGAAAAATAAATGGGATGGCAATACAGCAAAGGGATGTATAAAGAAATCCAGCTGTGTTTGTGCTGAATGAGTTTTGTTTCCCAGTGTGGCCTCCAGATTTGTGTTCTTTGTGCAGAAATCCAAGTCCTGTAAACACCACCTGCTCCTGGTGCTGGAGATAATGAGATGGGCTGGAACTAGACCAGACCTTGGGCACAACTGGGGTAGAGGCTGATCAAAGTGGGGCAGCAGGAGGAGCTTATCAATTATTTGAGAGAAAAGAGTCAATAAAAACCTTCCTCAGTATAAACAGAGCCCTGCTGAATGTGGTGGGACTCTGGGGAGCGAGCTGTTCACACGAGATGAAACTCTTCTTGTTGTTGATGAGCAGTAATGTTTGAAGACCTCTTTGAGATTCTGATCTGGGAGCTGTTGCTGTGTCCTTGCTTGCCTCAGTCCTGCCTGGAGAGCCTGGAGTGGTGCACAGCCCTGCTCTGCAGGGTCAGGGCATTTCCAGGCCCTGCTTCCTTTTCCTTGTCACCAATTTTCTGCTCACCTGAGGTTGTTCATCCCAGAGTCACATCAGAGCAGGAAGGCAAGGAGAAGGGAGTCTCCAGATTTAGGAAAAATGCATTCACAAAACCCAATTCCTTTCTCTGCTGGCGGTGCTGTCCTCCTTGACAGTTCCTAGGAACTCTGGATTGTGCCCTAAGCACATCTGGGGTATTGTGTTCAGGACAGGGAGATGTGGAGCCATGGAGGGAGTGCAGTGAGGGTCACCAGGATGACTGAAGGACTGGAGCATCTCTCCTGCGAGGAGAAGCTGAGAGCTCAGATTGTTCTGTGTGGAAAAAGGAGGCTCAGAGGGGATCTCATCTTTGAGGGAGCTGGGAAGGGGCTCAGGATGGAGAAAAGGAGGCTCAGAGGGGATCTCATCTTTGAGGGAGCTGGGAAGGGGCTCAGGATGGAGAAAAGGAGGCTCAGGGGGGATCTCATCTTTGAGGGAGCTGGGAAGGGGCTCAGGATGGAGAAAAGGAGGCTCAGAGGGGATCTCATCTTTGAGGGAGCTAGGAAGGGGCTCAGGATGGTGAAAAGGAGGCTCAGGGGGGATCTCATCTTTGAGGGAGCTGGGAAGGGGCTCAGGATGGAGAAAAGGAGGCTCAGAGGGGATCTCATCTTTGAGGGAGCTGGGAAGGGGCTCAGGATGGAGAAAAGGAGGCTCAGGGGGGACCTCCTGGCTCTGCACAACTCCTGACAGGAGGGTACAGCCATGGGGGCTACCATGACAAGAGGGAACGGCCTCAGGCTGGGCCAGGGCAGGCTCAGGGTGGACACCAGCAGGAATTTCCCCATGGAAAGGGTGCTCAGGCACTGGAACTGCCCAGGGAGAAGATCCTGTGCAGAAATCCTTGTCAGGACACACAGACACACAACAAGACACAGTTGCTGTGTGCTCACAGGTGCCTCACACCTACACTCTCCCTACGTTGCTAAGGCTGGTGCAGCTCAATGTTTGTTAGCAACCATGAGAAATTTTCCCAAAAAAGTCCTTTAACAAAAAACCTCTGAAATTCAAGGCTACTTATCTCTCCTATCTGGTAGAAAAGGTACAAAGCTGCCATTAGCAAACGGCTAGCTCCAAGGCTTGGGGTTCTCAGGCCTTTCCCATTTCCTTTTGCACTCTGGACCCTGGAATTTTAATGGTATCTATGTAATAAAAATTGCTCCATCCTGCTGTGTGAATATCCATCACATCAGAGTTCTGACAGCCACACTTGGAGACCCAAGGTGTGTTCAGTAAATAGTCTGTGTCAGAAGAACCATTATCAGAGGCAGTACAAATGTGATACTGAATAGTATCTGGGACTTAATGAGGTGTTCTGGGTTTTTCCCTGTGTATTTAGTTGCTAAATTGAGGTCATTCCTTACTGTCTATGCTTCCAGCCTGATTTCCACACTGTGCAGCTTGACCTCCTGCCCATCCACTGCCTCCTTTTCCTCCCAGAAAAAGCTTTTGGCCAATTTTCAGCTAAATTCATCAAATCGCAGAGAGAACAAGTTCTTACAGATTTTATGCAAACTGGTGACTGGATAGCAGAGCAAATCCAGTATTAATCCCCCAGTGAGAGTGAAATAGGCCAAATTTAGAAATCAGCCACTGTTTGTAGCTCCCAGCCAGCCAATAAACAAGTTTGGAGTGGTGACCCAGCTCTTGCTTCTGCGCCCTCTTGCTCTGCCAAGCACAAGGGAGATGTGGGAGGGAGATCCTGGCTTTGGGACAGGCAGAGGCCATTGCACTGGGAATTAAAGTTCAGGGATGGAGGGCACAGAGCTGCAGGGAACCAGGCTTCGTTCCTTGTGGTGCGTGTGGAATAACTTGTTTTGATAAGTGGTTCAGAGGCCTGACAAAAATCAATAATAGTAACAGTGCTCCCTAGCAACCCTACAAAAACAAAGCAGTGTGTGCAGCCTGTTTTCATCAGCAACAGGATCTGCTGCAGTACAGCTCCAGGCTTCAGTCTGGCCTTTCCAGGGGTCCCCAGCAAGCAGAGAGCAGGGGAAGGACACTGGCCCTGAGTGATGGTGCCCAGTGATGGTCCTGCATTCCTTGCACTGAGGAGTTCATGGAAGAACTGGGTGTGAGGGGAATTCTGCCTTCAGGTTTAGTGCAAGTTGAGAGCTGAGCAGCAATAGCAGTCATGTGTGTGAACATGAGACAGTTCTAAAGCTCCTCTGTTTCCTTGCCTGCCTCGTACTTTGTGGAGTACAAAGGATGCAGGAACTTAATCTCACATGAAAGTGCTTCTTATATAATAATTACTGTCAAGGTGCCCAGGAAATGTTCTAGTTAGGATCCAGCACAGGTTGTTTTTCTGAGCACAGGGCTCTCAAAATCCTTCTCCCTCAGCCTGAAACCTTCTCAGCGGCCTTTACTTAGAGGCAGATTTATCAATTTAGGAGAATTTGAAGAGGCTGAGGAGCAGGGTTTGCTGATGGACCATGCATGGTGCAGGGGGAGAAGGGTCAGAACCCCTCTGCAGGGCTGGGTTTGTGCTGGGGTGGGAGCAGCAGCCCTTTGTGTATCCAGCAGGGCTGAGATGCTCTGACATTTCCACTGTAAACAGCCCTCACCATTGCTGTGTCCTGGCATTTGTGTCTGTCCCACACAGGGGTGAGGTTAATGCCAGTTTGTTTCTGGTCAGGTGACAAACACAGAAGTGTCATTGTCCTCCTTTCCATCCTCCTGAGCTCGGGTCACTGCTGGCTGACTGCAGAGACACCCCCTGCTCTTTTCCAAGGAACAGGCTGATGGCTTTTAGCTCCTTTCTGGAAAATGAGCACAGCAAAAACCCCTCCTGCATGGAGGACAGGCCCCAGCACACAGAAAAGAGCTGCAGGAGGTGCTGAGCCTGGATTCATCCCTCAAAGGTTCCCATGGAATTTGGGAGCACGAGGAGAAAGGCAGAGCTCTTGGAGGGGATTACCGAGGCTGCAAACCAGGAGCTTTCCCTGTGCTGCCATGGCAAAGGTGACAAACATGTGGGTGCTGACTTCCCTGCCAGAGGCTTGGTGTTAGGGTTAAAATGTTATAAATCTGATTAACTGGATTTGATGGGAGGCAAACCATTTGTATTTCTATTACTCACCTGTGGCTGGGCCTCGTGGACCCTCAGTGCACATTTCCAAGTCCGTCCCAGACTGCAGCCCTGGTTCAGTGCCTGGGGAAGTCTGCAGCACCACAGGGTCACCCAAACTTGTGCTTCCACCTCCTCCCTGCTCCAGCCTGTCCACACCACCTTAATGCAGGAGGAGGGGAAGTTTCCCAGCTCTGACACACTGACTGTACATGCTGCCTTGAAAGGGAGTGTGTTCATATTTTGTAATGACCTCTGGGATCCCTGAATAGATTTGGGCGAAGCATATGAGGCTTCTTTTTTGGCTGAGCTTTACCCAGATCCAAAGGCAGTTAGCAGAGTGGAGCAGAATTGAGCAACACATGGAACAGACCTGGAAACATTTCAGATGTGCTGAGTGGGTTCTGCAGAGGAGAACTGAGGGTCCCTGGAGCTGTAAACCCTACAAACCCCAGCGCTCTGCCCCAGCAGGACATGGCAGTGCCATATAAAGCTGTGGTGTCACAGCATGCCTATGTGCCACTGTCACCCTGCAGTGGGCAGCTCTGTGACCTCCTCCAGCAGGCAAATTCCCAAGGGGAGGCATCCCCAGGACGCTCTCCAAAACAGGCAGCGGGAACAGAAAGTTCAGCGCCAGCCCGGAGCGAGCTGTGCAGTGTCCTTGAGTGCCCTCCCTCTGCCCCAGCCTGAGCTCCTGCAGCTTAACCCATCCCACCAAACACTCCCTTCTCTCTCTCCACCTTGTCAGGCTCTGCTCCAGCCCCATTTCCTCTCTGCCTTTTGAGATTCCCCCTTTCCTGAGATCCGAGGCACGAATTTCTCTGCGCGTCGCGGTTCTCTCTCATTTCGCTCCCTCGGTTGCTTTGTCATGCAAAGCATTTGGGACAGTGTGGTTGTAAGATGTGATTAAAAATAGTGTTTGAACTCTCTTGGCATACAGGACTATTAATCCCTGCTGAAGCTCGGGGAGGAGGGAGGGAGGGTGGATTTGAAGGTGAGGATATATTCCAGTTCAAAAGTACATAACGGCAATTTGCATTTTAAAGTATTTTTGCCTTTCTGGAGTAACAAGGTGCTGTTTTTTCCAGCACTTCCTGCAGTATTTATATTTCCCATTGTTAAAATGCAGAGAATTTGGCTCTGAGGGTGAAGATTTCTAGGTCTGTCTCCTTAGTGATCCCTGCATCAGGTCATCAGGCTGAGACAGAAACTTGGAGTCTGAGAGCTGATTTTATCAATAATTGGTGCAGTTGCAGATATTGGGGAATGCTGCTTAATGCAGAGTTTAAAATGAGCAAACAGGAACCCCTGTATTCATTCAGTTCTGGCTTGGGAATACTGAGTGTGTGTAAAAGTGCAGTGCAGAGGGAAAGCTGTCACTTGAAGGAATATCCCTCCAAAATGTCCCCAAACCTAGGAACAGTCAACCTCACAGAGCTTTTCCATGAAGGCAGAGAAGGGCCAAGCTTTTTTTGATCCCCCTTTGCTCTCTGCACTAAAATTAAGCCAGGTTCTGATTTCATCTGTGCCACTGGAAATCACCAGAGCTGTTAATTCTGGATACTTATAAAATTTTCAAACAGTGAGTTGACAGTTCTAGAAATTAATATGATTAACTTCATCACAGTTACTCTACACTGACACAGAGACAAGTGACAAAGGCTTGACCCTTAAAAAAAAATATTTTCTGGCTTTGTAGCACTCATGGAGAGGAGAATATCTCAGAGGTTCTTTCCCCAGGCTTTGCTCAGTGCACTTCAGTGCAGCCGCCCCAGTCTGCTTGCACCTGAAGTGGGACCAGTGGAGATAAATGGTGTTCTGGCAAGAGGATGAGTGAGAACAATAAGATGATATTTTCTCTTTAATTGCACCTAAAATGTCTGATCCACATCTGGGCAGAGAGTCCTGAGGAGCTCCAGTGTCACTGTGCAGAGCCTGGGCACTGCAGACTGGGAGGATTCCCCTCCTTTCCCACCTCCCTCCTTCCCCACCAGGGCTGCAGCCGAGAAAGCTGCAGGGGAGAGGAGCCAAAGAAACCCCACAGCGTGGAGAGCTGACCTTGGGCTGCGTGGCTGAGTGCCACAGGCCAAGACACCATCATCCTGCAAAGCAAACACCTCCTCATCCTGACCTTCTGAGCTATGCAGTGAGCCCAGCTCACCCTTCCTGCCTAGGTAGAAGATAAGAAAAATAAACCACATCATCTAAAAAACTCAGAAGTCCCATCTCTAACTCACTCAAAATTCCTTCAAAAATCCCCATAGCTCAGGGAGGAGCCTCTGAAGCGACAAGAAACAACACAGAGGGGGGAAATGAGAACAATTAAAAAGATGAACCTGCTTGACCCTAATTTTGCAAATCTCTAGCTGTCAAAGAACGTACCTCGACTAATTATGTTTGGATGTGAAATTATAGAATCATTATAGCTGTGATTACACAGGTCCCCCAGCTCTTGCCTGCCATGGTGTCTGCGTGTGTGTGCTTTCTAGTGTGATCTTTCATTTCAGATTTGCTTTCTTGTTTTACCTGTCCAGTTTTCCAGAAATAGGCCTCCAAAAAAGAAATAGCTGCATCCCACATCTGAAATGTGCAATTCTCAGCTCTCCTCCCACCTCTCTCCTTTCTCCCTCTCTCCTTTTGGCCTTTGGAGACCAGAGTCACTGCTGAAGTTGGGCAATTATGCTTCAAAGCTGAGGACTGCACTGAACTTGGCCAAAAACTGCTGAAGCAAGGGCAGCACTTTGGTTTTGAACCTGTGGTGTGGAAGTGCAGTCACTTCCCACTCAGATGCTCCCAGGGTAAGAGCAGGGAAGCTTAATTGCAAATATTAATCTAATATGAATGTTGGGTGGCTGAGAAACCGAGTTGAGGGAGCAAACTAAGTGTAGCCTCTCTGTTGCAAAATGTCTTTGGTTCCAGGATAAGGTCTGAGGTATTTTTCAAGATTTCTGGTTGTTTGTGAAAAAAAGTTTCCAGTTTTTCCAGTTTGTCCAGCTCAAAATATACCCCCTCTTGTGTTATTGTTGTTCTGTAACCCAGCTCCTGGCAATGTCCACCCTCCTTTTCACCAGGCTGCTGAGATGCGCTGCACAATACCAGAATAATTCAGGAATCCAAACCTTTATCTGGGACCTTGCTCTGAGAAATCAATATGAGCTGCCATCCTCACATACAGCTCTGCAAAAAGCCCTTGCCTGCAGCTCCGATCACCAGGAACAGCTCAGCAGGAGCAAATTAATGGGCACAGCCTTGCTCTTGTCATTCTGAGCCTCCACATCCCCATCCCAGAGAGGACAGTAGAGCGAGGCAAAGCCTCAGGATCTGTAAGCCCTGTCCTTGCCAGCAACTTCCCAATAACGAACCAACTTTCTGCATCTGCAACAGAACAGCTGGGAAAAAAAAAAAAGCAAACAAAACAAGCCTCTGCTGCAAAAATGCCACTCCCAAAATAGATTTTGGAGAGATTATTACATGAAGCAGCGAAGGGAGGGAGGATGATTCAGAAAATAGCTTGAAACAGTCTTTTAAGCAGCTTGGGATTGTGTGGTAAATAATGCAGGAAGGAAGGGAAGCTGCAGGCTGTAAATGGATGTGCTGGAAGGTCTCATCAGCACCTGAAATGCCTTTGGAAACCTTCCAGCAGCAAGGAAACACATCACAGGCATAACCAGTTATTCTAACAGCCCCCTTGGCCTCCCTGCATCCCTGGAGAAATGGGAATTTCTGAGAATTTTGGGGCAGTGGGGCTGAGCCTGGGCTTGAGGGACACCCTGAGCTGCAGCCCTCAGCAAGTGCCAGGGCTCAAGGCTCTGTGCAACTCCTGCTGCAGGGAGCAGAGAGGGGACAGGGCAGGGTTGGGGCATTCTGAGTTGAGGAGGAGTTCAGTCCCATCACAGAGCAGGATCCCCCACAGCTCCCCTGCCCTCCGTGGCATTCCCAGGAATTCCCTTTGTGGGTCGGCTCCTGGTCTCACCCTGCTCCACGACAGCAACTGCTGCCAAAAATTTCTCCTCTGGCACCAGAAATTGCCAGGAGCTTTCCAGAATTTTGCCTTCCTGGCCTCCCCAGCTCATATCCATGCCCCAGAATGATGTGATCTGGCAGCACTAAATGAGTTATGTGAGCTGATGGAGAGCAGGTATCCTGTGCTGTAACCCCCTCCTACATATTGCTGTTTTTACCTACTCTGTTGGATGTTTTAGACTGTTTTTCTCTTTTTTATAAAAAAACCATGGTGATTAATTAAAAAAAAAACCCACAAATAAGTCCTGAGCTTTAATCAGGGAGGAGATGAGGACCTGGAGGGTGTTGTGTGATAAGGACACAGCAGGGTGAGGAACAGGGCCATGTGCCCCTGACCCCTTATCACCCAGCACAGCCACTGTAACATGAAATCACCCTTCACTTGCATGACAAAACCACTGAAAAGCAGTTCCAACTTTTCTCCCAAGGCCACTCTGTCCTTGCTTTGCCCCCTTCTAGAACGTGGCTTTTAGGCAGTGCCTGCATGGGCCTGGGGACCTGCTGTGCTGCTTCCCAGAAGGAATTCGTGCTCGTTACAGAAAATGGGCAGCAGATTATTTCGTGGACGTATATCCTGCATCCTGACAAGTGTTTATGGAAGCAGGCTGCGTGCTCCATCATCGTGCCAAGCAGACACTTGCAAATGTATCCTTGCTGAGACATTAATGTGTGTCAATGTGTGTGCAGCAGCAGCAGCGCTTGCATGCTTAATCGGCCACGTGGCCTTTGTTAATTAGACAGTCAGTTAATGCTTTATGTCTGTGGGTCTGCATGGGCAATCATTTGCCCAGAACCTCATTAATTTTACTGGCTGCCCCTCCTGTTGGAGTTCACAAATCAAGCTGAGCATGCACACAAATCCCTTTGAGTGGGTTTCTCTAATAAAGCAAATCAGAGGGAACTCTCAAAGAACACTGAGAACAGCAAAGCTGCAAGGGCCAGCCTGGTGATTTTGCAAGTGGTTTTGTGCTCTCGAATGGGAGCTGCAAAGATCAGCTGAGAATTCCCTTTTGCAGCCAGGGGCAAGCAGCACTCTCCTGACTTTTAGTTATTTGCTCTGTGTGTGCCACATCCACATACAAACATGTGATCGTCGTTCCTGTGAATTTTTGTATGTTCTTGGTGTGGATGTCTCCTCTGAGGCCTCTGCCTGCAGGATGCAGCATCTGCCAATTGTCACAACTCAAGGAACAGCTCAGCTTCACAGATTACCCTGTACAAGGGCAGACTGCTTCCACAGGCTTGTTCCCAGCCCAGGAGAAAGGAAAGCAGCCAAGGGACTCTGTTGAGAGTGAAATTAGAAAAATAACATTATCACTCACTGTCCCAGACTGAGGTCAAGGGCAGTAAAGAGGCCCCTGGGACTGGTGGTGACTGAGGACATTTGCAAGGGTCTATTTTCCTTCTTAGTGACCAAGAGATCTGTGCAGCAGAGGGCTGGGAGATTCTTGTGTTCTCTGCATCACTGAAACACAGCCTAGCACTGACCCCAGGGCGGGATCCTCAACTTCACAGGGTGGGATCCTCAACCCCACGGGGCGGGATCCTCAGTCCCAGAGGGTGAGCTCCTCAATCCCACAAGGTGGAATTCTCAACTCCACAGGGTGGAATTCTCAACCCACAGGGTGGGATGCTTAATGCCACAGGCTGGGATCCTCAACCCCACAGGGTGGGATCCTCAACCCCACAGGGTGGGATCCTCAATCCCACAGCCTGCAGTGCAGAGGATTTCACTCAGGACCTTCTAGCCATCGTTCTCTGTTATTGCCACACCAAGGAGCCTCTTGTATGGACAGGAAGGTGAAAATGCCTCAGGAGGAGCAGCCTCTCTTCCCGTCCTCACTTCTCCGAGCTGCTCTGCTGCATCACCCAGGGCTCTTGGCAGAGGCACAGCAGAGTTGTGACTGTGCTTTTGCCATCTGCACTGCAGTGCCCATTACGGATGCAGTGCTGAGCAGCTCATTTCACAACTGACTGGAGACAAGGGGAGCAGCCTGGCTGGGAGGCTGAGGTTCTTCCCCTCAGCACCCAGACCTGGCTTTGGGGGCTTGGCAAGGGACAAGCTCCACAAGGGCAAAAGCTGCTCACCGAATGTGCTCTGCAAAAATGAAAGCAGGGGTTGTTGTTTTGTAAAGGGCTGACCTCCAGCACAGATAGAAACAATTAAAAATGGGTTAGGGCTGCAGCAAGTGGAAGCGTTGGTGCATGTTTCAGCCACAATCCTAAACTGAACTGTTTTTCTGGACTAACCCCGTGCTAGAGGAGTTTTATTTCAGTACTGCAAATACTCAAGAATATATGTGGAAATGTGGTAATGACATGGCTCTGTTCCACCCGTGTCTCCAAACTGGACCATGTTATTACTGTGCTAAGGGATAACTGATGGAGAAAGGGAGAAGTGCAACTCGGGTTTTAAAACAGAGAGAGGCTATTTTGCTTTTTTTTTATTTTCCCAGTTCTGCTTGCATAAATCTAGACTTAGTTCAGATGTTACAGGAGTTCCAATTGCTTTGGAAAAAAAAATCAGTTGTAGTTGTTGTGAAATGAATGTCTCTCTGCCCTGGCTGGGAGGGCTGGGGTGAGACAGACAGGCTGATGTGTCTTTAGCTGCCCTGAAACAGCTCCACAAGTAATGTTTAATCAAAGCAAGCTGACATTTGTCTATTGAATTGTTATCAGGATTGCTTAGTCATTCATGTGCCATTGTGTTTCAGAACGGAGAGCAGGGGATTTATTCAGCTTGACATGAGCTGCTCCCAGCCATTAGCATTTCCCCCAACATCCAGCCCAGATCTTCATTTCAGCGAGTCACCTTGGGGCCAGGGGACTGCTGACCCCCTCTGCTCGTGGCTCCTGATTCCAGCCTTCCTGGGAGAGATTTTCTTATTTATTCCCCCTCGCCAGGCAGCTCTCCAGATTTCTGGGAGCAGCTCAGGGGTCTGCCTGCTCTTGGTTCTGTGCCACCACAGGAACCTGAGACATCTCCAGTAAATATGTCCAGGCCCAGCTTTGCTGGAAATGAGGCTGGAGGATCAGGAGATTGCTGTGGGATTGCTGGCATTTGGGGGCAGTGTGGGTCAGAATCTTTGCCCCCTCTTCTGCTGGGTCCCAAGAAACAGCCACACTGAATTTATAGCTGTGTGTGGGAGGAAGAGCAGAGGTGTTTTTTGGAGTGGAGGGGAGGGCTGAGTGAGGACAGAAGGGATGTTTGGTTTGTGTGTGCGAGGGAGAGACAGACAGACAGACAGGGTGGACGTGTTGCTGAAAGCAGCAGTGAAATCCAGGCAAGGTGTAGCCATAGAAACACCCTGAGCTTGGTAGTAATGGCTCACAGCAGCACAGCCCATTCCTTCAGCCTGTGGGAACCAGAATATTTTGGGGATTTTTAGCTCTGTGCTTGCATGCATCTGCCCAGGGCGTGCACAAGCACAACTTACACATGGATGTGGTGAACACACAAATGACCCTGAGCACAGAAATCCCTGCCTAGTGGCATGGTGCTGCCTCAAGGAAGATCCTGCAAAGCTGGAATGGAGCCCTGGGCTTTTTCTTGAAGGCAGCAGAGCAGTGGCAAGGGACGTGCAGGTGGAGCAGGCAGGGAGGGGAGGTTCCAGCTCAGCATTACCCAAAAATGCCTGTTCCCCTCTGGAAGCTGAACAGGAGCGTGGAAAGAGCCTGCTGAGCAGGCAGAGGGTCTTTGCTGGGTGGGCACAGGGTGGGCCATGGGTGTTCTCCGTGGGCGTGGGTTTAGGCTTGGTTTCAGCTGATCTCAGTCCCTGCTGTTGGGTCATGTGTTCTCTCTGGTGCCAAAATCAGCTCTCGAGCGATCTGCCAGATTAGGAATCTGATCCTTCTGAAAACTAACCCAGCAGAAAGGGAAAAAGACAAGCAGACAGTTTCCAGCTGGATCAGTTCCCTGCCTTGGCTGATGCTCATGCCAACAGAAGGACAAAAGGTAGGGACAGGAGCAGGGAGAAAGTGAAAATACCCATTTCCTTGGCAGTTTGAGCTAAAATCAGCTTACTTACAAAACCACAGCTCTCTGAATCCCTCCTGTCTGCACCAAAAAAAGCCAGGAGCTGGGGTGAGGAGCACAGGGAGCTGGTGAAATACTGCTGTGCTTGCTGGGTGCTCAGGGAATATTGCAAGGGAGTGCTGGGCAGTAACACTGCAATCCCTTACCTCTGATTTTAGGCACAGATTGCATGAAGATTATTAGTTAAGAGGTCAATGTCCATGAATCTCCACAGCCCAGCATTCCCAGCAGGTCTGGAAAGGAGTCAGGGATTTACAGAATGTCTGTAAATGGGGCTGAAACAATGTTTGGCTGAATCTGGACAAGAGGGAAAGAGAAATTATAGCACCTCTCACCCAGCACACCACGTGCTTTGGGTTGCATCTTTTGTGTCGAAATGGAAAGCTGAAAATCTGGGGTATTCCTGAGCATATCTTTGTGGGGGAAAGAATTCTACTGGAGTTTGATCTTTTTAATGCAGTTCCTGTTTAGATATTGCCACGTCTGCTCTGCTGTGTAGTGAACGTGCCAAACTGATGGGTGTCAGTGCAAATCAAACTGATGTCACACGTAGGTGTCACATGGGCATGGGGGTCACACAGGAATGGGTGTCACATAGGAATGGGTGTCACACAGACAGGGGTGTCACACTGATACAGGTATTACAGACAGGGCTGTCACACAGCCACAAGTGTCACACAGATGTGGGTGTCACACAGGAGTGTCATGTGGCCACAAGTGTCACACAGCCACAAGTGTCACACAACCAGGGGTGTCACACAGCCCCAGGTGTCACACACAGCCCGGGTGTGTCACGAGCTGCTGGCAGGTGCAGCTGAGCTCAGGGCCAGCAGGAGCGGTGGGGCTGAGGGAATCAGTGCTCAGAGCATCCCTGCCTCCAGCCCTACCCCGAAACCAGGCCTCGAGGTCAGGCTGAGGCTCTCGTGGCTCTGCTGGGTTTCGGCTCCTTTCCCTCACCCTCTGTGTTTTTGTTCCTCCCCTCCCTGCCCACTACAGCCCAAACCCAAAACAATAACTAGAGGAAACCTCTGGCTGCATAGTTCTCATTCCTGAGCCGGGCTGCACATGGCTTTGCTTTGGGTGGAGACCAGCTTGTGCTCCAGCTTGGTTTTACTCCTTTTGTTTCCAACCTGAGCGAAGCACGACTGCCCCACTGCCTGACCTCGCTGCATCCACCCTCCCACAGTGCAGTGGTGGTGAAACCCTCCCAGGCTTGAAATTTGGGAGGCTGTGAGATGGGAGTGTGGGCTGCCTTCAGCCTCATAGTGCCAAGCACAGGCAGGGGTGAACAGGAACCACCAAAACCTCCGTGCCTCTGCTCTGAGATGCTTTTCCAGCCCAGAGCAATACCTGGGCACTTACCCCTGTTGTGAGCAGATATTGCTGTGTGTGAGCATTAAAACCATGCCATGTCAAAGCCTTTTGCATTTGTGCTCAGGATGCCCCATGGGTGATCCTGCTTGGGTTAATGGTTTGTGTGAGAAAATAATGGACGTGACCCGGCAGCTCCAGCCTGGGCAAAGCTTCTGTTGGGGAGCGGGGATAATCAGAGATGGGATCTCCTGATTTCAGCCTCTTGGATTTAATGGTAGGTTTTATTTTGCACGGCCTTGCTTTGGAGTAATTTTTGTCTTTGTGCTGCTGTGAAATCTGATTTTCTTTTTTGTGGCGCCGCAAGCTCGGGAGGCGTTTTCTGAGGGAAAGTGCAGAGACAGAACCTCAATTTTTTCTGAGCGACCATACAGCAAATGTGCTGCTTTGAAATGTCACTGGTTCCCCTACCAGGAAAAAAATGAAACAAAACCAGAGTGGATGAAGAAAACAAAAACCAACCAAAAAAACCCCAACACATGGAACTTCAAACTCTGGTATTCTCTTTCAAGAAAAGGACAGTGCCCACAGAAGGTGATGTAAGGAATAATAAAGCTGTGCTTGAAACAGTCAGGCAAGAAGCTCTGATGATTTAGGAGGTGACAGGAAATCCTTTTTCCTGCTGCTGGGAAAAAATATGGAGTGTGAAGCAGATGACTTTGCTGTGTGCACCTCTCTCTAATTGGGATGTTGCAGGAACCCCTCTTTCTGCCAGTGGGATTTATTTGGGATTAATCCCCCTCATTGTGTGCCCCCTGGTCACAGCAAGAGGCAGAGAGCAGAGGAGACCACCCTGCTCCACCAGCTGGGCCTCACAGGAGGTTTGGTGTGGAAAAAGGGGGGTTCTGGCCCACCAACCCCTTCTCTGGGTCCCAGTGTGACCCAGCTCCAGCCTTCAGCCCCTCGTGGGGATGGAGAATGTCGGGGAACCCCCTCCTGAACTGTGAGGGTTTATGGCATTTTGAGGTAAACTGTCACCTAATTTAGGTTCGTCTTTGGGTGCTGGTTGTGAACTGCTCGTCAGACACAGCTCCAGGGGTGGGGTAGATGGAGGCAGCTCTACTCTGCCCATCCCATCTGCCTGCATGGGCCTGGCTGTGATTCTGGCTGTGCAGTGTGTGGCAAACAGAACTGCAGCCATCCTGGAGCTGCAGCTACAGCTGAGATTCCCTCTCTATTTTGCAGTGCTTTTACACCAGAATGGGAACTGCAGTTGATTTTCTCTTGCTTTGTTTGTCGTATCTATTTCAGCTCTAAGCTAAGACCACAAATTACTGCTTTATGCGCCGTGTCTCTGCAGCAGTGGGGCAATATGCAGACCTCAAGCAGTTTGGGACTTGTGGAATCCCAGGAAAAGCTGTCCCTGAACAGCAGTCTTGGGGCAGGGGAGAGTTCAAACAGAGGGATTTGGTCTGGCTGGAGAGGGGAGCAGCTCGAGGATGCTTGGCTTTCCAAACGCCCTGGAAGGGGGAGGTATCACATGGCCCTGTGGCTGGGCTGCTCCTCACAGACCTGCTGCTTGTTGTGGGTGGGCTTGCTCCAAGTCATGCCCTGCCTGAAGGCACAGGCAGCCACAGAAAGGGTTTGTTATCTCCTGAAGCCGAGGCTGCAGTCTGGGCAGGATCCTGTCACGTGAGGCCTTGTGGCAGCTCTTGGGCTGGGAGATGCTCTGGATGCTCTTTTGAACTGAAATAAGTAACAATCCTATTTTTCCCCCCCTCCAAAGAAGCCCATTAATCAATTAATCAGTGTGAGCATTCTCAGAATTGGTGAACGTATCCTTCATGTTTATGTCTCTTAGGGAAAAATGTGGATGGGAAAGGCAGCTCTTTTTTCCTCTCCCTGAAAGGGCCTGAACTGAGCTGCTAGTGTGCACAAAGGAGAGGCATTCTGTGTACACAGCAAAGAGCAGCAAACACTGCCAGAAATTCTGCATCTCCGAATTGAGATGTTGCCTCGCTTTTCCACTGAATTACCCAGAGCTCGTAGGGCTGGGAGGCTTGGGCTGGATTCTACATGGGAACAGATGTTCTTCCAAAATTTCCAGCGTGTTTTGTTTTGGATCAAACCGGGAATAGCAGGAGAGCAATCTTTTGTAGTAGCTGGCACCTCCTGGCCCTGGCCCCAGCCACAGTGCAGACAAGAGGCTGATGCTGCAGTGAAGCACAGGGAAGAGCGAGCTGGGATTTTCTGGACTCTGAAAAAAGGCTTTAAACCATGTTCCGGAGTTTGTACTGGTTCTGACAGTAATTCTCCACCCTGGCTTTGGTCACTGGGATGTGGTTTTTTAAGGAGAAATTGGTTATTCATGATGGATCTGGCTTGTTGTGGCTGTGCTGCCTTGGACTGAGACCTTGGTGTGTATTTTGGGATTGAGCTCAACATGGAGAGTGCATCCCTTTGTTCCAAATTATGGCTGTGTTCTGGAGAAATATCACTGCTGGTTGTGCTGCTTGAGCCCAGTTCTGACTGCCCAGAGTCCTTTTCTGCACCCAGACATGCAGCTCTTCTCCCTCCATCTCATTCCCAGCTGGTGCCAGGAGCACAAAGCTTTGGAGTGTGTCAGGTCAGTGGGGAACCAACAACTTTGCTGGAGAGACACTGCTGGAAAACTCCCCTGTAGGAGGACAGAGGTTATGGAAAATGCTGCACAAGTGAACAAACAAATGCAAACCACAGACCTTCTCTGGGGAAAGCAGCTGAGGGACACACCTGAGTGCTGGTATGGGAGGCAGCTCGAGCCTCTGAGCTTGTTTCTGCTCTTTTCCTGCTCTTATTCTGGGTGTTTCCACACATTTACTGGGATGCTCTGTGCACATGGTGCTTTCCTGGCGTCAGCTGAGGCTGCCATGAGCACAGGAACCAGCACGTGGCACCACCCCTGCCTTTGATGTGTTCCTTTGATGTGTCAAGGTGCTCTGTCACTTGCCCTTTTGCTTCTTGGCCAGGGAAGAGCTTTTTTTCTTTCCCCTTTTAGCTCCATTTTCTAAGCACAGTGAATCCATCACGTTCATTTGTGTTGGTCCACCACATCTGCCAGTTACTCAGGGAATTTGTGTCTTCAAATCTGATTTATGAGCTGAGAAAGGCTGCCCCTGTGCTGGGCACAGCAAAGTCTTTTGGAAATGCTTGAAAGTGAAATATAATAATAAGAATCATGATAATCACCATAACCAATAAAATACAGCAAACCATGATTTGGGTGTAAGGAACCTTTAAAACAGCAGCCTGGGGTATCTCCACATTTTAATCTCCAAGCAACATTCCTGGTTACAGCAAGATGAAGCCCAGGCTGGGCTGCCAGCTCCTTGGAAACTTGGAAATGCTCTCATTCCTTGTTCACTTTGGTTTCTGCACTGCTGCAGATTGGCTTTAGAGCTCAGCTAGAAATTGCTTTATCGGAGTGAGCTGTAATGACTGTTGTGTAAACATCCCCACATTTGGGCCTTTTCTCCACGAGATTTTGATGATTCCAGCAAACTTGCTTTACCTTTATGCAGCACAATGTTTGTCCTGCCCTCTGGGTTTTCCTCAGAGCCGGTGGGATATCCTCATCAGGCCAGGATATGTTCCACACCAGCCAAGTGTTTTTACCAGCCTACCAAAAAGACATCACTGCTGGTCTTTTTTCCCCCTGCATTTTTTTTTTTGTGTGTGTTTTTTTGCAATTATATCTATTTGGCTGAGCCAGATTCCTGCTGGCAGGTGCAGGGAGCTCCACTCAATTCTCTGAGCCCCAAAAGCCTCTTCCCTGTGCTGGTGGCCGAGCTGGCCGTGCCTCCAGCCGCCTGCTCCCGGGGGCCCTTGGCACAGGGACATGGGACAGTCCTTCCGCTCTGGCCGTGCCCATCCAGCCCTGCTCCATCTGCTCGGGGACCACGAGCTGCTGCTCCTCACCAGAGGGGAGGTGGAGGCTGCTCATCCCAGCAGCTTTTCCCCTCTCCCCTTTGTTCGTGCCGGGAGCTCCGCGCAGCCCAGCTCCCATTAGCGGGAGCTGGCACAAATTAAAAACAAATTTAGCCCCGGTGTCTGTGTTCGCAGCGAATTTCACCTCGGCTGATTATTTTTATGGCTTGTTGACAAAACGGGAACGTGTGTGCGGGGAGCCTCTTGCAGGTCCCTGGAAAATGCCAAATGAGTCACTTTGGGAAGGCTGAAACACATCCCTCCACATGGAGCACGCACACGTGGGGCGGGAACGGGGGCACGCACCGCGCTCGTTTGTCTCCGTAAATGATTTTTTTTTTGGCTTTTTTCTCCTTTTCTGGCGTGTGTGCTCTCGCTGCTTTGTCGTGAGAGCTGCATCTGCTGTTCCAGGCTCAGCAGCGTGGCCCCCTCGCCCCCTCCCCGAGTTGCCAGGCAGCGGCTGATGGCTCCGACGCCCATTGGGAGCCCATTACTCAACTCCTCGTGTGCGCTCGCGATTATTCGCGTTCTGCTGATGATATTTACGGCCGCAGCTGCTAAAACGGTGTTTGCAAATTTATGCTGATTTGATTAGCTAGTTTAGTCATCATAGCTTCTAAGATCAGGATCTGGCCATAAAATTGCTTTCTGCTCCGTGTGACTCGCTAATGGGGTGTCACATGAGAGCACGAGCCCGGGCGCCGAGCAAGGGCTGCAGGAGACCATATGGTGCCTCAGAGTCCCCTCCACCACCTCCAGAAAAGGTTTTACCCTCTGCAACAGCACCGTGGGCACGGGATTATCAGCTCTGTTGAGCCATGCTCATCCACCTTAATGATGTACCAGTGGGTTTGCAGGGACTGGGATAAAAGCAGCCCTCAGTTGGACACTGAGCGTATATTTTTCTTACCCCGTGTCATCTTTTGTCCTCTGGGCTGTTTGGAGGCTTCTCTGCCACACACAGAGGTGCTTGGAGCACGTGGATTTTTGTATCCTGGCTGCCCCTTGATTGAGAAATGCCATCCCCAGTCCTGCTGAACCTCCACTTGAGGCCTGTGCCTGATGGATTTGGGCACGGCTCACCATCTGCCATTATCTGTGGGTGACGGAGCTTTCTCTGCGTCAGCCACGACAGAAATAAACTCACTCCACCTTAAAATTCAGCTCGCTGCCATTTGAAAGAAAGAAAGAAAAAAAGGCTAAAACCTTGTTTTCCTCCAGAGAGATTTCTAAATTACTACCAATACTATAGATATGTTTGAACCATCTGTGTAATTCTGAAGTCTCTCTGGGTGAAGAGGAAGCATTCCTTTCACACAATAAATGCTGCCTATGGTGTGCTCTTAATATTTTTAGGGTTATTTTTGCATTGGTAACATTCATTCCACCTTTCCTTAAAGTGGTTTTTGACCTGGGAGGCGAGGCTGTGGTGGATCTGGAGACACATCCTCCAGCTGAACTCCCTTCTTTTCCCAGTGCCTCCCATTTGCTTCTTCCCAGCCACTGCTACCATTTCAAAGGATCCTTTCAGAGGCAGTTTCCTCGCTTTCTTCACCATGACTCTTTTTTAGGGCTTTTCAGACACTCACACACTGCTGTGCCTCAGGTTTTTTCCTTGGTTTCTTTGAGCTTGTCTTCCTCTTCCCCTGATCCCCCAGGCCTTTCAATTACTTTTTAATGTTCTTCTGGCCTTCTTCCTGAAAAGTTCTGTGAGCATTACCTTGCCTGTGGCCCTATCCAGACAGGCTTTGAGCAGGCTGTAAAGCAGCTGCTCATCTGGGATGTTGAAATCGGAGTCTCTCCGTCAGACATCCATAACACTGGACCTTCTGCTCCTCCCAGACACACTGTAAATGGAAGGGGACTAAGTTCAGCATCAGGTTATGTGGATCTTGGCTTCCCTGCCATCATTCCAAAGGGGGAAATAGGCCCTGTGTGATGGATAAAGAGGGGAGGTGGTGGCTGGGTGGAGCTGGTCCCAAGTCTCCATTAGGGGAGACCCATTTCCCAGTGGGGAATGGTGGAAGTCAAGGAGAACAATTTATATTTCAGGAGAGGTTGGCAGACAAAGCAGAGTTCTTAGCATTTGTAGAGGACATGAGTTCATTAGCAGTTAATATTTGTGTTTAGGGCTGTTCTGAAGAGAATCAGCTTGTCCAAACCACTCACTCCAAGCTGCAAAGTTCCTCTCCTGGGACCTGTGTAGCAGTGCCTTAATCATTTATAGAGAAGCCCCGTTGGATTCCTTAATTTTGCTCTATTTCAACCAAACGTTTTGTTGTTTTTGTGCCATAAGGATTTAACACCTTCATCAGGGCTTTGCATTTCCTGCCTTGAACCTGAAGCTGAGGGTAGAGGGCAGATTTTGGAGAAACGTGCCCAGATTTGTACCAGGTTTTGATGGCGCTTATCCCTCCTGCACAGATTGTTTGCCCATATGAAGCAATTCCCCACCTTGCCCACATTAACATTTCCTGATGAGCCAGTGTGTTAATTTTGTGCTCCATGGCTCTCTGCTCACGGGCTTCTGCTGGCAGAGCGGCTGCCTCCCCTTCTGTTAAACCACCCCGTGCTACCCTGCCCTCAGCTCTCATCAGGCCCTGCTGGCTTTGGGAATCCATCCCCCCTTCCCTTCTGAGGCAGTAGCACATTCTCCCTCCCCAGATTTTATCCAAGAGGAGCCTTTTGTATCCCCATCTCTTTAATTAAACAGAACGCCCTGACTCGATCGAGACATAAAAGGCATGGCACAGAAGCTCCCTGGCAAACCATCAAGCAGCATCCCCCATCTGAGCTGATAAACTCAAGGAGAAGCTGCCCTTTCAAGCCTCTGGAAGACTAAATACCAAGCCAAGATGTGATACTGCAAGGCCACGATAAGAAAGGGACTAAATCAAGAGTGCTGATTGCGAGGGAGGAATAAAGGGAGAGAGGGAGCCCCGTGTGCACCTTTTATATAAAAATCCTCGCAGGGAATCAGGTGGGAGCAACAGCTCTTCCCCATCCTGGCACGAGCACTGCTTGCCATCCCAGATCTGCTGTATTAGCAGGGCTGGAAGGAGCCAGCAGGGGGAAATGCCAGGGAAAAGATGCACTCAATTAAAAATAGAGAGAAAGTCCCCAAAGCTCTGACACGGTTTTGTCAGACAGGACTTGCAACAGATGATTCCTGTGAGGATTTCTCGCTCTTGGGAAACGCTTTGCGGTTTGTCATCGCCGGGGAACGGGCAGCAGGAAAGGCACAGAGAACAGAACAGGCCCAGGGGGAGAGGGTGTTAAAAGAGCCTCAGCTGAAAAATCAACATGGAAATTACATTAGAAATGTTTGCTCTCGCCGTTGGCAACCCGGACATTGCGACAGTCGGAGGCAGGAAGTGAAACTGTCTCTCGACAGCCAATTCCAGGAGCTCAAATCCTGTGGTTCAGCCCTTCATTCCCCTCAAAATTAGGGGGACGGTGCAAGAACCTCCTCCCTCCCCTGAGACAAGGATGCTCTGAGTCTCCCGAGCGTTGCAACCAGGAGGACTATGTGCTTCTTATAGAGAAAATGTGAAGTGCTGCAGTTGCTTTAACTTGATTCCCAGAGCTGGTGTTTTAAGAAACATCCCTCCCACACACCTGCCCCTTCCCTGCACCTAAAATGTCACGAGTGTTCCAGTAAACCCACAGGGATTGGCAAAATCGCTGCACGGCAGCGGCTCTGCGATACCATGGTGATGGTTGCTACCGAAAATCCTTCACTGGGTGGGAGCGGAGCCGTGCCCGAGCGAACAGCCCGACTGCTGCCTGCTAAATTTAGATTTTCCACCTCTGGTTCTTCCCCCTGCCCTGGTTTAGGAGAGCTCTCAGTAATAGCTGCTTGCTAGCAGCTTCTGCTCGCTGCTGAACGCACCAGCAAAGGGGCCAAATGCGTTGTCAGAAAGCCAAGGAGCCACAATCAATATTTCAGTGGCTCTGCTCTTGCTGGGCCCAGGTGAAGCACTGCCAGCTGAAGCCAGGAGCTTTTCCTGCTGCCTGCTCCAGGGTCTCTCTTCCCCCAGACCTTGCCTCTCAGTTTCTGTGGGGCAAGCCAGAAATTCCATGTAAAAGCCACATCAGGATAATCAACACACACTGACACAGGCCTACCCCATCACCCAGTTACACCACAGGGCTGTGTTTGATGCCCATAAGAGAACAGGTTTGTACCTCCAACATCCCTCCCTCTCCGTGTAGTAATTTTACTTTGCCTATTGTGCCTCTGTGAAAATGCTGAACTTCAGCAAAATCCACTTTTGTATTATTTTATACAACAACGCAGTGACTTGATGATTCCATTTTTGGATCACTTCATTCAAGCTGCTTTTCCTCAGCTCCTCTATGCAGATGCTGTCTCCTCTGTCTGGGTAATGACAAGCTTTTAGTGAAAAGTATGTCTGAAAGATGCCATTATGCTCCATATTCTTTGCAGTGCATCAGGGCATCTTCTCACAGCAGCCTTGTTTCTTATTAACACTCGACTTAAGCCATGCAGACTGGCTGTGCTGGGGGAAATGAGGGGGCTGTTATTTATTCTGACCTATTTGTCTATTAGTTGCAATGACTATCTGGGAATGCATGGGAAGAAGAAAGCTTCAGATCTTCCTCTGCAGACATGTTGGAGCAACTCGCTCTTATCAGATCAGCAGAGCTCAGACAGAGAGATAGATAGGGCTGCTTTGCTCTCAGCTTTTTGCATATCCTAATGAATCTCATTTGCTCAGCCCCCAAGGCAGGTCATCAAACGAGTCTGTCCTGCTGCCCAAACCTCACAGGGAGCTGGGGGTGAGGATGGTAAATCCAGGCCATGCTGCTGGAGGGGTGGGATGGCAGGAGGGAGCTGGGCTGGCACCATGGCCAGAGGACAGGCTGGGCACCGGGGCTTCTGGTCAGCTGGGGTGAGTCAGCCAAGGCTGTGTGTGCAGACAGCTGTGGCTACCTGCCCCAGGAACAGGGCTGGGCTCTGTCTGCCTGCTGCAACAGCTGTTTCATTCCTTAAAGCTTTGCTTTCAAGTTTTTTAAAGCAAAAATCCCTTCTTCCTTTACATTTGCTGGTGCTTTGCAGGATGTAAAATATGGACAAAATGGCTGATCAGATTTTGGAGGCAGACAGGTGGCTTGGCAGGATTTGTGCCACACTTCCAGAGCTTGAACAAGCATTATGTTAATGTCCTGAACTTCCAGGAGATGTTATCAGGGTGCTCACTTCATGTACACCGAGGCAGGATCCTGCTGAGCACCACTGTGGGGTCACACCTTTGGGCCTTCCTCACCCCTCCTGGTGCTGAGCACAGTTAACCCTCAGGGAGTTGCTGTCTGTTGGCTCATCTCAGTTTTTGCAGCCCCCTGACATGTTCCAAGAACACAAAGGTGATTAAACTCCCCAGCTTCATGGCTGCCCATTTTCTGAGAGCCCACCTCCAGGCACACACAGGTCCTGGGGAAGCCTGCAGTTCATTTTTCAGGGGTCATGGCTTATATCAAACAGCTCTTGAGCTTGTTTGCTATTTTTAAGCATGTTAAAATTGCCTGTGAACCACAGAGCTCGTGGGGCATTTGGGCTCTATGTGCCAAGTCCAAGCCCAGTCAATCAAGGTCATTTTCATAGAAAAGGAAGAAAAAAGTCCCATCTTGGAGTCTGTCAGCTTCCTTAACCACTCCAAGCCATCAGTTCTGAAGACCTTTCAACTACCTGCACATCAAATGCATGCCACCATTCTGATTCTTGGTGATAATTTTAGGCTCATTTTTTATGCTACTTTCAAAGTTCACAGAAAATCTATTGGTATCAGAAACGTGCCATCCCTTTATTGGGTGCTCTGGGAAATGTCTGAGGACAGCAAGCACCTGAATTCCCCTGTAACTCCCCAGAGATTTATATGCCAGGGTAATGAGAACGAACACTGAGCAGCAAAGGGACACCAGAGATGTATAGCTCTGCCTATAGGTTTGGAAGAGGATGACCTTTGCATTCCTGGCTTGTGCTTTGAATAGGTGCACGAGGAGAAAATAACTGAGGAGCTGCACAGCCAGAGTGCAGCAATCTGAAAATGAACAGCGGGGCTGAAAGTGAAGCAGACATTTATCAGCTTAGATGGGAGGGGGCTGAGGATGGAGTGGTTTGGTGCAGCTTCTGGGAACGACTTCCATGTCAACAAGGAATGAGCAGGGGATGTTTTGGGCTGGGCCTTCAGTGCTGGCCACCTTGAGGACCCTCGGGGTGTGCTGTGAAATTCCAGGAGCAATGCAGTCTTGAAGCACGCTAGGGGTGAGCTGGGGTGAGGCACTTTGGGGAATTTGACAGCAGATTGAGTTATTTGTCTAAACACAGCTCCTTTCACTCTCCTGATTGTTTTGAGCTCTCAGGTCTGAATCTGGAAGCGCTATCTCAGCTGCATCACTTGCCTTTGTAATGAACTTTCCAGGTGAATGCACGTCCAGGAGAGAGCAGAACTCCTTGTGCATTACAGAGCATTTGTTTTAGTGCAGCACAAGCACTACCCACAGCCTGGAAACCAGAGTCAGCAGAGTGTGAATGATGCCAGGGAGAAGCATTAAAGCCAATTCTGCTACAAGGGGAAGCTGTTGAACCCGAGACACTTTTTTCCATGATATTTAAACATGGAGCATGGTGTTTAGGGGAGAACACTGGGCCTTGCTGCCACTTACCACAGCTTTTAAATTGGTTTACAGCTTTCAAACTGGACTCTGCATTGCTGGTATTGCCAGTACACCAATCAACGGGAATTTGTGTCAGGGACACAGTGTATGGGGTCTGTCCTGTGCCCTTACACAGACCCCCTCTTTGAACTTAATTTAAAATGCCTCACGAGTCCCTTACGTGCCAGTTCTGGTTTTCTCACAGAGCTCTGTGCCTGGGTAGTAGATGTCACAAAATATCAGCAGATAGGGGTATAATTTTAGCTCCCTGAGTTGCTTTCCAAGTGGGAAATAGTCCCTGAAAAGCCGGTGTGTAATAAGACATCTGGGGCTTACTCATCTGGGGTCTTGCATGGGCCCTTTTGTGGTTCCTTTTTGGGATGACAAGGCAGAAGTCATCAGTGTCCATTTAATGGAAAGTCCCAGCACCTGCAGATGTAGGGAAGGAGATAAACACAGATAACATTCAGACAGAGAGGCACAGCCACGTGTGTGCTGCAGCCTCCACCCACAGGTAGCAAGCCCTCAGCAACCAGCCATCCTGCCTTTGTGCTCCCCAGCAGATGATGTGGCCATGCATGATTTATGCAGCACAGAGCTGGCTTTGCCTGCCCTGGGAGTGGCCTTGGTGCCTCTCTGTGTGCTCAACAGCACAAGGCAGGAGCTGAACGAGGGGGTTTTGCACCTCTAGAAATGATCCTGTGGCCACTCTGAGCTCTCCACACGAGGGAGGGTGAGAAACTATGCTCACTTCCAAAAATTTAAAAGGTTTATTAAAACCTTATCAAAAAATACAACAGAAGACTGAATAGAGAATCTTTCCCACCATGTGCTCACCCACACAGGTTTTGCCTTTTAACCCTTTAGCTCCTTCCCAAGTCCTGTCCCTTGGCTCCTTCTCTGTCCAGTGGTGGAGTTTGCTTCTTTACATCTTGATTGGAGGTCAGGGGCTGCCATAGTAACAATGCCACCCTCCCAAATCTCCCCAAACCCAGGGCACCCCGATAACAACACAAGGGGGTAAAACACAACTATAAATCTATAAAACAATAACTATAAATCTATAAAACATTGGGGTTGAGCTGGTGTGGTGCTGAGTGCCCCCAGCACCCCAACACAGGGAGGATTTTTGGTTGCTGAGCTTGGCTGGGATGGGCTGAGCTTGGAACAAAGCAGGAGGGATGCTGGAGATCTGGACAGTCACAAGTGCACTCCTAGCTCTGCTCTTCCTGATTGCCCAGTGAAGGAAAACATTTCCCACATGTCCTCTCCCTGTTTTCCTGTTTACCGGGATCCCAAAAAGGGTGTTTCACCTCCCTAGCAGCTGCCAGGCTGTCTCCTCCACACTTCTCCTCGAGGAATTTCACAAATAGGTGGCTGAGGCAGGCTGGGATCGTGCCTGTGGAGCCAGCAGTGTAGGGCTTGTTGTCTCTACCTGCTGATTTCCTTCGTGTCTGTGTGTTTGGGGAGGTTGCTTTGGTTTGGATGGTGGGTTTTTTTTTTACACCGCTTAAAAATAAACTCCAATCTGCTGCAAAAGTTGGCATTTCACTCCCACTGGTTGGGTGCTGACACATTCCTCTAGATGGGTTTTGAATTCAGGAATCTGGGGAGTAGGAGGCAGGTTTGGATCAGGCAGAAGAGCCCAGGTTTGGTTTGTGGGTGCTGGAGGAGCCACCCCACCCTGCCCAGCATCACAGAGAACGTCCTTGTCCTTTGGGACAGCAGGGACCTGCCATGGTCTGGCTGCAGGTGTCATCTGCAGGGATTTGGGGCAGACAGTGACTGCTGCTCTGCAGCAGCAGGAACTGAAATCAGCCTCCAAACCTCTGTGAGTGCCAGGTCAGAGCACGTTTCCCCGTTCTGGGTCACAGGTTGGAGCCAGGGGAAGGAAACCTTGAGTCTTCATGGGTGGCAGTGAGAGGCACAGGCTGTCCCACGGGCTGGGCAGGAATCCATGGATGCATTCAAGGCACAAATGTGGCAGGAATAAGGGGATCTGGGCTTGCTCTGATGCTCTCACTGTGACTGTCTCTGGAATGAAGCAGTGACACCACCTTGTCCTGCTTCTCTGGTAGACATCTGCAGCCTGTGGAGAGCACAGGTAACCTGTGGGATGTGTTTGGGTCAGGAGAGGACACCTGCAGTATCACACCAGGGAAAGGCTCCTGGGGGAAGTTTTGGTCCCCAGACATCCTGCAGTGAGCGGGTTCCCACACCCCCTCGGTGTCCTGGGCTGGAGAAGGGTGGCAGTGACCTGCTGGCCACCCACAGCAGCACAGCCTGGTGGCACTGGGACAGCTTGGCTGGCAGCTGCCAGCTCCTGCTCTCCTTGGGCTGGAATCTCTGGACAGGCAGCTTTGGCCAAGCTCAGCACCAACGGCCACAGGCACTGGGGTGGCACCAGCACCCCAAAAACCCAGGGGCATGAGGGCAGGAGGGGCTGGAGGCAGTCAGCTGCTGGAAAGCCACGTTGCCATGGCTCACAGGAGGGCTCCACAAGGCAGGGAAGGGGAATGCTGTGTGTGAGTGGGTCTGTGCAGCTCGGGGTGCAGCAGGGGACAGAGGCTGTCACCCCACACAAGGACCAGGCTTAACCCTGTGCTGACAGGGGGAGAGGGATGGCAGCAAAGGAAATGACTGAATCCTATCATGCCAATGTAAGCATTGCTGAGAGCTCATGGGCCAGTGTTTGTGAGCAAACACCTCGCACCAGGGGCAGACTGGGCTGGATAGTCTGAGCACGGGGAGGATTTTGCAGTAGTGAGAGGTGCTGTGTTAACAGCTACAAAACACAAACTCTCCCATCTGTCTTTTAGAGGGAAGTTAAATGTGAGCAACAACAAAAGGCTCCTCTGTGCCATCCCACCTCGGTGCAGCCTGGCTTTCCAGTCTGTTCCCCTGACACATTCCATACGTGGCCCTAGGAAAGAGTGCCAGCCACGAGGACAATAAATGCCAAATGTCACGGTGCTCCTGAGATGGAGACACTTGCCCAATGGAAACTGGCCTGGAGCCAAGCTCATTTAGCATAAGCCATCAAACAGTCATGAATTAATTGTAATCTTTGACAGGTGCAGCAGGAATACTTTTGGAGAGGCTGCTGTTTGCCCTGGGTGCATCTGGAGATCTGTGCCCACAGCGACAGCAGGGAAATGTTGTCACACACTGTGCAAAGCCACCAAACAAACAGAGGTTTCTAGGAAGTGACTTGCATGCTTGAATGGCCTTCTAGCAAGGCATTTGTGCTGCTTCTAAATATATATTTATATACAATTACCACTTCTAGAGCCCCCATCCTTTGCTGGGCTGCACCTCAGCCACCATCAGTGGCATCCTGCTGAGGGAACTGAGCAAAGTGACTTCAGGTGACACAGGGAGACAAGGATGAGCCCAGCCCTGGTGCCCAGATGGGAGCTTTAACCACAGAACTCCTTCCTGCTAAGTGTGTCAGCTGCAAATGCAGCACTGAAACTCTGTGCTCTTTCAGGCAGATTTATGGATGGCACACACAGGAATTGTGAACCCCAGTGGCAGCAAGATGCAGGAGGTTTAAGTGAATGTTATTGCTGTACATGCCCAAGCAAATGCCTGCACATTGTATTTTTGCTCTTTCAGCCATTTACAGAGTTCTTTTGTACCCAGCTCCTCCTGCAGAGGTGTTCAGTGATGTTTTTCGAGAACTTGTGCCTGTGCACAGGCTGTTGATCAACTTTTGCAGGCAGATCTGAGTTGAGTTGGTTCAGTGCTTGTTGGGAACCCCTTGAGGATATCACCAGTCAGTCAGAGCATGTTCTTCTGCAATGAGCAGTGTTTGTGTGGCCACACTGGGAAAATACAGTCAGGGACTGATGGGAAGGGATGGGTGAGCCTGCTGATGGTGGCCCAGCTACCACCAGGGCGTTTGCACTGCACAGGTCACTGAACACAGCAGTGGGTGCTGTGTCACCACATGGGCACTGTCATTCCACACAGCACAGGGACCCTTCCCCAGGCACAGCTCAGCCCAGGATCAGGCACGGGCATGGGGAAGGGCTGCTGGGATTATGCAGGAGCAATCAGGACAAGCATTTCCAGCAGCTCAGGGAGGGACCCTGCCCTTCTCCCCAGCTCTGGGAGGCACGTCTGGGGTGCTGTGTCCAGCTCTGGATCCTCAGCACAGCAGGGACAGGAGCTCCTGGAGCTGGGAAAGGGCCTGGAGCATCTCAGTGCCCAGGAGAGGCTGAGGGAGCTGGGGCTGCTCAGCCTGGAGAGGAGCCCCAGTGAGAGGACCTCAGCCCTGGGTATCCCTGTCTGTCCCTAGGTGTTTCTGAGTGTCCCTGTGTCCCCCTGTCCATCCCTGTGTCCCCCTGTCCGTCCCTGTGTGCAGCGGCCAGAGCAGGCCCAGCTCTGCCCCAGGCCCAGCGATGGCCGCAGAGCCCCGGGCAGGGCCTGAGCCCAGCAATTCCCCTCACAGGAGGCAGAACTGCTGCCCTGGGCAGTGCCAGCCCTGAGCAGAGCCCAGAGGGGCTCTGGGGTCTCGTTCCAGAGCAGGCTGGACACTGCTGTGCCCTGAGCCCGGGGACGGCCCTGCTGGAGCAGGGAGGTGGCACCAGGGACCCTCTGTGCCCTTCCAGCCTGGCCATCCTGGGATTCTCCAAGGTTCAGGGAAGCTGATGCTGCCCTTGAAGGGAATTCATTCCCCAGAGGCACTTTCAGGGCTCTTCCTCAGAGGCAGAGTTGGAGGAAAAGGGGAGCCTTTGCAGGATTTTCCTCAGAGCAGAGACACCTGCTCGGGGCTGCAGGGAGGGCACAGTGTGTTGAAGGAGAAGGAAGCAGCAGCAGGGACTGCCAGCACATGGGATTGCTGCTCAGCTGCAGAATAAACAGCACCCAGGGGCTGCCAGGGAAAAAGGAGGCTTGTCAACAGCTCTGCCACCGGATCCCCAGCTTAACTAGAGGAAACTGAAGCCCTATTTCCACTGGGCTCAGACTGATGACTGGAAAAATGTTTCTCTGTTTACAGGAATCTGAAACCTTGTCATTCTCCTCTGCTCTCTCCCCCCAGCAGCCAATGGGCAGTGGGCACACTGGGAAAGGAGAGTTGATTCCAACTCAAAACCTCTGTAATTTAATAACAAAAACAGCTTAGGAACAATAGGAACCACAGCAGCAACATAAAATATTTTAGAAGTCCAGGGCTAGAAAAGTTTGGGCAAAATGCCCTGAAATCAGAGATGCTGGTGTGTTCTGGGACCAGCACCAAGAGGACAAGCAGCTGAGCCCAGCAGGGGCTGGGGAGGGAAGCAGCACCTGGAGAGCACAGCAGAGCTGGATGAGCTCTGCTAGGAGCTGTTTGCTCTCCTGCAGCTCTTAAATTTCAGCACCAGAATCTCCTGATCCGGAAATTCTGCTGATTTGAAAAGCTGGGATATGAGAACCATGTGGCTGCTCCCAAAATGTCGGGTCCTGCTGGCACAAGGCTGTGTGCACAGCCCGTGGTGAACACAGGCAGTGAAAAGTTCAGGTATTTTTAGAAGAAAATTCATTTGAAATACAGTCTGTATCCCAGAAAAATCCTGATACTGCATAAAAAAAAATAGGCCTCTCCTTGCCTTAATAATTCATTTCCCAGGTCACTGTTGATTTTCTCAGGCTGGGCTCTTGCCTCCTTTCTCAATTCTTGGGTTTTATTTCCAGGGAGGTTGTTGCATCTCCACTAGAGGAAAGTTCCTAAAATTGCCATATCAATCAGAGGAACAGCTTGTCCTTCTGTTTCAGTGTTCATGGGGTAGAATAGAAATTATCAGGAAAACAGGAGGAGGATGTTTAGAGAGGCTTTCTCCAAATCCCTCTTGCAATTGCTGTGCTGTACATTAATTCACTTAGCTTTGAGTTCAGGTAAAACAGGAGCTGGATTCCAAATTTGGATCCAGGAATTTTCTCCAAACCAGCAAAATCCAGGTGACCCCTGCCCAAAGCTCCTGGGGTGTTCCAGGCACCAGCAGACAACCAGCAGGAACAAAGCTCAGAAAGCTGCACGTTGCTGCACCTGCTTTTTCCTTATGTTTTCCCCCTTTTTGGAATCCTACTGTGAATTATTTTGTAGGTTAATGCTGAAAGATTCAGCTGCATTAACTCCTTGTTGCCTGCGTGAAAGTGGCAACTGGGAGAGGCACCAGCAATTTTAGCACCCAGAGGTCAAGGTGGAAATGGGAAGGGCTGAAGGCTCAGGCAGCTCAGCGGGAATTTACCTTCCTCAGAGTCTCTCCTGTTTCAAAATCAGCAGTGTTAAATCTGTAGTATTAATTGGGGACTGTGAGTGTTTGAGCACCAGAGATGCATTATTTACCAGCAGAAAATTCTGGCAGGTCTGAAAATTCCCTGAGATCCAAAGTGAAGCAGGAACCTTTTGAATTATTCAGAGCCTGGATAGACAGCAATCATTGCTGCTGTTGTAACAAGTTTATTATTTTAAATTATTATTTTCTGCTACTCTCTTGTGCACACTCATGCCTTTTTAATGCCGTCTATCTTTCTTTTCCCCCCTTACATTCAGCAAAGACTTACAAACTTTCACAGGTGTGAGTTTTGCAAGATTCCCCCCGCCCTCATTGTGACACTTTGCTCCTGGGGCTAATTGGTTTTCATGGAATATTTTATCCACACCTGACTTGAGCAATTCCTGATGGTTGGCCTGGGCAAAGTACCAAGAAAAGCCATGCCCCTGCCCTTCCAGAGGAAGGAGCTGCACCTTTTCAACTCAGTTTTGTATTCTGAGGCCCAAGTTTTCTTCTGAGAGATTTTTCTTTCTTCTTCCCCTTTAAATCTTGTAAATAGGCTCCTCTGCTTCTTGGGTAATTACAGTTATTTTTGGAGCAGCGAATTCTCGTTAAGGCAGAAAGTATTTACAGCAGAAGGCTGTAAAGGCAGGTGGAGAATTCCTGCACGAGGGGGGAGTGGTGTGGGGTGGCTCTGCTGCCCCCCTGGCACGTGAGGAGCCACCTGAGCTGTCCCCTGCCAGGTGGGACGAGTGGCTCTGTGTGCAGGGACCTGTCAGAGAGCCACCCTCCCGTGACCTCTGCCTCAAGGAAAGTCAGTTAAGGAGGGCAGGGAACAGGGAGTGGCCAGGGGCACCTTGGGCAGCGTGTGACCTGTGCTGGCTTATCTGCTGCTCTCCTGGTGCCAAGGGAGCAGAGCTCCCGAGGAGCTGAGAGCCAGCGTGTCCCCGAGCAGGTGAAAAGGACAAACAGTCCTTCCAGGTAACCCACGGCTCTCTCCAAAGAACTGGGATCTCTTTATCCCTCCTAAAAGCCTGAGCTCCCCTCCCACCCCAGGGACAGATTTGCTCTGGTCCTGCTTTTGTGCAGATATCCCTCCATAATCTCTCCCCTCTGTTTTTCCTGGTTTTTCAAAAGTGAATTTGACAGTGGGAAGCACTGCTGTTGTGATAGCCTGCAGACTGGACTCCTGAAAGAAAAAAAACCCTATTGTCATTAGAGAAGAGCTGAGGGAGCACTGTTTGGATTGAGTTGGATCAGTCTGGGTGATAGGATTCAGCATTCAGGGCTGAGCTGGGGCTCAGCCTCTTGTTCTGCAGCCATCCAGTCCCACGAGCTGTTCCCCTGAGAATCCAGCTGTGGACACCTTATCAGACACCTTATCAGAACTGCCACAGCCCCACAGGAGCTGCTGCATTTTCAGCTGAATCTCTCAGAGAAGGGCTTTCAAGATCAATTCTGCAACTGATTTTTTTTTTCCAGAAAATCATGGAATAATTCAGGTTGGAAGGGATCTCTGGACCCCTTGTCCAACTCCTGTTCAAAGCAGGATCAGCTTCAAAGTTAGATCAGGTTTCTCAGGGCTTTGCCCAGTGGAGATTTGAATATCCCCAAAGCTGGAGATGGAACAGGGTCTCTGAGCAGTGCAAACACTCTCATGATTTATTTTCCTATATCCCATCTGAACTGTCCTTGCTACAGCTCATGGCTGTTGCCTCTCCTCTCTTTTCTGTGTATCTCTGAGAGGAGACAGGTCTGGTTTTTCACTTAGGTTGTGGAAGATTGAGTTAAACCCTCCAGAGTTTCTCATGAGTGCTCAAACCCCTCAGTCCCTCCCCATGGCTGTGTGTCCCTGCTCCCCAAAGCCTCAGTGCTCCTCTGCTCCACTCTCTCCTGCTTGCCAAGCTCTTCCCTCTCCTGAGGAGCCCCAAAATGCCCCAGCTGCTGAGGAGGGAAGGATAACCCCATCTTTGGGCTGGCTATGCTCTTGTTAACAAAACCCAAAAGGTTACTGCTCACTTTGTGAGGGCACACAGTGAATTTCTCTTTGTCTCAGTACCCATCAGGATGCCAGGCCCTCTTCTCTGTTCCCCAGTCAGACCCAAACCTGCTGAAATTATCCTTCACCAGTGCCAGACTAGGATGGGATCCTGGGCTCAGCTCTGCAAGGCCACTACACCTTGGAAATTCCCTTTTGAGAGCTCAGCTCCAGGGGCTTCACGTGACAGCCACATCCCTGCTCAGACCAGGAGATTTTTCTCCAGTGCCCGTAAAGATTGTGGAGATATCAGTCACAGGAGAAGAAATGGGAATAAAAACTCAAAGCTGGAGTCAGGCAGGCTGTGCTGCTGTGTCAGACCAAGGGGTTGCCATCCCCTCAGACGTGCCAGCAAAACTGAAAGTGTAATTGCTTCTTATCTCAGCTCTGTCACAATATTTGTGGTTCCTTTGAGTGCAGGGGAAGGAGATGATGCTGCTGGCAGAGCAAAGATAGGAAGGTGACAAAGGGACTGCAGCTGCCTTGGGGATAGGAACCTGCAGGCAAGGAAAACGCCAGCCTTTGCCTCTGGAATATGGAAAAGCCAGAACAGGAGGCTTCAGTAATTCCATGAGAAGGCTCTTATGCATCCCAGGTATTTGCAGGTTCTGCTTTTTCCCACGTGAGAGTTTTGAAGAGGCTTTTCAAGAGCACAGATGGGGTGAAGCCCAGTCCCACTGATTTTTTTAAAATTTTTTTTTCCTTTAATTCCCTTGAGCATCTTTGGAAAAACGAGTTAATTAAATTAGACTTGCTTGAGAATTGAGGGGAATGAAAGACTGTTGTGGGCAGAAGGATGTGCTGTTAAATTGCACCAAAATTGGTCATTTTGCTGAAGTTTCTCAGGTAGACTTGGAGTGGAAGGGTTCCAATTGTGTGTCTGGAGCAGCAGCTTCAGTTCCCTTTGCTGGCCTGTGGCTTGCTCTGGGATTTCAGCATATTTGGGATGCTGGGAATAGGAGGCAGCTCAGGGCAGTGTTTTATGTAAGGTAGCACTCTGCACTGTGTTGAATTTTTTATGATATGTTCTAGCATTTTAATAAAACGAGACATGCTCTTCCTTTTTTTACAGCAGCAGCAAAATCTACTCTGGGGCTGCCCTGCTGGCCAGCTTGTGGCAGGATTATAAAAATGAGTTTATTCTGGGGCTATATATAAATGCTAGACGTGGGTGGAGGCTGCACAGAGTTGTCTCCTGGGTCACATCCAGGGTGCAGAGCACCCTTTGCTCAACTTTCTCCTCCAGATGCTGGCTGTCAATACCATGGAACTTGTTTTTTCCCTTTTTTTAAAAATTAAATATCACAAAAGTGGGGTCTGTAGCTGTATCAGGCTCTTGGTAGAAGGTTTATCTGGATCATAAGGAATATTTAATCTCAGGGATGAAACTGTGCCTCACATGTGGGCATTGGCATTGCCTTCTCATTGCTTCTGCCTCCAAATAAACCCCACTTCTACTTCTGGGACATTTCACCCCAATTCTCCCTTCCTTTTGTCTCCATAAAGTAAATCTAGATATATTTACAGACCTGATTCTCCAGGGTTTTCAAGTCCAAAGTAATTTTGTGAGAGTTAAAATAAACTTGCGCCCCCTTTAATCACGTGAGCTCAAATAATCATGTGTAAACTTCATCAAAGTTAGCAAGAACTGGCTCAGCTTTGAGAGTTTAACTGTGTTCAAGTGGGTTTTATCAGATTTTCCTGAATGATTCACCTCCAGGCTAAAAATAAACCTGGAGTCACTTTGGGTAATTTACAAAGGAAGGGAAGCAGGGTTTGGAGTCAGAGCATCTTCTCCTGCACAGCCAGCCCTGATAATTCTGTGTGAACAGAATCTGGAGGGAAACAACAAGGAGCAAAATTTGGCAGATTCATGGGTGTTACTCTGTATTTTTACTGTAGGAGCTGATGATAAGAATTTACCCAGCAGGCTTTTAAAATTCAATAATGATTAAAAAGAAAAAAAAAAAAAGGCAAAAACAAACCCTCATCAGTGTAGGAAAGGACAGGGGGAAAAAAATACCTCAAGACAAGATAAGTCATTAGAGATGCAAGGAAACACTGCTGCTGTCTCCAGGCGAAATCTATGGGAACAGGGAGCCATAAATCCAGGATTCATTGCTCCCTCTGCTCATTAGCTGTGTGAAACTGTGACTAAGCTTGAAGGTTAGTTGGTGCAGCTCAGGATTATTGTCCTCACTGCTCTGAATCAGGCTGCCATGATTCACACACACTGCCTGCCCTGCCAGGGGCCAAGTTTCCAGATTTCCACTCTTTTTTTCTTTCCATGAGGGGGAAGATTCTGCAGCCTTGGGTGTCTTCTGCAGCCTTGTGTGTTCTTCTGGCTCCATTAATTTCTGCCTGGACAAAAGGAAAATTATTTGAGTGGATCTCTTGTTTATGAAAGAAATTGAATTTGTTCTCTAGACTAGACTGGGAGTGTAACAGGCAGAGATGGGAAGGATCTGAGCCCAGTGGACATTTTTATTCTAACAATGAAAATATGCAATCTGTCTCAGCAAAATACAGCTGCTGAGCAAATTAACTTGTGTTGAATGCTTATTGGGGACCCACAGCTCATTCTTTTGTTCTTTCTGTTCAGCAAATGTGTTTTTCTGACTGAGAAATAATAGACTGGGGCTCTGTGGAGCCTTTCATCAGATGATCTCCAAGCACTTGGCAAACATCAGTGGTTTGCTGGGGAGGGACCAAAGCTTGCAGCAGATCCAGTACCTGGAGAGCAAGGTGAAAAGTCCACTGCACCTGCTCCAGGGGGCTGCAGAATGTTCAGAGACCTGGGGATGTCCTCTGAAGGGGTGTCTGCTGGTAAAGTCAGATATTTCTATTGTCACTTATGGCAACACTTGGAGAATATAACAATGAGGTTCTAATTTATTTTTTTTTTCAAGCTAAGGTGCATTTGCCCACCAAAGAGCCAGATAATTCCAGTGTCTGTGAGGCCTGCTCCCATCCAGGGCTTTGTTCCCCTTTCCCCATGGAGAGCAGCCCATCCCACCAACCAGCTGGGAATTCCCCTGACACATGGGCATTCCCTGGGTGTAACCTGAGATGGCAAATGGTGCTGTGCTGCAAGCCCTCATCCAGGGGGTGAGGAGTGTCAGCAGTGTGCCTCGTGCTCAGTGTCAAAAGGCTTTGAGCTGCAGCCCCTCCATGCTCTGACCACTCCACAGGCAGCAGGAGTTAACCAGGAGAGCCCTGGAGTTCTGGTAGGGACTGGAGCAGTCTCCAGTCAGGTCCAGAATTAGAGCAGAGCCAATTTTCTGTGTGCTCCTCATTGCTCCTACTCGAGTTCCTCCTGTGTGGAGTTGAAGCCTGTACAAGGCAGGGCTGGCATTGCCCCTGTTTGCAATTTCCAGGCTCCTGTGGCTGTTGTGCTGCTCATTTCATCCACCATTCAAACCCAAGTCTGCAGAATTTCAGCATCAAGTATCTGCTGTGCTGTTGGTTATTTCACAAGCTTGGACAGAGTCGTGGCTTTGGAGCTAAAGCTGCAAACCTGAGCCCCCTTTTCCAGCTGTCTGAAACCCACAGAGGGGGAAAGGAAAACTTCTGGATTAAGAAATTATCCCCACAGCTCCCAACGGGTAAGAGGACCCTCCTGCTGCAGACCAAGGCAGCAGAATCCTTAAATAGTGAAAATACCACTGGATAATCCCTTTGGAAGCACAGCCTTAGGAGAACAGCTCTGACTTGTGGTAACATTGGACCCAAGCACGTGTGCTCTTTTAGACCCAAATTCATTTGTAATGTGATTCTGCCGTGGAAGTCTCAGAAATCTGCAAACCATCATCTCTGACCCAGCTCCAGACAGAACCTGTGAGAGCTGGGGTTTCATGGGGTGCTGCTGTAACCCAGTGCAGCAGGGAGAGAACGGGGCAGGACTGAGCAAAGCACTGAGTGCAGCCCCAGAGAGAGAGAAAAAGAAAACTTCAGCTCTGCTGAGGGATTTACATAATGTCAGGAAAAGCGATTTAAATGCAAATAGCCTGGTAAGATTGTTAGAAATTTTGCAGTGGCTCTGGCAGCCAGGTGTAGCATAATGAGAATAAGAGCTAAACAAATATTTCCTTCCTCTGCGAGTTCATTTATTCACAACCCAGGTTCATTTCTTTGGCAGGTGTATTTTCCCCTTCATCTTGAAGAAAACAAACCTGACAAAAACTTAGAAAAAAGCTGGCTAATCCCTCTTTCCTAAAAACACACAGCAAAACTCACACTCACCTGCAGACAGAGATCAGCCTCTCTAGCTGCAGTGTAAAACATGGATTTACTGAATTTGCCACCAAGTTCCATCAGGTGAGGCAGGCATTAGTGTTTGAAAACAAATTCCCTTCTCCCTCTGTTGTGTCATGGAATCATGGAATGGTTTGGGTTGGAAGGGACCTTAAGGATCATCCAATTCCTGCTTTTGCACTGTCCCAGGTGGCTCCGAGCCCTGTCCAGCCTGGCCTTGGACACTTCCAGGGATCCAGGGGCAGCCCCAGCTGCTCTGTGCCAGGGCCTGCCCACCCTCCCAGGGAACAATTCCTTCCATAAGGCAGAAATTTCTTCTGGCTGATCTGAGGTGACACTGCTGATGTTGTAGCTGCAGCTTTCTCATGGCCACAGGTTCCTTCTGTCAAGACTTTGGGAAGATCTTTTAAAACTCCTAAGGGTGAACCTTGGAGTGACATTCAAAGACCTTTCTGCACCTGATTAGAGCCAGTTAAGGTCTTCTTGCCTCAGTTTCCCCCTCTATACAAACACTCTCTAGAATTCTGTGAGGGTCTCTTTGTTTACTGCTGCTACAAGGGACACCTGAGGATCTGTTCTTAAAAACAACAACAACAACAACAACAACAACAACAACAACAACACAATAAAAAAAAACCACCAGGAAATAATTAATTGCACAATTTGTATAAATTAATTATCATTCAGTGGCAAATCTGTGCTCATTGTTGTAGCTTTCCTGCTGCAGTGACTGCAGAGGACACTTGCACTGGAATGCACTGGAACTGCACTGGAATGAACTGGAACTGCACTGGAATGAACTGGAATTGCACTGGACTGCACTGGAATTGCACTGGAATTGCACTGGAATTGCACTGGAATTGCACTGGAATGCACTGGAATTGCACTGGGAATTGCACTGAAACTGCACTGGAATGCACTGGAACTGCACTGGAATGAACTGGAACTGCACTGGAATGAACTGGAATTGCACTGGAATTGCACTGGAATTGCACTGAAACTGCACTGGAATGAACTGGAATTGCACTGGAATGCACTGGAATTGCACTGGAATTGCACTGGAATGCACTGGAATTGCACTGGGAATTGCTGGTGTCAATCCCTCCCCAGCAAATGTTTCACCTGCAGGGCCATTCTCTCCATGGCATTTTTGTTCTTTTAGAGATGCTGCATTCAGAAATTTGCTGTCCTCCAGAATGAAACCATGGACAACTTCTGAGAGAAAAGAACAAGCTGCAGAAAGGATCCATTTCACTCTGCCAGTCTCTCAGTACCTGGGCACATTTCAAGTACCCATCAGGCAGAGAGGAAATAAAAACATCCTCAGAGCTAAAACCAGGGAGCATCTGCTCCAATTTCTGTCAGCAGAAACACGCTGTGCTTCCCAGAAAGGCGAGCTGCTTCTCCAGAATAGCCTTCACCAAGATCACAGGCAGCCTAAATTGGTAGGCTGGAATATTTTGGGATTCAGGAAGGACTCACAGTCGGTGTGTCTGTCTCGTGTCACCAGTGCAAGGGCTGGTGGGGAGGGAGTGGGAGTGAGGATATTGGAACACCTCCCTGTGCCCAGAAGGATTCACACAGAGGGGTGGCAGACTTCGTGCAATTTCAAAAAAAAAAAAATTTGCTCGAGCAGGGACTTGCCTCCCAACTTTCTGAATTTAGATTTGGAGGGAGGGAGGCTTGGGCTTGTGCTGCCAGCACTTTTCCTCCTCACAGACCTACCCAGGGAGCCTGACCTGCTGTGGCAGCAGCCAAATGTGGCTAGAAGTCTCTAAAGAAGAGAAGTTTGGCTTTTAAGGAGTCTCCAGGCTAGGCATTTTTTCCAAAAAAGCTGTCTGAGAAGGCAGCGGGTGCCCAGGGTCCATGCACAGGCAGATTTGATCCTTTCTGCTCCTGCCTGGCTGTGGAAGTCCTCAGTTACTGCCACGTTCCCATGTCACAGGCCTGTCCTGGCCCAGGGAGATTTCTTTGGGGTTGTTTTTAGACCTTTCACAGACTTGTTTCCCCCTTGTGAACTTTTTCTTTCTCCAGACTCTGCATTTTGCTTGTTGACCTTTCAGTCAACCGGCTCCAGTCGGAGTCCTTGGCTCAGCCAAGGCTGTGAAGGTGTTTTGAGATAAGGAGGTGACTCTGCACCTCCATGATGACATTATTTACCCTTTAACAGCCTTTGGAGCCATCCACCCCTCTCCTCTCCCTCCTCAGCTTTTCCCAGTCCATCCTCCTGCAGCCACAGGGCTGGAAAAAAGCTCTCCCTGAGATTTGCAATCTAATGTGGGAGCATTAATCTAATCTAGCAATTATCTTCCCTGGTGAGGGCAGATGGGATGGCTCAGCACGGGAAGGTCATCCCAGCAGAGCCCAGGCACCACGTGCTGTTTGCACACCCTGATTGTTGCATTATTGCAGATATTGGGGCCCAGGAGGAAGAGCCAGCCCAGAGCTGATGGGATCAGTGGGCTCTGCCCATTGTGCCTGGGTTTCTCTGGTCACACTGGAATGTTTGCCAAGGTGTCCACGCTTGGTGCTGCATTTTTGCATGTTCCACGTGGTCGTGTATTTGCTTTGATCTCCAGTGAAACTGTGCCATTACGAGGGGTGGTTTGCCCTTTGTTGCCTCTCTCAGGGTTAAAAAAGGTTAATTAATGATCTAATATAAAATCTTGCAGAAAGATCTTATTTTTCCTATTTTTAAGCACTGTCATAGTTTATCTCCACAAGTGCTCAGTTGGATTTTGCAGTAATTTTTTTTTCTTTTATTTTTGTTGGAGTGTTTGTGTGTGTGACTGGCTCTGTTCCCTCAGTGAGAGAAAAGGGGGGTAGGGATCCTTCCTCTTTTCGGTAATCTTTATTATTTTCATATGCTTAAATCTGCATGAATAGCCAAGAGTCTCTAGACCACAGACTGGAGAACCATCTTGTGTTTAAGAACATTAAAAAGGACACAAATAAAAAATTAGTCAGGAGCAAATCATTGAAGAGCTAAATTACTCCTTAGAAGAAAAGTTTTCTTCCCAGGCTGAGTGGATTTCTATGGGTACAGTGTTGCTGGCTGAGAATAATTAAAAATATCTTTACAAAGCAACAGCCACTCTGGTAATAAAGTAAGTTCTGCTACTCCTAACCCAGATTTTGCTGTCAAATACACTCTAAGGCTTTGCTTGGTTTCATTTTTCCTCTCTAATTCATTGTTGCTTCCTTCAGACAGGTTAATCAATACTCTGAGGACTATTTTTAGATTCAATGACAGGCTGGCAACATCCTCAAGGCAGAAGGAAAAGTTTCCAGGTCCCTCTCAGCCCTTGGTGGGTTTTCAGAATATTTTTGTAGCAGAGGGAAAATGAGACTTTCCAACAGCACAATATTTTTAAGAACATTTTGCCCCTAACAGGCCCAGGTTTTCAAATGTCTCACTAGTAGATAAACATGACTGAAGGTGCCATTAAAGTGCAGGGAATGGTTTTAAACCTTTTCCTGCTGATTTTCAGTGGTCCCTGGGCTGTAGGTGCTGTTCTCTCTGGGCTGAGGGCCCTGACCCCAAGCTCATCCGTGCCCTGATCCCATCCCAGTCTCCAAAGCTTCTGGGTCTGTGTCCAGCTGAGCTTGGGGTCCCTGTGCTGAGCAGCTCTGGATGCCCACCCAGGCCTGCCCTGCAGCCCCAGTGCCCACTGGCTGCTCCTCCTGGTCCCTCTGGGGGTCTCCCCTGGATCCAGCTCTGTCCTGTGGCTCTCCCAACTCTCCTCTCTGTGGTTCCCCCCGTGGTATCAGAGCACAGCACACAGGTTCAAAGTGTGGCATCCCACAGGCACTGCCTGTGGTTTGTCCCCTCAGCCTCTGCAGTTCCTTCTGTCTTTAACCTCTACCTGTTTGCTTAGCTGGGGTTTGGGCAGATCACTGCATCCTTCTGCTAATTACAGTTTAATAATTAGTGCCTATCAAAACACTGCCTTTCAACTGCCATTCATTTTGCTCTTTGCTTGCCAAGTAACCTCACCTTCCCCTTGCTGCAGACACTGTGTTCAAGGGTGACAGCATTTCTTAATTTCACATCCAGTTCCTTCTCCATCCTGTACTTTACCCCCTCAGTGTTCTCAGTTTTACTTCCCAAGCCAGAAGAGACAAATCCCTCTCAACAGGCAGGAAACACGCTGTGAATAAACTGAAATAAACTGAGCCCACAGATTTCCTGCAAGCTCCAGAGCTGATCCTCCAGCAGAACAAAAGCAAAAGGGATGGCATTCAGGCTTGTCAGGGCCATTTGAGGCTGGAGAGACTCATTCAGGTTTGAAGTGTTTTTGTGGGAATTACAAGAGCCAAACAAGGGGTTAAAGGGAGCCAGCTCCACTCGCAGGATTTTAGATGCACTGAGATGGAAGAAAGTGGCTGAGGAATTCTGAAGTCAGAGGAAGATGACTCTCTGACCTTTTAGCCCAGTGATCAAACTGGCTGGCAAAACCAGGGAGGGTTTGGGAGCTGTGCTGGTGCCCTGGTGCCTTTGCAGCCTGGGGATGTGTCCGTTCCCATCTCAGGATGTCACTGTCCTCTGCAGCAAATGCAGCAGCTGCTGCTGAGTGCCTGTGAGCGTGCTCTGGAGTCATCGACTGTGCACCAGCAGCAGCTGGAGAGAAAATGGATCTTGCTTGCAGTGGAAATCATGGATCAGGAGGAAGCTGAAAGTTGATTTGAACAGTTTTCAAGGATTTCGGTGCTACATCTCATTAGTGTTAATTGCAAGTTTATGCCAGTGATTAATCAAACATCAGATTGATGCAGACCAGAATCTCCATTATGTGGGCTTTGAGCCCTTTCATCACTTCTTGCTGGGGGACATTTGATCAGTTCCTCTTTGTTTTACTTTGTTTTAATCAGCACAATCAGCCTGTCACTGGCAGCAATGCTGCAGAAGCCGTTGTTCTTCCAGTGGTGGATCAATAAATGTTCTCTCCCTGCTGTCTGCCCATTCACACGTTTGTCCTCCAAAACTGGAGGTGTCAGGACCTCACCCCAGGGCTCTCAAGTTGCAGCAGCCCAGAGCTGTGTCAGTGATAAGCACACTGAAATAGTTACTGCACTGTCACTTTCTCTACAGTTCTGAGGTTAAAAAAAAGATCAGAAAGGTGTTCCAGCAGTCATTAAAACCAGAAACCCAACCAAGAAGAAAAAAAGCCCAACAAAAACTTGTTTAAAGGTGTTGTAGCAGTAGTGTGGGTGTTAGACACAAAGCCAGGGTCTGAGTGGGGCCAGGTTGGCCACGCTGGGCTCTGCCCTCCCTCCTCTCACCCTGTGGGGACCTGGGGCTTGCTCCTTCGGGTCTGTCAGCAGCACTGAGGTCACAGAGCTCAGCCAGTGTGGTGCCACCCACAGCAGGCAGGGAGAGCCTCAGACCAGCCCTGATGGACCAGCCTGTCTTGGGTGTGTGAGGCAGCACTGGGATAGGTGTGGGAGGGGCTGGTGATGGAGCCAGCCTTGGACACATCTTCCTGCACTGCAAAAATTACTGCTGGACACACCCCTGGGGCGTTGTTCCCACTTTTCCTCCAGTAGGGAAATAAGATTTCCCACTGAAATGGGCCCCGTTTGGGTTAAAAATGCAATGCCTCCTCAAAAGATTCATACCTCTGAAATACACACACTTATCTGCCCCCTCTACTCTTTTCAACCATTATGAGCACAGGAAACTCAAAAACCAAAAACCCCAAATGCAGATATGTTCAGATCTTGGCTGGAGACAGGACATGCACTGTTCATCCCTGCCCTTATCACCAAGGCACTGCCCAGCTCCTGCTGGCCTGAGCACAGAGCTGGGTGGAGGGAGGGAAGACCTGCCAAAATCCAGATCTAAATGATCACACCAGTTAATGCTGAGTGCCAGAGTGAGGATCCCCCTGCTTCCTGGAGATACTGGGCTGCATTAACAGGGCAGGACAGATAAGAGCTGCTCAGGGCAGCAGGATGTGGGCTGCACCCCACAGCAGCTGATCCCTGATCCTTCTCCTTCCCCCAGCTCCAGAGGAGCTCCTGTTTGTCCCACACAGAGGGAAGAGAGCCCCCAGCAAACCCAGGCTGTTCCTCAGGAGGGAACAAGTCTTGGGGGCAACACACATGTACTTTCATAATCCTAATTTCTTCTGCAGTGCTTGTTCTCACATTAGCATCAACAAACAGGCTCTGACCTTGCCTGTTGATGCTTTAAATGCCCTGTTACACAGCAAGCATGGGAATGAGTTAGTCACATGGAAAGTACTTAGTCTCACATGGGCTGTTCATGTGCAGAGAGGAAAAAAAAACCCAGTCTCACAAATACAATAATCTCTGCAGGAATCTCTCTGTCCCCCCCTTTCTGGAATGATGAAATGCAGGCAGGATTTTTGCTTAAGGCAGAACCATATCACGGTCTCAAGTCATTTTCAAAACACAGACAAATCAATACTTTATTCTTCTTAACAGCCATGGCATTAACTTTGTCACAAAGGCCACAAACTGCCTTAACAGACAGTTAAGAACCCACCTTTCAGCACACAATGCTTCTGCACCTCAGCAGGGCAGGGCGAGAGTCTGAAAACCAAAATCCCAAAAGCTTCTGAAGGCAGAGGGGGCAGAAAACAGCCCAGTGTATTTCCCCTCCTGGCTGGCTGTTCCCAGGCCAGAGGTGAGCTGCCAAAGCACGTGGAATTTGTGGAAATGCAAGGAAAGAGGTGGCTTTTCTGGCTGTTTTTTTCCAAAAAGACACACTCAGCACACAGCCAAGCCAAAGGCACTGCAGTGTTTGTTCCAGACCCTTTCCTCACTCATCTTCACCAAACAGACCTGAATTTCAGCCATAATTTAACAATAAATCTGCTTTAAGCACTCAAATTTGCAGGAAGCAGCAGGTTTGGGGTAGGTGGCACAGACACTGTTGTTGTGTAGATCAGTCTGTGAAACTCTCTTGTTTCTTTGGATTTCAGTCCTGTGTGGTGGCTCTGCCAGGTACAGAATTCACTGGTGACACCCAAAAAATTCTTTCCATGTCTCAGGGACACAGCAGCAGGTGCACGGACAACATAACCTTTCCTCAGCTGGAAAACCTTCCTGAACAGCTGCAGGGGGCTTTATTTGGGTGGCAAGAGGATCCTCTCTTTTGTTCCAGCTCCCAGAATAGCCCCTGGCAGCGGGGCTTGGCAGCTGAGGCTCAGCGTGGTGCTGGCCCTGCGGGATTGGGATCAGGATTGGGATCAGGACTGGGATGTGCTGGGTGGGCAGAGCCAGCCACACATCCCTGGGCCCACCTGGGGCTGCCTGCTGCTCTGCTGCTTCCCCTCTGTGTGGGAGCAAAGCCACGAAGCTGAATTAGCCCTGGTCTGGGGTGTGGGGTCCATCCCAGCCCGTCCCTGTGCTCTGTGTCCAGGAACTTCTGAGTTTCAGGAGTCCCCCACTGTTTATTCCTGCAGCTGTGAGGCTGCAGCCCTTCTGCTGGTGACAGATCCCTTGGCTGATCCTCCCTGGAGCCCACAGCTCCAGCAGCTCTGGGATGTGGGGATGCTCCTCTCTCACAGCCAAGAGCCAACGCCAATGGTCCCTGTGGGATTTCATGGGAACCTTTGGCTTCTCCTGGCCCCGTTGCTCCTGTTTATGATTCCTGCACACACGTGGGTGCCTCTTCCCCCTGCCTTTCCCAATCCTGCTCCAGCCCTTCCTGCTGCCTGAGATGCCCCCTTTGCTCCCTGGGGCAGGATGGAAGCAGCAAATCCACAGCCTCCACCTCCCTTTGGCTGGAGCTGTTCCCCATGGGTGCACTCGCAATGCATTTGTGTTTTAAATCCCTCAGAGAGCCATTTCCTTGGAAAACAGTCATTAGAAAGAGTCTTTACCTGCAGTGCTTGGTGCTGCTTGTTCTTTCTGGAGCAGAAAACCAGGTTGTGCAGTGGCTGCCACAACTCAGTGCTGCAGTGCATCAGAGAACTGGCAATTGCTCCTGCTTTCCCATCCTGTCTAATGCCAGCTGGCCTATAATACTGGGTTTTTAAACTTTTTTTTCTGCTCTTCTGGTACTAGAGAATGATTTTATGTGGGTTCAGGGCTTGCCCCTGCTCTGAGGTGCAGATCCTCATGGCAGGATTGATGGGATGTGTGCAGGGCTGGGCTCACGTGGAGGCAGGAGAGCTGTGACACCACTGCCACAGCAGCCTGCAGAGAAGAGAGGTTGTACTTTTGTTTTTTTGGAGCTGCTGGGCTGAAATGTCAGCCTTGCTCCCACAAGTGTTTATTCAGAGATTGTCTCTTTCCACACCAGCCCTTGGACTGATTATATCAAGCAGTGGAACTGAGGCCTGATCACTTTTGACAGTCCTCTAAAAGTGGCTCTGACTGTAATTTCCCTCAGCAAAGGGTTATTCCCTCCACAGGCTCCTTCAGAGAGGCAGATGGGTTTGAGAAATGAAAAGGGAAAAATGAAAAGGGAAATCTAATCCATTTTTAGTAATGATCCTCAAAAATGATGTGCAACTCCCCTTCCTCAATGGGTATTTATATAACATAATAGAGCAAAGCTGAAAATACACCTGGGAACCCATGAGGGAAGCAGGACAATACTTGCTCATGGCATTCACTTATTCCCAGTATATTTGCCACTTGAGCAGACAGAATCCAAAGGGTCCTGCCTGCCATTAAAAAATAAATAAATTCTGTCATTTTATTACAAGTGCTGTAAAATCAGACCATGTATTTTGTGTACTGAACTTGGAGGGTACCACAAAATAAGTTCCTGAAGGAGCTCATATAAATGCAAAGCCTTTCCCAGGCACTCAGAGAAGGGAATGGCAATGTAACATAAACAATATTCTATCAAATGGGAAAAAGCACAAGGCTTTTCTTACCCTGGGAATGCCAATATACACTGAAAAATATTGAGTTTTGCTAGGAGATGGAACTGTTTTCTGATTACACTTTGCAACTGAGCCCCGTTGCTGACCCTCTGCCAGCTGTAGGGAATCCACAGCCAGCACCATGGCACTGCTGGCTCTTTATTGTTGAGGGCAGAGGGTGCTGTGTGGAATTCCTGAGCAGGAGGGGCAGCTTTCCCTGCTGCCAGGCTGCAGAGGTGGCACAGCCCTGCTCACGTGTGCAGTGCTGCAGTGCCTCGGTTGCTTTTAGCCAGGCTTGACATTTAGCGTCGCCTTGGTGATTTTCTGGGTTCTGCAAAGTTAGCCTGAGCTTATAAAACATTGTCTTGGAAGGCAAAATTAATTTTGTGACTAAAACCATGCGCCAAATCAACCTTTAGTTGAGAGAGCAATCCTCCTCACTGCTCTGTCCCGGGCCAAAGATGCTTTCCAGATTCAGCTGATAGGCAGGGGAGTTTGCTGAATAGCAGCAAGGACATCTTAGCCTCTGAATTGTTTGCAAATTGGGTGCTTTGATGATCTGTGATGGCTGATGGGCTGGCAGAATCTCGATGCTGCTCACAGGAAAAGCAGCTACAAAAAAAGCTTTAAACTGGAGAAGGTTATTGGACTTGAGCAGGTGACTGGGGCAGAGGGCAGCTGTGGCTCACATACTCCATGAGGGTTCTGAGAGTTCTGGAGTTTTGGTTTGTGCTACACTGGCTCTCAGCAAGGCCAGAGGCTGGACTTTGGCACGGAATGAAGAAGTGGCCAAAGTCCAGCCCTTGCTGCAGGGGGTGAACTGGAGGGTATGGGCAGGCCATGGAGAATGAAGTGCTCCAGGTGGTACCTTCAACTTCCCCAAAAAACTGGCAATGACGTGTTTGACAGTAAATGACAGAAGCTGTTTTGGAGCAGCAAAAGCTTCTTTAAAGCTTTTTTTTTTTTTTTTTTTAAATTTTCACCCAGACCCAAGGAAGCTTTGTCTGGCCACTGCTCACCACAGGGAAAAGAGCTTTTTTGGGACCTTATCTCCTTTTGTTCTCAGCTCTTTCAGTCTGCCTTGCCTGGTTCCAAAGACCCCTCCTTGTGTGGATCCTGCCCTTGGGCTGCTCAGAGCAGCACCACAGCCCCAGAGGGCCCTGGGCAGACCCCACGAGCTGCAGGGTCAGGTCAAGTCGTGCTTGCTGTGGTCACCCCTCAGCCCTGCAGAGCAGAGTCTGGTGACTTGTCACATGGAAAGGAAAATATAGAATATCTCTTTGTCTTTTAAATAATATTAATTAAGGAGCTTTTGCTAATGCAGTTGCCCTCGCCATAAACCAGTGCTCTGTGCCTGCACCCACCAGGCAGAGCTCCCCAACCTGGAGCCTGCTGTGATTCCCCAGGGAACTTTCTGTGCACATCCTAATCATTACTGCATTAGTGGAGGAATAAAAACTGCTCTTGGCCTGTTTCAGGGGCTGCAGATGTCCACAGCAAACTCCCCAGAATAAACAACAGGGCCTCAGTAACACTGGTGTGATCTCTGGCTGCTGAGGGGGATCTCTCCTGCACAGGACCCTTCACGTGCTGCCTCCTGGCTGTGTTTGCACTCAGGGACTGTCCCTCCAGCCCCCTCATCCCTCCTCAGAGAATCTTGATCACTCATCAGGCTTTTCACTCGGAACCATTCAACCTTGCTGCTTTGATTTTGTAACAGGACAAACTCCATGTCCTAGCAGGATAAACAAGATTGCATGGCTAATGATTTGTGAGCTCAGCCTGAATGCAATTTACTGCAGGAATTCCAGCCTATGAGACTTTGTGACCTGCTAATAAAGCACTTTTGGCAGAGGCTGTACAAATACAAAGGATTCCACAGCCTCTGATTCCGGGTTCATATCACTCTCCCAGCTTGCTGAAATGCTGGTTTAATGCAGAGTTTAAAAACCAAGTGACAACTGTTGGAATGAGGCAGGCTTTCACCCCAATTTGATTTCACTTAGGAGGCGTAAGGGATGCTCATTTTTGAAGATTTTTTTTTTATTTTGCAAACTGTCTGCTTGTAGCAGAGTCCAAAAATGCCTCACGATTGCAGTGAGATCCTGACCTTATCAGGCTGCAGGCAATAATAACCATCATTACGTGGTAATGCCGGGCTAATCGATGTCAGGAACTGTGGCTGGGCTTTATCTCTGCCTCCCTGGGCAGGGGACACGGGGCACTGGTGCAGTGTGTCACATGAAGCTGGATCAAGCATTTCCTCAGCAGTGTGGCTCTGTCACCGTGGCTCTGTCCCCCAGGATGTGACCTTGGGCGCGTCAGTGTGCTTGGAGAGAGGAGCCATTCATCCCTCTCTGTGAAGAGAAGAGCCTTGAGAGTCTCACAGCCATTCTTTTAAGAGGTGGTCCCTGTCCTGACCTCCTCGTCTGGTGCCGCTCCTGCAGGCGCCAGGAGCGAAAAGCAGCCCGAGAGCCAAGCACAGAAAATCATCAGCCTGTCCTCTCTCCTTTACACCGCTGAAAACCTGAGCCTGCCCTGGGATCCCAGCTTTGTTGGTTTGCTGGGATTCAGGGGCCAGCTCCATTTTATTGACTGCTCAGAGCCTCTCCCCTCATCCACGGCCGCCGCTCTCTCCCAGATTTTCAGATGGCACGATGAGGAAATGTCTGGTTATCCATTTCTTTGTCAGAGTCAGAAACCTCTTCCAAACACAGCATTAGCTGACACAGGCAGACTGGGAGCTAGACAAACACTGGGCTGTGTGTTGGGTTCGAGTAAATACCTGCATTTGATTCCAAAGGGCTCCATTGATGAGAGACAATCGTCACAATGGCACGCTGAGCCACCCAACGCTGCTCCACAAAAATGCTGCTGCACCCTTTCATGTTTGCTGCTGTTCTTATTATTGTTGAGATCTGGAAAATTACCCATCAATCACTCCTTAAGCTGCTCGTGGAAGTTTTGCTGAACGTGGGGTCTGGGTTTGCTGCTGAATTTGTTAATCCTTGCTCCTGAAAAAGAAATAAAAGCCATGGGAAGCACATTGCACTTCCATTAGTCTGCCTCAATAGCTGTTATTTCCAGCCTGCTTTGCAAATGCACTGATACTGTCATGTGAGATAAGGCACACGATTTGGGATTATTTATTGCAACGTTTCCTACAGATGTCATTTTTTTTCAGCGCTTTGGGTAGAGTTCCATGCTAACCACATTGGTTGGTTTTCCAGTTTTTTGTTGATTTTCCAGAGAGCAAAATCCTGAGAGCAGAGTGCAGTTTGGATCAGGCCAGGTGTTCATCCAGCCCAGTTTCTTCTCCTCAGCAGTGCTTCCAAAGTGGATGTAACATGCAGAGAAAAGTACATGAGTGGGCTGAACAGGCAGTGAGAGCTCCTTAGTGTCTTCTTTTAGCCTCAAGCAAATTGTGGCTGAAGTATAAATCCCCTGCAGTTGGTTTTGGTCTATAAATTTGAAAAAACAGAGTAAAATGGAAAGACATCTATCTTTGGAGGAAGAGGCTATTAAATCTTTTATTTATCCTGCAGCATGCATAGCTTATAACACACAGAACTCAGCAGGAAAGGAGTCAGGGACCCTATCTGGCAAATAAATGCCTTTGGGATAAGGTGGGTTAACTTGGGGGATGGATCTGAGGCACTGGGGTGATGAATTTTTAGGACTCAGTCTTGCAGTAGGTGGTAGGGAAGGTAATTTTTGGGATTGACAGGTAATACCAGAGGAGGCTTCACCTGCTAATTGCAGGGTGATGAACTGGGACTGCAGTGCAGATAACAAATAGATAACCTTCCCCCATGGAGAGTTATCTATTTATTATCTATTTGTCTGTCTATCTATCCATCCATCCATCCATCCATCCATCCATCCATCCATCATCCATCCATCATCCATCCATCATCCATCCATCCATCCATCCATCCATCCATCCATCCATCCATCCATCCATCCATCCTTCCATCATCCATCCATCCATCATCCATCCATCCATCCATCATCCATCCATCATCCATCCATCCATCCATCCATCCATCCTTCCATCATCCATCCATCCATCATCCATCCATCCATCCATCATCCATCCATCATCCATCCATCCATCCATCCATCCATCCATCCATCCATCATCCATCCATCCATCCATCCATCCATCCATCCATCCATCCATCATCCATCCATCATCCATCCATCCATCCATCCATCATCCATCCATCCATCATCCATCCATCATCCATCATCCATCCATCCATCATCCATCCATCCATCCATCATCCATCATCCATCCATCCATCCATCCATCCATCCATCCATCCATCCATCATCCATCCATCATCCATCCATCCATCCATCCATCATCCATCCATCCATCATCCATCCATCATCCATCATCCATCCATCCATCATCCATCCATCCATCATCCATCATCCATCCATCCATCCATCCTCCATCCATCCATCATCCAGCCATCCATCCATCCATCATCCATCCATCCATCCATCCATCCATCCATCCATCCATCCATCCATCATCCATCCATCATCCATCCATCCATCCATCCATCCATCCATCCATCCATCATCCATCCATCATCCATCCATCATCCATCCATCCATCCATCCATCCATCATCCAGCCATCCATCCATCCATCATCCATCCATCCATCCATCCATCCATCCATCCATCATCCATCCATCATCCATCCATCCATCCATCCATCCATCCATCCATCCATCCATCATCCATCCATCCATCCATCCATCCATCCATCCATCCTTCCATCCATCCATCATCCATCCCTCCATCCCTCCATCTCCTGTCTCTCACAGCCAAGGAAGGAGGCTTTGGCCACACAAGGACAGTCCTGTTCAGGATGGGGTAAAGGAAAGCACTCACAGAGATGTGGGAAGCTGCCCTGAAGAAACTGGAAGTGATAAGGGAAGGAGGAGAACGGGGCAGGAGAGGAGCAGACATTTTTCTCTTCCACCTCCAGCACTCCTGGTGAGCTGTGAGCTGGAGAAGGGTTGAACTGGGGATGGAGAAAACCCTGCAGCTGTTGGAGTTGGGGTCAAAGGGTGACATTTTCTACAGAGTCTTGAGATGTGATTTTCTCACTCCAATCCCAAAGCAGAAGTTGCTTATTTCCTTGTCTGGATGTGGCCAAAACCTCCTAACAGCCACTTCTGCAAGATTTGACAGATGATATTGTGAGATTTACAGGAGTGGCTGGTGAGATTTCCATTGTTTTTGGAAGGATCTCTCAGATCAACTCTTATGATAATATCAGCTCTGAAGATGAACTTGAATTTAAGGCTGAATTTGATTCCAGATCTTTCAGTCATTCTAAAATTAACTCCCCCTTTCAGCTCACACATAAGGAAAGCGGGGGAACAAAAAGCCCTCATGAAATGTTTGTTAATCAGGGAACGAAGCACCTGTGATCTCCCATGTATTATTTCTATTTTCAAAGGCGAATGCAAAGTCCACTGGGTGGAATTTAAACCGCTGTCACTGAGCTAACTGCAGGAACACAGCGTTACTATGGAAAATTCCTGATTAAAGTCTGCAAAGAATTTCCTATGCAGAGGCTGTTTATTAATAGGTACCTCAGCCTCGCATCTGACATTGACAATTCTGCCCTTTAAACGCATCATTTTGCAAGCAGTGTGATAAAATGCTGCACTACTTCTTTTTTCTTTTTTTTTTTAAATTTTTTTTTGTAGGAAGAGGGAGCCTGTCCCAGCCCTCCCCCTCAGGCTCAGGCCTCTGACTGCTACAGTTTGCTTTGCTAAGCACAGGAACAAAAACTGCAACCATGAAATTATTTTAACAAGACCATGAAAAAGAGAAAAAAAAAAAAAGAAAAGAAAAAAGGACGGCGACAACAACAACAATTTGCCCAAGTGATGCTTAGAAAAAAAATAAATTCCTCTCTCTAAACTAATTAAACTGTACTATGTGTCCTTGTGCAGTTCCTGGCGTTTTTCTGGTTCACTCAGTTTCAATAGATGCACAAGGAGCGGAGCCAGAGCTCCTGAGTGACTAGTTCAGAACAAAAGCAGCTCTCCTGAGTATTCCTGAGCAGCCAGCAAATTGAGGGAAAGTTATTTTGGGTTAATCAATGTACTTCAGTTGCAATCACATTTAGCTTCTTACAGAGGAGCCTGCAAACAAGGAATTACTGTTCTGGGCTCAGCTATGGATGGCACTGGAAAGTGTTACTGGCTAGACTGTGCTCTTCTCAATGCCCCCCCTTTTTTATTTTTTTTTCCCCTTTCCTCCTTTTTTTTTAATTTGTGTCCTGAATTTGGTTTGGCAGTTTTATGTGTCCTCTCCATTTGCATGTGTCCCCCCCTTGTTTATTTATTTATTACTGGCACCAGGAGCCTGGGAAATTATTGGCAGTTGCTTGAAAGTCCCTGCAGGGGAGAATTCCTGCCATGTTCCAGTCAGGCCTGCTGTGGGGAGCTAGAGCAGCTGTGCTCAGCTTCCCAGCAGTGAATCCCTGATTTCTGCAGGTGGATGGCACTGGGATCCCTGAGGGCAGGGGAGGCAGTGGGAAGGTGCCTCCAGCATCCCCAGGGACAGGCAGGGTGGATCAGGCTCCAGGTGAGCCCAAGAGCCCGTGCTGAGCTGTGCAGTTATGGAATGGCTTCAAACTGACAGAGTGCAGGTTTGGATTGGATAGGGGGAAGAAATTCTTCCCTGTGAGGGTGTGAGGCCCTGGCACAGGGTGCCCAGAGCAGCTGGGGCTGCCCCTGGATCCCTGGCAGTGCCCAAGGCCAGGCTGGATGGGCTGGGAGCAGCCTGGGACAGTGGGAGGTGTCCCTGCCATGGCAGGGGTGGCACTGGGTGATCTTAAAGGTCCCTTCCAACCCAAACCATGAAAATTATTTCTTTTGACAATCACTTCTCCTCTGGAGTATCCTGAATATTGGAAAATGCATTTCCCTTCCTGCAGGGCCTTTTGCTGATCTGAGGTGCCAAGAGCTCACAGGGGTGGCCTGGGTGAGGGTCCCTGATGTGACTCTGGGTGCTCAGCTCGTGTGCCCCTGCAGCCCTTCTGGGGCAGCAGAGCTGCTGCAGTGCCTGGCCCAGCCCCACCGAGCCTTTCTGGCCCCATGACCAGAAGTTTTGTAGGTATTTACAGCCCTGCAAGCCATCATGTGTTAAGTGGGCTCCTGAATGATTGCTCCTGCTGCAGCATTTCATTCATCCAGCCACTCCTTGTCACTCAGGGCTGTGCTGTTCCACACAAAAATGCCAGCTGTCTGGGCACTCAGGCTGGGCTGGAAGAACCAGTTCAATAGATCTGTATCTGCCAGTTCCTGCTCTCCCTGCAATCCCCAAATCCAGCTCCTCCATCCCTCAGGAATCCAGACTTCCCTACCCCCAGTGAGGGTCCTGCCTGCTCACGCTCCAGCCCTGATGTTTCATTCACCTGCTCAGAACTTGGCTGATTACAAAATTGAGATGCCCAGAGCTGGCTGAATTCATGAAGGATTTTGGGGCTTCCAAACCACAGGTCTGCATGTTACCTAATCTCTTGCAATTAAATTATATGGGAAGATAAAAATCCAGGCAGTTTCCCAGAGAAGTTTGGATGTTTGACATCCCATCTGTCATCCCAGGAAGATACATAACACTGGTTTGTATCACCCGTAGTTTTCACTTCACAAGGTTGCTCTCCAGGTCAACAGAATCCTGTTGATGGGGAGACTTTTTGAATGGAAAAACATGTTTTCTTTCTGCTTTGCACAAGAGCCCCAGAGCAGCATCATTGCAACAGTGTTCAGAACCTGGCTGTGCCTCCCTCCCAGCCTGTGCCTCCCCAGACTGGGCTGCACAGCAATGGCCCAGCTCTCTGAATGGTTTAAAGTGTGATTTCAGCTCCAGATACCAGTGAATATTTGATCTAAAGCCCTGCTTTGCAGCTTGATGTGCCTGGATGACTTGAGCTCAGCTGGCAGAGTCCCCCTGTCCCCATCCTGGGCAGGCAGGGTCCCTGCAGAACACCCTGACCCGACCCTGGGGCAGGCTGAAGTGACACTCTGTGCCACGGGCACGGGCCTGGCAGCACTGACCCAGCTGGTTAAAGCCCCACACAGGTGAGAGAACACGAGCACAGCCAGATCCACAAACGCCGCTTTTGTTGTTGCTCATACTCCAAGGAAGGGGAGAAACTTCTGTGGGTGAGACCTTCTGTTTCAGAGACTTACAGTCCATCTGCTCTGGAGTACATGTGAACGTTTTCTAGTTCAGCTCCTTCTGTTAATTTTTGTTTAGAGGGGCTGTTTAAAAATGTCTTTATCTGGGTTTGCTTGTGCCATGCTTGTGGGATTCTTGGGTGGAAGCCACGTCTTGGAATCCCATAACTTTCTCAGGCATGTTTGTCCCTGCTACCGTGCTCTGCTGCCATTATTTCCTTGGCTTTGAAATAAGTATTTTTATCTTTTTTTTTCCCATCCTTTTGCTTTAGCATCAAAAAGCAGCATTCCCCTAGCTCCCTTGATTAAATGTATAGTTGGACATCCTGCTTTCTGGAGCTGCATCTGAGACAGGAGTGCAGACCTGAGTGCTGAGCAGCAGGCCGAGACAAAACTCTGCTTTGTCCTTGGCACTCACAATTTCTGAGACTGTTTTGTTGAGACCACATCAAAATGCAAAACAGAGATCTGGACCTGTAAGTGTGAAAACTTGCTTACTTAATTGCAGGTGGTTTTGAAGGGCTGTTTATAAACACTTGAAAACTGAGTGTTACAAGAGTCGCTGTGCCAAGGAACAGTTAAAACTTTGAAAAGTCTCAGTGATTGAGAGAAACTAAAGGTTTTGGCACGGAGACCAAGCTTTAGTACCTCTAGGCAATTGTGTAAGACCAAATCAGTTTGGCCTCGAGTTCACCCCCTGGTTTTGGGGTTTTATACACTGAAATACTTGGTCTTAATACAGGGCTTAAACACTCCAAGCCCTTCACAGGGTGTTAACCACACCTTCAAGGCAGCAGGAAATGTGCACAACCAACCCCAAAGACTACACACAGAGCTGAAAGAAGGAAAACTTGAGTTTAATTTGTGCTGGGAGAGGAGAGAATTTGACTTCTGAGTGCTTGTTGTGCTCCCACTGTGCCCCCACAGCCAGCACGTGTCAGCTGGAGCAAAGAGGGGCCAGGTCAGGAGGGTTCTGCTCCAAGGGCTCCCCAGTGACCAAATGACCTCTTTGAGCTGCAGCTTTTGCATCCAAACTCTGCTGGCCCGAGCCTCAGGCAATGCCAGCAGAGCTCTCCATGGAGAATGCTCCCTGAGCCTGGGGTGCTCCTGCAGCTGCTGGGCCTGGCCCAAAGCAGGGACAGCAACAGAGCTGTCTGTCCTGTGTCTGTCCTGTGTCTGTCCTGCCTGTGACCCTGCAGCTTCTCACTTCTGGGTCAGATGCCCCTCTCCTTCCCCTCACACAGCTGCCTGCACTCTCACTACAACGAGCATCCATTTGACTCCAAGGAGTAGCTCTAATTAAATTAAGCTGCTTCTATGACCAGCAGGTCAAATTTCTCAACTACAATTGACATTTCCATTCTTATTGTGTCTTCCTTATTGGATTAAGGCTTGATCAAGGAAGATCATTTACTGGGGCAGCATGCAGAGGGACACAGCCACGTCCTGGAGCCTGTCCCTGCTCGTGTGGTGTGAGAGGATCTCGGGCTGGGGGTCACTCAGGGCTCTTTTCCACAGCCCTTTGCTGGCCACTGGTCAACTACAATTTTTCTTGACTGAAAGCTGTTAGCATTCAGGTAGGTTTATTTATAGGCTTGTTTGTGCTGGCTGTGTCATGGATGTTTATGATTTTAGCTCCTCTGCTCTCTCCAAGAATGTCCCATTCTGCTGGCAGTGTTCACAAAGGCCAAGGGGAGACCATGTCTTGACAATAAATTCTCTGTCAGGAGCCCTTGCAAGGTCAGACCTGAAATATCTCTTATGTAGATTGCATTATGTTTATTTTTGTGTGGGACACATATATATATTCTGAATGTTGAAACACCAACACTTAGCTCTGCAGCCCCCAGCTTCTCCTGCAAAAAATTAAAACCTCCTGGTTAAAAAATGTCATGAGCTTTAGCTTCTCTCTTTCTCTTTTTCTTTTTTTTTTTTCTTAATTTTCTTTAATAGGGATGTTTGGGTTGAGTTTAAAAAAGAAAATTATTGAACTTCTGATTTATGAGGCTTAAGGGTCATATTTTTAAGCTTTTCTTTGCAGCCATGATATCTAGGAAAAAATGAAAGCTAAGACTTTTAGTTAATGAGAAGAGTCCAGCAGTTTAGACTCCATGAAAAATCCCAAATTCCACAAGGCTTACAGGAAAATTGCTGGGGGTGTGAAAATTGCCCTGGGGAGGGCTGTGAGGAAACACTGGCTGGGCTTCTGCTCTATGAAGTGAGGGGGAACAAAGAGAAAGGGTTTGTACCTCCGGGGCAGTGGTGCTGCCCAAACCTTGCTGTGAAGGAGGCTGAAGTATTGATGGAGCCCAGGCAAGCCTTCAAGGCCAGGCTGGACAGGGCTGGGAGCAGCCTGGCACGGTGGGAGCTGTCCCTGCCATGGCAGGGCTGGCACTGGATGAGCTCTGAGGTCCCTCCCAACCCAAACCACTCTGTGATCCCAATCCACAGCAGCTCCTCCACCTGCAGTGAGCAATCCTGTGCCCCCCAGGAGGAATCCACAGCTCTCAGCCCTGCTCAGGGGTTCAGCTGTTGCTCTCCATCCTCCTCCATCCCCAGGAGCTCCAAGCCCTGTCTTCTGCAGTCTGCTCCCTCCCAAAGCTCCCAGTGCCAGCCCCCCCAGGTGTCCCAGGAGCAGCTGGAGCCCTGCACACCCCGAGGCCACCCAGGCTGGCCAGACCCGGGCTGAGGCAGGGATGCTGCTGTGACAAACGAGCTCTGTGCAGGCAGCTCCTCATTTCTATGGTAACGCTGCTCCTGCTCCTCCCTGGGCTCGCCCAGCCCCATCCACCATCCCCAGTCCTTGAGATTGCACCACTCCCCGTCCTTCACCCCTCGGGCCAGCAGTTAGAAATGTTCCTTCCCCTCAATTCCTGTAGCAAGGAGGAAACAGGAACGCTCAGGGTATGGGGTTTCTCTGAATTATTAATTACCAAAGGTTTTCTGGCCAGGAGTAAGGCAAGCAGAGCATGGCTTCTCCTTGGGACTTTGCAGGAGGAAAGAAGGTGATGGCTCTGCTACAAATGGACTGGTTTAGCCAGCTTTTGATTGTTTTGGATACACTCAGGGATGCTGCAATGACTCAGAGAAAATTGCTGCTTTGTCTGAGAGACACGTTTACTTCTCAGGGTAATGAGTTGATCTCCTCTCTGATTAGATTTCTCTGCAGTGCTCCTCACCAGTGGGTGTTGGCAGCCATGGGAGTGGTGGAAGGTTTAGCTCAAAGGGGAGAGCAGCGAGGAACCTGCTCTGCAAAGAGATATTAAAATAATAATAATTTTAATTATTTTTTTTAGAAAAAAAGAACTTTAATTGCAGCTCAAGCTGATCATATATAACAGCCACCTCTTCCCACCTTGGTCAGCTTCTTCAGCTCAAGCAGCCTGATGCCTGTCAGCTCTGGAGACCAGCAGGAAGCAGAGGTGATTCACAGCCCTGCCAGCACCTCCCTCAGCTGGCAGACTCACGGGTCCCACCAGGGCAGCTCAATTCCCAGCACAGAGGGTGCAGAGAGGCAAATCCCTGGCAAGGTGGGGTGGGAGCTGCCTCTGAGCAGGGAGGGAGCTCAGGAATGGCTCAAAGCAAAGCACATCCAGCCCTGTGGAGCTCATCCCAAGCTCCAGCTGCTGGGGAATGTCACTGCTGAGTATTCATCTTCAATATTATGATTCATTCCAGAGCAGGGGAGAACTTTGTTTCAGGCAAACATGACATAAGAGTACAGCTGGCTGAATAATAGCAGTGACATTTTCTACAGCAATTAATTAGAACTGAAATTCCAGTCGGATCTGCCCCTCTTCAAAGGCCTTCTCCAGGCATTCCCACACAGCCACTTAGTGCTTGCACAGGTGGAAACACTGAGCTCACGTAGGCAAGGCCTTGCAGAGGAACAAACTTGATCTGGGGAGTTTTTCACAGAGGGAAAACTCCCCAGCAGTTTTATTTCTCAAGTTACAGAGCAGGAATGAATTCCAGCCGACCTGAATATCAAATAATAATAATAATTAGAGGGTGAAAAGTAAATAGCTTGTGAAATGGTTTTGAATAATAGAGAAGAGCATTTCTTGTGCAGGGGTTGTTTCAAATGGAGGGAGAAAAGGGCTCCCCTTGCCCAGGTCTCAGCCCACGTGTGACAGGCCAGCAGGGTGGTTGTACTTTCAAGGCTTCCCTCTCCCTTCCCTCATTCCTCCTCAAAATCTTCCTGAGCCCAGCAGAGCACTGAGAACCTCAGCAGTGCCATGTCACCTAGACAGCAAGGCTTGTTTCCACGTCATCTTTGCAGGGAGTGGGATAAGATGCTTTGCCTCCAGCCCAGTTGTTTCTTCTTGCAAGAAAATAAAATTTGGAAGGCCAAGATTTTCCAAAACACCGTTTTGGCTTAATTTTGAAAAAGGCACAGAAATGTCCAGACCATTTCAATTTCAACTGACATTTCAAACATATCTTTTTCTTCTCTCTTTTTTTTTTTTTTTTGGTTTTTAATCCTTGTTTTGATTCAGGCTGACTCTTCATTTAAAAATGTTCTGGAGTTTGGTTATTATGAAGTCCAGCGGGAAACATTTTTTTGCCCGGTGCCAAGCTGCCTCTTTATAACTTCTAAAATATCAAACAAAATTACTCATTTGTGTTTGTCAGCCATCTGAAAACTCCCATGCTCCCTTTCCTGATCTGTCTGTACCCACTCCTCTCCCCCATCCTTGCCACATTTTGGTTGGGAAATGCTGATGCTCCACAGCTCAACAAAGCCTCCTTCATTCCCAAGGAATATTGGGCTCTGTTTAGGACCATAATAATAATAATAATAATAATAATAATAAGTGATTTAATCCACTTCCCTGGGAAGCCAGGAGATGTCCAGCATTGTGTCTCTTCCCATTTCAAGCCACACCATTAAAGGTATTGAGGAATTCTCACTTTCCTGCAGTTTCCACCCCTGCTGTGCCCCAGAGCTGAGTCCTGGCTGGGCCGAGGCTCAGTGCCAGCCTGTCAGATGGAAATGCTTTCCAATCATTCTCCAGAGGGTTTTTCTGGGAGCAGGTAGAAATTTCAGTCTCATTTCAGTCTCTAACTAGTACATTACAATCCCAAATCCCATTACTGGCTCCTCTGCACCAGCAGAAATTGCCTCTTCAGCATTTCAGAACACAACTAGCGAGTTCTAGCTCTGAAAAAGAAAACAGGAAGTTTTATCAGGGTTTTGCTTTTATTTTATTTATCTGAGATAATCACTTCCTCTCACAAAATGCATCCGAGTCAGGATGTTCCCCCAAGCTCATCCTGCTGGGATGAGAACTGTGCCTTCAGCTGAGGGAATGTTCCTCGTGGTAGGAAAAATGTTTTCCTCCCTCTCCTCCTCTCTCTGCACGTTCTCCCTGTGCACTGAGAAACCCAAGAGCAGCGAGCTGTGTGTGAGCACAGGGGATGTGTTTGTTCTCCTGCAGGGGAACAAATCAGAGATTAATCAGGCTTCTGCTTCTTTCATTGCCCAAGGAAACCTGCAAACCTTAAACAGCATTTGTGGTCTTGTTCTTTACATTCTGCAGGGGATTTTTACAAATTGCTCAGTGCTTTGCTTTGGTGGGCAGGTTAGTTCATGCTGCAGCATTGCTGGCTAGTGCTGGCAGGGCAAAGGATCAATAGCATTTTCCACTGGGAATGTGCCTCCCCTCCTTCTCCTCCAGCCTTTTTCACTTTGTGGATTCTGGCTTCAAGGCAAGCAGTTCCCTTTGCTTTGGGAAGCAGCATCTTCTCCCACATAAAAAATCAGTTTAGCTTGGGATTTTCAGTGCAGCCTAAGATGTGTAGGTGCCCAAACCTCCAAATTAGATTAATCTAAATCCCAAAGCAGCTCTGAAGCATCTCTGTCGAGGTTCCTTTTATCACTAAGGGACTTAAAAGCAGAATAAGTTGATGATGACTTCTGGTGGCTGATTTAGTGCCGAGAATATGTTAGTTGCTTGTTTTTTATGTATTTCAGTGGAATGGATGGGTGCCTCAGCAGGCAGTGGCTTCACCACTCGCTCTGCAGGGCTCAGACCTTCTCTGGTGTTTGGGCAACAGTGTGAGAGTTTGGGGGCACTGAAGCTGACGTGGCAAAGAAGCAAAGCTGGTGGAGAGCAGGCCAAGTGGGGCTGTTCTCTGTGGCACTGCCACGTCCACAGAGGTGGGCACAGACCCGAGTGGGGCAGACCTTGCCAGGCTGGGGCAGAGCAGGCTGCTCTGCACAGAGGTGCAAAGCATCAGGAGAGGTTTCAGGCAAGGACTAAGGCATGAAAGCCACGTGGGCAGGGCCAGAGGCAGGTGGGGAGAGCGCTGCTCTCCCTGCAGGAGTGTTCTGGCAGCTGTGGGAGCTGGGAACTGCCAGGGCAGGGAGAGCTCAGGGCAGGAGTGGCAGTGCCTTGGCAGGGCTGAGGCAGCCCCTGGTGCCAGCAGAGCTGTGTTTCACTGCCCAAAGCTTCCTCTCCTCACCCCGCATCTTCCACCTGCTTTTCCATCAGCGCTGCATGCAAAATGCCAGCATGGGAGGGCGTCGGGAGTGGGAGGCTGTGGAGCAACAGGAGCAACGGTGGGGTGGCGTGGAACAGGTAATTCTGGTGGTGTTGGGGCAAAAGGAGGGGCTGGCTGCAGGCAAGCCAGCAGGCAGTTTGTGTTTGGGTTGCTGCTGCAGTGTGGGAACAGAGGGAAGGCTGAGATGGAACGTGTGGTAGGAGAAGTGATGCGGATTCCACGTAGGGGTGAGTCCAAGACTGAGACAGGGAGGAAGCTGAGGCTCGGGCTGGTAAAGAAAGGACATTAGTGCCTTCTGCAAAATAAAAACCCACAAGGATTGAGCACATCCTTGGGTTCTTGGCCTCTGAGGACAGCTGTCCTGTGCTGTCACCCAGTGAAGTGAGTCCTGGCTATCTCAGGGTAGGAGTTACCTGTATTGAGGTGGGTGAAACCCACCCCTGTCCTAATAAAAGACAGAGAGACAAACCAGAACCACCCCACTGAGCATCTCCTAAGGCAGTCACTCACAAAACGCTTTGTGAAGAGCTCAGAAAGTTATTCCCAGAGGCAATATTCCTTAGGGGACTGTCACAACACACTCACTCATGAATTCTCTACACGTAATAACAGGTGAGGAATGCACAGAATAAAGCTGTTTCTAAAGACAGCTGAGAAAAGCTGAGTTGGTTCAATGTGGAGCTGCAGCTTTTTCACTCAAATCACAGCAGGGCCTGAATCAGGACCATCCTGTTTGGAAAGCAGGGCCCTGGGAATGGGAACAGGAACAGGTACAACATAAGCAAAGTGGAAATCATTACACTGCAGGCTTGCATGTGCATGGCTTAAAGAAGGCATTCAGGTCAGTCTCCACCCAGGAGGGATCCAAGCACACTCTGTACTGGGAAGGGAAAAGTCTGAGCCAACTATGTAATCATTCTCCACCTTATCATTGCCCCAACATGACTAATGAGCCAGGGACAGACTGCAGGGAATGAGGAACATGGAAGCAGCAGCAAAAACAGAGTAGGTGTTTGCAACACCTCTCGTTCTGAACAAGTGCACTGAGATCATTGCCACGCAGCAATCCTTCCTGCAAAGCAGGGGAAACGACCCTAAATCAGGTGTTTGAGTGATTTTTTAACTTGTCCCCCAAATTAGCAGTTGGTTTTTATCCCACTGGGGGGTGTAAGGTGAGAATGAAGGAGCTGTTATTCTAAACTCAACTTTTATCTGATCACCTTGACTCGAGCCTTCATTTCAAACCCTTGCAGCAGACCCCAGAAGTGGAAATGAGATCAGACTGAGAACAGGAGCTGCTGGCTCTGTGCACCAGGTGCCCAGCACATCCCCGTGGCCCTGCTGCTCCTGCCTTTGGAGCCAGGACTGGGGCAGGCAGGGCCCTGAGACCCTGCAGGGCAGGGCTGTGCTGCCACTGCTGCTCATCTTTCTTCTCAAGTGCTGGATCCCACAGGTCGGGGGGGAGATCCTCATCTCCAGTTATTTATAAAGTGTCTTTTGACAGAGCTGTGAGTGAGGGAGGACTTGGCTGTACTGTCAGTGACCAGAGGTATAAAAAAAGCCCTGGCTTTCAGGAGCACTAAATTAACGGCGAAATAAATAAATAAAATGAAGAGCTCACTCTCGTTATTGTGCTGCAGGCATCATTTATTAGATGCTGCTGTGCTGTGGAGTCCTTATCTCTCCCTCCAGATAGTGTAAATCAGAACTCCTGTTGCTGACACCCCGAGAGCATTCTCATCTGTCAGAGATTTAGCCGCCCTTTCCTCGTGTGTTTTCCTGGAGAGTGATTTTTTATTTTCACTTTAACCCTCGGCGCTCTCATCATTCATGGCTCACACTCTCAGCAAATAAAGGGCTGGGGAGGGATGCTCCAAGGTCTTTTGTTGCTGTTGATGAACGTTTCTCTCTGTCCTCGGTGAGAGCATCTCTGTCACAGGCAGATGCTTCAGCCACACTAAAAATGTGCTGCTTTATGCAGGGTAATCCTCAGGTTTCTCCCTCTTTTCCCAACCCAGCTGCAGTCACTGAGTTTTCCCCCTCCCTGCACTGTGCCTTTCAATATTTTTCCTTTAATGGGCTTAATGATTTTTCCACTCCTGAAACATGAATCAAATATACAAATTGCTCTTGAAGGTACTTGGGAAAAGCTGTGGTTTTATTGAACTCTCAGTGAGAATCAGCAGCACCTCAGCCAGAGGCAGGAGGAGCAGATCCCATGTGAGGGGTGATCCATCTCACCAGGCAGCAGATTTGGTGATTCATCACTGTTTACCACGTTTAAACACATTTTCCATTCATCCTGATGATTTACTGTGGCAATGGGGCTAAAAAAATCTACTTTAAACGAGTGGCTCTCAGATAGCTGGACTCTAGCAAAGATGTCAACTTCTCTTCACAGTGCCAAGGGACTTTGTGCAGTCACAGAGCATGGGCTTTAAGTGATAACTCTGCTTTTGCTGATATTATTTAAATACTTGTGTGTGTGCATACTTTTATGGCCTTTCTCATTTCTCTCTTGCCAGTGGGTGTCTTGGCTTTATTAAAATTTATGTATTTCTCCAAAGTCAATCCAATCTTCCCTCCTTTTGCCATCATGCTCGTAACATTCATAGCTCAGCTGTAAAAGCTGTCAATAAGGAAACAATTGAGTTTTAAGGGGAAAAAGGGCAGTACCTTCTCTCCCATAAGACTGTGTAGAAACTATTTGAGTAAAAGCCCCAGATTTGGACTGCAGAAAAGAAGTTTGTGCCTTCCTTTCAGCAAAGGTCCTGAGCAAACCAATTTGATGGATCTGTTTTCACCCATTTTTAATCTGTCTGTGAAACAGAGATGTCCTCAGGCTCTACTGTCCAACCAGAAGGACAGAAAGGGACTTTCTGAGGAACTCAAATTAAAAATTAGGGTAGCGTGTTGACAAACAATGTGAGTTGTGATTGAGACATTCAAAAGTGTAAACTGATATAATTTTGATGTCCAGGGACTATGAAAGATTAGATTGTGCTGGCTTTCTTGGGAGTGTTCTGACAGCTAAACCACACACCTGAATGCAAAACCAGGTGTGTTTGTATACTCTGTAAATATATTTATGTACACCTGTGGCTTTCATGATGATAGAAGTGTATATTGTGTGTGTGTGTGTGCTCCACACATTCTGCACTGAGATACTCAGCTCCAATCTCAGTGCAAACAAATTGTGCCAAACCCCCTGCTTTTCATGCTTGAATCTTTCAGAGACAGATTCAAATAGTTGTTTTGTGCCCAGGAAATACTGCTCTCAGGAGATGGAGGGTCACCAAATCCAATTCCCTTTTATGGTGATTCTGATCCAGCTGTATATAGCTCCCAAAATTGCTTAAAAATCCAAACAAAGCAACCCATCACTGGAAGAGAACTTCAGAAAGCAGCTCTGAAGCCTCCCAGCAACAACTGCTCCCTGCTCTGCAGGTTGGAGTTCCTGTTTTCAGCACGGGAACACAATCCATCACCAATCCCAACACCCAGTGCTGCAATTCCCAGCCCACTTGCTGGGGCTCAGCAGGGTTGGACTGTTGCAACACATTTTGCACAAAGAGCAAGAGTTTGGCTCGAAGATCTGCAGAGCCTTGGATGAATTTCAGCCCACAGCCTACAGTAGTAGGAGAAGCCTCAGGAAAGCTGCCAGAATTAAGTCAAGGTTGCACAAGAAGTGGGTTTTGCTGGCCCAGCAGGTCAAATGTAACACCTCTACTGTTCTGAAGAACCATTTGTTAGGATCCCAAACCCTCAGTTTGTTATTTTGGGTGCCAGCTGATGACCTGGGGACACTTAAATTTCTTTGCTACAGATTTATTGGGTGAACTGTGTCCAAGTCAATTGGGTCACGGTAGTAAAAGATGTTTAGAGGCTTGAATACAGTTGATACCAAGACAGATTAAATTCCCAGTTCCTGTTGAGGTGCTCACCTAATCTCCCTCCACTCCAGCTTGTCAGATGTGTCCTGCTTCATTTCCTTGCTCGTTTTTCATAGGGTGCCAGGGATGCAAGAACAAGAGGCACCTGCTGCAGGGGTAAACAGCCATTTAGAAGATGTGTGTACAAAATTAGGTCTGATAGATCAGAACTGATACAGCAGGAGATGATAAAACCACAGGTCAAATTGGGCTGGCCTGTAGCAGATTGGGATGTGGCTACTTTTCTTTACTAGTGTTGTATTATAGAATATGTTTGGGCTCTTTTTTCTTTTTTTTTTCTTTTTTTTTTTTTTAATTTCTTTTGAGCTCATGCTTTTAATGCTGTGATTAAAAGACCATTGTCAGAATGAAAATTAATTACATGCAGTGCACTTGACCCAGGTATTGTGAGAACTTGGAAAACATCTCAGAGACAAGCCTTTGGAATAGAGAGTGTTCAAAAAGCACCAGGACACCAACCCCAGAGGTGATGCAAGTGCCCTTCAAGAGAGGATCTGCCTCCAAAATATAAAATTGTGTTGACACTGAAGCTTAGCAAAGGTATTTGCAAACCTGCCAGCATGGTCTGGCTTGGAGGATTAAGTGTCAGGGTGTCCTGCTGTCACCTCGTTAAATTTATTGATAATTGTTGGTTTCCCTGTGTTTTGGAATTAGCTGTATTGTGGATAAAAGTGAGGAATGAATCAGATGCAGGAAGTCAGCAGAGTCAGCTGTGGGTAACATAACCTGGAAACACAATACAGCTCAGCAATGGCCCCAGGGATATAGATAGCAGCTTTTATCTCCCTCGGATATAGGCCAGAGCAGCAAAGTTCAGATCTAGTTTTGGATCACTGAACTAGTTCAATAACATCCAGCAGGAACCTGACCCCAGCAGATTCCCTGTCTGTCTTGGGAGGATTTTGGATCTGCTTCCCTTGCACCTCCATCAGACCTCGTCTCACCCATAGCAAGGGTAAAACTGGGTCCAGATCTGCCATCCACAGAACAGGAAACCCACAGAGAACATCTTCTGCCTTTTTAGGAGGTGGGGTTTAGTCTGCAGCAATGGGAAACTCAGTTCTGCTGCTCAAATATTCAATGATTGCATTTCTGCTTACTGCTAGAGGCTTTTGGGACATCAGTATCCTGTGGGTTATGTACAAACACAGGGGAAGGAATGGTCTGGAGAAAGCAGAGGGGAGAGAAGGGTTGGAATGAGCTGGAAGGTCCTCCAAGGTAGAGAAGCCACCATGGTATGTAGGATGATTTGTGTAAGCAGCCATGCATGAAGCTGTGGCAGAGGACACTTGAAATTCCAAACCAGAACTGCAGATATTGGACATTTCATGTTCCTGATGGTTGGGGTTCTTTTGGTCCTCTCCCTTTGCATAGCACACCTTCCATTTATTTTTCAGAATTTCAATTGTAAGCTTCTAATTTCCCCCCTCATCCTGCTTTTCTCTTATTTACATCCCAGAGATTCTGTGCTTCTCTGAGGGCTGACATGCCCTGGCTTAAACTGGAGCTGCCCTGAGGATGATTTTATATTTAGTAGCTCCTTATGAGCTGCTCTCATTTGAAGCAGCCCAGACTGCCTGATACAATATTTACTGCAGAAATCTCTCTTGCCTCTCCTGATTGCAGTCTAATGATAAGGCTGAGCTTGAGAAGGGGCCAGGGCCTTACCCAAAGTGTGCCAGGGCAGCAGAGCCTTGCAGGGCACAGTTCCTACCCCCTTTATGCCTTCAGAGCACTCCGCATGAGTGAAATTCTGTCCCACAAAAACTGCTGCCAGGAGAGCACAGCTCTCAGCTTCTACCATTCAGATTGTACATCTAGGAGAGGCCTAACCAAGTGCAACCTCTGATATTTTCCTCTCACATGCTGATATTTTCTGCATTTATTACAGGTTGGCCTTTTTTAGAGCGGTGTATTGATTTAAAGGGTTTAAGAGAAAGATGTCCTCTCCAGCAGGGGCACAAACACAAAGTCACCTGGCTTCTCCCAGCTTTTAACAAACAGGGAGCTTTCAGGAATCTGCATCTCAGTTTTATACAAAGCTCCTGGTTGGAGTATCCAGGTGCTCTGATCTGACTCTTGCCAAATCCTGATTGTGATGTGAAGCTCTGACCTGCAGCTTTCCTTTTTCCAATGGAAAAGTCAGCACTGCAGGTTCACAGGACAGTGCAAGACCCTCAGCTCTCCCTCCAAGATCCCCCTGGGCTCTAGGCTGCTGCAGACAGAGCAATCCCTTCTAAAATTGTCCCAATTTTGAGCCTGTGATGCTTTTAAGCCTGTGAGAGTGTGGTGGGGGAGGTGATGCATCACACGGAGCACTGCCTGAGCTCTGACATCCTGAGCCTCTGGAAGAAAGGAACAGCACAGCGTTGCCTCTGTGGAGAGCTCCCTTCCTGGAACAGCTGAGTGGAGCAGCGAGGTGCTAACACAGCCTGCTCTCTCCTGATTGTGTTCCTGGAAAAGCTGCTCCATTATCGATGAAGTTTGCACCGACAGCACCAAAAGCCAGCGAGGCTCTTGCTGGCCTTTAATAATTTCTTAACTCAGCAGATGTTTCACTTCCAGCTCAGCTGAGTGGGCACTGCAGGCACATCAGCTGAAACACAATCTCTGTGCTGGAAAGACAAACTGCCAGGCTGTTCCATTTGCAGACTGGGAAGGAATACAGGGCTGGCACCCTGGGCACTCTGCTCTGCACAGCTCGAGCTGCCACGGTGCTCTTGGCACTGCCAGCTTCTCTTTTCTGCTGAGAACGTTTGGTCCTTGTTCATTGTTCACAGCTGCTCTTGGGTTCCTCCTCCCCCACTCGCCACATCTGCTGGAAAGGAGGATTTCCCAATAAAGGTGAAGAGAGGGGACTGGTACTCACGTTCCAGATCGAAATCTATTTAGCCAGCACTGCTCCAGCTAGGAAATCTGCTGTTGTTTTGTGCTGACAGACAATGCAGGGAGGAGCATTAACCCCCTCTGTCCCTTGCAGGAGGTTTACTATTCCAAAAGACATTTTTTCATTAAACAGAAAGCTTTAAGCCTAAAAGTCTTTGAGATTTCAGACTGTCCTGGGTTTGTCCCTGTGAGTGTGCCCTACAGAATCAGCACCAGGTGGGAAGCAGGCTGAAGTTTTGCAGGAGTTTGGGCCAGAAGTTGAACTGTCACCTGAAATAAATGCATATGAAGGGTTTCTTTTTTAACCTGTATTATTCATAGACATTTCTGAGTGTCCTGGTGGTTGCCATTCACCTAATTCATGGGATCACTGGCTGCCTGTGACAGAAGGAGGCTAATGACTGAGGCTCATTAGAAATGGGAGAGACTCTTGCATCAGCAGATCTGAATGTCAGGCAGGGCTTCCCATCACCTTCAAAAGCTGAGAGCTGAAACTTCCCAGAAATTCCAGGTGGTGCTGCAAAACCCAAGCAGCACTCCAGGGTCACACCTGGGGGAAGATCCCCCTGGCCTTGGGGCTTTCACTGCAGCATTTCCATTTTGTCTGAGGTCTCTGCAGGCTCTCAAACCACCTGCGTGGTGGCTGGTGTCCCACTTCCCTCAGGGGTGACAGCCAGGAGTCCCTGGGTGTTTGAGGAACCTGTTTGAGATGCCCAGGTGAAGTGCCAGGTGCCAGCTCCTCGCTTGCTGCTCTGTTGGAGGTAGATGCAAACATTGGGTTGCCAGCGCTGCTGCGTCACTGATACAAACAATTTTCATCAGGGCAAAAGCCCGGATGAAACCACCATGGCAACCAATTTTAAATAGAAACAATAGCCCAGCTCCTTTGCTGAAATAAAGGCAAAGGACCTGGGGATCTGGTTCCATATTCCTACAGCAGACAACGCCATTTTCTGAGCATTCATATTTTCTGGGTTTTTATTGCGTCTTTCAGAGCATCTCAACGAGCTGTATGCAAATTATATGCAATAAATACTGATGGAATGAAGCCATCTCTGTGGGGCCAGCAGCAGTCACAGAGCAGCATGGTGGATAAAGCAAGTTCTTGCCAACCCCTTTATCTTTCCATTTCCAGGATCTCTAAGTCCCACGCAGAGAAGTCAGTCCAGTTTTTCCCTTGAAGATCTGCTAAAAACAAACAACAAATCATTAAAGCTGAAAAGATGAAATGCTGAATCATGCCTTCCACTCTTTAGAACCCTGTGTTCCACTGAGTCTAATTATTTCACACTTGCTACCTAAATCTTCGAGCAGTCTCTCCCAAGAATATTTACTATGAGGGTTGGAAAAGAATAAGTTCTGATGAACAGTCCAACAGGGGGACAACAGTTCTGGTCAAACTCCCTGGAAATTAATGTTGGCTTATCTCATAAGAATGGGATTTTATTTGGCCCAAACAACCTCAAGCAAATTTGAAATTGCACTGAGGGCAGTACAGTCAATGTGCAGCTGAATGAGTGAAGAGCAACTGCCAGGAAATGCCAAACATAATTTTAAGCATTTAAACCAGTGTCTTTTGAGTATCTGAAATGAGGTGAAAATACATTAAAATCCAACCAGATCCTGCTCTCTCCTTTGTTGAAGCCAAAACACTCTGAACAGAGTCAGTGGGTGCAGAAATAAGAAACTACATTTTGCTTTTGCTTAGGTAGTGGGGGCTTACTATTTAAAAAAATCAAAATAAAAAATGCCTGACCTACAGCACATTCTGGAAGGGCACATATCAAATATCCTCAGCTCTTAATCTAAGGAGGAACTTCAGTGCTCTGGCATTGTTCTCCCCTGTGCCATTCTTATCTGACACGTAGTATCAGTTGCCAGAAAGGCTGTGGGTTTATTCTGTACTTTGTATTCTAATACAAATGGAGCTGAATAGTTGTCATAGTCCTCTGGGCAGGGCTCCTTGCTGCTGCAGAGTTTAATATTGAGGCTGGCAGCACGAGGGTGGCTGATGTAATCCCTTCCATTACCGATATTTACGGCACACCACGTTACAATGCAAAGGTCTGGAGACTGGGAAGATGTGACAAGCCAAAAAAGCCATTCAAAACCAAGCCTGGCTCTGCAGGGGTCAATTCCCCTCCTGGACGTTCACTGAAATGTCTTTTAATGCCTGCAGGAGCATTTGTGATGCAAAATTCAGGCATAAAGCATTGATGGCAAAGTCCCCATTGCACACCCCCCATCTGACTGCAGGTCTGACTTTAGCATGAGCCAGTGACTCAGGGTCACCAGCAAGTGCTGTCCAGAGTCACTCCTGGCTTTCACCATTCTTTGGCCAAGCATCACAAGCCTTGGTGTACTGCAACCCAGGGGGAAGGGGCAGCACAGAGAGGGTTTGTTCCTCTTTTCAGCAAACTCCTACTCCTGCAGCAGCCCAGGAGCTGATACAGGGATCTGTACGTGTCAGAAAACTATGTGCTGCTTATTTGTGCTTTCAAAGTCCAGGATAATTCCTGTAATTTCTTATTTACCTCCAAGTTTCATCAAACCTGCAATTTGTTCCTGAGAGGCAGAGCAGGGGCAGCTCCGATCTCTGCTCCCTGGGACAGGGACAGGAGCCAGGGAAGGGCTGGGGCTGTGCCAGGGGAAGGTTGGGGTGGATTTTGGGAAAGGTTCTTCCCCAGAGGGTGCTGGCACTGCCCAGGCTCCCCAGGGATGGGCACAGCCTCAGACTGCCAGAGCTCCAGGAGGGTTTGGACAGCACTCCAGGGATGCCCAGGGTGGAATTTTGGGGCTGTGCAGGGCCAGGAGATCCCTGGGATGATCCTTGTGAATCCCTGCCAGCTCAGGATATTCTGTGCTTCCACAAAACCTCCTCAAGCAGCTCTCTCAGGTTTGAGGGTGGGAGCTGAGTGACTCTCTACATGTTTAAGAGCCCATTTCTGTCCTAGAGCTCTCCTGGAGGATTTGCAGCATCTCTTCTGCAAAATCAGCACTTTTGTTGGTCTTAATGGAGCCACTTCTTGTGGAAGACACTGGAAAGGCTTCTTGTGGAAATGAGTAATTTCCATTCCAGAGAATACAGCCCACCCTGCCTGGTGCTTGTGATCTGATGTGAAAATAGCTCTGCTGGTGTGCTGTGAATGCAGCGTGGTGTTTCCCACACAGATGGGCCCAACCCAAGGGTTGTTTTTTTTTTCCCAAATTTCTTAAAGTTCAAAGGAGGTTGGAACCCAAGTGCTTCTCTGAACAGTCTAATTTTGTGTTTTACTTGCCATGGAAGTGGTAAAATTGACTTTATCAGACAAATGCTCTTTGCCATACCATTCAATCAGTTTCTTGCCACTTGCAATGTCTTCCTTGTGCTGTTGGTAAAAATAATGTTGCTTTTCCAGTATGTCATGTAAAGTGATTTCAGCTGTGTTTTTTCCACTCCTGACCTCTGCAATGCTTGCATTTCAGGCAGTTTCATACATTTATTGATTACATGAGGTACTGTTCTAATTTCTAGGAAGTAAGAACATAGCCCTTAAATCATCCAGACTCTGAAATGTTTTAATTTCCTCAAGTAAATAGAGCATATTTTGCCAGGAATCTTAAATGTATGATACATGGATCTGATTCCACTTTCACACAGGTCTTGTATAACTCTCTTCACTTCAGTGAAATTACTCCTGATTAGCACTGAGAAACAGGTCCAGAATATGGGGAGGGGAGTGGGTTAATGCCATTTTTTCTGACACTGAGTGCTCTGAAAGCACTCTGAGACTGTAAACCATTACCATTTCTCAGTAAGTGCCCTTGGAGAGGACTGGGGAGGATTGAGAAGTTTTTAACCAGTAAGTCACCTCAGTTCTTTCACAAAAGAGTAGATTTAGCCTTTTCCACCCCACGGCTGTCTGCTGACTACGTGGAGTCAGAAAACTTGTCATCTGCTGAGACCACAACTGCTGCCATTGGGTTAATTCCCTTCCTGGAAGCACAGGTCTGGTCTTCTTCCCAGGCTTTGCAAGTTTTCCTGTCAACCAGGAAGGGAAGAGCTTTAGAGAAGAGCTCCAGAGGGGTGTGTGATGTGCCTGCCGGGCTCGTCGTGCCTCAGCGCCTCGCCACGAAGGCTGCTTCTCTCCAGCAACGCCAACAAACTCCCACACCTCGATGACTGCTCCAAGTTATGAGCGCTCCCAAAATAGGGCTGGATTTTCACAGTGATAATTGAGAGCCATAACTTTCCGTCAGAGAGGCTCTGTAGGTGGGAGCAGCAGCACAAACAGCAGTATCAACAGAGTCGAGGCTTTTTGTCAGGATGATATCTGATTTTATTGCAGTATTTATCCCATAATCCCATCAAGGTAGAGCCTTTCTTTAAGGGGTGTCTCCTGTGCATAGTTTTGGACCCATCTTTGGCCTATGTGAGAGAAACCTTATGGGGAGCTAAAAAAAAAAGACTTCATGATGGCCCTAAGCCTTGGTTCAGGAAAATGTTCATATTCAGGAAGGAGTTTAAGCTTTTTGAACATTGTTGAATAGTGCTGGCTTCAGCGAGCTGATGACTAGAAAAAAATGTTCATGCAGGGTTTTGTTTTGCTTCAAAAGAACTTCCACTGCTCAGGAAACCCACTCATTAGCTCACTTCTGATGCAAATATCAGAATATTTAAATGCAAGTTAATAGCAGAGCGATATTCTCAGTCACTGGAAAAAATAATTGTTCTTCTTTTGGGGCTGTGTGGCCAAAAAGGCTGAATCAAAGAACATTTATGGGTCGCATACTTATCTGGTGCTCTGCCACCTCCATCAAATAACACCAGAGCAGCACTGCAGCAGTTGCTGTTGAGATCAGAATCTGCATATAGAATTTGTGTCTCTCAAGTTCTAAAAGTACTGTTACATTTGAAGTCAAAGAAAAAAGAGAGAACAAATAACACAATTTACTGCTGCAGATTATTTTTATGCCTGTGTGCTCCACTTAAGAGAATACTCTGTAAATGACTTATTATCAAGAAAAGTTATTTGTTTGCACTAATCAAGCCTTAAACTTGGAGGCATAATACGGAACTAATTATTTTTAACTAACTAATCAACATGTTTCATTCATAAGTTGGGATTTATCAATATAGCACATGAAAGGAGAGAACATATTATTATTTCAATTTAGATAATATGCAAAAAGCAGTGTGTTTGTAATGACCTGCTTTCACTGAATATAATCAAGCTCCAAAGCTCTATTACAGGCTGGAAATAGCAGCAGCTTACTTTAATGAGATTTCTGGCTCTGGGCCCCAGCTGTTCTACGCAAGGCTCTCCCTTTGCTCTATGACCTACCAATATGTGCTGTCACCAGTAATGAGACAGGACCTATTTCCTAACATGGGGAAAAATTGGAAAGCACGAGTTCATTCTATTCTGAGGAAACACACCCTGCTCCCCCTGCAAGGCATGAGGAGGGGCACACTGAATATGCAACATGCCCCCACTTCCCTCGCCAGCAGAAATGTGACAGGAAACCCATCAGGTAAGCAACTCCAAGGGAAAACTGGAAGTCTCTCCAGTAGAACTGCTTCCCTCAGCACACGGAAACCCAATATTCATTAAACTCATCCAGAATATCTTTGTTCCCTTCAAGGACCCCAGCAAAGGACCTCCCATTACCTGCAAGGCACAGGAAGGGGGAACAGTGGCAGCCACGGGCTCTGAATCTTATGGATTTTGTGGAATTATGCTCATCTCAGGGCCGCGTTGGGAATGTGCCAGGAGCCAAAGAGCTGCACTTAATTTGCCTAAAATGGAGCAGATTACCACTGCTCTCCTGTTTAATAATGGAGATGCAGCCTGGAGACTACAGATTCCAGCAAGCAATGCTCCAGAAGGAGCCAGGAGATCCAGGGGCTGGAGGTCCTCTGGCTCCCAGGTGGAAAACAAGGCCAACCTCATTTTGGTCTCTTTGAATCAAACTCCTCATATTGTTCTTTTTGCTTGTTTAAAATTATTATATCCCAGACTAGTCAGAAATTCTGTTCTAGAAAATGTTTGATTAGCTGCCATTTGGAGGGGAAGGGAGGGTTATGCTATTTTTATTCTTAAGCTGTCACTTGGGTTCATTAACACTTTGCACGTGAATCTGGGTTTTTCAGGACAAGAAGCCTGTGTTTTCTTCCCCTGAATAACATTGTTAAGTATTTCAGGAATCTAAAATCCACAAACTATTTCTGTGCCCTGAATATAAACCTCTTTGGAAAAAGCCAACGAACATTTTAGTCAGAAAATTGGAAGGCGTGCGCTTAATGCACTTTGAAATTAAATGATTTGATGCTTTTCAATTTGTCTTTTTGCCCTTCCCAAATACCCAAAGGCACTAGCCCACTTTGTAAATGAGCAGGCTATGAAATCTTACTTTGAGAAATGGAGGTGTCACCGAGTTGCAGTAAAAATTATACTCGGCACCAGCATACTTTGCAAGCCCTGACTAATCGGCCCCGACACAGCCCCGCATTCCTCCTTTATTAAGAGGAATTAAATAAGCAGTTATTTATTTGAGAAGTAGAGGGAAAAAAACTTCCAAACCCCAAGAGATTGAGAAGCTCAGTCTCCATGGGATAAACAGCTTCTTTCCCATGGAATTCACAGGATGGCCTTTGCTTTCCAGGTGTCCTGGTGGTGTCCCTGGACACGCTGTCCTGGCTCATCCCCTGGCTGCTTCTTTCCTTCTACAATTTTAGAAATAAGATTACAAAGTGAGTTTTCAAATCTGAAACTCTGTGCCTGTGTGGATTTTTTTTTTTTTTGCCCAGCTCAAGGAAGAATTCTTAAATGAGAGAAGAAAAGCACATTTGCAAAGGTCACATCAATGGATTTTGAAGTGCAGTGGTAACAACACCACAGCCTTTGCAACACTACCTATTTCCTCTTCTCAATTATTTATGTATTTATTGTATTTTACATGAGCCATGGAAGCTAGAGGCATTTTTGCAGTGTCAGGTCATTCTAAAGTACATGCCACACAAAGAATAGGGCTAGAAAATAGTTGTATGTAATGCTGTTCATTAATATTACATAATTACTGCACACAAAATAGTTCTCTGGGCAGTGATAAGGATTTTTTTCATAAAAACTAAAGACTCCAAGGCAATGTATTCCATTAAAGGGTTGCTTAACATATGAGGATATAGCAATATATAGTACCTTCACCCAGCTGCAGCAAAATGACGAAGGCAGCTTAGTCAAATGAAGCCATTAGCATGTATAATGTGCTTTACACAAGAGTTAAAAGGTTTATAAAATCATACTTTGATATTGCAATGACCAAGCTGAGATAGGATCTAGCAAACAGCAGTTGCAGCTGCATCAGCACAAAAATGAACTGTTGGGTTTTCTCTGCAGTCTAGAGAACATTTTCTGCAGTCTTTGGAAATTGCTCTGGAATTAAAAAAAATTCTGTATGTGTAGGCTAATATTAGCTACTGACAGCTTGCCTGGGGTTTTTAGTTCAGCCTTCCTGGAGCAATTGTTTAGGATAAAATGTTGAGGCAGCTTTTCAGGTCTGTTGGCTGCTTTTATTACCATTGAATGTGAGCGAGTCCTGTGTCTTCTGTGATACACCAGACCTAGAGGAATGTGGAGGAACATCTGAGTGACTAACAACCCCATAAACAATCCCTTTGAATTTTAGTTTATCCCACTGCAGGCTTCCTAAAATCCCTGCGCTGTAAGTATAGGGTTAATTTTAACTTTAAATTTGATTTACTAAACTGTGTTGGGTGGACAAGATATAGTAAGGATGTTTAGTATAAAACTGGAGATCTGAACATCCTAATAGGTCTTTTGACATTCAAGAAAACATCAGTTGCAGTTTTTGAGACATAAGAAGCAGCTGATAATTTTGCCTTTAGAAAAGAGATTCTTATCCTCTTTCTGCTCCTTTTCTTCTAAGGCAGAAGACGACTTAAATGAGACTTGAATTCTGTGTTTCCCCACCAACAGTGTGAAATAGATGCAGCAATCTGATTTTCTGCAGCGTGAGCAGTGTTTGATGTTGGGGTGTTGAGTCACCGAGGGCTCACCTTTCCCTCCGGATGACACCGTGACAGCTGCAACCAGCAGATGCCTGAGAGCTGGCAGTGCTTTGATTTAAAAAAGAGAGGGTTGCTGGCAAGGCATTTTCACAAGGAGCTCCTTCTCAGCTCTGCAAGTCCTTTCACTTCTTTGCTCAATGGGACCTTGATTTGATAACACTGGGAGCGTATCACAAACGGCACATCTGCTCTGCCAGGATGAGCCGTGGGACTGAGCTGGAGAGCTGCTTCCTGGGGATCCCACTTGCTTTCAGGTTCAGTTTATCTGTCAGCTTATCCTACTAAATTATCATTAGAAATTCCACTTCTTGCGAGGCACGCGGCCTTTTGAGTACACCTGACAAAAAGGATGTTCCCCTGTGCTGTGTTGCACTGGGTGTGGGGCACTGAAAGGCTGAGCAAACCACAGACCTCAGGGTGACCTTATCACTCTGCACAGCTCCTGGAAGGTGCCTGTGCTCAGCTGGGGCTGTCTCCTTCTCCAGGCAGCACTGACAGAACCAGAGGACACAGTCTCAAGCTGCACTAAGGGAATATAGGTGGATATCAGGAAGAAGTTTTTTACAGAAAGGTGATAAAGTTCTGGAATGGCTGCCCGGGAAGGTGGTGCAGTCACCATCCCTGGGTGTGTTTAACAAAGCCTGGATGTGGCACTGGGTGCAGGATTTAGTTGAGGTGTTGGGGCTGGGTTGGACTCCATGATCTTGAAGGTGATCCAACCTGGTGATTCTGTGAATTCTGTGATTCTGTGTGTGTTTCTGACTGAGCAAAAGCAAGCACACGGATTTTTCTACACCAGTTCAGCCACGTTCAGTTTTTCCTGTGACCTGAGTCACAGTCAAGCATTTATTATGTGACAGTCACAGCGAGAGTGGCAGAATAAAAACAGGCTAAGAAATCTAATCCTCAGAGGAGAGCAGTATGTTCCCACTCGGGGTTTAGTCTCGCAGTGAAGAGGTTGTTAAGGGGTTTGTGATCCTGGGGATTGATGCTGGGGGAGCCTGGGCAGAGCACAGAGCCACTGGCAGTCGTCAGCTAAAGCTGCCTGATGATGGCAGCTGGAGTGGCCAGAGGAATCCTCTCCTCCAAGGAACCCAGAAGAGTTAAAGTGCTTCCAGAAATGAATCCATTAAATGCTGATGGTGATTAGCAGAAGGTACTGTGATGATTTAAAGTACTCCAAGTGCCATTCAGACTGAAACCTCTTTCAGGTGAAAAGTTTGATACATTGGGACTGAGCTGCAGGGACCGATTTGGGGGATGTGGCAGCAAATCTGGTCATGAATCTCAGCAGTGTGTGTGAGCAAATGCTACTGAGAGAACTCTCCCCTTCCCTTCCCATTTCAAAAGTCTTGAATATTTACTGTTGTGGGGAAGGTTTTTTAATTATTTGAATGTTATGTTTCAAATTTTGTCCAAAAGTTACGTCATGGCATAAGCTATGGCAAAACCAGTGTGATAAAGGAGTTAATTTGACTGTACAGGGATTTGAGCTAACAGCTTGAGTGATGTAAAAAACTGGAGCAACCTGGTCTACTGGAAGTTGTCCCTGCCATGGCAGGGGCTGGAACTGGATGATCATTAAGGTCTCTTCTGACACAAACCATCTGTGAATCTGTGACGCTGCCATCCTCTGTATTCTTTGAGATTTTCTTTACATCATCCAGCCACCAAAGTGAGAATTTCCTCACTGGTGGTTAAATCCACTTATTTACAGACAACCCTGACTTTTTTCAGTAATTTATTCAGCTTGGTAACTAATGCCTGCAACGCCTGCACGTTGGTCAGGCATTTTTTGTCAAAGAGGTTGAATAAACACCCACAAATCCTGCTGGGCAGTGGAACCATCCCAGCACTGGGCCTTGAGGAACCTCCCATGGTTTCAGAAACAATGTTTGTCAGGCAAAACGATTAAAGTCAGATTTCAGAAATTCTGCTCGTATCACTCCAGTCCATCTGCATCTACCCTGATGCACTGCAAGGGTGTGCCTGAAATTAAATTAAGGCCATAGACTCAGTCTTTCCCAAACTATTCATGGAAGAGCAATCTGCTGCTGGAGCCAGATCCGTGGTGTCCGGACAGGAGTGCCTGTTAATCCTGAACCTTAAGATATTGCTAACAACATTATGACTAGAAAAATGCAGAGGAAAATAATGCCCGGTATCAGATGAGCTCACAGAAGTTGCAAACACTAAAGAAAAGGGGAAATTATAACCCAGTCATTACATTTTCACAATGATGTTTTCACCGTATGTAAACAAGGCTGTTTTCACACATAGAAACAAGGTGTCTGTAACTGAGAATTAAAAAGTTTATTTAATAAATTGTTGGGAAGTAATTGGTTTGGTAAAAGTATCATCCAAATTCATCTCAGTGGTGTCTGAGAAGAAATCTAGGAGCAAGTAGAGAACAGCCCTCTACTAAGAGAAAACTTTTGAGGAAATTTCTCTGCATGTTTCCTTTTGAACTTGATTTTTCTAATGGTGAACCTACAAGGAGTTATTTAAATGTCACTACATTTGGATATTACATTTTAAATTGTATTTTCATTTGCATGCTGTAATCTGTCGGTGTGCAAAAACAGCACCCAACCCCAAAACAAAGTAGCGTATAAACCAGATCTGTAGTAGACAGACTTTTTGATGCTTGCCCTTGCACTACTTAGGTTGCACGGACGTTATTAATTCTTTGCTGTGAGGGCGGTGAGGCCCTGGCACGGGCTGCCCAGAGCAGCTGCGGCTGCCCCATCCCTGGACGCGTCCAAGGAAGGCCGGGCTGGCCGGGGCTCGGAGCAGCCCGGGACAGCGGCAGGTGTCCCTGCCATGGCAGGGGGTGCAATGAGAAGCTCTTTAGCGCGGCTGCCGCCTGTGACACGGGGCTCTGGCAGCGACAGGTGCCGCCCTGCCCTGCACAAACATGGCGGCCGCCGCGCTCCTCGCTCCAAGATGGCGGCGCCGCCGGCATCCGCCTGACCTCCCGCCCTCACCTAAGATGGCGGCGGCGCCGCGGGCGGTGCGCGCCCAGCCCCGGGGCGGCCGCCCCGGCCGGGGAGTCCCTGCCCGCACCAAAGATGGCGGCGCGGCGCCGGGCGGAGCCGGAGCCGGTGCCGGGGGCGGGCTGGGGGCGCGGCCGCCACCGCCCCGGAAGCGCCGCGCGGCCCCCGCCAGCTGGTTGTCATTTGGTGCGGCCGCTCGGTCCGGGCGGCACGGGCTGGGCAGCGGCCGCGCGGGGACCAGCGAGGCACCGGCTGCGGCGGCCGCCGGGGGGGTGGGGGGCGGGGAAGGCGGCAGGAAAAAACACACGGAAAAAGACGCAAAACGAGGCGGCGGCAGCAGCAGCGGGGGCTGCGTGCCGGGGACACGTCGCCGGCTACCGAAAGCTGTCGATCGCCTCGTCCTTCCAGCTCCCCGCAGCATCGAGCCCGCGGAGAGCCCCCCCCGGTGCGGCCGGTACATGAGGGGCACGGCCCGGCCGCAGCCCAGCCGAGCCGCCGCAGGGCAGGGAGCGCCCCGAGCCGCCGCCGCCGGAGCCCCGAGCGCTGCGCCCCGACACAGAGCCTGCCCCGACCCCGCCGGGCGACCCGCGAGAGCCGCTTAAACACCTTCCATGGGGGAGAGAGGAGCCCGGCCGGCCGCGCCTTCCCCTCCCTGCCGGAGGCTGCTGCGCTGCTGAGGTAAAACCCCTCCTGCCTTGCCCGGCTCGAGCGAGGGCGGGGGACGCGCGGGGCACCCACGGCCCGGCCCCGCTGGATGCCCAGTGCCTGAGGAGGGAGCGCGTTCCGGGGGCTCGCTGGGCTGCGGGAGACGCGATTCCCGGGGAAGGAGGCGAGCCCCGCACCACAAAACACCCTCCCGGCAGCGGAGAGCGAGAAAAAAACCTCCTTCCCCTTCCTCCTGCACAACTCGCTGTCCCCTCCCTTCCCTTTCCCGAACGGTGAACGCTGATTTCTGAGATGAAAACGTTCCTCCTCGGACAGTCAGGACTCATATGAAGGACACGCAAATATTGGATCATAAATAAGAAGCGAGTCTGGCGAGCTCAGAAACCCAGCCCAGAAGGAGCAGCATCAAGAATCCACCCTTCTCCTGCACAACTCACTCCCCACCCAACACACAGAGAATACTGATTTCCTGAGATAAGATCTTACCCCTTTAAACAACCACACACGCACACACACGGTGTATATTATTGCTAAATATAATAGGTTAAACCCAGCAGCACGGGATAAAGCCTCTTCTGCAACTCACTCCCCCATTTCACCCTTCTGAATGCTGAGATCCTGAGGTAAATTTTTCCCTTGTCCACAGCAAAGACTCTTTTTGAACAGGACACAAATATATATTAGATTATAGAGATGTATTAAATTATTCCAGATTTAAATCTATTTTTTGCTGCCAAGGGGTTGAGGGACCAGACGTCATTGTATTTTTTTTTTCTTCCCTCTTAACTCATTTATGGGCGAGTCAAGGCTGCTGAGGAGGAAAAAAACAGGATAGTTAGAATCTCTTTATCCTTATTTCCCAGAAGCTTATTCTCTCATTGCTGTGCATTTCCTTTAGAAAAAGGAAACCTCTTATTTTGTGAACCAAAGATTTATTTTTCCCTTCCTCCTGGCCAAAGGAAGGAAACGGACACAAATTGACACATTGAAATAGTTGAAGAGATCTATCTTTTGCAAAAAGAAAAAAAAAAAAAGCAAACATCTTTATCCAAATCTAAAATAAATAGCGTGGAGGGAGACACTGGAATATCTAGCAAAAACCAGGATACTTGCTAATCTTGCCTCACAAGAGGACAAGCTAAACACTAAACATCAACTTGTTCTTACAGGGAGGATTCAAACCCTAAATATAATAAATGGGGGATTACGGGTTTGGAGTGTTAGTGCAAAACAACACTGGAAATAAGTCAGCTTTTCCAGTCAGATTTCATCCACATCTGCAGCCTCCACACCATCATCAAAATGCAACCCCCAGCCCTGCTGCTTTTATAAATAATAACACAGCTGCCAATGGCAGTAGTGCTGGGTCAGCTTGGCTCTTTCCTGCTCCAGCTGCCCATAATATTCAGGATGAGATTCTGGGGTCAGAAAAATCTAAAACTCAGCAACAGGAAAAGCAAGAGTCCCTAGAAAAACAGCAGCTTTCCCCTGGTCAAAGTCAGGAAGCAGGCATGCTCTCTGAACCCGAGAAAGCTAAAACTGAAGAAAACCAGGGCGATAATTCTTCAGAGAATGGCAATGGAAAGGAGAAAATAAGAATAGAATCGCCGGTTTTAACAGGATTTGATTACCAAGAGGCTTCGGGGCTCGGTACTTCGACACAGCCCTTGACATCCACCGCATCTTCTCTGACTGGTTTTAGCAACTGGTCTGCAGCTATTGCTCCTTCTTCTTCTACAATAATCAATGAAGATGCAAGTTTTTTCCACCAGGGAGGGGTCCCTACTGCCTCAGCTAATAATGGTGCTCTGCTGTTTCAGAATTTCCCACATCACGTCAGCCCTGGCTTTGGTGGTAGCTTTTCCCCCCAGATCGGACCCCTCTCTCAGCACCACCCTCATCACCCCCATTTCCAGCATCATCACAATCAGCATCAGCAACAGAGGAGGTCACCTGCAAGTCCTCACCCACCTCCATTCACACACAGAAATGCTGCTTTCAATCAGTTGCCTCACTTGGCCAATAATCTTAACAAGCCACCTTCTCCGTGGAGCAGCTACCAAAGCCCGTCGCCCACCCCGTCCTCCTGGAGCCCCGGCGGCGGCGGATACGGCGGCTGGGGAGGGTCCCAGGGCCGAGACCACCGCCGGGGACTGAACGGAGGGATCACCCCCTTGAACTCCATCTCGCCCTTAAAGAAGAATTTTGCAAGTAATCATATCCAGCTGCAGAAGTATGCACGACCCAGCTCGGCCTTCGCTCCCAAATCCTGGATGGATGACAGCTTGAACAGAGCTGACAACATTTTTCCTTTTCAGGTGAGCGCACTCTGTTGTATCCATAAGAAAAAAAAACAAATCAAACCTCCCCAAAGAGCATTAAAATGCCCTGGTTGTGGGATTTCTGTGCTTGCAGCTGAAAAAAACCATATGGCTAACTCAAAATGTCATAGTGGGAATGATCCTCCAAGCTGTGATTCATGGGGTTTTTTTTTTTTAACAGTGATGGTCATAAATATCTATTGCACACCAGCCATCTGTATTGGCCCCTTTGCTTCAGCTTAATACTTACACACAGACAGAAATAACCAATGGAGAAATTCACTGATGAGTATTTCAACAAAGGGGAAAAAGGGGAAAAAAAATTCCTGGTGGAGTATGAGAGATGTGAGGCCTTTGAAAGCATTCAGCAGTGTACCACATCTGAGAAAAAGTATGGCGTGATTTTATTTGGTTTTACAGTATCACATGGGCTTGCAGTGCAACATAATTTTTGTAGCATTTTTGGGGGAAACTTTGCTCTTTACAAATAATGGTAATCAGTGCAGTTTGCTCTCCTCAGGAATGGCAGCAAATTTTGGTTACAGGCCATTAAATCAGCACTAAAAATAGATGTGGATGAGATCAGTTGGTGGTCTCCTATATTTTGCTGTGGCCTTCTCCTGGCAGGAGGCAGGTTGTCTGGCAGCTCAGCCTCTCCTTCTGGGCTGACTTGTTATGAATTTGAAAAGAACTGTATAATGTTGAACCTAATTTGCAGTAGGAATTAAACCAGAAGTCCCCGTCTTTTCATCTGACCACCAGTTAAACCCAGCTTTTATGTGTGTGTGCGCCTTTTGTAAACTCCTTTAGGGTGAATTAAAAGACCCAAGAGTTCTTTTACATTTCCAGGGTTGTTTTTCAAGCTCTTCAAATGAGGGCAAAAGTAAAATTCTCAACGTGATTGCAGTGTTTCTCGCCATGCTGCAAGAACTGGGGTGACCTACTTAAATACAATTTCAAAGATACAAACTGTGCAATGTGTCTCATGATGTAAAGAAACAGAAATACATTTAACAGTGACTTTGTGGATGTGGGGATAGTTGGGTTCTTTGCAGACTGCAGGTTTTTGGTGGTGTGCAGGCCCTGCTGACAGCACAGCAGCTGCTGGCAATAACTTTCCTTCAGAGCCTTTTTTTTCTACTGCAGTGCTACTGACTGCTTCACTATCAGGTAGAGCCCTTCCAAATTTAGAAAGCAGAGTAATAATTGATTTTAATGTCAGGATTTATAATGAATATAATGAAGCTGTGTCCAGCATACCCAATTTATCCAGTGAAACCATTAGAAAAAGGGACCCAGCTGGAGCTGGTCTTTTTTCAGCCTCGCTGCAGCGAGCCTTGGCTCACGGTTTGATTCACTCTGTACCCTGACACGTAGCTGATGTTGAGAGTGACAGAATGAGATCAAGTGTGTCCTTGCTGCTGTGTGTAAGCCCCAAATATATACACAGGCAGAGCAGTGTGCTTGGATTGGCATCAAGGAAATTTCAGGAAACTGGCAAAGTCAACCTTGACTTCTGGATGGTGTTCCAGACACACAACAGCAGACACACGTAGTTTGATCATGGTAAAGAAATCATTTTGGTGTAGCATGTTGGTGTCTGTTTACATAAACACTCTGATGGAGCTGTACATGTCAAGACCAAGTCTGACACTCCTTCATGCCAAGAAAAGGAAAGTGTGGAGGGAAGTGCTCTCCAGCCTGTTACCATCACTTCTGTGGGGAAAAGGGCAGGGCAGCAGAGCAGGACTTCAGCACTGCAGCCCTAGAAAGATGCTGATTAATTTTGAAGCCATCTTGGAAAACTTTTTTTTCTTTTGTATAAAATCTTTAGCTCTTTTGGTCAACTTCAGCTGAGTGTTGAAAACCCAGTGAATTTTTGATCACTGGAAACAAATGATGTAAAATTTGACCTTTGATGTCTTTTTGGTTTTTTTTCTTGACTGTACTGATTCTATTCCTGTCTCAAAGCAGAATTTCGCTCATTACATATTTGTGTTCATGCATCTCTCTCTGTCTTTCCCTCTGCCCCTGAAGTATCCTTGCTGATGCAATCATGTACTGGACAAGGCTATTTTGTTACTGGAATCTTCTTAGATTCCTGTTTAGGAAATAATTGAAAGCTGTCTTTGCTGCAGCAACATAATGGAGTAATTTGATACAACAATCCCTTTCATTTAATATTTATGTTTTGCTGCTTAAATCATTAACAAGTGGTGCTGCAATCTAGTGAAAATGAGTTTCTTTAGAAGGCAAAATGTAAACCAGCAATTGCAAATATTTGGGGATCGCTTTCTTTTTCCTTTTCCTCAGAGGCTGTGTCTGTACCAGAGCCTGGTGACACGCAGGATTCTGGCTGTGCTTTGATGGAAATCTTGGGGTGACCAGGACTAAGAGCTCTTTTCCTCTTTGAAGAGGATGGTGTCACATAATTTCCCTTTAAGCCACTGACGTGAACTCCTGCTCCCTTCAGACATCCCAGCCCATGGGATGAAACGGGTGCTCCAAATGGTGCAGATGAAAGGAAAATACTGTGGTGATCAGTTTGATAACCTTGCAATTTGATGATGCCTTGCCTTGGCACTGAGAGCTGCATGCAAACCCCGTGCTCTCTGCTCTAAGTGCTTTCCATTTGGAATCCTGTCTCCTGCAATTCCCAAACGACAGTGCCTGTAGGAGCCTCTTGCAGGGAAGGTCAGAGAAGACTTAACCAGATCTGTTAATGAAATTAAGTTTTGATGTTGTGCTTTAGCCACTGGGCAGGCTCCCCCTTCAAAGATCTTTTGAAAAGAGAAAAGCCATTGTTCTTTGTGTGTTCGTTTGAAAAGGAAATGGTCTCCAAATGAAAAAATGGTTCCTGAATTCAAATGAAAAAGCAAAAAACGGAGTCTTTTGGCTCTCACAGCCTTCCATGAGAATTAATATATGAAAATGCTTTGACTGTGACTGTGGCACCTTACCAAGTTAGTGATTTTTCAGAATAATTCCTTGTCCTTCTCTCCCAGCAGCACTGACAAACTTGGTGCTCAGTAATTGCGTTTCACGGCAGCGCTGCCTTCAAGATTGTTTTGGCTTTCCTTTGGCTGTGTACTTGCACTTCCTCATGAGTGGAACATCCTGCCTGTTATGCAATGCATAAATCTTGCTTTGATAGGCATTTCCAGCTTTCCAGATCTCATCTTCAGTGCGTGATGATGTTTTTTAAATGGCTCTCTGAAGGCACAAGCAAGTGAAGCAATAGCCCTCAGCTTTCTGTAAAAATGCTTAAAAAGAATTTGTGTTTCTTCCTGGAATCAGGCTCGAAAATAACTGCCCATTTCAAAGAATTTTGTACATGAGAGCAGTTCATTGTATCCACTTGTTCAAAATGTTTTTTCCTTTCTTCCCCAGTGGCTGGTTTCCAGGTATATAACCCCTTCCAAATCCAGCCAGGGCCTGTGCCAGGGAGACTTGCTCTTCCCCCAGGCAGATATGGAATGTTTGAGAAAACACATTCGTGATTACAAAACGTGTTTGAATTCCGACCTCTACGTCAGCATTTGTTTGCCCATAGAAATGGCCTGATTTAATAAGTGCATTAAACAAATTCACAGGGAGCTGGAATGAAAAAAAAAATAGCCTCTTGAATGAGTTTGCCAAAGTTTCCTCTTGAAGGGATCTTGCAAATAAATTTCTTTACCGTTCCTCTTTGTTTTAATATTTGGGTTTGGGGAACCTTTTCATAACTCACGATGGCTGGCTGCACAAAAAGAGCTTATTTGTTTTGCAAAATTTCATTTTTTTATTCTAGCAACAGCAATTATTCCCAGTAATTTCAAGGTATCATTTGAAAACAGAGCAACTCCTTGAAGCTGGGTTTTTAAACCTGTTCCCCCATTTTTCTGTAACTCCATCAGCTGTGCAGTAATTAGTGTTTTGTGTGCAGTTCCCCACAGCTACTGATCTGTGGGATTAGCAGCACTCTAATGTGGTATGACATGCACAAGTTAAGTGCTGTGGAAGTTAACACTGTTCTTGTTTGATAAACTTACTACTGACGTTCAGACTTGGGCTTTGGCCCTCCTGTGTGTTTTTGACCTCAGGGTTTCTGTTTAAAGAGAGCTTTTGTTAAGAAGCTATTTGAATTATGTTTGTCTTTTTCCTAAGATTAAAAGGACTACTCTTATTAAGCATTTTGCTTTGAAAGTTGCAGCCCAGCAAAGAGTGAGAATGCAAGATACTGTGGAAAATCATTGTGGAAGATGCATGATAAACTTAATGTGCAGCTAAAATAGAATCACACATGTTAACAAACATTTCCAGTAAAGGTTTGTCATTTCTAACACTTAAAAAGTTCAAGTTGGACTAACTTTGTGTTTTGTGCCACTTCATTTTTCCAGCTCTTTCTTATTGTTCCCTGGTGAAGCTATAAAAGATGATCTGGGCAGAATACAGCAACATCCTTTCAGGAAAAACCTGTTTATTCAAAGCCTTTAATTCACTGGATACTGGACTGGGAGCTGGGACACAGCATTTGCAGGGTGCTGGGAAGGAGGAGAAGCTTCCCCAGAAGCAAAATCCAGTCCAAATTTGTGTTGCAATTGAAAGAGAAATGTGGAACTTGTATTTGTGATGATAAATATGGTGACACTGGCTCTGCTGTGCCTGAGACACGTGGCTTTGGAGTTGTGGGAAATGGGAACAGGGTTCAGAGAGTTTCAGGCTTCTCCTGCTGTAATTAAGGTACAAATGTAGCTGTGAGGTTTTTAATTTGCACAAATGTTCTGGCTGGACAAGGTGTAAATGTCTAAAACAAGTCCCACTTTAACAACTACACCTACTCCATAAATGCTGATCAATAAATTGCTTAATGCAATGACATCTTTTGCATCATTATTGATCCCTTGGACTTCAAATCAACCTTATTTTAAGAGCTCAGGCCCAGCCTTAGCTACCAGCAAGTGTTCATACCTTGATTTTTGGGTGCAGTTTGGGATTTACCACTGGGAGGCCCATCCTGGGAAGTGCTCTCAGGTTCTGGCATCTGAATTTTTCAGGTGATGGTAATGCTGTGGGTGCAGACTAAATATAGTAACTCTGTAAAGAGTTAATAGTTAAATTAAATGTGCATTTTTCTGATGTGCAGGACAATGAATGGATGGGATTTTTCAATTCAAAGCATGATCTTCCTGGGCAGGAAAAATTCCCGTGGAATTTCTTTTGCAAGGGAGGATGACCCAGTGTGTATCACACGTGTTATGCACCAAGTGACTTTCTTTTTAGGGATGAAATATAAATAGGGATGAAAAATAAAGTTGGAATAGGGATTAGAATTGAGCTGTTTTGTAGACAGAAGTGGCCAGGGTAGAGTTCACAATGGTTTGTTGGTTGCTGCAGACATTTCCAGGCTCAGTAACTCATTTTTCACCTCTTGTACATTGTGCAAACAGCTCTGCTCATTCCAAATTATATTTCATGAATATCTTCTAAAATGTTGGCTGAAATTTTCAGCATAGTCATGTATTAAGACTGCAGGTTGATTTCTTTCTTTTTGCTTGTTTTGAGGCTTTAGTTTGTTTCATTTGTTTTATGTTTTGTTTGTTTGGGTTTTCTTTTTTTAATTTTTTGTTGTGGCCTCATGTTTACCTGATGTCTGTATGCTTCAGTCCTGTTTCCCAAGGGTAAATGTGTGTAGCCTTTGAGCCCTCTGATAAAGCAACATTTTAGTCACCCTAAACAAACTTGTGTAAAGCCAAGTTCTTTTGGAACCCAGGTAAATAATATCAGGCTGTGGTTGCCACATTTTGGTACTGAGTTGTGCATACTCTGCTTTAGTCCAGGGTAGTCATTACCCCTGTATATTTTCTTTATAAATAAAGAAATGTACAGTAGCAATCCAGCTCCAAAGCGCTGTAGCTTTGTGAATTGCTTCATTAAAACCATATTGTTATTAATTCTCTCTACATGAAATCTTCTAAAGAAAACTTTTTTCCTAAGTTCAGTGTGGTTTGTGTGCTTTATAAGTAATATGCATCTGAGAAAAGCTCACATTTAGCTACTGGTTTGTGAGCAATATCTTGATTATTAGAGCTATTTTAGGATGAATTATTAGAGCTTTTAGATGGATTAGCTATTATTTAGATGGATTATTAGAGCTATTTTTGGATTAGAGCTTTTGGGATGAAATGGAGAATTAGACATTATACATTTCTTCAGGGGTTTGGCCACTCCCACTAACCTTCACCAGCCTTCATTTTTTCTTTAGGTGCATAATAAATGGAAATATTTCAGATGTGGTTCTGCTAAAATGTCTTGCAAGATAAGACTGATGAAATCTGTGCTGCTGTTTTCAAAGAAGTTTCACTATAAAAAGGACTTTAATTTATATAAAAATTCTCAAAACTACCAATGAGGACTTCCTCTACTAATGCTGAATCTGTCAGTGCAAATAACAAACTAAATTAATGGATTTTTTTAATAATAAGCACTGTGCAGACCTGTGATCTTGGCACCTTGGCTGGTGTTTATTTAGGCCTGAATCTTTTCACTGGGTGGATGTACAGAATCTTCCTTACCTATCCCAAATTTTAGCCATTCCTCCTTTTTCTGGGAGGGAAGTATCACCAGTTAATCTGTTGTATCTCTGTGCAGGGTTATGTTTTAAAGTGTTTGCAGTGTGATTTGCAGCTTATGGACCTCCCCTTGGAAAAGGGACAGCTTGGGGTTCACTTGAAAAGGAAAATAAATTCCTCAGCACCAAAAGCTTCCATTGGAGAATGCACTTCCTTGTCAGCCAACAAGTTCAATTCCATTTTTCCCTTCAAATGTTTAAATTCTCTGTTGTCAATATTAAAAATAAGCATTGCAGCAAGCCCTTTGTTATTCCAGCTCAGGCCAACACAACCCAGATATTTTAGAAGAATTGCTTCAGGCTCAGGTGCTCAGCTCAATAAACTGGGAATTTCTTGGCCTGGGTCACTTCCTTTGTGTCTCTCACAGCTGAAATGTGAAGTGCCACAATTCCACAAAGATTTGGAATTACTGAGGCTCTGCACTTTGTGAAATTCGAGTTTTGTAGCTGTTCATGGGGTGGGCTTGAGGTTAACACAAGAATTCAGGAAGGAGAAGCTGCTGAGGGACATCAGGGTTGCAGTAAATGCTCCCACCTGGTTTTTAGGCTATTTTTGTCATTTTCTGAGGACTGCTGGAAATGCAGAGGTTGCCTTTTAATATCCATTCCTGAGTTACTCAACTGTTGGATCCTAATGGATCCAAAACCTTGTACTCACTCCTGCTAAGGGATTTTAATCTAACTGGAGTTTGAAATAGGTAAGAAACAGCAATGTTTAAACCAAACCAATAAATTAAATCTGCTAGGACAGGCAGAAAACTGTAGGAAATCTCTGACAGAAAAGCACAGAATTTAAGGATTTGAACGCTCCTGATATTTTCTCTAAGGTGCCTCAATTATCTTGTAATAGAAATGACCACGGAAATCAATCCTGTGGGGAGACAGGGCAGTGCTGTGCTTTTTATAGCAAATTTGATATTTGCTAGACTTAATAAAGGAACTGGTTCCAAACTCTGGCCTTTTTAATGCTATTTGAGACACAGCACATCCGGGTTGGAAGACGTGGCCTGTTCTGTCTCAGTAATAAACTGTTCTGAAGAGGGGAAAAATACCAGGAAATTCGATTGAAAAATGGTATTTTTTACTGATCAGAATGTAATTTACAACTTGGAAATGGATCAGGAGCTGGTGAGTTCCTGCTCTTGGAAGAGTTTGAGGTATTTAAAGTCCAGAATGAGGGATCAGTGCAATCAGGAATGGCCCTTGCAGCACACAATCTCTGCTGCTTCAGCACTGAAATAAAGCCCTTTATAACTCACCACTGCCTTTAAAAATATTCCAAGCTGGATCTGTGTGCTTTGGAGAAATTTCAGCTTCACAGCCAGTGTTAGGGACAAAAAACACACTCAGTGCTGGAATAACAAGAGTTGTGGAGAAGGAGTCAAGAGCAAAAATGTCCAAAATTTCTCTTTCTTGTTTGAACAGAGACTTCCCAATGCTTGAGCTCAGTTCAGAGGGGATTCCTTACAACAAGAATGAAATAAAATCTTTAAAGCTGATGGTAGAGAGCTTCTTGGACAGAAAAAAATTTAAAATCAGGGTGGATTAGTGTAATTCTGTCCAAGTCCAAATGTATAAATACACAGAAAGAATGGATATGTGAATACTTTTGGGAATTGGGGTGATTTTTGCCTCCTTTTGGAACCTATTACTACACTTTTATCTTACTGTAAAGATTTCAGAAATTACAAGAAATTTCAGTTATTCTGAATTTGCCAATTAAATTAAAGCAGTGCCAGGGTATTTTGTGTTTTGCTTCTATCACATCAGATTTGTACTATGTGGAATTGATTGTTTGGTTGAGAAAGTCTGACCTGGGCATGTGTGAAATGCTGGCTTTGGTTAATAGGAAGGAGAAATAATTGGTGATAGACTTAATTGGTTATTATTAGATTATTCTAGATCAGATTCATATTTAATAATATTGTGATTTTTAATATTCCTTTGGTATATGGTTTTTGCTTAATTCTGCTGTGGTTGTGTAAAGAAAGTGGAAGTTTTTGTGTTTCAGGTGCTCGTGTTTAACCCTGGCTCTGTTTGTGTTTGCTTGCAGGATCGCACGAGGACTTTTGACATGCACTCACTGGAGAACTCCCTAATTGACATAATGAGGGCTGAAAATGATTCACTGAAAGGTAAATTTAGACAGAGACTATTTCCTGCAGCAAATAACTGGGGAGAGGGGCTTACTGAAAATAAGAGGCTGCAGTTTTGGGTAGGAAAAGCGAATTTCCCTTGTGCACCTGATGGCTTTTTGTGGTTGTGTGAATGAAGCTGTTTCAGCACAGGAGCACTGAGGGTGTCTGTGCTTGTCCAGAGCAGTGCAATCACAAACACAGATAAAACAAACCTGTTGTGTTATTAGCCAGGGGTTTTGATCAACTTCAGCAATCTTGTGCAGCTCAGCAAGAAGTAACTTTTTGCCTAATAGGGTTTTCTTGATGAAGTCATAGTTTTTTCTGTCTTGGGAAAGAATAAGGTTTATCCATGTCCTTTTGAGAAAAACAGAGTATTTTGTCTTTTTTTACCTTTTTGGAACCACTGGGAAAGGAAAAGGGAGATTGAAGTGATTTGAAATTGATCTCTTTTTTTTCCTTTTGCTTTTTTGGCAAAGGTGGTCATGCTTTGGAAATACCTCAGCTTACAAAGTATTCAAAGTATTGTCTGCACATAATTTTGTCTGAATAAAAACTGCTTATGGTCAACAATTCAGAGCTGTAGTTTCATGTCCTGTAGGATGAGTAATCCATTGCAGTTCAGTGGTTACATGTATGAGTGGAGTAGTCAAATTCTCACACACACTTCTTATCTAACCACTCACTTTTGTTACCAGTCATGAGACCACTAAAAAAAAAACAAACCTGCACTTGTGGTTTCTGCAAGTAAATTCCTTTTGATATCAAGGCTTGTGGTGGTAATGAAATCTGACTTGTTTTAATAGTGATTCTTGCTCAGAAGACCAACCTTTGATAAACTGGCAGGAACTTGTGTTTGTTGCCTTCTCTGTGGTCTGGAAATGCAACTCGAGTTTCCCTTCCCCAGAGCTGTGCAGAAATTCAGTGTGGGGAGAAACACCACAAAATACTTCTCTGTTAAAATGATAGGGAGAGCCTGATGTGGATAAAAGTGATGCCAAATGTATTTTAACCCCAGAATACCTTCCCTCCTTATGCAATGGGGACCAGGTTTTTATTAATGCCAAGTATTAACAGATTTTATTTGGTTTATGTTCTGTCTGCAACATCCTGTGTCCCCAGAATTGCATACAGAACCAAGAGTGATGTGCTCTTCCTTGACTGAGCACCTGGATTTGCCCCAAAACCTTCTGTCCAGCTGCCAGGCACTCCCACACCAGGTTACAGCTCTGAAATCTGGCCCAAGGTGACATGGCCATGGGACAAATAAAATCTCCCTTTAAATCTGAGTTTAACAATTCAGCTTCATATGTATTTATGGTCAGCTGCTAAGCAAGGGTACTTCTGAAAGTAGCTTGATGTTTAGTTTGAATGCTTTGAAAAGGTTCTTTGCAGTTGAAATATTTCTTTTTGAGTGCTTAGCATGTTTTAAGAGTGATGGAATAAGTATGTCAGCAAGGAATACAAATAGTTCTGACACGCTTTAATTCCTGCTTTAGCCTGAGTGTTAATCCCCTCTGCAAAGTCATCTGTGGCTTCTCCAAATTCTGTGTGCCTTGTCTCACACTGATTGAGACACAGGGGTGCAGTCAGTGCCTGGGCTGGCAATTATTGCTGAGATTCCTTGTGAATTATCTGTTCCCAGTTAACAGTTATATAACTGCACAGAAAAAAGCCTCCAAGCCCAGATGAGACATTTAAGTGACTCTCCGTGAAATACTTTGTTGTGAAGCCTCATTTCTCAAGGATCTCCTCAGCAAGAACATGAACTTTGCTTCCAGTGAAGTGTGCAGTGCCTGAGTTTGGCTGTGCTGCTCTGGCACAGCACTCAGTGACTTAATTCCTGTCGGGTATTTAAGGAATGGATCTTTATTCAAGCCAGCATCCGCCAGGCCGTGCTAACTGCAGAGATCATCCCTGCCTAGGGTGGGGTCTGCAAGGAGAGGAAATACCTTTAGTTAAACCAACTGATACAGCTGGAAAAAAACTGTAAACTGCTGGGACAAAACATTCCACATCAGGCCTGGAGTGGGGCTGGTGATCACGAGCCCTTTGTGTTTATTTTCCATCTGCTAACACAGATCCTGTCTCATGTTTTCTCTTTTCTTGCCCCATCTTTATTTAAACCTCGGATATAGAAATCTTTAAATAGGACAAATTATGGCTGTCAGCTCAAATCTTGTTTGCTGTTTCAAACACCTGCATTTAAATCAGCAGCTCCATAAGAAGTTTTTCAGTTTGCATTTTAAATGGGTTAATCAGTGCATGCAGTGCTTTGAACTAAAGTTGGATACTCTCAGAAAGGAAAAGCTTCTGGGTTTGAGACTTTAAAAATAGCCTGGGCAAGACAGTAATAAAACATACTGTGGAGAGCAAGCTCAGAACGGCATGGAAATAATTCAGATGATCTAATAGGTCTCACTGCTGTCCTGTGAGAGGTTTAATTCTGCCTCAGCACGAGTTTAGTGTGTAACACTAACAGCACCCCCTTTCATATTGTCATGGACTGGCAGAGAAAGAGGAATTGTGTAAAATACCCCTTCAAACCAAGTGGGAGAATGGGCATGGTGATAGCCATCAGTCACAGTTTGGAACCTGCTGTCTCTGGGACATCAGTTCCATCTTTAAATGACATGTTCAGAGCAGCAGGCTGGGAATTCTGTAATAAAATCACAAATAGGAATTCTTCCAAATGTAACAAAGTCCATCCATAGTGTGTTCTTTGTGACTGAGGTGATTAAGCTGTGCTAGCCTTGGATTTGTTTAGGTCAGTAATAATTAAATTCTTAGGTTGTCTTGCTGTATGAAATAAATAATATTTTCTGCATGAGGTTAAAAGGTGAATCTCACAGTGATTCAGTACACTCAGTATTACCTTTTAATGTTCTGAATAGGCATTTTACCATTTTCTCCCCTTCTTTTAAGGTGTATTTTTATCCCTGCTCAAATCCTCTTCCTTTGCTGAGCAGCTGCCATTTCAATATGTTATTTTTATCCAGCCCAGTGAGTGTGCTGCGTGCTGCACAGCCAATGTCAGCCTGCAGAAGCCTTTCCCTGGAGACTTAATTGCATCTTCTTTACAATGAACTCGGCCTCCCTGAGCTGAGCCTGGGATCCAGAGCCTGATTTTGGAATCTGGGTCTTCCAGATGGCAATTTGAGCATTACTGTAATAGTAGATTGACTAAATATTTCCTTGTTAAGTGACACTGAAATGTCTTTAAATGCTTTGTGACTGGTTTGCTACTGAAATATCCAATATTTCAGCTCAGAATATCAGGTTGTTATTGCCTGGAAGTGATGCAAGGTAGGATGGATGAAAGCAGCAGGCCAGGACATCTGCTCCCAGCACTGCAGAGCATTCCTGTAAAATCTGGGTGTGAAGAGCTCAGTGTCTGCAGGAATCCTGTGGCTGTGACACAGCCTGGAAAACTGAACACACTTCTGCACCAAAGGGAAGGGGCTAGCAGTGGAGCAAGGTTGAACTGCAGCCCTAAATTTTAATTTTGAAAAGCCAGAATGCTGCAAAGTTGGACCATTCAGGATTTCTCTGAGCAAGCAGAGACCAAGCTTTATTTTAAATCATCAGCCCCTTAATATTAACCTGAAAAACCACAGCAAAATTGAAGAAAATATGTAAACCTTATAAAATGTTCTGTGATGAAAGGGATCCAGATAGTTTTGAGAGCTTTTTTGTATATTGGATAAGAATCTGAACTGGATTTTTTTCAAGCTGTATGGATTATGCAGCATATTCATATTAATGGAGTAGAATGGGACATTTGGGTTTCTGTGTGATCCAGAATATTATTGAGAACCTGCTGAGAATCAGTCCCAGTTCTCTTTAGGGAAGTTTAATGTCCTTTATACATATGGACAGGACAAAATCTGGCCTCTTTTAAAATGTAAAATAATAGATTTTGAGGTTTTCTGTAGCTGCTGTGATGGTTGCACCTCAGACTTTGGGGTTGATCTCCTTGACCAGAACCTAAGGGTTCCTCATTTGCAATTTTTTAATGTATCCAGCTTCAAATAAAATGAACAAACCCTTCCTTTCAGTCTGTTCGGGTTTGCCTTCATTTTCTTTGGAAACTGTTGATGAGTTACTGTGTGAATGTTTCATTCTCAGGATCTTCCTGAATTTTACCTCCTACGCCAGGAAGGGCTAATGGCATTTGCAGACCTGAGTGCCTATTAATTAAGAGGAAAAATAATTGGTTTACTATGTCCAAATATTGCAGAACTGGGTTTAATAGCACTGAACCCCAGCCCATGCTGAGGGAGCTGGGATGGGGGAAATTGTGGGAATTTTATTTGAAATCAGCTGTTCCCATTCCTGTTGCAATCCACTGATTTCAGATGGGTTAAAGTGGAAATATTACAACTTCTGCTATTCTAGATTTTGAAATATTAACAAGCAAGGGCCCACTTTCTCTCCAAATGCAGCTAATATTCAAAATTTGGGGGCAATACTCAACAATTTAATTTTTTAATAAGTGAAGTGTTTGTTGAATTTTCCCTGCCTTTCCAATATTTGGGATTTGTCACAGATTTTTGTTTAGAAACAGCCAACAATCTTGTAAGAGAATGAAATCACCTGGGCAACAAGAAGGGACTAAAATCTTCTATTAATAAACACTGAGATCAGATTCACAGATTGGATCTGAACCTGCCACAGAAGTAATGGATACAAACCATACATAATGTATGATTTTACACTCATTACCTCCTAAACTTCCAGTCCTTTAAATGGACTTTTGGGTTTGTGGCTTCAATGAGACTGTTAGGAAGAGATGTTGGATTTGAAATTATGGTGAGGATTAGAAAGGTAGAAGTGGACTGGAAAGAAAAAAATAATGTCTGAAACTTGCAAATAAAGGGAAAAAAGGGGAATTGACCTTACCTATTAGACAGGGAGGAAAGATCTCCAGTGAGGAGAGACTCCAGGAGCTGGGCCTGGGCAGTCTGGAGAAGGGAGGACTGAAAGGGGATCCCATTAATCCCATAAATATCTCCAGGGGGTGTCAGGGGATGGGGCCAGACAAGAATTCCTGAGCAGCTGAACCTTTCTGAATACCTGTCTGTTATAGAAATGCTGGTTTTGACAAGGCACATATCAAACAACTCTGGTTTTACTCCACCCCTGCAGGATTTTGAGGTGGGGAACCTCGATTTACGCTCTGTCCAAAACGGAGCCATTCAGCCCTGAGCCACAGGGTATTGATGGACCCACCCTTTGAGACCAGGAAATTCCTTTTTCTGCCACCTCAGAGCAGTACAAAAATCCCAGGTTTTCTGATGAATCCAATTTGGGCATCAGTGTGAGGATTCCTGTGCAATTCACTGGAGCAGAGCTGTGTTTTTGTGTGCAATCACTTCTCCCAGGCCCCTTGCCATGCTCTCCCATCTCCAGAGCCTGCGTGGAAAATTAAATGCCTCTCATACTTCTCAGACAAGATATTTGCTTGGAATGTATGTGCTGTAAATGATGTGGCAGTCAGAGCTCTTTAAAACACAGCAAAACATTGAAATAGTGCTGAATATTTTCATGTCTACCTCGGTGATTTGATCTTCAGAAGTGGTACAGCCAACAAAATCGTTCTGAGTGCCGTGACAGCAGCCTTGCTAATCTGATTAAAACCTTTCTAAGGTTTTCTTGCTTTCTTTTTTATATCTGTGGCCTCGTGAAATTAATTCCATCCCTTTTTTTTTTAAGAAGTGTGTTTAATCTTCTGCTTTGTTTAATGTCACTGTCCACCAAGTGGGTTTTGTTTTGGGGTTTTTTTTTTCTTTTCTGAATTCTTGCTTTGATAATCTCTGACCATTCTGGATCATCTTCAAAGCTGCCTTTAATTTGGAGCTGTATTTCATGAGTGTGTCTGTTCCTTGTTTTAGAAGACACTGAACTCTCCTGCCTCCCTGCCCAAACTGCTCAAACTACCTGTCTTTTTGCTTTTTGCTCACTTTGTTCACTTTTTGCCTTGATGTTGAATCGTTTGAGTCTTTTGTTAGCCACGTTTTGCATGATCTCTGCTGTCATGTTTGTGAGCCTTGAAAGGGCATGAAAGAAGCAGGAAGAAAAGCCTGAAGTGCTTTTTTTAAAAGTGGAGTTAAAGAAGAAATGGGTGTAATGAGAAAGGGGATGAGTTTTGAGCAAAAATAAGGAGGTGAGTGCTGAGGTGTGAGTGTAAAAGGGAAAAACTGGGTCCTTAAGAAAGTCATAACTTCTTTAGTCATGGGCAGTCATTGCTTATACCCAAGAGTGACTAAAATCTGAATTTTGCATCAATTATTTAAGATACTTCAAGAAAGAATCACAATGTATATAGACTTTTTCTATTGAGCACCCACTTATTTTAATCCAGCATTAGCTAGAATGATAACAACTATTGCTGAGGCGAATTTGCAAACACATTTTACAGTAGATTTACCCATCCTTGGCTTAGTGCTTTGTGTGTTGGAATGCAGACTGGTCAGCTGTGAGGGCAGGTTTTTTCCACTCCAGTGTTGATGGTTGGGCTGCCAGGTGAGTGGGGCAGTGACGTGCTGCCTCCAGCCAGGCACATGTCAAATGAGGTGCAGGGAGTGGGATTTCAGCTTTGCTCAGAAATCCCATTAGCAGGAATCCCAGCTCAGCACTCAGATTGGGTGTGAGAAAAGGATAAATGTTGTGCATGAAATGTGGGGATACTTATATAAATATGTACTTAGAGAAATCCTGCTGGTGCCTGGCTCTCTGCAGCACTTTTGAATCCAGGCAGGGGAAATGGGGATTCTTTTAAAATAATGTTTTCATTTTCTCTTCCCATTTGGATTGGCTGTGGGGAAGTGTGTAGCACAGTTTAGTCAGATGTTACTGGAAAATAGTGTCCTACCTGTGCTCTTTACTGGAAAAATGAGAAATGGGGAAATGTTGCAGTGCAGAGACTTGAGTGTGCTTCATCCCAGAACCATGGAATGGTTGGGTTGGGAGGGACCTTAAAGCCCATCCAGTGCCACCCCTGCCATGGCAGGGACACCTCCCACTGTCCCAGGCTGCTCCAAACCCATCCAGCCTGGCCTTGGCACTGCCAGGGATCCAGGGGCAGCCCCTGCTGCTCTGGGCACCCTGTGCCAGGGCCTGCCCACCCTGCCAGGGAACAATTCCTGCCCAAAATCCCATCTGACCCTGCCCTCTGGCAGTGGGAAAACATTCCCCCTTGTCCCTTGGAAATTGTCCCTCTCCTTGTTTCTTGTTGGCTCCTTCAGGCACAGTTAGGTCACCCCAAATCCTTCTCTTCTCCAGGCTGAACAATCCCACTTTCCTCAGCCTTTCCTCATGGGTTGCTGTTGACTTGCTTGTGTTCCTGTTCCCTTCTTGTTTGGGAGTGAATTAAGAGGATGGTTAAAAAAGGAACCAAGGCCTCGTGTTGCATTCCAGGCTGCCTTGTGATCATTCCTTCCACAGACAAAAATAAGTTGCTTTGAACTTATTCTTGTACTTAAGGAACTGCAGGTTTGGATCTTGCAGTGTAAATCCAGCTCTTGCAAGTCACAGGCAGGTGATCCAGGAAAAAGCCTGGACAGAATTCCTGGTGCAGGAATTGCTGATGGGGTGGACAGATACCAGAGCTCCTGAGGGGAAATGCTGCATGTAAAGAGGCCAGGAGCACAGTGATACAAACCATGACAGCAGAGATTTGGGAAGGTTTTACACCTTCTCGTAAGTTGTTCAATAAATTCTCTACCAGGTTCAATAAATTGTTCTTGTCACAAGATAAATTTTATCTAGTAATTTTTAGCATATGACATCCCATTCCTCCCTTCCCTCCTGTCAGAAATTCTGTCATTAATGAAGTTACCACGTTTGAAGTAGTTTTGTGGCTGAGGAGCTGATTCCTGTAATGCTTTTCCTTCTCCCAGCTGCAAACTCTGCCTTTCATTTCTTATTTTTCAAGTGAACACAGTAATACTTGAAGTGTTCAAAAGATAAATGCTGCCAATTATTCCATATCATAAACTGGAAGATGTATTGAGGCAAAAGATGGGATGTTTTTATAACTTGGTGTCTATTCTCCAGCAGTCATACATGAATATGAAATAAAGCTCAGTGCCATGAGCAGCAGGGTGCCTGCTTTCCTGAAATTCAGTATAATTCCAGCTAAGATCCAGTCTCCAGCTGCTGTTGTGCTCCATGATTTGCTCCTCTGCTTTTGGTTTCTTATCTCACACCCTGTGGGGGATCCTGGACAAGAGTTGTAATCAAATACACACAATATTTAAAGCTTCCACTTAAATTGATTTGCAGTATCCCACTGGAATATAATTGGAATTAAGGAACAAATATTGATCCTTGGTAGACAAAGCTGGAGCTGTGTCTAGGATTTGTAGCAGGTTGGTTTAGGAAATTTCTCTGTGTTCTGCTGTTTGATGGCAAAGAAACTTCAAAGTTACCTTTGAAGCTTCTGTAGTTTTGAGATGAAGGAGACTGAATTGGGTTTGTCACATTTCAGGAGCAGTTAAGTGGTTGTGGAATGGAGGAAAATCCTGTCTGGAGGTTGGTGTGACACAGCAGCAAAGCAGTGACACTGCTGCTGGGTTTAAAGCCCTCACACAAACTGAGTTAACCTTTTTTATCCCATTTCCCCTTCACCCTTAGGCTTGGACTGTGGAGTGCTCATCCCTGGAGGGCTCCAGGGAAGGTCTGGACGTGGCACTCAGTGCTCTGGGCTGGGTGACAAAATTGGGATCAGTCACAGCCTGGAATCAATGGCCTTGGAGGCCTTTTCCAACCCAAATGATTCTGGGATCCAGTAATTTCTGGAAGCATGGCCAGGCTTTTTGGCTCAGTTGCCCAGCCCAGGAGTTACCTGGAGCTCCTGCAGAGGTGGGTTTGCAGCTGGAGTGGCAGAGCTGAAGGAGGATGTTCCCTCCTGCCCCTGCAGCCTGGCAATCAGGGAATGCCCAGGGCTGGAAGGGACCTCTGGAGATGATCCAGCCCCAGCCCTGCCAGGCAGGCTCACCTGGAGCAGGTGACACAGGGACACATCCAGCTGGCTTTGGAAAGTCTCCAGAGAGGGAGAAGAGTGTGGGAACTCTTTCCCAAGGGTAATTCTTTCCACTTCTCTCAGTGGGGCAGATTTTCTTCAGGCAGATTAAAGCCCTACAAACGTGCAGCTCATTGCACAAGCCTTGGAACAGTCACTCTCCCTTCAGTGCTCTCAGCCCCTCTCCAGCCCTGCTTATTTGATGTAGAAAGTTGTCAACACTCCCTGTTTGCAGCTATTATGCTGAGAATCTGTTTTCTGCCACTCACTCGGGTTCTACCTTTCTACCTTGTGAACCCAATTAATTCAACATAATCACAGGTAAAACAGTGTTACTTACCAAAGGATTTTGCAGGATGATTCTCCACAGGGTTCCTGAAGGAAAGAAACCTGTTTACTTTTTGTCTGTCAGTTGTTTTGTGACAGTGACCTGGAATTGAAAATTAAAGATTCTAGTCAGACCTGTACTTGAGTGCTGTGGAATAACAGAAACTTCATTTTGTTCCTGTTCTTGACAGAAGGAATGGTAAATACTTGTCTTCAGGCATCTGGCTTTACTTGAAATAAAGCATAATATTTGCATCTACAATAGTACTCCTGTTTTTCAGCATTTGTTTGGACATTTTGGACATAAGGTAGAGCTGTATTTAACAACATGTTTCTTAAAAATCTCTTTTTACATTGTGTTTCTTTAAAAGTAAATGAGGAGGAAAAGTACAAGTTTTGGCAACTCTGCTGCTTAATTTTGCAGAATCAGTAATTCCAAAGGTGCTAATCCTTGGTTTTACTGTGCAGCAAAATTTAGGCTTCTTTGCTGACTTCACGCTGACTTTGACATTGCTGAAAGTGTGTCAAATATACATTCTTCAGATGTACATACAGAGCTGCTTAATTTTTGTAGGACTGTTTTAAGGTTAATAAAATACTATTGCAATAGTTTTCACTCTTTGAAGTTTGGCAGCTTTTGAAATCCACTAAAAAGGGAATCTCTCATATTCCCTTTTAGTGGCTTGGTTTGGAAAACCATTTTTAGGATGGGGATCTCATCTGACAGTGTCAGAGATGGCTGGGACTGTAAAATGCAAAGTTCTGACATGGAATACATTCAGTGTCAGTGCAGATTTGTTGGCATTTTGTTCAGTTGATTCTGTAGTGAGAGCATTTCTCCTGGATCAGGTGTCCTGGGCTGGTGCCATGCATGGGCTGCTGTTCCACACTCAGCATGCAGTAATTCCACATCATGTGCTTGGAATAATTTGCCTGGAATGAGATTAAGTGCCTGAGCTGGGCAACGTTTCTGCACACATGCAAATGTCTCAGTTAGCACTCATGGAACTGGTGACTGATCCTTTTGTGTTTTAGAACTGAAATCAAGGAATGCATAAAAAAGAGAACTTTTTTTGCCTGCCTTAGAACCTCAGAGTCACGGAGTGGTTTGGGGTGGAAGGGACTTTAAAGATAATTTAGTTTCATCCCCCTGCCATGGCAGGGACACTTTCCACTGTGCCAGGTTTCTCCAACCCTGTCCAACCTGGCCCTGGGCACTTCCAGAGATGGAGCAGCCTCAGATTCTCTGTGCCAGGGCATGCCCACCCTCACAGGGAAGACTTTCTTCCCAAAACCTAATCCAAACCTTCTCTCTGTCAGTTTGAGGCCATTCCCCCTTGTCACATCACTCCAGCTGAGGACAAACACAACTTTTCATGACATTATCTGCTTTCAAGCTGAAAATCTAAGAATTAAATTGTAAGGCTCTATTAAATGGAAAGAAATATTTATGTGTGTAACACATGCAGGTAGATGAGATTTTCTATGTTCTGATTTAACAAAGTGTGTACAGCTCTCTGCAAAATCTCTGCTTGGGTCTCTAAATTTAATAGAGTTAATTTAACCAAATGTGCATTAAATAGAGATGTTCTTTAGAATTTTCTTAACTTTTCTTCCCTTGGTTTGGTTAAGGAGATGTTTAATCTGTTCCCTGGTGAAACAGGGCTTGAGGTGACCTTACAGAACCTCTTGTGAAACGTCCTCTTACCTGTGGCAAACGTGTGATCCATGTGGAACGTTGTGAAATCCAAAGTGATGATAAAATCTCACTCTGGAGTGAGAACCAGCCCTGCCTGCCCTCAGAGAGTACTGGGGGGAAAGGCAGTAAAATATTAGAGTTCTTGTTTGGAATGGCCTCGTGCACAGCATTGGCAATCTTGATAGAATTGCAAAGTACAGTTGAGTGTAAAAAAAATGTAGGAAAAAAGCTCTGCTGGTATAATGGCTAAAGCAGATTGTGCTACAGTTATTTTTCTATAATTTGAAAGTAAAATTCAGGCAAATCAAAATGTTTTCTCTGGTAGATTCAAGGATATCCAGCTCACTTTTAGAAACAATCCTGTGGAACTTGGATACTTCTGTTTCTGTAAGTTAAGTCCCAAGGGAAACAAAAGACAAGCCTGGCCCCAAATCACCTTCCCAGGTTCAGTAAAAGCCTGAAACTCTCTGATATTGGTCATATTTACTTTCCAACACGAACAACTGCTCACCAATGTTAGTAACAATAGAGAAAACCTAATTATACCCCTTAAAAAAAAAAAAAAGAAAAAAAAAGGAAAATCTGCCCTCTGGCACTTTCCTCCATTTGTGTAATATCTAACAAACAGTTGCTGATGGTATAAATACAAAATACACCTGGAATCAGCCAGAACCAGGTGCCCAAGCTGGGCACACTTTGTGCAGCACAAACTTGGAGCAGGTTTGGGGTTTGAGTGATTTAGGATCCCTGCAGCATTTTTCAGGGTTTTTCAGCAGAGTGTGTTTGTGGGGTTATACCCAATGTGCTGACAGGTTTTGTGGTGCTTCTTCCTCTAGAGGGAAGAGAGCTCAGCACATTTAATTGGAGGTATCAACACAAAATATATGATTTTTTTAAAAGAAAGGAGAAAGTGAAGGGACCAGGCATCCATTAAGTGTCTCAAATGAGAAGACAAAAAAAATCTGAGTGGGTTGATTATTCCTGATGTTCCTTTAAAATGAAAGTAAAAGCAGCAGATTTTTGCAAAAGAACATTGACTTCCTCTGTGGCTTTATTTCCAGCACAGAAATAAAGGAAGGGCTGAAGGGACAAAATAATTGAAGCAGCTGCTAATAGCATTTTAAATTTCAGTCTGATTTTATTGGCAAAACATCTCTGCATTGGTTATTAATGAGCAGTTGAACCAGTTGCATGAACACTTTGTATTTTTTAGATTTTGTAGCAAATTTTTGCTCAGATATCTCATGAGATAAATAAATCTTGGGCCCTTTATGCAATTATCTGAAGCACTGAAGAAATGGGGAAGGGAAAACCAGCTTTGAGAAATCCAAACCAAGGCTGCAGTTGTCTCATTTCTCAGCAAAGGATGAGCAAGTGTTGTGATCTACAAATTAAACCTTTTCCTGAGCTTGGTGGCAGTTTAAGGCTTCATTTGTGCAGCAGCTTAGCTGGGTACTCGTGTAGCAAAGGCTTCTCTTAATCTGAATTTCTGAAAGCCAAAGGGGGACTTAGCTGCCTTCCTGGCCTGCCAAGAGAGCATTCCTTGCCTCAATGCTGTTTGTATTTCACCGAGTTTCACATTGTGTGAAATTAATGGCGTGTGATGAACCCTGCATGCAGGGAGCAGAGAAAGTTTGTATCTGTGCTGTGCTGGGCCAGTTTATAAACTGTGGCTCCTGAGAAATGTTTTGAAATGTCAGATGTTGGTATTTTGTGGCTTAGATGTGAAGCAAACGCTGAAAACAAGAGGTAAATTAAGAAGAGGAAAAAATCATAGTACTTGGTTCTCCAAACGTAGTATTTGGCACTGGAAATAAGTCCTAGCTGGTGGCTGAGGCTTTTTGGGGTGTTTTTTGTCCTGGTGAAGGAGAAAAGTGCATTTGTCTGGGGTGCCTCAGGTGGGGAAGCTGCGAGGAGTCCCCTGGCCCGAGCTGTGCTCCCACAGCCACGCCGCAGTCGTGTCTGGCTGCTCTTGCCAGCAGTGAGTGTACAGAGAGAAGGAGCCTGTGTGGTTTTGTCAGTAATTCAGAAACCACAAGCAGGATTTTTCTGGCTTTGTAGGCAGAGCTGGCTTTGACAGTGCTTGATGTGCTCCAAAACGTGCAAAGGCTGCTGGGCTCAGGCAGGGACACAGCAAGATTGCTGATGCTCTGGCATTTCCTTCCATTTCTCCTTTGAGGACTGTATCAGCCTCCTGCATTTCAAAATTCAAATTTAACATGGAAAAATTGTACTTATAAAGGCCCTCAGCCCTTAAGATTCTCCCATAAAGCCTCAAGAATATTCTCCAGTCTGAAGTCCAGGACTTTGTTAATTTGTGTTCTTGGTGTTAATTGTGAGTCTCTACCAGAGGAGTGAAATGATCTTATGGATGTTAAATAATCATGAAGCAAATTGGATTGATACAATTTTTATTTGGAAAGAGGAAATGACTCCTGTATTGTTGTGGTTTACAAATATTTAAATGCTTAAACTAATTGCCGGCCTCAATTTTGAATGGGGAAGCAAAATCAAACACATGATGTGCTCAGAGTTTCTCACAGCACTTGCCAGGAAGAATCCAAGTTTTGAAAACAGTTGGCCTGCTTTCAGAAAGAGATTTTAATGAGATTAAAAGAGAAAGAATGTGCAAGTTTGATTAGAAAGTTTGGCCGTGCTCTGACAATGGGTTCTTGCAAGCCAGCACAGCAAATGCTGTTTTTTGTAGAGCTAGAATTGATTTGTTCTGAAACATGAAAAGTAGGAATGAGTGGGTAACAAATGATTCCAGCACAGTGTCCTGGGTTAGTGAGAGAGACTCCATCCTGTTGGACACGCTGCTGAGTCTAGAAGGCAACTTCAGTGGCCCAATTTCCTCCTTGATTTTCAGTTTTTCAGCTGGTTATTTGCCAGTCAGAATTGAACCGAGGATTTTGTGGGTTGTACAAAGCAACCTGACTTCAAAACAGAAAGTGTCACACCAATCTTTCCCTTTCCTTGTGTCAGGGCTTCTCCTCCAGCTCGGGTGGAGAGCAGTGCTGGAATGTTCTGGAGCTTGGCGAGGCAGGGAGAGCCTGGTGCATGAGGAAAGATCCATGTGCTTATAGGCACACCCCCAGGAATAGCTCAAATAAATAAAGAAATGTGCAAATTTGGGGCTGAAATTGCTTCCAAAAGTCCCTTGGATTATCCACATCCACAGGTCAGGCTCCTGTCACCGTGGTTTATCAGTAAGTAACAGAGCTGGGCTGAGGAGGCCATGGGGGGTGGGAGGGGCAGCTTTGAACACTTCTTTGAAATGACCTGGATCTGCAAAGGCTTGAGAATCACTGAGTCAGTATAAAGGCAATAAAACGAGGTCTTTTGGTCCTTATAACAATGATTGAAAGGCTGTTTTCTTTCTCATTTAACATGCAGCAAGGACATATGGGAGAAGGCGAGGTAACAATATTCCTCTTTAATTTTCTAATGTTGACAATGTCTCATGGGAGAAATAACATTCAGTTTTTACTAGAGGGCAAAGTCCAAACTTTAAGCTTATAAGGGAGCAGTTTCACATACATTTACATAGTCTGCATGCCATAAATCAGCATTTTAAGTGGATTAGGGAGTACCTGAGGCTGAAATAATCACAGTGGACATCACCTGGATGGTTTGTGACGCTGGGGGCTGTGTTTGTGTGTGTGTTTGTGTGTGTGTGTTGTGAATGCCAATGCTGGAGGAGTTTATTTTGGGAATTTTGGGTGCTGATGGACCATAAATACAATGAGTGTCTGCCCTGCTGGGTTCAGTGTGTGTGTGGAGTTCTCCAGCGGCAGCTGAGGAGGCTGGAAAGGGGAGTTAGGTTTGGGAATTGCTCCCTCCCAACGATACCTGCAGGACTGGGATCTTAAGAGATGAAACAAATCACAGGTGCTGAGGTTCCTTAGGGAAAAACAAGGTTGAAGTCAATATTACAATATTTTTATCATAGCAGGAATGAGGTTTGCCCAGCTACAGAGAGGCCTGGTTATACTTGACTGTTATTTTTATTAAAGGTGTGTAAAAGATTCTTGAAATTTCACATAAGGCAACCTGACCAAGCCTTCCATTTTTTATTCATAGAAATTCTATGGACTATGGATTTTACTACTTTTTTTTTTCTCTCTTTTCAGCTTCTTAGCTGTTTGATTTTTGTCACAGAAAATATCTGCATCTTGGTCAGATTTTCTGTTTTCAAGATGTTTTCCTTTTAAAACCATTTTCTTTCAAGGGGAGGAAGCAAAACCAGGATAAATTAACCTCACCAATACATTTCTGTGGTAGATTGGGATGAATCCTGAAAAAACAGACACAGTGTATCACATCATAGACAAAAGGAAATGTATCCCAGAACGTGTAGCACGCCTCATTACTTACTCTCCCTATATATATATTTATTCCTAAAACGCTCCTTAAATGAACAGAAGTCTCAGTTTGCTGTGTAGCTGTTGGATATTGGAATTAAAGAGGGAATTCATGGCAGAGAACAGCTCCTGTGCTCTATGTATGATATTATACAGTGGCATTTATAACAAAGAACCTTATTTAAAAGAAATATTATTAAGGAAATCTGTGATAAAGGATTGTCATAGAAAGATGCTGGACTGCAAGGGGAACATTTCTCATTTTACATTTTCTCTTAGAGTGAGGCCATTAACAAAACTCAGTTGTAACACTGAAGTAAAGTTGTAGGGGGGACAAAATTTCAGTCTTTGCAGTAAATGTCAGTGTAATGTTTTCCTCAGGTTATTTGTGTAATTTACTAGTGGGTGGTTTGTGATATGTTTTGATATCAGGTAATTTAAATGTGTAATATATTTAACTGGTAGAATTCTTGTTTTCCCATTTTCACCTCGAAATTTTATCTATTCCCTGCAAGAAGCTGTTCACTGGAAAATGGAATAGATGGCTTGATATTGTGAAAGCCCCAGAAACCAAATTGGCTGTTCCCATCCCTTTCAATACTTTTAAAAGAAACCTCATTGGAAACACAAACTATTATGGAAAGCAGTCAGCTCGAGCACCCGTTAGAAATCCTGGTTTGTATGAGGAAGAACCTTTCCTCTGAAATGAAGCATTTGAGCTGCTGGATGATGCTGGAGACTGAAAGGGTGCAATGAAATCGAGAACATAACTGCTCATTCAGAGGGCAAATCACTCCCAGTTCTGCTGATGCAGCAACTGGTGCATTTTCCCCAATTATTCCAACAGTGTGCGCTTTGTTCTGTTAGTATGGTTTTTTTTTCCCTGTTTTTCTTTTTTTCCAACCCCCTCTTCAGGTCAGTCCTCGCTGTTCCCGATGGAGGATGGCTTCCTGGACGACGGGCGTGGGGATCAGAGCCTGCACAGCGGCTTGGGGTCCCCCCACTGCTTCTCCCACCAGAACGGGGAGCGCGTGGAGCGCTACTCCCGCAAGGTCTTTGTGGGAGGGCTGCCTCCGGACATCGATGAAGGTAAATCCCCACCCGGGGCAGAGCCTTTTGGCTGCCAGCTCAGGGCTGGGTGTTCTCTGCAAGCTTTGATATGGAAATGGAGCTTTCTTGTGAGTTTAGGCCGTGGTGGTGTTCTGCCACTGAAGAACACAATCATGTTGTCGTGATTAAACCGACTTCAGCAGGATAAAAAGTACAAAAGTGCAGAATTAAACAAGCCAGTATCACCTGTGGGAACTCATAAATCCATTGCAATCATTGTACAGGCCCCAGAAGTCAGCAGCAGGAAAAGCTGTTCCTAGTTTTGTAAGTCTGTGTGGGGTAGTAAATCCTAGCTCTGGGTTTGGTTGCTCCTGTGTAGCTGAGGTTGTTTCCAGCAATGATTTTTGTCCTGTGGTAGCTCCTGACCTGTGCATGGTGAGAACCAAGACAAGAATGAATCTGTGCAGGGCATCCTGAGGGACCAGGGCTTTGTGGTGGTCCATCACACAAATACAGGTGGCAGAATACTGCAGTTGTTATTAAAATAAAATTAAAAGGTCAGGTACAGGTGTTCTGAAGCTTCATTTCACCAGAGCTCTGTGTTCTGTCTGTATGAGCCTGCTGCGATAGTCGTTAGAAGAAATGCAACAATAAAGCTGAAAAGTTTTTTTCTTAATCACAGAATTGTTTTAATCCCCACTTTTTTTTTTTTTTTGTATCAGAGCTTGTAATGCACTGCTGTGACATGATAACCTGAATTTCATGTCACCCATGAGAGCAGTTGATAATTATAACTGTATAGATGCAAGGCTCAGCTCCTGAGAATTAGTGGGTTATGAGCTTTTATTTATAAGTAGAAAGTAAAGTTTGAGCTTTGGCCTGTCTTGTTTTATAAGGGGTGTTCTGCCTTGTCACAAAGATCCCCCATCAGCTGCTGAGCACTGCTGTGAGCTGCTGAACCTGGAGGGTCACAGAATGTTTGTTTACAGGATGAAGCTACCTGAAATCAGTGTCTTTAAGGTAAATTTATTTTAATGCCTTTTCCCTTCTCTCCTGTTGCAGATGAGATCACTGCAAGTTTTCGGCGCTTTGGACCTTTGATTGTAGACTGGCCACACAAGGCAGAGAGCAAATCTTATTTTCCTCCTAAAGGTAAGTACTGCAAGCCAGTAAGATGAGCATGTTAGAATAATTTTTTGTGATAAAGCACAAGATTGGTCTGGCAGTGACACAGTGTTTAGGGGGAAAAAAGAATTTAATCCTTGGGATTGTTCTAAACTGGTGAAGTTTCAAATATGGCTTTGCAGTTATTATTCACTAAAAAAATTCTTCCTTAACTTCCTGTTTTTACTTTATTCCATTTTCCCTCTTTCCCCCTGTTGTTGTACATGTAGTAAGAGCTTTTTAAAGGCACTAAATGCCTTCCACAGCAGCTGGGAAGGATTTTTCCCTTAGAAGAACAACCAGAGCACTTGTGGGTTGGAAATGTGTGCTGAGAGCACCTTAAATCTTTTCCCCTCCTGTATGGCAGCATGATGTCAAACCCAATTCTGAGTTAAATTCTGATCCTGTAGACAAACAGCAGCAGTGATGTTTGTGTTTTCCCTTGGCCAGGATATGCATTTTTGCTGTTCCAAGATGAAAGCTCTGTGCAGGCACTGATTGATGCATGCATTGAAGAAGATGGAAAGCTCTATCTCTGTGTTTCCAGCCCCACTATCAAAGACAAACCGGTAGGTGGAATTGTCAGGGCCTGCACAATTCCTGAGTGATAATCACAAATTGGGCTCTTCAAATGCAGTCTTCAGAATGTTAATGTTAAAATTTCTTTAACGTGTCAAATTAAGAAGAGAAAAGACCAACTTACTACTTTTGAACTAGACATAAGAAAGTTTTTTAGTCTAGTTACAATGCTTATTTTTATCAGAAAAAGATGTATTTCCAGACAGGTATTTTATGCTTGCTAATGATGAACATGTAGAATTTATATTGTTTGAGTGTTGTTATATGTAACAGATAAATCCTAAAAAACATACCATGGCATTGAACTGTAAATGATTCATGTACAAATGGGGATGACACAAGTATGTCAGTGGTTGGGGAGAATTCTGCTCTAGTCCTGTGCTTCAAATTTTGGCCAGCTGTAACCAAATACAAAGCAGCACAGGAGGTGAACAGGCATCTCTGGAGCCTGCTGCACTGAGATAAGGCTGGGACAACAGGAGCAGTGCAGATCTCTGTGACCAGGGAGGTTGTACAGCACAGCTCAGTCATGATTAAGTAAATGTGTGAGCAGAGGGTGAGGGCTTTTTTCCCCAGAAATTTGGGTAACAAGGAAGTGATGAAATTTAGCATCCTCAAATGGTCTGTCTTAAGAGAGCTCGTTACCATTTCATTTTGAGAAATGATTGCTGAACAAGTAGAGTTTAGAAAGTACAGCTGTTTAAGAAGTTTTCTTCTCTGTAGGACGCTGTTGTAATTTATATTACTGAGACACTTTGAATTGTGAATGGTTAAAAAAACCAGGCTTTTTGTCCATAGGTTCAGATCCGGCCTTGGAACCTTAGTGATAGTGATTTTGTTATGGATGGTTCCCAGCCTCTTGACCCAAGAAAAACCATTTTTGTTGGTGGTGTTCCTCGGCCTTTACGAGCAGGTACACACTGCAGCACTGGGCATGTTGGATGTGCAGCCTGGTTTGGGGAGCACTGGGGGAAGCGAGCCTGGCAGCGAGGGAAATCCTGAGCGTGGTGACACAGTGGGGGACACGAGCCTTTTTTTGAGAGAAACAAGCCAGCCTAGAGCCCTGTTTGGTTTTGCTTTGTGCTGCAGTGGAGCTGGCGATGATCATGGACCGGCTCTACGGAGGGGTTTGCTACGCCGGCATCGACACCGACCCCGAGCTGAAGTACCCCAAGGGAGCTGGGCGGGTGGCATTTTCCAACCAACAGAGCTACATTGCTGCTATCAGCGCCCGCTTCGTCCAGCTGCAGCACGGAGAGATTGATAAACGGGTAAGGCCTGCTCCCCCTGCTCCTCTGCAAACGCCCTCCCTGCCTCAGAGGTGTGCTCGGGGTCTTACAGCAGGTTAATCCCATTTTTAGGGCTGCTTAGAGGCAGCACGGGATGAAAGCGGAGCACGTGGGAGGTGACTGTGAAAAAGAGTTTCTCGAGTTGCTGAGTGTAGTGGGAAGTGTGGCAGCTGCCTTGGCCTTTTCTAAGAATATTGCGCTCCTCAGATGCTCCCACTGCGAGGATTTGTGGTGGCTGTGAGGTGCAGGGAGGGAGGGGCCTGCCAGCTCTTACTCCTGCTCTGCCTCCTTTGGGAGAAGAGGCAGAACCACCCCAATGTGTGCTGGGTGTCCAGGAGCACCCTGGTAATGCCTTGTAACCTTGTTACTGTGCCCTGCAGCCACCCTCCTCAGCCTGTGCAAAGGCTGTGCTTGCTTATTTCATTCCTTTATTATTGTATTCCTTATTATTTTAAATTAGAGCAATATGCCAAATGGATCAGCACTTTGCTTTTTGCCCTCTTTCTCTAAAATGTAACTGCCAGTTACAGTGATACTCAGACCACAGTTTTGGGAAACTCAGATAATCACATCTCCTCTTGTAATTCATCCTTTGTCTCTGGATTTTTCCTACATGACTGTCACTGCTGATCTTAATTTTAAAGTTAATACAGTGGAAAACCTCCAAACTTGGCTGATTAGCCCATTATCTTTTCACTTTTGCTTTGGCTATAAAGCAGAAGAATTGTAACAACAATTTGACTGTGGGCCTGTGAATTGGAATGTCTTTGTTCTAATCTTGGCTCTGAAAATAAGTTCTGTGCAGCTTTGAACAAATAATTTGGGCTGCCCTTGTGCAACTTGTGCTTGCATAAGCAGACACTTGGGTGAATAGGTCCATTGAAGCTGGTGGGACTACAAATTTAAGTAAGTACTTGTAAACTCTGAAAAAAAATTTTGCAATCTATTTCCCCTTCCTTCTCTCCCACCACTCCCTATTTCCTCATTTTTGTGCAGTTTTTGTGTGGGGAGATAATGCTCAGAGAGGAATCATTATAACAGAAATCGGGTGCATGAGGGAGGTAAAAATACAGCAACAGTAGTTTTTATTAAGGTTGTGTTTATTTTTAGTTTCCCAGTACTGTTTTTCTGTAAAAAGAAAAATAAAACTAGTAAAAAAAAAAACGGTAACAAGAAGGGATTTCCTGTAAAATTAGGCAAGGAGGTGCTGCTAAAGGGTGTGCTCTGAGATAATGCACAGGAAGGGTTCAGTGGCTGGGGCTCCCACCCTGAGTGGGCCTGATGGAGCTGCTGGAACTGAGGCTTTCCCTGGAGCTGGGAAATCCTCTGTGCCCAGCTCAGGGAGCAGTGCCAGCCCTGTCACACTCAGAATTCCTGTGACAAGGACACCTGAGCTGCAGGTTGGCCTCTGAAGGTGGCTGAGCAGAGGGACTGGAGCAGAATCACCACATGGAGGAGGCCTGTGTGGCATCTTTGTCCTTTCAGCATTTGGAGAAGGCAGCTTTCCTCAAAAAATCCCCATCCTCCCACTGCAGAGCAGATATGGGGATGTGGTGTTAGGAATATTTGCCTGCTCCTGCTCTTGTACAAATTGACTGAGTTGGCAGGGCAGGGTTTTGGGAAATGCAACTCGAGCCCTGCAAGAGGAGAAAAACAGCTCATTAAAAAGGCTGCTGTGCTCTGTCTGAGCAGTTCATGTGTCCTGTAAGCAAAAATGACATCAAACTACTGCAGTGCCATCTGGACTGTGATAAAATTGGGTGGGTTTAAAAACCCAGCAACTTGTGAATGTCCTTATTTGCCTGAGGTGTGTCCGAGGCCTGTGAGGTGCAGAGGGGAGCAGCCCCAGGCCAGATGCAGAGATAACAGCAGAGATATCAGTCACAGCCTGGGTGTTTGAAAATGTTGGTGAAAACATCACATTCAGTGAGCTTCAGAGAAGGTTCACAAACCCTTGTAGAGCAGGAATTTGCACCTATATTTATTTGTGGTGTTCTGAATTCCTGCCCATCACCTGGCCCTTAATGCCAGCAGCGTAGGAGGGCATCAGTCCCGTGGTAAGCCTCTCATTAGATCCCAGCAAGATCAGGTGGATTTCCTTTTGCTGAGAGGACTAAGCCATGGAAAAAACACAGAAATGAAGTGTTTATTTAGAGAATAAATGAATTGTCTTAATGCTGGAAATTCAGACACGTGTGTATTTAATCAGCAGTTACAGTGTTGTATAAAGTTTCCATTCCTGCCTGAAAGGGACAGAGCCTAACTGGGCATCAAAAATACCTCCCATAATTATCCAAGGTTTTGGTGTCAGTCAATACATTGTTTGAGCCTTCCTGTAAATCAGTGACAGCAGGTGTCAGACTGAAGGTCAGCACTGATTTCTGACCTTCAGGGGTTTTTCTGAAGGATCAAAGAGGGGGTAGAAGTGGAATTTGGGGTGTTCAACAGCCACGTTCAAGTGTCACAAGGGGGAAATCTTGCTTGTAGCATTCCCTACTGCATAACTGCTGGCTACCCTGCTAAAACACACGTGTGGAGTTAAGAATTTGCACTGAAGAATGACCAACCTGTCTCGTTTTGTGGCTGCAGGTGGAAGTTAAGCCATATGTCTTGGACGATCAGCTGTGTGACGAGTGTCAGGGCGCCCGCTGCGGCGGCAAGTTCGCCCCGTTCTTCTGTGCTAACGTGACGTGTCTGCAGTATTACTGTGAATATTGCTGGGCTGCTATCCATTCCCGTGCCGGCAGGGAATTCCACAAGCCCCTGGTGAAGGAGGGAGGGGACCGCCCGAGACATATTTCATTCCGCTGGAACTAAAGGATCGCTCATTTGCAAGCCTCCAATTAAGTGCACTCTTCTGTTCCTCCCCACCCCGCCCCTCACTCACAGCATGTCCTTTTGTAGTAGTCTGTAATTTAACAATAGTCTAATGAAAGAATGACCTATAATGGGTATTTTATAGAATCTTGTCATTGAAAACTGTATTGGGAACTCCTTTTCGTATCGATAACATGTTGCAAGTGAGTTGCATTCTCTTGTCTTTACTACCGAGAGAACACTTAATTTCCTGCAACGTTTTCTTAGAGGAGAGAAAAAATATTAAGAGAAGAGAATTGAAACAATAGAGTATTTTGGTTTTTTAATTAAATTATTGTTAATAAAGAACATAATAATACTTTTATTAAATAACCGTGTAACAATAACACTATCAGTCTGTTCTGACACTTTTCCCCCAGGGAAGCCTGTTTTTGCCTCTTTTTTTTTTTTTCTTTTTTCTTTTTTTGTTTTTGGATTTTTCCAGCAACAAATGAAGTTACATTTACCTACCAACAGGAAAGAGCATGTTTAAAGCAACAGAAATGCATGAGCAAAGTTGAAGCAGCACTATAATAATGATCTTTTTTTGTTTGTTTTTTTCTTTTAAACTCTTTTAAGGGTTTTGAGGCTGAAATTTTAGCTCGGTGTGTATCTGACCGTGCCTCTGGCTACCACCCACATCCAAATTACTAACGAGATAGGCAGAGCTTACTATATTTTCATCAAAATGATTACGTTTTAAGAATTCCTGAATGTAAAAGTTGAGTAAAGTTACTACTGAGGGGGGAGTGCACTTTTTTTTTCTTTAAGAGAACTCAATTGTCTGGTTACAGCCCTAGATATCCTACCAAAGCTAGAGTAATGACAACTAGTGAACTGGCATTTCCTCTCCTGAAGGATAAATATATAGATTTTATTTTTGATGGCTATATATAACTCTATATCCTAATATACTAACATTCATCAGGGGCCAGCCTTTGCTCTCCATTTTGACATGAAAAAGTAGAAAACCTAAAGATACCTCAAGGATATCACTGATTTTTACTGGAGTTTTGCTATTCCATTGTGGCACACAAACTCAAATTGGCTGCTTATTGGTTTCCCATCTTGGCTGTAAAGTCAGTTTTTGATCCCCTCAAATTTAGCTGTAACAGAAGGCATGAACCCAAGGAGTTTCCAAATTTCCGGCACCGCCGGCCGAATTTTGTGCACAGAATGGTGCAAGTGTGCAGATGCCTTTCTTACTCTTCCTGTAGAAAGAATCCCAGCTCAGATCCCAACGCTTCAGAACTAATTGTGGGGAGATAAAGACACGCAGGTGGGAGTGCCAAGATCGCTAATTAACGCCGGCTTTATTGGAACTCAGTCCTGCCTTGAGAAGCATCAGCCCGGGACACGCGAACCGAACGCTGACCAGTGGGTGCAGAGGGTTTTGTTTGAAACAGATCAATGAAGGAGTAGTTCTGAAAATTTCTTTTTAGTACTTTTGAACTGAATGCCCTGGCCAACTTCTCCACCAAGGATGTAGCAGTGTGCAAACAAAAAGTGATTCTGTGGCAATCTCTGCCCGGCCCCAGGGGCCTGGGACCACCCGAGAGTCTCCCAAACCAAAGATTTGCCCTGGCACTGCTTGGAAAACATCTGCTCCCTTCAAAGCCCCCCTCATCCCTTTCCCCCAGCCCCCATTATCTTTATGAGAAGCAGTTTTTCTGTTCAATACAGGCTTTAATGAACTGATACCTTACCAAGTTCCAAAGGTCAAAATGGAGACATTTGCTGTCTATTAGTCAAGTATAGCAAGGGAGCTGCTTTTACTGAAATCCCTGAAAATATTGACAACAGTAATGCAAATGCAGAGTGCTTTTGTGTAGATTGTCAGGGACTTTTTTTTCTCTGAAGTACATAATTCTAGTTGGAATGTTCCTTTCATTTTTTTAATGCTTGTAGGTGGCTTGGGGTGTGCTATTGTGCCGATCCTACCCAGCAAACAGGTGAGGTGGGTTTCCATTACAAGAAAATAACACTGTTTGAGAACTAGCTTTGAATAATAATTTTTTCCCTTTGTACATGACCTGCTGAATTTCGGTACAGTGTTTTTGTAGCTAACTTATTTTGTCATGCACATAATGTATATTTGTTATGCACTACTTTTGTATATCTTGTTTTTCCAACAGTGAGCATTTTTAGGCACACTTTTCACTGACGGGATATCTCTTTATGCAATACCTCAATTTTTCATATTGCAAAGAGTAGCTTTTTGTACTTTTATTACTGAGAGATCTTCATATACTTCATTTTTTAATATAAATAATTTTAATAAATTTTATTTTCTTATATTCTGCTTTTTATACATTTCAGTGCTCTGCATACATTTTGAATTATGGATGTTGTGCACTGGCAATGCTATTTTAGAATCTGCAGAGAAAAGAAAGCATGTTGCTTAAACATCTTAGCCCAGCACCAGGTATTTGGTGTACATATAATTTAAGAAATAGTATATGTAAAGTTGAGAATTAAAGAAGAAAAAAAGCATGAAAGTGACAAATGACACTTGTCTTTAGACCCATGAAATTTAAATGCATAAATATAGTGTAGAAATTTAAAAGTCAAGAACCATCAAAATTGTCTACCGCTTCTTACTGAGTTTTTAAAAATTATACACAAATGCAGACGTTTTTGGTGAATGTTTAGCCATTTTTATTATTAATAAAGAATCGATGTTAGGTGTTTGATGCAGAACCGTGTCTGCTCTTTTAAATTATATTTAAAGAATAAAAGAGAGCCTGCTAGGTGGCAGGCATGTAATGTTAGTATGCATGACTAATGTAAGAAATCGTTATTCTACTAATATTCACTTGTGATTGTGTGACAAGCGTGTTTACAGATCCTTTGGTTACACTTCGATTTACAGGGCATAAACAATTCTCTCCATTACTCTGTGCTTCAACAGTGCTGGCCAAGCCTCCTGAAGGCACGGGGCTCTCTGGGGTTACCGTGTAGCCCCAGGCTCATTAACGTGTAATTAGCTGCCGGTAGGGGGGTGTCATTAATGAGCAGCGGCGTTCCCCGGGGGAGTGACAGAGTAATTCCATGGTTATTTTTGCAATGTAAAATAAAGTGTTTCTGATTATTTTATATGTAAAGGAACCCCACTGCCCCGTGCTTTTTTGGTATAGTCTCTACTTCTCCATACACAGACCTCTGCAGAATGCAAATTTCAACCTTGCAGTGACTGAATTTAGCGTTTTATAAGGATGCTGTTGGAAAGACTTGATAATTCACCCCTTGTGTTTTTGAAGAGTTCAAACCTTCTGTTCAAAGGTGATTTAAAACTTGAATGTGATGGATTGTGGCAAGTTAACTTCAAGTTATGTGCAATACCTATTTCAGACTTCTGGAAGATCTTTGCAGTGTAATTCTTTGTTTTTAATTGCAGACATTTAAAAATGTCATTTTCTACTGTTCTAGTAAATCCTCTTTCTTGCTGGTGTTTCTAAAGAAAAGAATCAGAAATCAATCTTTCTACTAATGTAAATTTGAGATTATTTTTAAAAAAAAAATGGAATAAAACGTTTTGGTCATTTGCTTTATTTTATTATCTTATTTTAAAGCTACTGTGATAGCATTGTAAGAATTGGGACAATATTGTATTCAACTGTTTTATTTTTTATATTTTTAAATTTTAAAGTATAATTAGTTTTTATAATTTTCATCAGATTTTTTTGTTATATTTTTTGGAAGTGAAACTTTTAGCAAGTGGGTGTCTAGTTTTTACTAATCCCTAATATGTTTTTCCCCCAATGTATTGCTCATATTATCAGAAGGAAAAGTTATTTAAGTATGTCAGTTAATTGTACTACTTGGCTGAATTTCCATATAGTTTTTACTGTGTATGGGGAGGTTGTAGTATTTATTATAGCATTTTAAATAAGGGTAATTCATTTTTTATTAAAGTCATTTTCACGTTTAAGTTCATATTTTTGTATGTTCTACTCTAAGTTATATAACACAAGTTACTTTTTTTAAAGAGTTCATTTGTTGAAGTGCTAGTGAAAATTAATGTTATTAAATAGTTTGCAAATGACTATTTATACCAGTATGCATATAATTTTTAAATATTTGTAATGTGAGATGTTGAATGAATAAAACTTTTAACTCAATGTTTCTCCTTAACCTTTTTCTTTTGAGCTTCCTGTAGGAACTCGTTCCTTTGTGGCCGAAGCTCGCGGGGCTGGGGAGGGGATTTTGTTGAGCTGTGTGGGGTGAAAAGAGCTTCAGGGCAAGTTCTGCTGCCCTGTCCTGCTCACAAATGCAGCAAAGATGCCTTGGAGAGGTGAAGATGCAGCAGCTGAGGACAGAACCACCGAGGCACAGGTAACCCCACAAGGGTTTGGGCTGGAAGGGATCTTAAAGATCATCCAGTGCCACCCCTGCCATGGCAGGGACACCTCCCACTGTCCCAGTTTGCTCCCAGCCCTGTCCAGCCTGGCCTTGGGCACTGCCAGGGATCCAGGGGCAGCCCCACCTGCTCTGGGCACCCTCAGAGGGAACAATTCCTAATTCCCAACATCCCATCTGACCCTGCCCTCTGGCAGTGTGAAGCCACTCCCTGTGTCCCCCTCCATCCCTTGTAAAGGGTCTCTCTCCATCTTTCCTTCAGCTACTGGAAGGCCAAAGTTGGGTCAACCAAATCCTTCTCTTTTCCAGGCTGAGCAATCCCAGCTCCTTCAGCCAGAGACAGACCAGAGACCACGGTGCAGTGGGACAGAGAGAACCAGAGCGGGGCCAGGGCAGAGCCCAGCAAGGCAGGGACAGACAGGGAATCCTCTCCGATTGTCTCATGCTTGTGATCTGACAGTAACAGAGGGAAGGCACCTGACATTTTAGAGAACTTGCTCGTTTCAGCCTTTAATTTAAAATATATGAACTTGAAATATCTGGAAAGTTGTGTGGAGTGTTGCTCTCTTAGAGATCTGCTCTTCTAGGGCTGTTCAGCAGTTTAAGGAATTGTGCTGCTAATCTCCAGTGCCATCACTGAAGGAATTGTGGTGCAAATGCTCAGTGGATGGTGAGTCTCCTTCCTTTGTGTGGGTGCTCCTGAAGCAGGTCCTGCAGCTCTGATGGGATTAGTTCTGCCACTGCTGATCCCTTCACTTGCTTTTCCTTCACCTGGTGCACGTGGAGCCGCTCCTGCCTTTGGAAATTGGTTTTTAACAGCAATGGGAAGCTTTGCTGGTGGTTGCACGCAGGTATTCCCAGCTCCCTTGCCATGACTGTTAGAACAGAAAGCTGGAGGCTGGGATCAGGAGTGGCTGGAGGTGCACTGCCTGCCAAAGAAAGTCAGGAGTTCCTCAGTGCTCGGTGCCAGCCAGGCACACCAGACACCCTTGACCAGCTCCAGCTGTGACTTGGCTGGGAAACTTTATCCCTCTGTTCCCTGCACTGGGATTGCTGGGAAATAGCCACAGTTCTTGACATTATTTTCAAGTGCAAATGGTCTTTTAGACAACATGCTTATTTATGTGTTCATGTTTTTTCACAAGTGTGACAGACTTGAAATCTGGTCCTGGAGTATGGAAGGTTTAAGGCTTTGGATGCTGTGGTGGTGGAACCAGCAATGTCCTTCACAACCAGGCACTCCCTGCCTGACTCCAAAGTCCTGCAAACTTAGAGAGTTTCTCAGGGTCCAACATCTGATTTACAGTTGGGAATTACAGTGTATATTCATTCTAGAATTCTCCTGTTCTGAAGATTGCAGAATCCTTGGTGAATGTTTAAGTTTTCTTACTAGGCAAAGTGTAAAACATTGAAATCAATAAGGGTAAAGGTCTGTATCATTCAAAACTCCAAATAATCTGCTGGGAGTGATAGGCTGATTCAGAATTGCTGGTAAATTTCTTGGGCAACGACAAAACAAATCCATTTTGGGTTTCCCTTTGCACAGAAGCTGCAAGTAAATGCTACAGGCAGACTCCAAAAGACGGAGGTAAGCCCTGCAGGGAGGAATTCCAGAATTTCTAGTGTGTGTTATTCCCAGCTTTTTCCTTCCACAGGAGCTGCCCCCAGGAGCTCTCTCGGGTGCCCCTGGCACTGAGGGAGCTGCCACATTCCAGGCTGGTGCAGGAGGTGGATGGACCCAATCTCTCCCTGATTCAGAGGCTGAGCTGATCTCCAGGACAGGCTCTGAGCTGTCAGGTTGTTGTGGGACACTTCCTGCTCAGTCCTGACCCTCCAGCTGCTGCTCCCAAAACGCTCAGAGTGGCTCCAGGGAATCTGGGATGAGCACAGCCTCGGAAAGGGGAGATGAGGAGAAAAGCTGCCATCCCTTCCTCTGTGTGAAACAAGCTGATTCAGTTTGTCAGAGTGAAAAACAGCCTGTGGGATAAGAATATCCTCACAGCTGTCTGTGCACTCAGAGGAACTGAAGGGGGTGAATCAGTGCTCTGAATACACCACTGAAAGTCTTCCTGCACCCCCATGCTCTGATTGATGCCATCAGATATCACCTGTTTTCATGGCACAGGAACTATAATTTCCTGACTTCTTGTAGGGCTTGTCAGAGAGACAATTTGATCCTAAATGCTGGTTTACATGAATGCATCTCTCCCTAAGGGAAGCTGTCTCAGTCACTTTGTTTATGGAGCGTGGGAGGCCGTGTTCTGTTAAGGTTCCTCCATGAAATTTGCTGGTCCAGAGTTCTCAGTCCTCCTGGTATACATAAAACACAGAGATGTATTAAGTCAGTGCTTGATTGCGTTTTTCCTCCTGAAATTTAATCTGGTGAGTCATGAAAGCTGAGATTAAATCCTCTGAGCATAGCATAGGTCAAGGATGACTGTGAGGACACATTTTTGGGTTTGTATTATTCTCAGTGTTTAAAATGGATGTAGTTTTGTTGCTGTCAGCTGTAGGGTATTTTTTTATCCCAAAACTGAGTTGCTTTGCTTTTCATGGGAGAAGAACATTTGTTTTAAATGGCAGTGATGGGGTAGATGAAGTGGACAGACACTGTGTGCCTCAGTAACTCAGACCAGATCTGAAATCCATGGAAGGAGAGCAATGCATTAAAAGAAAAAAAATTCTCTGCCAGCCTTGTCCAACCCAAGGCTTGAAAAGAATGTTTGCTCTGTGTAAATCACCATCTGACATGGCTGCTGACTCACAGACCAGCATCAGTTTGCTCAGGGATTGTTCAGGCCTTGCTGTGCATTAAGTTGTCACTTTGGCCAAGTGTCACTTTGCAAGGCAATGCTTGTGGCTTTAAGCTGATGCCCAGTGCTGGGCTGGGTCAGGAGCACGTTCATGCCAAGGTTTTCTGAATTTAAATGGGATTCCTTACATTTCTGAGGCATTCTCCTGCAAGCAGCAGCAGCCCCCAGCTCTGCTGCAGTGGCCAGCTGTGCATGGACAGATGTTGCTCTGTACGCACTGGCAAAATCAGCCCAGCTCTTCACTCAGTGGAAAGGGAATTTGCTCAGGCGTTGCTTTTGCAGGGGGTGTCTGTGGAGGAATGGGAGGGCAGAACAAAGCAGTGACTGCTCCCATTTTCTCTGCAGAGGGAGCAATCCATGGAGACAGAGCCCTGCTCTGCTCCTCTCCTGGCAGCATCCTGCTGTCTCTGGGGGAGGGAGGGAGGGAGGAGGGAATGCTCAGTGCCATTATAGGGTGGCCTTGCTGCTGAGAATCCCAGAACCTTTCGGGTTGGAAAAGAGCCCAGAGTTCATCGAGTCCAAGCTGTGCCCCATCCCCACCTTGTCCCCAGCCCAGAGCACCGAGTGGCACCTCCAGGGATGGGCACTCCTGCAGCCAGGTGTGTTGGTGGTCACATTTTGGCCTGGGATCCCGTTAGATCTCAGAGGAGAAGTAAGATATTGTGAGCTTTCTGTGCCTGGTCTTGGGTTATCCACATTAATGCTGAATCTGGGGATGATCTAGTGATTTTTGCATTTTACATCCTGCATGAGCCAGGATTCTTTCAGCATCTGGAGGGTTATGGCAGGTAGGGCTGAACTTCCTCAGCTGTGTGTTCTCTCAGAATCTAACTGTACATTCCCCTGAAGGGAGACTTTTAATCTTTAATATCATAGTCTCTACAGTCTAAAACTTGGTAGAGTTTCCCTGCCTCTGATTTGGAAACAAATATTGATAGCTTGCACATTTAGTTCATTTTTCATTTGGAAATGAAATCAGAGCAAGTGAAGTCCTCACCTGCCTTCTGTTTCATCTACTTGCAAATCAGGCTGTGTCTTTGTCTCCTTGTTTTCCCCATAGTTTTATTTCCAATTGGCGATCTGTTGAAATACTGTAGCACAAAGTTCTGCTAAGCCAGGGGTTTTGATCTCCTTGACGTGGGTTTTGTTGCAAAGCCCATGGATCTTCTCAGTGATGTGGAGATCTCTCCAGGGAAGGCTCAGGCTTTTATGTAACACAGTTTATAGTCTGCTAAATATTTTTATGCACAGCATTGAGAGATGGGAGAACTGGCTTCTCCTTATGAGTGGTGTGGAGGAAGAGATTCCCATGTGTGTGGTTTGTAAAGCAGTGGGAGCTGTGCAGGTTCACTGCTGTGAAATGCAGGTGCTGTTCCATTTTCTCTCTCTGCTGCCCCATTACTGCTCACACAATTAACTGAGGCAGGCTAAATGATGAAATAAGTAAGAAGCAGCTGAAGGCAAATTCATTGCTTTGACTTAGCAGGAGTCATGACTTTTGTTTTTATAATGATTCCTGGTTACACTAATAAATGGTCCCCAGTGTCTTTTGTGCAGTAACCACATAGTAATGAAATCCCTCACTCCAGTGCCTTATTAAATATTCTGTGAAAATGAAGGTGATAGAATAATTGTTTGTGCTACTGCTGAGGGTATAATTAACAAGGTTTGAGTGTAGCTGTTGTCAGAATGAGCACACTTTTCCCTGTTCAGTGTCAGAGTCCCACCTCAGTCCTACCTACACATTCACCCTTGCAGCTGATCAAGGCAATGTTACACTTAATGAGCAGTGGCTTTGCCTGAGTTATGTTAAATTTTAGGGTAGGTTTAGGTGAGATGTATGGAAGGAATTGTTCCCTGTGAGGGTGGGCAGGCCCTGGATCCTGGCAGTGCCCAAGGCCAGGCTGGACAGGGCTTGGAGCCACCTGGGACAGTGGAAGGTGTCCCTGCCACGGCAGGGCCAGAATGAGATGACCTTTAAAGGTCCCACCCAATCCATTCTGGGATTCCGTGACTTCTGTGGAATCATGTGAGTACTTTCCACTGCAAAGAATGCTCAGAGAAACCCAAACCTCCCCCAGCAGCAGAAGGGTGGGTTTTTTCAGGGAATCTCTGACCATGCGTGCAGCAATGTCCCAATGGCTCCTTCCTTCCTTCTCCTTGGCATCAGCTGCAGGCACCAAAAACTGCCTCATTTTAAAAGGACTGTCAGGGCTCACGGATGATGACACATCCTTGGCCGAAGCAAAACTGAAACAATGGAATTCAGGAAGCAAGGGGTGAGATGGAGGAGCTGCCACTGGAGCACGCAGCAAGCACACAATGAGGTGCAGGCTGAAAGCTGGAATCTGGGCTATTTTTAACCAGACAGTTGCAGCTGTGGTGAAAAGCTGAGATGTTTGCTCGGGGTGATTAATACAGAGATAGTGGGCAGCTGGCAGTCAGTTCACACATGTGGAAAGGTGGGTGAAGAGCAGTGCGCAGCTAAAATAGCTGAACTTGACAGATCTGCAGAGAGATTTTAGGTGGCACTGATTTTGCCGGGTAGCAGCAGATCCTAAAAAGGATCTGAGCTGAATTTGCATTTGAGCTGGCAACGTGCTGTTGGGAAAAGTGGACAAAATGTGCCCCACGAGGTCTGTGTGTTTGCATTAGCAGGGTGGAAGCATTTCTGTGAGTACAGGTGCTGAGAAACCACTGCCTTGGCAGCCGTGGTGCCCTGAGGAGGCCGGAGGAAGGAAGCAGCTGCCAGCTGGCACAGGCAGCTCCTGCCCTGGCAGATACAGCAGCGAGTGTTCCTGCACAATGCGGAGACAGTCATGGAATGAACACGGGGCTCTTTGGGTTTGTGTGTGAGCATTCACTGGGGGCTGTGGTGTGGGCAGCTAAAGAAGGCATTTCTTTACCAGGGCTTTGGGATGGATGCACCTGGGGAAGTCTGTAGGCCAGGAACAATTTTTAATGGAGCTTTTGGGTTAAATATTCCAAACTGAACTCGCTGGCTGCTGCCTCACTGGTACACTAGGTTAGTGCAGGAGTGGAATTGAGAATTGTAGAACCACAGAATATCCTGAGCGGAAGGGACCCACAGGGATCATTGATCCAGCTCCTGTCCCTGCGCAGCCCCAAAATCCCACCCTGGCATCCCCGGAGTGCTGTCCAAGCCCTCCTGGAGCTCTGGCAGCCTCGGGCCGTGCCCATTCCCAGCGGAGCAAGGGCAGTGCCCAGCACCCTTTGGGGAAAGAGCCTTTCCCAAATATAGGAGGTCACAGGTGATGTTTGAAGTCACAGTTCATCTCAAGGCTCCTTACTCGGTGGTTGTGTCACACCTACAACCTCCTTTTCAGTCCACAGCCTGCAGGAGATGCCCTTTTATAAATAGGAAACAACGAATTACTCTGTCAGGCTGTGCCTCTGCGAGTTGTTTCCCCTCTTTCGCAGCCGCATTCACGACATGCCTTTCGCGGGCAGCGCGTACGAGAGCCGGCAGTGCGGGGATGCCGCAGGCCGCGCTCGCTGCCGGCCGGAGCGGCGGCGCCGGTTCCGCGGGAGCGGCCGCCACCTGCCGGGGCCCGCCCGCACTGCGGGGACCGCTGAGGGGGAAGGCGCTGCGGGGTCACCGAGCCCAGCCTGTGCCGCATCCACACCTTGTCCCCAGCCCAGAGCCACCTCTCCAAACCTCCCTGCGCAGTTCCAGTGCCTGACCCCCCTTTCCATGGGGAAATTCCTGCTGTGCCCACCCTGAGCCTGCCCTGGCCCAGCCTGAGGCCGTTCCCTCTTGTCATGGTAGCCCACCTGGCTGTCCCCTCCTGGCAGGGAGTGGTGCAGAGCCTGAAGTTCCACCCGAGCCTCCCTTTCTACAGGCTGAGCCCCTTTCCCAGCTCACCCAGCTCCGTTCCCTTCTCTGAACACACACAGGGACCCTCAGCCTCTTCAAAGCCTGGGCAATGGCCACAGATTGCTTCGTGGTCTCTTTGCATCCATTCCCGAGGGCAACACCATTCATGCTGCCAGTGCTGCTGAAACAATTAGGAAAAATAGATGTTTTCATAGAATTTATTATTTCTAATTTACAACCCTGTGCAAACTGAACTCTGGGAAATAATCTGGAGCAGTATTTTAGTGACAAAGAAAACATCAGTGGGACTTGATGTAAATTCTTCCCTGTGAAGGTGGGGAGGCCCTGGCACAGGGTACCCAGAGAAGCTGTGGCTGCCCCATCCCTGGAAGTGTTCAAGGCCAAGTTGGATGGGGCTTAGAGCAACCTGGGATAATGGAAGGTGTCCCTGCACATGGCAGGGAATGGAACTGGACGGTGTTCAAAGTTTCTTCCAACCCAAACCATTCCACGATTCTATGACTTGAGCTCTTCAGTGGTTTGAGAATGCCAGTTGTCACCGTCCATAGCCAACAAAACCCATGGCTGCAATGGGACCCTGAGCATCTGCATGGGCTGGGCTGACCCGCCAGGCATCCTGTCAGTGTCACACATCTGTTGCTGCCTGAATATCAATAAGGTATTTGATGTTTCATTACTGTTCAGCATGTGGCTGGAGCGGGTGCACTGTTTGGAGAGGAAATCCCTGTATCAGTGCAGGCTCTGCAGCAGCACCCGCACCAAAGGGATGCCAGGGTTCCCCTGCTGTAGAGACAAACAAGCCATCAAACCTTCAGCCTGGAGTCCCCTTATCACTGGTACAAACAGATCAATCACTTGCATGAAATGTATCAATATGTGGCTTTGGGCAGCAGTAATGTGTGCTAAACTCTAGCCCTGGCCCAGGGACAGGGGGACACGCAGCCCCTCAGTCCCCGCTCCACTCACCGACCCCCGGCTCCCCTCAGCCCCCGGCTCCTCTCACCAACCCCTCGCTGCCCTCTCAGTCCTGGTTGTTTTCACAACCCTGGGCTCCTTTGACTGAGCTATCTCCGGTTCCCCTCACAGACCCCCAGCCTGGCTCCTCTCAGTCCCCGGTTCCCCTCATTGGCCCCTGAATTCCCCTCACCGCCCCTCAGCCCCGGCTCCCCTCAGCGACCCCTCAGTCCCCCGCTCGCCTCGCCGCCCCTCAGCTGCGGCTCCTCTCAGCCCCCGGTTCCCCTCACTTAGCCGCAGTCGCCGGTTCCCCTCAGGCCCCGCTCCTCTCACCAACCCTCGTCTCTCCTCACTAAGCCTCAGTCTCCGGCTACCCTCACAGCCCCCAGCCCCGGTTTCCCTCATGCCCTCGGTCCCTCCGCAGATGGAGCGCGGCCGCTGCGGCCGCCCGCCCATGCCGCTCGTGTACGTGAACAGCTTCGGCTCGCACCGCTGCGGCACCGTGATCCGCTTGGGCCGGGGCTGGCGGCAGAGCCCCGGGCAGAGCCCCCCGGGCCGGGCTGGGGCCCCGAGGGCCGCCCCGGAGCCGCGGAGCGGGCGCAGTCCCGGGCCGGGCGGCAGCGGGAGGAGAGCGGGCAGCGGCGGCGAGGGGAGAGCCGGCAGCCGCCCCAGCAGCGGTACGTGAGAGCCCGGGTTCTCTGAGGGCCGGAGGTGCCTCAGGCGTTGGCTTAATTGTGCCAGGAACAGCAAAACCCGGCAGGGTGATTCTTCCCCTCTTCTGGGCACTGGCGAGGTCATACCTCGATTGCTGTGTCCAGTTCTGGGAAAGAGAGGGAATTAAAAGCTCCCAGAAGCCTGTTGTCTAATGTGTGGGTGGTGTGTAGTTTTGAAATCTGTTTTGTGATGTTTGAGAGACACTCACTTGCCCCATGGTTATAATAGAGTAAAAAAGAAGGGAACAAGCTGCAGGATGTAAGGATTGATACCCTGTAAGGTGACCAGAAATAAGGATCCTTCTGGAATTATAGAGTGGTTTGAGTTGGGAGGGACCTTAAAGATCATCCAGTCCCACCCCCTTCCTAGGGACATTTTGCACCAGACCAGGCTGTTCAGAGCTCCATCCAACCTGTCCTGGCACTTCCAGGGATGGGGCAGCCACAGCTTCTCCGAACAACCTGTGCCAGTGATCAACATCTTCCTTAGGAACATATTCTAAGTACTCAAAAAATGCTTTCTAAACTCTTTCTAGGTGACCCTCGAGAGGCTAAGGCTGACACCTTTGACTTTCCCATCCCTTCAAGAAACGTTGATAAAGTCATTAAACGAAAGAAGAAAAAGGTATAAAGTGTGGCAGCTCAATTAGCTGCCTTGGCATTTGAGAAAGCTGCTTGTTCTCTGTGTGTGAGAGCAGGAGGGAGATTAAAAGATGGAATTGGTAGCCTGTTACTGAAAGCCTTACTTACAGAAAAGAAAAAATGGTATTATCTTCCCTCTCTGGAGGCTTTAAAATTCTGGCTCTTATTCAATAAAGCACTTAAGTGTGTGCTTACCTTGAAAAATGAGAGTATGCTGTTGACTTAAAAAGCCTGTACTGAAATGCTTTGCTGGATTGGGGCCAGGGTGCAGCACACCTTGGGGTGAAACCCAGCAGGAAAAAGATCTGCAGCTCCTCTTCCTCTCATGTTTTAAACAACGAAATCCCACAGGTTACAAATAAGTGAAGGCAGGAACCTGAGCTATTAACACCATCCTTGGAGCAATGCAGAATTACTTTCTGCTTCACAAATGTGTTTCTGTTCCTGTTCAGTAGTTCGACAAATGCCTAAAATTTTAAGAGGAACATTTGTTAAGCAGTAACTCATTATGAGATTCTGTAATGTGTGAAGTACAAGTAATCAGCTGGACTAGAACAGAGCCATGTCGTAGATACTTGATTTAAAAACAGCAAAATGTTACCAACTGCAGAGGAACAGCTAATAACATCCTGGAATATGGCTCTCCTGGTGCATTGAATAGTCTTCAATAACAATGAGGAATATATAGAATGTTTTGGCTATAAATGTCCTCGAGAAAGGAATTATCTTTAATTTAAACAAGTTTCTCAGATGAGGTACAGCAAAAGTCCAAACATCAGCGTGTCAACAGCCATTTCTATTTGTTAGGCCACCTCTGCCTGAATGCTCTTGTCCACAATTCCAATTTAGTATTTTCAATGCACAAGACTGAAACCTGCCCACTATGGCCAGAGCTTTATGCCTCTAAAATAAAGGTTTTCAACATCTATAAAACAAATTAATATGGATTTGATATATGAGATAGGCAAGAGTGTTGCTATTCTGGAATCTGAGTTTGGGCCTCACTTATGCTGCTGCTGAGGGACCACATGGGAAACTTTTTGCTCCTGGAAAACTACACAATCTTTTTTTGTCCCCCATTTTGGATGACTTTGAAGAGAGTTTAATGGTTCTACACACATTTTCATGAGCTTTCTCAAGTCCTGGATAAACACAAGAGTTCTAGGCAAGAAAGGAGGTGGAGATTTCATGTGAAAAATCATGGAGGAATTTATGTTTCTAAATAGAGGTGATTCTTCCATGTATCCCACATTCTTTCTTCCCTTCTTTCCCAGTCCTCAACAGAAAAACCCAGCTGGACTTCATAGTCATTGTGGGGAGTTCAAAGTTCTGCCCTATAGATGTTTTAATGCAAACTTTTTATATGCTTCACATTTTATCTTTCAGTCCAAAGTCTGGCACAAAGTCTGGAAAGTGATTTCCAAAATGCTTGAGGAAAATGAAAGGTTCAGAAGTCGACTGCTGACCTGCAGGCAGTTTGATGGAGAGGGTAGGAAATGAACTGCTAATGTTTTATTTTACTGGAGAAAACAAATTATTAATACAAGTGAAGATCCCAAGGTTTAAGGTCCATTCAGCTGGGTTTTTTGGGTAGTAGGTTTTACAACTCACAAATGGAATTCATTCCACGCTTTAGGCACTTCCAGCTTTTTTGGAAAAATTCCTTTGTTTCATGGAGGGTCTTGTGTGTGTGTTTTTGGAGGAAGGATGGTGGAAGTGTTTGCTGCAGCCTGATATTAAAGACATGCACGTCAAACATCTGCAAGTTTTTCTGAACATGTGAAATACGTAATTAAACTTATTCACAGATGGGTCCAAGGCAGTAGTTGTATGAATAATAATTCATTTTTTCACGTAGGAAAATAGTGGTTGATTTCATACATACAATAAATAAATTAGATGCTCCCTAAAGGTTGCTGTAACACAATTTAACAAAACCATGGAACATGTTCTCACTCTGTGCCCTGAATGCAGCTCTTTCATTACTGGAAAATGACTTGGGAATTAAAACTGGTGCTCTGCATTCAGCCAATTTCAATTAGAGGCATTGTAGCTGCTGCACAATTTAAGATAATACAGTGTATGCTTTCAAATGGAATTGGAATTTCTGGCTTCACAGTTGGATGAATTATTAGGAAAAAGAATATACTAATCCATGAAGAGCTACCAGGCAAGTTTAAAATGCCACTTTCAACCACAGCAGTTTTTCTTCCTTTGCATTGGTGCTGATGGAAGTTTTCCACATGGGGGCATGTTGGGGTGTATCCCAAAATGTAGGACCATTCCAGGCTGTGTCTTATTTGGTAAAATGTTGGATTAGATTTCCACACACATGGCAAAAAAATACACCCTCAAAAATCTTCTTCATGAGAACAAAAGAAGTGCAATTCTGGTTCAGAAGAGAAATCTCTACCCCAGTGGATGCCATTGAATAGGAGGAGAAATTCCACTGAAATATGCTTTAACAACTTCTGCAATTATTGTGCAAATATTCTGCATTGTGTGCAAAAACACTTCTTCTGTTGGCTTTAAACCCAATTCCTGATTAATTCTGGAATTATGACATGATATTAATTATTCATCATGTGCTATTCATATTCAAGGTTCCATTGGCCTCTGTCATATTTCTGTGCTAAGAAGTTCCAACCTAGTAAACTTCTCCTCCCATGGAAACTGTTCCATGTGCTTTCTGCCGCAGCTGAGATCACTGCAGAAGTGTGTGTGCAAAGCTATTAATGTATATGTTGGACATATATCTGTGTGTAAGACACATCCATGGATGTGTAAGACAGTGAATTAAAAAAAAAATCTTCCTGGATTTGTCTGTTTGACTTCAAGAAAAAGAAGAACAAGTATCGAGGAAAAATGAGGGGAAATCTTTAATAGGTTATTAGATTTCAAGTTATTTTAAGAAAAGAAACCCCCAAATTCTGCTTATATATGATTTCCTGTGTGGATTTGTCATCTTACTCTAATGGCTGCTTTTCTGTTTGTTATGGATCACCATGTGCTGTTTAACCTTGGATTTATGGAAGGGCTTGCCCCCTTTTCAGCCACTCATTTCTTGTAGAAATGAGAGAGAGAGCATTTTCTTTATATGTAATTTCCAGTGCCTTGGAAAACCTCACCAGCCAATCCCTCCTCCTCCCCTCTTACTCTATCCTTAATTGTAATTTTACCCCCTTTCTCAGGAGCTTTAACTGAGAATCTCCTATTAAGTCCTATTTCAGTGAAAACCATCAATTCTAATACCTTCTTTCTAATTAGCAAATTTTGCTCAACATCAAATCTAGGAGATAAGTCTCCTATTGATCTGAATTTTTCATTAATCAGGAAGCAAATGGAATAATTCTAGAAGCTATTTAGATAGAGATCAACAAGTCTGAATAAACTGGGTTCATTTTTATCTTCTTTTTTATTTTCCCTAGATTAATAAATCTAGAAAATTAATGCTGCATTTTATTACCTCTATAAATAGGTTTTTTGAGAGAACAAAAGTCTACTTAAATTTTAATGCTACCTGTTTACTCCTTGGAATGTTGCAATTAAGATTAGATTCCATGTGACTGCAAATGATGATTTTCCTTCTCCTGCAGGCTCTGACAGGATGCAGAGGTCACAGAATGGGGCATACCTGGACAGGGTATGTAGGCAGTCTATTAAAGGCCAAAAAACCCCTAAAATATTAAATTATTAATATTAACAATATGCACTGATCTTGTTTAATGTGTTATTATAAGTGCCAGTTATATTCTAAAGTATTACTGACACTGAGCTCCAATATTTTCAAGATTTCAGATTTGGGGCCAGAGCAGCTCCATCCTCCCAGGGAGGGCTCTGTGCTTTGCCAAGGCAGAGGGAGGTTTTTTGCCTTCTTCTTGAGCTCAATCCTTCCCTGGTGGTCTAAAGTTCAATCTGCAGAATGTGAACAGTCTTCATTTGCCCCACTTCTATAGAGACTTTTTTTTACTATTAATGGGAATGTACCAACTCACTTTTATCACTTTTTTCCTCTAGGATGAGTCCATCTTTGGCTGGGTGTAGCAAGGAAGTGAAGGAAGATTCATCCCCAAAGGAAATATAAACAAAGTGAAAGCTTTTCTTTTGATCTAGTTCTTCCTGGAGTCAGTGCAAGTCTGCAAAGTGACTTCAGGGAACACAGGTTCTCTGTTGTTTGCTTGGTGTTTGTGCTTCTGCTGTTTAAGGGGTTTGTTTTTACAGTGGCTTAAACAGCTCTGTTGCAAGATATTTATCTCAAGCCATTAAGTCTAGTGTTTCACTGAGCTATTAGTTTTAGAAAGCTTTTTAATGAGCATAATATTGTGACAGTTTTCTTGCAAAAGAAGAGATACACATTTACTGTTGTCTCTGTATTTATATCTTTTATTTTTGTAGCTTGTCAGAACAATAAACACAAATTCAGGAAGGCAGAACTCCACACAAGACATAAAGCCCACTTTCCTTTTTTCCTGGTTTGCATAAATTTGTCTTTATGATATTAAAATATTACACAATAACCCTCTCTGTTCTTTCATCCATTTATACATGAATCTCAGCAAGTATTTGGAATATGAAACCAGGTGGTTGTTTTCTCTCTCTGTTCATCCTGAGGCACATAATGGTACCATCACAATCAGGAGGTGTTGTTTATCTACCTGACTTCAATAACACAATATAATTTTCTTCTGTTCTGCAGCTTAATACTTGAACCCTTGATTGACTGTTAAAGCCTTTTAAGCCAGCAAATTGTGTAAATGGAACATGAAAACTGCATAAAAATAGTTCTGTATATGGGGTTCATCTCGGGAGTAAAACATTCACCTGTCACAGCGAGACCTCCTTGCTTTCAATAAAAGGATTGTTTTCTCCTGCCATAATGTCTTGGTGTTTGCAGACATAATGACTGCAGTGTCAGAGTGTTGAGCTTTAATAACATGCTGGTGATGGTGTCATTAGGCAGCAAAGCACTTGGAAAGGTTTCATCTCTGTTTTCTTCATGGTAAAACTGCAAGTGTGGCACTGGAATGCACCTTTTCAGGGACAGCTGTGGCAGCAAGGCTCTCTTCTGGTTTGTGGTTGGGTAATAGTCGGATTTTACTTAAAATAGTTGACATTTCAGCTTGGAAAAGGAAATGAGAAGGCAAAGTATTCAATCAAGATGTGATCATTTTTCTGGCAGAACAAAAATGTCATAGTTCTTTGGTATTTTCAAACACATGTTTAGAGTCACACATGGGATTTGGGGGGGGCGGGTGTTGAGGTTTTTTTTACTAAATGAGATGATCTCCCTGTCCCCACAATTCTATCAATGAAATGTTTGCGTTGGGAATGTTTTGTTTATAATCCTGGTTTGTAAATTGTAGAGTTGTTGCTCTAACTTTTCTTTTCTTGTAAATTGCAGCTGCAGTTGGTGCTTTACTGGCACGGACTTCAGGGGCCCTGGAAACACTTTTCTTCCAGATGCATAATTGCTACTTTAACGGGATAGATGAGGTGCATTAACCTAAATCTCTGCCTGAAGTTTAGCCAACACATTAAGATTCTTTGGATAAATACAGACCTCTGTCTGTGGGGCTGTTTTAAAAGAAATTATAGAAGATAAGTATGGCCTTAAATCATCCCTGTGTACCTCCTTCAGTCTAAAGGTTCTGTGTGGTGATGATGAGATAATTAATTGGTTGGGATCTACTAATCCAGAACTTTCATTTGGCAGTACTTTAAAAGGCTCTTACATTTTTCAAATCACTTTGGGCCAGAACAGCTGTTGCAGTGGGGAAAACCTGCTGATTCAGGTTCAATTTTTGACTTTTTGGGTAAGGAAGTCTGGGTTTCTGCTGCAGTGACCAGACTTCAAAGGTACAGTTGGGAACAAAGGTCATCAGAGCAGTTAAACTGCTGAAAAAAGGGCCTGGAGAAGAGCCCAGCTCAAGCTCTGCAAACCAGACCACCATCCCCATCCACTCAGACCTCTGTGCATTCTTTTTTAATTCATGTGATCATTTAAGTGTAAAATGCAGAAGAAATGTAATTGCAGTGTTGCATTAAAATATCTCCAAGTAAGTAATGTGCTCAACAAGGAGAAAAAGGGTTGGATAAAGATGAAAAACTTCATTGAAACCCTCTTTGTTAAAAGGGGTGGGAAGTAAGTAAGGGACCTTCAGGGCACTGGATCACAGAGCAGAGATTTAGAAAAGAACTGATTCTTTGAAGACTTTAATCTTCACTGCAGAACCAAGAGCAATGTCACACTGTCCTGCTGTGAATCCTGGGCAGCACTGCTTCTCCTTCACATTCTTCAAAATGCAGATCAGTTACCTGAAGTTTTTAATAACAAATCTCCCTTGGAGTGTGAACTGAAGCAGATGTGCAAATACAGAGGTCACACTTTGTCTTTGCTTTGCCCTGCTCTCAGTGCATAATTTACCTTTCTACACAGAACACAAACTCCAGCTTATTCCCAAAGTTTGGCATTTCTTCATCTCAACTCTGTGAACAGTTGCCAGGAGATCTGAGGAGGCTCCTTGTGGTAAGAGGTGGCACGGAACAGCCAGGACACACAGAGCAGCCAAAGGCATTGCTGTGAATTTCTGATATCTGTAAATAATGGTGTCAGACACTTATCTCATGATCCAAAAGCTGGTCTGGATAAGCTCTTTTCCCTGTGTGTCATAAATACAAAAGACTTTGGATGAAGGTAAGCAGTGGAGAGTTAAGCCTTTGGAGATGAACTGGTCCAACTTTAGCTGGAAATAGCACATCCTGACATGTTTTGGTTGAACTTATCCCATTTGAGGAGTTCTTTCCTGGTTCCTGGAGCAGCTCAACCCAGGCAACTCTGCCTTGGAGTTCTCTGTCCAGGGTCTGGGGGCTCAAAACTCCAGCTGGTGGCCTTGGGCTACCACTTCCAAAGGCTGTGGAGCTGAAAGCAGGGAAGAGCTGGGAGCCTGAACTCCACAGTGATTTCCATGGCTGGGAGCACTGAGAGCTGGGCTGAGGCCGGACTGCTGGAGCTTCTGCACTCCCTGCCATGGAGCTGTGGCTCTGGGCAGCCTGCCCAGAGTGTCCTCAGCACCCTCTGCACAGGAGCCAGGGAGCTTTGGGAGCTCCCTCAGCTGCTGTGTGCTGCTGTTAGGGATGATGTCACCGATCAGCTGTAGCCTTGGGAACTTGGGAATGGTGTTTTGATGTTTGTGAAGTGACCCTTCTGGGAATTTCCAGTTTGTGGCCATTTTCAAAAGGGTTTGTTTCCTGCTTGATTTGGCCCAAAGCCACCAGTTGAGATAAAACCTCATTTCCTGCAGGCTGGAGGCTTGGCTTGCCCAGCAGCTCCTCTGCTCATGCCCCATCTGCTCTGGAGCTGGGATGAATCAGATTCCTGTGTCCCACCAGCTGAGGCTCTGCTGAGACCCCATGGCCTCTGAGGTTATCATAACTTGGCAATTACAACGTAATCAATCACCAAGGTTAATAACATTTCACTGCTGATTCCTTCCATTAAAGGATTTCAGCTCAGAAGCAAAACCTGAGAGCAGGATGTGGAGTTTCCAACATGGTTTGATTTTGGGAAAGTAGAAGGTGACCTTTGTCTTCACTGAACATTTACAGTCAGTAAATGTCTTTGTCTTTAGGGCCCTCCCTGGTAGTCAATGTTCATGTTTTAACTTCAAAGCTTCTAATACAATTTTGCATGGACTCTGACTAAGGAATAGCCTTCAGCAGGCAGCTGAATTGTAGTTTTTCTTTGGGAGGTGGAAGTGACTGAAAGCAAATTTTGGGCATATATGACATTTTGCCTGTGCAGTAGGCCCTTAAATATAAAGCAAAACAGAACTTTTGATTTATTGCTCTTGTAAATAACTCTCAGTGACATGGGCAGGTTTGTTATTATGTCTCTTTTCATTGCATAAGCACTTATATAACTCTGATGGCTGGAATTTGCATAATAACCAAAGCAGCCATGGGTGGGTTTAACTTCATGGGCTTTCCAGCAAACTGAAGCAGCAGGAGAACCTATGGTTTAGGAGGAATTTTTCTTTAGGAGGAAAAGAGCAAGTTTTATTGAAGTATATTAAGCCACAGTGGATTTTTAATAAATATTCACTGGAAGTTTCTCACTCGTTAGTGATGGCATCAGGACCCTCTGATCTGAGGCAGAAAAATTCACATTTGAAAGCTTCAGCCTAGAGAAAATTAATGTGGATAGCTGCAGTTTCATTTTATTGGGGGAAAGTTATGAAGGCCCCTAAGGGAAAAAGGAATATGCCTTGATCCAGGGAGGTGATCACCTCCTGGAAGATGCTGAGTGCTTTGACCTCCCAGTGACTGTGGCACCTATTTTATCTGTCTCTTGTGCTGAATATGTAGAGCAGATTAAGAGAGGATCTCTTCTTTTCTCTCTAAATTTGGACTCCACATTTGTGTCTCACCCGAGGCGCTCAGCTGAGCTGTGGATGTTGCTGGGCTGTGAACAAATCTGATGTGTGTCATCTCCCAGGGGTCATGGCAGGATCCCCCCATGCTGGGAATGTGTGAGATTTATTGCACTCCTGGCAGTCCTGCTTGAGGAGGAACACAGGCAGATTGAAAGAGCTGTGCAGGAAGGCTCAGGATGGCAGTGACGAATGTTCCCTCTCCTCCAGAATCTTTGTAATCTCCTGGATTTTGAAATTAATAATAAACTATCATGGCTTTTAGTTTTTTCCCCTGTTATGTAGGATTGTTTTCTGGTTCCTACTGTGTGTGACAGGAAGTCAGTGGTGCTGGTGGAACTCTGTGGAACAGATGAACTCCTCACAGCAGTGACTACGAGTGGTTAAACCCAGCTCAGAAGAGATGTGGTCCCTTTTTACACGTCCTTGTATTTAAATTCCTTCACCTACAGAAAGGGTAAAAAATGTTGAGTATGATGCTAAGCTGTCTGTGATCTCCCAAGGAGAAGAATACTGTACTGGTTTTCACTGCTCTATTGGACTAATTTTGACATGAACTCAAGTGAAAGTTTGAGAAACAAACACAATCTTTTGGTAGAACAGTCTGAGGTGGATGATGTTACTCCTAGGAATGCCCTGTCATGACTGTTGTGACTTTCTGAAAATTTGTCTTCACTCAGTGCCTTTAAGTTTTGTAGTTTCTCTTCTTAGTAACCTCTACTTCCCGTTCACATATTTTCCAGTGCTTTCATTGAAAGGCTGGTCCCAGATTTTCAATATATGAAACCAGATAAAATATTGTTCCTTATACTAATGAGCAGGAACGTTATTGAGAAAAATGCTTGGTGTGCAGGAAATGTATTTTATGAAGTGAGACAATAAGTGTTTCATAGATCAAGGAGCAAGTGAGTAGAATAATATTCATTAACATTGAAGAGAAGTTAATTTATGTGTTCAGGCTTGAAGTGGGGAGAGGCCAAACTGTGCTGTGACTGATGTTTTGTTTACAAGCTGCAATGAAATGAAATGTTTATACCCAAGCTGTGTTACCCTCCTTTGTTCCTGGGCTCAGCCTCACTTGGGCTTCACCTTGGGCTTCAGGGGAATCTCAGCTCTGGCACCTGGAGCATCTCCTTCCCCTCATCCTGGGTCTGCAGAGCTGTTCCTCTCACACATTCTCACTCCTCTCTCCTGCCTGCAGCTGTGCCATTCTGCCCCCATTCTTAAATCTGTTTTCCAGAGGTGTTACCCTTGGACCCGCTCTGTGGGACATGGGGGAAGCTTCCAGCAGCTTCTCACAGAAGCCACCCCTGCAGCCCCCCTGCCACACAAACCCACAAAGCCAGAGCATTAATAATTGTGGGAGACTTATGAAAGGAATAAAGAGAGGCATATATTTTTGTTGACAGAAGAAATATATTGTTTATTCCTCTGGAGTCTCCTGTTGCTCATATTGCTGCCGTGTCTTATTGCCTGTCACTGAGCTGTGCTGTGTGGGCGGAAATGTCAGGCTCTGAATTGGCTCTGTAAGAAAATCTGTGTGTTACTCTGATTTCTCATACTCACTTGGGCTTGCTTTAATGTTGTCCCTACAGAATGTTCACTTTTAGCATCTTGCTGGCAACTTCAGACATCTATTTCTGCCATGAAGCATCCTGCTAAGTAAATTTACTCCTGGTAGTGTCTTTGTTTGTTTGTTTGTTTCTGAGAGAGAGATTTTGCAAAAAAGTATTTTCAAACTGAAATGGGTCACACTGACCTGAAGTAGTCCCAGTGCTGGTTCAGTCTTGTGGAGGAAATGGAATTTACTGGATGTAATTCCAAGGGAGGCTTTGGAGATCTCTCTGCTCATCTCCCTCCACCACTGCCAATATTTTCAGATGGTGCCCGTGAAAAAGGTTGCTTAAAATGTGCTTCCAGCCTGAAAAGTCAAAAGCTACAAGCAGCATCTGCTCATTTTTCACAGGTTCTTGCTGCTGGCACTCAGAAGTAGAAGGCTTTTGGGGGAAACGTGGATCCTGGTGCCAGTGCTGGAGTGCTGGCCATGCTGAGCTGGGTTCTCTGGGTCACATGGAATATCTCCAGCAGAGCTGAGCTCTGGTTTTAGTTACCAGGAGATTTGCAGCTACAGGAAAGGTGTTTTACAGTGGGAGCAATGCACAAGAAGGAAGGGGATTCCTCTCATTGTCTCTTAGGTTTGTTACCATGAAGAGTATTCAGGCATAACCAAAAAAAGTTAATACATTAAATTCTGTGAGTTCAACTGAGTAGAGGTGTGGAACAAGCAGGTAACCTTATTTGCAATCTTATTTTTTCATGATGCAACCCCAGTTTCCATGGGTTTGCACAGGTGACTCTGGAGATTTCACATGACTGTGTTTGTGAAGTGTTGCTTAAGACCTCTCTGAAGTCAGAGCACCAGCTTAGGTGTCATTACTGTAATTTTTTGGCTAAGCAGGATATTTATTGCCAGTGTTGACGTGGATGAAAATTATTTGGCTTTTAGATCACAGGATGCATTTGAAAGCTATGAAAGACATCACTTTGCATTTCAACAGAGCCCTCAAGTTGGTAATTACCAGATAAAGGTGGAAAACTCCATTTTCATGGAGTTGCAATGCAATGTTTCCTTTGCATTATTTAATAATATTTCCTATTGCCTCCATTAAAAAGAGCCATTTTGCTGACAGAGGAGCTAGACCAGCTCAAATCCATGTGTTCAATGGGAGGTAAGTATACATCTGTTAATCTCTGTGGATGGTGAAATCACTTCAGATCATATAATACTGGAATTTGGGGAGAGTTGCTGTAATTGCACTGCCTTGGTTGGAGCATCTGCCCCTCTGGGAGAGGCTGATGGAGCTGGGATTGCTCAGGCTGGAGAAGCCTCTTCTCAGCTGTGCCCAGTGACAGCAAAAGGGACAAAGGGCCCAGACTGAAACACAGGAAATTTCATTTAAATATGAGAAAATCTACTTTACTGTACGGGTGACTAAACACTGGAACAGGTGGGACCAGGCTTCTAGCATCATTTGAAATGTGTGTGCTCTTGGGTTTCTTACAGCCTTCACATTTTGAAGCTCCTGATGATCATCCTGGGCCACAACAGCACAGGGACAGAGAAAAGGACTTTGCAGGTGTATAACTTACTGCAACTCTGCACAGATCCTATCCAGGTGGGCATGGATGGCTGACTGCTGGTTTTACTGCAATATTTAACCATTATATTGTAGTAATTTCATCAGTAATCCTTAGTGAATGTTTTTTCATGTGCTTCCTCAGACCTATACAGCCTAAATCCTACTCTTTCCCTATCTGTGGGATGCAGCCTGCCAGCTTTCTTTGTCGGCATCTCTCCCTGGTCTGCTCTGCAGCAGCCTGGAGTTGTAACTTCAGTGGAAATCTTGTTCAGTCTTGAGCTGAACACACCTCTGATGGATCAGATCTAAGGGGATCCCTGCTTAAGAAATCGTTCCTGAATTTCCTGAATGTGAACTCCCCAAACCTTCTGATGTGATTGATTTTTTTTCCCCAGATATTCTGAGAACATCAAAAAACTACCTGCCAAAAACTTGTGACACTCCAAGAAAAGTTGTTCAAGGTTAAGTTGTATCTGTGGCATAACTTTATTTTTAAACCCAGAAAAAAAACTCTTGGGTGAAATTTGCTGTAGAAGTTTGGCCTGATCCAGAAATGTGATAGAGAAAATTCCAACCCAAGCATGAAAAACTGGTGAAACTGTTGGAAACAGGATCTTTAATGGGCCGTGTAAGGTGATGTTAGTAGCAGGTAGTTTTAGCTGCCCTTCTCTCCTTCCTCTCAGCTCTTCCCTCTATACTGTGAACAAGCTCTACCACTGCAGCCAGCACTTCCCCTCACTCTGCCAAAATACAGCTTTAAATGAGTTTTCACAAGTCAATTCCAAAAGGCTTTATTATGGAAACAGTTCACGCCTTCAAGGAGTATATTTAGGTCTCGTGAAAAATGCCAAGTTGTGAGCTCTGGAGGCAAATTCTAAATTTATAAACAAATCAGGCTGAAGTCATCCCAAAGTATCCTGTGTCTCCAAGAGGAGTGCTCAGCCTCCCACTGCAGGAGGTGGTGGTTGTGGTGCTGTCCTGCCATCCCAGCATTTGAGAATCACACAACCCCCAAAGCTGGAAAAGACCTCCAAGATCATTGAGTCAATCAATCCACCACTGCCAGGTCCACTGTTAAACTGTAAATGCCACATCAAATAGTTTTTTAACACCTCCAGGGGTGATGATTCCACCCTGCCCTGAGCAGCCCCTCCTTGGCCACCCTTTCAGTGAAGAAATTCTTCCTAACATCCCATCTAAACCTGCCTTGGTTCAACTGAGGCTGTTTCCTCTTGTCCTTGTTGGCTGGGAGAAGTGGCTGACCCCCAGCTGGCTCCAAGCTCCTGTCAGGTGTTGAGTGGGCACTGGGGAGAGTGCCTGAGGGCCAGGAGGCTGAAAAAGGGATTGGGAAACCTTCCCTAAGGGGACAAAGTAAGAAAATTAAGGATGTTCAGCCTGGTTGTGTGGAGACCCCACAGCACCTTCCAGTGTCTGAAGGGGCTGCAAGGAAGAAGGAGAGGGATTCTGCCTCAGGAACTGGAGTGACAGGACAAGGGGGAATGGCTTCACACTGAAAGGGGAAATTTAGGTTCGGATATTGGGAAGGAATTGTTCCCTGTGAGGGTGGGCAGGCCTGGCACAGGGTGCCCAGAGCAGCTGGGGCTGCCCCTGGATCCTGGCAGTGCCCAAGGCCAGGCTGGATAGGGCTCAGAGCACCTGGCACAGTGGAAGATGTCCTGCCATGGCAGAGGGGGAACCAGGTGATCTTTAAGGTCCCTTCCAAGCCAAACCATTCCACAATCCCGTGTCATTGTGTGACACCCACACACAATGGGGGGACACAGCCCCACTGTGAGGGACACAGCGCTCAACACCACCGAGGGCCAGGCGCTGACAGCAGCCTCCTGTCGCCGTGAATCCGCCCAGATCCCCTCCGCGGCGCTGCCCGTGCCCGGGCGGTGCCGTGCAAGTGCCGCGGGTGGCGGTGTCCCCTCCCCGGCCATGGCGACACGGCCGCTCCCTCAGCCGCGCGCGGCCTGCAGGGGGCGCCGTGCCCGCGGCGCGCGGCGGCGCGGCCGCCAGGGGGCGCGCGGGGCCGCGGCGGCGCTGAGGGCGGGGGGGGCCGTGGGGGGGGGGGGGGGGGGGGGAAGGAGCCGCCGCCCCGCCCGCCTCAGTCACCGGCGGAGCCGCAGCGAGCGCAGCGCTGTCCCTTCAGCACCGCTCCCCCCGCGGACACCGCGGGCTCCACTCCGGCCCCGCCGCCGCCTCTCGCCGCCTGCTTGGCAGTAAGTAACGCAGCCGCGCCCGCAGAACCCCCGCCCTGACCGCCGGCTCCCGGGGAGCCGGGATGGGGGACCCCCGAGCGCTCCGGGATGTGCAGCGGAGGGGGTTCTGAGCCCTCGAGGGGGCTGCAAAAATGGGAGAGGGGTAACAAAACCCTCCTGGGGTCGGTGGGAGACGCGCCGTGTCCCCGTGTCCCGCTGCGTGTCCGCGGTGGTGGCGCTCCCGGTGATGCTGGTGACATTCCCGGTGATGCTGGTGACATTCCCGGTGATGCTGGTGGCTCTCCTGCCAGCACTGGTGATACTCCCGGTGGTACTGGTGACATTCCCGGTGATGCTGGTGACATTCCCGGTGATGCTGGTGGCTCTCCTGCCAGCACTGGTGATACTCCCGGTAGTGCTCGTGGCTCTCCCGGTGGTGCTGCTGTCATTCCCGGTGGTGCTGGTGTCATTCCCGGTGGTGCTGGTGACATTCCCAGTCGTGTTGGTGGCATTCCCACCAGTGCCGGTGGCTCTCCCGGCGCTTTGGGATCCGCCGTGTTTGGGCTGACAGCGAGGGGTTTAAAAGCTGTTTGTGGGGTTTAGAGGCTGTTTCTGGGATTTAAAGGCTGTTTGTGGGGTTTAGAGGCTGTTTGTGGGATTTGAAGGCTTTTTGGGGGGTTTAGAGGGTGTTTGTGGGGTGTCTGTAAGGCAAACGCTTTGGTGTAGTGAAGTGACATTCCCTGAAAGCCAGGCACCGACACCTGAACCCAAAGCGAGCAGGGCAAGGCAGAATTGTCCCCTTCCCCCTGCCCCGGTGACATTGCTCGTCTCCCCCGGTTTCAGGTCTGGAAAGCCGGCTGCAAGGATGGTGAAGCTGGGGAGTAATTTGAACGACAAGAACAACAAACAACCATCCAACGAAGATGGTTTTCAGACAGTTCCTTTGATCACGCCTTTGGAAGTAAATCACCTGCAGTTCCCGGCTCCGGAAAAGGTAAAAGAAAATCAGAATGTGCTCCTGCATGGCTGCGCACACGGACGTGCCCCTTGGTTGTCCCTGGGCTCTGGTGATGGGAATTGTGGCACATTTATTCAATAAATAAACGGGTTATCTTTCACTGTGTGTTTATCTGTTTTAACATGGCAAATAAGCACGCAGCAGTCTCCCAGTGCCCTCTCTCCTCAAAAAACAACCCCAAATATTCCTAAATACAACTGAAAAAAAAGCTTGGTGTGTTTCTCTTACAAGAGCTGGGGAAACTGAGGAGCAGTGTGCAATATGTTATTATCAGTAAGATTAATGGCCTGCTTTGAGAGGCGGTAATGTGATAACTCTGCCGAAATAAGCAGCTGTTTTAATTATCTCAGTTAAGCTCCGTTGTCTTCTCTGTGGCTTTGCAAAGCTGATTTGGGCACTGAGGATGCTGATTTCTCTGGGGACAGTGGCTGAGCTCCTGGGGGACAGCCCAGGGACTCGTTTGGCCCCGGGCAGGGGACATTGTTCTCCCCTGCCCTCTCAAGTCTCTCACACCTGAATGCAGCACTAAACTCCCAGGAATGTGCGATTGGCTGCGGGTTGTGTTGGGATTTTTTGGCTGCAGCGTGAACTAGGAAATCTTTTGTCTACATCCCTGTGGGGATGATGCATATCAGTGTAACCTGGTGAGGACATGATGAGACTGTAAAAATCCGTATTCCCCAACAGCCCTCACCAAAACAAAGCCTGTCTGCAATGTAGTTCCCAGATACCACAGAGGTGGAGCCAGCCCACCCCAAAGTACAGACAGAATGATTAGATCTCGCAGGATAATGGAATAACAGCAAAATTAACACTGATGGTTATTGAACATATATCCTGCTTTTACCGTGGTACAAAATGAATTTTCCCTAAATACATTAGGAGAACATGGTGATGAATGTGATGAACCTGTCTAGGTAGACAAACCGTGTTTATTTTAGGATATGGCTGAGTCAACTGCCTTGACATCCTGGGAGCCAGAGCTGTGCCAGACAAAGGAACTGGTTCCATTCTCATGGCAATCAGGAGCAACTTGGCTGCATTCACAACAGTTAGACTTCTATAAATTGTTGTGAAACAGAGGCTAAATCACCCTTATCTGTGACTCTGATCAATAAGATTAAGCAAAATAATTCGGGCATATTTGTCATAAATGTCTGAAAAGTTTAGGGGAACCGTAGGTGTGTAAAAGTCGCTCCCTTGATGCCAATACAAAGAGCTCGTGAGATCACCCAGTGTCACATGGCAATGTGGAATTTAAATGACTTGTGGAGCAGGTGAGACATGGATTACCCAACAAAGATCTTTCCAAGCTGATCGAGTGGTAACGAGTGTTCCATTTGCCTGTTGGTGAGCAAACACTGGCTTGGATCGGCGTGGTGTGATTCCTTGCTGATTTTTCCTGTTTAAACATGCCCACATCAATAATTCACGTGTTGTTAGGTTACATTACCTTCATTAGCATATATTACTGCCAATGCATCTACCAACATCCATATTTTTCTTTGCTGGAAGTGTGGGATGTATCTCCGGGCGTGCTGAGCGTGATTCAGAACTCATTAGAGTCAGAGCTATTGATTTCTGCAGGCTGTGGTTCATCTCCTCCGTGCAGCAGGCCCGCAGTTAACGGGCTGGAAATCCCTTCACCAGGAGGAGAGGTTATTTATGATAAAAGCAAAATAATTCACGACCTGTTTCCTTTGCTCTCTGTAGAAAGGGTTCTGGTGGGGTGAGTTCACCCCGGGGCAGAGGGGCTGTTTAAAGAGCTGCTAATAAGGAGCTGAGCCTCAGGTGAAAAGCTTGGGCAGAGGTTAAGTGAGAGGGGCAAATTGTAGCTTTGTTCTTGAGAAAGCAAAGCTGCTGCTGAATTCAGGCAGGCTGTCCCCTTGAGGAGGAGTGGACATGGATTTCAAGTCTTTCAGGGTATATTCTTGTTTGGACTTGCCTTGCTGTCAGGAGACTGGGTTGAGAAAACACCTAAAATTGACTTTTCTCCCAGAGCAGTTGATTTTTAGCCCGGGAGAATGAGATCATGAGGCTTCCTGTGCCTGGTGCAGGGGATGCTGCAGGAGCCAGCAGCGCCCGACGAGCCACGGTGTCGGCTGTGAGGGAACAGGTCCTGTTTCACCTGTGAGGGACAGCTCCAGTGTCGGCTGTGAGGGACAGCTCCGGTGTCACCTGTGAGGGACAGCTCCGGTGCAGCCTGTGAGGGACGGCTCCGGTGTCACCTGTGAGGGACAGCTCCGGTGTCACCTGTGAGGGACAGCTCCGGTGCAGCCTGTGAGGGACAGCTCCCGTGTCGGCTGTGAGGGACAGCTCCTGTGTCACCTGTGAGGGACAGCTCCAGTACCGGCTGTGAGGGACAGCTCCTGTGTCACCTGTGAGGGACAGCTCCGGTACCGCCTGTGAGGGACAGCTCCAGTGTCGGCTGTGAGGGACAGCTCCTGTGTCACCTGTGAGGGACAGCTCCGGTACCGCCTGTGAGGGACAGCTCCGGTGCCGCCTGTGAGGGACAGCTCCTGTGTCACCTGTGAGGGACAGCTCCGGTACCGCCTGTGAGGGACAGCTCCAGTGTCGGCTGTGAGGGACAGCTCCTGTGTCACCTGTGAGGGACAGCTCCGGTACTGCCTTTGAGGGACAGCTCCGGTACTGCCTTTGAGGGACAGCTCCGCGGGGCTCTCCAGCCTCGGGGCTTTCCTGCGATCCACAGGGAGGCAATGCTGCCGGCCAGCTCCTGCATCGCATCCTCGGCACTCCACAGACAGCGTGCATTGTCCTGGCAGCCCCTCTAACTGAAAACTAAAAAAAAAAAAAAAAAAAGAAAAAAAAAAAAATCCAACCCTACTAAGTATTCCCCTTTCTGGGCTTCTCTTCGCTGTCAGAAGGGATTTTCATTTAGGAAACTGAGCTTTTGACCTGCATCTAACCCTGGGGTCAGGGCAATCCAGGGGACATTAAAACCAGGGCAGGGAGGTTTGGGTGCAGCTCAGGGCTCTGTCTAGAGGAGGAGCAGTAACAGCTTTGGACAGTGATCCTGGAGTGTACAAGGCTTGTGCTGGACAGCTCAGCTGCTGTTCTTACAATGACACCTTCACCTGGTGTGTATTTGCAAGTTCTGTTCCTTTATAGGCTTTTTGTTTCAGTTGAGTCTTAGATAGGTGCATGCAAGTTGAAGAACATCAAATCTGTTGTTTGCTAAAAGCACCCCACAAAGCCTGTGGAATCTACAGACTGAAAACTGTGCTTTAAGAGCCTTGAATTCCTGATTTTTTTCTTTATTTTAAGGACGTTTTGTAGCTGAATCACTTTAAGAGTCACTCAAAGTGACTCTCAGCATTAACCTATGTGGGTGTCTCACCAGAGCTTCCATCATCTCTTGCCAAGTGTTTTTTATGTCTGGTTCCTCTGTCACAGAAAGAATATGGACATAGACTATAAAAATGAGGCTTTTAGTGATGTGATGTAAAGCCTGAAGTCCAGCTCTTTTGAGATAGTTCCTTGAAAAAATCATATGGGGGTGAGAAAGGAAAACTCTTAAAGGTGTGCTTAGATTTCCTGTCTGTCCTTTTGGGGGTGCTTTCCTAACAGGCTTGTTCTCCAAAGCACTGAGAGCTTACCAGCTCCCTCTGACTTCCACCTTGCTGCTGCTGGAAAAATGCAGGCAGGATTTCAGGAGGCTTCAATTTGGCAACCCTTCTTTTTTTAAATTGCAAGCCACTGGAATGTCTTCTTCCTTCTCCCCCCAAAGGAGGATGTCCCCTCCTCGTGCTGCTCCTCCTGCAGCATCAGCATTCTCATCCTTCTGTCAGCACTTGCGTGGCTGCAGGGAGACAAACAGACCCAGGACAGGAATTGTCCCCCTAAGGTGCTCAGCCTGCTGTGTATTTATATTTATTGACAATCTTCAAGCATTTCCCTTGTCCCCTGTTCCCTTGCTGGAGCAGAAAGTGAAGTCAGGTGCTCCTAAATCATTTTTGCATGGCCTTTGTGGTGAGATCCATCCATGTAACAGCAATAACAGCCCCATCAACAATGACAAGCCCTTGACCTGGCTTTTTATGTCTCTGAATTTCATTTCATCTGATTCAAAAAAAAGAACAAAAACAAAAAAACAACAGAAGTCTTTTATCTTTTAGGACCAAAGGGAAAAAGAGGAGCTGTTACCTTGTTTTCCAAGGCATAGACAAACAGCTTGAGCTGTGATTGTATCCTGGCAGTGATAATGCTGAAAGATGTGCAGCTTTTCAGGGACCATTCTGTTCACTGAAATGTGAAATGAAACCAACAACTGGGGACCCTTTGGTCTCTTGGCTCGTGTCAGTGTAATCCATCAGGAAATACCTCTGCTCTGGCAGTAAAATCCTAATTTTACATAACACAAAAGTGCATGAAAGCTCTTGTCAGGCTGTAAAAAACATGCGGCACCTCTTTTGTGGTGGAGGCTGCAGAAGGCTTATCATGTGGTCCATTGTTCTTTATTTTGAATGCATCAGGAGGTTCGAGAATTAATTTCTCTAGTGGCAAATTCCTGCCACAAGCCTGGGAAAACAAAAAAAATAGATGTAACAGCTCTCTTCAAATGCTTTTCCCACCCTGTGCTCCTGCCCCTGGCCACATCCCTCTCTGAGTGGCTGAGGCCATTCATTTACACAGCCTGCCTGGAGATCAGGAGGGTCCCTGGTGTTCACAGCCTGTCCCTGCTGGTTTAACAGAAAATAACGTTTGGTCCTGGCCAGCTGAGCAGGAATAATTCAGAGTAGCTGGATGAGTGCTCCTGTACCTCGGGGACAGCTCGGAGCTCTGGGTAGCGGTGTCAGCCTGCCCTCTGTGCAGCCTGAGGGCACGAGCTGCCAGGGCAGCGTGGGGCTGCTTTTGGGGAGCTGCTGCTCGTGCTGGGGCTGCAGGCAGCTCAGCATTCCCGCCTGAGCATTCCTGGGAAGCTGCGGGAGCTCTGCAGGAGCCGGGGGCAGCTGCTGGGATGGGGCTGGGATAGTGATGAGGCAGGGGGAGGAAAGGAAGGAAGAGGGAGGAGGAGGATGCAAAGGGAAAAATAAGGATAAAACAAAGGAAGGGAATGACAAACGAAAAGGAACAGGCTGTCTTGCCTTTCACCATCCTTTTTTCTCTCCAGTTGGGATACTCTGCCTCATCCCCACAAATTCTGAGCCTTTCCTTGTCCCCCTCCTGCACTGTGAAAATTCCTTTGTCCTCTGGATGTGTATTAGACCTGAGCACCACCCTTGCTCATTAGGCTGTAATAAATTCTTGCAGCATCCCATTTGGGCAGAGCAGCATTTGGGGAACCTCCTTGATGTTGTTTGCACATTTTGGGCAGCCCTGCTCGTGTCCTTGGCAGTTCCTGCTCCTGTTTGGATGTCACTCTGTGCTGGCCTTTCTCTCACACACCAACCCCATCCACAAGGATGCTCACATGGACCAGGAGCGGCTTCCAGCAGCCTCCCATCACCCACAGAATGTGCTGCTGCTGCAGAGCTTCACTCTGAACATCCCAGGATTTGTGTAGCCTCGGCAGAAATCCCCCTCCTTAACTGCTCTGCCATCAGTGCCTGAATTAGGGGCTTTAAAGCTGCCTGGGTTTGTGAGCTCCATTACCTCTCTTAAGCCCAGCTATGTCTGCACTGCAATTCCTGGAGCTGCACCCTGCAGAAACAGCAGGAATGGACTCAGGGAATGGCTCTTGGGCTAGGGAGGCTTGGCTGAGCCTGTTCTTTTTTCCACCATGAAAACCCACTGCTGAGGGTGGAAATGATTTCAGCAAGACTGTCAAAGGAACCCCACATACCAGTTCCTTACTGGTCTGGAAAGGAGAACTGGGCAGGAATCTTGGCTGCTGTAAATCAGGGCAGCTGAAGGGAAATCAGTGGAGCTCTGCTAATTCAGCCTGGCCAATTTGTGGTTGATTCTTTTGTCTGCTTTGCTAAACCCTCTCCTGGATGAACCTACTGAAATCAGTTTTTCTCACCCCACCTCCTGTGGGTTCCTGCTGGTTATGGGCACGCAGAGATTTGTAGGGAGATGTGGCTGAATAAATTCCAAGCCACTTTTGTTCTTGGGGCTGTGCCTTGCCCTTCTCAGCTGCTTTCAGCTCCCAGTGCAGCCTTTGCATTCTGTGCTGCCTTTCACTGGTGATGCCAGGGCTGATTACATTTGCTGTCTTTGTCCTTTTGCGATGTTCCTTATGCCTGGAATATCCTCCTGGCACTGAGTCAGGAGAGCACTTTTTTCCTACTACCCTCTGTGAAACTCATTTCCAGCACAACACCCATTAGATGAGCTGATACAGGGTAAAAAAATAGCAGAGTGCTGACCCTGGCTTTCTCCAGGGACTGTGGATTTGATCCAAGGCATCTTTTTCTTAAAATTTCTCCATTTTTACTTTGTTTGCTGCTTGATATTTCAGGCATTTTATATATTCAAATAATGACTAGGATGCCAATACCTCCATCCCAAATGCCAATTTTAATATCAGCCTTTGGGAAGTCTGCCTGCTGAGCTGTAGATTTGGAAGCATAGCTGCCATTCCTGTAGGATGGGACATAGCCATAACCATTTCAGGAAGCTTTAAATACCTAATTCTCTAAAAATCTGGGAATTTGCAGCATGGGGATTGCCAGGTAATCTGAGATTTGTCCATTTTATCCAGTTTCTTGCAGTAGCCAGGGCAACAGTCCAGAGGAGGTACAGGAGATGCTGCAGGGAGCTGCTCATGCCTATCAATGTTTCATCCTAAGCCTGCAAGGCCAGAGATTGTTTTAAGCCCTGAAACATGATTTTCCCATCTCTTTTCCTCTGTTCTTTTAGTGCTAAGTATTTGAACTTCAGCTGCTGTTGGCAATGTGCACATCTCGTTTGCTCTTTGGAGCTGGGTGAGGATTGTGTGTGCAGGTGCTGGATTCTGGCCACACGAGGGGAGAACCTGCCCCAGTCCCAGCAGGTTCAGTGCCAGCTTTAGGCTGGGGGCACCTTTTGCTGTCACCTGGCCCTGCTGCACCCTGAGGTGCTGAGCTGCTGATGCTTTGTTGGGTGACAAAGGCAAAGGAAACCACGACATTGGTGCCAGTGAGAAGTTGATATTTATTTCCCCTCCTGTTTCTGCAAGGAATGGAGAAAGATGTGGAAAGGAAGGAAGCTGAGCCTCATTTTCATTTTAAAGTCAGCCTGACTAATCCTCCTAGAAATGGGTGGGGGTGTTACAACCATTTTGTGGGACTACAAAGTCCAGCTTTGAACTTGGAGGGAACCTTTCTCCTTGGTAGCAGCAGCACATTTTGTTTATCTCTTCTGTCAATCTGACGGCTACTCTGACTGAGAGACTCTTCATTATTAATAATCCCAGGAAGTAGTATTTTAAATTTTTATGGTTTGTGCTTTGCAGCACCTGAACCACAATATATTACATGCGCTGAGGCAGTGGAGTGGGAATTACAGCAGGGCTGCATGTCCTTTTCCAAATGAATAATTTAAAGTTTTCACAATGCCAGTTATGTTAAATATTATTACTCATTTCTTCAGGGAAAACCATAGAGCTCAAATGCAAATATAAAGTGGCAATAAATGATGTTACATTTAGCCAGTTGGAGACAAGGCTCAGAATTCATATCAGTTCATTTTCTGAAACACTTACTTCATCCCTTTGCTGGAAAATCCTTTTCAAGGTTCCATGCTTAATGGGATATTTTTCAATTTGTCACATTTCACATCTACTCTGCTCCTTCCTTCTCACAGCAAATGCTTTTAATATAGCCCACTTGGTTGGAAGCTTGCTGTCTTTTCCCTTTCAGCAGCCCAAATCCCTGGATTTCCCAGCACTCTCCCACTGTTTACCTTCTCAAGGTTGTCAATGATGGATTTCCTGCTGCTGTAGGCAGACTCTCATCTGTTGTTTCTCACCTCAGCACACCTATAATTTTCCAAAGCATCACTACAGAGAGGGTGCATGGTCCTGCATCCATTAAAGCTGAGGAAAGATTTCCTATTGATCCCAGCCATGGCACTGGCATTAAGCCTGGAATAATAAGAGCATTTAGGTTTGGAACTCAATAAATGTATTAGCAAACAGCATCATTAGGAATCCTGTGTGGAGCAGGGTGATGGATGTGGCTCGTGGTCCTGTTGTGGTGGGGTTTCACAATTCCCAGGCCATTCCCTGCTGGCTGCTCTGAGCTCTTCAGAAGTGTTGGAGGGACTGGAATGAGGAACCAGAAGATCCAAGGTAGAGAACAGAATGTCAAAACCTTTCCAGACATGGAATGTTGCTGCATCTGCTGACCTGGGATGGCTGAAGGGGACAATTCTGCAGAGAGCTGCCATTTTCCATAGGCTGTCTGACTGCCTTCCCACCCCATCATCCTTTGTTAGCCCCTAATCCCAAAAATGTCACATTTATATGGAGAATCTGCTGGAACTGCCATTCTCTCTCACTAATGAAGGTCTGAGAAAACAGTGCATTGTGAGCAGTGAACCAAACCTGGTGTGAACTCCTGACTCAGCCACCAAGTGGGACTCAGCACATTACTGAGTCTCTTTTTTGTCTTTTTTCCCTACTCCTCCATGAGTAATATGGGATGCTGGGGTCGTGCTGTGTGCAGAGCCCCTGAGCAATTGATGAAGAATTCCCCAGGATCCCCAGGCATGTGGGAAGGAGCCTGAAGCCAGCTCGAAGGCCAAAGCCCTTAAATGCACACTTAACTTGAAATATCCGGCTCATCCTGCTGATGTTAATAGGACTACTTGCATGCTTAAGTGCTTTGCTGAATTGGTGGTTAATTAGCTCAAATTCTAAACAAACCTGGTTAAGGAGGAAGCTGCAAGGACTGCAGTGAGGGTTTCCATAATTAGATGTGACTTTTTGCTGGTCCATAACCCTTTTCTCTCTGCTCATATTCTCACAATCTGCAAACCCCATCCAGGAAGCAACTTTAAAGAACAGCTTTATTTTGGGTGTAAAATGAAGAAAGTCCCAGGTAATTTATTGGTGTCCCCTTTACTGCATGTGCAAGAACAGCTCCCTTCCTGCAACTTGAAGGTGCAGTATCTCTGGGAAATGGTGTGAAAACTTTAAGAACAGATCACAGGAGCACGATCATCTGCAGGGAGATTCCCTGAGCTAAATCCATCTGGAAGTTCCCCCTTAGAGCAGCTCTTTTCCAACATCCCAGAGGAGGGAAGGAGGAGGCATTTCCTTCCCTTCAGTTTCCTTGGAATTGCACCTCCCCAGGACCCCAATTTTCCAGTCCCTTTCCCTGACTTCAATCCAGAGCAATTCCCAAGCCAGCACTGCTGCAGAACAGCCAGGAGAGGGGCTGGGCTGGTTCTGGTGCTGTGGGCTGTCACGAAGGGCAGCAGCTCCCAGGAAAGCTGTGAGATGGATGTTCCCGGTTTGCAGGGAGCAGTGGGATCCGGGCTGGCCGCAGCTGCTGGGGGCAGATGCTGATAAACGAGCGCTGATCATTGCCCCCACTGCCGAGTCAGGAGGCTTTTATTACTCCACGTTCAGCAGCAATTTGGGTAGAATTTCTGGAAGATTTCACTGCCAGGATTTTTTTTTTTTTCTCGCTGACAAAATGGAAAAAGAAAGTGGAAAAGGAGTGATGGCAGGGAATGGAGGAAGGCAAATCATTCCCACCCAACTCAAATCAGAAGGCTGGAAAATGAAAACAGAGAAAGAAAAAAATAAAAAGTTAAACATGCAGAAAGGTTTCTTTAGAAGATTGATTATTCCTTTTCTAAATTTGCACTTTTAACTCTGCCAGAGTGGAATCCGTGCTCAGGCTGATTTATTTAATAGCCTGTGGGGGACTGAGCAAGATGGAGCTCTGTTCTTCTCAATGTACACCCCATGCCCTGAGCCAAATTGCATTTTTATCGTTGCTGCCACGATATTGAATGGTCCCCCCCACTGCAGGTTTTCAGCTTTCTGTTTGACCTTTGTCATTTGATTTCTGTGCTCTCCTCTGAAAAGGAGACTTCACTGCCTGCCCTTTCTGCTGCTGAGTAATTCCAGTGGGTGTCTGACAAAGACACTTCTGGAGAGCAGGTTTTTAACTTTTGCCTGCTAAAAGCCCTTTAGCAAAGGTGCTTCTTCCATCTTCTACCAAAGCTTTTTGATCCCTTTGCAAAACACTGCCCAGGGTGACTCTGGCTCTGTGCACACTCATTTCACTGCTGGCACAGTCAGCAAATTGTGTTTCAAGTACCTTCTGATCTGGCTGGGGCCTGAACTTGCTTATTTATTCCCAGATGTGACAGAATTGCTGCAGGACCTGAATCTGATGCCTGGTGAAGGAAGGGCTGTGTGGGTTCATTTTCAGGCTCTGTATCCCTGCAGACAGCATGATTCAACCTTTCCTGCTTATTGGTGCAATGGAACCGTTAAAAAATAGCCATAACAAAATTGGTGTTGATGATGAAGAAAATTAAATTATAGCTAGAAACAAGGAAAGTTTTAATTTGTTGGGGTTTTTTTTTATATTCTGCCTTCACGGTCTTTCATTAAGACCCAGCATTACAGTTTGTGGTAAAGCTCTCATATAAATTTTTTTAATTATCTGCTGCTAAGATTTATACCAAGCAGGAAGCATGAATTTGGGAGAACTGGATATTGTCTGAAAACAGAAAGAGAGCAATTTCCAAACACTGGCTGGCAGGTGCTGCTGGCTGCTGCTCTATAATTTACTGCACTGGGTGCACAAAAGGCCAGGGAGGAGACTGAAGGCTGGCCAGCTGCTCTGGGTGCATTTGCCTCCTCTGCAGGGAGAAAATGAGGTCACTGCTGGTTTGGAGCTCAGAGCTGCCCTGGGCCACTGTGTCCTGGCTGCAGAGGGAGCTTGGCTTTATCGTGCCCTCAGTGTGCTGGGCAGGGTGGGCAAAATGGGCTTTGACTCAACAGCGGGGTCAGAGCAGCGCCAGGGTTCACCCCAAGCTTGTCCCATTGCTCATTTCTCCTCCTCTGTGTTGTATTGTTGTAATTTTTCGTTAATAAGGTATAAAATGGTTAACTGTTTTTTTGTTATAAGGTTTTTTTAAGGCTAAACTATCTAATTAAGAAATGACACAAATTATTTTTTCTTTTAACTCAATGACTAACTATTTGAAGTCCGCAGTGCGGATTTTCTCTCTAATTACAAAATATTAATTAAACTTATGAAGAAGAAGGAATAAGAAGGTAAAGAAGAACAACTTGCCTCCACTCTAAAATTTCTATCTTGTTTCATATATGTCTATCAACTATTTTACAACAGTTTCTAACATATTTTTAACAATTTAAATTATTATATTCTAAAACTTCAAGTTCTATGTTTTTCACCTTGTGGTATTACACACTTCTAATTAACTACACACTTGTAATCTTAGTGTAATCAATCAATTTTGGAAGCTTTTTTTATGTCTTTGTTAAATGTAATGTTTTCTTGGAGTCGGAGTCTGTTCAGTACAGAAAGTTTAAAATTTTTGGTATCTAGAACTCTAACATTTTGTCATCACAAATCCTGAGCTCCCAGCTGCTCACAGAAAGATATTTGTGTGGCTTTTTGTCCCTTCTTCTCACCAAGTATTAATATTGCAAATGCTCCTGTAATAAATACTATTGAGAGGGATTGCTGGAGGATGTAAATATTCATCAGTCTTGAATGATTTGCATTTGAATCCAGAAAATTGGCTTATGGCTCCTCAGTGCTTTTCTCTGGCTCTGATTTCCACATGCATTAAACGCAGGAGGATTAAATACCTGGGGTTCTCTTTGGTGCAAAGCAGACTTTGCTGTCTCCATTTGGAAATAAGCCCTTGATTAGCTGGGAACTCAGCCTTGTGCCTCACTTAATCTATTCCAATCCTTCACCACGGTTTTGTTTCTGACTAAGAGCTTTAGGATCGCTCTTGTCACTCTCATCTGGAGCAGCCTCGCCACTCCTGGGGTTTTTCATTTCCACCAGGCTGCAGCAAAGAATGGAGAGCCCAGAAAGTGGAAGGGTCTTCTGCACTGGTGTAAAGCACCTCATTTTATAAGATTAGCAGGACCTGGATTAATCAGACACAGATCATAGGGGAAAAGCCAAGGTGATAATACAAGATAAATATTGATAATCTGGAGCCTGAATGAATGAGACACCAAATGGCCTAAATTTAAATTGGCTTCAGCAGAACTTGTTTGGACAGAGCTTTTAATTAGTGAGGCTCTTCTTTAAGATGGGCTGTTCTTCTGCCTGTTGAGCATGATATAAAAATTAAATACTCCTAAACAAAAGTGGGTGTCAAACATTTTGCTGTCAGCTATTTTAAGGCTCAGTGTGATAAGCTCACTGTCCTAGTTCTGTATATCTGCTGATTTATCTGCCTCTCTTATTCCTGAGGGGGTGATGCCTTGTGTTCATTTATGGTGCCTGTGTAGGTCCAGGGGATGGTTTATATAGAAAAGCTTTGATAACCACTCAAAAATCTCTGCTGTGGGCAGAGGCCTCAAAAGTGTTGTTATTTTCCAGGTAATTGTGAAAACAAGAACAGAATATCAGCCTGACCAGAAGAACAAAGGAAAACTCAGAGTGCCCAAAATTGCTGAATTCACAGTCAGTTTCACTGATGGGGTAACAGAAAGACTAAAGGTAAGAAATGGTTGTTCTGCTGCCTTCTGGTGCAAATTCCATTCGTTTTAAAATAACTGAATCAAAGTGACAGGGAAGACATAACAAATTTAACACTTCACTCATCACCAGGGTCAAAGAGAGGTTTATCTGCATGAGTGTAAAGAGTTTTTTTAGGACAGGCATGAAAATAACTTCTTAGCTACATCTCAAGTAGAAAATGCTTTTCTTTCCCAAGAAAATGCTGAAAATATATTCCAGCCCAAACTGAAAATAAGCCAAGTTTGAATCCTTTTTCTTCTCAAACACTGGCGTTTAAAAATAATATTTAAAAATCCAAGTGAAGATTGGTTGAAACATTTTGTTTAGCCGTTTAAAATTCCTTTTGTCTCATAGCCAGTCAACCCTTTTCATATTTAAAATACTTTGTTATAATTATTATATTACTGCATATTAAAAACTACTTCAAAATGCATAGGAAAAAAGGTATTAGAGAAGTATCCAAGCATATCCTGTCCTGTAAGCAGTTTTGCTGCACAGGAATTGGAATTTTCTGATGGAAAATGTTTCCTTAGGAAATTTTCAACAGGCTCTACTCAAACATGGAGAGAAACTCATGAATTATTGAGTGCCACCGGTTCCTGTTGACTGCAGCACATTAGAATGGCTCAGTTCCTCCTAAAATTAGACTCCAAATGTGTAGCTGCCAGTTTTTCCTCCCTTTGCACTGGGAAGACCGGGTGCTTTTTCTAAACCACAGAGCATGGCAGTGATAGAAATGGGAGATCTGATTGCTCATTTTCAAAGTCAAGAGGAAATATCAATGATTTCGAGTAGAAAACAGAGAAAGTGAGCAATGCCCAGTGACATTCCTGCTCCTTCCAAAGCATCATTTACTCTTAAGAGTTGTGGGAATAAATGTTTATGGTTCTTGGCTGTTTTATTTTTCCATGGACATCACAGTTTGCTCTAAAATTTCTTACCTGCTGTTGGTACTTACTGAATTCTTCCCTGAGCTCCTTGTGTGTAGTAACTATTTACCACCAGTGGTAACTCTATTGCACCAGAGTAAAGTGAATTAACCACGGTTAAATCCCAGTCTGGGAAGCCACAGGAGACATTTCCAGTGTCCCACACAAATCAGAGCCGGACAGGATGTGCCTGAGAACCAACAGTAAATTGAGAGTCTCCTGGACTGATGTGTTGGCTTTAAATGGCCTTGTTGGAGTTGTAAATGCCGGTGCCTCACTGGGTATTTAACACTCAGCCCTGCAGCCCTGAGGGGTGTGAAAGGCACAGGAAAACCAGGAAAGGTCTGGCTCTGCTATTTTAAAAAAGCACTCAAGGACATCTCCTTGCACACCTATAGCTCGTGGATAAATCCTATTTCATCTGCTCCTTCTACTCAGTATCTTGTTTTTCCTATTCAATTTCCCAACTTGCTGTTAAATTCAAACCTTTCATGCATTTTTCCTCTTCCCATCCTGTTTTTGGTGCAGTTTTCCCATTTCACAGCTTCAGCTGGGAGCCCTGGCAGAGGTGGGAGCTGGGCCTCTTCCTACAGAGCCTGGCAGCATCACAGTTTCATTTTTGAGCTATTTCCTTTCCCTAAAACCCGTATGATTTTCATTCTCTGCTCTTCAATGTCAACTTATTCATCAGGCAGCCTCTGCTCTAATACTGGATAAGACTCTAAGCCTCTCCCTGCCTGCTTTTCATAAGGCTTCCATGTATCCCATTAAATTTGTAGTATTATTTCCTGACAAAATGAGCTGAGATAATAGCTAATATTTATTACCTTTTGTACTTTTTATTGCACCACATTTTTGTCTCAGTGCATATTTTTAGTGAAGTTATTAAAAACCTTGCCCTCTGGTTATAAGCTGCCCTATTATCTGGTACTGATGAAACCATCTTATATTTGTTTTTTTGTAAAAGCAAATCACAGTAAATACTTAACTTTTATGATCTCAGTTTGGCTACATTTTTAAAAGCTTTAAAAAAGATGATATAACTGTGATCATCCTATTCTCTTTTGCCCTTCTGAGGGTGGAAAAGCCCTCCAAGACCATTGAGTCCAAGCTGTGACCAATCCCCACCTTGCCCCCAGCCCAGAGCACCAAGTGCCACCTCCAGCCCTTCCTGGGACACTCCAGGGATGGGGATCCAACCCTCCCTGGGCACTTCCAGTGCCTGAGCACCCTTTCCATGGGGAAATTCCTGCTGTGCCCACCCTGAGCCTGCCCTGGGGCTGGCTGCCTGGGAAAAGAGGCTGCAATTCTGTGGTTTTGTGCTACAGAAGACCAAGACATCTGGAAAAAGTTTTGAGACCACGTGAACCTGCCAGCCAAGTCCACAGATGCCCTTTTCCCTGCCTTTTGGGTATCTTTTATTGAAGAAACTAATGAATTATTAGACAACTTTTTCACATGAACAAGCCCAAGCCAGAATTTAAGCTTATGCTTGCATATTTTTCATCCATGCAGAATAGCTCAGATCTGAGCTCTTTAATTATCATAAAGAAGAGACTGTCCCTAGGCAACGGTTCTTATTTCACACCAGCTCTTCCAGGAATCTGAGCTAGCTCCTGCCTCTTGTCACATCCCCTAATAGATGAGATTATGATTCTCTCCAGCTCAGCACACACTGTCCTGGAAGTTTGACCAATTAGGCTGATTCTTCAGCTGCATGAGTCAGCCCATACCTCCTTTAAAAAACTGTTTAAATAGTTGTGTGTAGATGGGTTACAAAAAAATGATGTTAAAATAACCTTATGGTTGAGCCATCCATACAGAAAAGAAATTTCTTTTCTCATTTTACTCCTCCACAGAGAAGCAAAGAGAACATTTTTCTAAGCTGACAGGCAGTGATTTATAGACCTTGCCTTCTCCAGACTGCTTCTACCTTTGGAGTGTGTTCCTCTAGGAGGTTTTTGAGCTGCAGAGATCTTGTTCTGCAGCAGCTGAGCTTTCCCAGGCTGAGGGGGAAGGGTGGCTGCTGTTTGCCTTTCATTTGCAGTGCTCTGTTCCTGGGCTTTGCCATCCTCTGACAACACTGAGGTGCCTTAGAGAGGGTTTGTAAATGTGGCTCTGGTTCCTCTGTGGGTGACAGCTCCAACCCTCTGCATCTGAGCCTTCCTGCTCCTTCTCACCAGCAATACCCCTTGTACTTTTTTAAAGAACAATCTCTCATATGTGAGTAACCATTCTGCCCTTATTTCTATCAGTACTGACAAGAGATTGAATCCCTTTTGCTTTTTAAGCAGATTCCCCACCAAATGAAGTCTTGTTGCTTCTGGAGAACAGGGTTTCACTGACTCCTTTTCTCTTCCAACCAGCCCAGATAGCCCAGAAATCATCCAGCAGCACTGATTTATTTGGATAGCACCAGAAGAGGTGCTGGAGTGGCCTGCAGAGAATTGGGTGCACACCTGACCTGCTGGCCCCTTACTGGTTTTACACAAACTGGTCTCTTTGTTACACCAGTCTGAGCCCTTCCTCACCACTGCCACAGAACTATTAAATATTTTCAGGAAGCTGATGATTTACTGGCTGTTAGCTGGGTGATAGTTAGCTCCCATAGTTATCTGACTTCTCAAGTCTTCTACAGTTCTTTCCTTTTCATGGATCAGTTTCTTTAAAAAGTTGATGTTTTCAGAGTTGGAATAATTAAACTCAGTACTTGTCTTTAACAGAACAAGTTGGGAGTGGGTGTACGGGGGAGAAGTTGATACATTTAAGATGTTTTTTGCAAGCAGTTTATCTACCTGGAGAAATCATCTGCGAGTATTGATGAAGAATGAGAACTTCATTCTTCTCGCTGCAATTTGGCAAGATGCATTTTCAGAGTCACTGGCTGTGTCATCTGTCCCTGTTGAGTGTGCAATGACAATTATTTCTTATCATTAGATCACCCCTCTCCTCCCTCCACCCTGAAACTGCTCTGGCACAGCAGATCCAGGAACCAGTGGATGTAATTCTTGCCCACACTTTTCATCAGATCCTTAAAATGTAGTGGAACCCATTCAAGTGCTTCTGTTGTTGAAATGCTCATACTGGAACAGTTCTTTTCTTCTGACTTAATGTGAAAGATTTAGAACAAAATCTCTTTGTCTCCAGCCACACCCTACAAAACAGACCGTGATGCAAGAATTGTTCAGGATCAAACCCAAGCCAATACCTGAAATGCTTGGCTCCTAATTTAAAAATATTTTTCTGGGCCAGGGAATAATTTCCTGTTGGTAACAGCTTTGCTAAATGGAAGATGCCCCCAGTGGAAGGTGAGCCATCAAATCCCCATGGAATTCACACTTTGCTGCACACACAGAGCCCCAAATGTGCCATTCCTGCTCCCCCTTCCCAAACTTCCCATCCATGCCATGGATCCTTCAGACTCCTCCTGGGATGTTCTGCTTTCACCTGTAGGCTGTTTCTTTATGCTGGTAGTTCTTCCTCTAACCTGCACAGAAATTCCAGAAAAACAGCTGGGGCTTTTCACTGTACCCACTCACAGGTAAATAAATTTTAAAGTCTCCTTTAATTGCTGAGTTGCCACGGGGCAGGAGTCACTCCTGGTGGAAGGACTCCCTCTGCTTTTCAGCGCTATCAGTGCCAGCGTTACCATGGCAACTGCCACATCCCATCGGTTATCTGAGCTGGGAGTGGCCGTGGAGGATCCCATTTCCCTGCACGGCAGCGGTGCCCGGGGCTGCACACGGGAATTTCTCCCTACACAGGGATTTCTCCCTACACAGGGATTTCTCCCTCCGCTGGGAATCGCTGCCGGGGCTCAGACGCCATTTTCAGGATGCAGGAGAACAAGGGACAAAGCAGAGGAGAAGCAGAGATGTGACAGGCACAGGGAGCAGGCACAGGCACCAGCAGCAGGGCTGGAACCGGGTGTTCCTCTGGAACCTTGCACTCAGAGTGTCGGCAGGAAGGGGCTGATTTGGAGGAATATTCCCTCCTTTGAGAGCTCCCAGCTGTCTCCAGGCCATCTCCTCTCCCTGTGGATGCCGTGGGTGAGTTCCTGCAGGGCTTTCAGGCAGCTCTCAGTGCTCCAAAGTGTTCTCCACACTGTGCTGGATGATGTGAGTGAGGAGCCAAAGCTGCCTCTTTGGAGGCTGAATATTTCCAGTGCATTCAGAAGGTCACAGGTTCTCTTTTCCCAAAAAATCACTGCCCAGCCCTGCCTGGCCTAGATGCAAAGTCTCACCTGTGAGGTTCCAGGCTCTCACTGTGCATGCAAGCAGGTGAGAAATGGTGCTCCTCATCTTTCTGCCTGAGCTCGAAATCCTTCATCTGAGGATTTCTGAGAAGAGGACAGGTCACATCTGTCCCGGTGGCTCTCCCAGGCTGCATGAGGCAGATTGATGGGGCCGTTTGTGATCACCAGTGACAATCAGGAGCTGTGAGCATGAGCTGAGTGGGGATTTGTGGCTCAGCTGCCAGGGAGCAGATCTGTCTGATCACAGCCCCAGGTACTGCTATAAACCCTGCAGGGTTTCCTCTGTCTGGGTAGGAGTCTGGGGGTTTTGTAAGAACTCCCAGCTAATGCCTTAATTGTTTTGTACAGGCAAGGGCCCAAAAATGTCATGTCCATGTCTAAAACACACAAGAAAAATCTATTTTGATTTAACTGGAATGCTCTCTACTGGCTTAGGGACCACTTAACAAAGCAAAGGAAAAACCCCCAAGTAGATTTTATTTTTTTAATAGGAAATGAACCATTCCTTACAGTGCATTCTTGTTTTATGTTCATTTTACACACATAGATACTCTTTTACAAAGTCAGGAAAAACCTCAGCTCTATTTACTTTTGCCATCTGTAAGCACTAACAGAATAATCAGCTGAAAACATTTGTTCAGTCTTGCTTTGGGTTTTTTTCCATTTAATTGATTTTTGGAGAGAAGAAGAAAGTGAATTGCTCTGCAGAAAATCTCTAAAAGTGGAAGTCACAGAGAATATTCATATGCCTGCATTTTTGTGGGGTATACCTGCTGAAAATTCATTCTTCAAACCAGAATATATTGAAGGAAAAAGATTTACAGAGCAGAAACCTCAACTGACTCTTGGCTTTGGAGCAAAATGCTTGAAAATATTTCCATAAGCAACCACACGGAGATACCCCTGGTGCTAATTCCAGGATGTAATTGCAGTTCCCATTGGGCCTGGAGGATTTCTTACACTGCATCTCTGTCTCTAACACCACTCTGCACTTACCTCTGGCACCCCACAGGAAATCTGCGTGTTGGGCAATTTTCCTGTCAGCATTTGAGGTGAAATGAAAAATATTTAATGCTGGTGTGGCCACTGTACCAAAAGAGACCGAGCAGGATGGAGGAGCAGGAAAGAATTTTCACCTGAGTGAAACCAAAGCAGAATTTATTGCCTGTTGGGAAGTGCATTTGGAGTCTTGTAGCCAGACCACTGAATGCTAAAAAAAAATAATAATCAAGGAAGTGCAAAGCTTCGGTGACACAAATTTCTCCATGCAATGTTTCACTCTCTCTGAAGCAGCCCAGGCTGTGATTGAATGTTAAGCAGAGCTGAGCTGCCTCTTGTTGCTACTTGCAGATGTATTAAAGCCTGTTGGGTCGGATCCACAGCTAATGGAACTGGCCTGGTGCCTTTGGAGGCAGCATAATCACCTCGATTACTCATTTCTCTTGTTTGCTTTTAAAAGAGTGGCTCTTGTAAGTTATTTGCAGCAATAAAGCCTCATCTTTGTAATTCAAAATGGAAAGGCTTTTAATTCTTAAGTTACCCAGGGGACACTTTGCTCACCAAGTCCTCACTTTGTTCTCCTATAAAGCACCCATGTAATAAGTTTTTAAGGAGAAATGGGTGTACTGAACCATGAATGTAGAAATATTATTTCCTACTCATGATGGGAGACATAAATGCTGAAATACAGGTGAATTTGTTGCCCTTCTTGAAGGAACAAACTTCCAAGTGATTATTCTCTTCAGGCACCAGAGTGCACTGAGCAGAGGTGCTTTAATTCATGCAAGCCTGACCTTTGGAAGAAGGTAATTTCACAAAGCAAATGCACCTCAGCTTTTCCCTAGAGCCAGCCTGATCCTTGGCTGTGGCACGGTGGTGGTCTTTGGGTGGTTTTGCCTCAGAAAAAGCCAAGATTTGGGCATTTAGATGTTTGCAGCTGTGGGTGGCTCTGGCTGGGGTTGTCTGAGTGGGGAGCGAGCTCTGGAGCTGGGTTTGGAGGGATGTCAGGCGTCAGGAAAAGGCAGGAGCAGAGCAGGGAACACAACCTGCAGCTCCAGGTGTGTTGCCATGAGCTAATCCCCAAATCCATTCTTGCTCAGAGCTCCCAAAGCTCTCCCTGCACCAAATCCAACATCAGGGAGGAGTGAGGGGACGATTTTGCATTCATGAGACTGTGCAGAGGTTGAGTCTTGGCAGGCAAGGAGACAGTTTATTGATGACTTGATTTGTCTTGTGTTCCTGTTAATGCATTTAAAAAGGGCCTGTGATGAACTCAGGCATCCATTGCCATGTCCCACGTGGAGTGACCAGAGGAAATGTCACAGCCAAGGCTGCGCCAGGGCAGCAGGGAAGGGCTGCACGTCAGGAAGGCTTGGAGAGGATGTTTCTGTCTGCTGCAGCCCCACTAATTGAAAAAACACCTCAAATTAGGGATCTGGAAGGAAGTTCCAGCATTGCTCAGCTCCTGAAATGGGCTGCCAGGTGTTCTCAGGATGTGGCTTTGGGAAGAAAAGCTCCTTTCTGAGCAATCAACCCACTTGTTTAATTTGGGGGCTCTGCTCCCTTTTTTTTTGGAGGTAACAGACACAGAACCATTGGATGGCCTGGGCTGGCCAGAAGGGACCTGAAAGATCACCTAGTTCCAGTGGGAAGGCTTCTGACAATTGAAAAAGAAAGAAAATATTCTTATAGCAGGGAGAAAAAACACCTTTAAAAACGTGTCTGGTCTGCCAAAATGGCCATGTTTTTATTTGGTGTTCCTAGAAACAACATCACCCCATCTCACTATACCTGCCTGCTTGATGAAGGAATTTTTTATGGCATTAAATAGCAGGAAAGAGAAAGCAAACCCAACAGAGCTTTTTATTTACCTAAATGGAAATTCACTGATATTCATTGGTGCAGCAGCCTTATTTAAAATGGCATTTAGAACTTCCATAAGGAACGGGGGCTTGGAAACAGAGCCATGAATTTTCCATCCAAGGGGTTTGACTTGGCACAGGGAGATGTCACGCAGCCCACAGCTGGCAGCAGACACTGTTAAAAAGATCTGAGGCTATTAGTGCCTAAACAGCCACTAGAAATTATATTACATGATGGAGACTGGCTAATATAATTGAGCCAGCTAGTTATTGTGTGCATAATTTAATTATTTGACAAATTGCTTAGAAACACGGTGTGCTCCTTCCACACTCGTGCGGCTCTCCCAGCTTTAGGAGGCGCAGAGCAGAGGAATTGCTGCTGGCTGTCCTGGAAAAGTGATGCTTCTTTTTAAGATTTGCAGACTTGGAGAGGTTCTCTGCTGTTGTCACGGTGGGCTGGGGTGTGCAGAGATGTGCAGAGCCCAGGGGGACATGGCTGGGAGGGGAACCTGGCACCGAGACAGCCAGTGCTGTTCCAAGTGCACTCTTCTGAGGCTTTGGGGTGCTTGGATAAATGAGCCTCTCTGCACTCTGAGTGTTTTGGGATTTCATTGCTGGGCTGTATGGGCTGAAAGGAGCCCATGGAGTAGTGGAGCAGAGAATCCCAGAATGGTTTGGCTTGGAAGGGACCTTAAAAATCATCCAGTGCCACCCTCTGCCATGGGCAAACAGCTCCCATGGTCCTGGGCGACTCCCAGCCCTGTCCAGCCTGGCCTTGGGCACTGCCAGGGATCCAGGGGCAGCTGCTCTGGGCATCCTGTGCCAGGGCTGCCCACCCTCACAGTAATTTTTTTTTTTCCAAATACCCAATCTTACCCTGCTCTCTGCCAGTGTGAAGCCATTCTCCCTTGTCCTGTCCCTCCAGGCCCTTATAATTCTCTCTCCATCTTGTTGGCTCCTTCAGGCACTGTGAGGCCACAATTGTGTCACCCCAAAGCTCCTCCTGGCCAGGTGAGCAATCCCAGCTCTCCCAGCAGAGCTGCTCCATCCCTCTGATCCCTGGAGCCTCCTCTGGGCTCTCTCCAGCAGCTCCAGCTCCTGGCTGGGCTGGGGCAGGGCTGGGGTCTCACCTGGGGGGACACAGGGCACAATGCCAGCCCCTTCCTGCTGCCCACTGGGGACCAGCCCAGGCACAGGTGGGAGAAGTTCCTGCCCCCAGGATGACCCCATCCTCATCTGTTCTTATGAGAACTGGGGCCAGATTGCTTTATGGTTATGAAATGTAAGTTAAAGGACCAAAAAATCCCACCCACTTTAAAAAATTAAGAAACCTCTCAGCACTAAGGAGTATTTTCCCATAGCCCTGCAAATTCAGAAACATGACTAAGGACATTTTCCTCTTACAAAGCATCTCCTAAACAATGCTTCTTAAGACTCTGGACACCATCTGGGATAAAGCTGTGCTGTAATAATAAAGAACAAATCCTACATCTCCTTGAGCAGTACTAAGCAAATCTGAAGACCCAATTGTGTCACACTTTTTTGCAGTTAGCCTTTCAAAATTTCGGAGGCGAAGCTGTTGCCAGCAGATCAGCAAAATCAGCAACTTATTACAAAAATATTTTTAACAGTGGGGAGTGAAATGACATTTCTGAAGAAGTGCAGTCAGATCATTTTCACTGCCAGGGTGTCTGGGTGCTGGGCAAGGCACCAATAGCTCTTTGACAGAGTTGGAACAGGGGGGCAGCTCTTCCTGGGGTGAATTCTGGGGGTACCTCACCCCTGCTTGATCCATCTCAGTGTCCTGGCAGCCTGTGCCCCCTCCTTGCCAACAGTTTCCTTGCAATAACAACCTGGATTTGGGTGTTTGCACTTTGATTCCATCCTGGAATACACACAGGCCACGAGGCCAGCTGCATCCAGGAGCTCCTGATCCTTTAACTGCACCTTCCATGTGCAAATCTATGGTGTCAATCTTCCATCTCTTTATCAGCTGGAACAAGTTATGGCATGAAGGGGAAAAAATTGCCCTCCTGAATTTTTCATTGTCAGGCAGAAATCCTTATAATGGATTCAGGAGTGCATGGATGTATTTGGATGCCCTTAGATGATTTTGTGATTTTTTTTCTGCAAGTTAACTGGGTTGTCAGGGACTGATGGGTTTTCAGGTGTAATGGAATTGCCATAAACTACAGGGAAAGCTTTGCTGCCTCTCCAAGCACAGCTCTTAAGCTCCTCTCTGAAATAACCTTGACAGAATTTCTGCCAGTTTTGTTCATGACAAATTTTGCCTTGTTCTTTGCCTTCTTCTTCTACAAAGAGAAAAATTAAAACCAAGAGAACTTCTTCAGCTGAATTGCCTATTAAAGGTCACAAAATTTCCCAATAGCCAGCAACACTGAAGGTATCTTGTAGAACCAGACATGGCAGCAGCAGTGGGATCCTTTCCTGAGAAACTGGAATTTTGTGAAGAAAGAGTACAGGAACAAAAATAGGCAGCAGAGGCTTCTGAGATGCCTAATTCACATTACAGCTGCAGAGAGTAGGAAAATGGTGGAGAATTTTGTAGGAATTTTTCTGTGATAAATGATTTTTATCTCTTCTCTGGGCCTGGCTGCTTTTCCTGTAGGCAGCAAGGCTTTTCTTGGTTGGCATCTTCTTGGCTCTGCTCCTGGTTTAAGTGTGTAAGCAGGGGGAAAAGTGTCTAGAGCCAAACACTGATTTACCAGAAATTTAGAAATAAAATCATGCCTGGTATCTAAGAAGTGCCATCCACTCTGAAAGAGGGGAAATTTAGGTTGGATATTGGGAAGAAATCCTTCCTGGAGAGGCCCTGGCACAGATGCCCAGAGCAGCTGTGGCTGCCCCTGGATCCCTGGCAGTGCCCAAGGCCAGGCTGGACAGGGCTTGGAGTCACCTGGGACAGTGGAAGGGGTCCCTGCCCATGGAATGAGATGATCTGTGAGGTCCCTTCCAAGCCAAGCCACTCCATGATTATATATTATATGAATAAGGGATAAAACTGTAAAAACCTTGCAATGGAAAAAAGCTGTTAAATAAATACCCTGCTGTTTGGATGTGCCATTGTTCTCTGGTTGCCTTTAAATAAAGCTTTGTACTGGAGTGAGAGAGGGAAAAAGGGAATTTTTGATGAAAAAGGAGATCCTGGGCAGCTGATGGAATCAAAGAGAGCAGGGAGGACGCTTCCATGGGCTGCATGAAAGCCAGGTTAGCTGGAACACCACTGCAATTAGGCATCCTCTGCCTGGCACAAAACCTGCTGGCACCTGATCTCCTGCTGCCTGATGAGGATGGATCCTTTTATTCATCTGTGCTCTGTGAAAATGCAAAAACTCTTCTTTATCTGTGGGAAAAGGGAGAACCACCCCAAGTGCGCTGCTGTTGATGGGAGCTTGACATCATCCTTCATGGATGTTAAGGGCCTCTCCCACATTTTTTGGAGGATGGAGGGAATGTTTTAGTGTGGTAATGATCTCTTTTCTCTGTTCCCTCTTAAGGGAACCTTTGGGAATCATGTGAGATTTTGAGGAGAGGGCAGGCAAATCCCCCCCTTCTTTCACCCACTCGAGCAGTCACATGTGACAGATTCATGCCTGCAGCACTCCTAGGTTTTATCTGCTCACTAAATTTTATTTCCCCTCTGTGAGTGTTTATATTGCTTAGAGACTGCCAAGGTTCGTGTTAATCATAAAAAAAAAAAAGTGGAGGTTTATTAGGTATTGCAGCTCTGTGATTCTTTGGTGTTTGAATGTTAATGAAGCTTTGTATGCTCTGGAATAGTTGGAGAGGTGGATCTTAGCTCTGCCTGCCATGGCAGAATATCCGGGGGTGGATTTCTCTTCCCTTTCCTTTGGGTTTTAACATCTTACATGACATTTCATCTGGAGCAATTTTCCACCATTTATCAGCAGGTGTAATATTGTCACAGCAATTCTGTGAGTGCAGGAAAGGCAGGAGGGTGAAAATGGGCTCAGTTACAGCCTGCAGGGAGGGGAGAGCTCAGCACAGGGCCATCATCAACTGGGAGTCAGCACTTGGCCAGAGCAGAGGGGAATTTGTTATTTTTAGGCTCTCAGTGGGAGGACAAGAGGAAAGAACCCCTCAAATTGCAGTTCTAATGGTTATTTCCATAGGCTGTGCATGCACGTGGGATTTAGCAGACGAGCCATGAAGAAACATTTATTCTCACTCCAGACAGCTCAATTCTTTCTTCTTCTGAAGGCTGAGTTTCAAGCAACATTTCTTTTCTCATTGTACATTTAATTTGGGGCTACTGTGCCCCAAATTAAATGTACAATGAGAAAAGAAATGTTGCTTGAACAACATTTCTCTCGACTGGAGAGCTGAGCATTTCTTATTTCTGAATTTCTAGGGCTGCCCCTCAGCATTGGCTTTGGTAGAACAAGGTGAACATCTTGTTCTAGTGCCTTCAAATTAACCTCAGAGGACACTTGTGTCACTGCCATCGTGGTTTAGAACTGGAATTAGAGGGAGTGCCAGGCCCAGCAGGCTCCCCTTTCAGATGGGGAGGAGGTGATGGATGTGTTCTGCAGGGGAAATGCTCCTCCTCCCTGACCTGCCACCAGGATTGTGCTGGCTCTTTAGAGGAGGGATCTGTTTTTCCAGGTCTCCTGTTGGAAAAAGTAGAGCTTATTTAATCCAGGAAACCTCACTTTTTTACCATACCAAAGGGATTTAATTTTATTTTTTCATGTGTAGTACAACTTCTTTTGGGGACACAAATCATGTCAAATTCCATTTGCATCTGCCTTGAATCCAGCTGAGCCTTTATCACCATGAAAAGGGACAGAATCCCCCAGGTTGGGAACACAAGGGCTGCCATAAATCTGCTCTGAAATATTTCTATCCAAAGCTGCTTTGAAATATTTCTATCCACCCCTCTGAGGGGGCACTGAGAGGAGGTTGATCCCAGATTTTCTTGGTCGGACTGGTGCAGTTCACACAACTGCACTCCTTTAGTGCCAGATCCCTCTGCAGCAGCCCAGGACTCCCTAGCAGTGTTCTCCTAGATCCACAGTAAATTCTGCTCCCTCTGTTGCTGCCTTTGGCTTAATTGACCCATTTTGCAGCAGATGAGGCCCCAAGGAGAGGTTAATCCAAGCAGCAACATTCAAAGGCAGGTCTGGGTTTAAGTGAATTCTTTGTCCTTGGCAAAGTCTCTTAGCCCCAGTGTCACCTTTTTACCCTTTATTCTAAAACATTCTGATTTAACAATGAATTCAGGAATCTCTCCTGCTAGACAAGTCTCCACAGCTCTTTCTTGCCTGAGTTTTGGATGTGATGGGTTTTTGTGGAATTAGGGGACCAAGACAGCTTTGGGAAAGGGGAGGATAGGAGTGTTTTACAGCTGCTGGCTCAGTCCTTGAGGAACAGACAGCTCAGCAAAAATCAGTGATCAGGGCCTCCACCCAGACATGCAGTGGGGACAGAAAACTTGCTGTTGGATGAACTATTTAGGAGGGACCTGGAGAGAAGGGAGCTGCAGCAGAGAAACAGCCAGGGTGACCTGCTGGGCCATGAGGAGAGGGGCAATAATTGAGCCCCAAAGAGGGAATTGTGCCTGGTACCTCCAGCACCCACTCTTGGACACGCTGGGGGTTTGTCAGTAGTCAGGACTGGAGAAATAGAGGAGGATCCCCTTTCTCCTGCAGGGCACAATTTATCCTGGTGGAATTGGCCAGGAGACACAAAGGGATGTGAGCTACAAAGACCTCATTGCTCCTCCCTGCTCCCAGCAAAGTGGGACCTGCCCTGCTCACAGGGCACTTCATCCACACACATCAGACCTGGAATGGGAGTTCTGGGCCAGAGCTGAGAGCACCAAATACTACAGCAAAATCTGTACATTTGCAAGGAGTTAAACACAGGGATGTTGAAAGCCCGTGGGGGGATGGGAATGATGTGGGAATCCAGGATATTGGATGCAGCATTCAGTCAATTACCATGCTTAGTTAAGTACTGCACGGTGGAGTGAAGGCTGCAGTCTGTTAGAATGTCTGTTCCTATAAGTCATTTCATTATGAGGTTGCTCATATGCCATTTTAACATATGTACAGTAACATTATCCCTCTTTTCTAGGTCACCATCCTCATAAGCCTGGCTCTTGCATTCCTTGCCTGCATAGTGTTCCTTGTGGTGTACAAAGCCTTCACTTACGACCACAGTTGCCCAGATGGATTTGTTTATAAGGTAAGGAACTTCAGAAGGATGAATTGCCCGAGCTAATGACAGGCTCTAATTGCCTGCATGGTTACAGCCCAGGCTGCTTTTTTTATTTTGACCAGGCCAAACAGAACATTTGGCAGGAATGTGTTGAAATGGAAAAAGTGTTCTGGGAAATGTGGACATGCATCTGACTCCATCAGCTACTGTTACAGTGTAATTGTTGGGATTAGCATTTGGTGAACACTACAGACAGATGTTCAGCAACAATCCCTCATATTTGTGAATGGATTTATTGCAGCTGGGATCCTGCATTTGCTTCCCACACTCCGAGTAACTGATGTTTACTGGCATACATTGTAATGCAAAGCAAACTGCTGCAGTGCTGACACTGTCCTTTGTGAAAGAAATCCAAATTTGCCCAAGTCATTCACTTCTAGGTGCTCTTGAGCCTTTATCAAGAGCAAACCCGTGTAACAATTGCTAAAACCCAGTGATTTTGTATTGAATAGTCACAGAACTGAATATTCACAGCCTGGTCTGCTGAGATAAAAAAATATATTTTGAAAAATAATTCACTGACTTCTTGCTGTGAAGAAACTCATAAATTCACAGGAGTTTTGGCCACACTGGGGATAATATGTGAGCTGGAAAATAGAGTAAGATGTTGGTGTATTAATAATTGTGAATTATTCTCTTAGGTTATATAAAAAGGGAGAATTTGGATTGTTCAGACTGGAAAAGAAAAGGCTTTGGGGTGATCTAATTGTGGCCTCCAGTACCTAAAGGAGCTACAAGAAAGATGGAGAGAGACTCTTTACAAGGGGGTACAAGGGGGAACGGCTTCAAAGTGACAGAGAGAAGGTTTAGGTGGATATTGGGAAGAAATCCTTCCTGGAGAGGGTGGAGAGGCCCTGGCACAGGGTGCCCAGAGCAGCTGGGGCTGCCCCTGGATCCCTGGCAGTGCTCAAGACCAGCCTGGACAGGGCTTGGAGCACCTGGGACAGTGGAAGGTGTCCCTGCCCATGGCAGGTGCTTGGAATGAGATGAGCTTTGAGATCCCTTCATATTTCAGAATTTCAGAATCAAACCCAAATCAGAACTTGTGAAAAGAGCTGCCCCACTGGGCTGTGCCTCCTGCCATCCCCACCCAGGTGCCCATCCCACAGCTCAGGGTAACACTCTCTAACAGAGCAGCACAAAGCAGCTTTTGCTGCCTCTGCCTGTCCCCTGCCTGTCTGGGTGTGGATTCTAGCCTGGGACCAGCAGGTGAGCAGAGCTGCTCAGCCAGCCCAGCCCAGCCCAGCCCAGCCCAGCCCAGCCCAGCCCAGCCCAGCCCAGCCCAGTTTGGTCCCTCCCTCATTGCACAGCCCGGATCTCTCAGATCTGCTGCCATCTGTCGCCAATAGCAACAGCTTTGCAATGCCAAGCCCTGCTTGGTGCTCTGGCAGGGCAGCTGCAGCAGCGTGAGTGCAAACAGGAGCCCTGAGAGCATCCCTGATGGCCTCACTCTGCTTCTCTCTGCTTTCCCCTCCCAGCACAAGCGCTGCATCCCCGCCTCGCTGGACGCCTACTACTCAGCCCAGGACTCCAACTCCCGGGGCCGGTTCTACACCGTCATCAGCCACTACAGCATGGCCAAGCAGACCAGCTCCAGGGCCGTGTCCCCCTGGCTGCCCTCGGGCTCGGCCAGCCACGACAACAAGGCTGCCAAGACAGAAGGTCATTAAAGGCAACGAGCTGGAGCGGGAGGGAGGGGGGACAACACCTGAGCGAGCCCCGCTGGCAGCGGGGCAGGAGGGAATCCAACCCAAGTGCAGGATCAGCTTCATGGATATTTCTTTTTGTGCGTTGTTCTCGTTGATTTGTAACCGAGTCGAGCTCTTGTACAAAGGCATGTTTGATGTTGACTGTACCTTAAACGATGTAAAAATATTTTTAAATCATTGCTTAACTATTTGTTAGAAAAATAAATTAAAAAACAAAAAAAGCAAGTTAGGTAAACAGCCAGAGAGGATAAAAGCAGCAAAGAGAATCCCACCAAGTTTTGTCAGTGCTGGAAAGCTGTGACAGAGGCTCCACACGCAGTGAAGGAAGAGCTGGAATCCTTTCAGCAGGGGTAGAGAGAACCTGGTACAAAGACATTGTGGTGCTGTTTGGTTTGCCAAAGGGGAGATATTTTGCTGTCAGATTGAATCCAGTGTCAGTGTTCATTCACTGAGAGAGAAATACAGGCATCCCCTCCTTCCCCAGACATGCTCACGTGCAAACACAAACCCTGCACAGTGCCCCAAGGAAACCCAGAAAGTTCCTGGAGCTCCTAATGAGCCACCAGAGTGCTGCTGGTCCTGGCCAGGCTCTGAGGCTGAAATCCAGCCTGCTGCTTGGAGATGGAGCAGGATGGGAGCAGGCAGAGGCTGCTGTAGTGAAATCTTGAATAAACTTTTGAGCACAGGCCTCAGAGTCTGCTTCTGGCATAGATTCCCTGCACGAGCTTTGGCAATTTCCATGAGGCTTCATTCTTTGGGACCTCTCTCCTGGGGGTCACCAAAACTCCAAGAAATGCCATTATGATCATAAAAGCATCTCAAAAGTTCTGATAGTATTGAGCCTCTAATTTTCAGCCCCTGATTTTCCCATGAAATGGGGTGCTCCTGCTTCCCTCCTTCAGCTTCAGCTCCTTCAGCATTTCCAGGTCACTAGAGAGAGGTAAAAATCAAATCTCTGCTTGCAAACCCAGAGCAGACCCCAAGTTTAATCCAGTCCTGCCCAGAGTAACACATCCTCTCCCCACAAATGGCACTTGTGATTAGTGCAAGGCTGGTGGGATTTAAAAACCCCCAAGGATTCTCTTTTTCCAGAGCTGCGGGAGCAGAGTGCACAGGCAGGGCAAGGTCCACCTTGTCTGAGCTGCTTTTTCAGATTTTTGGCTAGACTGGGATGGAAATTAGGAACTGGCCCCTTCTTCCCTCGCACTGGGCAGTTTTGTCCTCCATGTCAGAGACTCTGGGCAGTGTGTGAGGGCAGAACTCCTCAGTCCTGCAGGCATCATGAGAAATAACTGTATAGTGTAGCTAAAACTGTAGTGCCAAACACCATTGTCTGACTCCCTCTCCTCCCTTCCCTTTCCACCTGTAAATTCATTTCTCACTCAAAATGTACAAACCACCCCCTCCACCAACAGCCCCAACTCCAGCAAAACCACTGAACAGTTTATAATTTTGTGGTGTATTTTTTGTCAGTAGGTAGCAGAGACTGAAGTATTTTTTGGTGTAATTCTTGAACTTTTCTGACGGGATTAAAATAAAGTTCGATGTGACTGAGAGTGGCTCCTGTGGGTTTTCTTGCAGGTGGTGGGTGGCATTTGTGTGGTGCTGCCAGGCAGAGGCTGCACCAGCCCCAAGGTGACTCTGGATTTCAGGAGGCATTTCCAGAGCTTCCCATTCTCCCCTTTTAATGCCTGGATTTTATTCCCTATGTTCTCACCCATTTCCAATAGGAAAATAGTAATTAAACTGCAGCTCATCTACTTTACAGTGGAGCTCCATTCCATTTTAATGGGAATTCCTTCCAATGGACTTGCTTCCCATTTTAAAACCAATGGATTACAGGAACTTTTCCTGGCAGCAATGTGCCCCTTACCATCCTTGGAATGGGGGGTTAAAGGGAATCCAGCTGGCAAACCAAGGGCCACAGCTGAACTTTGGGAAAGTTGAGCTCTGTGCCCAAACTCTGCAGCTTGGTTTGTAACAACCCCACAGCTGCATTCATCTCACATGCTCCACAAAGCAGATTGTGTTGCCTCAAATCCTTCGGCTCTTTGAAATGGAATGATAGCCTGGCATTAAATTGACTCATTCCCAAAGGCTAAAGAACATTTTGTAAAACCTTCGGATAGCTTTCCTTAAAAAAAAAAAAAAAGTGTATTCAGAGTTGTGAAATTGAGCTACCACAGGAGAGAAACCACTCTGGTGTTAGAGGTCAGCACTGAGTACTTGTGAAATATATTGAAAGGTTCCAGTGCTGTGCAGGATTGAGTCAGGGGATAATTTAACCATGCAATTCTGTTGCAGTTTCCCAGTAATACTCTGTGTGTTTACTTGAATCAAAAAAAACCCCAGGAATCAAATCGCTTGAATTAAAAGGGTTCTAGCTATTACTAGATAAGTGAGTCTGTGGGGATAACCATTCCTATTTAATAAGGGGAAGATCAAAATCTGTATAGAGCAGAATAAAAAAAAAACAACCAAGAAAGACTCGGGGAAAGTAAAAGAAACCAAAAAACTCCTGCTGCAAGTGCCACCATTGTGAATATTGTTATTAGAGCTCCTGTGCAAGCTGCAGTTGAGCTTCCAAGATTCAGCCACGTATTTTAATCACAGGAACGGCGAGGGAAAATTGGAATTGTAGTGCATCATCTTATTATTTCAGTCTTTAAAAGCCTCCTTCAAGGTTGATGGTGAGTTTTCAGCTCTGATTAAAGAGCGTGTTGGTGACAGCCCGGGCTCATCAGGGCTGTGGGCTCTCTGTGCAGCCTGGAGGGGCTCTGGAGAGCAAAGTTTTCCTGAGCTGTGCCTGGCTCAGGGCTCAGGCTCAGCCCTGGCTGATCTGGGGAACAAAGAGCCCTCCCTGTGCCTCTCTGTGCTGGCCAAGTCCATCAGCTCCAGCATTCCCCCTGCTGCAGCAGGAATCTCTTTGGGTGATCTTCTCCCTTACGGCAGAGTTTGAACTCCCCCAAAATTCCCTTGTGGCCCCTGGAAGAGCTGTCAGTGCTGCAGGGGAGGTGCCTGGGCTGTGTGGCTGCCCCCCTGGAGCGGGTGGAAGGAGAACTGGCAGCACAGGGATGAGCTCAGCTGGCAGCACCAGGCATCCTGGGCAGGCAGCAATCCTGGGCAACAACTGGCAGGACAGCTGGGAAAAAAAACTGCACCAAAGGTGTGGAGATGGAATGGTGGGAACTCAGCTGAGCCCAAAGCCACAAAGAGAAGGGAAGGGAGAAAATGGTGGAGCTTGAGGAAGATGGAGAGCAAGAGAAAAGGAGATTGGCACCAGGCAAGGCGTGGAAGCAGGAGCTGCTTTTGTGCTGTGACCCCCTGACCCTGAACCACCGCATCCTCCTCCCTGATGGAGCCTGCCTTTGGAAAAGCCTCTCCAAACATCTGCAGTGCCCCGAGGGGAACGTCTGGCTCCAATCCTCTTGGACTGCCTGCAAAACCAGGGCAGAGAGGAAAAGAGGTGCCCGCAGGGCTGGCAGGGCACAGTGGCACAAACAGCTGAGCTGTGTCTGTCAGGGTTCTGGGGGTGACTTTGTGCTCTGGGCTCCAGAGCCAGCTCAAGGCACTGCCCTGAGACCAGGAAAGGAACAGGCCCTGTCCCTTTGCATGTGATTTTTTATTCCCTTTATCCTCCCCCGTGCTTGCCAGCTGTTTCTGGTTTGTAATAATACCTCCAGTGATAAGTGTAAGGGTCGTGCACTGAGCTGTCTACAATCACATTTTATACAATTAGTCAGGGTTTTTAAAGCACCCTAATTATTACAGTCAAACCGGATTAAGCCATTCCTCTAATAGATTTTCAGTTCCTGTAAAATAGGCCAGGGAAAAGGACTTATGGGAGGAGATGGGGGAAGGAAAGGCTCTTTCCTTCCATCTCTTTGGCCTTTGGTTTGTTTAAAATGCCAGCAGTGGCAGGGGCACCACAGGGATCCCACTGGGAGCACTGGGGCAGGAGTGCCCAGCAGGGCTGGGCTCTCTGGCACTCCATTCTCCTTCTCACCTGCACTGGTGCCCTTTGAGGGGCAAAAATAGTCAAATCCTTTTGATTTAAAATGATACAATTATTTTTTTTCACTGGGGAGGTGGATGACAAGTCATTTGAGAGGTTGTGGGTTGGTTCCTCGCAGGAAATAATCCAGGGGAAGCTGAGGAGGGTGGGCAGTGCAGCTCCACTGTGGCTGTTGCTGTTGCTGGGGAAGGCTGGGCAGGATTAGGGCAGGATTTGCCCTGCAGCAGGCAGATGGTGATGGGAAAAAGCAGAGAGAGAGGACATGGAAAGCCTCTTAGCAGCAGGGCACACAGTTCATCCTGGCACAGCCCTGCCCAATGGGATGGCCTGGTCCCAGTCCTGATCCCAATCCCACTGCAGGGATCTGTGTGCTGTTTCTCCACCCAGGGGCAGAAACAGCACAGAGTGTGAGCCCCTCTGGGGGGAGCAGGAGTGGGAACCTGCAGACAGAGCTGCCCCTGAGAAAACACTGACCCCAAAGGACAGGTTGGGACAAATCACCTGTGGAGGGATCCCCTGGCACCAGGGAGGGATGGTGCCATTGTCCCTCACTGCTCCTGTCCCTCCACCCCCACAGGCTGTGCAAGGACAGTGTTCTCCAGCACACATGGCCAGAACCAGCCCCTGGGGCTACCACGAGCCACCCTGCTGGGGCTGAGAGGGGCCAGCAAGCCCTGGAGCCACAGCCCTGTGCCAGAGGCTGCTGCAGGGCCAGCACAGGGCAAGCTGAGGGAGGATTTGGGGGAAATGGGGCAATGCCAGCAGCACTTGCAGCAGATGCCAGCCAGTGCCTGGAGCTGGGCTGCCACCTGTGCCATGTCTCTGCTGGTCAGTGTGTGCCTCCCCATGGCCTTGGAGCCCCAAAATCCAACCTCCCAAACCTTGCAGTCACCAAATCTGCATCCACAGGAGGCTGGAGAGGGGCTGGGAACACAAACCCTGTGAGGGACAACTGAGGGAGCTGGGGGTGCTCACCTGGAGAAAAGGAGACTCAGGGGTGCCCTCAGCACTCTGCACAGCTCCTGGAAGGTGCCTGTGCTCAGCTGGGGCTGGGCTCTGTCTGCAGGAACTGACACAACCAGAGCACACAGCCTCCAGCTGCACCAAGGGAAATTTAAGTTGGATATCAGGAAGAAGTTTTTCACAGAAAGGTGATAAAGTTCTGGAATGGCTGCCCGGGGAGGTGGTGCAGTCACCATCCCTGGGTGTGTTTAACAAAGCCTGGATGTGGCACTGGGTGCCAGGGTTTAGCTGAGCTGTTGGGGCTGGGTTGGACTCGATGGTCTTGAAGGTCTCTTCCAGCCTGGTCATTCTGTGATTCTGTGAAATTCCTTCTCCACACTCTGCTCTGCAGGCCTGGGGGAGCAGAGCCAGCCCAGGCCATGTCCCTGTCACCCGGGGGGCAGCAGCAGCAGCTCAGGGCTCTGCTGAACCCCCCCTGCCAGCCCCACCAGCCACGGCTGCATTTCAGTGCTGGCTAAATTGATTTCTGTGTATATTTTCCATGCCAGGTTATTACAATTACTCTTCAGGATCCTTTGGGATGAAAGGCTATTACGGAGATGAAAGCTCATTAACAATAAATATAAAGGGTCACAACTCCCCATAAAAATGTATTAGAAACAGATTTTAGTTTGGAAATGTAAATATAGCATTTGGCAGCAGGCAGGACTGGCTGGTCTGGTGTGCAAGAGAGCTCGATCCACTGGGAAGATGGGGCTACTTTTATAGCAGAATTACTGGGTGAATTATTGAGTTTTGGCTTGCAGGAAAAACAACTTCTGCCTACCATCAATTAAAAAAAAAAAGAAATTGTCACAGTGGGGAGGAAGAAGATTTCTCCTGCTAAAAATAGAATTTTTGTGGTATAGCTGAAAAATCTTTGGGAATTTACAAGTATAAATTATAAGAAAAAAAATACAAGATGAAGGGAATTTTGAAATGATAGTGGTAGGAATGAAAGTACCTAAACAATGAGAAAAAAACTTACCTTTTTTTCAAATATATTTTCATAAATTCATTTATGAAGGGGAAGCTGAACGTTGCTTTTTCCAAAAACATTTGAGGCACCAACATTCCCAACATTTTCCCCCTTTACCTTCAGCAAATTCCAGCTGCCTCACTCAGCCAGGGCTGTAAATGAGCCACGTTCCCCCAGCTGCTGCTGGTGCCCCAGCCCTGGGGGTGCCAGGGCTGTCCCTGCACTCCTGCCATGGGGTGGATCCTTGGGGAACCTGTGAGCACTGATTTGGGGACAAGGACCAAACAGAGCTCAAGCACAGCCTGCACTGGCAGGAGCCAAAGGTTCTGAGCAGGTTTCAGGTGGCACAAACTCACTGGAGCAGATTTTTATTGCCTGGAGTAAAGGGTATTCCATAGGATGCCTTTTCTCATCTCCTCCTCAGGCTGAAGGTCTGGAGGAGCCCAACAGAGGGGGGGAAGCAGAGGATTTGGGGTTTTTTGCAGAGGAAAATGCCCTGTCAGCAGCAGAGGGTCCCAGGGGCTCGGCTGGCTCAGGCTCAGCTCACCGAGCTGCTGCAGTCACTTCATGTTTAAAGATGCAGCATTCCCTCCTTGCTCCGTGCCATCCCTTGAGAAGGAATTTTTCTGGTGGTTTTGATCAATTGGCATAATCACTGAGACCTTCAGATGAGTAATTAAGACGTTCAAGTCTTTGGCTCATACAAATTGCATTAATCTCTGTCACCCCTCCCTGCAGCCCACCCCACGACCTGCTCCCTTCTGTGCCTTGGCCATGCTTAAAAAAATACCAATGAAGCTTTTTCTTAAAATGAAAACCAACTAAGACATGCCACTTTAACCTCCCCAAGCTAAACAAACAAAGAAGGGGAGAAAAATCTATTCCACGCCTTACTCAGCTCTGGGTTTATTGCTTTTCCCTGCTGCATCCAATCTGCACAGCACAGCCATCACTGCCTGTGAAAAAGGCTCCTCAGCCCTTGTATTTCCAGTGCAATTTTGGCATTACATGATGGAGAAGCTGTTGATTTTTGTGTGGGCACATATTAATAACAGAATCACAGAATCCCAGAATGGTTTGGGGTGGGCAGGGACATCTTCCACTATCCCAGACTGCCCCAAGCCCTGTCCAGCCTGGCCTTGGACACCTCCAGGGATGGGGCAGGGCATTGTGATGGGAAAATTAATTTATTTTGTATAAATATATTCATATATCTCTATCTATCCCATTATTAAACTGATTAAATAGAATTTCCTTCCTTCCCTTTCTCCCTCCCTTTAAAGTGTGCACATCTTCACAAAAAGCTCTGAAATGCTCAGAGTCCAGGATTCCCCAACTCCATCTCCAAGGCCAGCACAAGCTTCTCTTAACATATATACAGGATATTTGCCTTTGAGTTGTGAGAGTCAGCCATTGCATTACTCATCTATCACAAAAGGATCAGGAAATCCAGTCAGGAAGAAATCCAACAATTATTAAAGCCATAATTAAAGAAATTCTGTCCCACCCAACCACCTGCCTTTCTTTGGGTGCTGTTTGGGCTCTGCTTTCTGTGCCCTTGAGGCTGAGGAGTTCAGCTGGGCAGCCTGGAAGGGTGGGGGGAATTCAGGTGTGCTGCTGAGGCTCCCAGGAGCACAGCCCTTGGGATTCCTCTGGAATTCCTCTGGAATTCCATCCAGCAGAGGCTGGCACAGCCCCAAGTCACCTCGGCACAGGGATCAGGGCACAGACCCCCAGATTTAATCCCAGTTTTGGATCCAGCCCTGTCTCTGCTTTGGTTCTGCCTTTAGGACGAGGTTCTCCCAGTCCTGAGCCCGGCACAAGTTCCTAAATCCTGAAATGGGGACAAAACCGTGTCAGCCTGTGAGTGAGGCACCAGGAACGCTGCTGACCCCACAGATTTTGCTGGATGGCTCTTGGGGTCAGGTTTGCTGGCTCCCCTGGGATTACAGACATTTAAATGATGCTGTACTCATTTTTGGTGTTTTTCACCCTTTTTCTCCTTTTTTTTCCCCCTGAAAGGCACTTGCTCTCCACTGCCCGGGGCAGGGAGGGGTCCCTGGGGACACTGAGTGCACTGAAGTGCCACGAGCCTGAGCTTTGGTGCCTATTTAAAATCAAGCCGTGCCAATAAACCCTCAAAACGCACCAAGGCTCGGCCGAGGGAGCTTTCATCTGGATGTGCCGGGGGTAATTTCACCGCTCACAGGAGGGAGGATCTCGCTGTAATCACTTGTGCAGGGACTACACAAGACAACCTAATTACTTTCAGGAGAGCATTTCGCGGGCTGTAATTGGGCACGGGGATGGCAGGGGGGGAGCTGGAGCGGGGATGCTGCTGGTCCTGCATCCCTGATTGCCTGGGATGCGGCTTTGCCTGGGAATTGCCTGCTGAGAGAAACAAACCCGGTTTTAGGAAAGCAGCCACAGTGGTTCCACAGCTCGAGGTGAAAGGGAAAGGTCGGGGCTCCCAGGGAGGGATTGTGGCTCCCAGGGGCTGGAAGAGCCTTGGAAGGGCTGGTTTGGGAGCAGGAGAGGAGAGGGTGCCTGGCACAGCCCCTGCATCCACAGCAGGCTGCCAGCAGGGGATGGAAAATTTCATTTTGAATTCTATTTCTCTGGGCTGTTTGAAGACCACTCACTTCAGCTTCCACTGGAAAGAAGAACACTGGAATTGAGATTAAATGCTCCGTCTGTTTTGGTTTATTTTCTTCTCCTTCCTTTTCTTTCCAGTTTATTTTCCTCCCCTGCTGCTGCACGGTTCCACTTGCTGTGACAGGAATTGTGCCTTTCCCCCAGCCCAGGGAAGGGACAGTCCCAGCTCCTGGGGAGCTCCTCTGCCACCCTGCCAGGTCCCCCCCCTGTCTTGAGATCACCAGAAAACCCTCCACTGACTGAAACCCCCCAGATTTCTTCCTGCCTGATTTTCAGATATAGAACGACTCTTTTAAAGTAATTTCAGGTGTTTCAAATGCTTGTCTTTGGCTCCTGCCTGATGCTCAGAAACCTTGCTGCAGGCTTCAGTGGCAAATTGCACAAAGGATTTATTTTTAGATTTATAAAACATTTCTCAAATTTGATTTTGGTGCCACACACAATGTCTGTGATGAAGCAGAGTGGCTGAAGGAAATTTTCAGCTTCTTGTAAGAGTCGGGGTGATTTACTCCCAGCTTCCCTGCTAACGAATTCTGTGCTCATCCCAAATACAACGAGGCAGGTTTTTTACTCATTCCTGTATTCCCCTTCAAAATGGTCTTGCTAAAGCTCCTTGTAGCTCTCCGTGTATCCTAGCAATGCTGAGGAGCAAGTGAATTCACATTAACAGAGGAACAGGCTCTCTGATTTTTAATAATTCACACCATTGATTTTTTTCCCCCTGTCTGTATTCCTGCAGTCACCTGCAGCTTTTGCAAATTATAATGTAAACCCAAACTAGGCTGCACTCAGATCTATTTTCCTAATACAGCCCCATCATTTCTGCCCTCCAAGGTCCCTTTATGCCAGCTATAACTCTCTTTAATAGTTTTGTCCATTTTCTGCAATCTTCCTACTCGAGATCTGAGAAAACTGAAAGGAAATGATTTAACTTGGAGAGGTTTACAATAAAGAGCAATTACTCTCCTGTTCATTAAAGTCTTTTTATTCTCTGCTCCCAGCACCTGCATTTTGTGAAAATCCCAACACAAGGTAGCAGAGCAAACACTTTGATCCCATATTAATTGCATTAATGTTCAAGGTTCAACCTCTGGCATTCCAGAGGGGAAAAGCTGAAAGGATTTCTGAGGCCTGAAATGACACATCTCCTCTGACCTTGCTCTGTTTGCTGCAGCCATGGGGGTCTCCAACTGACCTGTGAAAATTCCAAGTTTATGGAATTTTATGGAATCTCTCCCTCCTCCTTGCCATGGCAAACCAGGATGTGCAGTCCCAGCACTTTGGGAAATTCTGCGGGAAAACCTCCCACTACTTTTTTTTTTTTCCCCTTCTTTTTTAGAAGAACAGCTCATTTTAAATTTTTTTTTTTAAGTCTGAAATTTCTCAGCGCTTCCACAGCAGGAGGAGGCGGTGGAAGGGGGTACAAAGTCGGGGGAGGAGCTGGGGATGGAGGATGTTTCTTTGACACTCTCCTTTTCACATCACCCTTCTCCCTTTTCTCCAAGAGCCCGAAAGTTTAGCGCTTCCACCCACTCCCAGCGGGGGGTTAGGAAAAAGAGAGGGGTTTTTTTGTGGATGCCTTTTGTTCCAGCCTGTTCTGCCTTGCAATAACATCAGGATAAGATCCAGGAGATTTAAAAAGCATTCGTGCCTCTCTTAAACGGGGGATGCCCCAAATATCCTCTGGTCCCTCCCATTCACCGCCAGTGATGGAGAGGGATGGGCAGGACCCAGCCTGGCCTTGGACTGGGGTGGGACAGCCCTTCCTGGGACACTCCAGGATGGGGATCCAAACCTCCCTGGGCACTTCCAGTGCCTGAGCCCCCTTTCCATGGGGAAATTCCTGCTGTGCCCACCCTGAGCCTGCCCTGGCCCAGCCTGAGGCCGTTCCCTCTGCTCCTGTCCCTGTTCCTGGAGCACAGCCAGACCCCCCCGGCTGTCCCCTCCTGGCAGGAGCTGTGCAGAGCCACAAGGGCCCCCTGAGCCTCCTTTGCTCCAGGCTGAGCCCCTTCCCAGCTCCCTCAGGGATTCTCCAGACCCTCCCCAGCTCCATTCCCTTCCCTCCAGCCCCTCACATTTTCTGTCTCTGATCAGGGCTGTCCATTATGGATAAACCCCCACCCCAAAGCTCCCTTTGCTCCCTCTGGCTTAGGAAGGAACAGTCTGGTGTTTTCCTGCCTCAGCTCAGCTGTTCCAGGCTGCTCAGCCCTGCAGAGCCAAGCACCAGAGCTGCCCCAAAAGAGGGGGAAAAGGAAAAGGGAGGGAATGTCAAAATGGGATGCAAAATGTGAACCATTCTCCTGCACCTTTCAAGGTGCTCATGGATGTCTTTAATGGGTCATTTTTTGATTATTTTCTTCACCCTGCAAAGGGCTGAGTGAATCCTGGCAGGGGCAGAGGATTTGACTCAACACCCCACAAAAAATGGGATCCAATCTGAGCCTGACAAGAATTCTTGTAGGGAAGCAGCCCCAGAGAGCTCAGCCTGCCACGAGGTGAGGAACAGATCACAGAACCACCTGGGCCATGAAAGACCCAGCAAACCAAAAGGGCTGTACATTCTGCCAAGGCTAATTCAGCTCTGGTGCATTAAAATAAAGGAGAGAACAGAAATAAATAGGCCCAAAGTCTCTCACACAGCAGCTCTGAGCTATTGCTTTTTTCTACCATCTGAAATCTTATTAACCTGCAAGTTCTTAAGGGTTTTTTAATTATTTTTTCACTTCACTTTTTTTTTTCTCCATTTCTTGGTTTGTACCACAGCCAAACGACTCTGGGGTGAATGAATTCCAAGCTTTTGAAGTAGTTTGTAAATGCAGTAGAAAATAGTTGTAAACTTAATTGAAAAAGGCAAGAAGAAAGCACTGTCTGCCTTTTTAAAAAGCATTGTTCCCTGGCGAGATCAAATGGACATTCAGCTCATTTTGCATGAAGGAATTAAAAAGAGGAAAGCAGAAACTTGTTCTTTGTTCTGCTGGCCCAGGTGAGGGGCAGACTCTGCTTCTTGGGGCAGGACTGCCTCCTGTCCCCCAGTTCCCTTTCCCCTCTTCCCACCAGTTTATTTTACCTTATTTTACTTTAGGAAGTGTAAAATAATCCAGAGCATTTGCTGTTTGCAGGTCAGTGCTGCACAAAACCAGCTTTAGGTCACCAAGACCCCATGAGCAGCCAGCAGCTGTTTAGAAGAAATGTTGCTGTGATGTTATCACAGAAATGTCAGGCAGCAGAAGCTTTAAAATGAATGTTTTAAAATGGTTAAAGGTCAAAGATCCCCAAGATCAGACCCAAGCCGTGAATCTAGACCCAGATTTCAACTTCCCCCAGTTCTAATTTAACTTTTTCTGAGGACTAATGGCTCTATTTTCCAGCTCAAGTGCTTCCAGGAAAACCAGAGTCACAGAAAATTGCAGAAACCCTTAGGAGGAGATACACAGAACAGCTCTGTTATGTCAGAGCAGCACTGAAAAGAACTTTTTTTTGTTGCTAAGAACTTCTTAGATTTGAAATAGGAAAAAATAGAGCAGGGACAAGGAGGAGTGAGTTTGGCTCTTCCCCATCACTGAGGCTGGGATCTTGTGTCTAGAGAGGCTTCAAAATTCAGAGAGAGAATTGTGAAGGGAGAAGGAAACACTGAAGGGTTTTCACTCTGTCACCCTGAACTCACAGTGGAGAGGGATGAGGAGCTCCTGGGATTTTCCCTGTGTTCCCAAGGAACTGGAGGAGAAATGCTCTGGTAACTCTGTGGGTAAAGACAGAAACAATCTTTAAGGTCCCTGCCAAGCCCAGCCAGTCCCCGACTCTCTGATTAACCAGCAATGCCCTGCCAGCACCGTGGTAGCTGAATTTGGCCAATTTTCCCTGGGCTGCTGTCACTGCTGTCTCCACCTGAGCCAGAAAAACCACAGTCCTCTTCCATCACTCCCCCAGATAAAAGCCAAAGAATTGCTCTTTTGGCCCCAAAAATCCTTCCTCAAACACCCCCAGAGCCTCCTGATGCTCTCAGGGCTCCCTGGGGTGTGAGGAATGGCTCTGAGGGAATTTTTAAAATTAGAGGTTTGGGGATTATTGATAAAGAAGGAAGTTTAGGCTGAAGAGGTTCTATGTTTTTAAATATTTACAATAAAATCTTTTTTAGGTTATGAAGGCACACAGATCACTGGGAAATGCTTTTCCTTCCCTGACATCCCCATTTCCCCAGGAGAGGCTCAGAGCCTTGCCTGGGGACAGTGTGGGACAGAAATTCCACAGCAGAGGAGCCTCAGGGCTGCTCTGCCACCAGGGCTTTGTCACCTTTGTCACCCCCTGGGGACCAGCCAGGGCTTCCCTCCTGCCAGAACATCCTCGGGACTTGTGGCCAAATGTGGGAAATGGATTTGTAGAGAATTTTCAAACTTGATAGAAGGCTCACAAATACAAATACCAATACAAACACAAACAAATACACATACAAATACAAATACAAACACAAACACAAACACAAACACAAACACAAATACATATACAAATACAAATACAAATACAAATACAAATAAAAACACAAATACAAACAAATACAAACACAAACTATGCAAATCCTCCATCAAGCTTTAAAAATTCTCTACAAGTCCATTTCCCACAGCCATATTTATGATGTTATTTTCTTTTCCTGATGCTGATCAAATCTATTTTTCCTGTTGTGAGTGGAGGGGTTGCCTTTGGCAACATCAGCATTTGATGTCCCAAAAATGGGACGTGGAAGAAGGGCCAGTTGGCAGGAGAACAGCTGGGTGAGCTTAAAAATAAAAGCTGAAGTAGAAATTTTGGTTTTTTATTGTCCCTGGCTTTCCAGAGATGCCACTCTGCACAGGACTTGCGTGCTACAAGATGGAACAGGCAGTGCATTTTTAATCTGATAAATAATCTGATGTCCCAGATTCCTCCTGCAGAATGAAAATGAGTAAGACTTTTAGGATCCTTTTTAAATCAACATCTTCAGCTTTTCTAAGCCTCCCATCACTGAACTGTCTGGATGCCAAAATAAATAATAATCCTTTCTCCAGAGCATCTTCATAAGACTTCAAACATTTACAGAAATAAAGAAAATAAACCTGGTTATTGTGTGAGTAATCATTTGTTTATTGATGGAGACAAGTCTGCTCATTTTTCTTGCTCTCTGGTGATTAGATTATGATAAAATGTGACATTTAGTGATAAATTTGATATGGTTGGTTATGTGCAGTTTAAAAAAGGGACTATCCAATTATTCTTTCCTGTGCTGGTGGGAGGCTTTGGCCACCTGTGCAGGAGACTGCCACAGCTCTGAAGCACACAGCAGCCCCTTCCCCAAGCAGCTGTGACAAATGCAGAGGTCACAGATGTTCCCTGGCCCGTGGATGTCAGTTTTGCTGTCTCCCTTCTCATCTTCCAGCAGAAGCTGGAGCCCAAGCCAGGGCTGTGATGAGAGCTCTGCAGTGGCTGAGCAGGGGATGAGTGCAGGGACAGCCAGCACCCAGCTGGCAGGGCCAGAGGAAGCCATTCCACTAATTAGGACATTAGCTGGGAACTAATCCACCCAAACCATGGCTTGGAAGAGCTCCCTAATGGATCCCAAAGAAAACATTCCCCAGGTGGTTCCTTGGACAGAGCTGAAGTTTCTGCATTTTAACCCAATTTGAACCCAAAGCAAGGACAGAGTCATGGAGAGCTTGCAGTGAGGATTGCTGGACACAAAGTGCACCAGAGCAATGTCCCTGGGGGGAGAGAGGCTTTACAACTTTCACTCTGCAGCTCCTGGAAGGTGCCTGTGCTCAGCTGGGGCTGTCTCTTTCTGCAGGCAGCACTGACAGAACCAGAGCACACAGCCTCGAGCTGCACTAAGGGAATATAGGTTGGATATTAGGAAAAAGATTTTTACAGAAAGGGAGATAAATTTCTGGAATGGCTGCCCGGGGAGGTGGTGCAGTCACCATCCCTGGGTGTGTTTAACAAAGCCTGGATGTGGCACTGGGTGCAGGGTTTAGCTGAGGTGTTGGGGCTGGGTTGGACTTGATGGTCTTGAAGGTGTCTTCCAACTTGGTGATTCTGTGAATTCTGAGATTCTGTGAATTCTGTAATTCTGTGTGATTTTGTCTGTGATTGTGTGAATTCTGTGTGTGATTGTGTGAATTCTGTGTGTGATTCTGTGATTCTGTGAATTTTGTGATTGTGTGAATTCTGTCACTGTGTGATTCTCTCTGAGCCACAGGGGATCAGCTGCATTCCCACAGCAGCAGCACAGGAGCTGGAATTCCCTGTCCTTCCCTGGGGCCAGCCCCATTTCCCAGCTTGTGAAGCAGCACCACAGATCTCCCTGACCTGCTCTCACATCAAAGATTCCCTGAGCACCTTTACCCACATCCCTGGTGTCCCCCAGCCACCCCTGTGCTGCCAGGGCAGGGTGGCACTGCTGGCAGGACGAGAACAAATCCCCAGGAAAGGAAGGGAAACGCCCTAGACATCACTTTCTGTTTTACAATAATATTTGCCCTCTGGAAAAAGAGACATCCAGGGCCAGGCCACCCTCCAAACCATCTGGCACTGCTCTTTTCTGTTGCTGGCTCCTCCTTATTTCCCAATTGCTCCGGTCTATTGAGAAAAATCATCTGTATCACCAGGTTTCTCCTGCCATGAACATGAATTTTAGGATGCAGCACCTCTTGGCAGGAGCAGCGAGGCATCTGGGCCAGCCAAGGAGCTCAGCCATCCAAACAAAGTGATTGGGATTAGTTTCAATGAGGAGAGAAATCAGCAAAGCCCCTGAGGGTGCAGGGCAGGGGGCAGGCTCAAAAGATGGCATGTAATTAAATTCTTGGCTGAGAGGAACATTTTCCTTGTCCTTCTCTGCTCCTTTCCCTGGGGCAAGGAGCCCTGTGCGAGTTTGCCTGCCCTGAGTGGGGCCTCAGGCTCCTGGATCAGCTCCTCGTGCTTTGTTTGCTGCTCTCCCTGCTGTGTTTTGCTGTCCAGGAGGATCAGGTTGGTGCTGGGATGAAGGTCCCTGCTCCTGCTGCCCGTGTCCCTGTGTCCTTCCTGCCTTTGCCCCTGGCTGCAGCCTGAGAGCTGCAGGAGGGCAGGACGGCCTTGGCTGCCCTGCTGTTCCACCACCTGCATGCCCAGCCTGGACATCCCAAGAGCCCTCCTTCCACAGGGCACTGCCCCACTCACCCCCATGCTGCTGGCCTGAGCCCTGCCAGCTCCCAAAATGAGCTCTGCCACTTCCCAAAAAATGGGCTCTGCCAGTTCCCAAAATATGGGCTCTGCCAGTTCCCAAAAAATGGGCTCTGCCAGTTCCCAAAATATGGGCTCTGCCAGTTCCCAAAAAATGGGCTCTGTCACCTCCCAAAATGAGCCCTACCAGGGCTCCCAAAATGGGCCCTGCCATCTCCTAAAATGAGCCCTGCCATGTCCCAAAATGGGCTCTGTCAGCTCCCAAATGGGCCCTGTCAGGTCCCAAAAAACGGGCTCTGCAAGCTCCCAAAACGAGCTCTGCCAGGGGCTTCCAAAATGAGCCCTGCCAGCTTCTAAAATGGGCTCTGTCAGCTCCCAAATGGGCCCTGTCACTTCCCAAAATGGGCCCTACCAGCTCCCAAAACGAGCCCTGCTCCCCATCTGGAGCCTGCAGTCCCCTGTGCCCTCTCAGCCCCTCTGCTGCCCTGGGAGCTGCTGGCCCAGCCCAGCCAGGACCTGCTGGAGAGAGCCCAGAGGAGGCTCCAGGGATCAGAGGGATGGAGCAGCTCTGCTGGGAGAGCTGGGATTGTTCACCTGGCCAGGAGGAGCTTTGGGGTGACACAATTGTGGCCTCACAGTGCCTGAAGGGGCTACAAGAAAGATGGAGAGAGACTTTACAAGGGATGGAGTGACAGGACAAGGGTAATGGATTCACAGTGACAGAGTGCTGGGTTAGATGGGATTTTGGGAAGGAATTGTTCCCTGTGAGGGTGGGCAGGCCCTGGCACAGGTGCCCAGAGCAGCTGTGGCTGCCCCTGGATCCCTGGCAGTGCCCAAGGCCAGGCTGGATGGAGCTCTGAGCCACCTGGGCTAGCAGAAGGTGTCCCTGCCACGGCAGAGGGGGAATGAGAAGATCTTTAAATCCCTTCCAACCCAAACCACTCTACACTTCCATAATGATCCCCTCACAGGGTGTTTCCCCTCCTCCTCCCCTGCTCCAGCCCCGTGACAGCAATGACCCTGGCAGGGGCAGCAGTGACAGTGACCTTGGCAACAGTGACAGTGACAGTGGCAGCAGTGACAGTGACCCTGGCAGGGGCAGCAGTGGCTGCTCAGCTCCGGCTCAGCAGCACCAGGCTCTGATGCCACACCAGGGTGACCCCAGGGCTAGGTTGGGACCAGTGGAGCTGAATTAATTCCCCGATTTCATTCCCTGATTTCATTCCTTCTCTGATTTCATTCCCTGATTTCATTCCCTGATTTCATTCTCTGATTTCATTCCCTGATTTAATTCATTCCCCGATTTCATGCATTCTCTGATTTCATTCATTCTCTGATTTCATTCCCTGATTTCATTCCCTGATTTCATTCATTCTCTGATATCATTCATTCTCTGATTTAATTCATTGTCTGATTTCATTCTCTGATTTCATTCATTCCCTGATTTCATTATTCTCTGATTTCATTCCCTGAGTTCATTCCCTGATTTAATTCCTTCTCTGATTTCATTCCCTGATTTCATTAATTCTCTGATTTCATTAATTCTCTGATATCATTCATTCTCTGATTTCATTCCCTGATTTCATTCCATCCTGCAGAGGCTCAGCACAGAGGAGGAAGGGACAGGACAGCTCTGCTCTCAGCCCTCCCCAGAAAGCAGCTACTGCTCCTAACAATGGCAATAATCACAATAACCAGCATCAGCATTCTGGGTGTGTACCAGGAAAACATTAAATGGGCTGTGGAGTACAAATAATTCATTCTCACTCACTGGAATATTAATTAATGTTTAAGGCAGGGATATATTGTCTGTGATTCCCAGTGTTTTTTGGCCTGTGCTGCTCTTATTTTCCTTCAATTATGGCTGAATTCTCCTTTTCCCCCTCCCAATTTAATACCTAACATTTTATTTCTCCTTACAGCTCTGCATTTCTTTTGTGTGTCATCCTTGATATTTTTTCCCTTTTTCTTTTATTATTTTGGACTCCTTGGTGCTGTTTTCTTTCCTCCCACCTTCTTTTTCCCCCTCAGTCAGAAAATCCAACAAAGCATTTCAGCTTGTGATGAAGAGTTTCCCTCAAGAACAACAGATCCAAATCCTCATTTCCTGAAGGACACTGGCAGTGGAAAGGAACCTGCCTCAGCCCTTCCCTTGGGAATCCTGATTTTCCCCCTCACCTTCTCAGCTGCTGTAATTTCAAGGCAGCTGGGTGTAAATAATCAATATTCCCAGGGGTGAGGATGAGTAGTGGAGCCTCAACAGCCCAAGGGCTGATTGAGAACTTCAAATACCAAAAAAAAAATGAGCAACAACTTTACTGAACAGCACCAGCAGCCCTTTCCAGGAATCTTTCTTTGCCAGGGAATGGGAAATACCTGATAAACATTATTGTGCTGCATTTCCAGGCCATCCTCTCAAGAACTACTGACCAAGCTGCTGGAAACAGGGATTGATTCCACCAGTTAGCTAATTAGAAGATGAATGGGCAATAAGAAACATATCAGCAAGGAAAAAACACACCAGTGTGCAGTGATATGTTCCTGAAGCTATTCTAAATATCCTTAAACTTTTCAGAGCAGCACACCTTTGACTTTTCAATGATTACAGTTGGTTGGGTTGGTTTTTTGTTTTTTGTTTGTTTGTTTGTTGGGTTGTTTGTTTTGTTTTTTTTTTCCAGCTCTAAGGTCCAGTCTGCCCTCAAAGCCACCTGGGGCTGCACAGATGTAAGATGTGCAAATCCATGGGCTCCCACCTTCTTTTCCACCAAGGCTTTTTGCATTCAGAACATTCCAATGAGATGGAATGGAAGTTTTATTTTGTTTTATTTTGCTGCTGGCCCCTGGCAGTACGTGGAAGTGGGAGTGGAAGAGCAGGAGGCTGTTTTTGGGGATGGGTTGGTGTGAGAGGTTTGGGGAGGAGTGAACACGGGAAAATACCAATAACTCCATGGATTGGCAGCTCCAGGAAATGCTCTGTGGAACTGAGAACTCCAAACCCAGCAACACCTGAAGGAAAATATCCCCATGACAGGTGGGAACACAGAGAGGATCAATAAAGGGACAGGGACAGGGACAGGGACAGGGACAGGGACAGGGACAGGGACAGGGACAGGGACAGGGACAGGGGTGTTCTCCATCAGACACTGCTTGTGATCCCATTTCCAGCCCTCCCCGTGGCAGGGCAGGGCTTCACAGGGAAGCAGATTCCCAGAGAACTGTCAGTTCTTAGGGAACTGAAAATTCCCAGCCAGACACACCCGTGTGAGGGGCTGGGACCTCACACATCCACTGGCTCTGACACTTTTGGCACCTCAGCAAAAGGACTGAAGAAAGAGGGAGAGGCAGCAAAGCAAAGCTGACAGTCAAGGTTCAGCTCAGCATTGCTCCCCAGTTCCTGATTTGTTTGGTACTGGTAGTGTTCCACAGCATTGCTGTGAGATTTGGAACAGAAAAATGCTAAAAATTAAAATTTGAAACTAGAAAAGGTCTCTTAAGAGGGCAGGAAGATGCGTGCAGAGCTGTGTCCATGCAGGGACTCCCCTGAAGGATTCATTCTTCCTCAGGAAGAATTTCTTCATGGAAAGGGTTGGCAGGGGCTGCCCAGGGAGGTTTGGAGAGCCCATCCCTGGAGGTGCCCAAGGAATTCCTGGAGGTGGCACTCAGTGCTCTGGGCTGGGGACAAGGTGGGGATGGACACAGCTTGGACTGGATGGCCTTGGAGCTCTTTTCCAACCTGGGATTCCGTGCTGTGAGCAGTGGGATGTGGGATTGATTAGCAGTGAAGAGGTCAGCAGGCTCTCCTCTTTGTCAGGAGTCAATAAAACACCTGCCAAAGCTGCCTGGGAGCCGTGTTCTGCTCAGCTTTGGGGGCTCTCCGGGGAATGAAACCTCTCCTGATGTTTACATCCCATCCCTTCGTGTGTTTAACCTGCAATTACAGAGGCAGCAACACCCAGCATTTGATGCCTCGGAGTCTCTTACAAGTGCAAACAGAAAAAGAGACTTTGCAAAGACCTCGGAGGGAAAAAGAGGGGAAAAAAGGAAAAAGAAGAAAAAGCACCCGTGAATCCTTGAGGAAATGGAACATGAAAGACCAGGCGTGGCTCCTGCCACACCACAAAACTCAGATTTAACTGTGATTCCAGCCTCAGCCCTGCTCTGGCACAGCCAGGGCAGCGATTCCTGCCCCAGGCAATCCCAGGGGAGGGACTCAGAGGCTCTCAGGGAGGATTTTCCCACTCAGAGAGCAGAGGGAGCCTGGCAGGAGCTCCTCTGCCGCCAGGAAAGGGAGCCAGAGATCCCTTAAAACAGCCCCAAAGAGGGAAAAGCAATTATAACGTGTGAAAGTGCTAATGGAGAACCAGCCAGCATTTAATGGCTCTTCCCAGAGATCTTTGAGGATATCTCCTATCCACATTTCTCAGAATTTATTCCATTTCTCTCATTATTCCTATTAATTCTGAATTCAGTGCCAGCTTGGCTCCATGGGGGACTTCCAATGTTTTGACTCCTCACATCATCAACCTGCCTTGGAAATGAGAGAAATTCCTTGCCAAACATTTTGTTTTTATTTAGTAGAGGCCAGAAATACAAAAGAAGAGGGAGGAATTGGGACACTTGCCTTGCTCTTGTGGCTTTAAGGTTCTTTGGAAAATCAGTTATCAAGAGGTGGATTTTTTGGGGGAGATTCAACTGATATTACAATGTTCAATTAAGCTCATTAAAAGAAGATTAAGAGAGAATTTAATCCCAGTTTGTCAGTACCTACACAGGGAGAACATTTGATACAAGAGCATCCTTTAACAAGCAAAGGCATTGAGTTACCAGCTGAATGTAGCAAAATTAAATTAGAAATAAAATTAATTAATTTTTTTTTAACCAGGGCACTTTACCTTGTAACAAGTGATTAAGACAGTCAGGAAATCCTGATTTAGACCAAGATGAGGTGAACTGGTGTGCTGTATTCCCAGAGCTGCTCAGGTTTAGGGTTGGGAAGTGCTGACTGTAGGTCATGGAATGGTTGGGAGGGACCCCAAAAATGCCCCCTTGGGCAGGGACACCTTCCACTGTCCCTTGGAAAGATGGAACCTGAATCCAGGCTCGCTCTGAGGAGCCTGGGGGAGCTGGCAGAGGCTGGCAGGGAGGTTTGATGTGGATCAAACAGAATGGAATTGTTCTGTCAGAAAGATGACACTCTCCAGCCCTGTCAATGCAAGGATTATCCTGACCAGAAACATTGACTGCAAGGAAATTAAAAAGAAAGTGCAAGGTCTGAAATCCTAAACAGATTCCCATCCTGAGCTGTAAAAACAGCAGATTCCATTTCTAAGCAGTACAAACCACTGGGAACCATAAATCTCCCAGAAGGGAACTTATTTTCCCCTTAATTTACATGTTATCTGCAGTCCACTGTCTTCCCCTTCCCAGCTTTGGCACCGAGGTGCAGCAGTGATGTAAACATCAATATTTTAATGTCAAAGAAGAATACAAAATGAAATTGAATTCCAGTAAGTATAAAGGAAATACAGCAATGGCTCTCCTATTGAATCCTCTGCAGATTCCAGATAATGGATTATTCAGAGACCTTCAGCTCATAAAAAGGTGCCCTTTGTTCCTGGAATTTGATGCAGTTTTCTCTTAAACTGTGATTATTTTCTGATTCCGTTTTCAAGTAGATTTTGACACAGTGGTACAATTTCCTTATCTGTCTCTTAGAAGATGCTGCACTGGGCTGTGAAAATGAAAACAGCAGCATTTTCCGTGTGGATTTTCCCTCATCTGTGTGATGTTTATTAAAAAGAATCAATCTGAGGGACACTTCCCAGCACAGCAGAATGGGAAATGCAGCTGCTCCCTGCAGGTGCTTCCAGCTGATAAATACACCCCACTGCCTGGCCACACGCAGCAAGAGGTTTTAACATGCAGGAGGATCATCTGGAACTCCAAATACCAAGCTCGGAACACAGCAGAGATGAGGAATATCTGTAATATTGGTGCAAATCTAGCCCAACTCAGACAGAAAACATCACTTGGCTGCTCCAGCACCTCCCTGACCACTCATTTCCCCCAAAATCCAGTGTGCACACAAACTTGCTGGGGATGGAAAGCACCAGCTCCAGAGGCTTGGGGTTGTTGGGTGTTGTGTCCCACACGAGTCTCTCTCAGTTTGGGTCTCCCTTGGGAATCTTTTCTCATGGAAACCTGGTGCAATTCAGAAATGCAATGCAGAAAGCCCCTGCTGCCTGCTGAAATCTCTGCTGCTGTCTAAAAGGGACAACTTGTCTCTCACAGATCTAGGAGTTCCCTGACCACCAACAGCCCCCCACGTTTATGAGGAGGTTTTGTATCCAGGACATTTTTTTAGATATAAAATAAGGGTCCAGATTGATTTCTCACTTGGCTGCACAGAAAAATCACCCAAAGGCTTTCTTTTTTTTTAAAGGAGTTTTTAAAACCTCTGCTGCCGACAATGCAGCCCATTATTCTTGGAGGATAATCCTACATTAAAAGGGGAGTGACTTGATGCTCTCACAGGCTTTTCCCCTCCCTTGGCTTTTATGATCTTTGCCCACTGATGTTCAGAGTGGCTTTGGACAAACTGGACTTTGAGAGCTCCATTTCCATTTGGGAAATGCTCACTAATTTGGCAGGGTATTAGATGGCTTAATTAATATTTCAGCCCTTTGTTAAGCTCAGATGTGAGACCTTCCAGAAGAAGGGGCTGTGGAGCAGATAAAACCATCAGCTATTCCTTCCTAATGAACTCCCAACCCTGAGCAATGGGATTGGGCTGCCTTGATGCCTCCAAGGCTGAAATCCTCTGGCATCCTGGTGACCTGTTAGTGCTCCTTGGAGGAGAAAGCACAGTTAGGGCAAGCTTAGTGTGGAATAAGCTCCTGTCTAATAACAGAGTTCACCAGAAGCTGCTCACTTTGCAGGAGATAATTGCCCTTTACACAGCTCGTGCCTTTGCCTTTGATTTGGGCCACACAACTGAATTTGTGGGCAATTACAGAGGGAGCATGAAGACATAATTGAAGGTTAGGAAGAGGTGGACACAAAAGGATCAGCTCTGGAATTAAAGTGCACTGATTCACTCTGGCTGTGGGGACACAAACAAGCTCTCAGCTCTGCAGGGTTCACAGCAGAACTCTGGGGTTACCTGGGCAGGTACCCCCAGCTCTCAGAGACCTCAGGGCAGCACAGACACAACCTTCACATCTCACTAAATGCATGAAATAACCACTTTTGGGATGACTCAGTCTCCCTTACATGAGAAATTACACTTTCAAACAGAGAAAACTGATTTCTGTGCTTTGAACCATTAAGTAGCCAAGACACAGAACTCCAGCCAGGCTCAGCATGGCTCACAGAGGTTTTGATCCACAGGAAAAAGCCCCAGTGGTACATCCATGGACAGCCCTCTGGATAAGGAGGATGCATCATTCAGTGTTAAAATTAATGAAGTGAGATTTAGGAGGTCAGAGATATATTTGATTTCATGTTATCAAGTTCTCTTCAAGGTAGTTTTAGCATGACCTTAGACAGGAGGTCACTTCTCCCCCTCATAATCTGGATTCCTTACCCATAAAGTGGTAATAATAATATTTATACACCCCCAAGGAGTGCTATAAACCTCGTTTAGTGATGTACATTTGGAGACGTTCATGTAGAACTTATTAATTAGAAAGTGTTGTAAGAAATCTTTCCCCCCAAAATGTCGGGTTTTAGGGTTTTGTGATGCAGCATAACCGAATAAAACCCAGCCCTGAAAGAACCCAGGGTGCAATACAGAAATGGTCACAGTCCCTAAGGATAAATGGAGAATTCCTGAGCCCACAGCTGCCTGGAATGGGCAGAGATTCTGCATTTAGGAGGGATGGATGTGCACCTGCTCTGGGATGATGAGAGTTCAACTGTCTTGGGTTGGAAACGCAGGATGTGGCAGGGGGTGTGTGTTCTATCTGCCATCTGTCAGAGCTGGGGCAGTTATCTTCTGTTCACTGGGCAGTTTTCTTTATCTCTTCCACAACCAATCCTCCCTCCAGGACATCTCTTCTGTTAACGGGCCATTAATTATTAATTATCTTCTGTTAATGAGCCAGGGAGTGTCCCTGCCTGGCTGAGCAAATTCCAGCATCAAATTGGGAGATGCTCCGCCCAGGGGAGGAGCCAAGCATTCCTACCTGGATACAATCTGAGGCTTGGAACAGCCCAGCAGCCTTTGCCCACTGCATTCCCAGAGGAGCAGCTTTCTCCTGCCCTGCATTCCCAGAGGAGCTGCTTTCTCCTGCCCTGCATTCCCAGAGGAAGAGCAGGCCCATCTCCAGCAGCCCTGGAGCTGCAGAGGAAAACTCCAGCCTTGTGCAGGATCCCTGCTCCAGCAGAAGCACAGCTGGCACTGCAGGAGGGCTGAGCCCCCATGGGATGGGACTATGCCAGCACCCTGACCCACAGGGCTCAGCTCCTAAACTGACTCTGGCAGTGTTGTTTTGTATTATTGCTTTTTTATTTTAATTTTATTTTTTCCTAATAAAGAACTGTTATTCCTGCTCCCATATCTTTGCCTGAGAGCCCCTTAATTTCAAAATTACAATAATTCAGAGGGAGGGTGTTTTCATTTTCCATTTCAGGGGGGGCTCCTGCCTTCCTTAGCAGACACCTGTCTGTCCAAACCAAGACAGCAACACACCACCCAAAGGAGGAAAATCCACTGCAAAAGCAGCAGCGTGTCAAAAGTGAATTATGGAAATGGCCCTGAACAGCCACAGCAGTTGCACAGAAACATTTGGGGAACAAGGAACGCGGCAGAGAGCAATGGCAATAACAATGCCCAGAATTGTTTCCACCAATATCTATTTTTTAAAGAGAGTCATTTTAGTTCTCTCTTTGCATCTGTAAACGGGAGTTGAATTGATGATAAATACAACCAGAGCAATGAAAAGATTTTGCCTTATATTCTATTATCTGCCCTCTCCTGCCTGGAAGTGGCGTGGAGATATTCCTTACAACTGAACTGCAGATGATCCTGGGCCCAGTGAAGCGTGGTTTGTACCGAGAAACCAGGAGGCTGGGGAGGCACAAAAACCTCTCAGGTCACTGAGTGATTACCAGCAAGGTTGTAGGGATCCATGTAGTTTAATATTTCACTGGAATGCAATTTTCCTGCTGGGATCTCCGAGCACTTGGCAAACATTAATGCTGAGAGGCACACGCGGTTATGGGGAATTGCCAGGGAGGAGTTCTGCTGATGTCCCAAAGGCAGAGAGGGGCTGAGGGGCCTGTGTGAGAAGGCAGCACTTGGGATCAGAGAGGGTGAAGATGACAGGAGAGAGGGTGGGCATGAGATCAGAGATGAGGGACATGATATCAGAGAGAGGGGGGACATGATAACAGAGAGATGGACATGGTGTCCGAGAGGGGGGATGTGATATCAGAGAGGGGAAATCTCACCAGGCCTCAGTGAGAGGTCTCTTGATGCCTCAGGATTTTAGCTTCTATATTTTTCATCTATTTGTAATCCTGTAATTCTTTAGTGTATAACTCTAAACTCCATGTACAGTGGGAGCTGCTGCTTTCCCAGTTTGGGCAGACACAACAGTGTCCAGGCCTGGGAACCAAGGACACCTTACTGCCTCAGGCCCCAGAGATGGAAACAAAAGTGAGTTTGGGGTAGCAAACTTGGGGTTAATGACTTCATTACCTAAGCTGTAATAGGAGGATTAACCTCCAATATGCAAATGGCCCAAACTTACAAAAATGTGAAAACCTGTGAGCCACCATCCATTTTGGGTGTAGACCCTGGGGGCTTTGCCTGCCCCAAAGGTACCTGAAGGCCCTTCAATAAATATAAAAAAAATTTTTAAAATTCAATAAATAATAAATATAATTATTCTTTTAATTTTGTCTGGCCTGTGTTTTTAGTTAGCCCCAAAAAGGCAACCGTGTGTGCAGCTGGACAGAAGAAGAGGCTGACTCACGGCCAGGAGCAGCCACTGCTGTGCCAGGAGCTGTCACCTCCATCAGATGGGCTGGCAAGTGGGAAAGCAGCAGCAGCCTCAGCACTACACAGGGTGTTTTGGGCATGGGGGATTGTTGGTTTTTGTTTTCTTTTTTGGTTTTTTTTTTTTTGTGTTTTGTTTGTTTGTTTGTTTTTTAAATTTTATTTGTTTGTTTGTTGGTGGGGTTTTTTTTTGTTTTTTTTGGTGGGGTTTTTTGTATTTTTTTTTTTTTCTGGATGCATCTGGGAGGTTGGCAAATGGCAGCAGGGACTGCCCAGGTTTCCCCAGCCCTTCTCTGGGAGCTGTGAGTGGTTGAGCAGCCCTTCCATCACCTCATCTTCTCAGTGAAGTGTGGGAACCCACTGCTCTGGGTATGGGGAGCTCGGTGCCTCTGGCCCTTCTCAGGAAATCCCATTCCTGCTTCTCCTGCCAGCTTCATCACAGAAATCCCTACAAGCCCAGTGACCTCCCCCTGGGCCTTCTCACTGGCATTCACAGCCTGAGGCTCCCCTGCTCACCTTCCTCCCTCTGCTGAGGTTCTCATAGCCCACGAGTGTGTTTTACACCTCAAATCCTAACCAGGCAGCAAAACCAGCTAAGTTTGAGCTCGTGTTTAGGCAGGCAGCCTCACTGTCAGCATCCTGCCAAATGCCAGCTGTTATTTGCCTCCTCCAGAGGCTCTGCTCCTCTACCTGCACGTTTGGATTGGATTAGGAGCCCTCACTCCAGAGCAGAGCCATTTGCTGCTATTCTCTCAGCAATTCAATTTTGCCCAATGTTATGGGGAACAGCCTGCCTTGAGAAGTGAGTCAGGGCATTACTTTACTTTTACCAGTCTGCTTTAAACAAATATTAGAGAGCAGTGCTCCCCTGGGTCCCGTTACAGCAAACAGCAATTTTCAAGCAAGCTCCAGAGTAGATTGCTACTGAGATGCTTCTGTACTTGTAGGATGTCTATTATGCACTTATGGCACTTGTGAGAGGGGTGATGGTAGGGAAAATTTCACTGGTCTTACCCAGGAATAACAGAGTGCCAAGCTAATAAACTCTGCACTTCCTCAGAGCGTGCAGGGACTGCGTGTGCTCCACACAACCTCATTTTTCATTTCCTTCCAGAGTGCAGAGTTAGGGCTCGTGCACAGATCCCTCTGCACAGTGGCAGGACGCAGGATGTTTGCTGTCCCCTCCTGTCACACAGCTGTCCCCTGAGTCCCTGTAGGACTGCCTGAGGAGCAGCAGCATCTCCCTGCTCCGAGTAGCATTTCTCAGCCCTCCTTCCCCCAGATTTCCTTCCCTCCCTTTCAGTCCCCACCTGCCTTTTCAGCTTCTCTGCCCTGCTGGGTTCATGCCCTGGAAATTGTGATGGTTTCCATCCAAGTCATGCCCTTCCACACCCTTTTCCCATCTCACATCCCCAGAACATTTTCCTGCACTGGGTCCTGCTGGTGTGGCAGGGTCTGTCTGTCTGTCCTGCCCAGTGGGGTTCTGCTGGGACAGACTCCCTGGAGCAGCTCCAGGAGGGGCAATTCTCCCTCAAAACCCTGGGCAGACAGGGAAATACCATGCCTGCAGATCAGTTCCTCCCTCCAGCAATGGGTAGCTGTTTATTAAACTTCCAAAGCTGCAGCTGAGCTCTCTTTCATCAAGGGTCTCCCCAGCAGAGCTCAAAGGAAAAAGGGTTAAAAAGTGACTCTGTAATGAGACCCTCACACAAGTTAAACCTGCTTGTTCATAATCAGCTGCTAGATGGGTGAAAAACTGAGCTGGGAGAGAATTCACAGTATTTCTGATGTGTCTTTCAAGAGTGAGAGCCCACAGAGTTCTGCCAGTTATTAGCTGAGGGGGTTTGTCAATGCCCAAACCATCCCCTCATTCCAAGCCCCAGCTCTTCCCCCCTGCTTGCAAGCTTGGTCTGGAGTGGCACTGGATTCCAGGAGGGATGAGAGCATTCCTGAGAGGATGGGGAGGGGAACAAGTCTTTGGAAGAGTCTCCAAATCGGGATCAGGGCAGGCAGCAAAACCCGGAGCTGCTGCCTCAGATGTGCTTCATTGGTATTCTGGAGGCAGCCGGGCTGGAGACTGCACAAAATTATTTTCAAACAGGAATTACAATTGGCAAGGCAAAATGAGAGAGATGGAGAGAAGAATTTTGGGGGCATTTTTCAGCTGAGAGCCTCGAGGTTGTGTTCAAGCTGATGACAGAGTGAGCACAAGAAAAGCTGAAACAAATGGTGCTCCATGGATCAAAGCAACGAGATTCTGCACAGATCCCCAGCAGTAAAAGGCTTTTCCTTGTGGAAAAAGGGAGCCATTCCAATGGGAAATGAAAGGAAAAACAAAACTCCCTCCTGCTAAACACAGGCTGGTGAGGGAGTGCTGGCTGGGATAAACCCATTCCCTCCTTGTCTGCTGCTGGGCTGACACACTCCGGGCTCCATCCTGCCAAATTTGTCAGTCTTGACCTGCGAGTCTGATATGGGGGAAATTCTATTCATTCCTGAATAAATAATGCATGGGCAGCCATGCATTTTTCATGCTAAGACTTTTAAAGGCCACTGTAGTGATGCATGTAAATTCAATCTCCACCCCCCAACTCCTTTCTCTGCACACTCAACTGCTAAATAATTATTAACATCTGACTCAGGCAGGGTGAGGGCTGCACCAGCCACAGAATCCACTGCTGCTCTGACACTGCTGCCTCCACTCCACCCTCCAGAAAGTCGAGGAGAGATAATTCCAGGCAACAGCAGAGCAATCTGCCTCTTCTCCTCCCTCCCCTCTGCTGTTTTTTTATTTTTGTTTTGGGTTCTTTTTGTTTGTTTGGGGTTTTTTTGCTTTTGTTTGTTGGTTTGGTTTGGGTTTTGGTTTGGTTTGGTTTATTTTTCTTTCTTTCTTTATTTTAATTTCTGCGGTTGTTGTGGGGTTTTTTTTTTGTTTCTTTTTTTTTTTCTTTTTTTTTCTTTAATATAAAGCCCTGCAAAAACACATGTGCATGAAGTGGAGCAGAACAAAGGGAGCAGCTCGTGGATTTGACATTTTTCTGGAAGCACATTAATCCCTTCCGGAGAAGCAAAGCTGGTGCCTTTATTTGTAGCTGGTGGCCAATGTGTGACAGGGACCTGAGGTGGCCACGGGGCTCTGAGTGACAGAAGGGCTCAGACAGGAGCCGGGGGAAGCAGCACTGCTCCAAAGGGCTCAGCAAACACAAATCTGCCTGCTGGAGGTTGCAGGGGGAATGTCAAAGCCCCCCAGAGGAAATCCCTTCCTGTTGGGGTGAGCTGAGGACAGGAGCTGTGGGGCTGCTGAGGCTGTGCCAAAGCCCAGAGTCCTCACAGGGGCTGGGATGGAGGAGCCACTGGGGTTTCTCCCAGCTCCAGGTGACATTGCTGATGTAAAAATGGTCTGGAACACCCCCCCTGGGCCACCCAGGCAGCTCTGTCCTCCTTTTTTGGGGGGGCTGAGGCAGGAAAAATTCATTTCATTTGATCCTCGAAATCTTCATTGAGTGAACCCAATGCCAGGCCAGCCTTGCAGGGACTCTGCAGACAGAGCAAGAAATGTGGAAAAGGCAAAGCATGAAATGCATCTCAGTCTCCATCCCCTGGGAATCAAGGTGCAAATTTACTCAGGGATCTGCTGCAGCAAAATGGAACAGCCAGCAGGTACAGAGGGATGTGGAGAGGACAATGCTGGGTGTTGATGTTGGCACAAAGAGTGAAAAGATAAAACTCCTGGATTTTGGGCACTTTCAGAACTATTGGCAGGAGTAAAGTGTTAATGCAGTCATAAACTTGAATAATTTCCCCTATAAAGGTCTGAAGGTGATGATTTATGTCTGAATTACCCTGACTGGTTTGCACAGGAACACTTTGGGCTACCAACTCCCCAGCCTGGCAAGAACAATGTAATTTTTCCTCACCAAAGCTCTATTTCTGCACACACCAGTGAGATTCCTCAGATGCTTAAATGAGAGCTCATGCTTAAATGCTTTGCTGCCTTGGGACCTGGTTTTACCATTATATGCTTAACTTGATGACATTTCAGACCTAAAATCTGATGTGAAATCAGGGTGAAACAGATTGAAGGGTTGTTTGCTTCAGTGCTTTTTTTGGGCTCTTCTTCTGGAATATGTGAGGCCACCCCAGAGGTCAGGAGAGGTGAGTTTGCTTGTTCAGAGGGTTGCTCACAAGAGGAGGGCACAGCACTGGATATTTATGTGGAGAAGTGCAGCATTTTTATTCAGCAGTGGCAGAGAAAGGAGTTGAGGAGGAAGGAGACAAAGGAAGGTGAGTGCTGAGTCTCTGTGTCACTCACTTGTCCCAGGGGATGTCACCTGTCCACAGGGACCTGCTCTGCTGTACTAACAGTAATGTGGAGAAAAGAAATTTATCCAGCTGCAGTTCGTACTTATCTCTGAACCAGCAGCCTGCACTGAGAGATTTGGGCTGAAGCCACTCACACAACACACGCACACACAAAAATAAACCTGCTTCAAATTCTCCTCTCTGGGCTGAGGAGCATCTCAGAATACGGATGAGAGCTGCCTGCAAACACATCTAGAGAACTTGGAGGGAAACCCGAGACAAATTATGGAAATGAAATGCCCATCCTTCCAGATCAATGCCAGGGAGTCCCTGTGGGGAGTGTATAGATCATTTAAAAGACTTCTCATCCTGTTCACTGGGATCCAGCTCCAAAGTGCCCTGGCTGATGGGGAGGGTTATTAATTTCACTGGCATTAGGGAATCAGCCACCTGTACCTCATCCATGGACTCCTCTTGGCATTTTCATTTTAGACTCATTCACAGGCTGGTAATAGATGTGCATTTAGATGAGAGTGAAGCTGGTCACAGTGAGGACAGCAGGGAAAAGGCTCCTTTAGTGAAGCCTTCCCCTCAGCCAGGCTGTTTTAATTGACAGCAAACACAATAAACAGCCCAATCTGTCTAGAAAAGGGATCAGACTCCTGGGTTTGGAATCCTGGGCCATGTCATGGTTTGCGCTGCTTTGCCCATGTCCCTCTGTCCCTCCTGGAGCAGATTTGGGCTGTGGTTTGTGCAGCGCAAGGGAAGGGCTGTGCCAGCAGCAGCCCCTACTCTCCTGGGTGCAGATCACACCTTTGAGCAGGGCCAGCCCTGCCCTGATGTGCCAAAACTCCTCCCCTGGGGCCAGGCTTTGCTCTCCCAGCCAGGGCAGCCCAGGCTGTTTCAGGAATTGCATCCAGCACAGTTGTCAGTAATGAAGAGGCTGAGGACTGGGGTGGAGGAGCTGTTAAATAAATCATAGCCACGCTTTGCATTTTGAGAGGTGTTTCTCATGTCTGGCTCACAGAGTGTCTCAGGAACTGAGGGAGATCTCATTGCTCCTCCTAAAAAATGGCAGAAAGGAGACCTGGGGAGATCAAGCAGCTTCTTCCAGGTGAGGGTCAGGGAACAGAGGGTCAGCCTTCCTCCCTGCCCAGGCTGAGGGAGGGCAGGCTGGCAGAGCAGAGCTTTTGGGAGTGCCAGGAGGGGCAGGGAGGAGCTGCAAGAGCAGCCCCATCAGGGAGCCACACAAGGATGAAGCACCACTGAGGCTTTCAGGGATTTTTTTCACCCTGCAAGGACCACACAGGGCAGGAGGTTCTGAATTCAGCACTGAATCTTTGTGTGTGTGAGGGATGGGGCACTTTTCTCTCAGTGTAACCCTCTCCTCCCCAGTCCTGGCACCTTTCAGGTCTTGCTTCCCACCCCTCCAGTGCCAGTGGCACATCAGCTCCCCAAAATTCACGAGAACGAGCTGAAAATCCCTCTGTTCAACAGAAAGGGACAGAAATGCAACAGCAGCCCTGGGTAAATCCTCATTTTTGGGCACGAATGGAGAGCTCTGCCTATCCTGATGCCCACACCCCCAGGAAAATCAATCCTTCTCTCCTTTTTGTCTGGACCAGCCTCAAATAGCTGCACCCTGTTGCTAGGCTACCTGGCTGCCTTCCACACATCCCAGAGCTGCTGGAAACCTCACAGCAAATTGCAGCTCACATGGTGGGTTATTTTTATCTTTTTGGGAAGAGGGGGGATCAATGGACAGTGGAAGGGAGGGAGAAGGAAGATATTCCAGTTCTTGGATGCTCTGGTCATTGGGTTATGACCACAAAAGCCTGGAAATATGAACATGTGTGTTTCTGCTGCCTTAAATAGGTAGAAGATATGTGGGATCATGATGAAATATCTGGCAGGCTAATGAATATCAAGTGTCACCTTTTGTGCTATTTTGGATCCTTGATAATTTGTCTGAGGTGATAATTTGTCTTTCCAGCCAGAAGAGAGCTGGAAACAGCTTCAGAGAATGCACAGGAGCACCAGCAACCCCGTGAAGGGCTGGCAAGTGTGGGATAAAAACCTCCTGGCATTTGCACAGCCACGAGATCTTTCCATGTGGCCTGGGTTTGGATGATCTCAGCAGGGAGAAGGCAAGAAAATGGGGTGGAAAAGGGAAAAAGAGCTGCAGAGGAATGATTGCCATCCCCCCATGGAGCACAAGATTTCAGTCCCTTGTCCTGAGCCACCTGTGTCACCAGGGGGTTCCTGCACATGGGGAACCCAGCAGGTGCAAGAGGAAATCCATGAGCAGCACTTTTCCTGTCCCAGGGGCCTTGCCCACACCTCTGCTAACTCACAGCATCGTGCTTTCCCCTCTGCTTTTCTTCCACAGGAGCTGGAACTGGCAGAGCTTGGCTGAGGAAAACCACGCCTGGATCCCACCATGGGCCAGGTCCCTTTGACTTCGAAAGACCCAGTGAACAAATCACCTCATTGCTTATATAAATACATAAATCACCTCATTTCTTCTGTGTTGCTGCCAGGATTGAGGGTTTCTATACAGACCAGCAACAAACTGCAAGAAAATGGAGTTGCTTTATGGTTTTCTCTGTCCCTTTTCTTCCCATAAAATGTGCTGCAGTCATATGAGGTGAGAAACCCACTGCAGTTCTCATCACTCTCAACTTGTGCTGGGTTACCAAAAAGCCTTTTTAACTCAGTTTTCAGGTCCAGAAGAGAAAGAAAAAGGCTTAAAAAATGTGTGGTTTAAATCCCCATTTTCCCCTGTTCTGCATTAAGTGAGGTCCTCAGGTGGGAGGTGGCTACAACCCAAGAGACCTGCCCTGGTCCTCAGGGGATCCAGAAGGAGCCCCTGGGAAATGGCCACTCCCAGGGAGCAAAATGCCACCCACAGCCACTGAGATGCTGTTCAAAGGTGAAGAAAACAAAAAAGGGAACTCCCCCATTGCTTAGGATCCATTTAAACCTCCCCCTCCAGGAACCCTTCCCAGACCGTTCCTCGCTCTCAGCCAGGGAGGGATTCTCCCTGAAATCACCAATTAGGAATGAAATCAATCCCAGGCACAGAACTGAGCCCAAACCAGGTTTCCTGCCCTCATTCCCTCTGTTCTCTGCACATCAAGCACCCCAGGGCTGGGCCCTGGCACTGCCCACGGGAGGTGTTTGGTTGGCAGCTGCAATCCTGGGCTCCACCAGCCACAGGGAGATTATTTATATTTTCTCAGCAGCTGTTTGAAGGGAAATAATCCTGGAAGAACCTAATGAATTAGTGTTCTGAGAGTTATCTGAACTAATGAGAAGGAGTGGAAATAAGCTGAGGAGAGGGGGCTGCTTTTCAAAGCAATGCAGTACCTTTATTGGCTCTCTTCTGCTTTGGAGGTTCAAAGACACTTTTTTTCTTTTTTTTTTTCCTACAGCAATTTATTTCCTGAGTGATTGAAGAACAAAAACAATTACAAACTGTACCATTTTCTTTTTTTTCCCCTCTGAGCTTTCTCCTTTTCACTTACTGCTCAAACTTCCTTCCCATCTTTCCTTTCCCTTCCCTCTTCTGCAAGACCCAAATAATTAGGGACAGGACACAAAACCTAACCAGAGTAGCAGAAGTCTTCTGGGCTATGCAGGATCAGGTACTGAGCCACAGCATGCTGGTGAAATTTAAATAAAAATGGGGAAAGGAAGGCAGAAAAGAAAGAAAAACATATTTCTGGTGCTTCTGAGATCAAAGGAGCAACCCTTGAAATTTGCTGGTTGGGAACTTGTGAGGAGGGAGGCTGTTAAACCATTCCTGACTTCTGTGGCTGTTTTATCAGCAGGGAGACAGTGACATTGTTTGAACTAGATACTGACTTTTTCCCCACAGAGCTTGTGTGATGATATCTGAGCGTGTTCCCCGAGGCTCAGGCTTTGCTGGGAGAGATCAGGAGCAGGGGAGATGCTTCCACTTCAAACAGGTTCCACTGAGGCAGCCCAGGAATGGGAGCTCCCTGCACTGCCCAGGGCCACAGCCCTTTGCACCTCACAATTCTCACACCTTTTTCTCTCTTTTTTCCTCCCCACCTTCTCCAGGCCTTGGCTTCCCTGCAGAATTCAACCCTCCCTCCTTCCCAGGGTTTTTCCTCCTCAGCACCAAAACCATTTTGTAGGAAGGCTTTCAAAAGAACATTTTTGTTTAGTGTTTGTTCCTCTGCACGTGAACACTGAGAAAGCAGGAAGGGGTTGATGCAGTCAGATATTGAGGGCAGGATTTGAGGAAAAGCAGCCCTGGATCTGAAGCACCTCCCTGAGCAGCTGGGACTGACCCTGTTGGACACAGGTCTTCTTCTGGCACCTCCTGTGAAGGCTGGAAAATGTCCCCACCATCTGCCACCTGGCCCCCACTGCCCCTTGGCTGTGGCTGAGCTGCTGGTGTGGTCACTGCTTAATGACCTTCAATTAAAACACGTTAATTTAGCTGGGATCTACTATTTAAACGAGCTCATCTTCACTGGAGTAGCCAGTGGGCCCAGGCAGGCAGAGGTGGGAGGCTGGCTGTGACCTGTTGGTGGGACAGGGTTTGTGGCATTGATGCCTCAGGTTTAGCTTTTATGTTTTCAGATTCTGTGCTGCTTTAGTGTGTGGGGCTGGGTTCACATCAGGGGATGGTGAGCTCTCTGCACAGAGCAGGGACGCAAAACAATTCCTGCTCCAGCTGGGCACCAAGGACAAATGATCCAAATCTCAGCCCCAAGAGCACAAATCCCGTGGGCTGGAGAGAGAAAAACAAGGATGGGACTGCAGGGGCTGCAGCTGGGGTTGGACACTGAACTGCAATGTGCACATGGAGCAGAGCTGAGCCCAGGGAGAGACCCCGGCAGCGCTCGTGCATTTTGGGACCATTTGGGTTCATCTTGAGTTCATTTTGGGACCATTTGGGTTCATCTTGAGTTCATTTTGGGACCATTTGGGTTCATCTTGGGTTCATTTTGGGACCATTTGGGTTCATCTTGGGTGCATTTTGGGACCATTTGGGTTCATCTTGGGTTCATTTTGGGACCATTTGGGTTCATCTTGGGTTCATTTTGGGACCATTTGGGTTCACCTTGGGTTCATTTTGGGACCATTTGGGTTCCTCTTGGGTGCAGCCCTGGCTGGGCTCTGGTGCTGCCCAAGGTGCATCCATGGAGGAGATCCTTTGAATAAATCCCTGCTTTATTCTTTAGCTCTGTCTGGTCTCTGCTCTCAGCCTTCCCAAGGCCTCAGCCCAGCAGCAGCCCAGTGGTTACAGACCTGTCACTCACACATCCTCCTCCCAGGGTATCCTGTTATTTGCACTAAATACATTTCATTGTTCTTTTTAGACAGTCTACACACAGCCTCTGCCCCTCACACTCTGCAGCTCACTCAGAATCCCAGGATGGGCCAGGCTGGAAGGGCACAGAGGGTCCCTGGTGCCACCTCCCTGCTCCAGCAGGGCCATCCCCGAGCTCAGGGCACAGCAGTGTCCAGCCAGCTCTGGAATGTCCCCAGGAGGAGACACCATCCCCTCTTGGTCTCTGTTCCAGTGTTGCTCACTGCACAGTGGACTCTTGGGTCTCTCTGCCTGTTCAGGCTGGGCATTCCCTGTTCCTCTGCTCCGGTCCCTGTCCCTGCCCCAGGAGCTGCACACGTGTCCCCACGGTGCTCTCACACCCTGAGAGCAGCCCTGGCTTAGTTCCACACCCCCTGTGGCAGGGCAGCCGCCCTGGCTGTGGGTTTGGGCAGGGAAGGGGGGCAGGGGCACTGCACTGACCTCTCTGTGCTGGGGGAGCAGCAGGGCCAGGCTTGGCTGTGCCTCTGTCCCGGGGTGCCACTGTCCCCCCCATCCTGCCCTTTTGCCCACCAGCCCTGGCAGGCATCCAGAGCTGGCCCAGGGAGGGTTTTCCTGGCATGGCACAGACTGGCAGGTGGTGCAGAGCTGATCTGCTCAGCAGCATCCACTGGAGGTGTGCTGGGATGGGAGAGGGGCATGAACACTGGGAAATGGAGCATCCCCAGAAGAGCTTTGTGAGGCCCAGCTCTTCTCCAGGGCACAAAAACCCCTAAATTGCATCCCTTCTGCCTCCTTCACCTAATGATTGATAAAATCTTTATCTTTCAAATTTTAGGAAGGAAAAACATCTCAGCAAGCATCCATGTGGAAAAGGATTTGGTGAGGCCTCCTTTGAATCCCTGTTCTCTGCTTCTGCTCTACTTCACTGAGGAAAGAAAGTCTCGTGTGCCAGAAATGCAAAAAGAATACATGAATAGCAGAAAGTAGCTTAAATAGTTAGAAATAAGAGAGAAGCTGCTTGATGAAGGTTCACCACCCAAAATGAAATGGGTAAAGAAAACGCGGAGCAAAAGAAAGGGAGAAAAGTTGAAATGTAAATTCAAAGTTCAAAATTCTCGCCTCATTTACAAATGGGGAATTGTAATGGTGGGGAATTTGTTTAGAAATAGATTAATGTTATGTTCTCTGTCTCACTAAAATTATAGTTTTGAAATTACATGAAATATTCATAGAGGATGGGGAGGGAACTAACATCACCTTGGCTTTGCTGCTGAAATGAAACAAACTGAAATGAGGAGGACAGGGAGTGACTGAGGAGCTTTTTGCATTTCAGGAGAGCAGGAGAAAATTTCCCTTTCCTGTATTCAACGATTAAAATGATAATGGCTACACAAGGACCTAGATAGAGAAATTTCCAACCCCTCTGAAATTCTCTGCAGCTTGCAATTACATACAGGCAAATTTATCACGGGTGCCAGATGGCACAGCGAGCATATTGGCAGGGATTTGTGGAAGAAAGGAGGAAAAATAGCTGGCCTGTTCCGTGCCTAGCTTGCCTTCCCTTCTTCCTCCCACCCCAATAACCTGTTCCTATTTTTTCCTCTCCATGTAAATTTTCCTTCCTCTGTGTAAGCCAGTAATTTGGGGAAAGAAACAATCGGATTTATTTGGGGTTAAGGCTTCATCTGAGATACCCACGGGTTCCCTGCATTGCTGATGGGTGAAATCACAGAGCTGCAAGGCTTTTCTTGCAAGCAGCCCTGTTATTTTCACTGGGATGAGGGTGAGAACAGACCCTCAGTGCAGTCTGTGAAGTGGGCAGGGAGGTTCTGCTGTCAAAAACTAAATGCAGAGAAGATATTTCTTTGTGGTGACGTGCAAAAAAACCCTAAAATCCCAAATCAACAGATGATTTTGACTGCAGACCCCCTCAAATGCCTAATCCAGTTTTTTTTTTTGTTTGTTTTGGTTTTTTTTTTAATTTCTTTTTTTTTCTTTTTTTTTCAAGGTTTAGAATCCCATTTTAAGTGGCCAGCCACCGGCTGCTTCTCTGGTGTCACTCGTGGTCAGGTTTTAAAGCATCCCATCCCCTCCAGGAGCGCTGTGACTGGCAGTCTGCTCCCTGTCTCCAAGGAGGCAGCATTCCTTTGAAATCCTGGCCCAGATGGGCCATGCCCACCAATTTGGGAAGGGTTGGTGATGCCCAGCCAGTGCCCAGCTGAGCACCTCACAACAGGGAGCTGGGCTGTCCTGAAGGAGGTGAGGAATTCCTGCCAGAGCTCCCTGTGCTTCACAGAATCCCACAATCAGCTCCTTCTATTGACAGAAACTTCGATTCTCCAAGGCAATTGGAATTGCTGCTTTTTGTTTCTCTGAGAGTTAATTGCCTGCCTGCAGCTGGAGGCACAGAGCCTGGTTTATCCATTCATCTGGGGGGTCTCTCCTGCCATCCACCTGCTTTATCCCACCCCATCACTCCAATCCCATCATTTGGGGCTTGCTTTCAGAGCTGTGTCTCAGGTGCAGCAACTCCATATATATATATATATTTTTTTTTTTTTTCCTGAGCAGTGTTGACAGCTCTCAGGATATTTCAGGTTAAAAGCTTTTGTCTTCCTGTGTGCACACACTCAGTGCTTAAATGAACATTTAGAGGTGGAAAGGAGGCAGGCAGGGAATGCTGCAGCAACTGCAGCTGGCTTTAATCTCAGCCCTTGTCCACAGCACTGTTCAAAGGAGGAGAGCTAGCCCTGAGCATCACTCCACAGCCCTGATTTACCATCCCTTCCTGAGTGGGTGGGTGGCTCTGGATTATCAGGAGGGAAAAGGAGGATGCACAGGCAAGACAAGGCTGCTTGTGGTGCTCAGGGAGGCCCACAGAGGGTTGTGTGCCCACCTTCCCTTGGTGTGGGGCACTCAGGGACACCTGGAGGGTGAATTCATCCACTCCTGCCTCTGCATTCCCAGGTTTTCACCCCTCACAGGAGGGGTTTCTCCAGGAGCAGCAAATTTCAGGCAGCAGTTCCAGCTCTGAACACTCAGGGTGGTGAGAGGACACAGCCCTGACCTGGCACTGATGGGGGAGCAAGGCCGCTGCCTCCCAGAGCTGTGTACAGCCAGATGAAGAGCAGCCACTCAGAAAATTAAATGCCTGTTTGGCTCTCTCTTGCTCATCTTCTTCTCCTCAACGTGTCAGCTCTAATACCCCCCTGTCAGCACGTGTGGGGCCCGGGGAGCCCTGGGGATGCCAACAAACCAGGCCAAGGTAACAGCACAGGGGCTGTTTGGGGACTGAAAAGGTCCCTGCCCTGCCTCCTTCAGCCTCAGCCTGAATCAAGGCCTGGGGAGGCCCTGCTCTCCTCCCTGCCTTCCATCTTGTTGATATTTCCTAGTGCAACACTGGTTTTATTGACTCCTGCCACTGCCAGGGCCTTGGCTTTCCACACGTGTGGGAGACCCTTGGAGAGGAGGAAGGCAGGCGAGGGGAAAAAAATAATAATGCCACAAATAATTGTCTTGGCATTGTGGGGAAGGAAGGCAGAGGTTTGTGCCTGGGAAGGAGCTTGTTGTTTGTCTTTAGAACGGGATGATTGCAAACAGATTTCCTGCAGACCCTGGCCACACATTGCACTCATTAAAAATCCTGTTCTTTCTGCTCGCTGCATTCTTCCCCCTCGCTGCCACTCTGTCCCTTCCTGGGAGGTTTGGCCATGGCACCCCTGAGCTCTCAGGGGGTTCCTGGGGGTGATGCCCCGTGCCAGGCTCAGACAGAGCCCAAAAGGAGCTGCCAGACTGCACTGCATGGTCAGGAGGGGCTGAGGATGACCAGGGATGATGAAGGCTCCTGCAGGGATGCAGATGAAGCTGGAAGTTCCTCCCTGTGCTGTTGCCTGGTCTGTTCAGACAGCCCTGATCGATTTGTGCCTGGTGTTAAAGGCTGTAATATCTCTGTGCCTGTGGTCCTGCATCCCTGACTCTGCTCCCAAACCAACACTGACCTGGAAAACTCTGGGGTGCCAGGGCCGAGCTGGAGGGGAGCAGCAGCCCCAGCCTCACCTCGGGGGATGAGTGAGAGCTGCAGCAGCGCTGAGAAATCCCAAAAGAGGGGCTACAGCCCCCCCTACCATCCAGCTCCATCTGTGCCTGGCTCGGAGCACACCAGATGCACAGACTGAGCTGCAAAGGAACCCACAGCTCCTGGGCAAGGTTTAACTCTGCCGGGTTTAACTCTGAGGGCTCCCCACACCTGCCTGGTCCCTCCACCCTTCTGTGTCCCCACCGTCCTCCAGGTGGGTCAGTGTCCCAGCAGAGCAGAAGGACCTGCCCAGGCTCCTCCACGTGGGGACATTTCAGGGCTGGACATGGCAGGGCAGGAGGGGACTGAGGGTTTTGGGGTGCACAGGAGGGAGCTGCAGCCCCTGGAGCAATGCTGGATTCATATATAATAATATATAAATACTGGATCTCTGCCCCTGCCCCTGCTGCCACTGGCACAGCTCCTGCCCCACATGAGACTGGTGAATCTAAGACAGGGTTGGTTCCTGAAACTAAATTTTTGTTGAAAACTCAGTAAATCTTTTCTCTCTGAAGCCTGTGTCGAAATTTCAATATATCAATTCGCTCTGAAGCCAAGGGCATCACCAGAAACTGAGACCCATATCCGAAGCACCTGAAAAGGTCTGATTGCTACCAAAAAAACCACCAAAAACCTTTTGAGCAAACTCCTGAAAGCTGGGCTCTGCCCAACCACCCTTGGCAAGCTGCAGGCCTCCAAATCACCACTCCCTGCTGAAAATTGCCCTCTCAGAGCAGCCCAGGGTATTTTAATGGGAGAAAACCAACTGAAACAGCCCAGAACTGCACCAGCCACGCCAGAGAGGGGATGACTGAGGAAAGGGTTAATGCTGTTTTCATGCCTTTTAAAAATAATTATTTGTTGTCACCGTGAAGAGTGACTGATAATAATAATTACAGCTCAAGAGCACTGTTCACTTCTTCCCATCAGAGGGGCTGAGTGCAAATCAGCCAGGCCAGGTTTGGTTGAGAGTGCTCATAATTATGTTCCTGCCATCATTTTCCCTCTTTTCTTACAGAAAAGGGGGAAATGCCTCCTGAAGGATCACAGGGAGTTTTGCCTAATAATAGAAGCTTGTTCTTGAGTGATGTGTGAAACCCAGGGAGGAGGGGAGAAATGAAGCAAACAAGGGCATGATTTCTTTCTGTAATTTTTTTTCCTAGTTGCCTTACAATATTTTAAAGAGAGCCATAAAATGGTGCTTAGTTTAACACTGTGCAGAGCTCAGCAAATCTTCTCCCTGATCATGTCACCTTTTCATTCAGTGCCTACAGAGTCTTTGAAGCACAGATGGTTTTTTCACCATTATACCTCATATAGAACGTAGAGATTGCTCTTGAGTCTCAAATATAATAATAATTACAGATATAATAATAATTACAACAAGAAAGAGGCAACAGAGATGCTGATTAGGGAGTTGAACCCTGCAAACATAAATAGCCAAGGGAAGTGAGCACAGAGGATGGAGAAAGGGCAGAAGATGTCCATAGACAAGGAAAAGATGTTTTGGTTGAGAGCTCCATGGTGAGAGAGTGGCAGTGTCAGCTTTAATGGAAAAAGCCTATGCAATGTTCTCTACAGATATTAAAAACAGAAAAAAGAGAAAAAATTCCTCCCTGTGAAGGTGCTGAGGGCCCTGGCACAGAGAAGCTGTGGCTGCTCCATCCCTGGCAGTGCCCAAGGCCAGGCTGGACAGGGTTTGGAGCAGCCTGGGACAGGGGAGGGTGTTCCTGCCATGGCAGGGTGAAACAAGATGATGTTTAAGGTCCTTTCCAACCCAAACTATTCTGGGATTCTATACAAAGAAAACAGCAAACCTGTGAAATTCCTGCTTCGGGGTCTGAGCCTATTTCTAACAAGATTTGTTCAAATCTGTATATGAACATCAGACCCTTGGAAAATGACTGGATTTCCTCCAGCCCGAGCTTCCCCCCAGGAAGCTGGTGCAAGAGTGGGTGGTTTATGGCAATCACAAGAACTCAGGACTCATCTGGAGAAGAGAATTTTGCAAAAATGCCCGGTGGGCATGCAGACAATGAGGGAGTGTCTGCACTGACAATGGAAAGCACTTTCCCTAATGGGAAACATCCTCCTGTTCCTCCTGCCCTGCACTCCGTGGTGCTGGGGTGCTGAAATGCAGGGAGGATCCAAGCCCCTGATCCAAGTTCTCTAATTGCTGCTAATGCTTTCCTCCTCGGTGGGCACAGGAAACTGGCGGAGATGGCACCAGGATGGTGCTGAGGGCACTGAGGGAGGCAGCTCTGGGGTGCCAGGCACTGCAGCTCCCCAGCCAGGGCTCTGGGGCATTTGGCACAGGATCTGCCAAGTCCTAATCAGGGTGAATCAAGGAGCAAGGAGGAATTGAGGGTATGAAGGGGATCTGATTTCTCAATGAAAATTTAAAACTCAAACCATCCCCTGCATCCCTCTCAGAGCTGGGATGGTTTGACCACAGAACAACAGAATGGGTTGGTGTGGAAGGGACCTTAAAGATCATCTCACTGCTCCTCCTTGCCATGGGGAGAAACACCTTCCACCAGCTCAGCTTGCTCAGGGTTGGGGCATCCACCCATAATCCACTGCATACAGTGAATTTCTGTTCTTTGGTCCAGCTCTGCACTGTGGCCATGAAAGAATTTCTTATTTTTAATAATAATCACATAATAATCATCATTGAAAGGCTCCTCACACATCACAGGCTGAGCATCCATATGGTGCAACACCAAGCTCTCACCAGCAACTCCTGTTCAAGGCAAATGTGTCCTTGTCACCAAGCAAAGAGATGTCCCCAGCTTGGCATCTTGGAGTCTGACTGGACAGGCAAGGCACTGACAGTGAATATTCCCTGCTGGCAGATTTGTCTGGGAACCCAAAGCCTGTTTGCAGCTTTACACCATCAGAAAAGTGTGGATCCAAGTCCCTTTTGCAGAGCAGACTCCAGTGGGGATTAAAAACCACCCTGCCTATGCTAAGAGGCCTGTACAGCTCAAATGTTGGAGCTCCACAGCCAAATCATGCCCAGTGAAATCATATTTTAACATGAAATCCAGCACTTGGATCACTTGGCAGATGATCAGGGCAGGAGCTGCCACTGCTGAGCACCTTCCTGCAGGAAGAGGAGGAAAAGGGCACAGAATTTACAATTATGGCAAAAACCAAAGGCAGACATCGTGCCCAAAGCCACCTGGGCTTATGGGAAACATAACTCAGCCAGAAAGACAGCCAGGAGACAAATCAAGAAGGGAATGCTGATGTCTTTCCCCAGAACTCATCTCTGCACTGGTGGGCAAACTCTGAGCCAGGAATTGTTTCACCTCCACCATTTCACACCCATCTGATCCAGAGGAATAAATGCTCTTTCCTTTTTGGAATATTCATCAGTCGATTTTTAAGTACCAGCCCAGCAGCCCCCAAGGGTGTACTAGGAAGAACCAACCAACCAATTTCACAGCAAATAATTTATTCCACAAGCATTGCTTCCCTTCCCAGCTCCTGATTCGGTTCTGGAGTTCACAAAATCTTAGATTTATTTGTTATTCAGAATTGCTGATAAATTTCTTCCATGAATAATGAAATTGGGCCGGAGATTATTCACTAACAGCCTTGTGTGAGCAGCTGTAATTCCCTGTACAAATCCCATGTTGTGATTTGATGTGTTAGCTATGTTTTGTGATACCTTCTCTGACTGGATGAATTATATGGCTCACCAGGGAGCCTGGCAGGTATTGTGATTGTAAAAATCTTGATTGGCCATTTGGAGGCAAAGTGGGGGAAACAATCTAAGCGTGGATGTTTGTTAGTGGCAGAGCTGTTTCTCCATCCACTTACCCTGACATAATTGGGAGATTGCTTCTCTGATATCAGCAGAAAGGCTGACTGTAAAACAGGTAAAAGAGGCATCACAGGCAGTGCTCCTGCAATAATGGCCCCTGGGGGCTTCCCAGCTGGCAGCTGGCTGCAGGGAAAAATGACAGGAGGAGAACACCATTGTTTCCCATCATTGATATGGGATTTTTCCGATGAAGCTGCTGCACTTGTGAGTCAACACAGAGGGCTGCTGCTGTTTGTTTGCAGTGCTACAGCAGTGAGTGTTCTGTTCCAATTGCAGAGTTAACTCCAGGTGAACAGGGAGAACAAACACTGGATCAAACCGTTCCCTGCCCTAAAATCCCTCCTCAAATCCACAGCTGGGCTCCTTTGTGTCCCTCCCCTCTGCTGTTTTCTGCCTGTCCCCCAGCCTGTCATTCCCCATCCTCGTCCTCTCCAGAGCTGTGGCTGTGCCTGGGGACAGGGAGCAGAACTGCCAGGGATCAGCATCTTCCCTGCCCTGCACAGGGCTCCAGGGGATCCTGGGAAAAGCTGAGCCCATCACGGACCCTGTTTTAAGGACAACAATTTTTAACCTCTTCATTGGGGTCAAAGCCAAATTCCCCAAATTGGGAATGCCACAGCTCTGCCTCCCTCCTCCTGCTGCTCCAACAGACCCACTCTGAGCACAGGCTGGTGGGAACATGGAATCTCAAAGTGATTCCCACAGCAGAGCCCTTGCATCCCTTCCTCCTCTTTTGGGAGTGTTTTCTTTTCCTGAAACAATTTGATTCAATCGACTTTTTAAACAGTGTTTATTTTATTTGTCACTAGGGTCTAGGGCAGCCCAAGGTGAGAGAATGATAAAACACAGCCAGCCCTGCTCTCCAAATCCAACAAACTCAATTCCTGTGTTGGGAAAATTGAGCACCCAGGCTCTGAGAGCAGGAACACACACACACACAACACAAACAAAACTCCATCACAACTCCCCAGATGTCACCTGCTCCCCCCACAGGGATCACATCACCACTGTGAGCACACCAGAGGGTCTCCCATTCCCAGCTCTCTTCCCTAATTCTGGATTTTGGGAGAGGAGGCAGTGCTGGGGCTCATCTGAATCTGGGTGCTCTGCAACAGCCACGTTCCCTCCTCCAGTGCATCCCCACTCTGCATGTTTATCATCCCTCCCTCTCCAACTCCGAGGTACAAAAGCATTTGCTGTATTATTTTTTTTTTTTTTTTGTCTTGGGCAGTGATGTGAGTTTTTAAAAAAACACCTTTACAAATGAGAAAAAAAATCCAAGCAGACTTTCCCCAAAAAATGATGCGTGGGAGGGAGATACTGCTCTTAATTTGACAAATCTTTCCTGATTTTTGGGTGGGATTTTTTTTTCTTTTTTTTGTTTCCTTTCCCTCCCTTGCTAATGAAATTCCTAAAGATAAGATGGGTTGTTGTTGCCATAGAAACTTGGCCCTGGCAGAAGCTAAGACTGCAGATTTATTCATGCGGCTTGTTAGTCAAACTTGATGCAATAACACAGAATTAATATTTCGGTCTCATCGAGATCTTGCAGCTTTTGCCTCTCTGCAGAAGCTGGGAGAGAAGGAAATGCTGAACCCTGCCCTGGGCTGCACCCCTCAGTCCTCTCGGGCATCACACCAAGGGCAGCTCTGCTTGAAGCTCACCAAGTCCCTTTGCTGCTGGTGTGGCAGGAGCAGCTGAAGGTGGCTGCAGGAAACTCTGCTCCCCAAATTCTCCAGGATGAGACTGGCAGGGAGCTGATTCTGCCACCTGGAGGCATCTCAGTGGACAAAGAGTGTCACCCCCTGGTAACTCCCACAGGGGTTTTGTGCTCTCAGGAAAGTGCATTTTGCAGCTCCTGGTGGATGCATTAATGGGGTGAATAAGGATCTCCAATATTTATTGGATAAATTAGCATTGATCCTCCTGGGAAGGGCAGCTTGAGGTGCTGTGCCCATGGCAACACCAGCTCCATTCCACAGAGCACGAGAGGGGGAGAAATTTCAGATCATTCCTTTAATCTGAGGGCAGGTTATTCCTGCCTGCATTTGTCCTCCTTGAGCTTTGCTTTTTGTTGAGCATAAGAATCACAAGACATGAAAATTGTGTCTGTGTGTGGTTCCCTTTCCAATGTCCCTCATGTTGGCTTCCACACAGCTCTTCCAAAAACCACAAATGTTTGTGACACCATAAAAAGAGCTGGAACTGCAAAAGGAGAAATGGGCAGCAGTAGCAAAGTCATAAAGGGTTGGAGAAAAGGAAATCTCCTGGCCATGAAGTCTGGTGCTGAAGCTTAGGTGACTTCTCGTTCTTGGCCACAAAGCCCAGGGGACACCCAGAGCCTCAAGCCACCTTTTTATTACCTCCCAAACATGAAGGAAGCAAACAGCACAAATCTGTGACCAGAACTGCTCAGCAGAGAGTGAGAAATCCTGAACCCCTACAGCTCAACACAGGCTTGCTTGGCCAACTCAAAGAGTCGAGCCTTTGGAGGATGAAGGCTCTTCCACTACTCACTTCATGCAGCATAAAAGAAACCAGTGTTTCAAAAAGTTCTCCATTTTCAGCTTGATTATATAAAATTTATTTATTTCATTGATTGAAATGTAACTTTTCTGGATTCCTTCCAGGCCCCTTTGAGCACTTCAAAACACAACACACCAGGCAGCTGAAGGTCAGGGAGAAGGGAAGAGCAGGGTTTGGGTCTCAGAGAAGGAAAAGCAGGGTTTGGGTCTCAGAGAAGGAAAAGCAGGGTTTGGGTCTCAGAGAAGGAAAAGCAGGGTTTGGTCGCAAGTAGGGAAGAGCGGGGTTTGGTGTCAGAGAAGGGAAGAGCAGGGTTTGGTGTCAGAGAAGGGAAGAGCAGGATTTGGGTCTCAGAAGGGAAGAGCAGGATTTGGTCACAAGAAGGGACAAGCAGGATTTGGTCATGGAGAAGGGAAGAGCAGGATTTGGTGTCAGATTAGGGAAAGGCAGGGTTTACCCACTACTCTGATTCAACTCACGGATTCCAGCCAGAATAAAACCCAGCCAAACCCCAAGTCCACCCAAACAGAAGTTTTCTGCAGGTATTTCAACAAATTAATGAGCTCTGGAGGGAACCAAGGGTGGTGAGGGTCATGCCAAGGAAATGCTGCTCCCTGTGTGTGCCTGGCTCTGCTCACAGCCATTTGTTGCACCTAAATAGATGACTGTGCCCTTTTGCAAAAGGCAAACTGCAGCCAAAGTCTGCCTGATGGATCCCTGCTATAAGGATGGAAAAGGCCACGCTGAAGGCACTGCATGAACTGGCTTTGAATCACAAAAGGTGAAGGACATTAATGCTCCCTTGGGGTTTGAACTCTAGAGGATTACACTGAGAGAAGCAAACGTGTATTTTAATAAAAAATATACTTATTTCTGACATGGGATTAACAGTTTAAGCCCCTCACCAGCCTCTCCTTGTTATCATTCCTCTCAAGAAAGCTGCCTTTTAGATATATATATATATATATATATATATATTTTTTTTTTAGTTCTTTCTATGTGCTTTTAAAAAAAAAAAATGCAGAACCAACAGGGAGAGGTTTTTTTTTCTGGAGAACTCAAAGCAAGGAGGTGCTCCAGCTTCCATCTCCCTTTCAAAGATTGTCAGTGCCATCTGAGGGGGTTCAGCACCCAGCACCCTTCCTCCAGAAACCCTTCAGTTCCAGATCCCCCTCCTTCACAGCAATTGATATGTCAGAGAATTCAAATCTGAAATCAATAAACCTCTGAGAGCAAAGTCTGTTATTTATAATTGTTTGGCCCTCGAATTACTCAGGATACTTCAGCATTAGGCAAACTAGGCAAGATTTTCTGCTTCTCTGTTTCACTGGAGTTCCTAGAGGTGCAAATCTGTGCAGCATCTGCCCTGTAATCATTAGTAAAATAAATTAGAATGCTTGAAGGAGCAGCCTGATTAGGAAGTGAAGTGATCACTAGCAACTATTGTCAGTGTTGTGTGCTTTGTTCCACTTACAAGGCTAATTACTGTAACAAAGTGGATCATTTTAAATGGAAATTCTGGATGGCTGTCAATGCAAATGTTCATGATTTTTTCCTGGATGCATCACAACCGCATATGGGGAAACAAAGAACAATGGAAATAATCAAAACACAACTGAATTGAAGCAACCATTCAATAGACTTTTGTTAGAGCTCATTAAAAATGTGCATTTATCCTCATTCTTTCGGAGTGCTTTGTCTGAGGGCCCCTATCAGACTCCACCATCTCCACAGCTCTTTGCAAAACAATGTCCACAAAGGAGCCTGTTGCATTTTCTGACTTCAGCCAGAGGAATCCAGTCCCTTCCCGGGGCATCTGTGACCTCCTGTTATTCCCTGAGCAGAAATTCCCCTTCAGTCACCCTGAATTCAGGGACTCCCTCACTGAGCAAAGCTGCTCAGGGCTGAATTGGGATGAAGGAAACTCTGGATTCCCATGTCCAAGAGTTTGGCACCTCGAGCCCCAAGCCCTGGAATCACCTGAGGCTGGGCAAGGTCCTGCTCCCGTTTTCATGGACAGAGCTGGGAATGTCAGGAGTCTGCAGGATCCAGCCAAATGGGGCTTTGTTTTCTGGATTCATAAATGGTTTTTGAGGCAGGGAGGAATTGTAACAAGGGGGATTTAGGAGTAGTACAGTTTCCAAGAAATTCGGAGCGCGTTAACCTTGAATAGTCATCAGTCTATTGTGGTCCTTCCTCACCCATCCACTCGACAACCTGAGGGTGTTTTTAACAGGGAATGTGCTTAGAGAAAACTAATTTCCATTTGACTGAATCCCTCCTGGCCTACTCACTCATTTTTAGAGAGGAAATGGGAGAGAAGAGTTGTACATTCAGACAATGCATGAGAAAGCTGTGAAATCATTCCCTGCCAAGGCAAAATCAGATTCTGACGTTCTTTCTCTCCACGGTATTTACTCATGGTTTCAGCTGTGATGTTTACTCATAGAAAAGCACCCTGGAAAAACTGCAGAATATTACTCTGCCTAGGAAATTTTGGCAAGCTTGGACTGACAGCTGTTTATTCTTTCAGTGAATTCACATTTGGGGACAACACCAGACACAGCAAAGCCACCTTGGGCCAGTTCTCTTCCAGGTGGGATTCAAAGCACACAGATCAGACACAATGTCCACACCCCCACAGCTGATTTCTCTGGAGTTTAAAATAACACCAGACCTTCCCTTTCACAACCTTTCTGAACTGATAGATCTATTTTTTTTGTGAGAATTGCAATCAGTCTCTCACTGTCTGCCCCAACAAAAGCCTTCCTTTGTGCAAGAGATGCATCAGTGCTGTCAGGGTTGGAAAAGTGGCAGCCAGGAGGCCTGATCTGAAACCCAACAGCAAAATGCAAACAGCAAAAATGCAACCACATTTCTTGCAGGGGGTAGGTGCAGAAATCCCAGCCTGGCTGCTTTAGATGGTCCACTGCCGCTTTTAGAAATCACCTGCACATCCACACAGGGTTCAGCCCATCTTTTCTGCACCAGAAGTGCTGCAAAGGCTCACACCAATTGTGCCTGCACAGCAAGTCTGCTCAAAACCTGTTGGTCTTACTCTTTTTTAGGATGTGCCAGCTTGGTTTGTCCCTGTGTAATTGGATAGAAGTGAAACAAAAGAGCTGATTTGGGCTGTTTCATCCCAGGCAGTTCTGTCTTTATAAAGGGGGAGAGGAAGGAGGAGAACACATTAAACTTTATATTAAATGCTCAGTGTCAGACACTTTCCAGGCCACCAGTGTAGGGTGTCAGTGGTGTTTTACTGGTCTGAGTGTTATGTCAAGCCAGTAAATGAGGAGCAGTTATTGTGATCCCTGTCATTACGTGCTGAAAAAACAGTGTAAGTGGGATGAGAGTCAGCCTGGCTGTGCCAGCACAAAACAAATGTTTGTAATAAATTGCAGCTTGGACTGATGTGGCTTTCAGTGATGGTACAAAATGAATGGAACTTCTCCAGCACAGGCAGGAGTGGGGAGCAAACAAATCAAGGGCATGAAGGGCGATCACTAAAATGCCTGATTGGCTTTGCAGGGCTTTTTGACATCCTTGGAAATCCATTGACTTCAATAGATTTACCTAAGGCAACTGAGGGTGGGAGAACAAAGCATTTTTGTGCTTTGGAAATCAGTAAATGGAATCGATTAGGGAAGAAACAGTAAAATAGATGAACCCAAAATAAGTCAAACTCCTTGTCTTTCCTAGAGGAGCTGAATAAGGCACTGGTGTGTCTCCCTTCTATACCACCAGACTTCCTGGGGTGAATTAGCTCTGATTTTAGCAAATGAGTGGCTTCTGAAGAGACTGAGGGCAAAGAAACCTAGGGAGTGTTAAACATGGGGAAATAAAAGATCAATATGCCTTCATCTGTAGCCAAATATTTGGTATTCTCAATAAAATATTAGTCTGCCACAATTTGTTTGGGTGAAATTCCAGTAGTCACTGGGACACTGAGAAAAATGCTTTTTAAAAATTCATTTTGTGGGACCCCATTGGGCTGAGGGCACATTCTACTGGGTTCTGCCTAGCTGAAAAAGCAGAGTACAAGCCCTAGCCCAAATCCATCAAAAAGAGAGGTTTGGGTGGTGTTTTATCCCTGTTCATAATTTACAGCTCAGGACAGTGAGCTAATACAGCACAGAGGCTTTCCTCATATCTTCTGGCCCTCAAGAATTGGGATGTACAAGACACCCAAGACCTACAGACTTTGTGGAGAGTTATATCTATTTTGATGATTTTTTTTTTTTTTAAAGAGAGCAAGAGGTGCTGTGATTTGCTGCTGCTCCTTGGCCATCCCTTTCACAATCCTGCAGAGTTCACAGTAGGAAGCTCAGGAGGTTAAAATCACAGAGAGATCAGCACAGATTCCTCCCAGGAAGAATCACCAGTGAGCAGAAAAGATAAAAATCCCTGCTGGACACAAATCCCCATTTCCCTGCCAGTGCTGTGACCATGGCAGTGGATAATTCCAAGTCCCTGTGACCTCAGGCAGATCCTCTGGGATTGATGGGTGTGTTGGTGCTCTGGGTAATTAGCTGGCATATTTTAGCAGAGCTCCAAACTCCTCCTGGTGCTGATTTGGTTGTTTTGTCCCAGCCTGGTTTGCTGTGACCCATGAAGACTTTGGTGTCCTGGGTTGTGAGATAAGTGTGTGTTCTATTTGCCATCTGTCAGAGGGGGGCAGTTATCCTCTGTTCATTGGGTAGTTTTCTTTATCTCTTCCACAACCCATCTTCCCTCCAGGACATCTCTTCTGTTCATGAGCCATTAATTATTAATTATCTGCTGCTCATGAGCCATTAATTATTAATTATCTTCTGTTCATGGCCAGGGAGTGTCCCTGCATGGCTGATGGAATTCCATCATGCCATTGGGAGATGCTCCGCCCAGGGGAGGAGCCAAGCATTCCTACCTGGATACAATCTGAGGCTTGGAACACCATAGCAGCCTTTCCCACTGCATTCCCAGTGGGAATCCTGGAAGACCAGGCCCATCTCCAGCAGCCCTGGAGCTCCAGAGGAAAACTCCCACCTTGTCCAGGATCCCTGCTCCAGCAGAAGCACAGCTGGCACTGCAGGAGGGCTGAGCCACCATGGAAAGGGACTGTGCCACCACCCTGACCCACAGGGCTCAGCTCCTGCTCTGACTCTGACAGTATTTTTTTTTTTACTATTACATTTGTACTTTTAGTTTTCCTGATAAAGAACTGTTATTTCTGCTCCTATATTTTTACCTGAGAGCCTTTAAATTTCAAAATTATAACAATTCAGATGGAGGGGGTTTACATTTCCCATTTCAGGGGAGGCTCCTGCCTTCCTTAGCAGACACCTGTCTGCTCAAACCAAGACACATGGGAACAAAAAGGTCGCAAATCCTCCCCTGCCATCACCAAGGAGACGTGGAGAGTTCTTTAACTGTGTGGGCAGATCTGCACACTTGACAACCACAGGGCTGGGGAGGGGAAGGGGTGGACAGGGGAGCCCTGGGGTGGGGGACCTGCCACCATCTCAGGTCATCTTCAGGCCTCCCCTCCCTTCCAGGCAGGGGCTCAGCAGCCCCAGAAAGCTAATTATTCTGGAGGGCACCTTCCTAATCACCTGACAGAAAGCCTGTGATGCATGTTGAGGGTAATTATCCCTTGCTCCCTGTCCTAAAATGTCCCTCACAAATGCCATCAGGTGAAGGAGAAGGTGCTGAGGATCCCCGGAACAAAAACGTGCCGGGAAAGAAGCGGCCATTTCCACGTCTGTCAGAGCAGAGCCTGAGAATGCTTTTTGTTTGTGCAGGGATATTTATAGGCTTTGGAATTATGCAAATTGTTCTCCTAAATTACACACAGCCCTGTGATAGCAGCTAGTGGCAGTTGCAGCTGTCAGTGTCATATGGCAGTGAGCGCCCAGCGAGTCGTGGGAGTGAGCGTGGAAGGGGTTCTGAGCACCAGGAAGTGGTTCTGAGCCTCAGGAGATGGTTCTGAGTATCAGGAAAGGGTTCTGAGTGTCAGGAAATGGTTCTGAGCATCAGGAGATGGTTCTGAGCCTCAGGAGATGGTTCTGAGCACCAGGAAATTGTTCTGAGCACCAGGAAATGTTTCTGAGCATCAGGAGATGGTTCTGAGCCTCAGGAGATGGTTCTGAGCATCAGGAAATGGTTTGGAGTGCTAGGAAATTGTTTGGAGCATCAGGAAAGGGCTGTGAGCCTCAGGAGGTGGTTCTGAGTATCAGGAAATGGTTCTGAGCACCAGGAAATTGGTTTTGAGCCTCAGGAAGTGGTTCTGAGCCTCAGGAGATGGTTCTGAGCACCAGGAGATTGTTCTGAGCATCAGTAAAGGGTTCAGAGCATCACCACAGCCCCAAATATCTTCTCATGGATGAACAAATGACACACAGAGCTGAGGGGCTGATCTAGGAAGGGAGAAGCACTGAAAAGGGGCCTCTGCACTGACATCTTTCCCCGAGACCTCTCACTGCTGGTGTTATTCCTGCTGCTCCCCTGTGACTCCAGGGGTTTGGATGCCATTACCAACACAAAGCACATTGAACAGTTTTATTATCAAGGTCAACAATGCCATTAAAATACTTCCAGTCATCAGCCTTCCACTCCTAATGGAAAGCAACACAAAACAAATAAGCTGACTGTTTAAGCAGCTAAAGAGGAGGCAGGAGAAGGACAGGATAGGATGGCAGGTTTGTCTCATCTCTTTGGTTTTCAGTAGGGTGGAAATCTGTCAGTCCCACAGGCAGTACAACAGAAAGAGAAGTATTAGAGGAAACAGTACAGGATTTTGCTGCACAATTTGTCTGAAGTGGCTTTTTTCCAGGGACTGCTGGGGACTGCAGTCCTGAAGGAGTTGCCTCCAAGGCTGCTGTCCTGGGACATGGCTGTGACACCTTGCTGGGGCTCAGCCGTGCTCTGGAGCTGGAAAGAGGGGTGTGGGGCAGTGGTTCCTCATTATTGCCCTGCCTAAACTCCCCCTGAAAGGCTTTGGCTGAGCCCAGAATCCAGTGCCAGCCCCGTATTTAAGGGTTTCTGATGAAGGGGGAAGTTTGTTTGTAATCAGCCAAACTTCCCTGGCTGCTCCACCCCCATGGCAATCACTCCATTTTCTGCTACAAAACCTTCTCTGTCACTGACCTCTATTAAAGAAAACCACATTGAAAGCAAGAACAGAGGCAAGCCCTGGTTGAAGATTAGCATTAGAGGTGGCTCTTGGTGGAGGTTTAATTCCACTGAGCTCAGATTTATCAATGAGTAGGGAAGCAGGAGTTGGAGCACCAAAGATCTGGAGAAGCCTCTGACACCCCACAAATTCAACAGGATTGCTGGCTGAAGAGACTGTGGGCATCTGAACATCCCTTACTCATGGTTTTACCTGATCACAACCCTTCCTACAGATTTTATTCCTGTTGTTACCCAGTTCTTAGTCATGAGCAATGAAAATCAATTACCTTTGCTTTTTTTTTTTTCCTTTTTACCAGAAGAAAACCAGAAAAAACAGCAGCCCAAACCAGACAATGGAAGAGAAAGGGATGTAAATCAACAGGAAATATTTTAGGGCTGCAGAGAGAGCAGTGTAGATGGGTAAATGGGGCTGGAGGGTCAGCAGCAGCAGATGTTGGGAATGAATGGGAAGGGAAACAATGGCTCAGGAGAGATGGGCAGGTTGTCGTGATAAGTCTTGTGGATAGTTTACTAAATTCTCTTTACAGTGTAAACATTTTGTTCAGGCACTGCTAAAAAGATTTAGGAGAACTGTGTAAAAATGTTCTCTGCTCTATAAAATGCTACTGCTTTGCCTTTCTTGTCTGGAGAGCAAAATAAATGAGAACTACAAAAACACTGTTGCAACCAGCACCACACACATCATTTTTCAATTGTTGAAACAACTGGTCTGTGTATTTCTCGTCTTTGTGAGGGAAAGAAATTACAGGGAGGGGGAGACAGCACTTTGGAGGGTCCTAAGTGCTGTGACAAAGGGTGTCACTTGGGATCTTCTTGCCTCCTTCTGTGCCTTAATTGTATGAAGATGCATCATGTGGTTGCAAAGCTCATTAGCAAAATTAATTCACTGTGCTCTATTCATTTGTTACAATCCTGACATAAAGCCACGGAGCATTTTGCATCTGGAGCTGTTTGAAAACAAAGCCACTCTCCAAATACTTTCTTTGGTTGGTTTTAGCCAAGTATAAATCGGATGTGCAGGGAAACCACAGATCCTCTCTGTGGTGGGATCTCCCCTTCCCAGAGAACAGATCAATGCACAAATAGCAACAGAATGAGGAGCAAAAGGGCACATGAGACTAACTAAGGCTCAAAGATACCTGGCTTTGCTGAGATTTGCACAGAGACATCCCCTGCTTGGGAGGAGAGCACAAGTGGGAAGCCCTGACTTCCCAAATCCAGGTGTTTGTAACCATAGCCAATCCCACAGATGCTCCTGCACTGCTGAAATGAAAATCCTGGTGCCTTTCTGGAAGGATGTTGCCTGAAATCACAGAGGGATCCAGGTTTTATCTCCTCAGCAGCAGGACATGTCTGTGAGCTGACAAAACCACGTGGTTATCACAACTTGAGGGACTCAAAGCAAGATTCAAGGTGTGCAAACAATAGAAACTGAGGGGAGAACCCAGAGTTCTGCTACTGATGGGAGAGATAACCAGAATTAGGGTGCCGATGAACAAACTCTCTCCTGCCATGCTAAGAAGAAATCCAGGCACAGCAACTTCTTATCACAATCACTCTTTTTTTTAAAATTTAAGTCTAAGATTTTGGTCAAACCTTTCACTGCCAGGGTAACTTTTTAATTTGGAACCAATCAAACTTAATAAAAGTAAGCTTTGAACACTACAAGGATGGACTCATGGATGCTCATTGGAGTTGTCACCCTGGGAAATTCAACAGGAATTTTGCTCCAAAGCCATTAGCAGGTTCTTGTGCAAGACACTCCTCCTGCCCTTAATTAGCTCTTTGTGTGGGCATTTATTTATCTACAGACATGAAACCACGGCCCAGATAAATTCAGTGAATCCAACTCCCTTTTCACCCAGCCCAGAACTCCAAGCTGCAGATAACAAACTCCCAACTCGTGGGTGGTTCCCAACCCTTGGCTGTCGTTTTCCTGCTTGGTGCAGTTTTGTGATTTAATTGCTTTTTCAGGCATTTGTGTTTTAGGGATATTTCTTTTTTTTTTTTTCCCTTCTAACAACTCCAGTTGCTCTGGGAAGAGTCAGTTGTCATGACTCCCTGCTTTTAAGGCTTCTGCTGCCATGTTGCCTGACAATGGGAGGAACAGAGGACCAAAGCAGACAGGGGGGAAAAAAGCTTAATTATAGCCCAGACTGCCTCTCTCTCTAAGGTGAAGGGAATGTAAATTATAATTCCTGGGTACAAAATCAAACAGAATTACTTATCTCTTGAAATCCCCACTGATCTGGCCACTGCAGTTAAGCAACCAACCTGCTGCCTTATTATTCCAGTGACATACTGCTGCAGGAGAAACTCCCAGGCACAGCAATAAACCAGCAAAAATGCAGGAGATGGCTCAAGATTTCCCTCCTCTCCCTTTCCCAGGTAGCTCTCTGTATTTCTCTTTTCAATTAAATCATACCTGGCACCTTTCCCCTGAATTTTTAACAAGTTTGTTTTAGGGAGAAATATGACCAAGTGACCCTTGGAACAGCAGAGAGTGGAGAAATTAGAACACGGCCAGAGTGCAGCAGGGAAAGCCTGAATCAGGATTTCTGCTTCCTTGAACAGGTTATTTTCTGGAGAGAACTGGTGGCTTCCAGTCCTCCTGTTGTATTTTAGACCTAGAAATCTCTGCAATTTTGATGCTGCCGGGAGAGGGGTGGTCAATATTGCACATGGTTTACTCACATGATGGAATAAATCCACGGCTCATCTGAGCCTCTCACTGCAGCAGCAATTTGTAAAGCTGGAGGAACAGAGAGGTGCTCGTGGCAAAAAGACCACACACTCCTTATTTCTCTTTAAGGGTGTAGGAAAAACTGAAAGAATCAGGCCAGTGAAAGAAAAATCCCATTGAGGGGAGATGCAAGGGGTCTGGAGAAGATGAACAGGAAACAAATCTACCAAAACCCCCACGTTTTTGCCCTTCTAATGCTTGGTGGGGGTGCCAGCCTTGGTGGGACCCAAGGCAAAGGCTGACACGAGGGTGTGAGGGAGAAAAACCCATTTGCAGGGCTCTGAGAGAAAGCCCTCTGCAGGGGAGCTGTGATTTCAACCTTATTGAAGGCATTAGCAAGGGGCTGGGAAGCTCAGAGGATGGCACACACTGCTCTGGATTTCGTGACATTTCTATTGCAGGGCTGGGAACGAGGCACCGGAGGATTCAGTGATCATAAACTGTAAACATGAAATACAGCAGGGGAGCTGCAGCCTCAAAACACAAACCAACCCTCCCTGGGAGCGTTCAGTCTCATTTTCAAAGCCACACATGGAAAAAAGACCAAACCAAAAACACCAAAAAACCAAAACAACTCTTCAGGCACGGGTGAGAAATGCATGGAGAGATGAGGGAGGGAGCACTGGGGTCATTCCCAACCTCTCCTGTGGATACAGGTGAGCACTTTTCCCCCTGGAAGTCAGCTGGGATCTGGGTAGTGAGCTTGAATCACGCCTTAGAAAAAAGGAACATTCTGTGTTAGTTCACAGGCATTGGTTACTTTGGTCTTTCTCAGTATTTAAATCTTGGTGCTGTCATATTTGAGTGACTCTTTCAGGAGCTTTCTGGCTCAATAGAGTCAGCTGTATTGACAATTCTCTTTCCCTTCCCCTCCAGATACCCCATTGAAAGAAAACCCTGTTTTCCCCACAGCAAACCTCACTGTAACTGTGTTATGCATTGTTCTGCTTCAGGGTGACCAAAAAAAACAAGTCAGAGGCAAATCTGACTAATCTCCCCTGAAACTGTGAAACCAGTGAAAAAAAAATCCACTCCTCAGCAGCTATCTCCCCTCCACCCCATGCAGAATGTTAAATAATATTAAATAAACCACCCTGCAGTCCCTGCCAGCACACACCTCCCCAGCACTGCTCTGCACCCCCAAATTTTCTCTGCTGGTTCACAGGGAGGGGAGATGTTTGTGTGAGTGGAGCCCAGGGTATTCCCTTTGCAGATCTGCATGTGCTCAGCACTGCAGCTCTTTTTATGGGAGCAGATCCAGGGATTTAGGAGCAAAAAAGCTTTCTCCTTTCTCCCTTTACAGGATATATTTTGGAGGCAAGGAAGAAATGATAAAATCTTGGGGAAAAAAAGGTGTGTGGTAACTGGGCTTGTCCCCACCCCAAACTGCACAGGATTTCCTGCATGAGGCTCCTGAGGCAGCAGCACAAGAAGGATTTGCTGCCCTTTCTCCTGCTGGGAAGATGCTCTGCATGCTGTGATTGCCTCTGGTCGGCCTGTGAGGCACACAGGGGCACATCTGAGAGTTCCACAGGTTAAAAACCTGACCACAGGCACCTGTCTGCAGCTCTGCCCACCCCGAGAGCCGAGGCAGGGAGTGATTAAACACACAGCAGCAATGCTGGCATGGACACACATCCCTGCTCACACTCAAAGCCACGTGCACTTGTGCAAGGCAAAAGCACTGGAGAAAGTAACAGTGATAAATATCTAGCCACGGCCTGTGTTTGTCTCTGATTTCTTGCCTCCTCCTTTATTGCATAATTCACTTTCCCAGTGGCATTAACTGTTCCTCAGGCATCACCTTAGCAGTTTAAACATGAGGTGGGTCTAATATATTCTAAAATATAACAGCAAATAAGCTGTTCTGCAGAGCAGGCTCACAGGGAAAGATCTGATAGAACCAAACCCCTTAATTTTTTTTCCTCCTATCAGTCTCAGTCCTTTTATTTCCAGTTCACACCTCAAAGAAAATGAGAGAATTAAATTAATTAGCTCCTGGTAATGGGGATTATAATTTTATCTGTTTGACAGAACTCTACTCATACAAATGAGACTATGCACCAAAACTTCTTGGCCACAGCTTGGATTGTTGCAGCAGAGCTTGAGGCACAAAAATACCCATCAGGGGGACAGAAAGACTAAATTTATCCCTCAGGACAGCCTGGCCATGTAAACCATCCATTCAGCTCAGGAAATCACACAGCATCCACAAATTCCCTCGCAGAGGATCAGAAGGAAGGAAGGAGACAGCCTAAAGTACTGATGTTGTGTAACAACAAATGTTTCTATGGAGACTCTCCAGCCACGCTCAAAGGAAGGCAGAAATGATGTTTCTTTCCTGCTGCTGGGCAAATTGTGGATGGAGTTTGGGGGGGCTGGCACCTCATGTGTTAGCCCTGAGATGGAGCAGCCATGGTGACACAGTTGGTGTTTCTGAGGGGAAAATCCTGACATGGAGCACCCTGCACCCCCTCCCCAAGGCAAAGGAAATCATGGCAGTGCCAGAACAGGCTCTGCCAGAGGACTCTGCAGGCCTGGCAGGGAAAACATTGAATTCTGGGTGTAATTCACTCTCACCATGCCACAAATACAGGAGAAGTCTCAGTGGGACCTCACCTCCTTCTGTACATCCTTCCTTTCCCAGGGGCAAAACTCCCCTACTTGATGGATCAGTGGTGGTGGGTGGGTGAAGAACTCCTAAATGACTCCAAATTCTTATTCACAGCTCCCCAAACAAAGCAGATGAGCAATGAAAGCACAGTTATTACAAATCCAACATGTTTTTGTAGGAGATCTTCCTCTGTACAGAGCGGTCACCTTGCAATGCACACAAACCATGACGTGGATTCTTACTCCCTCTGGCCTTCTATTGAGGCAGCTCTGGTCATTTTGTGTTTGGGTGGGTGGGAGGGGGCATAGCCAACATGTTCCACCTTATAGAAGGGAAGGACAGACTGGAAAAGAAGGATAAAAGATATTTTCCCTGAGATCTCCTTTTGAAAGCTGGAGTCAGTTCCACTCCAGGGCATTACAACACGACAGGAAGTGCAGAAACTCCCAAATCTCCAGGATCCTCCAGATGCTGCTGGAAAAAGAGATGGAGAAAGGAGGGATCTGCAAGCCCAGGCAGAGGAGTGTGAAGCCTCTTTGGATGGAGATTAATCACATCAAATCTGTGCAAAGATCTTCAAGAGCCCTTTGGGAGAGGTGCTCACACATACGAGGCTGACAGGGCTGAGACAGAGAGGGACAACTCGGTCTCACACAGAGCAAAAGTCCCTAAAATCCCTGCCAGGTGAGGTCACACACTCCCATACCCACTGCCCCTTCCAAGAGTTTGGTTTTCACAGGTAGCTTTGAGCTTGCCCAGCTCCACACAATGAAGTGCACTCAACACACAAAGCCCTGCAGGTTTTAAGGAAGCACAACCTTAAAAACAAATCAGCCTCCATTCAAAAACACCAGAAAAAGCATTTCCAGAGGGACTCCTGACCCCCACTTTGCTGCTGCTGAGGCTCCTGGGAGTCACATCTGCAGCTCAGGGAGTTTTGGTTCTTTTGCCTCGGTGGCAGAACTGAGAGTGCCTACTCAGCCAATTCCTTGTGCATTCCACGCTGCTGGAACACTTCATCTTCACGACAGCTCTGGTTTCTCCCTGTGCCATCATACGTTTATGTACATTAACCTTGTGCTAAATTCCAAAGGCTGGAAGCAACCACCTAAATCATGCTAATTAAGACAAATTACTGGAGTGCTCTGAAGAACGCTGGGAAATGCATTTTGCTGCATGGCACAATAATGAAAACAAAGCTTGATTCCATAACGCTGTTAAGTGTGCTTATTTCCAGCCCTTGATTTTCTCTGGGCTTTTCTGGTTTCCAAAAAATCTCTTCCTCGCCCTTCAAGGATAAAATTTAAATTAATTCCCCCAGCAAGACCTCAAAGAAAGTTCATCCTCGCTGGAAGATGTCGTTCAGGAAAAGTCAGTGGAACAAATCCATCCCCAGGTACACCACCTGAGTTCTGCAGAGCTATGCCATGATCAGCACAGCTCACATTGGAGAGGTGAATTCTCCTTCATTTCCTGGCCTCTGTGCTTCCCTGGCACCATGAGGAGGTTCCAAAGAGGCAGGAGCAGCCCACTGGGATGAAGACAACCCAAGGGTTGAGGAATGGTGCAATAGCTGAACAGCAGTGCCCTCCTGTCCCGTTTCCACTGCTTTGGGGATTTATAAAAAAATTAACTCAAATTCGCATGTGCAAATGTCCCCATAATGAGGCTGCAACAGCAGGACCTTAGAAATGGACCCACATCAATTCCAATTCCATCTCTTCATGCTGCCAAGAAAAAGGAAACAACTTCCCATTCCCAGCCAAGCTGAGCAGTCCATCACTCTAAAAACATTAAATGGAGAGAAAAGAGCAGTGTGAAGGGGGGATACACCTGAGCTTTACACATGGAATTATAAACAGGATGGCTCAGAGGATATAAAGGGTCCCTGCATACAGCAGAAATTAATTTTCTCCTAGCAAAGGACCCTCTAATTAGACTTCTACGTCACCTTTTTCTCCCTGCCACATAATCAAACTTGAAGTTGCTGCTCTGGAATTGCACTCTTTTTCTCAAATGCTGGGAGAAACATCTCTAAATTATCATCAGAAAGAAGATAATGGATGCTGACTGCTCCCTGAAAGTAATTTTTTGAGTTTTCTTTTTTCTGAGCAGGAGCTAAACAGTGTCTAGTGATGTTCATTAAGCAGTCAGCATCCTCCTCTGAAGAGCTGACGTCAGTTTGCAGCCCAGGACCTGCAATTATCATCCACATTGAAGTGGATGCTGCCTGGTTACAGCACGCTGGGAAGTCTGAAAGGATCTGGCTGACACCAGCTGCCCTCCCTCAAAAAATTTTAAAGTGGGAGGTAGAAAATGAGAGCCAGACAAATCTACTCAGTTTTGACCTTGGAAAAAATGTGCTGGGTCATGTTTCCCCCCCTCTGCCACCTTCATCCCTCCTTTGCTTGCAGAGAGGCAAGTGAGTGATGCAGTCAATTTAAAGCCAGCTTAGGTAAGCATCTGAACTTCTGGATCTAAACTCCAGACCTCAGGAGGGCTTCAAAGCCACACTCATCAATACACAGTGGAAAAAACAAAGCTTTTCCTCTGTCAGAAAAATCCCCAGCAAAACTCTTTGTTGTCATTAGCAGTGTCAGGGTGGGAACAGAATTCCGGGAAGAATCTGGGGGTGAGTTGGCAGAAAAGACTCTGAAGGTGACCATGTAAACTCCATTTCCCCAAGTTTTCTACCATTAAAGCCAGTAGCTTTAATCAGAGCTGGATAAAATCACAGGATTAAAATGTCACCCTCCTTTTGCACGTGGAGCCCGGCCTGTTAAATAAGCAGGTTGCCCCAAAGCAGCTTGTGGGGTGGAACATTGAAAGATGACAAAATAAATTGGTTTATAGGTGCTGGGGATGGGGGCTTGGCATGAACATTGAATCAGAGGCTCCTGATGGCTTTTACCTTCCACCCTGCATGAGCTCAGCCATCCTTCTTGTGTGACACTTCCCACTAAGGACTCCCATTTGTTTGATGAATATCTAAACTCCATCAGACATTGCTGCTCTTGTTGTTTTCTAACCATCTTACTAACATTTTGTTGCTATTAACTTCCATAAATTACAGCCTGGTATTTGCATTCATAGCACTCAGCCATCCATCAAACAGCTTATTTTTTTGCTTGGTTTTTTTTTTTTTTTTTTCTGAGAACCACAATTATCCACCTCCTGCAAGGACCTTATTTCCTACCTATTCTGCATTTTGCACTGTTAGGCAGGCATGAATTTAAATCAAAGTATTGCTTAGGGCAGAAGGGTAGTGTCTCCTTTTCTTCCTCTGCTTTCTCTTCCAGCCAACCCCACACCCATCAGAAAATGCTGGAGATTCAGGTGGTAGAAATTAGAGAACAATTCCAGTTTCTAAGTTGTTTATCTGCCTAATGCTGCAGGATTTCTTGGGAGGATGATCAAAGACACCTGAGCAATGGAGGTGCCAAAGGATATCTAATGTTTAAAAATCCCTCTGGACATCTTATGGATGGCCCACAGTTTGATATATTGTGTCAGACACGTCTCCCCTGTGTTTCAGACTCAGTAGAGATGACATGAATCACTTAATTCCCCATTGAAATGCAGGATCTGCTGGGTGGAAGGCAGGATATGGATTTTCTTTCAGGGCATTTCATGAAAAGAAATAAAGAAGAACTCTGTAAAGCCCTGAAATTACAGGTGGAATGTGACAATGCGGGATGCAGGCTGGCCAGGACAATTTATTGCTGGAAATTGTGCTCTGGCGACACTGGGTTTGCTTTGGCAGGACCTTGGCTTCATGAGCAAGCCCAGGGACAAAGAAGGATGCAAAGAGATGCTGATTTTCTGGCACTGGGAGAGAACCAGGGCAGTTTTTACCCAGATCAGTCTGAGAACTGGAATTCCTGAGGCCGGGGTGAGCCATCCTCTCACATCCTGAGCATCACCAGGAGGTCACTTAATTAACTCCCGTGGTGGGACCACTGCAACAACCACGCCTGAAACCCCCAACCCCAGCAAGAAATTCCTTCCTAGAGCACCACAGTGCTGAAAACAACCAGGAGGAGTGATTTTATCTCCTGGCAGGTTATTTCCAGCCCGGCTCATTTCCGTGACCTGCTCTGCAGCACATCCCTGTGTGAGGCCGTGCTGCCAAAATCCAGGTGACAGAGACAAGGCGTGGCAAAGGTTCTGCTGGCTCATTTTTTGTGTCCTTTCCTGGGTTCCTCAGGCAGACCTGACACCACCAGAGGCAGCGGGGAGGTGCCAGCCAGGCTGTGTTAATTCAGGTGCTCAGGCTGCTGCTCTGAAGCAGAGCTGGGCACATGAGGAAGCCTCCTGGGATGATTTATGCTGTCTCCAGGCATTCTGTGGAGACAGGATGTGTAATAGACTGCGGGGAGGTTGGGCTCAGTGCTTTGTGAGGAGATGGCCCGTGTCACAATCTGAATTGTGCCTGAGTGCTGCCAAGGCAGCTGAGCATCATCCAGGAGCTGGGGAACTGCTGTGCCTGTCAGCTCCTGAGGAGGGGAGGCACGGAGCAGATCCAATCTCCAACTCAGATCAGCAGCCCAAAAGGATGAATGAGCTGGGCTGGTGCTGAGCAGCCTCTGAGGGGGCTGGAGGGATGGTCCTGGGGGAGGCAGAGGGGTTCAGGTAAATGCTCTGCTCCTGTGCTCCCTGCCCAGCTCCTGGCCTGGCACAGCCTCACTGCAGCTGCATCACACTCAAGGGACCAGGGGATGGAGCAGTGGTGGCTGGTGTCCCCTCATCCCTGAGAGGTGCTGCCTGCCTCAATTTACCCCTTTAAGCACAGATAAAGATGAGATTTACAGCTCCCTGCAGCCTTGCAAGCGACCCAAAGCACTCCCTGTCTGAGCCAGGCCCTTCTGTTCCACCCCAGGAGTTGGCTGTGATGTTCTGCAAAGGGGAAAGCTCTGGGTGCTCTTTCCCCACATACCTGGGCAGTGCCATGGATTCATTGCAGTGTGACTGTGAAGGGAGTTGACTGCAGATCTAAACAAATCTCCTCACACAAAACCCTCAGGTGAAACAATCCAGGTTTCCAGCACCCCCAGGTGCCAGAGAGGAGCAGCATGTTCATCCTGCCAGGAGCCTTCTGCAGGCAGACCCAGGCTGAGAGGAGAGGGCTGAGCCCTGAGAGCCAGGAGGGCCAGAGGATGCCCCCAAGTCACATTTCCCATCCCAGGGAGGTCCCTCCATGCCTCTCACACACAAACAACCTTCCAAGTATTGTCCTAAAACTCCAGATTTTAGAGCTTTCCCTCTTCTTTGTCACCAGAGTTCACAAAAAATGCTGAAACTGTTGTAATACTTCAATTGCTATTCCTCCCTCCCCATTTATCCTTTAATTTACAGCTTCCTCCTCTTGCATTCTTATTTCAATCTTTTTTATCCCTCCAGCTTCAGAATGTTTTCCAGATTTTTTATCTCTTTTTTTTTATTTGATCATCATTTTCCTGTTCTATATTTGTGCTTGCAAACAGACACCTGCGTGCACACCCACACTGCCTGACTCAACCTTTGTTTTGTTTTCTGGGTTCATTTTGCACTTTCATTTGTCTCTCACCCTTCTTCAGTCCCTCTTCATTTCTCCTTTTTATTGCTGGAGCCTAAATTTTGTTGCTTATTTAGCCTGTGGTTCCTGTCTCTGTAATCTCACACCCTCCTGTCTCCCAAAAACTTCTTTATCTCCACACATTTCCCTTTATTCTTTCTTTGCTCCTCCCTGTGATCCAAGAACAGCACCTTCTCTACCTCACCATTTTCATTTTTCTGAGGACACACCACTCTGATGCCCCTATTGCCTGTCCTAACAACACATTAGAAATTCCATGAAAGTAATTCTGGAATATCCTGAGCTGGAAGGGGCCCACAGGGATCATCCCAGCCCTGTCCCTGCCTAGACCCCCCAACAATCCCAGTTTGTGCATCCCTGGAGTGGTGTCCAAGCCCTCATGGAGCTCTGGCAGCCTTGGGGCCGTGCCCAGCACCCTCTGAGGGAAGAACCTTTCCCAAAATCCATCCTAAATGTATTCTCCACCCTAAACGTATCCCAGCAATCACTCTGCTGGCATTGGCAGTGATTTCTGTGCCTTTCTGTGCTGCTCAGCAGCAGCATGGAGGAAGACAGTGAGACTTGCACTTCATCACCCTCATTTCCAGGAGTCCTTGCAGGATAAAAGAGCAGCTGATATTAAAATGTCCCGTTCACTTCCACTTGCCATTCAGCTGCATAGCAACCACAGACTACCTTTGGCAGACTTCCTGAACTATTTTTAGTTCAATTACTTGTTTCCCTGACTCAGAATGCAGGGTCTGAGCTTACCTTTCATGCAATATGTGCAAATGAACCTCCTTGCTTGCACTCGTCCTGACCCGTGCAGCTCATTACCAGGAAATTATTTTAGGGACTGAGATATAAACTTCTATATTTGCCCCTCATGTCTGACAGATTTTCAGGCTAATTTTGTTCCCATCTAGCTTTCATAGCCCAAAGTTTTGTCATATTCATATCCTTGTCATCTACTTGGGTGACAGAACTACCTGCAGGTGGATTTACCAGCTTGAGGAATGGCTTCTAGCAGGGACAGCTAAGGATGATGTGCCAGCACAGTAAATCTGTAAAATCTAAGAGGAGAAGGCAGCAGGAGGCTTGTTTATCATTTTGGAGACTGAAATAAAGCTTTTCTCAAGGCCTTCTGCAGGAACAACAAGTGTGGGTAAGGGGAGGAGTGGGAGCAAAGAGACAACAGGCTCTGAACCCTGCCCAGAGCAGGATCTGCTCCCTGTGCTGGGTCAGAGATGAGGAGAGGGCATTCACAGAATTCACAGAATCACACACAATCACAGAATTCACAGAAGCACACATATTCACAGAATTCACAGAATCACTGGGCTGGCAGAGACCTTCAAGACCATCGAGTCCAACCCAGCCCCAACACCTCAGTTAAACCCTGGCCCCCAGTGCCACATCCAGGCTTTGTTAAACACACCCAGGGATGGTGACTGCACCACCTCCCCGGGCAGCCACTCCAGAACTTTATCACCTTTCTGTGAAAAACTTCTTCCTAATATCCAACCTATATTTCCCGTGGTGCAGCCTAAGACTTTTTCCTCTGGTTCTGTCAGTTCCTGGAGAAAGAGACAACCCCAGCTGAGCACAGGCACCTTTCAGGGAGTTGCAGAGAGTGATAAGGTCACTCCTGAGTCTCCTTTTCTCCAGGCTGAGCACCCTCAACTCCCTCAGTGGTTCCTCACAGGATTTGTGTTCCCAGCCCCTCTCCAGCCTCCTCTGGACATGCTCCAGCCCCTCCATGTCCTTCCCAAACTGAGGGGCCAGAACTGGACACAGCACTCAGGGTTTGCCCTCACCAGTGCCCAACACAGGGCAAGGATAAACTCCCCTGACATAGATTTAAGTTTAAATTATCCCTCAATTCTCATCTCACTGAATGCAAGGGCATTTCAGCTGGCACCTGGCAACAGCTGCCACCCAAACCTGGCAGCCCAGACCAGGCTCCTCTCCAGGTTTATTTGCAGGTAACTGTTTGCTCTCTCTCCTCAGTGCCCACCCCTGTGGTTAATGTCAAACTTCAGCAGGATGAGAGGAGAACACAGACTGGTGCTAAAACCAAGCCTGAAAGATATTTGCACATGATTTTGACTTGTGAGGAATCTGCATGGATATTCCAGAATGAAGGAAACCCAAACCTGATTTGGAAGCAGTGATGTGTCAATATTAATTCTTAGCTCATGTGAATGGCTTCCTTTAAGGGTCTTTCCAACACTAAATGTGCTTCTCCTCTAAGGAAAAACACCCTGGGCTGCTCTGCTCTCCCTCAGAAATCAAATATCCACCCCAAACAATCATCATGGAATCACAGAATGGTTTGGGTTGGAAGGGGCCATAAAAATCATCTCATTCCACACCTTGCCATGGGCAGGGACACCTTCCACCACCCCAGGCTGCTCAGAGCTCCACCCAGCATGGCTCCCTTCAGGTGCTGGATGATTGTCATTTTTAGTGACATCTATAAAAGTGTATTAAATGTTTCATTTTAGTGTCAACTCTTAGGATTCTCAGTAAGATCCCCTGTGCCTGGTTAGCTGTTCTTCGCCTGGTTATCCTCTTTAGCAGTAACACCCTTTATAAATCACATTCTCTCTTTTTCCCTGCTCAGTGGATTGAAATATGGGTTTGCCTCTTTAGTGCTGTCCCCTCCTATTTGTATTCTTTTATATTTAATCCTTCAGGAACTCCCATTTCTTCTTCCAAGTTTAACAGCTGATGAAACGAGGATCTGGTTAATGTAGGGAACACCAAACTCCCTTTTGAGCCAGGCTGCCCTTACCAGCTGCTGGTTTAAGCCACTCAACTGGAATAATCTCCCTGATGCTGGAACTTCCCAGCTCCTTGCTTTTCTCCTGAGGAGCTCACTGAACCACGAAGATGTTCAGCTCCACTGGGAGATGTTTACCTCCACTGATCATTTTGTCCACCTGTTTGCAGAGCAGAAATGATCTGAGCAGGGAGAAACACGTGCCTGGAACCTGGAGGGAATAAATGCTGAGCTGGAAGCAGCAGCAAGAGGGAGAAGAGTGGGGATACAAAAAAGGCTCTGTGGGGTGCAAGGAGCAGGGACTGAGAGGCAAAGTCTGGTCCTGGTTCTGCCACTGCCCTGCTGGGAGCTGAGCCTTGGGCTCCCTCCCCTTCCTATCCAGGAGAAGAAATTGCCTTTTGTAGCCATTCAAGCATCACCAAAATGTGTATCATTCAAAGGAAACTCCTCCTGCATCCTTTCTCCCAGCTTTCAGGAATGTAAAAGTGAGTGTCTCTTGCTTTTTAAGGTGGTTCTCCAAACCAAGTCCCCCTGGAAGGCCATTGCTCCTTTGATCTCCACCAACCAGAGGGGGAAGGAACATTAAAATGGGTGATAAATTATCAGATGGGCAAATTTGGGGAGGAAAGGAAAAGAAGGAAGGAAAGGAAGGGAAGGGAAGGGAAGGGAAGGGAAGGGAAGGGAAGGGAAGGGAAGGGAAGGGAAGGGAAGGGAAGGGAAGGGAAGGGAAGGGAAGGGAAGGGAAGGGAAGGGAAGGGAAGGGAAGGGAAGGGAAGGGAAGGGAAGGGAAGGGAAGGGAAGGGAAGGGAAGGGAAGGGAAGGGAAGGGAAGGGAAGGGAAGGGAAGGGAAGGGAAGGGAAGGGAAGGGAAGGGAAGGGAAGGGAAGGGAAGGGAAGGGAAGGGAAGGGAAGGGAAGGGAAGGGAAGGGAAGGGAAGGGAAGGGAAGGGAAGGGAAGGGAAGGGAAGGGAAGGGAAGGGAAGGGAAGGGAAGGGAAGGGAAGGGAAGGGAAGGGAAGGGAAGGGAAGGGAAGGGAAGGGAAGGGAAGGGAAGGGAAGGAAGGAAGGAAGGAAGGAAGGAAGGAAGGAAGGAAGGAAGGAAGGAAGGAAGGAAGGAAGGAAGGAAGGAAGGAAGGAAGGAAGGGCAGAGCCAAAGCTGGATGCTGTTCCTTGTGGATCCCTCCAAATGCAGACATTTTCACTCTGTGGTTGGATTTACTCACAGATGCAGGGATTTATGTGAATATAATACATTTATATAGTACACAATTTAATTTTTAAGTTGGTGATGTTTACAAAAACAGTGGTGCAAGGAATTTTTCTTTGCTTGGGATTATGCTTTTGCAGAGTGGCCTCTGCCTCTGATTTTCTCATTTATGATCTAATATTTAACAGTCTGTTACATCAACATTGCATATAGAAATAGTAGTGCAGGTTTTGATAATAAATCCTGTTTTATCAGGTATCCTTCAGTATCCCCACTCTTTCCATTATTATTTTCCTTTGGGGTACTGAGGAAGACCAGTCTTCTTGCCAGAAGAATCCTGTCTTTTCATCTCTATATCAGTTATTGAATTAAAAAAAAAATAATTAATGCTGATGACTGATAATGACTGATAGTGACTGCTTAACTGCAATAACAAAAAGAGTCCAGAACCATTCAGTTTTGAACTGCTGGTAAAGTTACATTTGAACTGAAAGGCAAAAATAAATCTGTTACTGGAAGAAAATCTATTATTTTCTCTGTTCCAGGAAAGAATTAATTCTGGGGTTTTTTTTAGCTGGAAAACCCAGAGCATTTTGCTGCTCCCAAGGATTTTATCAGCCTGGGAAACCAAGCAGTGGCTCAGATGAGGTGAGTGACCCACATCTCTCCCAGGATTGACTCAAATGTCCTGAAAGCCACAAACTCCCCAGATGGGGACACTGAATTTGTCATTAATGTTTGCCCAGCATGACTTTAACCAACATGACTTTTAGGTAGAAAATTATTCCAGAGCCAGAGCACAGATGAGTTTTGGGAACTCTCACTCATTTTTACCTCTAGGAAAATGAAAAAACAACTCTCTCATTTTTACCTGATTCCTCTCAGTGAGTGGGGCAGATTCCCCACAGAGGTGATGAGGAGAGGGAAGCACTCCCAGGGGGTTACTGACAAAAATCTGAGCCTGGAAAAGCCCCCTTTTCCCCAGGTGCTGCCCACAGAAAGCAGCTGCATGACAAATGTACACCCAATGCCTCAATTTTTGCTCCTGCCAGTGAAAGATCTGGCTGAATTTAAGTAAACAAATCCCACTGTGGGGCTGTTTTATAAAACTGCAGTCAGCTAAAAATGCAGACATATCATAAGACTTCCAAAGTGGTAATTTTCTTTATTTCTCCTAAGAAAAAGCAGCTTAGGGATTTCTACAGTCCCCAGTTGTGTCTGAGCATCCTCACACTCACGGCTGTCTTCTCAAATCTAGCCCTTAAGCTTTCCAAGTGCTCTTATTTTTATCCCAGAAATAAGAGAAAGAGGGAGATTTACTGGGTTAAACCTTTAATTCCTAGATAAAAGGCTTCTTTCCCCCTTTCTTTCTTAACCCTTAATTCTTTCTTGCCATTATTCTCTCTCAGCCCAAGCAGAGGCATTTAAATCCTGCCTGTTTGCTTTGTGGAACAGCAGCTTTGGCCATTTCACCTTTGTTTTGTTTTCCTGGAGTCCTGGTATTTGTTTTTACCAGAGCTTTCTGCTGGCATCAGACAAGGGTGTGAATCCTGTCCTGTCCAGCTGCTGCTCCTTTTTTCCAGCCTGGGGAAGGTCAGAAATGCCCTGGAGCTGCACAGGGAAGCCTCTCCCAGTTCCCACCAGCATCCTCAGCTCTGCCTCAGCTCACAGCCACCTCTTGCCACTATTCCAGAATAAATTACCAACAGCACCGTGAAAAATGTTGGGTTTTTTGTTGGATTTTTTGTTTTTGAGGCATCCAATAGGCCCAAATCCACCCTTGCATTTGCTACCTCGTGTTTGCACTCAGTGGTGCCCAAGAACGCTTTGCCCGTGGCTTGTTTAGGCAGAGTTTTTGTGATTTGGATTGTTTGAAAGTGATTCCAGACAGATATTAATGATTTCCAGTAGTCAGGATGCTGCTGTCCATAGCTGGACTGAGCCTTGAGGCCTTTCTGCCTCCACCCTCCCATTCCTGGGGTGAGTGGAGCTACAGAGACTTCAGATAAAAGATAACCATCAAGTGGGGAGAGTGCAGAGGCAAACAAAGCCTAAAGGCTGGGAAAACCTGATCTTGAGCAGAAGATTAACGTACAGAATGAAAATAAAATTAATATTACAGGCTTCAAATATTGAAGAGAGCTGCAATGACAAAGGAATTGACAGTGCATTTGTATTTGTGCTGGCTAGGACAAGAATTAGCTCCAATTCCTGCAGGATGTTGAGGGTCAGGCTTCAGGAAAAGCTTTCAGTGTTTAGGAAAGCTGCAGAGAAGACTTCCAGCAGAGGCTGTGGAGGATTCTCTGCTGAATGACCTTCAGCAACAGGCAAACAGAGCCCTGCCCGTGCAGAGGTGGAACTAATCCTGCTCTGAGGCAGAAGGATGGATTATGTCATAATTTCAGACTCTTCCTAGCCCTGTGTGATTATCAGACTCAACAATGCAAATTTGAGGTGAATACATGTTTCCATTATCCCTGTTCTCCCCCGAACACTCCCCCAGGCTTTTCCATCTTACAGATCTCTTAATCTTTTTTTATCCCTGACCTTTCCTCTTCCTTCTAAAAATTCTCTGCCCAGACTGCCTGGATTGCTCTCCTCTTCCTCCTAGACAAAAATTTGCCTTCTTTAACACAGTTCAGGTCTCAATTGCAGTTCAAGACCCTACAATTAGTCACAAAAACTCCTGCCCTGGCTGCAAGCAGAGTAAATCCTGGCAGAAGCTCCCCATGGACCCCGTGTTCCTCCCACATGGGCACCCACAGGGAGCTGCTTTTACCACGGGGAGAGAGGAGAAGCAGCCAGCAGCTTCTGGCAAAGCTGCTCCCACTCCTGAGCCATGGACATCACAGAAACTCTTGTGTTTTCCTCCCACTGTGATTACCTGACCTTGCCCTGCTGCCTGTCAACTGCAAGATAGGATTTAGATGATTTTATGTGGCTGAATAGCAGAAATTGAGCTTGAAGCCCAGACAACATTGCTTTTGCTCATGTGCTTGTGCAAATCTCTCTGCTGTAGCCTGGCAGCAATCTCAGCCTGCCTCAGAGTGCAAAGATGATACACATTTAATCTTGTAGCTTATTACATTTGCACCAGATATAGTGCTCTTGCTATCAACAGATGCTGCTGGAGTGGGGGGGCAGTTTAATATATTTTCCTCCTTAAGTGTTTATCTCCCTTTATTGTGTGTCCCAGCAGGTCACATTCATTTTCCTGAGCTCCTTCCAGGCTCAGTGTGAGGGCACTTCACGTTTTTGCCTCCTACCTGTGACCACACCATGTCCTCAAGTACCCTGGGCCCTGCACACAAAACACCAATTCCCATTCCAAAATCCTCTTTTTTTAGTTTACTGTCCACACTTTGGAGTTCAATTCTTTGCCATTGTCCTTCTTGCCCCAGCTCTTGTTCAACACCAAACCTGGAACCACTCAATGAGACTTTTAATGCTGTCTTTACTTCCTGACATTTCACAGCAGGTAAAAATCATCTTCCTCACCTATCTACCAGTGGACACTATTAAATCTCCCAGATAAAAAAAATTTTAAAAAGCATGAATATCCTCCCAAACTGATTGCTTCTGCAAACAGCACATTTATTGCTTGTACAGACATTCATGATTCCAGCCCATCCACAGAAAGGATCATCCTGGATCAAGCCTTGCATGTGAAGGTTCAAAGCCTCTCAGATTTTACATGCTCAGATAGCCACAAACAATTTTAAGGCATGTTTCCTCCTCTCCTCCCAGTAATGTGTTCAGATACTGTGTGCTCAGTGTATATTTTAGAGGAGCTCAGACATATTGGGCTGCATCTGCTGGTTTATTTTTAGGAAGATGAGCTCTGATAGATTTGCTTAGGAACAGCACAGGAAGAATGATGTGAACTTTGCAAAGAGCAAAGAATATTTCAAGTTCTGTGCCTGTGAACCTCAACAGCGCTCGTTCAAATGAATTACTCCTTGTAAAACTCCTGCTGGCCCCTTCTCCCTGCAGGCTGGAACCCAAAAGTCATCCCAGTGCTGTGAAAGGTCTGTCTCAAAGCAGTGTGAGCCTCCAGGACACACAGAATTCGGGCTGACACCAGCTTTTCATCCCATCTCTGCCTGTGCCAGTGCAGGGATGGTGTTTGCAGCCACGGGAAAGCACAGGGCAGTGCTCTGTTCTGGGTGCCCCAGCATGCAGACAGGGACAGCAGCACAGGAGCAGCTCAGAGCCAGCACAGCTCGACCATTCTCCTGTCAGCAGCTTCACACACGGCACAGGAGCTGCTGGGATTTTGGAAGCAGCTGAAGCTCCCCGTTCCCACCACAGCAGGAGCTGCAGGCCTGACTCCAGGCCTGATCTTGCAAGGGTTTATTTTGTGTTTGCCTTCAAGGGCTCAGCAATGAATTAGAAATGTGGCAGCCCTGGAAATTCAGCTGTTCCCTTTGCTGTTTGTTATAGCACATCCTGCCCGTGCAGCATTTCCCCCCAAGCCCACAGACTGAGATGAACTGCACTTGTTTGGAACTTAACTTTGCTTATTCAGAGATTAAACCCCGTTGTCAGCTTGTAAAATCTATATTGCAAAAGCAGTGATAAAGAACAGTTCCCTCTTCCACGCAGCAGTTTTGTCAATCCATCTCTGCTCTGGCCAGATAAATCACATTACACAGGGAGAAGGCAAATCTACCCAACTACAGCACAAATCTGGAGAGGTTTTCACAACTGCTGAGGGGCTTTGAAGGTGGGGGAGCTGGACTGTGACAGGTAACATTTATTTTTCTCTGGGAAAAAAACCAATCAATAGTATGGAAGGGTCCTTGTGAATGAAGAAAAGCAACCATTGCCCTGTCCCACATCTCAGTGCATTTTACAGTGAAGAGATGTAAAGGATCTCAGAGGAAAAAACTGCCTTTGGGACTAATCAAGAAAAGATTTTTTGGGTAGAAATATAGGTCTAATTGTACAGGGTGATTCTAGCAGCAATTTTCACCTAACATAACAAACTAGTCCTTACTTTAAAGACCAAGCTAGAGGCAAATTACAGATCCTCTTCGTGCTGAACTGACCCAATTATTTTTTGTTTTGTGCTGGTTCTGAACAAACATGCTCAAAGGATGCTTCCCCTCCTGCTTGAACAAATCACAATTTCAAGACACACATCCAGGACGCTCACTAGGCCCAGTCCTGGCTTGCCTGACCACATTTCTCTTTTAGCAGAAGAGCTCCTGAACCCTGGCAGCTTGAAAATGGGGGGATTTTGGCAGGGAGGGTGGGCAGGGAGGGCCCTGAGCTGCTGTGGGGCTCAGGAAGGGCAGTGCCTGTCCTGGCCAAGGAGGGCTACAGCCCCATCTTTTGGTAAACCCGAATTTCACATCTCCTTCCTCCCCTCCCACTGCATCTGCTGAGAGCTGGGGATCCCCACCCTGCAAATCCCCAACGGGACAGACCCTCCCATGGCACCAGGGGGGATTCTCCAGAGGCAGGACTGGCCTAAAGCTGTTTTTTTTCTGCAGGTGACCACTGGATAAAGCTTCATTAGTTGCCCAGAGGCAGCTCCTTGCTGTTGCCTCCTGGAAATTCAGGAGGATTTTTCCTCCCCAGCTGCTCCCTGAAGCTGTGCTTTGGTGCACCAGTGTAAAACTGGCAGCTGCCACCTCGGGTGCTCTTTGTACCTGCAGAACGAGTTCCAGCAATAGCCCAAGCACGTGTTATGGCATATTTGTGTACCACTGTCTTATACCAGCACTGTTAGGGGGACAAATTGGGTGAAAAATGCAGTTTTTAATCCCCAGCTGGTGCCATGATGAAGTTGTCATTAGCTGTGCTCCAGAGCACTGCAGAGTGAGGGGAAGGTGGAGGGTGGGCTCCCCTGTGCTGAGGGACAAAGCTGAAAACAGAGATTTGTGATGAGGACAAGCAGGGGAAAAGGGAGCTGAGGATACCTCCAGGTGCAGCTCTGGCACAGGGAAAGGTGTGAGGGGAGCAGGGATACACAGCCAGCTGGGAGGAGAGGGGTGTGTGTCAGTGCCCCTGTTTGCAGCCTGGAGGGACATTGATTATTGGGATTATTGATACGACTGAGATGATGATTGCCACTTTATCTGTGCTGAGGGCAAGGCTGTGAAGGATTAAGGCAATGCACAGAAAAAGTGTGGGATGAGCATCTCCCCCAGTGACGCCTTGAGAGGCACCTAGAGCAGAGGCTGGGCAGAGCTACAGGAATAAAATAGGGATTTATTAAAAGGATGCACCTTATGGCTCCATCCTACAGTTGTTTTCCTTAAATATCTTTAACTTCTGCTCTTGTGTTTTGAAAGGTTTTTTGAGGAGCTTTGTCCACAGAGTTCTTGGGCTCTTCTGGAGTTTCTTCCCCCTCAGCACTTGCCTCTCTATTTCCTGCCTTTGGTTTCGGTTTGTCTTTCTGCTGTGGGGAGGATGAGTGAGCAGCACTTTTCAGAAATGCACTTTTCAGAGGCTGCAGGGGACAGAGGCTGGGATTTAATAAAGCAGGGATTTATTCAAAGCCCTTCCCAGGACACACCCCGGGCAGTGCAGGAGCCCGGCCGTGGCTCCACCCCACAGGGACTCCTGGCCACGAGTTCTCACTCTTGGATCAGTTCTGCTCCATTCCCACACTGGGTTCAGTGTCCCATTCCAGCCCCAGGTGCTGCAGTCCCACCCTCCCAGGCTGCTCTCCTCCATCCCCTGGTGTTGGCACTTTTTGGGCTGCAGCTGCAGCGGTGTCCTTGGCTCTGGGCTGGCAAAGGATTGTTCTGTGTGCCTGAGCTGTGAGGAGAGCTGCTGGCACTGGGTGTGGAGTGCAGAGTTCTGCACCAGTGCAGTGCAGAGCTGGGAAATACCAAAGCTCAGACTGAAGGCTTCAGCAGCAGCTGAGGCCAGCCCAGCCCCAGCCCTGGCAGGGATCAGCTTATCTGGGCTGGGGCAGCTCTGCCTCCCCTCAGCCACGGCTGCCAAGCGCTTGGCAGGGCAGGAAAGGAAATTGCTGATGCTCAGAACGAGAGCCCAGGACAAGTTTCCCAGCCAGGCTTGAAACAGAGCCAGTGTGTCAGATAAAGTGACCAGCTGGGAGGCAAAACAAGGTAAAAATAAGAAAAGCATCCCTATCAGGAGACAGAACAGTGGGCAGCTCTTGTTTCTGCTGCTATTAATAATGCATGGAGACTGCTAACAAATCTACCATTTTCACACCACTAATTGCAGAAATGTTTGCCACCTCCCCAGGGCATTTCTCACACTACCCTGACACTTTATTATTTTCCCTTCCCCTTGGCTGCCTCGCTTTTCCCTCTTCTTTCCATGAGGGTTTTTAAAATGGCAGTTGCTCACCAAACCAAAGGATGAAGGATTAACCACCATGAAAAAGGTTTTAAATACTGAAGTCATGTATTTGTGCAGTGCAACCTAATGCTAAGAAAATATTTATGTAATTATTCAATGAGGGCTTGCACAGCACCTTTTATTTTGCCTATAAATACCTATCAAGTTCAAATATTCCATCAAAACTCTTGGTTCCACTGCAAGATCTTGAATCTCAAATATTGCTTGACAGAAAGAAATCACTTCAGGGTTTTCAGGATTTCACTCCCTCCAAAAATGGAACAAGCTTATCAGAACTCCTGAGCATTGCTAAATGCAACAGCTTTGCAGCTACTCTTTGCTTATCACCTGAAAATAAAACTTTGCTGCAAAGGTGCGTTGATTTGGGAAAAAATGTAAAATAAATTTTTAGAAAGTTATGATGCTGATTTAATATTTTTCAGAGCAGAAAAGGGGGTGCTGATACACCTAAAAAAATTTGTGATCTGTAACTCTGTTACAAAGGAAAAATCACGAGAAAAATCTGCACACACTTTTACTGACCAGACAGAACAATATTAAAGCCAGCAAAGGTTTCACCCTCTAATTTTGTTGTTCTACACATCCCATGACAAATATAACCAGGGCTGGTGCATTCAGCACCTACAAGCAGAACAAAACCACACATCAGTGTGCATTGCTGCATGGAAGGACATGGAGGAGACTGGAACAGCTGAAACCTTAAATTTCTTGCTGGATTTCCTTGAAGTTTGAGGCATCTCCATGAGGAGATCTGAGGGCATGACTGAATTATCAGGTGTATCTAATAACAAGTAGCTGCTTTAGGAAAAGAGCTTTTTAATCAATTAAGTGCTGATACAAAACCCCCATCAGTCAGCAGGAAAATTGGCATTGACTTTGCATCAGGTCTGAGAGGAAGAGCCACAGAGGAAGGATGCGCAGCACCAGAGCAGCTCTGGAACAAGAGCAGGGTTTCAGAGCGAGCTGTTTTTGCAGTTCAAGCCTTTTTTTCTCAGGGGAATTACCCCACCTGAGCCACCCCAGTTTGGATCTGCTGGGGAAAATGAGGGAATTTCTATGAGTCCCCCACTCCAGACTGTGCCACTGCAACAGAACTCCCAGAGAAACATCCCTCCAGCCCTGCACACAGCTTACAGGTGATATTCCACTATTTAAGACCCTTTTGAGTGCTTTGAGTTCTTCCTCAAGAGGCACCAGGCTCCAGCAACAGCTTAACATTAGCACAGGATTGATAAAAATAAAGAAAAGTCAGACCTGATGCCACCAGCCACGTTTGGTGACCTTCTGCTGTACCAAATACTTCAAGAGAAGAGATCATCTTTATTTCCTGCACCGTCCTCATTTCCTGAACCCCACTCAAGCAGCAGAGCAGCCGTGATTTGAAGTCTGCTCACAAGCAAACTGCATGCAGTGAATTTCAAACAGCGAGCTGGATACCCAGCCTGAGGAGCAGGGAACAGATGGGGAAGCACAGATAGAGGATTTATCAGTGCCACACACTGATCCTCTGCAGCTCAGCCCAGGCTAGCCTGCAGAAAATACTTCTTGTGCAGCCTGAGAGCAGAAAAACACCAATCCTTACCGAGTGAAAGATAAACAGTTCAGTTTTTTCAACAGCACCAGTTCAACAGGCAAAGAGCAACACACAGCAAGATAAAAGGCATTTGTGTGACAGCTCTGCCCAACCTGCTTGATGCTGGAGGCAGCAGTGAGGGAAACTGAGGCTAATTCTGGAAAAAAAACTGTTTTTCCCAAATTAAGTGCTGATACAAGAAGTGGATGCTCTCAACTTTTGGACATAACTGGTATTATTTTACATTTGCTGGAGAAAAAACAAAAACCAGTTTTCCTCTCCTTGCTTCCCTTGAAATAGAAGAAAATAGAGGAAAATAGGAGTGTGGCTGGGCAGCAGCTCTGAATGGAGACATCCCATTCCTCTTGGGCATTCCCTCCCTGGGATTTGACTCTGAGGTGACCACCAGCCATCCTTCCACATGAGGTGGCACTTCCACACCAGTTTGGATGCTGAGATTTCTCCAGAGCACATTAAACAGGGAGGTAAAATCCCATCCCCACGCTCAGGCTGCCTTGGGCGACGCACACAGAGCATATGTTCTGCAAGGAGAGCTGCAGGGAGCTGGATTTGTGGTTAAATCTGTTCACTCATGGCCACGTTCCTCCCCATCCTGGGGTCCAGAGGTCACTGGCAGTCCCTGCACGTGCTGCATCACCCCCAGGATTCCTGCTCTGGAGGCATTCCTTCATCCCTGCAGTTTTACCCCTCCAGGTGAGGATACTGGACACAGAATGCTCATCCAAAGCTGAGTCTGACAAATTAAAATGTTTTTTCCCCTAATCATTGCAGTGTAAATTTTTTGCCTGACCACTTAAGCTGAACGTGCTGGAGAATCCAAACTCCTGGAAGCATTTTTCCCCTCCCACAACACCCACTTTGGAGATCCCAGCTCCCTGCCTTGAGCCCCAGTGGTTGTGCACTGAATCCATCAGGTGCTGGGCTGTTCTCCCTCCCATTCCCTGGCCCTGCCTCAGGGTGTTCCTCCAGGGGTTGCTGGCCCTGCTTCCCTGCTCTGCTAAAAGCAGCTCGTGTGTTTTAGGGATCCCCAAACAATTCCATTTACTGCACTGCACTGGGAACTTCACCTCCTGAGGAGCAGCAGAGAAAAAACCCAATTATTCCCAGGCCAGCTGCAAAAGGGGTTCTAGTCAGAAAAGTCACGGAGTGCAGCCCTGCTGCCACTCTCTGCTTGTGCCATTCGGGTTATTTACGACTGCCTTCTTTAGTCCCCATAAATCTCTGCAGAAAGGGCTTAATTAAGATATGATTAGGTTGGGATTATTGCGTATGAGCTCCTTCCTAGGGCTTATAAATGTGACAAATTCTGAAATACGGTTTCCACAGAAAAGGAGAGGGAAGGAGGGAAGTGGTACTTTTACTGAAATACACCACAATTCCCTAATTACTCCTCTACTCTAGTGACTCTGAGTGGTGGATAAAAACAATTAAAGAAACATTCTCTGTTCTGCCCTCTTATGCCTCCAAACCCATATTCTCTTCAGGGACTCAATTTAACAGCAGCTGTGGAGTAAGACTTGAATGAAATTAGGCTGATTTAGGAGCCTTGCTGGAGCCCTGAGCACAGGGACACTGTGCAGCTTTGGAGATGAATTCCCATTGCTTGGGCTGCACGAGCAGGAAATGTTAACACATCTGGAACTGACCAGAAACGTTTTTGGGCAGAGAAGACAAAAGGGCCTTTGCAGCATGTGTGTGTTCTCTGTGAAGCCTGCACTGAGGTGCAGCTCCTCCATCCCCTCTGTGTGCCTGGAGGAGAGAACACAGGAGGGAATCATCTGAAACTGAGAATTGTTGCTGCTGCAGCAGAGAGGGAGCAATTGCTGCTCCAGTTCCTCTGGACAACACTCAAATAGAGATAGATATTTGATGTACCTGTAAAGGCAGATGAAGTGATGGTACTTTCATATTAGAATGAGAATCACAAAGTGGGCTGGAAAGGACTTTAAAGATCATCTCATTCCACCATCCCAGATTGTCCAAACCCTCTCCAGCCTGGCTTGGACACTTCCAGGGATGGGAATTCCTCCCTTCACTGTTTAATATCAACAGCCACACTGAAATCCCTAAGCAGACACACAAAAGACCATGGACTCTGTAAGAATATTTGTTCAGAACAGGAACATGGCAAATATGGCAAAGAAATAGCATGTATTGATATGTTGAAGGAAACTATTTTCTTTTCTCCTAAAGCTGGGATGGAGCCAAGCAATACCCAGCTCTTCCTACGCCTTCTCCACAGTGATATTTTTTTTATTAACACACTAAAAGAACATAATAAGCAGGTGTTTAAAATGTACAAATCTGTCCCCACCAGGTCCTTTTGATCACAGTGACCTCAGTTTGCAACATCACATTTTACATCCCCACCCCCTTAACCCCCTGTTGTTTTGAAATATTAGCCACTGGCGTGCTGGGATTAAAATAGAAAGTTTTCTGCTTTGACTCCTTGCCAAAACCATTAAAATATTCTCTGCACTGTTACAGCTTGTGCCACCTCCCAGGGGAGTTGATTTAAAAGTAAATTATATGTAAGTGTCAGATGAAAAGAGCTTCATTATCTAATTCTTCCTACACCAGCATTTCTTTAAATTGCTTACTAGGGACAGAAGACAATTAGTCCTGTGTTTGAAAGGAGAAGGAATAAGTATCTGTCACTCCCATTAACCACTTAAAAAATAAATAAATGCAAGTACAGTTGCTTTCTAAAGAAGTTTGATGGGACAGCCACGCTGGGACACACTCAGCACCCTGAGCTTCAGGGGCTGGGCTGGACTGAGAGTCCTGCAGCCCAGCCTGGTGATTGAATCAGTCCTGAAATAACGCCAAAAATCAGGAATCCTCCATCCCTTTGCAGGAACAACAAGCACACAAACGTTGCCATGGCACCAGGCAGCTCCCAGCCAGATTTCAGGAGCACCAGGGAGTGTCAGTCAGCAGGACACTGCCTCACTGGAGCTGGGATTGGCACAGCTCTGCCAGGACCTGGCAGCTGAGCCCAAAAATGCATCATGAGCAGAGATTGATCAAATCCCCACCTGCCCCAGGTGCTCTGAGGACCCCCTGTGCCCACTGTGGGCACCTTTCCAGCAGGGTTCCCACCTGAATCTCCCCTCCAGGTTCAGTTTTAATCTGTCTCATAGCTGAGATGCTCCTGCTTTTATCCATCCTCACTGGGGAGATCCTGCAAGTGCTGGGTCAGGATCAAAGAGCAAATGGAACTAATCCAGGCACAGACAGTTCCTGCCCAGTCCATGTCATCCCAAATCTTCCTGCCAGAGCTCAGAGCCTGCCCTTTGAGTCACATCACCTGCATTCTTTATATCACTTCATTTGCTTCCTCCTGGATCTAAAGGAACTTTGAACTCCTGTCAGGATGAAAGGGCTCCCCTGGGACAGAGATGAGTTCAGTGCAGAAGCGAGCAGCCTTGTTCTCCTCTGCAGAGGAGCCAAGGTGTTCCTCAGCTTCCAGAACTTGGCTGTGGGATCTTCTCCACGAGTTCATCACTGCAGCTGGGCTGCACAAGGCATTTTTCTCAAGCTTGTGAGCCCTGCCATGCTTACAGATGACCTTTCCATGCTAAGTAGTTAAAATGTAATTAGTCCAAATCCTTTAAAATCATTTTATTGGGCACATGGAGTCTCTCCAGGAGAGATCTCAGCACTGAGGCACCTGGGTGACACCTGGCTCTCCAAGCAGCTCATGTGCATCTGAGCAGCAAGGGCAGAGAGCTGCAGAGCTGTTTCAGACACATTTTGCTCCTCTCTGCTTTCTTTGCACTGGGCTGCAAGGTTACTGCTTCCATACAAATCATTCTGCATAAAACACTCGGAACAGGAGGCTGGTGTTTTATGAGGTGCAGAGCAGCCTTTGCTGAACTGATGACATCTCTAATTCCGTGGCCATTATTAAACACACAGACTGTAAAAGCAGCAGAGAGCCAAGAACACACAGCACTGCCTTTAAAGCGACCTCACAGAGCAGCAGGACCTGCTGGGAGATACTGTCAAGAACCCAGACACCTTGGATTTATTTTTGGCTCTCCCAAATATGCTCAGGAATCTTTTGCAAAGTGATCAGGGTTCATTAAACAAAACACTTAAGGATGAACTTAAGCGATTTATCTAATGGGAATAAACTTGTTTGCATAGCACAGAATTACATCTCCCTTCTTAAGCCAAGAAAATTCATATTTAATGGTTGTAAGACCAAGTTCAGTGCTGAGACAAAGGTCAGGACAGCAGGAAGGAGCTTTGAACAGAGCAGGACAAATAAGAGAAGCAGTTTGGATTTGACAGCTCTGTTACTGTCCAGGATTTACTCCTTTCTCCTGACTAAAATAAACCCCCTGCCAGGCCTAAGCTGGCTCAAGGCCAGGATGTAGATCTTAATTTCACACAAATTTCTGCTCTCACCTCAGCCTGGGAGGCTGGATGGAAGCAGGGAGAGAATGAATGTGGTCACTCTCCATGAAAGACACTTGTAAATTATAAAAGCTTCCAAGTGCAGCAAGTAAAGGACTCAGCCACAGCAATTATGCTTCACATGGGCACTGATGCTAAAGTTACCTCCGTTCTCATGCACAAATTTTGATGTCAAGTGGAAGAGTGATATTCAGCTATCAGTTTGTGTTTCCTTTAATGCCCCGGGTATAACTTTAGGAATGCATTTCACTGCCCTTCTGTCTTTTTGAAGCTACAAATTCTGGATTTTGTTTAGCTAACAATTTCCTTTGTCTCTTCAGCAGTTTCTCTGAAAACAAGGCTTTTGCCTCTGCTCTGATAAAGCTCCCAACAGCAAAGGGAAGGAGTTGTGAAAAATATTGAGGTCGTTGAAATAAAAGATGTTCAAGATATTGAGGTCTTTTGGGTTGCATAAAAACAAGCTAAAGGAAAAGCTGCAGTATTATCCTCCACAAGCAAGGAATTTAAAAGTATTTATCCATGCTAAGGGTCTACCAGCAAGTAAATAACACCAGCTCTGGCAGCATTTAACAAATGTTATCACACCTGGCCTCCCCTCGTGCAGGCACAGGCAGACTGGAAGTCACCTGCTGGATTCATGAAGCACACACAGGTACCAGGAGACCATGAAAAGGGGTTTTTATTTGTGATTTGAAGCTGAAACCTCACCAGATGTCTCAGAGATTGTGCTACTCCTCTGCACAATGCACGGGGCTCACAGGAAGGTGTATTTTGAGGGGGGAAGGCAAAACATGTTTTTTAATAATTTATCCCATTTCCCTCTCCCCACTCCTTCCACCAAGAAAAATCCCTAACCCTGCCTCTCTGTCCCTTAATTCCACTACCTGAATAAAGTTAATTTTAGTGGATGACAGAAAATATTCCACATTGGAGTCTCAGACACAAACCTGGCTCATGGCTGCCAAGCTCAGACTGGGCCATGCACACACCAAGGGGTTAATTTTCTTTTTCTTGCCACTCATCAGTGTGGGAATGTGTAAAACTTGGGTGTGGAGCTCCTGCCTCATGTGTGCAAGCATTCAGCACTGGAGAACACTCAGGAGCGAATGTTCTTTTAATAAATGGCAGTTTTCACCACAAATCCCAGAACAATCACAGGGAAAACTGTTTGGCTTCACACAGACTCTGGGCTGAGCTGACATTTTGTCCATAAAACAGTGAATTTCTAGTTCAGCAGTTCTCTCAGAGAACTGCTGCAGCCTGCAGATGAAGGACATGCATGAAGTAAGATTTCTGAAGAAATTTAATTTGGGAAAGCATTCAGGGGGAAGAATCCAAAGGGAGCAGAGCTGCCTGGAGACCCTGGGCTGTTGTGGGAGCCCCTCTGCTGACACCCCAGCACGCTCCAGCCCTGCCTGCTGCAAATTTCCTACCGAGAGTTGCTCAGCTCTTATCTCTGCTCTCCACAAAAGCTTGAAAGGAGCCTGTGGAAAGGCTGCTCTGTTATCTGTGCTGCCCACAGCCAGCCCAGCCTGCTGCACCTACTCCTGCACCTCACTCAGAGCAGGGCTCAGCTTGAGATGAACACAGGGTCCCTTTGTCAGAGGGATGCAGGCTTGGGAAGGAGTGGGGAGAGCTGAAATTACACTGCACTGTCTGTGGCAGCCATCTTTTCTAGAAAAATCCCTTTGATCAGGATGCCTCAGAGAAAAAGGAAAACAATATTATCTCATTTGCTTCTCCTGTGTTTTGCTGCTTTGGAAAATAGATAGAAATTATTTATCCAACAGGTGATTGTTTCATTGGTTTCATGTGAATTGTTTTGACTCGATGCCTGATCACTGTCAAGCTGTGTTGGGACTCCGAAAGGAGTCACAAGTTTTCATTAGTATCTTTTAACCTTCTGTAAGTATCCTTTCTGTATTCTTTAGTACAGTTTAGTATGGTATTCTTTAATATATAGTATCATAAAATAATAAATTAGCCTTCTGAAAACATAAAATCAGATTCATCATTCCTTCCTTCGTCTGGGAACCCCACAAATAGAAGAACTGTCCAAGAGCCAGGCTGTGTGTTTGTGTTTGAAAGGTTTCAAGCAGAGACTAATTAATCCCATTGTTGATGCTAATACACTTCTTTTTCAGGACTCGAGATTCAGCGCTCCAAGCAAATTTACCTTTGATCTCTAGCTGAGAGCTCTGAGGTTTTTATCAAAATGCATTTGTCTGTGCTTCAGCTCACACAGGGGCTGGGGCAGGGCAGGAAATGCAAAGTGTCACTGCAGTTTCAGGAGGAAATGCAAAATGTCACTGCAGTTTCAGAAGGAAACTGAAGGAGCTGTGACCATGCCCGGCCTGTTTAGGGCTGGAACTGCTCAGGAAAAAAGAAACTTTGCCAAAATTATTTCCCTGACTGCAGAGCCCAGTGTGATCTTCTGGGTATCATCCCTGGGCTGCTCTAGGTTTGTCCTGCTGGGGAAAAGGTCTGTGTTTATTTTCAAAATAAAATAAATAGGCAGAGATGAAATGTGAAGCTGCTTTGCAGAAATAAATCAGCCCTTTGGGGTCCAGCTCGAGGAGCTGATTATGGATTATTTATCAAAGTGCAAAGGGCTGACAGGTAAAAAATGCCCATGATGTCAAAGGAGTGTCACAGACACACAGAACTGATCCTGTAGATGGGGTGTCTTGGGGTGATTAATTAGGAATAATCTACTGCCAGCTCTGTCTGCTGGGCTCAGCCCCAGCCTGTGCCAGTCCTTGGCTCCAGAGCTGCACTTTGGGATGCATTAGAAGACATTCCAGCACTTTGGGTTTGCCCAGCAGACTCAGAACTTGAACTGGGATCCCAGCCCAGGGGAAATTGCATTTTGAGCTAAGCTGAATAAACAGGCTGAAGGATGCAGCACTTGGGAAGTGGATTTACTGGTGGAGAAGCAAGGATAGAGATCCATGGGGCAGGGCTGAGGAGATGAGATTTTCACTGCTCTGGCTCTCAAGCCAACCACTCCTACAGGTCATGCTTTGAACTCACTGTTAGCTCATGCCTAAAGCTTTAAAACCCAGATGAAAATTCAGTGAATTCATGGGAAAAAAAGCCCTGTCATAACACAACAGGTAAGTGTGCAGCAGTTTTTATGCCAGCTCTGGTGCCACTTCAGCTGAGAGAGCACAGCCATGCCTGGGATGGCACAGGTGTTGATGCTGGATGGGTTTTGGGAGGGCTTTAAATTAATTCAGGAGTGCCTTGCCAATCTTATGGGAACAGCCACATTCAGGAAGCTGAAACAGAGCAGGCTCCATCAAAAAAGCTTTTACAAGTGTGCGAGCACTAAACCCTGCAGGGTACCAGGATTCCCCAGCATTTCTTGGTGGAAACTATGAACCAAGGAAGAGTCCTTGTGAAGATCATTAATTCAGCAGAGCTGCAGACTGAACTACATCCTGCACCTGTTTAATGGGGAGGAGAGGGCTTGTCACTGCCTTCTCCAGAGCAATTCAAACCCTCAGCCCTTGAGATCTTTGATTTTTTCACTCCCTGCCTTGAGCACTCGCTGGAAGCACAATGATTAAGTGGTGCTTCCATGTGTGGTGCAGACACACAAAGGGGAGGCAGCTCAGGATCTGAGTCCTATTGATGTGAACACCCAAACCCTTCAGACAGCTTCAAAAAGAGACTGAAGGCTAAATACCTACTTAGTGAGTTCTGGAGTACAGGCTGAAAGCACCAGGGGATTCATTCCCATCCTTGTGGTCTCTCTGTTAGACCACACTGCCTCCCAGTTAATTAATTCTATTGATTTGTTTGTTTTTATTGGCCTTTTCACACTCAGCAGTTATTTAGGACTTACATGGGTAATGCATTTTCCAGTTAAATTGATCCCAGTTTATATATCCTTCCATGCACTTATTTGAAATTTCCCTGGCAAGTATTTTAATGTTTTCAGGCTGAATGTTGATTTGTATTATTTAAAATAACCTGCAAGAGGCAGGAGGGGAAGAAAGTGTGGAGCAGAGCAACTACCAAAAGTGGCTCTTTAAACCTGATTAATGGCCAGGGAGGGGAAAACTCTTCCCCCCCCCAGCAAAATAAACAAAACAACCCAGAGCATTAGATGCAGTAGAACTTGCTGGAATTTAGTTTAATTTTCTTTCACAGGGGCATAACAGAACCCCACTCTGCCTTCCTGCTCTGTTTCTGAGCTGCTCAATTTAGGATCCAGCCAGTCTGGGTCAATGAACTTATTTTTGGAGTGGTGTGTCCTGGTGGCTGCTCCAGACCTTACCAGGGAGCCAAGTCACAGCTCCTGGCCAGGCTGAAAGGGAGAAGGCTTTGTGCCCAGCAGTGGCCTTGGCCTGCAGATAAATCCCTGAATCCCGAGTTCTGTCCCCTTCAGCAATGATTCACACCTGATGGCAGCTGTTGGGAGAAGTCTCCAGCCATAATTTAGCAGGGGAGTGTTCAAGGGCCAAAAATATCATGGGGTAGCTCAGTGTGGGTGATCTGGTTTGGAGCTTAACTCCAGACATCATAAACCCTGGGAGAGAGGGGAAAAGGAGAGATGGGAGTTTGTTTTCATATTTACACTAAGAGAGAAATGAAGATATTGAGCTGCTGTCATGCTTTGGAAAAAAATAATAAATATAAATTGGTGAAAAACCTAAGTATTAGGGTGGGTACAGATGTATTGAGGTACCATTGAGCAAGTTTGAAATTTTAATATAGAAGTCACTTAATGTTACATTTACCAGAAAATTCCTTTTTGCTTTAGACCCAAAGAACCCCTTCTGGCAGGACAGAGCTGTTCTTTAGCCAGTGTTTATGTCCCATGGGCTGGACATTGCCCATCTGCTCAGCAGAGACCCCAGCTGTGGACAGCCCTGCACCTCCTGGATGGGGCTGAGCAGCTCTGGCAGGGGCTGGGGCAGCTGCCTGTGCCTGGTTTTTAGGAGCAGGCTCTGCTGCCATTAAATGCTGCCCCTCTAAAATGGGAAATCATTTTCCAGAGGTATTTTGAAGTCCAACCTTTCAAACCAATTCCTTTGCTCGGTGGAGTCTCTTCCAGGGTGACTGACCTGCCCTTGTTTGATTATTTATGCACCCTCAAATTTCCTGGATCTCTGCTGCTTTTTAAACCCAGTGATCCTGGAACGAGGTGGTGTTAACCCCTCCTGGGTTAGCTCCTGGGCTGAGATGCTGATCTGGAAATGGCACCAGGCTTCAGAACAATATCAGGTCAGTGGCTCCAGCACCAACTCCTGCTCAGGAGCAGCCACCTCTCCACTCAGAGACCCCAGCACATCCCATGGACAGACAGGACAGCACAACTCCCACACACCTCACCCAGAGCTGACTGGGGAGCAATATTGGAGCTGACAAGATGGACAGCATGTCAGAGCATCCCAGTGCACAGCAGCCCCTGTCCCTGAGCAGCAGTGACAAGTGTCCCCAGGGATGCAGTATGAGGAGAAGCCTGTCCCCAGAACAACCTGCATAAATAAACCCCAGCACCAGCAGCTTTGTCAATCTTGGTGACAGAGATCACAGCATTTGGATAAGGAGCCCAGCCAAAACCACATTTCTATTCCTCTCTTCATCATTAAACTTGATAGCTGAGTGATAGGCAGCTATTCAGTGATATTAAGGCTTGCAATGAAAAGAAAAGACAGCAATCACAAACTCCCCTCCCTCCATTTCTGTACATAAACATTTTTTTTGTTCAGTTTACAGTAAGTGAACAGAACAGAAGTGCAATCTCCATCAGAGAAACATCTCCAGCCCGTTTACAGGGAAATCAATTATCTTAAGGTGCTCAGGCACAACAAAAGACTCTTGCCAGGAGGACCTGTGAACAAAGAGGGGTTTATCAGCCGGGATATCTTTTAAACCTAAATGAGTTCAGGATATTTTCGTGCCTGCACCTCCCTGGGTCTCCCTCAGAACGTGGGACTGGGTGTAATTTCTCTCCATCTGGCCAGGACTCAAACTAAGCCTGACATTTTGATGAGCTTCCTAAGCAGTGGACAATTGGCACATCTTAGAAAAACATTGACTGGCCAGGGATAAGAAATCAATTCAACCCTCAGATAACTACCTCAGATCAATGGGGCCGAGTCACCCACACACCAAATATTTATTTACAAATGCAGGAGAAGTGGAACCAAGGGCACCTTGCTGCCAAGTTATTAACAGCAGCAACTGAGAGGCAGGATGGATCCACAGGGTGGGGACTCATCTGTCTCGTTTCAGACATCCACAGAGCTGACTGGGGAGGGCAGCACATCTGGCCTGCTTGGGAAGTGTGTGTTTGATTGAGCTGAACAGGTCCACAGGAGACTCCTCGCCAGTGATAGCTACGAGGAAGGCCAATATTAGACCTAATGAGCTGTCAGACCTGATGAATCCATCTCTGGACATTAAAAGCTCCCTCCAAAAGCATTTTCCAGTACCTGCGTAGCTCAGTGGTTTAGCCTGATCTATGATATGCACCAAAAGATTCTCTCCTGTTGGTGTTCTTTTTAGGAAAACACACATTTTTCTAAGGGGATGGCAATTCCCCTTAGAAAGCACAGTTAAGAGTCGCCTCCCCAACTATTTCTGGGACATTTAAACTCATTTAAAAAGTCTCAGCTTCGGTCAGAGCAGCCAGTGCAGCAGAGCTGTGCAGGGTTCAGACAGCTCCGTGCAAACTCCCCAAGGCCTGGTGGTGCTCAGGCCAGCAATCATCTCACTGCAGGCATCTCAGAAGGGTCAAATGCATTAAGAATCTCAACAAGACCCCCCAAGCACGTGGAATTTATCTACCTATTACAGGAAAAAGTTATCCCACTGTCTTCTCTTCCAAATGCACCCCCTTGAAATTGAACTGGAGCATCAGGCAGGGAGGCAGAGCTGGCAGGATTCGTGTAACTCTCATGAAAAGCTTCCTCCTCTGAAGCCTCAGTGGGCATAATTAGCAAGTGGAGTTGCTTGCTCTGCAGATCTAAACCTTGGTTTTCTCCCCCTCAAACTTTAGCATGGCTTCCACTGCAGCATTTTAAGTGTTAGTGGAATTTTCCTGTGCTGAACACACTGCTACCAACTGGAGATGCAGGAAAAGGTGGGACAGTGCACTTCATGGAGGAATTCATGAGGTGAGGGCACATGATGGGCATTCACTCAGAGCAGCATCTCCCAGCCACTGATTCATTCAAAATCAGATATTAAAACTGCAATTTTGTCAAAATGGCTTTAACTTTGAGGAGCTTTGTCTTCTGTCTGCACCTCAGACATGAGATGTAAATGTAGATACAAGGCCTGGGAGAAGTGGAACCATGGAAGAGTTTGGGTTGGGAGGGACCTCAAAGTTCATCTTATTCCACCCCTGCCATGGGCAGGGACATCTTCCACTATCCCAGGATGCTCCAAGCCCTGTCCAGCCTGGCCTTGGGATCCAGGGGCAGCCCCAGCTGCTCTGGGCACCCTGTGCCAGGCCTGCCCACCCTCACAGGGAAAAATTTCTTCCTAATATTTAATCTAAACCAACTCTGGCAGTGTGAAGCCATTGCCCCTTGTCCTGTCACTCCAGATTTTTTTAAAAAGTCTCTCCCCATCTTTCTTGTTGGCTCCTTGAAGTACTGGAAAGCCACAATGAGGTCACCCCAAAGCCTTTTCTTTTCTTTTCCAGACTGAACAATCCCAACTCTCCCAGCAGAGCTGCTCCATCCCCATAGTCAGCCTGGTGTCCTCAGGATTTACAGGATATGAGTACCTGGCAGAGGGGAGATTAAATCCCTCACAGCATTTGCAGGATGGTTCCAAAATGCCAGCATACATCACATGTAATATATTCCAAATTAATGTTGTGCCCATGCCTGTGGGGGGAAAAAAAAAGCAGAGAGAAGGAAAAAAAAAAGGCAGAGAGGAAGAATCTGGGCTCTGCCTGGCTTGCTCCAGCCTTGCAAAGTCTTGTTTGCAAGATGTGGCAGATGAGGAACTATTTCAAAGACATTTTCTGAGTCCATTCAAACTACATCCAACAGCACTGAGGTTGCTGCAAGCAGTCACTGTCACTTAATGTCATTGTAAAAGTCAAATCCTCATGTCCTTACTCAGTTCACCAGCAAAACTGAGCATCTCCAGTCAATTGGATTTACTGGAGACTCCTGAGATGAGTGGTGCCCACTGCTGAGCAATGGACACAATTAAAAGTGACTCACCCCAAAACTGCAGTGCCTGAGTCTGACCTAGTTTACTTCTGCAGAGACCTTTCAAATGGGTCCTAGAATGACCCATGAAGAATAGAAAAGCTTGTTTAATAACCAGCCTAATAAATTAATAACCCAGAGACCCATCCACTGCAGCTCTGCCACATCCAGCTGCTCACACATCTCGAGTCCCTGGCACCAACAAACCCCTGAAAATCACAAATTTCATCTTCAGAGCTGAACCTGGGTTCAAACCAGGCCTGCTAAAAGACATTTAGGAGTAATTAGAATTTCAGAAAAGGCTCGAGAGGTCTGTTGTAATCACACTTTCCGGGGGGGGCAGCTCAAGAGACCCTGTTCTATCTCACAGCAGCTTGGTGAACAACCATTGCTGTCCAAGAGGAGTGTGCCCCACAAACAGAAGGGATCACCACAGCTCCCTCAGTGACACCTCCCATGACCTTTCCTGCACTGAGAGCAGCAGGAAGAGAAGTTTGTGCAGCGACTGGTGCTGCTGTTCCTCGGGAGATGCAGCACATCCCTCTGTGCTGGTGGAACAGGTCCCACTTGTCACCACTGCCTGTTTATATTGAAAAGAGCTTTTTGGTGCCCTTTTGGCATCCCAAGAGAGCAGCTGGAGCAATTCAGCTCATGCACAAGCCCTGCACCCAAAGCAGCACTGAAATCAAGGTGCAGGAGTCCCTCCTGCCTGGGATCAGGTCTCCTGAAGAGTTTCCAGTACCTCTCACCACAGCTTGGGAATTGAGCCAGAGCAGCCTCCCTTCCATGACGGGTTTTGGAGTTTTCCCACCTTTCTCTTTGGCAGCTTTTACCAGAGCCCTGCGTTCAAACCTCCTCTGCACATCTCCACTCTGCTGCAACGCTGCTCAAGATGTTGCTTATTAATATTCCCTAATAAAAGCCACCAGAATTAAATCTTTCCTAATTAGTAGTGTTGGAGTGCCTTTTCCATTATTCATTAGAACAAAGAAATGGGTTATTCCTTTGCAGCATATCCAGAGGAGCAGCATTATTGAGGTTATTCTGATACAGTTCAAGTGTCTCCAGCTGCAGCTGTAAATTTCCACTTGGATTTTCTGTCATTCCTCCTCCTCCTCTGAGATCATGTGCTCTGGCTGCTAATCTTGCCTTGCACATTCCTGCTGTGCCCTGCCCAGCACACCATTCCAGGGGCACACACAGAAAGCAAAGCCCAGTCTCTCCACACATCCAAAGCTCAGCCAAACACAAGAATTTTCACATAGAAATGTGGCCTGGCATCTCCCTGCCTTTTCCTTTTGGAAGCAATTTGAGGGGCAAAACCTTGTGCTGCTTTCATCCCCCCACTCAACATTTACCACACCTTCAGACAGCTTTGGAATGATGCTCCTTGTACCAGGTGTTTTGTCATGGGACAAGGCATTAGGAAAGAATTAATAAGGATGGTAACAAGAAAACCAGACTCCAACAGGCAAAAATAAAGTCTTTAGGCTAATTCCCCAAATTCCCATTCCTTAATTCCTAATTAGGCAATTACCTGATTCTCCTTCCATCCCTAGCTGAAGAGAACTGAATTATCATCCCACTTTGTGCTAAAAATATGAATTGAGCTGAAAATTGTTCCCCGTTTTTCACATGCAGAGAATGTGATGGTGGGGAAAGAGATTTTTTCCTCTCAGCTCACGTATCAGATATTCAGAGAAGTGAGGTGAAGACAGGGAAGAAAAGATGGAGGGATCAACAATTTAGGAAAATAACTCTTCTAGCAAGGGGAATAAATTGCTTTCTGATCTATTGCATCCCCTGGTTCTAACCCAGGAATAAGAAATACCCACAGTGGCCATGAGCTCTGGATGTTCTCTGCCTGGCTGGGCCCAGTGTGATTTAAGGGAAGCTTTTGGCTCCCAGGAAACAAGCATGAAATATTTAAAGGATATTTTAAAGCCATTGTGGTTTTTTCTTTCCCTCAAATAATGGGAATAATCTGCCATTTTCCATTTCTCCCCCTGTGTCAGTGCAAACCAGCCCAGAGCTGGAAGCAATATTTGCTTGAAGGATCTCAGGAACCTTTCACTGCAAAATTCTTCCATTTTTTTACCACAGAAGGAGCCTCTTGGAAGGCACTTGACAACAGCAGATCCCTGGGACATGCCATGACAAGGGAGAATTTCATCCTGGAGGATGAAATTCCATTAACCAAGCAGGTTAATCACACACTCTGATCCTCCCACTCCTACAGGAGCCCCCAGTGTGGTGATGTTTGTGAGGGTCCTAGGACGAGGGAAGAGATGAGAATCTGACTCCAAGGTCTCAGAAGGCTGATTTATTATATTAAAATAAATTACATATTAGAACTATGCTAAACTATAGAGAAAAGGATACATTAGAAGGCTAGAAAAGAATGAATAATAAAAACTCGTGACTGCTCAGAGCCTCGACACAGCTGGACCACAATTGATCATTAAATTAAAACAATTCACATGCTGGATAAACAATCTCCAAATCACATTGCAAAGCAGCAAAACACGGGGAGAAGCTGAAGCTTCTCAGCTTCCCAGGAGAAAATCCTGGCAAGGGGATTTTTCACAAAACATCGTGGTGACACTCCAGTGCCTGCTTTGCCCTGGGAGAGGCAGATTTCCAGTCTGGGGTCCCCCATGGGCTCCTTGGGTCCTCTCTGGAACCCACTGGGGTCAGCTGAATGCTCAGAACCTCCCCTGGTGTTTTTGTCCCCCTGGAAATGATGGTTGGAGATGGCAGCAGATGCACAAAGTGCCCCAAAGTTCCTGAGGGTTTCTTCCCCCAGCACTGGGGGGGTTTGGGGTTCAGAGCCACCCTGCACCTCCCAGGAGCTGGGGGGCACCTGAAACAGCTGAATTTGTACCCAAAACCAGCCTGGAGTTCACTCCAGCACCTCCCTGGAGCAGAGGGCCCAGGCAGCCACAGCATCCTCTGCTTGCCAGGGAATCATCCCAGAACTCCTCCCCTCAGGTTCCCTCCTTCCCCAAAACCACGGAATTTCCCAATGAATTTCCCATGGAATCACAGAATCAGGGCAGCTCCTGGACCTTCCTCAACGCCTGGGAGTTGTACAGAGCTAAAAACACACCCCAAATCTCCTTCTGCAGCGCTCAGTCACCCCCTGATTGAGCAAAACTCCCTGAAATCCATATATGTTTTGACTGAGCAAGAACAAAGGAGAGCAGAATACATTTAAAAGAAATTAAAATTGTTTTGCTGCCATAGGCTAAAAAAAAAATATTTAAAAAATCCACCTTCCCTTGGGCTTGGAGTTTGATTTGTATTTCAATAAAAATAAATCAAAGTGGACAGATTAGTGTGTTTTGAAATGCAAATGCTTTGAAAACATTAAAGGACAAATAACAAGGTGGCATGTTCTAAGTTTATTTTTGGTTATTATTTTATTTACCCTTTGTTCTTAAATGATCCTGTGTGCCTGATGGAAAATTTTGCTCTGTGCACCAAACCAGCTGTAAGAAACAGGGAGAGCCCCTCCTGCAAGATTTCCTCATGACTGAACAATGCAAAATAGCTCCATAATTTCAATATTGATCCCCAGGCACACCCTAAAGCCTCAGAAAGCTCCTGGGTTGTTTTGGCTCAACCTGAATCCAAGTAAATCACAGCAAACAGTTTTTTAGGTGCTCCTCAGGCACTGGGATTTGAGAGTTTGTGATCTCCCTTAAACAAATAAAAGCCAAGAGATCACCTGAGTCAGTGGTGGAGTTACCTCAGGGCCAGAAAGGAAGGACTTGACCCAGCCCCAGCCATGGTTTAAAGAGGTTTTCAGGGTAATCCATAATTAATAAGGCAGCATTGTGGTTCCAAATTAATGGGCAATTAATTGAGAGTGCACAAGGTGCTTGCAGAGAGTGATGAGAGCTCTCAGCAGGACAGGCATGACCTTCACGAGCTCCTCACAAAGCAGCTTTTCCACAGGTAAACACTGACTATTTTAATTCCATTTGTCTGAGGAAGGTCCAGCCCTGAGGGTTCAGCTGCTGACACCCCCAAGGTGTCCCCACAAGAGCTGGCAGCTCCACCCCAGCTCCCCCAGCAGATTCCCCATCCATGGGGAGCTCCCACTCACAGAGGAAGCAAATCCCCATCATCAACTCCCCAAGCACAGCTGAGCCAAACACAATGGACCTTGTGATTCAGAAAATTGGGCAAACAAAGCTTTTCAAGCTTGATTTTTATGTCTTCAAACAGCTTTTTTTAAAGGACTGAAGGAACACTTCTCTTTGCAGTGGATCACAAAATCTTGTGAAAACAAGCAAGGAGAAGCCAAAGAGGCTTTCAAGTGCTGAGGAAGAAAAGACCTTGCTAAATTCCTTGGACCACTCTGTGTTCCTCCCAGAATAATTTCACTTTAATATTAGAGACAGAGCTTCAAGCCAAAACTTCCAAAGCCCAGAGATCTCTAGAGCCCAGCCTGGAGATCCAGCCTCACTTGGGAGACAGATATTCCACAAACTGCAGACCTAGATTAAGTGTTAAATTCAGCTTGAGGCTGTCTAGCACGAGAGATTTGTCTGCTATCATCTGCACACACTCCAAGGCAGCTGACAAATTCAGTGAGCTCTTTTAAGAGACTTCAGCAGAGGATTTGAAATCATTCACAAACAGGAAAGAATTAAGTTCTGAATTCAGAGTTAAGAAGGACAGAGACAACAGGAAAATGATCTTGTGGTCACAAAACATCCCAGATTTGGGATATTCTGTCCTGGGAAGAGTTGTGAATTCGGAGTGAACACATTTAAAGGTAAAAGAGTTCCTACACCTGTTTATTGCTGCCAGGGAAGCAGAGACAAGAATGTGCTTCAGTGGGAGAGTCTGTGAGGAATTTTGTGCCATTCACACACAGACTTAATTTATTTATGAAAATAAATGGTCACCGGTTTTCCCCAAGGACAGTTTCCATCCCTGCAGCCTCCTTTTACAAAGCACAGGGGCAGGGGGAGGCATTTTCCAGCCTCCTCCCAGGAATTGCTCTCTGAGTTCAAGGGACTCACTTGTATAATGTGAGGACTGGAGGAGTTATGGACAATTTCAATGTGATGGGGACAGGGTATTCAGACAGCTCTTAAATGATATTTTAACCCCTTACTTGAATACTCAGAGTATACAATATCAGCTCATCTGAAACTTGCTGTGCAGCAAGTTTTCAAAAGTAATTGAAATTCATGTAGAATTGTGAGAACATTAAATCTGTCATTGCAGGTACAGAGCATTTCTCAGCCATCTCAAGTGACACAGGGAGGGCCAAAATATTTCACTTTTCATATTGGAACTCCAGGGAACACTAAGTACCCACAGCCTTTACAGTCACAAGATGCCACTGGAAGGAAAGTCCTGCTCAAAAGCTGGAAAAATGTGAATTTCACTTCTCTAAATGCCCCCCTCACCGAGAGCATGGCACATCCCAAAGTGGTATTGAACACCATGTAGTTAAAATTCAGAAATATGCTGCTTGCTCAGCTCCTAGGAGCCACTGTCACCTTGTATTTGGACACAGAATTTAGAAGTGCAGCTGTGAAAATTAAATGGAATGAAAGGGACAAATCAGAGCTTTTCCCTGTACAGCACACGGGGAAACAGCTCCTGCCAGCCCTGGGCTCTGCACCAGAGCAAGGCCCCTTCACTTCACTTGGAGGATGCAAAAAGAATAATTTTTAAAAAGGATAGCGTATTTTAGAAGTTGTTCTGGTCCACTGTATATTTGATTCTCTTCCTTTTACACATTTTTAAGTGGTTTTTAACACAGCAGGGCACAACCCACCCATCAAGAGGAGCAGACACACACTGAGCTGCAGCCCAAGAATTCAATGTGCCCCAGGTCAGCCTGCACTGGAGGAGGAGCAGGAGCCTCCATCCTCTGCCACTGGAGCACGCAGGCTCTGAACTACAACTGTGGTTTATAATCCCTTTTCACAGATGTAAATACCACAGCAGTGTGAAAACGACCCTGTAGATTAATGTAGCAACAAGGCTGAGATGATAAATTTGGTTTATCACATGAATGTTTAATCCATTACCTTTGAGCACAAGGCAGCAGCAGATATTGCAGCACACCAGACACTTGCTGAACACTCAAACTTTTGGGAGGCAGCCCCAGTAGCTTTTCCCTTTCCAAATATATTTTCTCTTTATGAATTCAGCAGAGAGTATCACTTGCCCAGTTTCAGCAAAACTGCAGCCAGATGTCAGCTTTGATCTCATCACCACATAACGAGGAGAGAGAAAGGACAAATAGGTTACACTGCACTTCAGCAAGAGGAAGAATTAACTTCACTGTTCCTTGCAGCACCATCTGGGTTTGGCAAAGTTAATTCTCATCCATGTCAAGAGTTCAATCAAGGAAATAATTTTGTTTTCCAAATGCTATTCCTTCCTGTTTCTTCTGGATACGTAATGCCTGATCCCCTGACCCACTCCTTCTGTCCTCATTATTCATACTTTAAGCATCTTAAAACAAAAATACTGCAGACAACTGCTAGAACCAGTGCTAGGCGTTTAAAGCATATTTTTAATACATAAAATAACATGCTGGGATGGATTTCTCATCAAGAGTGAAATGAAAGGAGAAAACCACAACGTCCTACTGAAGGCTACAGGCCAGGAAAAGCAGAATGCTGCATTTCAGCTCTGGGTTTTGACGGATGCCAGAGCCCTGGCAGAGCTCAGCCTCCATCCCAACACCCCAAGGACAGAAACCGCTCAGCAGCACTGGGGATGAGGCACTGCAGGACCAAAGGCACAACTGCTCCACCAGCCAGAGCCCAAGCTCTGAAGCAAACAGGGCCCCACTCCAAAAACCTCTCAGTTTTCTCCTCCAAAACACCACTGGGTCACCAACTCCATCCTTGGATGCAATTCAGAATCTCCAAATGACAAAATGCTTCAACACCCAAAAATCTCCTCACTCCAATGCCCATCCAAAACCCCACTGGGTGCTCAATTCCATCCTTTGATGCAATTCAGAGTCTCCAAAAGACAAAACATTTCAGCCCCACAATCTTTTCACCCCAGTGCCCCCAGCAGTACCTTTTTCTTTCTTTCTTTCTTTCCAGGTGCCTCCACACAGCTGAGAAACCCTTGTGGTGCAGCAGCTCCTGAAACTTTCATCCCCTGGCCTGGCCCACCTGGCTGGTTTAAATAGTGCTGTGGGCAGGGCTGGAAGGCAGGTGCTTCCCTTAAGGGAAGCCCTTAAAGGGCTTTTTATAAAACAGAAACCCTTCCTTATGTCAGCAAAGGCATGGGTCCCTGCACTAAAACGTCCCAAAAATGTTGTGCTGCCAGCAGAAAAAAGTTAACAAAATTGCATGAACGTTTGCTGCATTTCCTATTAATATTATTTATAACATTCCTTTTAATGTTGTGTTTTAAAAGTGTTATTCTTGGTTGCGGAAAGATCTTCTTTCTAGGTGACCAATCAATTATTACAAATTGTGTTTCTTTCATTTTCACTTTCATACCTCTAATTTTATTTTTTTTTGTTTTCTTTCAAAATGTACAACACTGATGTCTACATGATACATCCCATCATGTCAAATAAATGCTCTGTGCTGTTCCCATCCTAAGCACAGAGTAAGGCAGAACAGATAATAATACAATTTTCCATCAAACTCATTGCCAAAATCTGTAAGGACAGCTGCTAATTAGCAGAGATCTGAACCACCTTATTCTTTAGATCAAAGTGTCCCCTGTTTGAGTTTGTCATGAAATAGCCTAACACTTTGAAGAAGAAAAGAATTATATTAATTAGGGGGGGGGAAGTACTCAGTGTTTGTGGATTCGCCCGCAATCTTCCCTTTTAGCGGAATCCTGTGGACTTTTAATTTCACTGGAAATGCTGATGGATCCAAATTTCCAGGGAAATCAATTTCAAAGTTTCAAGAACTTGGTGTAACCCTCTCCAGCTTGGGATTGCTCCATCCTTGAGGTTTCCAGACATCAAAACACTTCATCTGCAATTGGAGCGACAGCCTCGTGTGTCCTGCACTGTCGGCTCTCCAAGCACCCACCAGGTTTTTTGGCTGCTCTTCATGTCCTTAGACAAGGACTTAAAACATGACAGGGATGTTCTCCGCCGTGTTTGCCTCTTTGATCAGCTGAAATAAACAGAGGGAAAATGGGGATAAGGCAAATCTGAAGTTATTCCCCCCCTGAGGATCACGTATTTGGAGCGCCTGGCAAGGCGTGAAGATCATGTTTGTGGTTTCTGGGAATCTGTGGGAGTTCTCCCGTTGAGAGCTTGACCCAGAGTGTTTCATGTTGTTGGAGACATATGTTCCATCCCTCCTGCTGGGGCTTTGCAGCTTCCCTGCTTCCCTTGCTCTCCCAGGGAATATCTGCAATGCAGGGTGTGTCTTGGCGGTGCAAGAACACCCAAACCCAAAGGGGACTCACCAATCTCAGCAGGGTGGGGGGAAAAAGGACCCCCTATTGGTATTTAAGATCAATTCCTTCAGGATGTCCATCCACAGACACAGAGGGGCCAGGTCTGAACCTGGTTCTGACAGTGCTGGGAGGTTTCCACTGAAGGTGCAGGAGTTTTGCAGGACGAGGGGACAGAAGGCAGCCCAGGATTTTAGGGGGATGGACAACATTCCGCTGGATATTTGACCCCAGAAATGGTTCAAACATATTTGAGATGGCTGTGCTGTAAAGGGCAGGCAATTTGTGATGAGATGTGGGCTCCTCTGTAGTCAGAGGAGGGTTTTTAGCAGCAAAGCTCTGTTTGATCTCACTTCCACTGATGTTAACTGCTTTTATAGGTCATTTCATTATTGCCTCATTGTAGGAGATTGGAACTCATTAATATGCAGCAGATAAAGTCCTTTGCATTTTAACATGCTAATTTTTAGGTGTCCATATGGCAATAAAAGCAGGCTTTGAGCCATCCATCCATATCTTTATGTGTCCGTCTATATGAAAAACAATTTTGTGGTCTAGTGAGTAGGGCACTAAACTGGGAGTTGAAACTGGGGCTGTTGCTGTGTTTGCCATTGACTTTGGAGACAGGAACATGAACAGATTATTATGGGCTACACCAGCCTGTGAACTCCCCTTATGCCATCTACTCCTGAGCAATGCCCCTCTAAATAAACTTCTGTCCTGCAGAAAAGCAAAGGAATTCAACCCTTTAATGAAAAGTGGGGGCTGCTCCCTGTTCCAAGTGAGCATGGCTGAGTTACAGCCCTGGGCTGGTGCTTGCGCTCAAATTTCACATCCTCAGGTGCTTTTTTACACGGCTCCTGCATTTCCCTGCATTTTGGAAAAGCTCTGTGGGATCACTGTGCATCCCTTCTTATTCTGTCTCTTGTGTTTGTACTGCTGAGCCTTCAGCAGGCTGAAATCTCTCCCTGCATGAGAGCTTGGGGATGAGGGAAAGCAAGGAGGCTCTTCTGGGATCCAGCCTGCAGGCACATATAAATTATAAAAGCAGTGAATGCCATCTCTGACATTTAGAAGAAGGTGATTTCCTTGTAGGTGGGTAAAGAGATTTAAAACATCTTCAGGTGCCATCGAGTGCCGCTGTTGGGCCCGTGTAGACAAATGCAGATGCAGCCTCTTTGTTGCATTTCTTCAGCTCTTATTACTGAATTTCTACTCCTCTCTGTTCACTTTCTTGATATATTTTCCCTGTTGGGTTTTAGATTTGTTTTCAAACAGATAAATGAGGTTGTGCTTTCTTTAGCTGAACACTTTGGATGACACTGGAACCGCTCTACCTGGTGGGAGAGAACAGCATGTTCCAGCTGAGGCACTGAAGATGGCTCCTGTTGGGATAGCTTAATTGCCTTTCTGCTAATTAGCTTTCCATCTAAGTCTTATTAATTTTGCTTTAGCAAACTTGCTCCGAGTCAGAACCTGCTAAACTAGTATTTTTCAATTCTGCCTTTCATCTTCACCCCTACTATGGGTGCAGCCCCAGGTTGGGAGAGAGAAAGATCCAAGTGTGGAGCTGTTCTCAGAGAGAGTCAAATAAACCCCAGGCCACTGGTTTTGTGTTCAAGGAGCATCACCCACAGTGGCCTCTGCTCCCAAGGACAAATGGACCCATCTGTTCCTCTCTCTGCAGAAAGGCTTCTTAAAGAATGGTAAACTTGTAATGTTCCTCTAAATTACTTTTCCTGCTGCAGGGAACATTTTGCCAGGGGCAGAGGAGATGGGCTGTGTAGCCTGCAAAAGGCTATTTTTGCATCCCTGTTATCTCTGGAAGTGGTTTGAGGCCACTCAGTGATTAAGGATTGGTCAACATGTTCTGCCTTAATGAATGGCTGTTTGTTTCTCAGCTGAAGAGCTCTTCTAAACTGAAGCCCTGTTCACCAGAAAAAGAAAAAAAAAGCTTCTATTCCTGAGCAAACAAATTAATAAGAATTTCCATCTTCTCATTATTTAAGTCTTTTTTTTAACCCCCAAACAAAAACATTATCTGCAACCACCGCAGCTAAGAAATTACATGAATAATTCACTCTAATTTCACACCATTTAAGCTACTTTACTAGCCTCTAATTAACATGTGTAGATTATTTAAGGACAAGTGAATTCCTTTAAAATGCAGGTAAGAGCAAGCTGACTATCCCCATGTATTATGTGATTTGATGCCTTTTTAGAACCCAGCCATGCTGATGAATCTCCCAGGGTTATGGCAGCTGAGGACAAAAGTGTATTTTGTGAAGAGTGGGCTAAAGATGTCCCTGCAGATCCCATGGAATATCCACGATTCTGTGGAGATTGACATTTTGAAGGGCAGTTTTCAGTGCTACGTGCCCAGCCTGCCCTGGCAGCAGAGGCCTCAGCGTTTCCCTTGGCTGATCCTTTCCCTGTCATTCCCAGGCTGCTCTGGAGCTGGGGATTCATTTTGTGGTCTCCTCCTTTGTCACCAGAGGGGACATCAGGAGAACAAATCCAATCAAGCCTTGCCGAGCACCAGGCATTGCACCTGGCCTCTGCAATTCACCAGCCTCATTTCTGTGTGCTCAGGGTTTGTATTTTTTCCTCCTTGAATGCCCAGAGAAGCTGATCTGACAGAGGAGCCACCCAGAACAGAGCTGCCCTCCCAGGCAACTTGTGGCATCTACAGTTCTGTCAAGGTGATGTGCTGAGGACACACCTGGCTGCCAGAAGGTCTTTAATCCTTTTTTTTGCACACCCTGTAGACAATCTGAGACTCCTTTTGACTGGGATGCTCCCTGAAAATCATTCATCAGCAATGACCTGACACCTCAAGCAGATTTTCTCCTCCCACCTTTGAGGCTGCTTGGGGAACTCACCCGTGTTTCCTGTTAGAAAAAGCTCCTGTTCACCCCAAAAGGAGCTGTCTGGACTTGGAGAACAAACCAGAGCTCTGAGCCAGAGCCCTGCTGTTCTCTGAGAGCAGGCAGCTGCCAGAGGCAGAGCTAAAGCCCCACTGCAGTCCATAAATGCACCTAAACACCCTGATGGGAATCATCAGGGCTCTCTTAGGGGTTGCAGGCAGATATTTCCCAATGTTTTGCCAACAAACTGATTTCTGACACTTGTTTTTGCACTGGGATGTGCCCATTCTCCTGTCGAGGTTTGTGTATACACAGGGCATTAAAATGTTTTGGGCTCCTGGGGCTTCCATGAAAGGAACAAAAAAATGAATGTCCAAAGCAATCTGGTCATTTAATCATCTAAACTGGGAAGAGACTGGTGCAGAGAACTGGGCTGAGAGTTGGCCAGGGTGAACAGTGAACTCATCTTAAGCTCAGAAAATGGGATAATTATACCTAAATTGCCTTTCATAATTAAAAAGATGTGACAAATGAATCAGATCTCATCTTCAAACAACATTAACCTGAACACCAGGGTTTGAGCATTGCTGAAGGAAATGGTGGTTATCAGATTAATGGCAAGTGCATTTTCAAGCTGATTAGCTAAAAGCCCAAGAAAATGGAAAAAAGAAACAGGCTGCTATTTAACAGCACGAGCTGAGCATTTCCATACCAGTAAATAAGAGGTAGGATAATAAAATCCTCATTAAGCTGCTGAGGCCTATTTGGTTTTGTTTCCTTTTTAAGGGAATGTTTTAACTCTGCAAACAAGCAGGAGCAAAACTCGGGTTCATGCAGGCTTTAATTGCCTGGGGATGCTTTCCAAGTCCAAGTGCTTCTGAGAAGTTCCTCCTTGCCACATGCCCTGGCTCTGGCTGATCCTCCTGGATGGATCAGAGAGGCATTCTGCTGTGTGCTTTGGCAAGCATCCCCCTGATAAAACCCAGGATTTGATTTCAGGTTTGGATCACTGAGGGGAGGCTGTGCTGAATTCATTTCAGTCTGCGGAGGAAAATTCGGGAAGCTGAGGGCACCTTTGTAAGCAGCACCTGTTCCTTCATCCCAGCAGCAGGAAGAGGTTTGATTGTCAGCTGGTGCCGAGCTCGGTGACAATGATTTAATATTTTGGGGCCTGGAAGGCTCAGCTGGAATCACACAGTGCTTGTTGCACAGGAACCTGCTGGGGAACAGCCCTTCACCTGAAAGTTTGCAATCCTGGGCCCCAATCCTGCAGGAAATCAGTGCCTTGCTTGTTTCCATGAACCTCCCCACAATTAAATGTGGATAAATACCTGCAGGATTGAGATGCAAATGTACAGAGCAGGCAGAAGAGTGAAGGAGGGGGAGAGTTACCCTGATCTCACAGCTGCCCTGCTCTGCTGGCTCTGAGTTTATCTGTTTCCAAGGCCAGCATAAATCACTCCTGATCTGGATCAGATGTGTCCTGCTGGGCAAGCAGCAGAGCACAGATCCAAGATTGATGATCACCAAGTCAGAGACCTGGGCCCCTCTGCCAGGAGAAGATGAAGCATCCTCTGGGGAGCTCTGAGTGTCTGACAACACTGGGAGCCTCTGCAGAAAGCTTGGAGCAGACAGCTGGGCTTAGATAGCAGAGTTAGGGCAGATGAATTTCCCTCCTGAGAAGGTAAAGTGACTTGATCAAAATCAAACATGAAGTCCTGAGCATAAATTAAGTCCTGTGATCAGGGAAAATACAGGAACAGGACTTAAATTGATGGGCAGCATTTGGGGATTTGGATGAAAGGTGGGTTTGGTTTTTTTCTTTTGTAATTGAAAGATGGGTTTGATCAGAAAGATAAAGCTTGATAAAGTATGATTTGCAGGGCCTGTGGTAGCAGTAATGTTGCTTTCCCAGCTGAAATTTCAAAGCCTGGGCAGTGGGAGGACACAGATATCATGAGCCACAATTAATTAATCATTAACTCTTTGTTTATCTGCCAGTTTTGCTTCCTTCAGTTCCAAATGAGGAAACACTCACACCATCTTCCATTTTAGGCCCCTAGGAAATGGAGAGATGTGGTTCAGGTGCCCTTGCAGGAGACCTGAACCACATCTGCATTTGGGACAAAAATGTATTTGGGAGAAGGAAATGACCCAGGGCATTCCTGGTGTCCCCATATCACTGCTGCATCTCATTTCCTCCTCCCTCTCTCCACACCCTAGGCAGAGGGGAAACCTCAAATTTCCACTGAACCCTCCAGTTCTCCAACACTTGTACTTAATGGACACTGGAAATATCCTAATTTACCACAAACTGGACCTGGGCTGCAGAGGCACAAAGCCAGGCCCTTTTCCAGGTGAATGATTACTGGAAATGAAGAGAGACAGGGACTCAGTGAGATGGTCAAAGAATTCAAATTTTTTACATAGTATTTTGGGAAGGCTAGTAATGTTTTACTACAGTGACTGGGTTAATCACCACATAAACAAACTTATGCATTTTACAACATCTCTGCCTTGCAGAGTTTGATGCAATTTTCTTTTCCTGCTAAAAATCTGTCTGATTTAATCTTCTTGCAATCTTGATTTAATCCCCAAAGTTCTGTTTGCTATTGCTAAGGCATCCTGTTATCAGATCTCTTATGCTAACCAGGACCAAGGTCCATCATCTGCCTCGTGTGTCCCAATAAATGATGAGGGATGTTCACCTTTAGCTTCCCCAAGCCAGTTTTTTCCCCAAGGATGTTTCACACTCAGCCCTGCTATTCCCCCCTTGCTGTACCTTTATAGTCTGAGCTTTCAGATTGAGATGAAACCCATTTCACTTCACAGCACTTCGAACACAGGTCCTTGAGTTGATTTATCTCCTTTAGCCCTGTGCTGTTGGGTTCTCTACTCCTTCACTCATATCTCCCTGGTTTTTTAGCTACAGGATGTGACTGGTGTCTGAATTGTAATTTTCCATGCTTTCAGGCATGGTTAAGGCACAATAAAATCCTCATGCTGCGTTTGGATCAAGGTGAGTGAAGCTAAAAAGAGTGGTTTTAAAAAAATAAGCATTTTTTTTCTCTTTTGATTTACAGTGCTGAGCATGTTTACATTTTGCTGAGGTTTTGAAAGTGGTTTTAATTGGGCACAGTGCTTTATGGCTTTTACACTCTTTCTTCTCCAGCACTGAAGGTGTCTCCAAATACAAACAGAGAGGCCACGTTCACTGTGACTCAGCTGCAGCTTGGATAATGCCACAGGACAGCTGTTCACACAAGATTTTCTCCTCACTGTGTTCGGTGGAGGCTGGGCTGTTTGCTTTGTGTGTTGAACTCCATGCTTTTTTCTCCCTTTTTTTTTATTTTTTTTATTTTTTTTAACAGACTGAGAAGTTCCACCTGATAATTCACCCCTGGCACAGTAGGTGGGCACCAAACCCTTCCATTCTGAGCATTCATAGAACCATGGAATATCCTGAGCTGGAAGGGACCCACAGGGATCACCCAGTGCAGCTCAGTCCCTGCACAGACCCCCCAAAATCCCAGCCTGGGCATCCCTGGAGTGGTTCCAAACCCTCCTGGAGCTCTGGCAGCCTCAGGGCAGTGCCCATTCCCTCTTTAGGACCCTTAAACCATTTTTGCAGCTGGCAGGAGAAATAAACCCTCTAGGAAAGGTAAAATTTGGTGCCTTCAAGCAGAATCTTTCCCACAATCTCCCTGCCTGGCTCCGTGCAGAGCCCGTGGGTGTGCACAGGAGAAGAGCTGGCACACAGTGAAGGACCAGGACTGGCTTGGCACCCTGAGATGTCTGAGGTGTGACAGTGACCCCCAGGGTGGGCAGCCACTCACCAGGGGCCAGCTCAGCTCTGGGTCCTGTTTTGGGGTGGTTTGGGGGTGGTTTTGGGGTGGTTTTTGCCCCTGTGCCCTGTGCTGGTGAAGCTCTGATCAGTGGCTGCTGCAGGATGAGGTTGTGCCTTCTGAAGGTCACAGACTGGATCTGCTGGAGATGTCCCTTGCAAAATGTCACACCAACAGCTGCAGAGAGAGGGAAAACCAGGGGAAAAGGACCTGTGGAGTTCACACTTGCACAGGGAGCAGCAGGGCCCAGTGTTATTATCAGCCAGCAGTGTGCTGGGCCATTATCTGCCCTGACAGCTCCAGAGCTCCAGGCTGCCCCTCCAAACGCTGCTGCTGATGTGTTGCAAATGTTAAACAGCCACACTGCAATTTTTTGGCAGCAACACAACTCCCCCTGTGCCCTGTGGCCCTCAGGGCCGTGTGGGTTCCATGGGAATGCTCCACCAGGAGCAGGGAGCTCCCATCCTGGCTCCAGGAAGGCGTGGAAGATCTGACTCCAGTTTTCTTTCACAGAGGATGCAGTTGCTCCCTCTGGTCAGGATTTTGTGCTCCCATGGCACAGAGCTCCCAGGATGAGGGAGGTTTCCATGTCTGGTCTGGCTGAAGTCAGGAATAGCAGCTGGAGCTGAGAAATTGTTCCATTTCCTAAAGAGAAACCAGTGCTTGAATCACAGAATCACAGAAAATGCCGAGTTGGAAGGGACCCACAAGGATCATCCAGTCCAGCTCCTGGTCCCGTGCTTCACCAAATTGATTTAGATTCTTGCACACCATTCAAAACTTTAATTTTGGTGGAAGAAAGTGTAACAGAGGAAATCAACATTTATTACGGAGCTTTGTATGTTTGAGTAACACCCCAAAGTCTTTTTTTGCTTCCTCAGATTATTTTTTGTATGAATAAGGTACACCCAAGACTTGAGCAGGTTTTTGTTAAAAAGTAAGGTGCCAGTAATAAGTCCTGCTGTCCATAAAAAAGAGTTCATCTTGCTCAATCTTTAGCTGTGTGCAAGAAGAACCATTCAGAACTGCTACTGTGATAAACTGAGGGGGGTTAATGCCTGGAAAAATGCAGAAATCAGGATAATGGCATTGGCACAGGGCACTGGAGAGAGCAAAGCAAAAAGGAGAGAATTACATCAAAGACAACCTGAGTTTGGTTTAATAAAGTTTAACTAAATGAGGGCTAGGATGCTTTTAAACCATCTCAAAAGAAGCAAAACCACCCCATGTTTTCAGGTAGATTCTGAGCACCCAGTTAAAAGGATTTTTTTGCAAGTTTAGGCTGAGTTTTCAAGCTTCACAAAACCTCCAGGGCTGAGTTGTGGCTGCCTCTCTGCCTGGCTGCTGCAGAGAGCCTTGGGGGATATTTCTGAAAGATCCATACAGCCAGAGATGTTGGAGGGATCTTGTTCCTTTTTCATGCTGTAAAATTTCATTTAAGTACCAAATAAATTGGGGTCCCTGCCCAGCCCTGAGGGCTGACATGATTGTGCTGTGTTTGCTGAGCCTCCCGCTGATTTTTGATGACTGAATTACATCCATGATGGATATTTTTTGCAGATCCCACCCAGAAGGCCTAAAGTTTTCAGTTCTTAGGGGGATCTCATCCTGATGGCAACTTCTGAGTGAGAAACATTCTTTTTACTGCCAGAGGAAAGCAGCCCATGGCTTTCAGTGCCTCTGTAGCCACTGAGCAGTGTCTGAGTAATGACTTGCCATTATTATTCCAGAAATGTGCCCACAAACAAATGGAAAGCCAAGAAGTGGTGCTTTGGTAGCATTTCCCAGCATTGATTTTTTTTGGAATTAAATTAGTCTTATTGGTTTATAAATTTCATCTGTGTGCAATGGGCACCAGAATCCTTGTTGTTTCCTGTTTAAGGTGTGCCATGAAATTTTGTTAAAACCTTTTTTCCACATTTACTCACACACAATGGTTTGGTTTTTTTATTTTTAATCAGCCTCTCCTTATGAAAAATGCTCACAAAAGCCTCATGGAGGGAAAAATGAAGGTTTAAGTCAGGGGTTTGAAATTAATGAGTGGCAATGCTGTCTTTCATCCCAGTTCTTCTGCCCCTGGCCCATCTGAGGTCACCTCAACAACCAGCACGTGAAATTAGACCAGGAGTAAGGATTAGATTCATTAGAAAGAGATCTGGATCAGGTATTATCTGGTGCTGAGCCACCTCTGAATAAAGTCAAATTATCCACTTTAGAGCTGCTCATTATCTGCTCACATTTTTGAGTGGATGATGATGGTTTTTCACTTGGAACACGGTAACCTCCACTTCGATCCTGGCACTGCTGCTGTGCAGAGCGTGTGGTCAGGCACCCACAGCACAGCTCTTATTTGGATAAAATTAGCTGCAGGAAACCTATCACTGAAATATTTTCTGCTCCTCTGCCATGGCATAATTTGGCTGCTTTATGCTCTAGTAAATAACAACTAAACTCAGGTGGAAGAGGAGGCAATAGGCCAGGCTGATCTCTGCCCACGTCACCAAATAGCACAGCCAGGGATGGTTCCTCTGAGGTGGGCTTAGAAAAAAAGGGCTGGCCAACAGGTTTGGGAAAGTTCTGCCTTCTTTCCCAACACCCAGGTTTATTAATGCCACATTAAATGCTCACAGCAGGTCACAGAAGGGCATTTGTGCATTATCTCTGCTCTGTGTTGCAGTGATTTTTCCTGCACAAAGCAGGTTTGGGAGTTTGGGAGAGTTCTGTGGTTTTCATACAGAAAATGCACACCCAAGCTGAATAAAGCTGGGTTTGGGTAGCCTTAAATCAACTAAATTCAGGCATGGGAGTTAAATATGGAAATCGTGCCCTCCTTCCTGGAGTTGGGCTGTATTTGGACCATAAATCCCATTCCCAGATTTCCCTGCCACGGGAGCACAGAGAGGAGCTGGGCTTGCCCTCCTCATGGCACATCCCCTCCAAAGTCAGTTCTGGTGCTCAAATCACATTGTTTTGGGTGACTTCAGAGCTGCCCTGGGAGTCTTTGCCAGCAGCAGCTCTGGAGGCAGGAGAGATCCTGGATTAAAGCTGGAGATTCCCAAAGGAGCCCCAAGACTGGAGCGCAGCTTTTCAAAGGAGGATGACAGAACAGGATGTGAAGACTGAGATGTGTAAGGACACTTTCCTGCCACCAGTAATGAGCATCTCATTATTCACAAAATACCAACTCCTTAATTCTTCTAAACAACAGCATCAGCTCTCCGCCATTAATTTGAGGAAATGGCTGGAAAGAAAAGATTTTGTTCTAACATTTAAGTGGCATGTTGCTCTTTTCCACTTGTTTTTCATGCCTGTTTCAGAGTGCTCTTCTCCCCACTGACTTTTGGGCATGTTGTGAAAGGTTAGACTTTGAGAAAGGAATGAAATATATTTATTTTTAAGCCACATACACATGCCCCCCTCCCCAAATCAAAAGGGCACCTTGAAATATGAAGGAATATTTTATATAACTGCAAGGTAAAGGAGACTTTAGTTTTGTGGATTGGCCATGCCCACCTTTTTAATTCAAGGACAAAAGATGAACTCTAGCTGTACCAGTTCCCTATTAGCAGAGTTATTACAAATGTAATTACATTTTTCTCCATTTTTCCCTCTGTCTATCCTGCTCTTTCTGTACTTAAAAAGATTTCTTTGTTTAGAATTATAATGATTTCTGTTAGAAATTATATTCATTTCAGCTCCTGTCTTTTTGGAGTATTGATGGATCCCGTTAAAGGGCAGCTCTGCTTTGAGCAGAACTGGCTGAATTTTAATGGTACATAAAAGGATTTCTGCATAATGGCAGACTTGAACAGGGCTGAGAGAGGTAGTCTTTTTTTTTTTTTAATCACCCCGGGGATGTGCAGAAAGCCCCCTTTGGCAGTTTTTCATCCTCACGTTCCCTGTTTGGCTGTGCTTTCCATCAGCTCTGTCCATCCATCCCTGTCCCCAGCAGTTTCCAGCTGCAATTCAGGCAGAGATAAAGCTCCCACCATCAGAGCATTGATTACCACCATCCTGCTGCTTTTTTTGGGGAATGTTCACTCCCATGGATGGTGTTTTCATCCACCACATACCCACCAAACTCCAGGTTCCTGCTCCAAAGGGTGAGAGGTGCACTGGACACGTGGACACTCCCCAGCAGCATCTCTGACAGCCCCAGCTTTGTTAAAGCAGTGTGAATTTTGCTAAAGCCCTGAAAAAGTCACAGATTCACCTGAATTTTATACCTTTTTGTGGTATAAAATGAGTTCAACCACTGTGTGTGTTCACATTAGCTCGGGGAAGGGTGAAAACTGGAAGCTGTGTGAGGAAAAGGGGAAAAAAGAGCAACCCCTTCCAAGAAAGCAAAAACCAGACATGGCACGTGGCAAATCTCAGATAGATTTGGAAGATCAGCTTGCTGAAGGCATTAAAATAATAATAGAAGAATAATACAAACTTCCCTGAGGATATCAGGAGCCTTCCTGGGAGTCTGGAGGGCAGGGAAGGGTGGTGGAAGATTAATTGGGAGGATTAATTATGGACCCCAGTGTTCCCAGCTCTGGGGTTCAGGCAGGGCTCCTCACCAGAGTCTTTCTGTGGGAGGGACAGGGCAGAAGAGCTGAACTGCTGGTGGAAGGGCCTGGGGATGAATCAGAGAGATGAAAAATTACAAATTGCCAGGAGCAGATGGGCTTCACTCCTGGGTTCTAATGGAACTCAGATCTGAAGTTGGTGTTACTGGGGAGGGTGAAAATCTGAAGTTTTCATCATCCTCAGCACAGAGAAGGCAAAGGTTGCAATGGATGCACGGATTTTTTAAAGGCTGAAGGGGAGTCTGGAAAGCTGCAGGACTTTAGGGTGCAAAGGATAAAAGTTGTGCTAAAGAACACAATTAAAAGACTGGGATAAGGATGGCAAAATAGGAAAGAACAGAGCTTTGCAGAGAGAAGCTTCACAAAATATTTCCTGAGAAATCAGGGTGGCCATAAGGGTGGTCTGGTGGCTGCAATAATCTGGGGTTCTCAAGAGCTTTTAACAAGTTCTCTCCCTAAAGGTTCTTAAGAAAAATAAGCTGAAGGGATGAGAGAGAAGGTCCTTAGTGATTTATATAGTGGGTAAAAGCTCAGAACAGTGGTTTTACCCTGCAGAGCATGGGGCTATCAGCCAGGCTTCACAAAAACCATGCAAAGAGCTGGGGCAGTTCCATTTCCTGGCAAAATGAGTTTGTTCAGGGCAGAAAAAGCTAAAATGAAGGACCTGCAGAAGCTTCTCGTGGTTCTGAGAGAGTGGGGGATGAAACAGAAGATGAAATCCACATATTAAGAAATGCAGGATAATGACCACTGTGAAAAAACAACATTAATTACAACCTCCACAGTGATGAGCTGTAGATTAGCTATTAGCATTCAGGGGAGAGATTTGGGGCTTGCTTTGAACAGCGCTATGGAAACAATAGCTCAAGGCTCGGTGGGAATGAGTCAGAAGGTACAGAGAATTTTAGACATTATTAGGCAAGAGAACATAGCAGGAAATGTAATTAAGCACTGCTCAGGCTCCTTGAAAGCTGTGCATAGCTTGGGTTCCCCTGAGATGGAGAGGAACACGAAAAAGCACACACAGACAGGCAGTGACAAGGGCTGAAAGCCCAAACCAGCTCTCTCATCGAGGAGCTGAGCAGGGAGTGAGGCTTCTTTCCTTCTCATTATGCAGCAAGCTGCAGGCCTCCCACAAAACAGGCTCAAAATATTTTAAAACAAATGGAAGGCAGTTGTTTTTTTTCTGGCACAGGGCATCTCTGAAGTGCAGAACTCATTTTGCGGATGCCACATTCAGCCACGTTAAAAATCAGTAGAGAAATTAGTGCAGGGGAAGAGTGCTGTGGATAAATGATAAATCCTTGGGTGGGAACAGCCTCAGAAACCTGGGAAGGTGGGCTGGGGAAAGGATCAATCTTCACTGAACCTGTCCTTGAAAATGTGGAAGGAGCAAAGGTCAGAAAGAGCACCCAGGGCAGAGGGGACTTAGGGCTCCCTACTGCAGGAATTCTGCTGAAGAAACTTTATTTACTTGGAAGAAAGAAGCTGAACCTCACATGACAGAAACCAATCTTCCAGGTGGACTCCAACAGGCAGCACACAGATGGATTTTCTGTTGTTTCCTCTGGGAACTGCCTTTTCTGGTCGTGTCCTTGTCTTCCCATCACCCTGGTTTTCTCTGCCTGGCTGCTGCCTGCAGCACCATGTGATTGCTCCTCTTAATGACACATGGACAACATGAAGTGTCCCCCCAGCTGATCTTATTTAATTTATTTCTAATTATACTCCTTTCTAAAACCAACCTGGCACACTGAGTGTAATTCTTCTGTTGTTGTTGCTGACTTTGGTGGGACTCTGCGGGGTGCCAGTGGAACAGCAAAAGGAACACAACATTTTGGAATAGAAAATCTGAGCTTGTGTTGGGATTTTGTCGTTCTAAGCAATCAGTTTGAAGGGCTGGTTTTGCTGTTTCTCTCAGCTGTTGCTCCTGGCTGGGTGGCACTGGCACTGTCACACACTGGAGATGACACCATGGGGCTGTTTATCTTTCCATGTCACTGCAGGTCACTTGGACCTTGGGAATCTGAGAGTCTTTCTGCCCTCACCACCAGCCACCCTCTGGAAGAATTTAGAAAGAGAGATTTTTATGCTTTTTTCAAGGGTTGCTCCCTTCTGGCCTTTCCAAACTCCAACCTCTGACACTTCATTTTCACCCACGCCAGGAAATTTCGTATATTCTCCATTCAGGGTGAGATTTTACTTGGCAGCTGTTCTTTCCATATGGCTTTTTTTCTTTTTTTCCTTTTCTACACCAGAATCACATAAAGCTTTAGAAATTAAACCCTATAATTCCTTTCCATAGCTTTCACAGTGGTTCTACCTCATGGAAGGAAAACAGTGGGAGCTGGAGGTGATGTGAGAGTGGGAAAGGCAACATCCCTGAAGACAACTCCAATCCTGCCCTTCACTTGTTGTTTGCTGGGATGGGGATGCTCCAGGATGTTCCTGGAGCTCAGGAAGCAGGAATAGCCAGTTTAGGAGCCTGGAAACCAGCTCTGCTTCCTCAGACTTTCTGGAGCACGTTCCCTCTCCTTGGGGACCTGCAGGTGACACTGATTTAGTTGTAGGAATGATATTGGCAGGCTGTGTCACTCCATTAATCAGGTAGGTCATATCAGAGACCTGAGACAATAACATCCCTGTCGTACACACAGCACACACACACACACACACAGAGAGAAAAAAAGATGAATTGTTGAGTGATTCAGCTTTAATCTGAATTAATGCTCCCATTCAAGCCGTGGCTCTGCTCGTGCGAGGAACGCCGGTGCATTTCTAATTTCCTTTCCACACGGAATTGTCAGCATAATCTGCTGGCAGGAGCCAGAGCTGCTGAAAAGAGGACAAAGGGAAGGGCTTGTGGAGGAGGTGGGGAACAAAACATCTCTGCTGTCAGGCACAGTTCGGCTGTCACCCGGGGGGTGGGTGACAACAGACGCTGAGCTGGGAGGGGAGGGGAGCCCTGGTGGGGACAGCACCAGCAGATGGTGAGAGATGCTGCTGCAGCCTGCACTGAGCTGTCCCTGTGTCCCTATTCCCCTGTGCCCCTGTGCCCCATCCCACCCATCCACTGAGCTCAGGGGTGCACATCCAGCCCCTTCCCAAACCCTTCTCCAGCCAAAGTTACAGGTGATGCTGGAAAAATAACATATTCAAAGGGTTAAAAATCCTGTGGGGAACGTGGGTATTTTCACTCCTTTCATTGCCTTGTCCCCTATTGCTGCCTGAATTAAAAGGAATTTTTGGAGTAGCTCCTTTCTTGAGCTACTGTGTGGGGAATAAGATCACTGAGCAAACTGCTGTACATGTCCAGTTTACATCCCAGAGTGGCTTTTTAGTCTTTCTATTGTCTCTAGAATTATTAATTATAATTAGTTTATTAAGGATGCGTCTGAGCTCAGAATAGATGTAAAGAACAGAGCTGGAAAAAAGGAGAATTTTGTTTTGCTAAAGTCAGTGCTCAAACACGGATGGGATCCTGTTCAACTCCTTGCCCCAATCACTGAATCATTCAAAGACCTGATTTCACCTCAGTCCTCTCCCAAATCCTAAGCTAATGACCAACCTTCCCTGTTTCCAGCTCTTTCTAAGTGTGTGTCTCCTCCAGGCATGATAAGAAATTCTGAAGTGGGTATGAGTAATGCTCCAAAGGAAAATAAGGTATAAAATCAAAGAGATCTCCAGGAACACCTTTGGGTTTGTGATTCAGCACTTCCTGAAAGGCTCAATTCATCAGAGGCAGGACTGATTGGCTCCACATGAACTTCCTCTCTGAAAGAAATCCCTTGCCTGGTTTAGGGAGCAGTTTTAATCCTGATATCTGTGGGAGAAAATCGATCCAGCACCTCCAGCCATGATGCCTGGCTGTCTTCAGAGTGACTGCATTACAAACTATTCCAATGAATATTTATGGGGGATGCTTTGCAGTTTTTTACTCACTTCTAATCTCTGAGTGATGATCTAAGAGGGCTGGTGTAGCTGCTCTTCCATATGTGCTGGTGATAGACGTTAATAAGCGCAGTAAGGCACGCACAGAACCCGTGATGGGCATGGAAAGTCTCTGAAGTCTGCAGTTCCTGCTCTGCAATCCTGCAGGAGGAGGCAAACCCATCCTTCAGAGGAATCATTAAAAGGGGGTGATGCAATCGATGCCTTCCACCAGCACCAGAGCTCCCCAGCTCTGCCTTTAATGGTGCAAACAGGGAATGTCAAAGCTCATTCCCAAGCACAAGGAGCAGCAATTCCCCTCTCCTTATTCAATCTGGGAACAGCAGGATGGGTTTGAGAAGCAGCTCTGCTGGGAAAACACTTCAAAATGAGTGCTCCTACAAAATACCTGTGAGACAGGGATTGATTCACTAACACAGCTGAATCAGTAATTTTTACTTGTTCTGCGCTTCTAAATAACAATATTTGCCTTCCAGAGTGCAAATGATGTCAACTATTGGGGTGATCATCTTCTGGCAGCAGAAATAGGGCATGAAGTCTCTTTGTGCTGGCCCTGGAGAGTGACTTCCCAAAGGCACTGAGGGTAAGAAAGCCCTGTGCTTTGTTTGATGCTGAGGCTGCTCTTTCATCCTGCATCGTTAGGCTGTTCCAGTTTCCTCTGCTGGAAAAGGGGCATTTCTCATTTAGCCAAGCAGCTGTTTCCCAGCATTTAGGGAAAAGAAAAACCTAATGAAAAAAAGCAGAGGTATTCATCAGGAGCAAATCAGGGAATAACAGTAGGGAAAAGAAGGTGTCAACTTTTCCTGAGTCTCCTGAGGTGCCCGAGCAGGGCAGGGACTCTGGAGCCCACTGCAGCACACATCCAGTGAGGACACCTGAACTGAGCATTGTCCTTTCTTGAGCAAGAAGCAGCTGTGCTCAAACCCAGCCATCTCCACTGCAACCACCACCATAAAGTTAACACTGTGGAAATCAGCTGGAAGAAAAATGTCTTTGTTTTGTAACACTGGACACAAATAACGGCTCAAGACAACACATAAATCCCCATTACAAACCAAACAGGTTGTCCTGATCCAGCCTTGCCTGTGCCAGCAGACAGAAACATTCAGCAATGCATCCTTCAGGACGTACCCAAATGAAGCCACTGGGGGGAATTAAATTCCTGGTAATGGCCTGGATTGGAACTTGGCTGCAGCATTGAGAATAATGCCTGATTTTCCTGTGGGAAGTGCCAGGGGAGCTCATCAGAGATGCCCGGGCCACCCTGCAGAGACACCTCCAGCCTCAGAACAAGGCTTTGGATGGATGGGGAGAGCAGGGAAGTTTAGCATGGATAAGGAAAGGCTGAAGGCTCTAAAAAAATATGGGATTTTGTTTGCTGTAGCACATCCAGTGTATTAGATTCCATGTGGGGCCCTCATACCTTTTAAATTAGGTGCTTTAGGACACGGTCAGATCATCACAGGTGAGGGAGTTGGTGTGGTTTGAAGAAGCTCTGCTCATTACTACAGATTTCCACTGCTCAGCTGGGATGTGGTAATTGACTGGAAGTGTGCTCCTAGCCCAGTGTAATGGGAAATGTGATTATTTTCAGAGTGCTGGTCACCAATTCCTTCCCACAGACCCTGAAAATAATACTCAGCTGACAGGAGATTCTTCCAACTTGGAAATACGTCAGGCTTAGCTGCATTTGTGGGTCATGCAATTCAAGCATTAAATCTTATTTAAAGACAAGGGTAGAACCTCTTGCAGGAGGAGATCTGCAAGCAGAGAGATGAGATCTCTGTACCAAGGGCTCTGAACCACATCAGTGAATGCAGAGAATGCACAGTTCACATGAGGTACAGGCCTCATGCTCAGTGATCATTAAAAAACTGCAAATCTGATCAGCTCGAGGAATTTCTGGGAGTTCTGGGCCATCTGTATGAGCCCTGTGCACAGGAAAAAAAATACCAACATGCATTAGATTCTAGATATCTACAAAGATCAAACCAACTGCCAATAAATCTGTAAGAAATGAACAGAAAATCTGTGTACTGGCTCAGCTCTGGCTGTAGGAACTATTCCCTGGAGCAAGACAGGTGGCTGCCACCCTGCCTTGTGCTGGAGCAGAATAAAACCTCTTTCCTGAGAGTGGTTTTCTTAAACTCCTGCTCTTGAAGGAGTCTGTAGCTGCAGGAGGTCTCACACAATTTGGGCTGCAGGGCTCAGCTCTCACCAGGTGAGCAGCACTGATCCGTGCTGGGGCTGGCTGCTTCTTTCTCAGATTGCACCACAGCTCCATTAACATTCAGGGATTTTGAATTCCAGTGTGTTGTTCCCTCCCAAATGCTGGCTGGGGATGGGACTGACTGGAACACTTGCACAGAGCAAGCACTCCAGGGAATGCAAAGAGCCCCTCTTTTCATTCTGGGCAGAGCCAAACAGGGGAGGATTCTCTACAATTACCAGCGAAAACCCTCTGACAGGCAGATGTGATGCAAATCAGGGCTGTGTTCCTGTGTGTGTGCATTGGGGGAAGATGCTGTGAATTCACAGCCACAGGGCTGGGCTTGAACCCAAAATATATGCAGAAATTCTAAATGCTGCACAGCACTTTCTGTGCTCAAAGCATGTGCTGGAGCACAGGCAGCTGCGTGGCTGGAGGAGGGGGAAATCACATTTATTTCCTTCTGACAGATCACTCCATTTTACGAGGGTTATCTGCTGCACTAAGCAAATATTTAAATAAGGTGGTCCAGAGAATATTACAGGAGGATTTACTACAATCTCATCAGAGATTCATACATTGGAGGGCCTGAAGATCATGTACTGATTGCTATTATTATTTTTTTTATTATTTTTATTTTTATTTTATTTTTTATTTTTATTTTTATTATATCTTTATTAGTGCAGTGTCTGGAGCCAGCCCTGCTGATGAACCCCTTGGACATGGTGGCTGCAGTTGTTGGGATGGGGTGAGCAAGGGCTGACCCCCAAACCATCACACCAGGCTGGGATGGAGCAGCCACAGCTCCCAGCAGCACCAACCACTGGGATAAACCCACCCAGACACAGACTGGGAGTTTGTCCTTGAGCTGCAAATACTCTAAAAAACCAAATTTCTCTGATTTTCTGTGTGAGAAAGGCAACAGCTTCCCCTGCTTTATTCCCAGGAAGGAGGGAGGTGAAGCATTTGGTGGCAGCAGTGCCCATCCATGCAGAGCCCGGGCTCAGACACACATCACTGCTCAACTGTTCACCTTTTCCAGGAAAAAAAGCCACACCAGAACTGTGGAGAGGGAATATTTGGTGTTGCCTGTGAGCCTCGAATGCCCTCTAGTGCTGCTCTGCACTCCTGGCTGGAATCTCGAGCTCGGGCAGGAGTTGGAGCTGCCGAAAAAATTCAATTCACATTTAGGATTTTATTTTGTTAATTAAAATGCTTATTGATGACTGGAGAGAAGCTGCTGCCTGGCCAAGAAGCAATATCCTGAGTCAAATAGCAGGGAAGCAGTTGGAGAGAGTGATTTCATCAGCAGCAGATGGGAAATTGAGCTCTGTAATGCAAACTGTTCCATCAGATTGTCCGGGGCCGTTTGTTAGGATGGCAGAGGAGCTGCCAGCTCTTTGCAGCATTAAACATTCTGCATCCTGCAGAATTCCAAGGTCCTCGATGTGTTAGACCAGTCAATATCAATTTGTTGGCTTGTGGAAACACACAGGCTTTACATCTTTATCAGGCTCTGTGTTAAATTAAATCCCTCCCTTCCAAACTCGCAGCTCTCCATCTGCATTTATAGAGCTTTGTTTAATGCCCCAGAGCACACCCAGCTTTCTTCTTTAAATAAATCCTGCTGTCTAAATTGACATCAGAAGACTTCAGATTTAAAACAGGTGGGGAAAACAACAATAACTTGATTTTAGGCTGTAGAACTAATCACTGATATTGCTTTGTGTGATCCTAAATGTTTCCTGAAGAATAAGCTCCTTCTTGTCCCAGAACTGCTTCATGTTAGGGAGAAAAATCTCCTTTCCCCACACCCATTTCCAGGCTCAAATTCATGCTTGGGCTGTCCCATTTTCCCGGCAAAAATATTCTTTTTATTCAAGAGTTAAATATCTCATTGACACCTTGTTCCCTCAAGTCCTGGTACCTAATCAGGCTGAGCGGGTCCGTGTGGGTGACATTCATTTTAAGGTGGGAATTTTAATAGACAAACTGCAAGCCCCCAGTCACTCCTGGAAGATTACTCTCCATAGAGGTGAAAATGAATGAATTTTGATGAAGGTGGTTTTATTTTAATGGTATTTCGATATCACAAATCATCCTGTAGGCTCCAGGATGTTTACAAAAGCAAATCATAATGAGATTTTTCTTTAATGCACAAGATGACTGAATCATGGAGATGGGGAATAAGAGAGCTCTGTTTTAGTGAAATTATACAGTGTATGACATCTTATTTTAGAGATTCTGTTCAAATAAGAGTTGTTATATTATGGAGAAATCAAGTATAAGTTGTCTGTTATCCTCCTTTTCTTTATGGAATCATATTCACATATCTCTGCATTTTCTGCAAATTTCTGTGCCAAGAGACAGTGGTTTTCCAGGGTGTGCTGTGCTTCCTGAAAAATCCTGATTGTTATCTGCTGGAATCTTGTGGAAAGGAGGGAGAAATACACATGGATTTCAGAAATAATCTACCTGCTTTCTTAAAATGAGCAGGTAGGGAAAGAACGCCCTGAAACCTCAAGGAATGGGGATTTTTTTTGCGTTGCACAGGCAAAAATTCCCACATCTATTTAACAACAGTGGCCTCTGGTGGAATTTTTCCTAACTAAGGGAATTTGCTGGAGGATGGAGACATCTGGGCTTGATAATAGCTGTGGATTGGAGCTCAGGAACACGCCCTGAAGCATTGGTGCTTCCAAGCAGGTCGGGGTTTGGCTTTTCATTAACACTGACCCAATTTTAGCACGTGCCTCAGTGTGTGTTCAGTGCTGCTGCATTCCTAAACCCTTGGAGATTCCTGGGTGACACTGCCTGAGTGTGCTCCCCTGTTTCCTTCTCATATATTCCAAAAGTAGTTTTGGAGAGCTGGGAGTCCAATCTGGGCTTTTTTCCTTTTCCTTTTTCCTTTTCCTTTTTCCTTTTCCTTTTTCCTTTTCCTTTTTCCTTTTCCTTTTCCTTTTCCTTTTCCTTTTCCTTTTCCTTTTCCTTTTCCTTTTCCTTTTCCTTTTCCTTTTCCTTTTCCTTTTCCTTTTCCTTTTCCTTTTTCCTTTTCTCTTCCTCCTCCTTCTCCTTCTTCTCCTCCCTCTCCTCCTCCTCCTCCTTTTCTTCTCCTTCTCCTTCTCCTTCTCCTTCTCCTTCTCCTTCTCCTTCTCCTTCTCCTTCTCCTTCTCCTTCTCCTTCTCCTTCTCCTTCTCCTTCTCCTTCTCCTTCTCCTTCTCCTTCTCCTTCTCCTTCTCCTTCTCCTTCTCCTTTTTTTTCTTAGATGTTGATTTGTACCTCCCATTGATATTTCCCTCAGATTTTTGCATCTCTGTTACATTTGTAAAACTTCAAAATTCACTGGGAGATGTGAGTGACAAACTGCAAGAGACAAAGATAGAGAGAAGAGCAGTCGCCTTTTAATTTCATTAAATATCTTCTAGGATTAGAGAGCCACCACAGCTCCTTTCTTAGGCTTGGGTTTGGCAACCTGCTCCCATTCCATGAGCGTGTAAAGCATATGCTCACCCCAAAGTAGCACTTCCATCCCATCTGCCTGCAGTCAAGTGCTTGTGTGTGTGCTTTTCTCAGGGCAACCTTTGCATCTGCTGAGATTCCCTGCCAAAATCGCAGCCTCCATGTCTTGTTGGGATACCCAGCCTGATTCCTTCGTGTGGAAGAGGTTTTACAGCCACTGCTGTGAGCCAGAGAGATGTTTGATAATCCATGTTTACCCCCAAAAGAATTCTCTACCAAGGCTGTTGATATAGAAACCAAGAAAGAAAGAAGGATAAATAAGGGAAAGCTGCAACTGCCTGTTCCAATGAGCACTTTGTTTGTCTTTCATGACCGATGAGTGAAGTGTAAAATTAGCAGCTTTGTAAGAATGTATAAAAAGTATGCATGCTAGAATAAAAACAGTTTGAAGACTTCTGAAAATGGAGTGTGTTTCTTTGGATTGTCTCCATCTCAACTGTGACAACTTAGAGCTGCGCCTTGCAAGGCCTAGGCCGGGCCTTAAACCACTGGGTCACGTTGCTCTGTAATACCCGCCCACACCCTTCTCCATTTGAAATCACATTATGGTACAGCAGAGTTTCATTTGATGTTATCACCACTGTGTGGTTGTAAGGAGCTGATCAAAGTGAAATCCACTTTAATGAGCTTTTCCCAGTGACCTGAGCGTGCTTCCATGAGAAATCTCCCTGCGTCACCCAGGCCTAAGGACTCTGTCAGGAGGCACAGACCCCTCCCAGGGCTGAGGACACCGTCAGCATTCCCCCTGCAGCCTGGCACCAGCTGGGATGTGAAATGCATCTCGTGATACGTTATTCTTCCCTCAGCCAGCCCTTAATGACTGCAGCTCCAGGCCAAATCCAGGATCCTAAAATGAGGCCGTCAACATCACCCAATTACTGCTGTTATTAAAAATGCCAAGTGTAATCATAATAATAATTAGGCACTTATTATGCAGCGCTGCCTAAGGAATAGACTCTAAGTGTGTAAGATGTCATGCAAGCCCTATTAGCAGAGCTGGGCAATCTCACCTCCTCCGCAGCACTGCAGAAGATAAAATTGCATTGGAATGTGAATTGCCTGAATAAATCCAATTTTCTCAGCCTGTCACCTTCTGAGGGTTTATTTTGGGGTGTTTTTTTTAATATTGCAACTGGTTATGCCCTCTCTGAGTTTACCTCCTGCCACTAATGCCCTCAGAGAGACTCTAAGCATCCAGAGGAATATCTCCCTTTGATCTGTTATTTATTATCAAACAATTATCCAGACAGACAAGTTACACCCACTGTCAGTTGGTGCCTCACATGCCAGAAAAGCAGTGGTCCAGAAGAGAAGGAACACACTCAGCACCAGATGCTTTTTATTGACTTCAGGCAAATACTTCCCCTCCTTGGGCTTCTGTTGGGCCTAAACCACACAGACTTCATGAAAACACTTGAGTAAAAGTCCTACAGAAATCTGCTAATTAAAAATGTCATAAGTGTGCTAATTATGTTGAAGATTACCATGTCCCCAGCTGATCTGTTCCCAAGCTGCCATTTGAAAGCCAAGCTTCCAGTTCCTTCCAAATGTATATGGAGAAAGCTGATATGGCTCCTTTGTCCCAATCTCCTGCATTGCATCCTAAGCATAATCTGCCTGGTTTTGCAACATTCGGGCAAAATCACAGATTTTGAAAGAGATTAGGTGGTGTAACTTGGCTCCAGCCATCGTTCAATCCTGGCATCTGTTTTATTGCTTTATATATTGTGGAATTGAGGGAGATTATCTTCTAATTACTCCCTGTAGTGTGCAAGACAGATGGATGGGGGGGGGGGGGAAAAAAAGGCAAATTGTGTTTCATCAACGTGCTGCCAGTATGTGCTCAAACTTCAATCTCTTTTCTGGTGCTTGTCCCAGACATGACAGAAGTGTGGGAATCATCTGCAGATGGGATATGGGTCTGTAAGACAAGGGTCCATACAACTCCACACAGATTGTACTTGCATGAGTGGCCACAGAATATTCAGGGTTTATATCAGATTTCTTTTTCCAGCATGGGTTTAATGGTCAGGAAAGAAAACCTGTTGAGTCCAAAAAGAACATGCAGCCAAACTCACCCAGCCTCCAGCAGAAGCTCACTCAGGACAACTTGGAGACAACACCTGAGATAAGTTTGTGTGCCCCTACTGCACACAAGCCACCAGTGCCACCACAGCTTAGTTCAGTGGGAATCAACCTCAACTATTTATTTTTGGGGTTGTCTAGAAAGTGGATTTAGGCCTAGTTTTTGATTTTCTCCCTATCCTTGCATTGGCACAGTCACAATCTTTGATTTTTCAGATGGGCAAAAGGTCTACATGATTTGAGGTGGAGGCATTATAACCTGGGACAGGTTATAAGATGGCAGGGCCCAGATGAATGGAAGAGTGAGGAAAACAAGGTAGGAAAAAATAATCCAAAAGAAACCAAGGGGGCATAAAGATTCAACTGAGTTTATAATCAAAGCATTTCATTGGACCTAAACTTGCTCCTTTATACAACTTCAGCTGCCCCAGACTGGTTTTGCCCCAAACAAGGGGTAGAGCTGCTCATGGGGTGCCCCTGCACCCTCCCCAGGTACATCCCCAAGGGAGGGCAGCTTCTCTGGATGTGTTAATCCTCAAAGTAATGATGCTCCTGTGAGTTTCATGACATCAAACACTGGGAGGGGAGGGGGTAATTAGTGCCCCAGTGACTGCAGAGTTGTCAGCAAAACGCTGGTTGTGAGCACCAGGCTTTTAATGGGTCATGAGGAAATGATGTGAGGCTGGTGGAGAAGTCTCTGCTCAGCAGGAACAAGAGAAACTGAGTTGAATACTTTAAATAATGCAATAATTTAATATCAATGAAATGCCAGCCAGTTTGGGGAGGGCTGTGTTCATCTCCAGGCCTGGGTGCAGCTTCAGTGGGAATGGTGGGGCTCTCTGATCTCTCTGACTCTCTTTTCTATAAATCCATAGCTCTCCTTATCTTCAGAGATTTTTTTTTTTTTTTTTTTTTTTTTTTTGCCTGTCCAGGTACAAATTTCTGTTTGTTCTTTACTTTTAGAATGGCTTGAAAGAGAACTCCCAAGGACCTTGAAGCTGTGGAACAGGCTGGGATCTGGGATCCAATCCTGTGGGAAACACCATCTGCAGGAAAAGAGATGGCCACACACCCTGTGAGAGGAACATTTCCAGAAGACCTTATTCTGTGGAGGAGAGGTCCCAGTGCAGTTCCTCATCCTTTCTTGCTATGGGACCTTCAGGGAGGCTGGACACCTGTGTTAGGGCTAAGCTTGGGGTCAGCCTGGAGACAGGAGACACTGATGGAGAAGACAGATCAGAAATGGGAGCCAAAGACTTTTCCACTCAAAAAAGGAAGAGAATGAGGAGACTGAAAACCAGAGTGATGCACAGGAATTCTGCTGAGCAAGGAGCAGACCAGGATCCAGCAAGAGCAAGGCCCTTGGACCCAGGAGGCCAAGCCAAGGGTGAAGGTGACCCACAGGAGCAATCAGAGAATTAATCCAGCTCGGAGATAGCTCCTCCCTGGACAGGCTGATCCAGGCCATGGCTCCCAGGGGCCCTGCAGGACTGACAGCTCACACAGAGGCTGATCAGATGCAAATCCACACACAGGCCCAGCACCAAGAAAAATAAAACAAGGTATTAGCCAGTGCTGATGATGTGTCAAGTCCTTTTTTAATATTATCCCTTTGGCCACAATATTGGGCAACAGTTTTGGGGGCCAAGTGAAAGAAAGGACATTGTGATAGCCCAGTTTAGTGATTAAAGCAAGATAAACATGAAAACCCTATAAAAGCTGAAGAACACAATCCACTGAGTGCTTCTCCACAATGATCCTTGTCCTGTCCCTTGGCTATTGCTGCTGCACCTCTTCCTAATGTCCATTCAGTGTCCTCAGCTCCTTTTCTTTGCTCCTCCCTTGCACTGTGGCAAAACTCCAGGGAATGGAGACTTCTGACCACTGTGTGGTGGAGGTTCCTTTAGAGGAAACCTTCACAGACTATGGACCAAAACACCCCCTATTTCTAGAATATTTCTAGAAGAAGACTGAGCCATTGCAAAGCTGCTGGGAAGGAAATAATCTATAAAATGAAAGCACTGCAGAGCATGTGATGAAAGGAAATTAGTCCATGATCAAGGCAGTTGATCATGATCTGTGTGAATTTGTTTCTGAGCCTGGGGAGATGCTCTGGGTCAGCCAAGGGTGGTGCCCCCAACTCTGAGTCCTTTGACAAACGTTTGGCAGCAGCTGGACAAGGAGATCTCGCAGGTTTGCCAGGTCCTTCTGCTCTGCCAGCTGATGAATTCAGCTGCTGACAGCCAAAAGAGCAGCCTGGTTTGCAAGAGAGCAGCCAAGTGCATGGGCAGGGAGAAATGCTGTGCAAACCAGCTCAGAAAGGCACAGCCAAGGGGAGCAGATGCAGGAGGAGAGGGGACACATCAGGGGAATAATGGCACGTGAGATTTGAGATCCTTTCACAGAACTACAGCGGGTACCTTGCAGAGCAGTTTTTTTTTTCTGAATGAGAACCAACAAAGTAATTCTCCCAGCAAATACTCTCTTTAAATTATTCTGTATGAGCTCCATTTGGGGGCAGGGGAAAGAGAGTTGTTCAAGATGAAAGTGAGACCATGAGCAAAGTGCAATATTATTATATTAAATGTCACAAGAATGCAGTGTTTGATTTCAAACCATGCTGTTTGCAGGTGTCAATCACAGCCCATGGTTTCTCTCTCAGCAGGTTGGCGTTGAGTCCTCTAAAATTGCACCTTGGAGCTCTCCCTGGCTGTTCACTGCTGGTGAGGGATGGTGTGAGCACAGGAGACACCACACAACCACTGGACTGGCCTTTCCCCCAGCCCTGATGAATCCAGAAAGAATTCAGCACTGACAGGCCCACCTCCACATTCCAGGCTCAGGATATCTCCATTTTCCCAGAAATCCAACTTTTCTCAGCTTTTTTGACTCAGCTGAAGTGAGCACTGCTTGTCCTCTGTAGCACAGACCCAGGGCTGCACTGAAATGAAGTTATCCCTCACCTGATGAATTTGTACAACCTTGCACCCAAAATTTCCTAACTGAAATGAATAATAAATACATAGATTTTTGAGGTGAGAGGGGACTTTCTTGGTTTTCTCATCTGAACTCTTGTTCTGGCTCAATATAAATGGAAGATTGCACTCTGAGGAGCCTCTGTCTGACACAGAGTATGGAGCTGGACTAGAAAGAGCAATCCTACCTTTCAGAAACACACCCTTCTCCTGGCTTTAGGCCTTCACACCTCTAGACAAGAGTATCATTGGAGATTTTGGGCTGGTTTTCAGCTGGATTTGTTGGGCTTCAACTGTGAACAGCTACAAAATACAAAAGTCAGATTGGCCCCTAAGTATTTCCCTTATTTGTCAGCTTTCTCTAAAAATTCAAGTTACTTTTTGACTTCTTCTCTGTTGGAGTAAATGACCTTTTTCCCTTTGGATGCTCACAATTTTGGTGGTCTTGAATACAGTTAAGTTACCCAAGATCCAAAAGAAAAGTCTGCACTGGCCAATGTGTAGTCACTGATGATCTATGACTGCCTCACACAAAAATGACATGGACCTGGTAGATCCAAGAGAAAATAAAATGTTCATCTGATCCTTTTAACCTAATTCAATTTTCTGTGGCCCCCACACAAAGACAACTGCGGTTTTTCTACTCAATCAGAACAATTTGTCCAACACTGCAAGGAAAGTTGCCCCATCTGGTAAACTCCTTGCTGAGCAAGGGTGGATTTATTGTTGCTCTGTGATTCCTTAATCCCTTCATATTGTTTGTGATGTGGGACTGGATGAACATAACTGAAACACAGGGTTTAATTACATCCAGAGGCTTTTGATGATCTTAAGAAGGAGAAAGACTTGTGGAGTTAAGAACTAGGCCAACAGCAGGTAGGAGATTTTAAGGCTTCTCCTTCTTGAGCACATGACCCTGCTAGAAAAAAAAATAATCTGTCACACACAGGGACTAGATTCAGAACAGGTTATGTGCCAAGAGACAGCAGCAGCTGAGTTTGGGGGGATTTAATTGAGACCTGATGCCAGCCCTTTGCAATCAATGGAAATATCTCACTGCATCTTACACCCCAAGTTAATTTGGAATATTTATTTATTTTCAAAGCAAATCTGGAGTGCAAAAAAGAACTTGATGCTGAAAGAGAGGTACAAAGCGTGGGTTTGGAGTCAGAGCATGGAGCATTTTCTTCTCTGCTGAGTTATTTCTGAGAGGTGTTTCTCTTTCCATTCACACCCACAGCACACTCATGTGTCCCCCTGGCAGTGGAGGTGCTCCTTTATTTTCACATATGCAGGCAGGGGAAATTATGCCTTGAAGATGTAAAGTGCAAATTATACAGCAAAAGCAGCCAACAATCAGAAAAACAGAATTCCTGTAATGGTTACAATCATGAAAACAGTGTCCCATTCTCAGAGCCTTGTTGCCACCATCCAAACCACCCTGGCTACAATTAAAGTACAATCAGAGAAACGACATTTCCTATTCTCTAATCCATTATTCACCAAAAACCAGCACAGAATGAAGAGAGAAGTGCAACATCTGTTTTCAGGTTCGATATTTTTGGAGGTCTGATTCCTCTGAAGAACTTAAACCCAGAAGTCAAACATCATAAACAATTAGACAAAGGGTGCTGAAAATTGCAGGAGAGTCAGGAGTATCTCCAGTGCCTTTATAGACACCTTTGATATTTCTTTCTCAGGAAAACATTTGCTTTCAGGCAAGAACATCATAGAACACAAGCAGCTGCTCTGATCTATTTCAAATTCCCAAGCAGGTTAATATTTAAACTGCCTGATCAATTGTGTCTGCTTCTATATCCTCTCAATAACAAATAAAAGGCATTTCTGCAATATTCAACAGAGTTTCTTTTGTGGAGATCTCCTTCTGCAAAGGGAGAATCGTTCAGCTTTTGGTGTCTCACTCTCAGACATTTATGACAGGACAAATGAATTCTGCCTGAGATATCCACAATAACCCACAGTTTGAAAGAATAAATCTCTGCATCACATTTCTACACCCCACAGCAGACAAATTAAGCAGGATAAATACATCAGGACCCATCAACTCAGCAAGGAAACAGCTTCAGCCACAGCAATTTAATGGTCTAATATGAGGATGAGATATTACTGGCTGAATTTGGCCTTCAGTAACGTCAGTAAATACATGTGGTTTCCTGAAAGAGAGCAGAGCCTTGTAAATATTTAGGCTGTGCATTATCCCATATGATAGCAATCCGTGTGTGACTTGCCACTGGTCCTCTTGAATTTTGCAGATGATGAGCACAGTCCCTTGTCATTAGAATTATACAGAAAAGGACTTGTGGTGTTCTCCAGCAATAGCCCCAAACCTCACCCCCCACAGCAGCCAGACTGTGAAGGTGAGGAGAGATTTAACTGAGCTGGGTTTTCACAAGGGCATCTCTCTCCTTCCTCCTGTGCCGTGAGGATCATTAAGGGCTTTAATCTGACACCGAAACGAGTCAACCAGGCTGATAAAATCCTGGTTTTCCTCAGCAGAGGGAGCTTGAGTCTGCAGCAAGAACTGCTGGCTTCCCTTGGGCTTGTTCTCCTCAGCACACCGCAGTGCCACGGACACCCGCAGGTGAAGGAGGAGAGCGATGCTGGTGTTGGAGGGTATGAGCCAGAAGGCTCTTTGAGCCCTTCAGAGAGAGAAAGAAATGCAGGGGTTGAATTAAAGCCTTTAGAGAAATTAAGATATATTAAGCCACATAGATATGAAGTAGAAGTGTAGGTCTAGGTAAGTTTAAGCTTAAGTTTTGGGTTTTAAGTAAGCAGAAAGATATTCTAAGTGCCTTTAGAAATTGTGCTAACTAGCAAAAGTCATAAATCCTAGTTTAAAGTTCATCAACTTAGTCCTAGACATAACAGAAACTTAGCAGAATCTTGCCACCAGAACAGATAGAATTATTCATGTAAAACAGATAAAACTACATATAAATAAATAGATTTACATATCAATAAATAGATAGAACTATTAATGTAAATAGATAAACTTACACACATAAATTTTAAGCAAGAATACAGTACATTTGCATAAATAGATAATATTATATACATAGTTTTTTAGGTAAGAACTGGCACTACTTTCATACTGCTTTCACACATCAGAATCTAGTTCAAATTGGTTTAGAAAGAATGTTTTAGAATGGTGTTTTTAGCTGATTGAATATTTTATGAATAAAATGTCCTGTAACGGGGTGGGATCATCATCAATGACCACGACAACCACGACCATCAACCATCAACAACCACAGCAAGGAGAAGACAACACAAGGAACAACAAGATCAAGAAGAAAGAAGCTGCTGCTGCTGCTCCTGCTCAGAACTTTGGACTCTACACCAGGGACTCTTTGCCAGGTAGCAGCTGCTGCTGCTGCAGCTCAGAATTTTTACTAGAGAGCTTTTAACATGGACTTTAACATTTGAACTCTTTGCCTTTGAGACTGATGTATTCATGCAATAAACAACCTTATAGCTACCAACAACTGCTGCTGTCTCTTTGAAGACTCTAGACCCAGCAACATCTCAACATCCTGGCAGCAGGGAACAGCTCAGAAAAGCTGCTCATCCCTCTGGATCAGAGAGCATCGAGCAATCCAACATGTGCTGGATGCCCCCACCCCACAGCCCTGCCCCAGAGGGGCTCTGGGTGGGGTTCAGGTCTGAGAGCAGCCTGAGGTGGGGGTGAAACCACCAGAAAAGTGGCTTTGCACTGGTCCTAGTCAGCACAGGGTGAAACTAGAGTGGGTTTAATTAGCTGAAGGTCTGAACTGGACCAGGGATGGGATGAAGTACCCTCGGTGCCACCTCTTGGGAACTGGGGTTGAGAATGTGGCTTTTCATGGAGTCAGCCAGGCTGAAAAAGCTGGGACAGAGAATCAGCAAAAAAAAGAGGTTTGTTGGGGGTTTTTCTCTCTGCAGGTTGGCACAGCAGTGTCCAAAGGCTGTTCTAGGATACACCAGCACCTTGAGCAGTGTCCTGAGGAGCCAGAGGGGCTCCAGGGATGTGTCCACCCTGCTGGGAGCCCACGGGGGGCTGGCACTGACCATTCCTCCAGCTCCCTCAGCCCGGAGAGTCTAATAAAGGGATTTCTGCTTCACCCAAAACAAATAAAACAGAGCTCCCCAAGCAGCAATCTCCAAAATCCTGTTGTTTTTTGGCTGTCGGGACCCCTTGGAGGGTGGTTCAAAGGCAGCCCTGGCAGTGGCCAGGAGCTGAGCAAGGCACTTGTGTGCTGCCATTTGGGTGTGAAAACATTGGCCTGGTGTTTGTAAACAGAGCAGGAGGCAATTAGTGCTTGTAACTCAGCCCGAGATAACCGAGGATGGGAACACACGTCCCAGAATAGAAAACTGAGCATGCAGGTATTAAAATCACCCCAATAAAAATACATGTTGAAAGAATTAGAAACAAAGCCCGTAAGATTGAACTCTTAGGCCTTTATCCTGTGCACTAGAGGAGTAGTTATCTAATTTTATTCCTCAAACAGGCTGTGATCCATGGGAAAATACTTCTATAAAACAGCCATTAACCAATTAATAACATTCTGGCTCAAGTTGTCTACTTATAATCCATCTTTTCCCACATATTCAAGTCAGTTAAAGCTGTATAATTCTAACCTCAGATTCTCTTGATGGGCAGATCATTTGTTGTGATGGAAGAAGCCTTGAAGAAGTGCCTGCTACCCACTTATTTTCCAGGTAAATTAAACAAACTATAAATGAAACAAGCTGCAAAAATTAAATCTTGCAAAGGTCTAGTTCAGGGCTGCCTGATTGAATATGCATTGGATCAGCCCCAAATTGCAATTGGTTTGCATATTTCCCAAAGAAACGCCAGCACATTAAATGCCCATGAATGCAAATAGGCGGTGATTTTTTGGGATTTGTATAATTTAAGAGAGGGTGGCTCGAAAATGAATGCACACAATAGGATTATCCAATATTCTCAGGGGTTCAAACAAGTCGCTGTGTGCCTCGGGGGAGGCCGAGGTGGGGATGAAAGCCGAGCCTGCAGGGAGGAGGAAATCCCAGCCCTATAGCCCCACTGATGGCCGCAGATTTCGGGAGTCACCCCAATTTTCACGCCTGGCCCACGGAAAAGGGACAGGGCCCATTTCACCCACCCAGGCACGTTTGTGTGCCGATAGCAGAGCAAGGCAGAGGTGGTGTTGAAAGGCAAATTGCCTCCTGACTCCACAGATGTGTTTCTGTTTGTGCCACGAATAGAGCAGCACCCACAGCACACACGTCTCTGCTTATTATATTGATTTTTTACCCCGTTTATGCCTTGCCTTCCCTCCCCAGCCATTCACAGCCATCATTGCCAAGAACATCTGTAAAAACCAGGATGGCATCACCCTAAAGCTCCCAGTTCTCTGCCTCTCCTGAGCAGCCCTGAGTGGGATTGTCAGTGTTTTATGTATTTACACCAGCAGAGAAGGCCTGGGATGGGGACTTTTTTCGTTTATATGAGTCTCAGCGCCACAGGGGGTATTTAACTTTCTGCCCTGGTTGCTGTAATTCTCTCTCCAGTGGATATACAGTTCAGATCAGGTTCCTATTGCTGTGATGACAGGCATTCAGCAGGCACTGTAATTGCAGAGTTAAAACAGCTCATTTTCTTACTGGCAAGCTGTAGTTAAAGAGGTGCTAGGAGGCAGCCTGGCTGTCTGCAGAGGAACTGATCAAAGCACTGAAAGGCATCTGGCTTGTCTCTGTTTTCTTTCACCACCCCCCTTGCTGATGGAGGGGAAAAAGAGAGAGAAGAAGAGAAAAAGCGAATGAAAAAAAGAAAAAAAAAAAAAGAAAGAGGAAAAAGAAGGAAAAAAACATTAAAAAGGAATTTATGAAAATGAATACTTGTCCTTTTCCTAAGGGTAAAAGGCAGTGTCTTATTAAAGGCAGTAAACACAGTCGGGTTAGGTCTATTTTTTTTCAACTCTGTATTTTTTAATGAGAAAATTGGGGCTTGTGAATGTTCATTTGTGTCTATTTCCATTAGCTCTTCCCAGTAAGATCTGAGCTGTTTTTGCACACTTTGCACACTGCAGAGACAGAGCTTTTGCCATCTCTGTACCAATGTCATCCTTCCTTAGCACACTCAGCTTTTTCTCCTTCTGACCTCCACCCTTCTCTGAAGGACATCCAGCTGTAGCCAGACAGTGGGATTCTGCATCCTGGATTAACAACAAAACTACAAATAAAACACAGTTTTACTTTAATTTTTATTTGTTCTAGTTTGTTCCAATTCCTCCTGTCATAAATTTCAGCAAATCACGAAGGTTTAGAGAGAGGTTCATGTGAAGGATAAAAAAAGGGGGAAAACTCCATCAGCAGGGGAAGGCGTCCATCAAAAAATGTTCATTGACATCAGTGATCCAAAACCCACTGAGAAACCAATCAAAATGTTTCTCCCAATGAGAAAAAGAAACGCCCAGGCAAGGAATGGCTCCAATTCAAAATAAGAAAAGAAATGTTGCTTCTCAAGGAGAAGAACCATTCAGGTGAAATGTGGGAATTTCTTGCTGTGAAGCAAAGGGAGAAAGGCTGCAGGGCTGGCAGCTGAGGGAACACACTCTCCTCCAGCAGCTCAGAGAAGATTCAGGAGTTCTAAAAGCTCCTCTAAGGCGGGAACCTGACCCAAGCTGTTCCATTTTCCAGCATTTTTCACCCAGGTTTCCAGGCTGGCACCACACAAAAGCAGCAGGATCTGTGCTGGGTCTTCCCAGCCCCTGGAATCTCCTCAGGGACAGGGCCCATTCTCACTTTTGCTCCTCTCCCACTCCATTTTTTTCAGCCCCTGTCTCTGGAGGGTGACACCACCGATCTTCCCACAGACCAAAGAGGGGTTCAGAGTCTTTGAAAGGAACAAACAAACCCCATAACTCCACGAGGAGCCCAGACAGGCAATGTTGCAAATTAAGTTGAAAGAGGCCCAGTTACTGCACCATTATTTGATTTCCCCTTCTCTAATCCCTTGCTTGTAATTAGCATAATTTATTAACATATTAGAGCCATGCATGTGAACCCTCTTTATAGTTGCTGAGTGCTCCCTGAGGCTGCCTAGTGAAAGCTTTTCCCCACTGTTTAATAATATGTTACATAAGGAAAACCAGCTTCTGATATAATTTAAATTATGACTTTCCTTTCTGCCTCTGAACACTCATTTCCTTTAAATGAGGTTAATTTCCTTAAATAATGAAAATCCTCCAATTTCAGTTTTCCATTCGTTAGACCCCCTTAGTTCGACATGAAAAAGTCACATGCCAAGAGGGACAAGAAAAAAGAAATTTAAAAAATAATAAATTAAAGAAGAGAAAAGAAAAGAAAAGAAAAAAATATCCCATTGAACTTCAAACAGAACCATCCTGAGAAGAGGTTTCCTGGAATCCTTCTTTCCTTCCTGGATTGAGAAGGGCACAGCACAGACTGTCAGGAGGTAAAGATGGACAAACCACTGTACATCCAACTCCTCTCTCCCATCTGGCACAAGAGGTCCTCTGCATCCTGAGGGCATCTCAGAGTTGCAAACATTTACTGCTCCTCTGAGGCATCACAGCCAAACAGGGGTTTCTTTGTTTTCCCCCATATAAATCCCTCTTTTCCCAATAATCTGCTACTGATATTTTGGCAAACCAGGCCACTCTGTCCCCTTTCTGATGGCCAGTTGGTGCCCAGGTCCATCTCTGGGCACAGAGATGCCCAGAGGCACAGGATTGCACCTTCTTGGTTGCTCCAGTAACCTTTGCCTTCCCCTTGTGCCCTTAAGGCATCACTCCTAACCCAAACTCACAGCTCACCTTCCCCAGGAATCAGCCCTCAGCTCTTTGCTCTGATGTTTTCCTCCCTGTTCTTCTGAACCTCGCCACTGATAACCCAAAGCAAGGACACTTTCAAGAGGTAACTCAAAATGTGACAAAAAGCAGAATTTCCTCCTTGTTCCTCTACATTCTGTACAAAAATACAAATGTATTTTCCTGTGGAATGCTGGCTCAGGAGTTCCCTAGCCCTAAGCCCAGGACCAAGCACTAGCTAGGCAGAAGACATGCTCAAGAAGGCAAAACCAGGGCCAAAATTTGGCTTTGTGCTGCTCCCCTGATTCCTGTGTGCTGCTTGGCTCCCCAGCGTGTGCGTGCCCGACTGCAGCCGAGTTCAACCTGCCTTAACTCCTAATACCTTTGAGGATTTAGGCCCTCTTATACTTCAATAAACTGGGAATAAAGTAATTTCTGCCCCTCAGAGAACAGCTGGGAGCTATTAAAGCTCGTGGCTGTGTGCTCCTGGTAGATAATTCCTCCTGCAGTCCCTGTGTGAGCCCAGCCCAGCCTCGGTGGCACTTCCAGCTGTGCAGTGATGCAGAGCAGCAGCATCCCTCATATGGCTGAGGCTTTAAAGATGGTTTTTCCACCTTAACAAAAAGGACACTCTGCTCTTTTTATAAAGAAATCCCTGATATGATGAAGCCCCTGGTGTCCCCCCACTGAGAGGTTTTGTAACCACCTCATTTTTGGGGGCAGAAGGGCTGTGAGAAGCTCTGAAGGGAACTGTGTGCTCCTCATTCTGTGCTGGGCATCTGTCAGAGCCCAGCAGTGCCCTGGGATGTGGGCAAGGCTTTATCCATCAGCAAATAAAGATCCCAGGATCCCTGAGGTTGGAAAAGGCCTCCAAGCCCATCAAATCCAGCCTGATCCCCACCTTGTCACCAGCCCAGAGCACTGAGTGCCACACTCAGGCTTTCCTTGGACACCTCCAGATTCCTCCAGGCTCCTGGGCATCCCCTTCCAATGTTTAACATCTCTTTCCATGAAGAAATTCTTCCTGGTGTTCCAGCCTTACCCTCTCCTGGTGCAGCTTGGGGCAATGTTCTGCTGAGTTTGGGTCAGAGCTTGTGCTTGCAGCCCCAGTTAACCTTTCTGCAAGGAAAAACCCAACCTAAACAGCAGAAAATTTCAGGAAAATTATGTTAATTTGCAGAGTGAACTTTCTTCGGGACCTCAAAGAAGTAAGTGAATGTTATTTTTGTTATTACTTGTTTTTTATCACTGGGGAAACCCAAGGACAATTAAATGAACTTGCTGGAGATCACAATGTCGGAGAGAGAAGAAAAAGAAATGTTTCCTGACTGATGCTGGAGGTTTATTGACTTGGGGATTTTAGGGGTGCTTTTCATGAGAAACTGCCAGTTTCCTGAACCCAAAACTTCCATGGAAATGGACAGCCTGTCTGACCAGGAATAATTCTCCACCACAAATGGGAGAAAACGAGGCTCAGACAGGAGGGATTGGATGTGTCTCCCCTTCCCACCCAGGGTGAAGCCAGCAGGGCCCTGCAGGGACAGCTCCGTGCCAGCATGGAACAGGAGAACTGGTTCCCACCCCACTCCCTGCTTTTGACTCCCAGCACTTGACTCAAGCAGAGTCTGTTCCCCTCTCCTCTCTCCTGAACCTGATTTACTGTGGGATTTATCTGATTTAGGGTAGTTCCTCTTTCATGCTCTGCTGGGGAGCAGCAGTGTCTGGGATGTTGCAACATTTAGAAAGCTTTTGGGTGTATTTATGTGTATTGAAATGTACTTTTCATGCTACAGCTGCACACGCCCTTTCCACTATTCAGCCTCTTCTCCTCCCACTTGAAAACAAACCTTTTGAAAGCAGAGGGGAAGAATAATTAAAAAAAATTGTAATCTGCCTCAGGTAATGACATGATTGAAACATCACCATTTTGTCTGGAGGGTCACAGGATGGTTTTATGAGAAAGCTTTAAAGCTGCTAACTCGAGAGAACCTTTGATATTTCACCTTTTGTTGTTGCTAACATGTTCTCCTTCCTGACTCTTGGAAACAAAGCCCTGTCGCTTCGACAAATTTGGTGCCAAAGATGTTCTGCCACGGGCAGGTTTGACAATCTGGGAAGATTAATTGAGCAGCTACATCTGAGATATTCCAAATTGTTTCAGTAATTTAGATATTTACCAGGCAGGAGACACCACGGCCCCGCAGTCAGCCTTGGGAATGGGATGGTGGATCTTACGTGGTGTGGTGTGGTCCCTGCGGGGTGATTTGGGGTTTGGCAAGAAAAAACCCTTCTCATGGTGGCTTGTGTTTCACCAAAATGGCTGCAAAAAAAGTCAAAACTGAACTTACGTGCTGCAAATTGCTCATCAACAGTGATTGGACAGAATTATTTTCCCACTCCCCATAATATAAACTAGTCACTAAGAATTTGGAGTGGAGATTTCTGTAGCTTTGATGTGACTTCTGTGTTTTCAGAGATCCAGCAAAGCATTTCTCACCAGTTCATATCGCACAACTTCCTTGTTAGTCCTGTCTTGGAGATTATGAACTAACATTTCCTAGATCTTGATTTTCTGCAAATGTGTTCAGTACTCAGAATTGTTTAAATCTTGCAGGCAGGGAAATTTCTCCATTGGTTTGCTACTAGTATTATATCTAACATATATTTCCACTGTCATTCTACCACTATTATATCTAATGTATATTTCTGCTGTTGAATAGTCGTTGTTCATGATGAAAAATGAAGTTGTTTCTGATCAAGCAACGGTAGACAGAAAATGGAAAAAGAAATCTCGAAATTAAACTGCAGTAGAGCATGAACTCTACTCAAGCAGCCATAGAAGGTTCTCAGGGTGTATTGCCCAGATATTCTTCACTCAGCAGCAGCTCATAGAAAGTTTTGCAAGAAACAAATGAGACGGATTGGGAGTGTAATTGAAAAGAATGTGAGGATTTTACTTGAAAAGACATTAATGGGTCATTTCTAAAACCATACTGACATTTCTCCTTGTACAAGAGTCTATTTGAGGAAAACGTCTGCTTATTTTGTGAGATGCAGGAGGTTTGGAAAAGATGTAGAATTTTGCACTGTTGCCAAACCCAAATGAAGACAAATGAAAATGGGCTGGTGGCAGCCAGAGGAAGCCAAGTCAGACCATAGACACTGCTGGGACCTGTCCATCACGGGCTGCTGGCAGAGATCCTGAGCAACTAAAAATGTTTCCACCATTGCTCTTGCAAAGTGAATGGTCTGGGCCTCATAAAGAGCTGTTTCTTGTGGAAATCAGTGGAAATATTTAGCCTTTGGGTCCTGGTGGAAAGTTGTCTCTGCTGAGTTTGGCCAGCACGACTTTGCCTCAAAATTATCTTCACCAGCCACCAAATGAGATAAATGAGAAGCTGAGGCTTGGAATGGAACCACTGCTGCCTTTTGTGATACCAATGAGATGGAATTGTTCTGCCACAGGAGAAGAATAAATAGAAATTATTATACATTATATGTATGTCTGCCATCCTGAGGGAAAAAAAAAGAGGTTGCTCTAACTCTTTTGATATGGAGTAATGAACGATTTTTCTCTCATTATTTTTCCTAGGCACACCCAAACTCCTGGAGGCTATCTCCTGTAAAACAGGGAGGTGCAGGCAGCTCATGGAATACATTTATTTTACTTTATTTTAGATATTGTCTTGTCAGATACATTTAGCAGAGAGGGATGCAAAATCTCAGATGAGCTAGCAGCTAATCTATAGGTGGAATACCAATTTTTTACATCTGGAAGTGATTTTGTCTTGGGTTTAAATGGTAATTTTTTGTCTTCTAGACAGGTCTATACTCCAACCATAGAACACAGAACTCTATGACTGGGAAGTCTGGGAACTTCCATGAATATTGCTCCCATTCCCAGTATTCCAGATTGTCCATGGACTTTGAGCAGGGTAGATGGAATTGGATGGATTTTTATGCAGACCATCTCAAATATTTTTAGCTTTCATACCAATATCTGTGCAAGGATTCACCTGTTGGGTTGGACAACTCAGAGGTCCCAGTGCTCCCAGTGTGAATTTCCCAGTATCACCATCACAGATCTATTTCTATCCACAGGGGCCGCATGGGAGAGAGTTATAAAATGGAGCTTTCCTAAAGAATGTCAAAAATAATGTTTGTTAATTCAGGAATAAGTGGGAATGTGATGCTTGACGCTGTCTGGATGTCAATGTCCACCAAAGCTGCTCTGACTCTCCCCTCCTGAGCTGGGCAGGGGAGAAAAAATGTAATAAAAAATCAAAAGGCCAGGGAGAGCTCACTAAGCCATTTCCCTCACAGGGAAGACAAAGAGATCCCAAAATCTTGCCATGCAGAGAAAAACTGCAATAAGAAGTGCACTTGTTGGTGGTTAAAATCTTGCTGTGGCCTTTCTGTGGGGAAATCCTCTGGGGTTTTGATCATTGCTTTCCCCGTGAGCTCCATCCAGGCAGTGTTTCCCCTCTGGGAGCTCTGCCCTGGCTGCGATAGACAGAAAGGAGGGGAGAGAAATCAAATGCTATGGAAAACAAAAGTGGTCTGAAGTGGAGCTGTAGCTAACTCCAGCTGTAACAACAGGGCTGTGGCTTTCCAAATTTTAATCTCCCAAAAGAATCTGTATCAAATTCTTCAGCCCAGAGGTCAAGAGGGATTTTAGTAATGGAATGGGACAACACAGCCTCTAAAGCCTTGTGGGCAAAGGCCTTCTGTGGAATAAGTGTCCATGATCAGTGCTCCCAAGGCCTGCAGGAATAAAAATAAATAACGGTGATTATAAAGTTATTTTACACTTTTCTCTCTTCAATCACATCACTCGTGGCGAAGATGACACGCTCTGCACAGGAGGCAGCTCAGATGGAGGAGGCAGCAGGCCCCACACTCGGATTTCTGTCGTTCTTGAGCACAGGCTGTAGTCATGGCACAAAAGCTGTCTCAGGAATGCTCTCTGGGTTTTGTAATTCTGGTGGTATTTGGATATAAAAGTGTGTGTGAGTTGGGAATACAGTCTGGGCAACCTCAGGGCCTCAGGATGTCTATTGCAAGTAACAAGCTGAAAGGCAGTCGTTGCTTGAGAAAACGGGGTGGGAATCCCTGGCCACAAAAAACCTCTGGAAAATAAATGGTAACTCCAACCTTTCAGAAATCCTTGTTTATTCTTCTCCAGGTCCTAGGAGAGCATCCAGAAGGACCTTCCAGCCCCACAGTGAAACCCACTCCGCTGCAAAATGGAGCTGCAGGGGAGCCTCACCATGGCATGAGCCCTTGGTGCTGATGGATGGAAGGATGTGAGAGAGGAGAGATGACCAACACCACTGCTGTGTTCAGGCAAAAGCAGAGAGAAGTTTTCCGTTTCCCACATAAACACCTCCCTCTGCAGTGCAGAGAAACCTGGGGTCATACCAGCAACAGGCAGGTGGAGAAGAAGATAAATGCTGGTATGAAAGGCAGGGCTGAGGGAGATGGGCTGTGCTGTCTGCTGGGAAGTGCAGCTTTATCTTTATCTCTGTGAGCTTTTGGTTCCCCCTCAGAGCAGGTTGGCCCTCTGTGCCCTCTGGAGCAGCACCACTGACCACCTTTTGTAGGGTTTGTGGGTCACTGATAATATTTCTTGTGTAGTAGGGGGAATCAGAGCTTCTGCAGCCAGGGAAAACCTTGCTGCCCTTCTCAGTTTCTTTAAATTCCCAAAGTCAGCAAGTTCTCCCATGGCTCTGGCTCTCACAGGACAGAGCCAGATTGTCCCTGCTGAAGTGGAGCAAACGTTTTTCCAAAGGGTCAAAGTTCAGGACGAGCTTGTAAGCAGATTATGGGGCTGGTAGAAAGGCCAAAGGCACCCTAAGTCTTTACATTCCCAAAGTGCTGTGTTAAACTCTAGCCCAAGGATGTACTTAACCCCAAAGAGGATGGAGGTCAAGTGAACTTGCAGCATTTCAAACGCAATCATTTTGGAAAAGTAGTTGTTTATAAAGAAGTTTATTGCAGGCCCAAGCTAATGTTAGCATTCCCTCTCTACAAATAGGCCTGACCTATTGTTCGTCTTGTCAAAGAGCTGCCACGTTTGTTTTATAGCATCACACAGCCAGGCTTTATTTCAGTTTAGATTAAATCTCAGAACGTTTTGGCTCAGGGGCATTGAAAGGAGATGCAGGGGGAGTGTTTTTGCCATCTCTCTGTAGGTACTTAACTCAGACTTGCTGCTTGTTTTTGAAGGAGAGGATTCCAGAGCACAGCCCAGAGCTCCTGGAATGGGCCCTAAACTGATATCTGGGGGTCCTTGTTCCTTCTTGGGCCAAAAATCGAGGTGCAAACGGGCCAGGCTTGGCCCAGCCTCAGCATTCCTGCTGCTTTTCTCAAACATCCTTCACCAGGCACCAGGACACCCAAGGGCTGTGTGGCAAACAGCCCCAGCTGCTCTTGCTGAGGGTGCTCAGCATTTCCCACCTGCTTTTCCTTTGGATGAAAAGGAACAAATGCATTATTTGGCCAGAAAAACTTTGTTTTAAATCACAGCATCATTTGGATTGGAAAAGACATCCAAGATTATTGAGTACAACTGTGCCACATCCCCACCTTGTCCCCAGCCCAGAGCCCCGAATGTCACCTCCAGGGATGGGCTCTCCAAACCTTCCTGAGCAGTTCCAGTGCCTGAGCCCCCTTTCCATGGGGAAATTCCTGCAGTTTCCTCTCATCCTGGATGCCCTCCTGGCTGTCCCCTCCTGTCAGGAGTTGTGCAGAGCCACAAGGGCCCCCCTGAGCCTCCTTTTCTCCAGGCTGAGCCCCTTCCCCACCTCCCTCAGCTGCTCCAGACCCTCTCCCAGCTTCATTCCCTTCCCTGGACACACTCAACCAACGAGAATAACAATATAAAAATACTAAAAGGTCTCCTTTAAAAGGCTGCAGCCACTAAGAGAATCTTTCCCATGAAGACCATGCTCTGTACACATCACTATATTTAATTACCATTTCTCTAACCATCATCATTAATATTTCCATAATCACTGGAGTGACACCAGTGTGGTTCTGAGGAGCCACACTCAAGAACTGAGATCCCTTTTTTGGGGGTGTCAGCAGGGAGGCATCAAATCTGCATGGGCAGTGAAACATCTGAAATTTTCAGAGGCAGCTCAGCAATTTCTCACATTATCAATGCAAGACACCAACCAAGACGTGGTGAAAAGCCAGGAATGAGTGTCCACTCCATTTGATGCTTTCCCAGCCTACGCCTGGATGCACAAATTCCAATTACTCAGGTGGACATGGGGCTTGTACAGGTATTTTATGGGAGAAACAAGTTTATTCCAGCCCCTTAAGTGTTCTCCAAGAGCCTGTTTGGCTTTGTTTTATGATAATAGTAATCTTGGGTGAAGCATTTAAAATCCTGAAGCTTAGAAGTTGTTCTTGTAAAGGCCAGAAGCGTGCTGGGGAATGAGTAAAGATTTCATCTTTTGGGATTTTATAGGAGCCTCAGAAATGTCTCTGTTTTGTCAGGGAAGCTGAATATTCTTGAGTCAGGAGGCAACTAAAATATGTAATATGGATGTTTATTCTTAAATGTAGACCTTCTTAAAAAAAAAAAAAAAAAAAAAAAGAAGTTTAAGAAAGCTCTTTTTATGGTAAAAATGTAAGAATAAATTAAGCAACCTTTTCTCATGGTTGATCCAGACACACTTATGGTGGTTTATGAGAAAAGGGACTCAAAACTCATTTCAAATACAGGGAAAATTCTTCTCCTAGAACAAAAAACGCTTTCATTTTTTTCCTAGGATACATCTTGCTTAAGAGCCCTGAGTGTTGAACAACCCATTAAGAAATGCTGTCTCCAGTCCAGCTCTCTCAGCTCTTTCACACATAATTGCCTAATTGAAATAGGATCATTTATTAGCTTCTTTGCTTGAGGCTTCTGCAGCTCCAGCTCCTGCTCTTGGGCATCCTCCTTTGAATTGTAGCATTTACCTCAGCTAATTATAATGTGGTATCACTTGATAAAGCCAACTGAGATCATAATGGGAAGACACTGAAACATCTGCCAAGGTTGGAAAATTGGGTTTTTCTTTTTACTCCTGCCAAAGACAGGTTACCTGTAATTAGTTCTAATTTATAAATAAGTGCAGGCTGTACTTCTAAAAGGTACAATATCATGCCTTGCCCCCTTTTTAGAAACAAGTTGGGAATTATACATCTCAATCAACTGTATTCCTTCTCTGTGTCAGGAAAAATGGCTTTGCCTGAGAATTTAGGGAGGAGAAAAGGAGTTATACAAGCAAAAGATTCATGGGATACCTGTCCCATGTGACAAAAAACAATGGTACAAGTCCCCAGAATGGAAATCAAGGGACTTAATTCTCAATATGGATTATTTTTGTTGCTCTCTGAATCCTGAATATTTATTATTCAGGCATTACAACTCATCTTCAAACCCCTTTGAATTTTTAAAAAATTGTTGTTACTTTTTAATGCCAGGTATAATTCTCAAATAATCACAGGGCTCCAGGAGCTGTAGTTTTACAAACCCACAAGCATCCCAAGAGCTGGAAAACTGCTCAGATCTGCCTGAACTTAATCACATAATGGAACTTCTTGGTGTTCTTTTTATCCGTGTGGGGTTTTTTTTTAAGCCTTGTTGTTCTCAAAGGATCCCAGAATTCCAGCCCATTTTGACATGAGCTGTGACCCCTAATCATGGCCTTTCCCTGGACAGGCAGAGCTGTGTGGGAGCACCAGGCTGGAACTCCAAAAGGGCTGGGATGGTTGGGATGCACACAAAAAAGCTTTCTGTGGAGCTCAGGAGTGGAATGACTTTAGATTTGACACCCTGGCTTAACCAAGACTCGATGAAAGCAGCTTTCACTAACCCCTCCTGAATTCCTCCTGCCTGCAGTCAGTCCTTCCAACCATCCTCCCCCGATATAAATTCAGGAGGGGAAGAAAAGCCAAGGCAGCTCGTGGCCCTTGATGTCTGACATTCACCTGCTGCCCAAGTGGGTGCCGTGGAGCAGCTCTGCAGCCTCTGAGTGGGCACCACTTCTCATTTTGCAGACACCTCCCTGTTCTCCAAAGCTCTTCCCGATTTCCTGTGGCACCTGATACCCTTCCCAGGGCACACCCTGGGCTCTGGCCCCCGCCAGGGTTTTCCTTGAGCAGCCTGCCCAGTCTGAAGAGGCCGTGGAGGATGAAGTGCTGACTGCTGCCCCGGGTCTGGGCCATCCCTGAGCTCTGTTTTTAGAAGGCTGTTGAAGATAAGCTGTTAGCAGGCTGCTTGGGAGGAAAAGGAACCAAAAAAAGGATGTAAAGGATATGCTGAGGGGACACTGAGCTCCACAGCAATGCAGAAAACTCTTTTCAGAATGGCTGCTCCTTTGGTGGGTTTGTTTTCTCCCTCTGGATGCCTGAAATTTTGCACTGAAAATGGGAGGGAACCTGGTTTCAAAGAGTTTTAATGACCTTGTTGCACATGATGGCACTCATGCAGTCCACATCTCAGCTTTTCCCTTTGGACTTTGTAAAGAACTTTTTTTTAATCCCTCATATTAGAAACTGAGCCAGAGAACAAACAAATAACTACATTAAGATATTGGCTTCTTAAATTTCTTGACTCAGTCTGGAAATGGATTTTATGTGTGTATAGTGTGGTTTCTCTACTCTTTCTTCCTTCTTTCTAACAGCCACTTTGTATTAAACATTTCATCACAGACATTTGGTCATCCTTTAGAAGCCTTTTGGTGAATACTTGCTGGTGCTGCAGTTTGTCCATGCAGAAAGACCAGGGTGAGTAATGAGAAAATAAACTTTCCCCTGTGCTGCTCTTTCACTTCTCTGCTTCTGCTGCTGTGGTTTCACCCAAGCCTCTGTAGCTCAGAGTTTGCTTCTGCAGCCTTGCAGAAGATGGAGAGTGATTCTCAGGAAATAAAAAGAACAATTCAGTCTCCTTGGTTTTGCCTTTTTCTGAGATTAATGATAGGTGCCCATCAGGAACCTGGGTTTGAGGCAGAAGTCTTTCTTTAGAATCCAATTAATGTGGAGTAAATTACAGACCTTTTCCTCCTTTTGCCTGACTAACAGGGTTGTTTTAAAAGCAAACCACTAAACTTCAGCTGAGCCATCACCAGCCCAGCCTGTCCAAGCATTTGATAAATCTTTATGTTGGGCAGGCACTTTTACATCATTACTTGAGGCTGGCAGCAGGCACTGAGGCTCCAGTCCCACAGAACTCCACAGGGATCCTTCAGAGCAGTTTTCTCTGGAAAATCTCTACTCATATCAGCTCCAATATTGCTCTAATTGAGATGATTTGAAGTGTAGGTGCCTGGTTGTTTGGGGTTTTTCAAATCCTTTCAGTGAGCACTGAGATTTTCATCTGGGTGAGTTCTGAGAAACCAAGAACAGGTTCAGCATTTAGGAATTTCATTAGATTAAGCTCAAAAAATAGGTCAAGAGCTCCCAGGGACACCATTGTGTTCTACAGTCAGGTTTAAAAGAACAGTGAAGTCCTCAACCAAAAATTGGCAGTCAGAGGTGAGCCTTCCCTTGCAGTACAGTTTGAAAAACAAGCCACAAACTCAATATATTTTCAGTCACATTCAGGCAGAAACCTGAATGCTGATTCACAAATGTTCTAGCTTGGCTGGCTGCAAATCATTGACTTAATTCCTCCAGCTCTTCAGAAATTGATTTCCTCTTTAGTGCAGCATTGAATTCCTCCAAAATCAAGAATGCACCTTGATAAAATACCTGTTAATTGTGGATGGTAACTTCAGTATTCTCATTGTCAGCTCTGTATTACTGACAGTAAAGTGCAAAGCATTGAATTTTTGTTCAGAAGCAGCTGATGTGTGTTGGCTGGGGAGGTCTTTGTGTGTCTGTGACCGTGGATGGGCTTTTTGGAAGGTTTGGTGCTTTCCAAGGGAAACTACAAGGGATGGAGGGACAGGACAAGGGGGAATGGCTTCCCACTGATAGAAGGCAGGGATAGATGGGGTATTGGGAAGGAATTGTTCCCTGTGAGGGTGGGGAGGCCCTGGAATAGAATTCCTAGAGAAGCTGTGGCTGTCCCATCCATGGAAGTGCCCAAGGCCAGGTTGGATGGGGCTGGGAGCACCTGGGACCATGGAAGGTGTCCCTGCCCATGGCAGGGGATGGAACTTTAAGGTTCCTTCCAACCCAACCCATTCCACAATTCTCTGATTCTATTCCATGATCCTTCCCTCATCCTCTTTTGTCCTCCCCTCACTCCTTTGGGTCCATCCCTGCCACAAACCCCTCAGGACCGAAATCACCTCACGCGGGATTTCGCACAGCGCTCACCCACAAATCCCGCTTGTTCCGTGTCCCCTCTTCCAAACCCCAACGCCATGATCACACCAAAACATCCACACAGGACCCAAAAATCCCTCAGGATTTGCAGCTCAGCTGTGTCCATCCCTCTGGGGAGGGAAGAGTGGGCACCACCCTGGGACAGGCCGCGTTCCAGCGCCTGCCCCTCCAGCACGGCGGAGTTTTGCTGGGATTAACCCAGCCACTTGTTTATTCCCTGGGTTAATTTCACACGCCGAGCACCAAGCTTGTGTTAATTATATGATTTACTGGGCTGTGTTTCTTTTTTTTCATTGCATCGTAAAAAAAAAAAAAAGGTCTTGAATAAGAACTCTTGTTCTGGTAAATTTTTGCTTGTTTGTGAATGGCCTGGAAATAGTTAACAGCAAGCACGTCCTCTGGGCCAAAAGGGACTGGAAGGCTCAGATTATTGCCTTATTTATTTTATTTTATTCCTAATTAACATTTTATGAGCTCTGAATATGTTTACAGAAGCACATGCTGGAAAGGGCACATGGACAAACGGAATTAAGAGCCATTGGCTGCTCCACAGCATGCCCAGGTTAAAATATCACTCAGCAGTCTTGTGCCTTTGCTGGAGGAAGCTGGACAGGCCCATTTACAGCAGGAACAAGAGTTCACCTGGACAGTTTCACTTTCTAACCCAAGCTCAAGTGTTTAGGAGGGGGGAAGAGCTGATCTGCTTGTGGGGAAATAAATCCACCAAGCAGCATTTCCAGAGGGAGCTTTTGGAGCTGGAGCAGTTTGTTCCCTCATCCCAGCTCCTTGTGGATTCAGTAAAATTAAATTAAATGATAAAAATGCCAGGCATTTTGCACAGCAGCTCCTGAGCTCCTGAGATCAAAGGAAGGGGAAGATGCTTGAACCCAGATCCCACCCAGACCTGCCCAGTGGGGCAGGGAGAGGCTCCAGCCTGACCCCGCTGAGGAACAGACCTGGGTTTGTCTCCATGCCCTGAACTCCTGCTCCAGCTTCCAGACTGAAATAATCATTGCCTGGGAACAACCTGGCTTGGTTTTGTTCGAATCCATGGGTAAAGCTAGGAGAATGTTGATGCTTTCCAGCCCAGGATGAACTCAGGGCCTGGATCAGCCTTTTCCAGCCTCTCTCACTCCGAGCCGCTGAGGAATTCCCACCTTTCCTCTGAGCCACATTGGCCCTCTTGCTTCTGCAGCAGCAATATTGACTCCTTTTTACAAATCACCTCTCTCTTTCCCCCAAGATTTGTCTGCTGCTCCCATTGGCAAATGCAAGAGCTCTGGGTCCTATCAACCAATTGCCCACAGAGAGTTTTATTGCCCTTTTTTTTTAGCTGCCAAGGCAAAAACTAAGGCTGTTTATCAGAGAACTGCAAACACTCAGTGCTCCAAGAAATGTTCATATGATGCCCTTGGGATAAACATTGCTTCACTGTGTTTTTAAGCTGTCCATTACTTTCCTTTGGAGAAATAAAAAGAAATATGTTACTGAGAAACAGAGTGATTGTACAGCACGGTTAAAATCAGAAATAATCTGGTGGTGGGGAAAAAAAATCCCCACATTTTTCTCCCAAAATACATTTTTAATTGGGAACAGAGCAGTACAGAGATCTAGGTGCAGATAAATTAAGTTTCCCTGCCTTCCTAGGGCACAACAGAAAGATTTTATTGTTGGCTAACATCTTTTAGTACTTTAATTATCAGAACAGGAAAGTGCTCCATTGCTCCTTACACAAAAACAAAACCCTGAGTGAATTATTCATCCACAATATCTGAATTCCAGTTGGAGAAAGTTGTGAGAGGAATTTAACAAGCACCTAGAATGATGCTGAAATCCGTGAGAGTTCCAGATCCAAATTGCTTTGGTGTCCCTGAGTAACTCAGGGATTATTTCTCAGCTCTTTAGACCTGTAGGTGTTTTCTGTCTCTCCATTCCCTTGTGAATCCCAGTTTTAGGGCCAGGCATGGCCCATATTCCCCAGCCATGAATGCATTACTACTGCTGGGTATTTCTTATTTGCATGGCTTTCCCTCCCTCCGAATTCTCACGGTTTCCCGAGTCAGCACAGGAGGAAGGTGGGAATGCCCTCGTAAGCAAATTGTTGCTTCTCAGCGTTATTTTTATTGCTGAGGTGCCTTTGCTGACTCAGAAGAGCCTCATGACTCTGCCTTTTCCACACAACCACCATCCTTCCAGCCAGAGCTCTCCTGCAGAAGGAAATTAGAGGGAAGAAAGCACCAGCAGAACATGTATTGATTATTTATATAAAAAAGCAATGATCATTCAGCTGTAAATAAACACAGGGTCCTGACCAGCCACGAGGCTCAGCCACTCTGGAGATAAAGGAGAGCTGATTCTTTAGCCAGGGGTTCATCTGCTGTGGCAGCAGCTGCACACACTGATAGCCCTTTTCCTTTCCATCGCCACAGAATCACAGAATCACCAGGTTGGAAGAGACCTTCAAGATCATCAAACCCAGCCCAGTCCCAACACCTCAACTCAACCCTGGCCCCCAGTGCCACATCCAGGCTTTGTTAAACACACCCAGGGATGGTGACTGCACCACCTCCCTGGGCAGCCATTCCAGAACTTTATCACCTTTCTGTAAAAATCTTTTTCCTAATATCCAACTTAAATGTCCCTTGGTGCAGCTGGAGGCTGTGTGCTCTGGTTCTGTCAGTGCTGCCTGGGGAGACAGCCCCAGCTGAGCACAGGCACCTTTCAGGAGCTGTGCAGAGTGATGAGGGCATCCCTGAGTCTCCTTTTCTCCAAGTTCCACCACAAGCTCATAAACAACATTCATCTCCTGGACAATATTCTGCTATTTCTGCTATCTCACTAAGCAGAAAAGCCTGCAGGTGATGGTGGATTTCCAGACAAGGAGAGTGGGGGGGAAAAGAAGAAAAAAATCCCTTGGAACTGGTTTCTGTCAAAGGGTGAATTAGAGTGTGGCATAAACAAACAGCCCAACACGTTCTCCTGTTTACAGGACCAGAGAATGTTTGCAAGGCTGAGTCCTGAGGGAGACACTCGGAGTAAAAATGTCCAGACTTCCCCTGCTCCAGGTCCAGAATGGCAGGGGAAGAGGGAGGGAACAACCAGGGCTCTGAGAAAGGAATTGTGCAATAGGAAATTGCTGTTGTTCCATTTTGCACCATTTTGTGCAAATGTGCTGATGGGAGGTTTTGTTTGCCTGCCTGGAGACAGTTCAGCAGATTTCTGGAGGTTTGGGTGTCTCCCTGAGGGTGAAAGAGATGCTGTAGCTGCCCCAAATTTGTTTCCTTTTTTTCTTCTTCTTTTGGATTCTCGGTTTCACAAAGAATAAGTCCAGCTTTTTATTAAAAAGCAATTTAATTCCAACAAGCTTTTACCAATCGGAAGTGAGTCCTCCTGCTTCTGTCTGGGGTTGTGTTCTTGAAGCAATTTCTTGTCTTATTGGTCTGCCTTGCTTTTTGGAGATATTGGGCCAATTATCCATGAATTCCATGGATCAATCCCTGTGAGCTTCCACCATCACAAATTCAAAATACAGACAATGTGGCTTTCTCCTCAAAGAGAATCTAAGAGCTGCTCCAGACCTTTTCTCCTGTTCCTGGAATTGCACCAAGCAGAGGCTCTGGAAGCCACAGTTTGTCCATGATCAGCTCCCAAGGAAAACCATCCCCCTTCTTAAATTAAATAGATTTTCCTGTGGTTTTCAATTGAGCCCGAAATCAGGAATTCAGTCTGGAGCAGCCTCCTACTCCTGATTTCACTTTTCACTCTGGAGTCAGGGTCTGCACACCAAATTCCAGAGTGAAAAACTCTGTGCAGACCCTGACTCCAGAGCTTGAAACTCCAGCATAAAGTTCAAGGAAACATTTGGAAACAAAGATTTCTCTGCTAATGGTGCTTATTTGTACCCCCTTTGATCAAGGAAAATGATGCTTAGAAGAGTATTTGGATAGAGAGTTTTTAAGTGGAAATCATATTTAATGCTCCTACTGCTGCTTCTTAAGGGAAAAAAATCCCACACAGCAGGGACCTGGAGGTTTCCTACCCTCCTCAGAGGTGGAATTTTGGGCTTTGCTATTTATTGACGTTGGTGCTCTCAGATGGAAACATTATCAGCCTCATCGCCCTGGGACAGATCAAAGGCAGCTCAGGCTCCTCCCGGGGTGAAGATAAAGTGCTGCACTTGACCTGTGCCTGGAATGTGGGATGGGGTCAAAATGCAGGAAAATAATAATAACAACAACAACAACAACAACAACAACAACAACAATAATAATAATAATAATAATAATAATAATAATAATAATAATAATAGTAAATAGTCCTTCCCTTCCACCTCTGCCTGTGGAGGTTCATGCACTGATCAAGGCAGGGACTTGACTTTCAGACATTTCTGCAGGTAAAACGTAGCACAAGCTGGATGATCATTGTTTTTTTCCTTCTACAACAAAGACCTCCTTTTCTGCAATTCAGGAAAATTCAGGAACAGACAGACACTAAACACCTTCAATATCCTTTTAATTTGCTGCCTCCCAGACTTTTCCTTCCAACCAACAAAATAAGCATCTTTTCCCACCGCAATATTTCCTTTTTTTTCCTTTTTTCCTTGAAAACTTACACCATCTTTTAAAAAAAAAGGCTGTAGGACTGAAGGGAGCTGTCTGTTCCCAGCTCAAACAGCAGTCTCCGCTGTCTGAGCAATTTTAGGAGCTTTTCCAGCCCATTGCTGCTGCCTGAGCCGGTGACCAGTGGCAGTGGGAAGCACAGCAGGCAGCTCTGGAGCAGAGGAGACACAACCCCACCTTCCCTCTCACCCTGCACTCATCACAGACCCCCTCCTCCAGCACTGCCTCTGCCTTTTGTTGTGATTATGAGCTCCAGGGCTCTGTTGCTCTGCAGTAAATCACTCCCAAAAGGGATAATTTGGGCAAGCCATGCTCCAGCTGGTGTCCTGGAGAGAGGCTGGCTACAGACACCTTGGTGGGTTGCCTCTTCTACTTCCTGAGCATGAGAAGCTCTCATTTCAGCTCCTGAGCTCATTGCAGCTCCTGGGTACCTGCCTGGCCTAATTTAGAACACTGGGAGCTGCTCTGATTCATCTCCTCAGGAAATTTGGGCTCTCCAGGCTTGGCCAGCAGTACCTGTTTCCTCAGAATAAGCTCTGGCCAAAACAGAAACTGTCCCTTCCTGGCACTGCTGATGTTGCTCAAGAGCCTCCAAGCTCCTGCAGAAGGGAAAAGTGTTCAGTGTTGGCCACAGTGATCCAGGAATAATAATTATGATAATAATAATAAATGCATAATATAGGTAGCCCTGAAAGGAAAGCCTTAGAAATGTGTGGAGTTGAAAGGTGGCCTGCAAAACCCGCACCATTTTAGCACCATTCAGCTCCCTGCCTTCATCCCTGTGATCCCAGTTTTATCAGGAATAAAGGCAGGCAATGCCATCAGAGCTGTCATTTGTTTGCTGACAGATCCCCAAGATACATCCAGGGAAAGAGAAACGAGCAATAAACTGATTTCTGACTGCATTTTGGAACTACCTGAACCCAAATTTACCCAAGCACTTTCCACCCTCCCTGACTCTGGGTTTGAGGGCACACATGAAGAACTTTCCCAGACAAAGGCTCTGTGTTACCTCAGCCTGTCTGTGCTCCCACCTGGTGGAACACAGACGTGGTCTGAGACACCAAATCAGGGCTGCAGATCTACCTGGGAAATCACCTGTGGGAAGGGGAGCTCATGGCAGGCGCAGTGCTGCTGCCTGAAAGGTTTATCTGGGTTTATTTGGGTTTATCTGGGTTTATCCAGGTTTATTTGGGTTTATTTGCTGCACAGACACTTTCTGTGTCCAAGCCCATCTTTCTCACAGAAAGAGGCACACAATGGGAGCAGCACAAACACTCCTGGCCAGCAGCTGCCAGGACTCCTCCTTTGCTGTTTGGCTGAATTCTGACACAGCCTCACCTGCCCCTCTGCAGGTTTGTGCTGCTCAGAGGGATGGGTGGCCAAGGGACTACAAACCCACTGGCCAGACTGGAATAATTCAGGGTTAAAAGTAAGAAATATCCTTTTTTTGTGTGTGCCTGGTGCCCATCCCCTGGTCCAGAGGCTGAGCCATCCCATCCTGCAGGGCACTGCCAGCCTGGGATGGGCAGGGGCAGGGATTGCTGATCCCTGGGAAGGGAAGCCTTGCCCCAGCCCTTGGAACAGAGCTGATTTACTTGGATTACCTCAATCTTTTAATTACCCTGTGTTTTCCCTCTCCAAGCCATGGGTCCAGTTTATCTGGCTGTGATTCCTGGGTTATTTTCCTGATTCTTGGCACCTCAGAGCTGCAAGTCTGTGCCTCTCCTGCAGGACAAGGAGAGGTGAACTTTGTGTCTTGGCTGCTGCCAGGGCCATTATGGAGAATTGGAGGTGATTCATTACTTAAAGACTTCTGGGCTCATTCCCCAAACTTGGAAGGAATTCTGGGCACTCTGCCTGCTCTACCCAAATTTGTGGTGGTTTCCCAGAATGCAAAATGGAGCACAAGGCACATCAGGGTGTGCTCTGAGAGGATAAGTGAGTTGGAAGGCAAAGATTCTTTTTTGTCTCCTAATTCCTTTGTCTGGTATTTCTTGACAAGGTAACCCAGCGCTGGAAATAAATTGAATTTACTGCAGCCTCGCATAGGAGTGGAATTGTTTTATTCATGTGCTGTTTGTGGCCTTAAAGAACCTTTTTTGCTTTCATGGATTTGTATAAAAATTCCTGGCTGGAATGGTGTCAGAGATGAACAGGATTTACTGCTGCAGCTCTTGTGGTCAGAACTAATTACCAGCTGCATTCTCTCAGATCTTAACTATGCCTCTGGAAGAAGAGATTCAGACAGAAATTTTGTTCATTTGGTTGGCTTGGGGTTCCCATCTTCAAGGTGGAAAATGAAAATTAACCTCCAGCAGAGGAAAAAGCCTTGGAGAAAGTAAAATTTGTTTTCATAGAGAGACATACTGCTGAAAAACCAGCAGCTTGTGGAACTGATGTAGATAAGGAAATTTTGCTGGTGGCAGTGACAGAGATGGGCTGAGAAGGGCAGGTTTGGAGAAAATAAAATTGGAATTTACTTGGAGCGAGCATTTGCTTACCTGAGCCACTGGGACACTGAGTGACTTCGAGGTTTTAGCACATTTCTGTTTGTGAATTGTCACTTTGTTTGTTTAAAAGCAGGCTGAACATAAAAACCTCTTTTTTTTCCCCTTAATTCATAAATGACAGCAGATCATGAGTCCATTAATGGATGTGCCTGGACAAAAACTCCCTGGGATGACCCGTGATGAACTCCAGATGGTTTTGTCAGGTATTTTTTGGGCATTTGGAATGGTCCACAGGAGAGGAGAGGAATGCTTTAGTGCTCATGTCACACTCAGCACCAGTCAAACACAAGTGGCAAAGTCCAACCTCCTTGGTGGCAAAGCTCCAAGCAGATCGGAGATTTCTGGGATGATTTTTCTGCATTTTGAAGTGATTATAGCTTTTTGTTTAACATCACATCATTTCTATCTTTCTTCACTTCAAAACCAACCCACTGATCCTTTAAAAAATTTGTATTTCACCATCAATTTCCAGCTGCTCCTGAATTCCTCACATCTCCCAGGGACTTTGGGAACAGGGATATTCCTGCCTTGGATGTGATCAGGTGTGCCTAGTGCTGAAATCCATTTCAAAGCAATGACTTGTGCTGTGGAAAATTTGCCTTTTTTCTCTTTATAATCAGTGCTTGCACTTGGGAAACTCCCTTTTAATCTCATGTCCCAAGCAGGAGATTCTTGGAGTTGTGATAATTGGCAGTGGCAGCATCAAAGAGAAAAGGCATTTTTTAAAATATACATTAAAAAAATTAAAAGTATTTTCTAAAATATATTATATATATTTATAAGAAAGTTCATTATTCATAATAAATTTTCATTATTTACTTTAAATGATTTATTATTATTCATAATAAGTAAATTTTATAATTAAAATATATTTAATATAATTTTTAATATCTATATTTCTTTATAAGTTTTAGGATGGAAAGTGGCATTTTGTTAAGAAAGAGAGTAAAGTTATTTCTTCAGTCAGGCAAAAGCTCTCAGGTACAAAACCTCTGAATCACTTTTAACTCATTTTTTAAAAGAAAAGAGACCCTGTAATGGAAGGAAGTTCTCCTACAATACTGAGGGAAAGAGCAGGTATTTGTCTTTAGAGGAGATTTATGTGCTTTGGGAAAGTTGAATCTAAGTCAGAAAAAATTTGTACCTTCACTCTTTGGTGCAGTAAAAGCAAGATTTTTTTTTCCTTTCTTACAAGGAAGGGTCTGAGTATTCTCAGACTCTCTGCTCTGGGTGCTTTCATTTCCATTCTTCTCAATTTTAAGCAGCATTTTCCATGAGGGATCTCTCCTGCTCCATCAACTGCCTGGGATGATATGGATGGGAAGTTTCTCCTCAATATCAGGAGAATAAATTTTCATGTCTGAATTTCTAGACTGAACTTCAAATGTCTTTTCATCTCTGTATTCACTTAAAAGCACAAACTTCCACTGAAACACCTCCCACTCATTCACAAACCAGCTGAAAACCCCAATTTAACAGGGAAATGTCAAGACCAAACTGATCTTTTCTTGAAAAAAAAGCCCATTTGGAAAGGTTTGCTGAAAGCCTAATGTTCCATGGGGATTCTGAAGAAGCTGAGATCTGAATCTCAGCTACAGAATACATCCAAAGAAGATCCTCTCAAAGGAAACTGGTGCCCTTTTTGGGTTCTCTTTTGTAGAACATGTTTGGAACTGGCCAGGTGAAGTTTATGAGTACCTCGTTTTAATTTAATATTTGGGCTTTTTCTCCAGATACTGGGATGAGACATCACTGCAGAGTAATGCAAAACAGTTAAACTAACAAGTGCAAAAACCACTTATATTTCATATGAAAAATAAGGAAATTTCTTCCTTCCTTCCTTCCTTCCTTCCTTCCTTCCTTCCTTCCTTCCTTCCTTCCTTCCTTCCTTCCTTCCTTCCTTCCTTCCTTCCTTCCTTCCTTCCTTCCTTCCTTCCTTCCTTCCTTCCTTCCTTCCTTCCTTCCTTCCTTCCTTCCTTCCTTCCTTCCTTCCTTCCTTCCTTCCTTCCTTCCTTCCTTCCTTCCTTCCTTCCTTCCTTCCTTCCTTCCTTCCTTCCTTCCTTCCTTCCTTCCTTCCTTCCTTCCTTCCTTCCTTCCTTCCTTCCTTCCTTCCTTCCTTCCTTCCTTCCTTCCTTCCTTCCTTCCTTCCTTCCTTCCTTCCTTCCCTATTTCCTTGCTCTCTTTCTCTCCTTTCTCTCTCTTTTTCTCTCTTTCTGTCTTTCTCTCTTTCCTTTCTTCCTCAGAAACTTGACATTTCAGCCACAGCAATAAAAAAATCAGAGCAAAAGGCACCACAACACATTGACAGCTCTGGAAAGAAAAAAAAATCTCACTTTCTAAGTCTCAGAGACAGCTTTCACTGTAAATAAAAATAAAAAAGAGCAGAAATTAATGTTTGTGGTCAGTCCCCAGCAACCACACTCTTTAATGCAAAGCAATTGCATTTTTACCTGAACTCTGTGACAGATAGCTGAGGCACTAATGTTTTTCTCTGGTAATAAGCTGGATATGGAACAGAGCTCCTTTAGAATATGTACGGTAAAGTGGAAATGCATGCTTTGGTGACTGCTAGAAAGCAGGCCAAAGATATGTCAAGTCCAATTAATGTCAATAAGGAACATCTGTATTTAGGCACCCAAGTTACTTAATGCAAACATTTCATAATTATATACTATAGCACACATGGAGCATTATGAGATGTGGTGTCCCAGTGTGAATAATATTCACATTTTTCAGATCAGTCAGCAGTCTTGGTCTGGCTTTGGCTCAGCTTGCAGTCTCCCTGTAAGAGCATTTCTTTATAATATTGAATTAAGTACAATCCACATTTTTTCTCTTATCTGTGAAATCTTGTGGTTGTGGCTTGACTGTTTTTATAAAATGAAAGATCCAAGTGCATGTAAAGCTAGGGGTTTGGGGGCTTTTTTTTTCTTCTTTTTTTTATTCCTGAGACATCTGGGTTTTTTCTTATATGCCTGAAGTCTGGAAGGAAAGGTTCAAGTGGATGAAGCAGAGCATGAAAGGCTCAATGTCTAAAAGGATTCCTCATCTCCCAGGCAAAAAACCAGCAAAGGAGCAGAATAACAGCAGGAACCTTTTCCCCCACCTGAATCAGTGTGAAAAACACCTTAGCTCAGGCAGAGGCTGGAAGAGATACCAGCATTTCCAGTCTGGGAATCTCAAAACTTCCTAAATACTTGTAAATTCAAAACCAGCAATTGTTTAAGCAAATGGGGCAGCCACTGTAACTCTGCTGCCACCCACACGTGGCTCTGCACTCCAGGATGGGCTCCTGCAGCTGGGGGAGGCTGCTCAGGTGGGGCTCTGGAGATGGACTTTGGGGATTTTCATCCCCAGTTTAGAGGAGCTGCTAAGAAAAGATGGAAAACACATCTGGTGCTTGATGGGAAACACATCCCAGGCAGCAGAGTGCTCTCCTTGCTGGGAGAGGCTTCTCCCTGGAGCCCCCCAAGTCCCAGGGGACAGAAAAGGCTGCAGATGCTGAGGTAGGAGCTGGTCTGAGTCCCTCAAACTCCCTTAGATAAGGGGCAGGGAAAATGTGCTGAAGATGTCGTGGCAGATAACTGGGCAACGCCACCTGATCCAGCAAGTGGAGAAAAATCCCATCCAGGAAGAAGCAGGTGTCAAAATGGGCTTAGAGAAAACGGAATATCAGCCACTGGGTGACAGTTCTGCCCAAGGATCAGCCACCAATCCTTGAGTCTCCTTCACCCAAAAATCCTGGCAGCCTTCCCCAGCCCCACCTGCCAAGAGGAGCTCTGCTCTGGGCCAAGCTCCCACACTGTTTTTAGCAAACTGCCACTGCCACCCCACCTATTTCAAGAAACATCCAAGCCTGAATACCCACTTCCCACTCTGGATGTGTTGTGTCTTGTCTGGCTGTTTTTTTCCTCTTCCCTTGTGCCTTTGGAATACAATCACTTCAGGGCAGGCTCCACTCATCTCTTTGGCACTTGACCTGCTCTTCCTCGTGTGTTCACTGCTCAGAGCTCCTCTGTGAACTTCACTGGGATCATGCCTTGCTCTCCTGTGATTAATAGTGCTCCAATCAATCACCCTGGCTCGTGTTCAGGAGAGAGGAATGCACAGTCACGTAAAAATTCAGCCAAGTGCTTCAAAACATCTGAAAGAGGCCGGGTCCTCAGAGGATCAAAAGTTCTGGATATTGGCTTTTTTACCAAGTTTATTTTTTACCAGTTTAGTCCTGGAAACTTTTCCACTTTACACTGGAAATTAAAAGTTTGTGTCAGGGAGAATTATTCATCATTTAGGGTTGAAAGAGGGTCTGTGCAGACCGTGGTGCAGAGCTCAAAGCAAGGCCTTAATGCAAATGTTGCTGCTTGTTTCTTCATCTAATTAACAGTGGTGGCAAATTTTTGCTAATTGAGAAGAATTCTGCGTGATTCAAAACAGAAGTAAAAGGAAGTAGGGAGGAAGAGGGAGGGAGGGGAGAGGGAACTCTCCCAGCCTGACTGGACATGGACTGGTGGAGCATTGGAAGACCTAAACACCATCAGAAGGCAGCCAGGAGAAGCTTTTCCAAGTCTTGCCTGAGAAATCTGTTCTAAAATCTTATTAATGACTAATGGGATTCCTGTATCTTCCTCCCACGCACTGCTCTGAACCTACAAATAACAGGATTTGTGTGCCTGCCCTCCTACACACCTCCAACCCTCCAAGAAAGGCTTTGGGAAGAAAACAAACTTCAACGTGTGCAGGTTCTAATGAGGAGCAGGCAGGAGGAGAGCTCCCATCCCAGCTGGCTCAGACCCAGGGATCCCAGCACTGGATGGAGAGGGTGGAAACGGGCCTGCAGCCAGAAGAACTTGAGAGATTCCTGACAAGTTTGAAGGGAAAAGTGATGGCAGGAAAGGAAGTGCACATCCTTGAGTGCCTGTGGGTGGGAGTGAAGGACAGTGGTGCTGCTGAGGCAGGAGGGACAGGCAGCTCTGGAGCCTGGGTCTGCTGAGAGAGACTTCCAGCTTGCCCTGGGTGAGATTCACTCCAGGGCAGGTGAGGGGAGGAAGAGGGGTGAGGAGAGCATTCCCCAGAGCTCAGATCCCGTGGGATGGTCTCTGCCCAAGCTTGGACAGAGGGGATCCCTTTTCCATCAGACATCCCACGTGCTCCAGCCAAGGCAGCACCGGGGCAGAGTGGGTGCCCCATTCCCACTGATTTCCTTATTAAACATGGGGGCAGAGCCCAGGGGGTGTCCTGGGTATCTCAGCACATCAGGCACAGCTCCACGGGGTGCCAGGACTTGTTTTGCCATCTGATAGCAGCGGGGAGGGTGACTGGGAATGCACTGCAGTGCTTTGAGATCCTCGCTGCAAACAAATCACCTGGACCAAAAAAACCCAACAACAAACAGTCACAAGCCTGCCTGTGTCCAGGCTTCTCTGCTCAGATGGAATTTGTCTTGCTCACTTCCTATAAAACTGTTTTCAGCTTTCTACCAATGTGTTTTCTTAATATCAGTGTTGTTGTTTTTTATTTCTTTTTGGTAGCTATTAAAATACCCAAAGAGCTTTTAAAAGTTTCTCTGGGGACTTGCCCTTCCAACTCATTTATCTTAATTTTGAAGATGGAGACAAACTTCTTATTTATGTTTCAAAGATGACATGACATCAAAGAGTTTGAATATTAAATGCCTTAATTACAGATGAAGGCTGATAAAACGAGATCACCTCTGGAGTTTTATTAAACAGGAATTGCAACTACATTCACAGAGATTTAGGACTACACCAACCTAACCCCAAGTAGCAAAAGATTGTTTTTGGAGAGGGAGAATAACATTTTTCTCACTTGTATAACTCCAGTGTACAACTGCAAATTGCAACCTACAAAACCAACACTCTGAAATTATCCATCACACACTGACCATGTTGCTTTTCTTGCTGGGCTCTGAGTGGGTTTGTGAGTTTAGGAAGATTTTTGCCACAACCAGAGTGTCACAGGCAGGATTCAGAGATGTATTTCCCCGAGGGGTCCCACTTTTCCTTGGGCAGGTTAAAAATGAGGCTTTATCTGCTTTTCTCTGACCTTTATTTTACCCTCACTCAGTGGCTGCCCTGAGTGCTTGGAGCTTGACAGAATTTTAGCTGCTGGAATTTCAGGGGGACACCAGAGGAAAAACTGGTGTCAACTCCTGGGACTGCAAACACTGATTTTCAGTGGAGGGAACACCATGAGGGAACTTATCACAAAACCTCAGTGATTTTCCTTGGTTGTGTAACAGTCCTTAAATCAACTGGGGAATTGCTCCTCACCCAGGACAAAACTTTCTGTCAGGAGAAGACTGAGGGGAATCCTGTTTCTGGCAGGGATTTTGGGTTTTATAAGCCTCAGATGACAAGCACCCATGAGTAATTAGCAGAGTCTGTCAATATTCACATTACATTGGATTCATCATCTGGGGCTTTGGTTTGTCCAGTCCTAAGCAGGGTATGAATGCAGCAGGTTAAAGGAGTCTCCTCAGGGCAGCCAGTCTGGGTGTTTAAGAGGCTTTGATTATGTGCAAATCACTCTTTTACAGCAAAAGTACTTCCAAAAGCTCCCAGAGTCATTTCCACCCAGAACCAAGAGATTTCCAAGGATCCCGTCCAAAACTCTGCAGGATCAAGCTTTGTACCTGCCCTTCCTGGTGCAAGGTAAGTTATAATTGTACCCCTTTTAACTTAATGAAGTTTTGGCAGGGAGAGTTTAGAACAGTCTCATTTTGGAGTGAATTCAGCCTCAGGTGTGCCCGGGTCTGTCAGGGGATGGGAGAGCAAACGTCCCCCAGCACGTGCACAGCTCACAGGCACACAAACCCGTGACAAATGAAACCTTCAAAGACCACAAAGGATCCTCACAAAGACCTCACAAAGGTGGGAGGTCTTGCACCAAAAAAATAAAAGTCACTTTTCATGTTTTCTAATGATTTGGGTTGTCCTTTTTGCAGTGGTACCCCCAGGACTGAGCTCTGAGCTGCTCTGATGGGGTGACCCAGGTGGAGCTGGAGCATGTCCAGGGAAGGGAATGGAGCTGGGGAAGGATTTGGGGCAGCTGAGGGAGCTTGGGGGGCTCAGCCTGGAGAAAAGGAGGCTCAGGGGGGACCTCGTGGCTCTGCACAACTCCTGACAGGAGGGGACAGCTGGGTAGTGTCACAAGTAAGAAGTGACAGGACAAGAGGAAAGGTTTAGACTGGATTTCATCAACAATTCCTTCATGGAAATGGCTGTCAAGCTCTGGAAGGGGCTGCCCAGGGAAGTGGTGGAGCTGCCATCCCTGCAGGGACCAGAAGCTGAGAAGTTGTGACACTCAGAGTTCAGGGGTGGGGTTGGCAGTGCTGGGTTAGAGGTTGGACTTTGATGGTCTTGAGGGGTTTTTTTCTGCCTAAATGACTCCATAATTCTGTGATTCTGGAACAGGTTTTAAAGCACAGAGCCCAGATTACAGAGGCAGTAATAGATGGCTTGAACTGTCATCAGCATTTCAAGATTTGAAAATCCTCATTTTGTTTTCCCTGCTTTTGGCCAAGCTCAGAAGCTGAAGTTTCACTGACCTTTCCTCATGTCTGAGTGTGAACACCCCTGCTCTGTTAGCATTGTCCAAAAAAAACCAAACAAGTGAGGAAGATTTTTCCTGCACTCATTCTCTTTTCTGCACTTCACACAGTAGCAAGAGCATTTCAGCAGGGAACCTGGATGTAAGGCTTAGTTTTAACTTGCTGGTGACTAATTTTAACCACATTTGATGATAACAATTACTTTCAGCACATATTATCCCATCTTTATGAGCTTAATGAGTTGCTTTCCATTCCTTCTATTTTAAGGCACCTATGAAGTCACCTTTCATTGATATTTATTTTTTTTCTTCAAAACCCAGAGATGTTTGGGAAGATTCATCATGATTGAATCCCCAAGTGAGCAGCGCTAGGAATGCTGGGTGAATTATATCAAAAACAACATCCAGAGATGACAACCACCAGGGTGTTTTCCTTGTGGGAAGAGCCCAGCTTTCCAGTGGAGCTTTTTCTCCATATAGAGTAGTATATTTGAGTAGGGCTGGATGGTGCAAAACCCTTTAAATCTGCCTGGGCCATGAAAACACTCTGGGATCTTCCTTCCAAAAAAATGAGCCAAGTCCTGGCTGGCTCAGCAACAATCCTGATCCTTTTCTTCCTCTTCGTGCCATAGGGTTGTCCTGTACATTTGAAAATTCCTTTGCTGATGGAGATGAGGACCACAGGGAGTGGTGCTGCCCTGTCCAGGGGAGCCCGAGCTGCTGCCAGCTCCCTCTCTGCTGTGCCTGCAGCTGTGGCATCTCCAGGGACAGGCAGTGGCAGGTCCCAGGAATGTCCAGCCCCACTGCCCCTGGCACATCCCACCTCCCAGCCTGTGCTGCACTAAATGGCTCCAGCCTGAGTAATCCCGTTCCAATTGCAATTTGCATAATTGCCTCCTGCTTTCAGATCTCCTGCAGTTCCTTTTAGGTTAAGTCTTCTCGTCTCCTTATCCAAGGTGCTTGTTTAATGCTGCAACTTGCTTGAAAACATCTTCCCCCCAGCCAGCTGCACTTCCAAGGGTGGGGACACGTGTGCCAGTACACTTGAAAATTGAGGTGTTTTGGAAAGAAAGCACTACAGGCTTGCTATCGACATGCACAGCAATAAATCAGGGCCGACATCTCCTCCCCAGAGCTCCCAGTGCAAGTCAGGGGTGCCAGTGTTCCTTGGGGAGCTCTGATTTTGCTGTCTTTGTACTTGGTGGCTGTCACAGCCTGGATTTCAGTCCAGCAGGAGCTCAGGGAGCCTTGATTTTGTGTCAAAAATCTGAGGGATGACACCCAAGGTGTGATGACACTGCCAGCCTGGCCACGAGGTCAGAGCTGAGCTGGGAGCAGGAAAAGAGGTGGAGCTGATCCAGCACCTTCAGTGCCCACTGGCACCCCTAAAATTCCACTTGGGATCCATTTCAGGGCAGTTCTGACTGCAGCTCAGGGCTCTCCCTGAAGCAGGCAGGTTCCCTGGTGATGGGCATGGAATCCTCTCCTGCCTGCTGAGCTGGCATCAGGCGGGTCTGGGTTTTAGCTGGCAGCAGCTGAGGGCACAGGGCTGAAGCAGCCTGGACAGAAACCCTGCCTGAGTGGGGGAATGTCACCTCTCTGTGCTGGCATTTGCAAAGCAAACATTGCACAAGGAATGGGGTGGCAGAGCAAAGGTGGTGCCCTGGATGCAGGAAATTATTCTAATTATTCCCAACATTTCCTGGCATGCTCCTGTCCCCTGAGAGGTTTGCAACAAGGCAGGAGCTTCACCAGCTGATGATCAAATCTGCTCCAAGAGCAGCACAAGCAAAGGCACATTTGGCCTGTGAAACCTCACAGGAGGCAAATCCATGAATATAAAGAACTTTAAAATGACTTTAAAATGCCTTTAAAAATGCCTTTTAAAATTACTTTAATGCCATTCCTTTCTAGAAAACAACAACAACACAAAAGCTGCCTGTGAGGATAAAACAATGAGTTTTGTGGAGTTTTTATGGCAGTGCTTGGTTCTCATCTACCTTGCACTCCACCTGGTTGTGCTGTTGACCACGAAGCCCCAGCCTGTGAGGTTATCTGGAAAACAGGAAATAGCTTGTGACTAATTCCCTCTCCATGTGCTGTGAGTCAGAAATCTTGGAGACAAGGAGAAAAAGAATAGGGGGAAAAAGAGCAGACCCAAAAAAAAACCCAAAAAAAACAGAGTTTCCTGGGCCAGAGAAAGGAAAAAAGGAAGTGATTTTCTCCTTTAGAGCCTTGTGTGAGAGTGCTCAGTGTCAAAGACAGGTGTCCCATGCATGGCTGGCACAAGAAGCCACAAATCTGAGCTGTATGATTGCTTCTGGTTCAGCTAATTTGACTAATTAATATATAAATACCACTTCAACGTGTTGATTTCATCCTTGTTCAAAATGTGCTTCTGGAGCAGGAGGGTTTGTGCCAGGCTTTATTTACCCAAGATCTCTCCAGAAGGCAAAAAAAGAAAAAAAAAATAAAGAAGAAGAAACAAGCTCTCTTTCAAGTCCTGCTTGCTCAAGTTTTTATTCAGATTTAAGTTTGTCTTTTCCAGCTTTGCAATTCTTTATTTTTTATTTTCCTTTTTTTACAAGAATTGTTACAAGAGCAAAGCTTTCTATTTTCCATGAGGGGAGCCTCATCAGTTCTCTTTCTCTGGTCTCCCACTCTGTTTTTTTACCCATCTATTTGAATTATAAGACAAAATAACATTTTTGAGGGAGAGACACGGAGCCCTTCACTGTGTGAACCGGGAAATTTGTGTGCTGCAGTTCTGGACCATCCATGACAAACCCCCTTTTTTGCAATATAACCCCCCAACACCTCAGCTGCCACTTGGCATTACTGAAATCCCCTCCTCAACAAGATTTTCATCCCTATTTGTACTTCTGTCATCCGCTGGCTCTCCCAAGGGAGATGCAGAAGTTGTTTGTGAGCAGAGTCCGGTGGCATTTCTGTGCTGCTGAAATCTCCTGCCCCTCCAGCCCCCAGGCTGAGGAGGGGTTCCCTGCCCAGCTCTCCCGGGTTCCTTCCACAGCTCTGCCAAGGATGTGGTGTGACTTACATTAAACCAATTAACTTTTCAGTGCCTCAGCAGTGCAGGGCATACATTTCCTGGGGAGGGGGAGTTGAAGGATCCTCTGCAGGTTCCTAAAGCTTTAAAATGCAGAGGCAGCAGAGAAACGCAAAGAGCTCTGGGTTTTTGTGATCTCAGAGGCAGCAAGTCACTCTGCAGGGTGGAAGAGACATTTGACATTTGGGCTGAGAGCAGAGCTCTGCTGGAAGGGTCCTGATTCTCCAAATGGATGCAGAACACAAAACCCTCCCGTGGAAAGGCTGAGGATGATCCCAGAACAGCAGGATGGATAGATCCTTTCAGAAAAGGAGCACTGGGAAAGCACCAGTGCTCCCTAAATGCAGAATTCTGTGCCGTGGTCTCAGTCCCTGATTCCTCTCCCACTGCAGGAGGGGTTTGGGGTATCACCAATAAACACCACAAGGTTTGACATCAGGCAGGCAGCAGAGGAAGGAGGACTCAGGCCATGCTCTGGCTGCAAGGGATTGAAGAAGAGCAGAGGGAGGGACAGAGGGGCCACACTGCAAACCCTGAACAGCACCAGGGCTGGAATCAAAGCCCATTTCCCTGGTTCCAGCAGCACTTTCAGCAGACAGAAATCCATGCCTATATGTGGCTGTGTTGAGAGCAACTGGAATTGCTGCACACACAAGAACTCAGGATTTGGAAGAGTTAATTACTCTTGCGCTTGCACAAATTAAATGCTTGGGGTTTAATTGAGTCCAATAGGTCTGTATTTCATAGCTCCTGAAATTAATTTGGGTTTCTATTTGACAGAGGCTTTGCCTGCTGGGTGATTTTTGCAGTGATAAGGTCAGTGCTGCTCAGGTACTTGGGACGTTGTTGAGTGAAGAGCTACAGCTCTGTCACTGACTTGGGAGGCAAAACTGGCTGCTGCTGCAGGCTGGACCTGAGTGCCATCAGCCACCACAGAAAAAGGGGTTTGAAACCCCTCTCACAGCTGGAGAGTGAATCAAATGCCTCATGCACCAGAATTATTAATTGTTAATATTAATTGAGATTAGGGTTAGTGCCTGACCACAGTACCCATCCCCATGGGACTGTTCTTATCCCTGGAGAACTGAGCTGCCACTTTTCCTGAGGGAGTTCCTTCAGCAGGGCATGGCCAGAGCTATCCCCAGCTCCTGCCAGCAGTGAGTGAAGGAATGGGACAGCTCGGAAAGGTCATTTCCTGTCCCCTGGTGATCCTGGGGGACTGTGCCATGTTTGTCTCCATTTTCTCTTGGTCTTGGTGAGCCCTTGGTGCAATGCCACAGCTCCTGATCTCACTCCAGCTCCCTTCTGGCATGCAGGGAATGCCAGGAGAAGAGCAGAGCTCACCTTCTCACCAGCCAGGGAATGACTCACACTCACAGGGAGAACTGGATTTATCTGGGTGCTTATGGAATCTCACTGCACCATCAAAACAGAAATGAGAGGCCTGACCCACCTCCCCCACTGCAAGTCATCATAAGCCCATTGAAATCAATTAAGTTAAATATATGAAATTAAGATGAGGCCTGAAGTCAGGAATCTGAGCTACTTAGACCTAAACCACTGCAAGGCTTTTCTGTATAGGAGATTTTCCAACTCTGACAACTATAGGTTCCTTATCATTGCTGTCAAAGAGCAACTCAGGCAGAATAAATCTTGAAAAAGTTCCTGCTTATCATAAAGCTCTCTGCACTGCTTCTGTGGTGGGTGAAAGGCCTGAGACTGAATATCCTCAGGGCAAAAAGCAGATCCTTTATGGAAAAACATCAATAAGAGTGCAAAAATCTATTTTAAGGGGTATACTTCACACACTTTACAGCACTGTAAGAAATTAATACTGAATTACTATAGATGGAATGATCTGGAAGTTTTATTTTGCCACTTGTGCTTGTTTACCTTTAGGAACTTGATCAGGGTCAGAGATGCTGCAGCCACACACAGGCTGAAATCCAAGGCTCTCTGGAGTCAGTGGGAACTTTGCCACTGGAGGTCAACAGTTTTAGGAAGCCAACCGAGCAGAAAACCCCAAATCTAAACGGCTCAACGAATTCAGCTCTGTCAGAATGCTCAGCACTGGTCCTGGTTGGAAAATGTTTTATTGTGCCATGGAAATTTAGAAGGAGAAAAGGGGTGGGAGGGGAGAGGTTTGTTGTTGCCAGCTCAGTCCTTGATGGAAATCCTCCCTGGGGAAGGGAGAGGGCAGACCCAGGGACCTGGCAGAGTCAGCCACAGAAAGTCAGTCCCACAGAGTGAGACTTTCCTCAAATAAAATTTCCTCAAATAAGATTCTAGATTCACTTTTCACAAGTTTAACTCATGGGCAGGCTGGTACATCCCAATGGCTCTGCTGAATTCGGTAACGTGGGAAGAAAGTTACTTTTCTGGGCAAATAAAAACAATGAGGTTGTGTCCTCAGCTAACAGGGTGGTGGGAAGCTCAAGATGGGCTGGGAAAGGCAGAGGAAACTTCAAGAAGAGGGAGGAAAAAGGAAAAAAGAACAGTCAGGAACAGAGCCGTGGTTAGACACTGAGAAAAAATGTGGAAAGATAAAACCAAATAATGGTGGAGCAGCACGTGGGGAGCTCAGGAAATAAAGCAAGACTCTGCAAGAGACACATGATCCTAAAATGGGCATTCTGGAGGGAAGAAAGAATGGAAGGTTTTAATGTACAGCAAAAATACTTTCTGCATGCAAGCAACTGTTTTCATTAGAGAAACTGCCAGAGCCTTGGCCAGGAAGAGAAAAGGAAGGAAGAGCATAAAGACAGTTGAAAACAGCAAAAAAACCCAATCCTAGCACTGAGGGAAAAGGAGGAAGCTCAGGAGATGAGGTGTTTAGCAAGGATGAACGCAAACAAGCACACACAGGGGATACTTCAGAATCAAGTGGAAAATACTCCACATGCCTTTCTCTCAAAATCCCACATATTCCTGGAGAAAGCTGATCACCACCAAACCCGACCAGCTGCAGTTTTAAAAAGCACTCTCTCCACATTGCTCAGGGTGGGACAGGCTTCCCATTTGCCTCACTTTTAGCTGGCTGGCCAAGAGAGAATGGGAAAAGCAGAGTTTCCTTTTGGCCCAGTTCTCCTTGAAGCCTGGGAGCTGAATTCCACTCCTGACTTTGAATCATTGAGACTTGCTGCTGGAGCACAGTCAAGTCACATCCCTCACCTCCCTGTGATTCAAGAAGCCTGGCTTTTAAGGGAAAAAATATGCAGAAAGAGCCCGTAAAGGCAGGCTCTGGATCCAAGAAGAGTTGTGGTGGATTAAGAGATTAAAAGTGTGGAAGTCGGTGAAGATAAAAATTCACAAAAGGAGGAACATGGTGCAGCACCTCCAGTCAGATGGAGCTTTGTCCATTTTCCTGGGATTTTGGAGTTATTTCCACTGCCTCACAGGAGGCTCTGGTTCCAAAGCAGGCTGTGGTAATGGTGTGTGAGGATGTGTGAATGCCAGCCTGGAACCAGCTAATTACCTAAATGGGGCTGGTGTCTGATGGCAGCGGGGAGAAGCTTCTCCCACCTTGTAAATTCTTTGCATAATAGAGGAAATGAACCCCATTGTTTTTATGAACTCGTAATGAAGCGATGTAAATGGGATTCCAACAGGTTCATTATGCCCAGGTTGGTTGGTGCAGCTGGCCTGATCCTGACCTGCCAGGGGACTCGGAGCAGGATGTGTCACTGCCTGCCTCAGTTTCTCCATCTGCACAACAGGGACAGTGTCTTCACCCTGCTCCTGGCAGGCCCTGCAGGACTTCCCTAATTGGTTTTTGCAAAACTTTGAGTGCATGGATGGAGGGTGTTAGAGGGGGTCATGAATCTGTTAGGCACACGTCACTTTTTCATGGATTTTTGGGAAGATTTTGTCGTGCTGGGCACTGGGTGGCACCTCCAGGGTGTCCTTCAACTCAGATCCTCACAGTGCCTATCAAGCAACCCTTCCAACCCTCCTCTCTCGAGGGACAGAGGATCCCTGTGCATTTGTCTGTGCCTTTATTTAATGAAGCAATTATGCCTGCTAACGACATTCTTCGAGAAACATCCTATCTAAAGTTTCCCACCATTCTTGCACTGGTAGCTTTCCCCCTTCCCTCCTCCTTTCCCTTATTAATTTATGAAGCAGCTAATTATGATCCCTGCAGGCTAAATAACTGTGCAGTTAGAGATGCACTAGATGAGTGGGTATGGCAAGGCAGCGCAGAGCATTTTTCTCTTCGCCTATTACATGTATTGTTTTAGGTAATTAACATCCACTTTGTAGTGGCAACACAGACGCCTTGCTGTCTGTACAGCTTCTTGGCTCAGCTCCTTGCAAATACTCCCTGGTACACTCCTTGCAAAACCATGTGAAGTGTTATATAATGCTCTAGGTTGAAAGGCAATTGTGTACATCCAGGTTGTTAAACGGATCTGGATGTGTGTGCAAAGCCTTAGCCGAGGTGCCTTCAGCTTAGGATCACTTCAAATCACTAAAAGCAACCCAGGGAGACTTTCTCCCTTCCTTCTTTGCCTGTGCCTCCAGAAGTTCCCAGTTTATCCCTGTAAAGATCTAGAACAATGCTGATGTTTCAGGTCAATCCTCAGCATTTTGGGTATTGTCTGTGTGCTCGGCACTGGACAGCCAAAACCCCAAAGATTGTTCTCATCTGATAGATGTTCCTCTGCCCTGAAAAACAAACCACCACAGAGACTGGGCCGAACCTGGAGATTTAGCTCAGTGTTCTTGTTCCTGCTGCTTCCCAAACCTAGATCAGCGTGTTTGTGGGACAACTTTGGAAAAGGAGAGTGGAGGGATTAGCGGGGAGGGAAGGGAAAGCCATGCAGCCTACGTGGGTCAAGGTCAAAAATGTGCTAAGCTGTGAAGGGGTTTATATGCCATACAAGGTCAGGGCAAAGACAGCCCTGGAAGCTTTAAGATGTCCAGTTTTCCTGTTGCCAAGGAACACTCAGGTACGTTGGAATAAACAGAGTTTGAGGCAGGAAAAATTTATGGACGACTGGTGAGTAAGATTGTTGTTATTATCGATGGGGTCTGCGTGCCTCTTGCACCCGCAGGCTTTTCACAGTCCACTGTCTGAGAAAATTGGTGCTCTCCAACTGAGTGAATGCCCAGAAGTGCAACCAAAGGCCAGGGTGAAGGAAGGGTCTCCTGGTGCTTTGTGTTGGTACAAACCCCTGGTTTTTGCTGTGCAGGGAAAGCAGCTCCCCACAAATTCCCCTTTGTGAGGGTGGCATGAGAAGAAGGGCAGAGACCAAAACTCAGGCCCAGAATTATTTTAATGAAAGCAGCAAACCTGGTCATTTTTGCCTTCCCTCTGCCTACCAATCAATGGTGTGTGTCAGCCTGGTTGTTCATGGAGGATCAGATAGGGCTGTCTGAGTGTGGGCTGGTGCTTTGCAAGTTTAATTGCACAACTCAGCTCCCAGCTCCGGAGCTGCTGACCTGCAGGGCCAGCCAGTCCCAGTGTGGGATGGCCACAGGGCCAGCTGGACCCACAGGGGTGGAGGGACAGAGCCCAGGGAGTCAGGGCAGGATGTCAGCCCCACTCCCTGGGACTTCCCTACCTGGGGCTTCCCTGGAGCTCTGATCCCTCCAGACTGGCTCGACACCTTCCTCCCCACCTTGTCACCCGTGCATGAACCCTGTGTTTGGATTCAGATGGAAAAAAGGCTCATCAGCATTTTGTGGGTATCATCTGCTGCTCTTCCTCGTGAGATAGAAATCCATCCCCTCCCAAGAGATGTGGAATTATTAATTGCTGCTGTAAATCAGCAGAGTGTGCTGTGAGCCAGCCGTGACAGATCTCTTGGGGAGCAGCTATGCAAACAAGATGGGTGATAAACACACAGGAAAGAATATATGAGAAGCTCTGTGGAATGGAAAAAGAGGAATAATTGGGTATTTTTAAAAGAAAAACAGTAATGGGCAATTTCAAAATAAGGATTTATAACCTTTCCTTATTATTTTTTTCTGTGTAAATTGCTAAGGTACAGCTTGATGGGTTTTACCAAAAGTAGTGGAAAATCTGAATTCTATCATAGGATGCCCACAGGTAAAGGTGAGCAAAGACTGGGAAGGGCAGTAATTGAGGACAATTTAATATTTTCAAGACAATCTACATCAGACTGGGCAAGGTGGGATAAAAGATCTCCACACATAGTGTGAGCTGTGCTGGGGTCCAAGGGAGAATGGAGAAACAGAGGAAAATGTCATCCAAGTCATGAATACTGGATGGAGCAGTTTTTGGCTGAATGAGACCCACAGGAGGTGCTAGATGTGGCTGCAGGACACAGACACATTCCTGCAGTGCACTGGGAGAAATCCAGTGCAGGAACCAAAGTAGCTGCAGTCTACACCAAGGCTTGCTCAAGCCAATGCTATTATTAGGTACTCTCATTCACAAGCCTCAAATTCACTAACAAATTATTCTTTTTAAAAAAAATCTATATCCTCTCCATCTGTTTTCCAGCTTTTATACCAAAATTCTAATTTAAGACATTAACTAAAATGGAAAAAAGATTTTCCTTTCATTAACTTTGAGTGTATCCAATTTATGTTTCATATGTTTCCATTATTTTTTTTTCTTCTTCTTCCTGAAGGGTTTGTTTTCTGGAGCACAATGGAAACACCACACTTCTTTTTTTTCCTTTTTTTTTTTGTTTTTTTTTTTTTTTTTGTTTGTTTTTCTGAAAGCATTTCTGAGACCTTAGAGGGTGCCACCTACATTTTATGAACCTGTCGATGGCTCTGGCCACCTTCCAAGTCCCTGGGGCAGGTGAATGTTAAGGAATTGAAGCTCCCAAGCAGAGGTACCATGATGATCCAGGACTATCCAGACCTTAATTATGTTTCTTAGTGCTGACACCTGCCAGTAAGCACAGAAAGGGCTGCACCACTCGTGTGTTTATTTCCAGAGAGAAACGTTTGGATCAGAAGCAGCTGGTGGCTCAGAATGGACATTCTGCAGCTCTCATAAACACACTTTGTCCTGCACATGAAAGTGCCTTTCTGCATGTTTGATGTTCTTGGTTTGGCAGGAGGCAGCTCTGGCTGGTGATACCCCTGAGCCACAAACAGCTGGAGCAAATCCTGGGGAATAATCCACAAAATCTGCTACTGAGCCGTGCTGGGGATGGACAACCAGGAAAAAAAACTCGCATTTCACCTGGCGCAGCTGTGCTGGTGCTGCTGAGCCACACAATACCCAGAATAAACGACTGCCAGAAGTGTCAGGGGATTATGAGGAACCGGTGGAGTTTACAGAAGGCACTGACAGCTCTGCCAGTCATGCAGCCATGCCAGGGCCATGCCAAGAAAAGCATTTTGCAAAGGATCCTGCGTTCCCTCTGCTCTGCAGCTCACAGATTAGAATTAATGCTTTGTAGTGGTATGTAAAAAAGCTCAGTGTCTCTCGTCTGGAAAGCTAAAAATAGGTTGGCAGTAAGAAAAGGGACAATAATTGCCAAATTAAATCAATATAATTTTTAATCAGCACGCAGAATAAATGATACCATTTTAAACTGCGCTGTAAAAAATGTCCCACAAACTTTTATGAGGAAACAAACACAATTCCATTGGCTGGATTTCCCCCTGTAGGTTCAGAAATTTTATTTTATTTACCAATGTAAATACATTCCATTTCCATACCCAGGCAGCCAGTCCAACATACATATTGATATAAGGATGGCCAACCTTTCATTAATATTAAAACCTCCTCTCTGCAATGGGTAATGATGATTTATGCAAAAAGCTTACTTTGTGGGAAAATGAAGTTTTGTGGGTTTGCATTTCATGCATTTGTCCTCTCCACGTTATGAATTCCTGCTGTTTGCTTGAACTCAATTATTCCTGCAGGGATTTGAGGAGATTCTCCTGAGGGCCAAACCTTCTGCTGTTGTCATCGCCCCATTAACTTCTGGTTGTCCTGAAGTCAAAAGGACTCCACAACTTTTTACAGAGAGTTCTTCTGAAAATATAAAATGAAAATAAGATGGCAAATCTTCTTTTTGAAGCTTCTTTGGCTGTTTCTTACAATTTTGAGAGTGGTTTCCCCAGCGAAGAGGCTCTTGTGCTCACAGACCTGCTACAAATGTCTGTGTACCATTTGATGAAAAGCTGCAGGAATGCCAGTTTGAGATCATTTTTGTAAAATTAACATCTGCCTAGCACAGAAACTGCACTGTCTGAGAGTTTGTCAAGGGTTTATTGTGGGATCATTTACAGTAAGGGAGCGGGACTGTGGTCATGCTGTCATATTCAGATTGAATCATTCTTCCCAGTTCTAACATCCTGCCTCTCTAGGACACCCCTGAAACCCTCCTGGGTGTTTTGGAGCTTTCTTCCCTGTGTTTTCATCCCTGTGTCATCGCCAGGATGATCAAGGGGATATTTTCAAGGCACAAGAGGAGCTGCCACACAATTTATTGCTCACATTTTGCTCAGCTGTGAAGGCTGAACTTCCTCCCGAGCTGTGCTGAGCCCACACTGCAGTCACCCCGAGTTTACAGAAACCTGTGTGAATTTGGGTTTCCAGAATTCCCAGAATCTCAGAATGTCTTGAGTTGGAAAAGACCCACAAGGATGATCCAAGGCCAGCTCCTGGCCCTGCACAGGGCACCCCAACAATCCCCCCTGTGCCTGTGATTCACACAAATCACCCGCAAGGCTCAGAAACTGCTCAAAACCTTGAGGAATTCCCAAATTTGCGAGAATTTTGCAAAACCCAGGCCGAGTTTCTGCGTTGCAGGACCATTTCTCAGCTGGGTGAAACCCAGTGGGCACTGTGGGGCCTCGTGGTGGAAAATGCAGCCGTGGTGGAGGATCAGGAGGTTATTTCCCCATCCCCACTCACACACAGACACCTCCTCGTAAACTGCAGCACAAACCCTCCTCCCAGTTTACACAAAGCTGGACAAAATAGCTTTTTATCTAAGCTCTGTGGGCCACGTATATGAAACGAAGTTGCCAAACACAAATTAATGTGTAATTATTTTTCTTGCCTGAATCACTTTCTTTCATGTGTCATAACATGCAGAGTAAATAGCACCACACCTTTTTACTTTAATTGTGGTAATCTGATCTCTCAGCCACAAGAAAGCCTCCTCTAATGCCTTCTTTAGAATGGACTTTCAAGGCAAAGCAAGAGCAGTAACTGTAATAATCACCTCTTCTTTTCTTCTGCTGTCAAAATGCAGGGGGGTTGTTAAACTAATCAAGGACCAGGACCACACGGCAAAAAAAATAGATGCCCTAAAAGACAAACAGAGGTAAATGTTTGACAGGTAATTTAAGGTGATGGTGGGATTTTTTTTTTTTTCTGATTTGCCTGGTGACTAATTATTTATGGGGTAAACATGAGGCTGTCTGGCTTTATGGTAATATCATAATGGGAACCATGTTGTATTGTTTATCTGCTGGGATTGTCTCAGAGTTTTGAGGAGCAGAATTTAATAGTGGCAGGTGTCAACTCAGTTTGATCATCAAGGATGTCCTGTGCCCAGAGGATCATTAAGATAAATAGAATTTCATTAGCTGGGTTTGGCCCATGTTTTGCATTGAGTCCTTGGAAAAGAAAGGACACAGGCATTTACTTCAGCGCAGAAAATCTCTTTTACTATTTAGAAGAACAACTCCTTTTCTCCTTATTTTCCATCACCTTCATTCCCTGGCCAGTCACAGCTTAGGAACGAAAACCTACATCCAAAAATGATCCCATGACAAAATTAAGTGGAGAGCACCAAAAAAGGGTTACCCCTCCTGCTGCTTTCGTGCTCTAATACCCACTGAGGTGAAAGAAAGTCTTCTCAGAGACCTTGGGGACAGCTGGGTGAGTTCCACCCCTGAGCTGCTTGACCAGGTCTTGGGGAAGGTGGGAAACAACTGCAGGAGCTGGAGCAGCCCTGGGCCACCACAATGGAGGCAGACTGGGACAGAATTCAAACTTGAGGGTGAAGAACCTTGCTGGCCCCATCAGTCCACTAAAATCACTGCCTTTAGTTGCACTAAAATCACTGCCTTTAGTTGCACTAAAATCACCTTTTGCTGTGGTGGAAAAGGTAGAAAATTTGAGATTGAGTACAGTCATCTACCACTTGAAGCCAAGCAAAGCAGCCCCATGATTCACCCCCCGTGCTGGTGGGAAAGGAGAAACCTTTACCCTGTCTGGGCTACCCACGGGCAGAACACTGCTCCTCAGTGCCCCGGAAAGGGCATTCCCCATTCCCTGGGAGCCCTGCCCCACAACCTGGTTATTTCCAGGACATCTTCAAGCTTTGAGCCCATCAGTGCTCCCCCAGTGCCTCCCAAGGGGCTGTGCTGTCCTGTCCCACGAGGTCACAGAGAGTTTGGATCACAGACCTTTGTGGGACCCTAAGGGTTTTCTCTGCAGCAAACAGAGCTCTGGGTGAGATCTGACACCATCCCTGCATCTTCTGGGTCTCCTGCTCTGCTCGTAGCTCCCTGCTGGAGCTCTGCTGCCCAAGGCCCTCGTTGGCCTCCTGTCTAGGTAAGATCTAATTACAGCCCTGCTGCCTTTGCTGGGTTTGGTGCTGGTTGCACCGAAAGCCCTGCAAGTCATCACATGCTGATTTCAGCGAGTCTCCTGATTTCTGCTGCCAGAATCCAAGGAGCTTGTGTCAGCTCATCATTCCTCCCGTACACACCTCTCCTGCCCAGCAGAAGGAAATGACCAGCAGGTGGTTGTTCAATTTGCTAGGAAGAGTTCTGGGAAACCATTCCTTTCCCCAGCTCACCCCGAGCTGTGTACACTGATCCACCCTACAATACACTGGGGGGGAAACCTATTTAGCTGGTGAAGTGTCAGTTCATTTATCTTGAAATCATTTCTGTACTAACAACATCACTGAAGCCACAAAGATCTTAGAAATACCTTATCAAAGTCTTTGATGTCAGATTTACCCAACTTATCAAGCGGCTTAACCAAACATCCTCATCGCCCAATGCCAAAACATCCTCCTCACCCAGTCTAAACACATTCTGCTCACACAAATTAAAGCCTGACAAGGCCTTACTCCCTCATTACCCAGCTGACAAAAAATCCTCCTTCTGTGTCAGAACAATGTCAAATGTAGCACCCCCTGTCAAAGGTTCCACCTGTACAGCTCCCCAAAAAATCACAAATAGTCAATAATCCCAGCATTGTCTGCATTTTCTGTTCCTTCATGACAGCCAATATGAAAAATAAAAGAGAGGAACAAAATAAATTAATCAGTTGTTCCAAATAAAGATCCTTGAATTAGCAGAGAATTTGTTTGGTGGTTTGATTACCCCCAGCCTTCAGGCTCGGGATGGAGGATGGCCTTTGAGTCTGTGCTGAGGGCAAAATCACTTCTGGGATGGCCAAATCAAAGTGGTCATTCCTATTTACCTCAAAAGCATTATCAGTGTCACAGGAGGCAGTGGATGGAATGGAAAGGGTGATGTTAGAAGTCTCCAGATGGAGCTCCTGCAGCACCAAACCCCAGCCCTGGGTCTGGAGCCTCTCTCTCCTTTCGGGGTGAACCATCCACCCACAGACATGCACCCAGCATGGGCTGGTTTATAATAAGAGCTTCTTTCATCTAAACTAATCAAAGCCATCAGTTTACAGGAATCAGTGTCTGCAGAGGTGCCTCCACCCTCTGCATGAGAGCGAGATGTTGTAGATGCAAACAGGACGGAAGCGCCGCGCAAACCTCGGAGCAAACAAAAAAGCTGTGAGGAAAACAAGAGGAGCTGTAAACTCCAACCACCCAGAGGGCAGGTGGAACTCTGGTAGTGAAGATTTGTGCTGCTCCTTCTGCCGATTGAGAAGAGTTGAGCTGTTGAGCAAAAGGATTTGACTCCTTGGAGTCAAAATGTCCAAATTTTGTCTCATGTCCTCACAGCCTGGTGCAGGTGTGAGAGCTCAGCCCCGCAACAGCACAAGGTTCTCCACAATGTTCTGCTTTCTACGTTTTTTAATATTTAGAACCTTCCCACCCTTCAGGAGGAACACCAGAAAGGGTGGAAGTGGTGTAAAGAGCAAATGGAACATCACTTAAAGGTAATTCCATGATTGGACAACCAACTTTTCTGACTGGAGGAGGAGAACAAAGACAAATGTGTTGTTTCAGGTCTCTAGCAACAATTGTGGCAGCAAGAATAAAAACAAAAGTGCAGCAAAGTGAAATAAGGAATAAAAATGTATATAGAGTACTTCCATATTAAAAATGTTCCTTTTAAAGGGAGTGCACTCACACACTTATGGCCTTCTGCATTATAGAGCTGGATTTTTAATTTTAAATGGAATATGTATAAAATATAGGGAATATGTATAATATATAAAAATATTTTAAAAACATGTAAATAATCTCCAGCCCATTTAGGTGATTGAGATGCACATATTTCCCATAAATTATTCCAGGCTGGTGCAAATTTTGCCTTAAGTCATAATCCCAGCAATGAAACAATTACTTCACATGTTTATATCTGTGAACAAGTGGTTAAGTATTGAAGGACTTTGTTGGTTAAAAAAAAATCTGTGAAACAATGAATTTTTAATTTTGATAACTTTTAAGCCCTTCACCATTCAAATGCCTAGGTTAAGTGATGTCCTTTATTATTGGTACAGAAATCCTTGGTGCCTTGTAAGTTGCAGAAGCAAGACCAGGTGTTTATAAATTATACAGTAAAACAAATATATTGCACTGAAGGCTCATCTATTATGAATTAAACAGTAGCTTTAATCCTCAAATTTTATTCCCTGCTGGGTAAATAGTTGTGGGCTAGTTCCAAGGATTAGAACAGAACACAATGAAGAAAAGCAAAACAAAATATTACTTTATGCTGTTTGTATTCCCCGGTAGTCAAAAGGTTTAGAATAACAGGAACCTTTCAGTGATTTAAAGCGATGTCTCCTGACAGATTTTGCTGTGCTCTCTGCCTTTCTCTGCCTGGCATTCCCAGACAGGCACCCTGGGTGACTCCCACAGCTCCTGGGACTGGTGGAGAGGGACAGATCTGGCACTTCCCTGCTCCAGGTTCCTGCTGAAGCTTCCCTAAGGACAGGACAAGCATGGGCAAGGTGCAGAGGGTATTTTATTAGGTACAGGGGATTTCCTTAGATCACTAATGAGCAATTAGATCTTCCCCTTTCTCAGACAAGAAATATCAAGGGAAAGAAAATTGTCCCCACCCTTTACCAAATGCCTCCCTCACTTCCTAGGAACCTGAAATGATTTTCCAGAAGTTCTCCTCACGGCTGCCAAATCTCATTTCTGTTGGGTAAGTATTTACTGCAAGCTCAAGACAGGCTCCTACCAGAGGTTTTTTCCACCCCACCCTTCCACCCTGCATGTACATAACAAGGCAGTTATTCATGGCCTGAGCACAGGATGAGATGGAAACTCCTGGAGCTGGAGATGGGATTCAGACAGGCTGGGCAGTGTGGCAGCCTTGGAAGGAAGTTGGCCAAGAGCTGAGGACAGAAACATCTCGCAGAAGTTGTTGTGCTGCCTGTTGTTCTGGTGGATTATTTTTAGCCTGGTGTGGTACAGGAGGCATCCTGTTGTCCCAGTTCCCTCCAGGGATGGAGGGTGAGCTCTGCAGGGCACAGCTCTACCTGAGAAGCTGGACCTGAAAGCTCTGACTTGAAGGTTGGCCCAAAACCCTTAATATGCCTCTCTTCTGGGTGAATAGATCCCATTTCTGGGAGTCCAAACGGATCAGGGGGAATGCTGGGCAGCAGTGAAGCTCTACCAGTCCTGCCATCCAAGGTGGTCTGGTTTGAGCCACTTTGAGCACTTCTGTTTCAACATAAAGCTTCACCTTTGGATCAAGTTCCATATAGGCATATGAACCTCCAAGCTGCACACAAATTTGGAAATCAAAAAATCCCAAGATATTAAAAAAATAGCTCCTGACAAATATCAGTGTTTACACACACACAGGTGAATAAACATCTCTTTGCAACACAACAGTGCCAGAGGAAGAATGCTGGAGGTGAGGGCCATCTGCTCTGAACCCTGGTCCCAGAAGGCTGAAAGCCACACGTGGGATCCCTTTCCATGTTCCCTCACTCCTGTAATCCTTCCCTTTGTCACCTTGTTTTTACTGTAAGAGCACAAGCCTGATTTTGCCTTTGATCTTGGCTGTGGATTGAAGGTGCTGTAAAGGCACAATAATTATGTCATCAGCAGCCTCTTGCCCCATGTGTGCTTGGGGATATCGTGTACCAACAGTAGCATTCCTCCCTCCACGTGAAGAGATCAGCCTGGAGATTATCTGCCTCTCATTAATGCTCCTGTGAGACCTTCAGTCCTGCTACTGCCTCTCCTGTCTTTGTCCCACCTTTCTCAGCTGGACAGGGCTCCTGGCTCAGGTGTGAAAGGAATATTGGAAGATGTTTCTTCTGTTTTCTCCCAAATATCATGAGGAGCCAGAGGGCCAGACCAGTCTGAAAGGTGTTTCCTACAAAAAGTCAAGTGTGAGATCCTGTACAAGACAACAGTGAGGAAGGTCTGATGCTGAAGGGCATCAAAGAGAACCCTTTAGAAACCAAAATAAGTTCTTAAATAATAGCACTGACCAGAGACTGGGGCGGGAATCCCAGCAGGTCTGCAAATCACTTTCCCAAACAGTGAAATCCCAGCTGGGATTCCCATAACAGCATTAACCTGAGCAGGTACAAGGAATGTGGCTACACCCATCTGCCCATTTTCCCTCCCTGCCTCTCACAGCCATACCCATGATCCACTTCTTCTATTTTGTCATCTTTAGCATTCCCTTGTCTCCCTTTTCTCATCACATTCTCGTTTCAACATAGCCATGTCTGGAGCTCTGTGCTTCAGTCTAGGACAGGGAGCAGTTGAGTGACCAAAAAAGTCTCTGTGGGCAACAAAATCCTTGGTCTCACTCTTTGTTTTTGCAGGATCTATGTGTTTGATTGGTTACAGGTTGATTTCAAATCTGGGTTACAATTTCCATAGTTAATCCATCCCTCCTTTTTGGGACAGAAGAGAAGCCAAGATTTTTTCCTATTTCCTACAAGACAGCACAGGGGGAATGGCTTCACACTGACAGAGAGCAGGTTTAGATTGGATATAGGAAGAAATTGTTCCCTGTGAGGGTGGGGAGGCCCTGGCACAGGGTGCCCAGAGCAGCTGGGGCTGCCCCTGGATCCCTGGAAGCATCCAAAGCCAGGTTGGACTGGGATAGTGGAAGGTGTCCCTGTCCATGGTGGGACAGTGGAGATGACCTTAAGGTCCCTTCCAACCGTGATTGACTCCATGATTTAATTTCCCCCAAGTTACATTCCACTCTTGTTCTGGCTTTAGCATTGTTGCCTCGGTCAATGGAACCCTTGAGAGCAGACATCCACCATGGCCACCAAGGAAAAAACCTCTCTTAAATATAGAAATCTCATTGTATTTAGGTGTTAGGACAAACACAGGCACCAGGGAGTCTTCTTGATCCCCACCCTCCACCTCTGCTGATAGAAAGGATCAGTCAAAGATCCATCCCCATCAGCAATGCTGAGAGGTTGTGGGAAGAGGCCAGGAAACCCCACAAACCCAACTCCTTTTCCTAACAGGCAATAAAATCATCACTCTCTTAAATTAGAGTGATCAGTTTGTTAATCAGTGAACTCAAACAGGCTCCGTGTCACAGAGAGCTTTGAAGGTCACCAAGCACATCAGCAGGGCTGTAAAAAAGCCACAGAAATGAAAATCCTTCCCCAGCACTGACAGGGCTGTGTGAAAACCAGTGTTTAGCCATGTACCTGTGCCTGTAGGCAAAGGGTCAGGCTGATCCCTGCTGGGCAGCATGACGTGAATTTGGGATTTTTCAATACTGTGGGTCCCCCCTGCCAGTGAAGCAGGCACACAGCCTATGGGCTGCACTCCATTCAGAGCCCAGCTCATTTGTCACCAACATTTCATCAGAATCCCACACTTTAAACTCAGCCCTGCTTTGGCATCAATGGAGATTCTCAAGTCCTATTGCGGTCCATGAGAAAAACAGCAGTTCAAACTTTTTTTCACTTTATTTCCACTCATTGGTCTCACTGGTGAGCCACAGCTGTCCACTTTTAAAGAGGAGCAGGACATTCCATTGACATTTGCCCATTTTTATGCCATCCCTGCGTATCTGCTCTTAGGAACTGAGGCAGGCAGACCCAGAGACTTGACCTTTTTTATTCGTTCACCTCCTCGCTGACCCAGTTTGGGAGAAGTGCATCTCTTAGTAAAGGAAACCGACAGCAGTACCTGTCGAGGTTCCAAGAAGTCTAAGAAAAGATAGGTGTGTTAATTTATTTTTGATGCTTTTGGGTGGAGCCCTCCCACTCATGGCAGGCTGCCACTGCATCACAAGCACGTTATCCTCTTGCTTCAGAGCCTCCTTCCCTCTCCCCCAGCTTTGGCTCGATGTGGTTCCCACTGCAGATGTCTTTGAAAATGTTCAAGCTGTCGTTGGTAGATGGAAAAGTAGATGCACAGCGTGTGACCCCTTTGTGAAGGAACTGTCTCTCTGCTCTAACACACAGCTCAGATCTTGTTATTATTCTCTGTGGTGGTGCGATTTAGTTTCTTTTTTTGGAAATCATCCCTACAGACTCGTTGTGATTAAATGTCTGATGTTTAAAGCTTCCATGAGCCTTTTAAGTCCTGTTTTGCAGTTTGGGCTTTAGGCCTGGGAGGTCTACAGTTCAAATCTCAGCACATTCCTCACTGCTGTTTTTAATTATGATTTGATATGGACATTATTGCTGCAGGGATCTCTCTCACACTTCAGAACACACAGTTTACCAAAAGTCAGGAGACGCCAATCAAACTGGATCCCAGTTCAAAAGAACAAGGCCTGTAGCGGCCTCATTTTGTGCCCAGAGAAGTATTTGGTTGATGTTTAGAAGTGACATACTTAGGGGAGGGAGGAAACATGAAAAGACCAAGGGGCAACCCAAAACCAAAAGGCTCCTGTGGGGTGAGATATGCCCGGTCCTGGATCAGCTGGGGAAGCAGCTTTGTACACTCAATATCTGCCCCTCCTTGGCTGCCTTTGTCACATCACTGTAACACAATAGTGCACCTTCCTTTCTGCAAGGCCTGCAGAATACAGCTGGGAGCTGAGGGAAGGGAAAACAGGCTGACTTGTTGGGAAATTAATCTGTTCTGTGATGAGGGGAATTCATTCTGCCTTTACATCCTCAGCTCTGAAATTTATTCTGCAGAGATCGAGGCATGCTCCTTCTGAGCCTTGTCCCTCCCTGCAGCTGGTAAGGGAAACAGAGGAGCAGTGACCATCCCCAGTCTCATGGCTGCTCACACCAAGCCCTAACTCTGACTGCTCATGGAGAAAAATAAAATAAAATAAAATAAAATAAAATAAAATAAAATAAAATAAAATAAAATAAAATAAAATAAAATAAAATAAAATAAAATAAAATAAAATAAAATAAAATAAAATAAAATACATAAAAATAAAAATACATAAAAATAAAAATAAAAATAAAAATAAAAATAAAAATAAAAATAAAAATAAAAATAAAAATAAAATAAAATAATAATAATGAAAAATCCACATTTCCATCGCAGCTCTCCCCAATACCGAAACAGCAAAAAAAGGTGTCTGGTTTTACACCATCTTTTCTGCTTAGCTTTGGGTTTCTTGGGAGTGGGTCTGAGCCATCCCAGCTGAGAAAGAAAGTCCTTTTCAGCAGAGCACGCTGTCGGGATGCTGATGACTTTGGCTGCAAGGCAGCTTTGATCAGGACCTCTACACTGGGTAAGTATAACCACAGACACTTTAGTAAAACTGCTTTTTATTATGTAAACTATACCCACGGCTGCCCTGAATTAAAACAATTTTCAGATGGGAGTCTTTCTATGAAGGGACCATTTCATTTCACTTCGCTTCTTTTCTAGTTTCCTGCATTAAAAAGAAAGGGGGAGCCTTGAAAATTGCTTGAAATATTGCATATTCATTTCAAGATCTGCCACTGAGTCATATTTTGCATCAATCAAGCAGCTAAACTTTTATTTGTCAAGCTTTGATTGAATTTTGTAGTTAAAAATAAAAAGAAATGAGAGAAACAAGACCAAAACTGTATTTATATCAGTCTGGGTTGGAATATAGAGTAATGATAAGGAGTGGGTTTGGAAGATGAAAGAATGAGATTGGAACCTGTGTCTAACACCAATGAAATGAAAAGAAAGTCCTCAGGGTCAGCAGCCAAAGAGGGCACTGAAAGGCCAGTGGAACTAAAAAAATGACATTTTTCTCAGTGTTGAGATTCTAGCCAGGCACTGGGACAAAGATTTTGGAATCATTATACAAGTCCTGTATAAATAGTTGGATTTCCAAATTCTGGGATTATTCACTTGGGATTTAAATATGACATTTGCATTCAGTTATCTCCCCTCTCTACTCATTTTATGGGTGTGTCAGCTATCAGAAAAATGAGACAGGGACATCATAATATCAGTCTGGGCTCTTTCTTTAGGAGGAGCATTTCAAAATCTTGTTTGGAGCTTCCAGGCCCAGGAGATGCTTTTCATACCTTGGTCCCCAAGCTGAGCCTTCTCCCTGAGAATGGTGGGGAGTTGTGGTACTGAAATTATGGCAAATGTCCTGTTTTCCCCTTGAGGATGGGAAGGGGAGGCTTGGGATCCCAGCTTCTTGAAGTCCCTGCAATGCTTGTATAATCAAATCCTTTATCATTTTGCTGGTTGAAGAAGGCATGGAGACATGATTTAAGTGCAAATCTATTTTATGGCACATCCCTCCACTGCTGTGAGACACACAACTCACTTGAAATTCAGAAACAAAGGAAGTGCTCAGGATTGTAATCTGCATAAATGTGGAGATTTTGTTTTCCAGGGAGTCCTCTGGGAATGTACAAAAAGACAAAAGTTTGCAAATAATGGAGACAGATCTGGGGGTAAAACCTTCACATGGCTGAGGCAAACTGAGATGCCTCGGACACAAACAGGTTTTCTTACCTGCATTCTTCAGGAATTTTAGCAGTGACAGGCCATCATCCTAAAGAATCTTCACTTGTGAACTATAACACAGGCAGACCCTTAGTCTGAAGTTTTGAATTCAGAACCGTAGCCCAAGAGCCTGGAAAGGGCTCATTAGAGTCACAAAGGCTAATTAGAGTCACAAAGGTTCATTAGAGCCAGTGTCCTGCTCTGTCTGCAGCTGAAGCACTGACAGGTGGGCACACCTTGTCCCAGGAGTCTCTGGGATGAGTTAATCTGCCACACACACAGATTTTGCTTTTTCTCTCAGGATTCTGCTCCCTCCTTTCCCAAGCTCTTTGTTGCAAATGCGCCAGCCTTGTCAGGAAGGAATTTTACTCTTCCTTCCCACCACCAAAACAGCAGGACTGGAACAAAAGAGAGAGTTTTCTGACTTCAGTTAATTCCTTCTTCTCCTCTTGTTTCCCATCCTCACACACTGAGTTATTATTAAGATTAAAACTCTTGCACACTATCAAGGTATCTGCATTCAGAATCAAAAGAATACTGTCATACATTGCCAGTTTGCCAGCACCATGTGCCAGACTTTCCAGGCTTCCAGCCTCAGATATCATCATATCAGCAAAGAGGAAATATCAGACGTTGGAGAAGTGCTGCACTCCCAGGAATTCACGCAGCCTTGTTTCCCAGCCAGCTTTCTGTTTCTATAAACACTGAAGGAGTTGCACCCAGCTCCTGAAGCCAGTAACAGGCTGGGCATGTGATGACTTCCCAAAGCCACATGGTTGCAGTTATATTTCCATACAGGCTCTTGAATATTTCCAACAGTTCCAGCCTAAGCATGAGGGTTTGTGGTATCACTAACCCAGACCGTGCTTCTTGCTGTTCTTTCTGTAACTAAAGCTTCTTAGGGATTTTTAGGCTCATTTATTTGTTTTTAAGGAAAATGTAATTTGCAGGTTAAGAAAGAGTGCAGGGGGGGTCAGGTCTCCTGGGTGCATCCTTCTGAGTTCAGTTACCAGCTTCTCCACGAGCACCAGCGTGATAGGAATTGCACTTAATGACTGGATATAGAGCCCTTTGAGATCTTGGATGAAGCAGCTTATTGAGATGCAAAATATTCTTTTGAAGAAGAGTATTTCCTCATACTTCTGGGCATGAGTAAGAAAAACATGAGAGTAGATGATGTAACTCCGGGCCTGCACTGCTGGCTCCCAACACTCCCGTGGTAGCTGAGTTAGTAAAACTTTTATTTATGCTCCTATTCTGGCCATGCTTGAGGGACAGAGCAGCCCAAAAATGCTGTGTGCAGCCATCCCTCGTGTGCTGCAGCTTTCTGTCCCATCCAGGGCGCAGTGATGGGCTTTAAATTGGCATTTCTACCAGTCAGCCTTTGCTCCTTATTAATTAGCCTGTAAATCCCTCTGAAATCCCTCAGGGCAGAGTGTCTGTGGCAGCACAACACCTTTGCACAAGGCAAGTAAATCTTTTCCCAGCCAGTTGATCCCAGGATGGAGGAATGGGAGCCTGGAGGAGGCTGGGTTTGGGTACTCCCAGTGCCATGGCAGAGGTGCCAATGCTGCCATCACCAGCATCATGGAGCAGATCTTCTGTGCTGGTATCAACCTGCTGAATTTCCCATTTTATTTGCCCAAAATCCATCTAAATCTTGCCCTCTGCTCCCCCCTGGCACTGTCCTGGCAGCAGCCCCCAAACCCTGACCCTCGTCCAAGTTCAACCCATGCAGGCCCAGCTTTCACCATCTCCCAGTGGTTTTTTCCAGTCATAAAAGCTGTTACATGTTCCTAGAAAACTGAAGAAGTGTGATCCTTTCCTGCAGATGTCTGAAAAATCCAATTTACAAGTCTGCTGTGGCTTCCATCCAGCGTCCCAATGCTAACACAGCTCTGGTGTACAAATTAATGCTGCTGAGGAACAAAATGTATTTCTGAGGGATAAACTATTAGAGGCCCAGGGAAATATTCATTTTGGGGTGAAAGAAACCCAAACAACTAAAACACGAAATGAAGCAAAAGAGCACAGCTGATTTTTATAACTTCATTTATGTGTTCTGTGTGTAACCTAAAGAAAAAGTTTCCTGGAATTTTTTGTGGGGTATATCCACAATTTCTTTGACTCAGAGCTGTCAGGCTGGCCTGCCCACACTGGGCATGTGTTTTCCATCCATGAGCTCTTTTTATGATTAAATGCATTGAGCATGTGTAAGAGCATGGCAATGCACAGCAGCTGAAATTCCAATTATTGAGTGGCTGCTGGAGGGGAATTCACTTTCACTCAATGTGTTTGAGGTGAGGACAGGAGGAAAAGGAGCCATCCAGAGACATGAGGGATGGGATCCCAGGGGCACCGTGGGGCTCCCTGACTTGGCAGCAATTCCCAATTTTGCTGCCTCTGGGATGGTGAGAGAGGCCCAGACTGAAGTCTCACAGCTCTGTCCTGGAGGAAGAGGAGGAAGGAAAAATCCCTGCCCAAGTCAGGCCATGTGTTTCAGCTCCTGGCAGAAGAAAAGGCGAGTGATGGTGCATTTTTTTGTGGAGGAGCAGCCCAGCATCTGCAGGGAGCAGCGAGGCTGGAGCTGCTCAGAACCTCAGCAAACCCCGGCTCCACCTGCACCAAAACCCAGCTGGAGTCTGCCTGGAACATTTAATAAAACACCAGTGCTAAATTCTGGCACTGCACAGTGTCATCCATAGAGCTCCTGCCATGGGGAGGTCACAGAACAATCAGGGAGCACTTTATGTCCAGTGTCCCTGTGGTCTCAGGAGATGACAGGCAGGCAGAGGGTTATTCTTCCATTTTATTCTGCTTTCAAGCCATGTGTGAGTGGAGTAGGTAGGTGTTGCAGAGGAGAAAATGTAAAAATTGAGGCTGGGAAGACAGACAGGACCTGGCTGAGGGCGTGGGTGTGTTTGGGTCAGAGCAGGAGCGGTGTGGCAATGCTCTGAGGAGGAACACAGCAAAACTATGTGGAACCAGACAGCAGCTAAAGAGGAAGAAAATGCAACAGGAACTGGAAGAATTGTTCTTTTTAAAATTCTTTCTCCCCAGGTCATTTTTTGGCAGACTCAATTTTTCCACGTTCACCTCGGTTAAAGCATTATAATACCATTCATGCCTGGGAAAATGTGTATATTTGTAATTAAATGCAACGTAGCCAGCCTGTATTGCACTGTGCCTAAAAATTCATTGGTGACAGGAAATCCCCAATTCAGCTCAATGAAAATGTTGCCTGAGAAAGAAGTCACTAAAGCCTGGGCAAGGCTCTCATACCCTGTTTCTAGATACAGCTCCTTTTAACCCAACCTGCTTTTTTTTTTTTTTTTGACATTTGTCACACGAGCTGCTTTGCACCTTTACCACAAAGCAGGATTTTCTGAGTCCCCCACCACAGAAAAATAAAAAAAGCCGAGCAACCCACCAGTGCCATGGTTTACCTTTGTGTGATTTTAGAAATAGGGTCGAGAGGGAAAGAATTACACTTTGCCCCAGGTTCAGACTGCTTGGTAAGAATCTCAGACACTTTAAGTAGGCGCCACAAATTGTGTAAGCCCTGACCTGCTGGCTCGCTGCCTAGTTCACATGACAGAGATATCTGATGGTTTTGGCAAGGCAGATTGAGGTGGAAAGGTGCCTAGAAACCAACAGAAACAGGGCAGCCATCCTGAGGGGCTGGAAAGGAAACAGATCTCTAAGGTGCAGTTTGCATCTGGGGGGAAAGAAAGGAGTGGGATTTTTATTATAATAAATCTGGTTGATTCCTTTCCTACCATAGAGATAGGAGTACATTTATGTTTTGAAGGCAAAGGAGTCCCTTCAGTCCTCAGGAAAGTTTTTTAATGAGTGTAACACTGAGCTTGTGTTTGGCCCAAAGCAAAGCCACCCCACTTTTACTACAGCTCCTTTCCTTGTGCAGCATCTTGTCTGCAGGATTTGGGAGTGTGAAAAACAGAAAAACACACATAAAACCATTGCTGCTCTGGGTGCCTTTTCAGTCAGGGCATTTCCCCCTTTCCTCAAGCTGCTGCAGCAGTAAGGTGGAGGCAGGCAGCTGCCAGATGTGATACTGCCTCAGGGCACAATGTGATATGAAGTCAGGAAAATAAGATGTTGGGTGCAGGAAGCATCACTCATAAAATTGCTGCTCCCAAGAATTCCCCCCACATTTTGTTGGAGTGCCTCTCTGCCCTGACAGTCCAATACTTTCAAAAGTGAGCCTCAAAAAAGATTTGCTTATCAACATTCAAGCACTGCTAAGAAGAAAGTAGGATCCATGAAATGCTTTTTATCTTCTGCCACTACAACTCCACCACTCTCATACCCAGGGACAGTGCAGCAAAGAAAAAATCAGTGAAGAACAAAATAACGGAAATCCAGAAAAAGTGAAAGGTGAAAAGGAGGAAAAAAGCCGCTAAAACCTGCCTCAAACTCTTTATTTCAACAATCACATGTTCTCAACCTCTTTCCACAGATATTTTTCTTCACTAGGTTTCCTACTAGGAAATTGATTGGGGCTTTAACTGCCATTAGCAAATGAAAGACAGCGAGGTAATTAGGAATCGGGATGTCAGAGAGGGAGAATTATTTGCTGAGTGATTTATTGATGATTAATTTTGTTCTAATGTTCTTGCACACACCGAGCTCGCATTACTCACAAGCAGTTCATAACCAGGCAGTTCAAAAAGCAGCTTTGTTCTAATTGTGTTCATAGAAATACATCCTACAACTTGCTTGTCTGACTCCTCCACCACAAAGGTGTCATTTTTAAAGCCTCTTCACTACTGCCATATTTATTTGATTTACGGGTAAAATTTGTAAAATAGTCCCATCAGAAAAGGAGTCCTTAAAGCATCTTAGAGAATCTATAACAAAAAATATTCACCAAAGGGCTCCCCTGTGCTATTAGTATTTGTACTGCTGTGGTGCCTGAGGCCCCAGCTGAGATCAAGGCCCCGGTGGTGGCCAGGGTACAACAAGATAATGAGAGACAGGTTTCCCTCACTGCCCTGCCACGACCAAAAAGAAAGGGAAATAGACTGAGAAAAGGTGTCTGAAGAAACAGATCTCGGGAAAGAACCCCCTTCTCCTGTTTCTAAGCCAGATCATCACTAAGATCATTAAATTGGCACCCAAAATATCGTTGTCAGGTATGGCTCAGGCTGGAGCTTCAGCTGGCGATGCTGGCACAGGTGCAGAGCTCCTAAGCCACATCTTGCCTCTTCAAAACCTGAGTTTTGGAACAAAACAGCCGTGCCCTCCCTCAGCTGCAGGTTACTGAAGAAAGAAGAAGATCCCAAAGCAAGTTTGGCGCTGTGAAGTGAAATACTTGATCCGATGTTGCAATATGAGGCAGGAGCAGAAAGGCCTCTCTGGAGGGAGCAGGAGCTCGTGTTACTAACGAGACATCATTACTGATTTCTTCCACTTCTCAGGTTTGATTTAGAAAATCATTTGTGGACAATGATAATTCATTAAGTTCTTAAACAGAAATCCACAAATTGTGCAGTTGATTCTGCCAGGCCCGAGACAACGGGGCTGGCTCGGGGTTTATCTCCAAGGATTATAATGTGTAATTGGCAAAATGTCAATTCCTTATTATTGCTTTTCACAAGCCAAGAGAGCTGTGTTAAATTGGGGTTAAGGCTGACCTTACAGAACAGCAATTTAGGGTAATACCAATAGCCTTAAAAACACTGCATCACTAAAGCAAATCTGTTAAAATCCAAGAGGTCAAAATTAAGGTTAAAATTACAGCAAAAGAAAACATGTATTAACGGTATGGAAATTCCATGCAAACATTCCTGGCTCTGGCAACTTCAGAAGAAATTCTCATGTGAAGTAGCTGGTTTTTTAAGTCATCATCAAGTGTCATTATCATTTTCCCTCAAGAGAATGTTTTCTGTCACTAAAAAAGCTCTGATTCTATTGGGATAATCAGAGAAAAGAGTAGATTTTAATACAAGAAAAGACTCAAAGAACTTTCCATGTTTAATCAGGGTAAATCAAGCAAGATTTATTTAGGCAAAGGATATGATTGTTCCTTATAAACATCATAGTTTAGAGACAGGGAAGGACATTAAAGCATGATGGTAATGCAAGAAAAAATAGGAATAAATTATCTAGGAGTCAACTTAGCTCTGGGTGAGGAGGATCCTTGCTGGCAGGGCACTGAAATAAACTCATAGTCTGAAATATTTGGGAAGGGAAAAGAAGCAATATTGGGAAATCTTTGGAAAGGGAAAGCTACAAGTTTAGCTATTAAGGTATAGGTTGATAAATTCATTCAATAAATTACATTAAGGGGTTTCCTGTGACAGTCCTGACCTGAGGTAAAAGACCTCTGAGATCTTTCTCCATGACACAACTGATGCCAACAGCTGGTTCACAGGAGAGGGAAGCAAGAATTCATCTCTGTTAAGAGCTGCCAAGGCTTCATAGCTATTTGAATTAGATTTTTTAAAAAAATGTGGGCATTCAACTGTGTACAAATTAATACTTCATCATGACTGAGATCAATAGGAAATGGCAGCCAGTCTGAGAACTGGAATTCGTGGGGCATTCCCGAGGGAATTCTCTGTATTTGCTGTTTTGGCAGCTTCTACCAACTTTCAGTTACTAAGAAAAACATGGGAAAAAATGACCATTAGGGCCATAAAATGAATTCAAATATAGCCCTTGTGTGAGATTTCTATGAATTTTAATTTAATGGGGAATGTCTGTAATGTTCTAGTAAATGTTTCTGGACAAGGGAAGTCAGATGTGGAAGGCAAGATTTATTGAAGAATCTATTCCTTCTTTATTTTAAGTTCCACAAGATTAACTGCTTCCCTTGTAAGTTTTTGGAAAGTTAATTCTGCCATCAAAAAGTAAATGCTGCATTTACAGGGAGAAAGGTTTAACAAGCACAGGAAAATGAATGAACCTGTGCTCGTATGAAGCATCCAAGTTCAATCATTTCATAGTAAAAAGCATTCTCATGGCAGGGGTTTTTAAGTGCTCCTGGTATTTATGAAAGAATAGAGACCCTGAACTTCCCACCTGACTTTTTAAGTCCCAACACAGAGCAAAAATAATCATTTACCTTCAGACTTGCTGTTTTCAAGAAGGATTTCTTTCCCTGTTTTCACAGCAAGTCCTGTAAAGGAAAGTGAGATGGAAGAAATTCTCCAAAAATAAAAGAACAGTGAGTGAGTGTTGGCTGTTCTGAGCCCATCCAGGATTCAGGGAGGTTCCCAGCTCCTTCTGAAATCCCTCTGCACATCACAGCCCTTCTGCTCAGCCAGGAGAAATCAGCTTTTAGCACCAAGGCAGACACAGGTGAGGTTTTTTCTCTGCAAACTTTGCTACAGATAATTACTTTTTTCCCCTTAAAAGCTTAAAAAACATCCTGAGGAATCTCTGTGACAGGAGCAAATTTAGTAGGAGAAGCTGAGGTATTTACACTTCCTTTAGCTTCCTGATTTTTGGTGCACAAGTATCTGTGAGTCTCTGCCTCTGTGTTGTTCCATACTTGATGAGACAGAGGAAATCACTGAGTGCTGTGAAATATTCCCATTTTTGAGGCAATGCGTTGTCCCACATTTGGCAAGGGAGGACTGACTCCTGTCTTCAAATTTTCCTTTTTAGAGCCCAAACCACTCCATGACTCCATGATTTTGTAAACTTGTTTGGTCCTCAGAATAGCTCAGGTGAGATTTCATTCAGCTTTCCTGGATGGGATTGATTTTCCTAAAATGCAGCAACCTTATTTCCACCCCTGCCATTTTCTGTTAAAACAGGCAGCTCTTATCAGAATTGTGGAATTGAAGAAATCCACATCAGTTTCTCCTATTCCTGTCTACTTGTATGATTAAAAATAAATAAATAATGAAACCATTCTATTACAAAGTGCATTTCAAAGGCCTTGGCTTGTTACTCCACAATTAGTGATTTTGTGTTGGCACCCCAGGCCCAGAGCCAAATCATAAAAATAAAGGAGAGAGGATGAAATGTACACACTTTTTGTGATATCATCATAGGTAAACAAAAGGCAAAGCAAAGGCACCAACATGAAGCTGCCAGGACTAATTATTGGGTGGGATGTGAGGCACAGAGTGAACAAAGAATGAGAAAAAGCATCCAGTGTTCCATGGCTGCACTTCATAGGTGTCCACAGGACACTTCTCCCTAAATTCTGGCACGTTCAGCTTCCAGGGGTTACTCAGCTGTAAGGCTCTGTCAGCCTTTAATCTTGGATATTGGATATTCTTTTATGCTAAAAGAAACCTAAAGCCTCATGGTGCTGGGATAATGTTAACAAAAAAGTCCTCTAAGCATGAAGAAAAAAATAATTTTCTAAGAATGGAGACTTAAGTTATAATAAATGTGAAAGCTCACACTGACATTTTCTTATTAACAGGGATTTTTTTCCTGGTTATCCACTTGCTCAATACTTGTTAGGGTCAGTACCTTTCAGCCCTCCACCCTTCTGTAAAATATATCTGAAATTAATTCATGTGTTCAACAATTAATAGAAATGGAGAGATAAACATGCATAGGAAGGGAAACTGTGAACATCTTTCCCTAGAAAACAATGCATACAAATGGCATTAAATGAGATGCAGGGTTTGGTATGGAAAACACTGCAATAATTTGTGAAATATGAATTTATTTTTTAGGCAAATGTTTGTGTAAAAGGGCTGAAATTAGATGTGTGATACTGTTAGATGGGATAAATCACAGTTTACACATTGCAAAAGGGATCCTGTGTCAGGAGTTCTCAAACATTTCCACTTGAGGAAATAGATTTTCTCATAGATAATTCTTCCTTGCTTTTGATTATAAAATATCTCATGTGTATCTAGAGTAATTTGCTTGCATGGGATCCAAGTGCGAGCAGGAAACAATTCAGACTATTTTACATTGTCTATTAATTAAAGCAGAAAGAAATTAGGAGGGGTCACAAAAATGTCATCCCTTTGAACCAACCTCAAGATGCAGAGGAAGAGCCCATAAAGGGCAGTAAAAGCTGTGAGACACAGAATAAAACACCTGAGGTCAATGACTGTGAGGTGCAAATGAGGCCCAGGACACACCTTGTGCTGAGTGAACCGGCTGTTTATTAATAAACAGAGATTGGTATGTGGAAAACAATATTTTTCCATCCTCATCCTGAGTCAAGTAAGCAGCATTTAAGCCAGGGTTTAATTGGGCTTTTTGCAGGCAGCAACTCTGTTTGAGAAATTTGGATTTGAAGGAACTCTGAAGAGATGGAATTTTCCAGTGCTGCAACTTTGCTTCAGGGGGTCTTGGCTTTTATTGAATGGTCCTTGGATAGGAGCAAAATAAAACATGGCCTTGGCAGGGGAAGGGGATAACGTAAGAGGGAAAGACAATGGTGCAGGAGTCCATGGCAAAAAATCAAAGGCAGGAGTTGTTACACTCATCAGATTGAAAGCAGTGAGGAAAAAAGCAGTAGCAGCAGGACGTAGCTGTGAAAACAGAGCCATTGTTTTTGTGCCCTGTTAGACTCAGCACCTCTCACTGGCACTTTTATATCGAAGTTCTTGTCCTGACAACTCATTTACCTCCAGTGCCATAAGAAATGGATATTGGCACATTCCTGACGTTACCTGATTCATTAACTAATAAAATATCACTAATTGCAGAGACGGAGGAGCAAAGCAGGCCTGTGGAATATTTATTTTGATGGCTGATAGCACTGCTGAGCACTGAGAGGGGAGGCTGGTCTGATGTGTTTTGCAGACAGAACTGTTTGCCTGACAGAGCATCACATTAATGAGGCAAACTCTGACTTTTGCACAGTGGAGAGATCAAGACGTAAATATCAGGGTGTAACCCAGCAGAGGAAAATCCTCTAAAGACTTGCTGAAAGATGTGGTATCAAATGAATTGCTTACTTCTTAGAGACTGCTTTGATATTTATTGGTTCAAATTGCTCCACTGACTCACTCTTGCATAAGCTTTCATGCCCCATTTTAATCTTGACATTTCGGGAAGCCAGGCTGAGGCAGGGTAATGACTGGCTTTACAAAGGATCAAAATGAAAAAGAAGAAGCTGGGCTGTAATAATTATAGCGTGTGCAAAAAAAAAAAAAAAAAAAAAAAAAAAAAAAAATTAAAAAAATTATATATATACATTGAGAAAACAGAGTGAGAAACAATCACCCAGTAATGAATGGGGCAGTAATGCCAAAATGTTTATAAAATAGAGCCCTGACTTTGGGAAATCAGGCAGTGCTGGATTTGTATTTTAAGGTACACAAATAGTTTTAGTGTCTGTCTGGGGTCTGGGAGTCTCACCTTCTCCACACTATCTCCTGAGATCTTGGGGATTTATCTGGGAAATAAATTTCACTTGCTCCCTGAATCTGGGGGACATGGAACAACAGGGGAATAGGGAAGGCACTAAAAGGAGTGAAATCTACTTTAACTCTGCCAAAACATGTTCCAGCACTGCAGCTTCTATTTCTTTTCTGTTGGTACATGTGAAATGAGATTTATTGTTCAATGCGAGGCCTAACTGAGCAGGCCGTGAGCTTCACCAGTGCACTCTGTCCAATGGCACCAGTGGAGAACGGGATAAAATATGGGATAAACGCCGACACTAAGGAAAAACCTGCCTTCTCACATCTTGGAAGGGCCATTTTTGGGGGGAGAGTGGGGCCAGGTCAGCTTTCACCTTTCTAGGTTGACCTCTGGGATGTTTTATCTTGGCCTATCCCCAGTCCCTAGATAATGGTGAGAGTTGGTGCCCACTGGAACAAAGAGCATCCAGCACTTTCAGGACTCCAGGACAGAAAGCATTCCTGAAGTAAACCCTTCTAATAAAGAAAAATACCAGCGTGCTTCAAATATTAGTAAACAAATGATTCAAAGCAGCCACTGAGGCCCACAAGGCCAGTGATTCAGCACCTGAGGAATCCATGCCAATTTTAATTCTCACCTGAACCATACCTGGAGCTGCTGGATGCACTGGAGCAGCCTGCAGCTCCCTCTCTGTCACTGCTCATTGTCTGGACATGCATTTCAAAGCTGAGACAGCGAGGATGGAATCAGAAATAGCTGTGGTTAACCCAGTCATTCAGAGGAAGACCTGTGCTCTGCATTCAGAACAAATGTGCCCTCTTGGAGCTCTTGGTGCTCCTTATTTTCCAGTTGCTTGTGAGATCTCAGCTTCCTTTAATCACATCACAACCTCAGACCAGCAGCCCTCCAGGGCAGAGATTTCTCTGTGTTTCCTGATGTATATAAATTGTCCAGTATTGTCCAAACATGATTGTTGGGACTTCTCAGAAAAGCCCGAGGAGCCTGATGCACTGGAAGGAAAAGAAGGAAGGCCCATGTAGAGAATTCCGTGTATTTGCCTGGAGCAGATGTACAGTCCATTCTAATAAACTGTATTTCAGATAAAATTTCATTGTAGATGTGTAGTTCATAATCACAACAGAATTTGGGTGAATAAATTGAAGTGGAGGTGTTTCAGAGAGTGCCATTTGAAGTTGTTTTTCCTTCTGTGTTATTATTCCATGTAATTCTACAAGGTTGTGTTGAAAGCTGGGGCGAAAGGATGCTGTTATGATGGTGTGACCTGAGTTTTCCTACACATCTTGGGCTAGATAAAATTTTCACCTAGCTCATAAAATAGGTAACATCATGTTCTTAGTCTTGACAGTGAAACCTGGGAACCAGTCTGCTGATGCCAGGTCTGTTCTGCACAAACTCAAAAATAGCTTGGAGCAGAATAAATCCAGTTTAGTCATGTTTTTTATTGTTTCTCATTATTTTGGAGTGTAAAATCTGTCAACATCTAAAAAAAACTGAAGTAGAAAGACAATGACCTTTCAAGACTTGGCTTTTCAGTTTAAAGTTTATCTAAAATGCTTTTCTTGAAATCAATTTAAGTAGTGACCAACTTCCTAGATAAAGAACTCCTGTACCTGTTGTATCAGGAAAATTAATATTTCAGCCTTCATATCTGGGGTATTCATCCCTAAGAACAGAGTGGAATTTGGAGTGGTTATCTGACCTTTGATATCCAGAGCAAAGCAAAATCCAGCAAGATGTGAAAATAAATTGAGGTTTTAATGGTGCTTTAATGCTTTTTAATGGTGTTCCATCCCACCTTTTAGCAGAAATTGGGTACCAGTTCTCCCAACTGCAGTTTAGCTGGGAATAACTACTTTACACTTGTGTGAACAGAATGGAAAGCACAAAACTACTGATGCCACACTCAATCTGTCTTTGTCTTTCTTTGGATATCCATAATTTTACATCAAGGCCAAATGTATCCTGAACCTGGGTCAGACAGAAAGAAGGAAAATTCTGGAGGTGTCAGTTCATAAAGCAGAGTGTGGAGATCTGATCACCAAACCCAGAGCCATAAATGTTCCCTGGTTATTGATTCCCCCTCGACTTGGAATGAATCCTCCCTGGAAGCGCTTTGAGCGTTAAATACCGTTGATCAACATTTAATATAGATCAGCCTTGATAGAGATCTAGGCTGGGCTTAATGTCTTTTAGCCTGAATACTCCCACCTCCCTGAAAACATGTGATTAAACTGTTCTGATTTCTGTTTTAGATGAAGAACTCTGTCTCCACCGAAAACAAAAGAAGGTTCTGTCGCAAGACAAATTGAATCAAATTCTCCAGGAGTTTTCCAGTTCAATTAAGCTGTGGGATAGTCCCTATCTTAGGTGCAAATCTCTCTGTGCATTACAGGACCACAGACAGGGATGTGGCAAAAGGTAAAACTGGGAGTTATGTCTTTAAGGGCTGGTTGGAGACACTTGTAATCTCGTTTTATTGGTGGTACCCTCCCCAGCATAATGAACTTTGATGAAATTGCTGTGGCGCCTGTGAAGCTGAGCAGGCTTTGCCAGGGAAAGACCTCCCATGAACAAAATCGCCCAGGCAACAACTCCACACTGCAGCCAAGCCAGAAACTCTGGCAAAGTCACTTCTTCCCATCCCTTAACTCCTGCAATTCTCCTTTTCAAGCCCTGTATATAAAAAATAAATTAAAAAATAAGGAAAAGATTTCCCACTTATGTGCGTGGCTGAAGGATACAGCTTAAAAACAAAATTAATAAAGTTTGTGAGAACCCACTGCATGGTTGAAAATTACTCTAAGTTCAGCAGCCAGCAAAGTTACAGAGACCAGGAGGCTCTGCCACTGAGTTCACTGTCTGAGGAAATGAATCTGTGGAAGACTTTAAATAGCAATATTTTTAATTCAGCAAAGTTTCCACCCCCTGCCAGACTTGGAGAGATGGGAATAGGAATCTGTAAATTCATCACTGTTGTTTTTAAGGAGTTGGATCCGGGGAGTACAAACATTTAATAATGGATATAATTAAATTCTTTGCTAGTCAGTTTGAGTCAGGAGCCAATTGGCACCATAATGTCATTTCATTTGCATAAAATATGGAGTAATTCTGATTCAGAGAACTGCGATCTCACAGAGCTCGAACTGCAGATGAAATAAAGGTAAAAGAGATCAGGTTTAGGAGCATCTCTCTGATAACTTGTCTCAGATTTAGCGTTTAGATATTCGAACTCTGATATTTCATAGTCAAACTCTGGTCCAAGTCAGCTCCAAGCACAATCATTTTCAGTGAAACAAATTACTTTGGGCACTTTAATTTCCAGATGATTAAATGAAGATACCTTCAAGTGACCTGATTTTGATAGATGATATTAAACCAAGCCTGAAAATCAGACTCTCCTTGTGGTGGAAAACCTGAGGGATCAACTAACAATGAGATTTCTGCTGTCTTGGTGATGAACTGTCCTAAGAGCTGCATTTTCAGTGAATATGAAGTGACCTTTGAAAACTTCACTGAAAGTTGATCCAGATGTTTAATCTGACCAAGCTCGTTCATCTCTACATATAAATAAATTCTCATTTTGGTTGAAAGTGAAAATGCAGCACTTCCTTCTTTGTCTTGGGTTTCTCAAGCAAATATTCAATTATTTTAAGTCAGCGACACCGAGGAAAAATTTCTGGGACTGCTTTTTGTTGGGAATTTTTATTTTGAAACAGGATTCATGCTTTATTAGGCTCTTTCTCAGCAACACTTGAGGGAGTAGCATCTACAGGGAGACAAATATAAATTGAAGTCAAATCACTGCCAGGTTTACTGGGAATGTTCAGAGCTTCAACCTTCATTAGGGCTCCTCAGGCCATGAAAAAAGGGTTGAGTGGAAATCCTGGCTTAGAACACCTTTTCTTCTCCTTTTCTGTCTTCAGGCACTCATCCCTTTGCCCTGCAGCTTCCTCAATTATGTCTCCCAAGAAACTGAAAATATTTGACTGGAATAAATAAAAAGGCCATTCTTTCCCAGTTTTGCCCTAATTCAAGGAATTCTCTGGTCTGGTTCCATGACCAAGTCCCAGAATACCTGCTCTGGCAGGTGAGGAAGGTGATACCCACAGGATGGGAAGGAGGAATGGGGTGGAAGAGGAAGGATGGAGTTAATGCCTAAACTGTTGCTGGTGCTGAACTCTGCAGGGTCCCACTGCTGTCTGACAGTTCTCCCCAACACCAGCCAGAAACATCCCAGGCTCTGGAGGTTTTAGGTCCTCCTGAGGCTGTGCGGTCTTGTATCCATCCACAAATGGGAGATTTAGTCCCTAAAAGGACTTGGAAGTGCTTCAAGAGCTCAAATCATCCTTTCCCCACTCAACAGAAGGACCAGCTGTGTCCATGCTGCTTCCACCCAGCTGTACCCAGGATTGTGTGGAGGGATGAGGGATCCAGGGTCTGGGCCATTCCCAGAGATGCCAAGGAGCCACAGGCTGGCCAGATCACCCGGAGCTGGGAGTGGTCATTACCCTGATGGTGTGGTCACAGAGCCTGAGATTGTGCCCTTTCCACAATAAGTTCCTGATTGCTCATGAAAGCTTTGGGATGTTTGTGGCAAAGGACTGGTGACTTAGTTTCTCATTGTCTGCATGTCACTGGGGTCAGTTTCTTAATTGTCCTGAGGCAAATTAAATTCCAGCTCTGCCATCCAAATGAGACTGCAAACACAGGGCGAGCAGCTATTGTGTGGCTCTCACCCATCTCTGCTCAGCTGTCACTGAAGGAACAGCTCCCTGTCTGTTTTACCTGCAGAAACTACAAGTACGTGGTGCCCTTTTAATCTGGAAACAAAAGAGAACAAAGGCAAACAAATGGAGGCCAAATTATCTCGCCTTGAGATCTGAGTTTTCTCCATATTGAACTTCTGGTACCTACTTAATGAGCCCGGGTTGTTGCTCGCTAGTGAGCGAGAACAAAGCAAAGTGACTCATGCTGCCTTGTTATTGTTACATAATCTATACAAGTCATTTATTTTTATGGTTAATTACTGGATTAGTTAAGTATATTGGAAATGTAAAGAGATGTGGAGTTAGGAGAGATTCAGTGTCTGTTAATCTGTGCAGGATGTCTGTGGGTATCCAGAGGGAAATCTGTGTAAAGAACAGCTTTTTTCAGGGCTGATCTCTTGAATTTACACCTCTGTGTGCAGCTGGGCTCCCTTCAGCCTCAGCAGGCATTCAGGCTGGGCAAAGCCTTTTTTAGAGTGACAAACCCCCTCTTTTTTTACCTCTGTGAATCCTTCCTGCTGAGGGAACCTAGACTCAAGATGCGGTTCCTCCTCACATGAGCACAGGGGGCCCCCAAAATCTCTATCTGTATTAACCACCACAGAGCTGGCAGAGGATGTGCTGTAAATCTTCCCAACTCAGCTGCTAGAGGTCGGTTTGTGTTCTTTTTTATTAAAATGCAGCAACAAGAACTCCTCAGAAGTGGCTGGCTGCACCTCGCTATGCAGCAGACACCCAAGCACGCATTTGAAGTCGCAAACATCACAAAGTGACCTAAATTGGGGTTACCTGCTGAGGCATCAGTTTAATATGGAATTACTGCCCTGTTTTTATTGTAATGACCAATTAAGGATCAGCACCTCAGAAACCTCAGGTGGCTGATTTACAGGGAGCAAGCACAGCCCTTGCCAAGCTGCCCTGGCGGAGGGGCCAGCGCCCGGCGTGTTGTGCCAGGGTCACCCGTCACCATGGTGCTGGCAGGGCTCCCTCGTGTTTGGCTGCCCAGCACCGAGCCCTCCTCGGTGCCAGGGATGAATTGTGAGCAGGGGAGTTGCTAGGAGCCTGGGGAAACACGAGGGCTCCCTGCTTGCCACACAGCTCCACTTCAAAGCCCCAGAGCTGGGGAAGCGCCCAGCGCTGCTCTAACAACACGTGCTGCGTGGGGTAGGGACTCACAGTGTGTTCTTCTGGGTCTTTTTAAAACAAATTTTTATTTAACCTCTGCTTTGACCCAGCACCTGAGTGTGTTGCCCAGATATGCTCCATTTCAGTTTATTTAACCAGAATGTTTGCTTACTCAGTGACCACTGGAGGGGAACTACTGTTCTTATTAATTCCACAATGGGTATTTGTTGCTTCTTGTTTTCTGACATTTTCTTGATGACCATAATTGCAGAGTTCTTGTTTTCAGATAATAAATGCACGTGTCTATTTGCTCAGGTATTATGTAATTGATGCCCAGCTATTAATTAAAGATCTAGACTCAATGTCTCTGAAGCTGCCTCCGGATATTTGTCCTTATTGTGTCATACCTTGGATGCACAAACAGGGAAACCACGGGCAGCTTTGCATGGGCTCTGCTCCTTCCCTTTAATAAAGGAGCCTAAATTCTGGAGTTGCAAAGAAGGATTATACAGGGCAAGGAATATTTTTCTGATGGGATTTTGATTCTTCCTTCTTTCCCTGGGCTGCCAGCGTTTCCCTTAAGAAGCTGACGCTCAAACATAATGAGCTGTTTGCTCTGCACTGCTCTCCACAGGCTCTGCTCACTAAAAGGAGTTTATTTTGCCTCTATTGCTGTTGCTGTTAATAGCAGGGCAGGCTATAGCTGGCACTGGGAGCAGGATGAAGATTTCATGGGTGAAAAGAGAAATCAGACATTGGGAATTCACTGCAGGGAGAAGATGGATTGGTTGCTCTCATTCCCCAGAGCCCATTTGGGAAAATATGTTATATGATCCTGTGAACAAATTGTTACTTTTCCAGACAAGTCTGTTTTCTGTGTAAACACTTTTACTGTAGCAATGTAGAAGAACAACACTTTCAATCCAAAACTCAACAAAAATAGACACCCTAGAACATTTGGAACTTATTAAACTCCAGAAGGGAAAAAAATGGAAAGAGAGGCTGCAAAGAAAAAAAAAAAAAAAGCTTTCCACTTTTAAATGTTCTGATTTTTGTATTTTTAAGGGTATAAAACTCCTGCCAGAGAGTTCTGAAGCTTTTCAAAGCAAAGGTACAGCTTGGAGAGGCAGAAATTATTTTGAGTCCACTTAGTGAGAGGTCATTACTCTGAAGAGCAAAGTTAATGAGCTTGGAAAGGCAGGATTAGGTTCCTACCCCTTTCATAGACTTCCTGTTCCCCTCAGGAAAATCCCTGGGCACCTTTGTGACTCAGTTTCCTCGCTGCCAAATGAGAAAATGCCTTCTGTACACGCAGGGAGGGATGGAGCTGCAGAAATGCAGGGGTTTATCACCAGCAGGTGCAACTCTTGCTCCTCCCTGCAGCCAAAGAACCTTCAGCTGGGATGGCTTCCTCTCAGAAATTCTGCGTCTCTGCAACCAAAGGTTTGGGGGAGAAGTGATTTTGTTGTGTTATGATGGAAAATCTGCCAAAGATTTTGCTTTGAGACTCTTCAAGATTGTATCAGTGCAGTTAAATGTCTCATTTATTTATCAGCTGGACCAGTCAGGGCAGTGCTGATCTTATCAGAGCCAAGTCCTTCAGCTTTTTAATCCTTGTACAGACCATTGGGCATCCTGTAAAGCTGCTAAATCTTCACTTTTAAAATACTGCTTCACCTGAAAACATGATTTGTTCCTGTCCTCAACAAAAGAACCATCACTAACCCCCAGAACAGACCAAAGGTTTGGTCCTCATCCCTCTGAGGGGCCACAGCCCCCAAAGGCCGAGGCATTATCTGAACACAAACTAAAATCACCAACTTCATTTTACACCTGGGAGTGCTGTCAGCAGCTCATGGTGAGCATGTGTTAAAATAAGGAATTCACATTTCTGCTTTGTTCCTGAGCTGGAAACACTGGGTGCTTTTTGAATTTTTTTCCATTCCCTAGACAAATTAAACCTTTTGCTTCTGGAGTTCTTAGAGTCCTCATCTCTTCAGCATTTGGGTTCCTGAGTGGGGAGTGCAGCTCAGGTGTGGAGGGGCTGCTGCAACCTCTTGTTTCCATACACAGAAGATACACACAGCTCCTGATCCAGCATCACCAAATTCTGCCTTCATTTCATCCTGCACAACAAAATGAACCCCATGAGAACACTGGCATGATCTCTTGGCTCCACGGGCTTGGCTGCCCCAGGCTCAGCTTCTGAAGGTTTCAGGACTTTTATCCCAGTTCAGATAATATTGCCAAAACTCAGGCTGTCGTCTCTATAAAGTAATTGCCTGTCCAAGGCTTTACAGTCTCTACACTGGTTTAATAACGAGTAATTAGTTGAATAAGTCCAATTAATGCCTTTGTACAGATCTGAGATTGGAGTAGGATTGTAGGTCAAGTTTAATTTTAAAATGCATTAGAATTTCTATCAGTCTGAACACACCCAGGGCAATGCTATTATGGGCTTTCCCATGAATACATATGAATCATGATTTGGCCTCGGAGCCCAGATCTAGCAGTGCATGTTTAAATCTCTAAAGCCTATCTAGAACTGGAATATTCTCTGCAAATGGGGCCTCATTTTTTTTTTAAATTTCTCAAAAAAAACCTTCTCTAGAGCCAGTGTCACCTGTGAAGGAGGAAATCACTGCACAGTCCTGCACGTGGAACAGAGAAACCCTGAGTGTGAGTTTTGTATCAGATGATGCTTCACAGAGGGTCCTCAAACCCCTGAACAGCAAACCCCCCAGAGATCCACACCTGAGGATCCTAAAGGCTGGGCTTTTTAGGAGCTGCTGAGATTCATGAATTTTAATTTCCATTTTAATTTTAATGGGTGACTGTTGCTGCAGGGCTCTGGCAGCCCTCGTCTCAGGCTGTGGCAGTGCAGGGATCCTCTCCCTGAGCAGTTTTCTGGCTGAAAAGCAACATTTGCCTTTAAGATTAAGGGGCCAGGAAAGCTTCACAGCCCTCTGGACAAAATGTTGTCGAGCCATTAGAGGCACAAAAGGACGACAGTGTTTTGCAAGGCAGCTCATTTACTGGGTGTCATTAAAAGCTCCTGTACCTCCCTGGTGTGTTGTTCTCATTATTAAAAGATAGACAATATTACACTAATTGGAGGTGAGTGTTTTAAGTGCTGTTTTTATCCTCTATCACTCCTCTGGGTGATCAGAGCTATCTGTTCTTGTCCCTCCCTGACAAATTTCCTCCAAAGTGGATTATATATGAATGATTAAATTAATTACTATCTATCCTGGACCGCTAGCAGCTGGATTCTGATATTAAATTTTAAATTGTTTCTTTTTATTTCATTGACATTCTTCACTGAGCTGAAGGGAGGATCCCAGTGAGATTGTTGTTCCCTGCATCAGATTCCCATTCTGAAGGTTTTGGGCTAATAATAAAAGGAATTATAATTATAAATCACATTTCTAGGTATGGAAAGTCAAAATATAATAATAACAATAATAATAAACAGTAATAATAATAAATAATAACAGCTGTTATTTGATGTAGGTTGTTCAGAGCAGCTAATGGACTCAGGCTACCAAAAATGTCACTTTTATGACTTGGGCCCTGCCATCCTCACAGCAGTGACATCCAGAACTTGCTGACATTTTTTGTGAGCACTTTTCTTGCTGATTTGAAGGTTGTTCCCTGCTAAGCTTAGAGACTGTCCCTCAATTCTTCTGCTGGACAAGGAGAAATGCAGTTTAGGTGAGGTGAACTGACAACCATCACCTCAGTGCGTTATTATTGTTTATGACGTGCAATTTAAAAGCCAAATTTTCCAACAATTTATGGACGTAATTATGCACCTAATTTGCACAGTTATTTTAGACTGATGTATAATATTGGCTAACTGCAAGTTCAGCTGGGCTAACACAGGGCTGGAACAGCCCCAAAGGTTCCCTGGTGTGTTTTTCCAGGGGATGATGCCACATTTAACATAATCTCCTCTAACTACAGTGAGCACTAAGTCAACCCTGCTAATAGTTTCACACCAGCTAAAGCCACATTATTTTTCAAGGTGAGAACACCCATTATTCTCAAGAGAAGAAGTCTCCTCTGACTTTGTAGTTTGGCAAAAAAGGGCCCTGGTCAGACAAAAAAATTAACAGGGCTGAGCAACTGAGCTGCTCCTTTTGAAGTGCAGGTCACAGGAGCAGCACAGCTCAGGAATTTTCATTTGGGTTTTCCAGGTGACACAGAATTCATGTGTGCAATGCACAATATATTAATCCATGGGCTCATCAGTAAGGATTTTGGCACATTCTCTCAGAGCCCACAGCCTCTGAAGGGTGCAAAAGGTTCCCCAGCCTTGGACAGGCTTGGAAATCCATCCTTGTCACGCACAGCACAGGGAAAAAGAAATGTTGCAATTCCTGCTGTCACCCTGCCCAAAGCCAGGCCAGCCGTGGGGCCAAAAGTTTGCCCAGAAAACTGATGTTACTGAAGGATTTTCAGGAAGTTGCTTCAATAACTCAAGATGAAGCCTCCTGGGGGTTTGGCTTTGCCCAGTGCCACACTGGGGAGTTGAAAGCCAGAGGTTTCAGAGGGGAGGGGTCTCTGTTGCTGTAAAAGCCCCAAATCCCCTGATGGCAACAAGAAAATAGAAATAAATAGAAAAGAGCAATTCTAGCACTGTAATGACTCATCTTGGTGGTTGCTAAGTACTTCCACAGCTCAGCTGAGCTGAATACTTCATAAAAGAGGCTGAGCTGAAGAGGATCCATATGAAAGTGTGGATTCCAGAGATTTATGGGGAGCCCATGTGGCTGTAAATCACTGACAGGGCTCTTGTCTGACTGCATCATGTAACAGAATGATCACATCCCATGGCAAGACAGAAATGACTCATTTAATTCCATGGTAAGAGAAATCCTGGATGAAATTTGAAGTTTTAGGAGCTCGAGCCACTCATATGCATTCACTTTGGCTTCATGGTCTTTAAAATCTCTCATATACCTTTGAAGTGAGGGTTTTTATTAAAAACAAAACACCAAACTAAGTTAAATTCAGACAGAAGTACAAAATAGACATACAAATAAAACCTGAATGAACATTTCACAAATATAATCCAAATAACAAATGAACAGCACAGCACAAAAACAACATCGTCATGATTATGAAGGTTAAAACTATTTTCTCCAAGCTTGCCTGCCTTCAAAGATATTTAAAACCTGCTTCTCCTCCAGCATGTATTAGTGTCAATCAAAAATAACTCTGCTCAGGTCAATGGATTTACACAATTGCAAAATTAGTATAAGTGAGAGGACAATCAGAGCTTTTGTATACTACAAAAATCTCTCTTAATAGCAACAGCAATAGAGGAGAAGGAGGTGGGAGGTGCCTTTCCAGGACAGGCTGGGTGGATAAACAAGAAAAACCTGCTGGGCTTGTGAGTGAGGATTTGGAGGAGGAGCTGCAGCATTAATTTAACCATTAATTCACTCCTTTAAAATTTCCCCTTTCCTGTCTTTTCCTTCATCTGTCACCTTTAGCAGCAGTTGGGCTGCAGGTTTAAAATCAGAGTGCAGAGATGTGCAGATCCATCACACAGGATCTGTAAGAAATATGGAAGTTGAGAATTACATCCTGGAATGGCAGCAGTGACTTTGGGGGTGGCAATGTGTGACAGAGGGTGTCCCTCCAGCCTGGGGGTCTGCCCAGCCCTGGGCTGCCTTCTGCAGCCCCAGGGCCAGCACTGGGCAGCTGGGAGGGTGGGCTGGTGGATCCATGGGGTGCTTCCAGGGAAAGGTGCCCTCAGGAGACACATTCCCAACAGCAGATCCCTGCCACAGGATCAGCCCTTCACGTGCAGGGACTCATCTGCCACAGGGCATCAGTGACCAGACAAGGGGACATCAGGATTTCACCACCTCTGGTGCCTTCCCTGACTGGGACAGGCAACCTGAGCCTCTCAGGACATGGAAAACCAGGGCCAAAAGGGAAGGAGAAGACACAGCACTGAAATCCTTTGTGTTGTGGGACTCCACAGACGTGCCAGAAGTGGATTTGTTCAGATCTTGTAGCACACCAGATTCCCAGATCACAGGAACCACTAAAAATTGTAATTAAACATGTTTTGTTGGAAGTCTAGATGGACTCAAAGACAAAAATAAGTAGAAATGTGTGGAGAAAATGCTTCTATTTCTTGCAGAGGGACTTCCCTGGCCAAAGAAGGTCCATGTTTGGAGTTGAGAAATGGTTCACTTCCCCATAGAAAAGAGATTGCCCCTGCATCAATAGATGTTTAAACCTTGCCAGCCCAAGAGGAAAATCCACTTATTCAGGACAAAATATAACTTCCTTAAAACTGCTGGGACTTTGCCAGCAGCTTAAGCCACAAATAATTTACCCAGAGAATATGAAGTCAACAAGTTCTGGAACTGTGGGAACTGCAACTGTTGAATAAATCATTCATGAATCTCATTTAACTAAGGACAATTAGAATATCCCAAAGCAATGGAGGGATCAGAATGTTCCAGATAAACACGGATCAGGCTCTCAGCTGAGAGCAAAGCAAGGCTTCACTGAAGCTTTGAGCTCAATGCTCAGAGCCCTGGACCAGAGGATATCTTTTATTGCTCAGAACCTTTTTCAGGGCTGGCCTGTGGTGCTCAGAGCCCTGGACCAGGGGATCCTGCACTGCTCAGGGCATCCTTTATGCTCAAAGCCCTACTCAAGGGATGTTCTGCAATGCTCAGAGGGTGTCCTGAGATGCTCAGAGCCCTTTTTGGGAGTGTCCTGTGATGCTCAGAGGGTGCCTTGCAATATTCAGAGCCCTGGATCAGTCTTGCACTCTTTAGGGCATCCTTAATGCTCTGAAGGCCACGTTCCTCTGTCACTTTGGGCCAGGGAAGGAGAACAAGCACTTGGGGAGTTTATTCTCTGTTTTGGTCTCTGCTTCAGAGTTATTTAGTGGAGCAGAGACCAATTCTGTAGGATGTAAAAGCTCCTTTGGAGCTATTGGGAGCAGCAAGAGCTCTCCCAGAGGAGACAGGCGCTGGCACAGAGGAGGCACCACCACGTCCTGACAGTCCTGTCACCAGGACACCACAGTCCTGCCCCAGGAGTCTGTGTCTGTGCTGGCAGAGTCTCTTTGCCAGCCCAGGACTGCCCTGGAGCCACATTTCTCCAGAGCTTGTCCCTGTGGCTGTGCAGAGCGTCCAGGTGCTCCCTCCCAGCTGCCTCTGCTCTGGTGTTTGGCTCCAGGGGAAGGCCTGGAAGGGCTGCAGGAGACACAAACCCCACCAGGGCCAGCACTGCCCTGCTCCAGAGAATTCCCTCTCCCAAGGCTCCCTCCTCGCTCACCCCCACGCTCCTGTCCTGTCCCTGGCTGGCTGGCAGTGCAAACAGAACCAGACATGTCGTGATTTTGGGTCACCACCCACCTGAAAACCTGCCTGAGCTTCTGCCTGAGCTGCTTGGGATTTTACTTTTTTCCATCCAAGAGAAAAATCAAAAAATAGAAAATACCAAGCTCTGAGGTTTCTTGACATCTTTTATTCCAGTTTCTCTCCCTCCCAGGCTCCCCTGAGCAGTCTGGGGTACTTCGCCTTCTGTCCTGCTCTTGCTGACAAACAAGAGGTAAATTTGGACACATCATCCCAGCTCTAAGAGGGTTTCTCATTTCATTTCTCAGCCTCCTGAGGCTCTAGGAGGGAATCCCACCTCCAGACAGCTCATAAAGTCATTTGTGACACAGGATGTCCCAGTTACTATATAGGAATGTTGAAAGCATTTTATTTTCTCCCCTTTGATTTTTATTGGTTGAGCTCCCAGTGCTCTGTGAGTAATTATACCATTTGCTTTATGTCTTGCTTTTCTAATGACTAATACCAAAATATATGTACAAGCAAATGGAAGCGTATTACTGAGTGATTAACAATGGACAATTAGGATTAATTAAGGCAATTATTTTAATAAATAAGAATTAGTAAAATATATCCATAAACAAAGCCGTGGCTCATATTTAGCAGGGCTGATGCAGGCTAAAGAAACAGAATTGTGACAACTGGGAACAGAGGCAAGGAGGAGACAGAGATGATTAAAGAGAAATAGTTGTGTACATAAAAAATGTAATTAGGCATAAGACAGAATGTGCATATCCAGACTGCTCCATCCTGGCAAAGGTGTTTCTTTTCATCTGTTACCACTAGAAATGGGATTTACACACAGCCATTCCTGTAACCACGTCCTTAAACTTCCATCTCTTTCACAAGGAGGTCACAAAGGCATAAAACTGCCCTAAGAAGCAACAGGAAAATCTCCCATCCCTTTTTAGCACCTCAGTTGTGCTCAGAGCACCCACAGGATGATCTGTCCTGAAGATTCTGAGCTAGGAGAGAAATTCTAATTGCTCTAAACAAGATATGCTCTGACAACACTGAAAGCAGAGAAATTAAAATATTTCTTTTAATGTTGATGACATTCTTTGACACTTGATGATTTTTTAGCTGATTTTGGGTGAGTTGAAGTTTGTCTGTTGCAGTATTTCACAGTGCCCCAGATTCCTCAGCTTCCATCACCTCTGGGAAGGACAAAGCCTGGCGTGGCCAGGCTGGAGGATGATCCTGCTCCTGTGGCACCACAAGTGAGAGTTCTCCCCAGGGCTAATCTGCCCAATTAAATGGATATGGTTCATTACTGGGCACTGTTAACCTTTGGCACAATCAGATCAACAGAAAGAACAGAGCTGTAAAATGAAAGCAAACCTCAAGGTTTGATGTCCTAGACCAGTAGCTTTTCTCCCTACAACAAAGTGCTTGAGTGGATTGGAGTGCTTAAATTACAATCAAATGTCAGTAAATGGCTGCTGGAGGGTTTAATAACCAGAGTGGTAGGAAAGGACAATGAAACCCTGAGAGTGGAGCCACAGAACAAGGAGATGGTGTCCCCAGCCCTATTCAGCACAGTGTTTCTAAGTAGTGTTTAAAAGTTGGGTTTTTTTGGCTGGGATGCTTTGGGGTGTAAAGCTGTCAGTGGCACAGCCTCGCTCTCCCCTCCTGCAGCACAGCCCAGCTGCTGGCTCAGCTCTGGGTTTTTTGTGGGGAAGAACTCCCAGTCCCAGCAGAGCCTCGTAAAGCAGCTCTGATAAATCAAACTGCATTGCTGTGGGTGCTGAAGGTCAGCTCATGGCAGGAGCACACTCACAGCCGAGCAACCAAAGCCCCCAGCAGAGACTTTCTCAAGTCCATGATTATTCTGTTTGTGTGCTTTGTCTGCTCTTTCTGCTGTGATTAAACAGGTTTAACACATGGTTTAGGATTTTCCTGAGCTGCTGCCTCAGTTTGTTATTATGCAGCTGAGTTTTTGGTGGTTATCAGGATTTTCTCTGGTCTGTTTTCAAGAGTCATGGAGGGGAAGGAATTAAGAAAGAGTCCAGAAAAGTGCATCCCATTGCCATTGCCCCAAGTCCAAGCTGGAGGCCTCCAGAACTGGAAAAGTGGACAATTTGAAGAGTAAATAATGTGTTACATTAGAAATTAAAACAAGTCTGCTTTAGTCCATTCTCAGGGAAAAAAAAATAGCATGGAAGAACACCAAAATTATATTTATCTCCCTTTTGGGAGAGATGGAATTGAAAGCATTTTAATTCATAAATATCTGGGTTATTTCTTTTCTGGAAGCTGCCTGAGAATCCAGAGAGGACAGGGAGCTCCAAGTTTAAAACCAAGCTGGCAAACCCAGGTAGAGCAGCTCCCTGCAGCTCCCAGACATGCTTATTCCCAGGAAATCTCTTTTTTCCTGGCTGCCTCTGCCCTTCCAGCCTGCTTTTGAGCATGTTCTGGCCACCTGATTGAGCCATCATTTTATCATATGGCTTTTGTAACCTCTGTTGCCTCACTCTCATGCTGTGAATAAATCAGAATTTCCCTCTGCCATGTGCAGCTTTGGAGGGGTTTTGGAGGTTTGAAGGAAAGAAGGGGAGCTCAGGGTTTGCTCTTTGGGGTCAGTGCATTGTATTTCACTGTGCAAGCAAATACAGGCAGAGTTTTCTGTTAAGGTTTTCAGGCAGAGCAGTCCAACAGGCAATTTCCTGCCCTAAGTAGTGTTATAATTAGGACTGCCACTGGAATGAAACACTCTGTGCCCATATTATGGTGTTACACCATGTTAGCATTTAATTGTCACACCTGACAGACTTCCACACCCCCACATTTGGAGAGGGGAACCTCTCCTCATGCTGCTTTTCACAACCTGGCTTTAAATTCCCCGTAGTATTCCTCAATAAATATTTCCATTCACGTGGCTATCAGTAGAGGACAGGGACAGTGGATAAATGATCCCAAAATCTTGTGGTCATTTGTTATCTGTACAAAGGCACACACACATTTATCAGCATCTTGGCTCCAGCAAAGCAGGAATGTCAAGAGAAAATGTTTGGATTTGGTGATCAAGGGAAACCTCTCAAATCCTGCTGTGCCAGCCCAGGAGTCCTCCTGAGCTCTGTTCATAAAAGCAAATCAGCTGAAGCTGCCCACAGACACACACCAGGTTTAGGGGATCACAATTTCTGCCAAAAAAACACTTCTGACACCAGCAGCAGCATCCATGGGCAGTTTATAATCCCAGCTTCCCATGCCTGGCCTTTTAGGCTTGCAGGGCAACCAGGAGACGCTGAAAATAATAAAATTAAGAATAAAACTATGAATAAAGAGCGAGCTGCAGGCCTGGCTGCTGTGTGAGGAGCTGTTTGTGTGTGGATCAGTGCAGGAGCCTCCCCAGTTCATTAGGAGCCAACGGAAGTGCTGCAGCCCCAAATTCCTGTCATTTCATCTGCAGAGGAGGCCTCTGGCGTGTAACCAGATCTCTGCCCTGCTTTAGGGCTCCCTGATCTTTGCCTTCAGACTTCTGGCCAGGATTAATTTACATAGGGCTGGAAACAAGCGTGGCACTGGCCGTCGGCTTGGGTTACACGCAAGGAGCACCAATAAACTTCCTGGTGGAGCTAATAAAGGAAATTGGGGAGGAAGGAACAGTCTATCAATTATCAATAGGAGAGAAGTTGCAGGAATCCAGCGAATTAAAGTGTGCAAACCAAGCAGCTGGAAGTTGGGATTCAAAAGGGGACTAGGAGCTCCCTCTCATTTTGAGCAAAATTCCATTTAGAAACTGGGAGAAGAAGAGAAAAATAAGCCCAGAGACAGGGAGAGTAATGGCAGGAGACAGCACGTTTTGGGAAGAAAGGAGAAGGGGATGATTTATTCCTGGTTGGGAGAGATGAAGATGTGCCACTTTTCACAAGATAGGAGGGGAAAAATCAGCTTTTGTGGGGGATTTTCTTGAACCATTTGTTTGCATCATTGTTTTAGTGCCACTCTAATTTTGCTCTGATTGCCAATAAATGAAAATCAAAAGTAATTTTCACTGGAAAATTAGTTCCAGTGAGAACAGTATCTCTATATTCAGTGCTCAATCTGACCCAGGGAAGAAACTGGGACAATGTGGAAGAAGACAGAACCCTGCTCTTGTGGGGCTTTTTCCCCATCCCCTCTCTCCAGTTAATGGGGTTTTTTTACCAATGGCTAAATGTGCTCCATTTCCAAGAATTCCATCCTGCATCTCAAACATATTCATACCTTCTGCCTTGGATCTAAGTTTTCTTCCAAATTTGACTTGTTATCCTTTCTGCAACCTATTTCTGCCTGTTTCCTTATAGTAGTAGTAGTAGTAGTAGTAGTAGTAATAATAATAATAATAATAATAATAATAATAATAATAATAATAATAATAACAACAACAATAATGGGCGAATACTTTCTCCTTTCACATTCAGATTTCACACCAACCCACAAGAGAGATTAAGAACAAGATCCAGGAGAGTAAAAACAAATATTTGGTCTTGTAGCATGCTTCCATGAGGTCGTGGATCAGAAAAAAACAGGGCCAGAAAGCCCAAAAATGGGACACACCCAAACCCAGACCTAGCTCTGAGCACTCTGCTAAGTCCCTTTTTGGCAGATGGGCTGTGCAGAGGGATTGCCTTGGCCAGGGAGCTCCTCACAATTTGTGCTTTTCAGTAGTCGGAGTCAGGATTGGGAAAGTTGTTTATTATTCAACCATCTCTTCCAAAGCAAGGGAAACTCTGTTTATAAGAAGCTTCAAAAGCCTCTGTCACAGCTATCAAGGCTCTACACTCTGTGCCTTTGCCAAGTCAAATTAGGTTATTTTACTTGATATTAAGTTTGACAAGCAAAGAGCCTGTGAAAACCAGAATCCCAACTGGGCGTGCCTCCCACAGCTCGCTCCATTTTTGAGGGCAAAAATTCCTACAGTAGCCCTATTCTTCACTCTCATATTTCTGTCTGTATTTATCTTGTCTGGAAATTCCCCTCACTGTGTCCTAGACATCTTCTAATATTCAGATTCTCCGAGAATGTGACCAACTTTGTTTTGGCAAACCGGTCTCACCGCACGGGGATGTCTCTGTGGGCTTTGGTTTCTGTTTACCTCCACAGATGGTAAATTTATTATCATGCTAATTTGCAGGTCCACTGAGTGTATCAGACTTGTGGGCTCCTCCATCCTGTAAAAATACCCTTCTGTTACATCATTTCCTGGCGAGGACTGTGCCAAGTTAATTTGTATATGAACAGCCATAGATAATGAGGCAAAATATTAATAACATTTTGCTTTTTTAGAAAGCAGGACCAACTCTTTGAGGACAGAGGGAACATAGATTTCACTCCTTAGTGCCTACCCAGGAAGAGCTTCCATTAATCTGCTTTGACAATGTTGGAAACAGAATCAGGTCTTTGAGAGCCACAATGGTCCAAAATCCATGGAACTGTTTAATCAAATCGTACTTGCACTTTACTGAATAAAGCTGTAAATGTTGGCCTAAATGTTTCAAAAAGTCACTGCCAAGGATTTCCCCCCAACATTTTGGGAGCCCAGCCCCAGGACAGCTCCATCACTGTCTGGTTTAGCACTCTTATTTCAGTGTGGCCACCAAAACTGAAGCAGAATTTAAATGTATTCTTCAACAGATTGAAATGTGAATCTGCATTATCATGGAAACATTAAATAATCAAATCATAGAGCAGTCTGGGGTGGAAAGGACCTTAGAGATCACCTGGATCCAGTCCCCCTGCCCTGAATCATTCCATGAAGAGAGGATATTTCTCCCTTCTCTGACAATACTTTGTGCTCCAGGAAGAGTTTCTGGCAAGGGGAAAAGGAGCTCCAAAGGGGCTGGTGGAGCTGTGTGTGAGGTGTTCTGATCCTTCCATGCCCTTTTCTGCCTGCAGCCCAGCAGAGCCATTCCCACAAGGCTGGCATGAAGCAGCCTGAGGGATCCTTGACTTTTCCAAGCCATCAGAGGTCAGGGATGTCTCTCTGCACTCTGACTCAGTGCTGATGGAGGACACCCCAAGAAAGAGTGATCCCACCTCTGCATTCCGGGCAAATGGCACCAGGCTGGCACTGGGGGTCTGTACCACATCACAAAGCCCCAAATAAAAGCTCTTTGCTTGCCACAGAGGGGGAAATGAAGGAGGAACACTGCAGGAGAAAACCTGTGCAAAGTAGGAACCCATGGTTTTATAAGGGAGCAGTGGGTCAGGGGGTGTAAATTTAACTGTCACTCAGGTACAATTGAAATTCAATAAAAAGTCTGGGAATGCCGCTTTATTGAGACCTCAGTAAAGGCAGTGTGCACTCCAGGAGAGGCTCTTACATCCTGGGGATAATGTCACTGGTTTGGGATTCATAAACGGGGTCTGCACAGGAAGAGGGGATTATGCTGGCAATGTGAGAATCCACCACGAGGAATATTTACAAGCTATAAATCCAGCTGTTAATTTCAGGTTATCAAAACCAATCACTGTCTCTCAGCTCTCAAACAACATCTCATCATCATCATCATCATCACCATCATCATCATCATCACACCAGTAATCAGCCACTGCAGAAGGAGCTCAGAGTGAAGCTGAATTTCCTGAAGTGCATTGTATTCCTTTCCTTCACTAAACATTCAATCCCAGCCTCAATTAACAAGATATTTCTTGCTTAGGCAGGAGAGGGGGAAGGAGGGGGAGAGGTCTTCAAGAAATACATGCACAGCTTTCAGGAAGCAGAAATGTGTTTGTAATTTGCAACAGGAGGGAAAATAAAAGGCTGAAAAGAAAGATTGATTCCAGTTTTCAGACTATTAAATCAATGTCAACTTATCAAATCCTTGTATTTCCTGGAAGGAGAACAAAGGTAACATAAATGAATATGTTTCCAGATTTGTGATCTGTTTACAGTTATATTGTGCACTTATTAGCAGTATGTCTATTCAACCACAATTAGAAAGACTACCCTTTTTCCTTTGAGTTTCATGTGTAAATTTGTACTCAGAGGAGTGATAAACAAAAATCAATCTCTACAGGAGCTGTTCAGACAAGCACCCTTCAGACTTTACTACCGACAGCTGTGCTGAAATACTTCCCCAACCACAGGACAGCAGCTGCCAGCTGTTCTAACCCTACACACAGAGCTCGTGCTCTGCCTTGCAGCCTTGTCCCACAGCTCCATCTCCCAGGCATCAGCTCTGAGCCTTTTGTGTTGCTTTTGCATAGAAATTCTTCATTAGAGTGCAATTCTATCATCTTCAGGTGGAGCCACTGCCCATGCACCCAGCACAGCCAGAGCCCTACAAGGGACAAACCCCACCCCATTGTCAGGGTAGTCCCATATCCCAAACCCACAGAGCCATAAAAAAGCCTTTTACAGCACAAAACATCTGCAGTTTGGGTTTCAACGTGTCCTGAGTTGTGGCAGAGGTAGAGAGTCTGATCTTTTTTGGCTTTCTTCTCCATCAGTCTTGTTTTCTAATTTTGTACTAATCAGCTTTTATTGTCTCAAGTGACAGGATCTTTATGCATCCTTGGGGATAATGATCTATGGTGCTCCCAAGCTGTCATTTTGATGAGAGATTGACTGGGTTGAATAAACAGGTCAATCCTAACATAAAGATTATCATGGAAAATCAGCTGTCAGAGGCCCTGCTTAATTTATTCTGACCTCATATCACAGAAAGCAACACGAATCCTTCTGGAAATACCAGGATAGTCCTGGCTCAGTGCCAGCACTGACAAAGATATTTTGATCAATGGCAGGGTAGGTTCCTTTTACAATGAAATTAGGCGTGGTGTGTCTTCACCAGAGCCCAACAAATCATTGCATGCTGCTTATTCTTCTCAATCTCTGAGGAACAGTATCCAGCAGATTGGGTTCAGAGTGCAGCAGGGCTGGGGACAGAGATTCCACCAGATTTCACACCAAAATCTTCATGGCTCTTTTTCCCACGGCTCTCTGCTCCTCATGTTGTGCTTCCCGTTTGACAATAAGGTCCCATAAAACACAAGAGTGAAATGAAATTAACTTATCTCTCAAACTCTACATTTTGAAACCATCTTTCACTTTCTAGAAACTCTTAATCTGTGGGAAAATGGATGCATTTCCCTTGGGGTTTTTTGCAGAACTAATATGAATTTCCTAAGTTTCTTAGTTGTTTACTGAAAGAAGACTTTAGTGAAACACTCTGACCAGCCTGATGTCTCCACTCCTTAAAGGACACCTTAAAAACCAGGCAGTAGAGAAGTGCAACACCATTAAAAAAAGAAACCTTTTCCAGGAGAGCTCCACTTGGGCAGTTTGAAGTTTTCTTTTCCCAGCCCTGTGTTGTGATGGGTGTCTCTTAGGTGGCAAGAACATCAGATTTAATAAGGTAGACCTGGGAATAAAATCAGAGAGTGGGCAGATGTAAAATGCTGTGTCTGGGCACAGGCATCAGCCTCCAAATGTCTGGGGAGGATACATGAATAATTCTGTGGAACAACCTTTTTGTGAGAGATTTCTCTGTGCCTGCTTCTACTCCTGAGTTTCTCCTGCTTTCCTCTGGAGCAGCCCGAGTTGCTGTGGTAATGAGGGGCTGGATTTTCCATGTGCTGGTGTTGTTTCCGTGGAATCATGGAGCTCCTGCCGTGTGAGACACCACGTTGGTGTTGGAGAAGACACACAAAAGGAAGGGGAGTTGGGAGGACAAGTTGCTCAGCCTGCTGATAAAGGGATTTCTGGCGAGGTGATGATTCGGGATGCACAAGGATTGCCCTGATTGTGGAGTGGTGCCCGCCCAGTGCTCCCTCCACACCGTGCCCAGCCAGGGAGAGGGGAAGGGGCACTTCCAGCATGGGGTTGGTGCTTCTGCCTCCTCCATCCTGCACCTCTCCACACATGCTCTGAGGTGGATCCTCATCCACAGGTGATGTCTCTGGTATTTTATCCTTTCCAGCTGGAACTGCTGGGCTTTTACTGGTACAGAACCTTCCCATGACTTGGAGGCTGAAGCAAACTTGGAGTGTCTGGAAATTAAACCAAACCAGGCACCAGGATTATAGATCCTGGTCCTTTTTGGCTTGTGCTTGGTCCATCCCACCAAACAGGAGATGTTCCAGCTCCAACAGCCCCTTGTGGCTGCATCCCTGGTGGCTGCACAGGAGAAAGCAAAGCCCAGCACTTGTGCAAAGCCAGGCAGCCCGTGGGGGTGGAGGGGGAAGGGAAATGAAAGAATATTTCAAATAAACAAATATACATCCCAGGAAAAGCTCTTCCCAAGAATGTGTACAGAACTGCCTGCAATCAGTTCATCAGCATAATTGTTTCTAATTAGGTTCCAGAGGCACCTCACAAACAGAGGATGGGGTCTGGGGAGTGCAGAGAGGAAAAACTTTGCAGTGGTGTATTAATGACAATCATAACTCTCTGCACAGCCAGGGAGGCTTCTGCTCTAATTAGAACCATTCTTGCTGAAATGGGAGGCGACATGATTTGTGAAAAAGACACCCTCAGCATGTAATTTTCTATGTAACAAATCTAGAAAGATGGATGCTCTTTGATCTCGATTCTCCTGTTATTGCTGTTCACACTGGGAAGGGCTCTTTAATGAAACAATCTCGAGGTAATTTACCGCCTTTGAAGTCCTGAAATGTGCTGCCAACAAAATTTCTGGTTTAGTGGAAGCTGCTGCAGCAGTCACTCAGGGTTGCTTAATGGAGCACCAAAACTGGAACATCAAGACATCAAAGGTGAAGGTGCCATGTGATTAATAAACGGAGCTATTCATTTGTTTCTGCCTCAGAGGCAATCTGACAATTTATTGTCACCGGCTAATTTGCACTTTGTGAGTACTTGCTCTTGCTAGTCATGCTGCCTATAGAACAAGATAAGTGATGTTTACACGGAGAGGGGAGGAGAACAGACCCTTTTTAAACCTGGGGAAGAGGAGGGAAAGGAAAGGTGTTTTCCAAAATGACGGTGGAAGCGACCCAGACTGTGGAATTTTATAGAGGGGAAGCTGGGCTGAGGGGGGAGTCACCCCTGCCCGATTCCCTGCCCTCCCCCTGCTGCCTTTGACCATCTCCTTGTTTACACGCAGTTGCCAGGAAGCAAATCCCAATTAAAAGTGGATTACAAGGCAATGAAACAGCATTGTTATGAGGGAAGAGTTACACCAATCCATTTCTTTTTAATTTGATGGCCAATCCATGGGGTTCAGATATTGGGGTAGGGAAGGTGCGTCTGGAAAATTTCTGCTGACGTCCATGGAGGCAACAAAGTCTGGCTTTTTGAGGAGAGGTCTTTCCTCTTGGAAGTGTCCAGGTAGGACCTTCCCCCCAGCAGGACTTCCTTGCCTTGAGAAAGACTAAAGAGAAATTAAACAGCCTTCCAAAAAAAAAAAAAAAACAGAGGAAAAGGTGTTTTCCCAGAGAAAGTAAAAGCTTCATTCAGATAATGAAGTCTGATCACCTTTGTGACCAAGTGAAAAGAAAATATTTGTGTAAGAATCCCGGGAATGTAATGGGGATGTGGAGTCTGATAATGCTGCCTGCAACAAGGAGGAGTTTGGGGGAATCCAAAACATCAAGAGCAGGGAGGAATAGAGTCAGTACCTCCCAGATTAGATCTGCAGATGAATTGTCCTTCCCTATTCCTGAAAAATCCCCTTGCCATGGCTCTGCCCTGTCAGGGGAAGGCAGCTGGATGCTGATCTCCCTCCCTCTGGGGCAGAGGAGCAAGGGGCATCCTCTGGAGGATGCCCAGCCTCCTTCTCTGCCCTCAGATATTGCAGCCTTCTAAAACTTCGGGCTGCAGGGGGGTCAGACACAAGGAATTTAGTCTGATGGGTGTAAATTGGTAAATAAATTCTATTAAGACACCTTCATAAAATTTATATCCATATCCAGCTTCAGGGTTTCAGCCTTCTCCCAAGAATTGGGAATTTGGGCAGCTCCAAATCCAGTTTTGGTATTTTCAAAATTAAGACAGAAATCTCAGATCAGAAGAGCCCAGGGTCTGACTAGAAGGCGAGTCTGATCACATTGGGTTTTTTCATTTGGGTTATTTGTGGTGGGTTTGTTTTTTGGTTTTTTTTTTAATGTTTCTTGAGGATTTGATCCTCTCCTGTGCCACAAGCACAGATTTCCTCACCCTTTCATGGCAGCTCATCCAGGGAGGGACCACGAGGCATTTGTAGGGTGTGTGGGCTGCACAGTGCTGTGTCCACAGGGATATTTCCTGAGGCTCACACCCCACAGCCCTTGAACACAAACCAGAACCCTCCAAAACTTCCACCCTGGGCTGCCCCGGCACCCAGGGATGTCCTGCCACGCCCAGCACGGAGCAGCCAGCCAAACTGGTTCCACTGGCAGGGTGAGGTGGTCTCAATTCACAGCAGAAATTCAAGTGCCAAACCAGTTCAGGGGAAGATCTCCTGTGCCAGGCTGGGATGTCACAACCACCACGCTCTGTGTGGGCACAGCAAATATTTATAGGCAACCTTTTCATGAACTGGCTGTAAACTGGGTTCACAGGGAAATGTAGGCAGGGCCTTTGGGGCTATTTTTGGGCCTTACAATGAGGCTGGAGATAGGAGCCTCTTTGGCAGCTCCTTGCCTCCCAGTGCTGGAGAGAAGGGAGAAGTTCAGAGCTGTGTAAAAACTCAGGAGCAGTAATTAAAAAATCAACTGGGGAACTGCTATCAAACCTCTGAAAGGAATTGTTTCATGAGCTGTTGAAGCTGGAGGCAGTAATTTGGTTCTTTGTGAACCCCTGACCATTGAAATCTAAATTTTGCTGTGCAAAGAATCAAAATTAACCACAAACCGCTGCACAGCAGAAAAGAGGGGTTGTATTTTTCTTGGGATTTTTTTTAAAAAAGGGAAAAGAAGTCTCATCTCTTTGCTCTATGGGGGTTAACATGCAGCATCCTGGCTCCTGTCACTAAGAAGCATGATAAGACTTCAAAGAGTACAGTGCAGAGCAGATACAGGCAGGCAACAAGAACTGGGGCTAATAAGAAGCTTGTAAAAAAAAAAACCAACAGAAAAACCTCACAAAACAACCCCCCAACCAGAAAAGAAACCTTAATGAGATCTTACATGATACAATCATTGTCCATCTTAAATAACCTCTTTTTATTAGCAGGTTTAAAGGACCCCAGACAGCAGCAAAATATTATCTGAGGTCCATAGCCATGGGCATGGAGCAAGGAAAGTGAATTCGAAGACCTCGCTACATCTGGAGTTTATCAGCTCTTTTCCTGGCTAGTATTACAGTAAACAATTATCTGTAGATCAGGAGACAGCAGGGACTTTAAAGACCCAAATTACAGAGAAAGGGAGAGAGAGAAGGAGAATACAAGAGATAAAAAGGAGCCTATGCATCTTATCGTGCTAATGAAATCAACCTGACAATCACGGCAGGCTGCGGGGGTATTACAGTGTCTGGCATGAAATGAGCACTTCCAGCACAGGCTCCTGTGTCAAACAGCAAATAGACACGAAAGAGAAGAAAAATGGACCGCTAGGGCAAGGAGAGTGATTTATGGGCAGCAGTCAGACGGCTGGGCAGCTTTAAGCCCTCCTCGAGTGTGCTGTCAGGAGAACAACATATTCAAATGTTTCCATTAGCATTTCAAGGGGCTGGGAATGCTCTGCTGAGCCCCAAAATGCCATTAATGGGGAAATAACGAGGGCAGTGGTGCTGGTTGTGCTGTGGAACCATCACCTGTTGGTGCAAGGGCTGCAATAATTCCGGTGTTCCAGGGGCAGATTTGGCTCATTCCCACTGTTTCCAGCTTTTCTCTGCTGGAGTGATCCTGGCTGGCTGCAAACAAAAGCTCTTCCAGCAAAGATTTGGTCCCAAAAGGTTGTTTTCCAAAAATTCTGGGAGGTAAAATCACCCTGGTCCTCGGTGGAACAGCTGCAGTTAGAAATGTGAAGGTGTGCTCTATTTTTGTAAGGGATGGATCCATTACTGCTTTGGAAAGTTCCTTTTTCCCCCCTTTTTCCATGAACTTTGTGTCTTTCAAATGGAAACAACCAAGCCAAGTAATTCTACAACTGCAAAAAGATAAAGGGGAAATGGCCTTTGGATCTGGGAGTGAAATACTGGAATATTTTGCTTAGCAATCCTTCTGGTTGTATCTGTCCAGTTCTACATTGCACAAAGAGGTTCTGAGACTCAAAGGATGCTGACAGGAGATCCTCATGTTCATGGTCAAACTTCCTCCAGCAGAACAGGGCTCCCCATGGCTCTGAGACAGAGCTCCAACCACTAAAAAAATGCATCTGGAGAAAATCTTCCCATCTCAATACATCCCGATAGAAACTATTCTCTGTACCCGCCACGGGGTTAAGGCAGTCACTGGGGCCCTGGACACAGCTCCTGTGTTACAGCCAAAAAAACAGAATGAAAACTTCATGTGTTTGTGATGAAAAATTCGACTTCTTTCTATTCGGCAGCAAAATCAGTGTCTTGTCTGGGTGAGCAGAGCTGTGAGAAATCTCACATGAAAAACTGAAAATATGAAATATCAGAAGTGAAGCTCTAAGATTTGCTTGAGACAGAGTCAAAAATCAACAAAATAGGAAGGCTCTGATGAACTGGGGCAGGGGGCAGGCAGGCCACAGCTTTTTGCTGCAGGCACTGAGGCACTGCAAGAACTTTCCTGAGTAATAAATTCTGTAATCCTTTAATTGGCAGCTCCAGATTTATACCTGTGAGACCGAATGCAGTTTATACAAAAATCAAGTCAAAGCAGGGAAAGCAGAGGCATTAATGACTTGTTTGTGTGGAGAGGCCAGGGAGGAATCCTCCCCAGGTCCTGCTTCCCTCAGCTGGGGGCTGAGCCCTGCAGGAAGCAGAGCAATCCTGTACCAATTATGAGGCAAATACTCACTTTGAATCCCAGTTCTTTTGTCCTCCCATCTCTGTTTCCAGAGGAGGTGGGTCCTGATGCCCTTGGGAAGGCAGCCCAGGCTGATTTGTGCCCACAGTGGATCTCCACATCACACCGAGGGCAGGGCAGTGCCCAGAGGTGTCCCTTGGGGCTGGGACAATTTTCTGAAGATGCTCAAGCCTGTTTGGCCCATGGAGCTGAGGATCCCAGGCCAGCTGGGCTGCTTGGAGCAGCTCTGCCTGTGCTCTCCCATTGATCTCTGGCCTGGAGATGTACTTCTGGATTTGTTTGTGTCATGGGAAGGTGGCATCTTCATCTCTCTAATAGGTTTTCAAAGGGTAGCATTTTGTTTGAAGGGAAAGAGGAAGGAAAAAAGCAAGTGACAACCCTAAATTAGGGTTACTCAAGATGTTTCTATTTGCCCTTCAGACTGGCAGCATGATGTGTTTCAGTTCCCATTCCTTCCAATAAAATCTTTTTTTAAAGTTTGGCTATTGTTAGAATCAACTGTTTAAAAACAAATAAAAAGACATTAAGGCTTCTTAAAGAACCCAAATTATCTAAAGGGTTAGATTATGTCATTTAGACCTCTGTCTATCCTGTGTAAGTCAAAATCATTTAAAAACACACTGGAGGAAGAATTTATCTTTTGCTGAGGGTCATGAGTCTGAATGAAGAGTGATGAAATATGTAATTACTCTATTTCCTATGTGGGAAAAACAAGGAAAGCAAAGGGGACATGGCAGTGCCACAGGAGAGGAGAAAGTAGGTGGAATGGGGAATCCTGGAATATGTTTGCTTTGGAGCAGGTTTGTTTTGCCAGGGCTGGTCCCAGCTGCTTGGTCAAACATGCTGGACCAGCTCCTGTCTCTCTGTGAATCAAGAAGAGTCTAAACTCATCCATTCCATTGGGACTGTGTCTATTTATAGCCAGGCAGGGCTTTATCCAAGACAGGTGTGCCATGAAGTTCATTTTCCAGACTTGCTTTTTAAGTGCTGAAATTGCTAGAAGTCATAAATGCTGATAAATGGTGGTAAACAAGGCTTGTTTTGCCCTCCATGCCAGCTACAAATCATTTTGTACATTAAACAGCCCTTGGTGGAGTTGTTTTCTCAGCCAGTCAGGTCTCTGGAAACAAAACTCCTGTTGCCAATATTCTCTCTTTCCCCCTCTCCCTGTAATAAGGTTTCCATCTCTCTCTTTTTTTCCTGACAGTGCAGTTTTTTGATTTCCCAGGCAGATACATTATCTGGTGAATGTCACATCTCCCTTCTGACACGATGCCTCTCCGAGGAGATGCATCACCCTGGGGTGGGCAGGGGTGTGGTGAAGGGGTTGTGCTTCCTCAGTGATCAGATTAAATTAAACAGTCTGAAAATACCTTTATGGTGCCCTCTCCAAAGTGCACAGCCTAGATGAGGGAATTTCTCTCCTTGTCAGTTCTTCAGCTGAGGAAGAAAAGAGGAAGATGGGCAAAGCCAGTTTGGCAAATCCAGCAACAAAGGCCCAGCTGCTGTCATTGCTCCTTTCCAGGAGTAAAATTCTCCCAGTTGGACACAAAGTCCACTGCAATTCTTAATTTTTTTTAATTTTATTAGATCTAAGTTTAGAGTTTGGATTGCTTTTCCCTAGTGGACTTCTCCTGAAAGCAATTCAGGTCTGATCAGCTGTGTTTGTGTTTTAAAAGCATGGCAGAGTTGAAGGCATTTTTATCTGAATGGGATGAAAACCAAAGCTTTGGTCCATTAAAGTTCTTAAAAGTTCCATGACATTTTCCTCAGGATTAATAATAGGAGTCCTGGAGGAGGAAGAGGAGGAGAGTTTGACATTTTCATCAGAATTAAATTGCATTCTGCCTGTCCTCGTTCCCCTGGGTGTGATTCACTTCCATTGCTGAAAGGTCCTCCAAGGTTGCACCCCAAAAGTGATGTAATTCCAGAAAAAAAGTGAAGTGATCCCTCTGTACTTCCTGCACACATAAATGAACTCTGTCTACAACTATTTCAAATCAAAGGGAGATTCAGCAGAAGCAGAAAATAATCCTTGATCTGCAGAGTATCAAGGAAAGGGTGTAAAACGCTCAGATATTTGTGGCAAAACAGAGGAATCTTCTAAAGCAGAATGAGGCATCATTTCAGCACTCTGAAGGGATGGATGATGGATGGATGGATGGATGGATGGATGGATGGATGGATGGATGGATGATGGATGGATGGATGGATGGATGGATGGATGGATGGATGGATGGATGATGGATGGATGGATGGATGGATGGATGGATGGATGGATGGATGGATGATGGATGGATGGATGGATGGATGGATGGATGGATGGATGGATGATGGATGGATGGATGGATGGATGGATGGATGGATGATGGATGGATGGATGGATGGATGGATGGATGGATGGATGGATGGATGAACTCATGGATGAAGACAGAATCACTGCACAGAACGAGTGGGAAGGGAGGTGCGGGAGCAGAATTCTCCGTTTTTTGGAAAATGTGGATTTTACAGCATGCAAAAAGAGGAGAGAGATGAAAAAGAAGAGGGGAATTCACATCAGTAGAGGGCAGGGATGCTTTCAGGCTTCATTAAGTTGTTTGCAGAGCTGAGATTTTGTTTGGTCAGGACAGCAGGGCCGGGGGTGGCTCCTCAAAGCAAAAGGTTCTTTCTTGTGAAGAAAATTAGCCCTTGGCTGTGGCTCTGACTCACATGAAGCCAAACACAACAACCTGGAGCAGCTGCCCCTCTCTGCCCGGGAAGAGGAATGGGAGCCTCCAGACTGAGCTGGGATGAGGCAGGGATGAATCCAGGGGCACAATTTCATCCTTGCCCTGAGCTTTCTGGGGTGCAGGGCAAGGAAGGGCAGTTCAGGAGAAATCCCCTCTCTTTTCCAATCAGATACCGTATCAAAGCTTTAACACACAGCCAAAGGGATCCTTTTTTAGGACTAATGATGGTCAAATCTCAACATGTTTTCAGTGTCAGCTCGGCTTAAAAGCATCCTGCCAGCAGTCAGAGACTTCAAACATAGGAAAAATTGCCATATTCCTTGAGGTCTCCCATCCTTCCCTTTACTGGATCTTCTTTCTCCAAACACCAAATCTGAGAGCCCTGACCTCAAAAAACACCTCACCAGGCAAGGTTCTTCTCCTGCCAACTGGAGTCAAAACTCAACCCTCCCCAACCCTAGAGGAAACTTTCACCTTGCAGATTCCAGTTTCATTTGTTTTCAAGGTTATTTTCACTGCTGCTGGAGCTTAGGGGAGTTCTGTTATTTACTTATCTTTGATCCATTGTTCCCAAGTCAGACATTCTATTTCTTTCTGTTTTCAGCCTAAATTGTTTTACATATCTTATTTTCTTAGTCAAGTATTTTGGTTTTGTTTTTCCTTTTTGGCCATTGGGTTAAAGGGGAACTTCAAATATAAAATGTATAATTATTTGGTTGAGGAACATTAGAGAAAACGAGGAATGAAAGAGGGTTTGTGTATTCAAAAGTTTTCTTTCTCTCTCTTATAAATTAGTTTTTTTACCTTGAGGCCAGTTGCTTAAATCACAAGGACTCCCAGTGCCAAAACAAAACAAAAAAAGAGCCTGGTGCAAGGCAAAGCACAGTTAAATGGTCAGAAAAAGAATAATCATTTTCCTGGTTTTTAGTTGCCAGCAGGGGAAAACCTCTTCTTTACATCTCATTTGAACTGCAGGAGCTCCTCAGCTCATGCTAAATGAACAGTTCAGTTTAATTGCTGCTGCTGAGGAACACTTGAAAGAAGGAAGTTTGGTCAAGTCATTTGTTCCTTTTGCATCTTTATCTTCAGTCTGACATGAGTTTAACCTCTGCTCCTAATCCTCGTGCCAGTCAGGTTCAGCTTTAAGCTCAGCAAGGGAAAGTTGCAGTTTGGGGTTATTTTAAGAGGTATAAAATCTCCAAAGGTGAACAATGGGCTATGGCAGAATGGTGGCAAAAGATGAGGGGAAGAGGTTTTTCCTGGAGAACCTCTGAAGGGACAGCAGGAGCCAGGGAGGGAACCTTGGTTTGTTTTTTGAGGAATCCCATCAGGCTTGCAAAGCTTTGTAGAGCTGCTTCTTATTTATTCATTCCTCTCTTATTTATTAATTCCTCTACCTGAAGGCGGAGAACGCTGTCCTGACACTTCAGGGGCTCTGAAGGTAGAAGAGAATTCTTGACTGGAATTCTCTTACCTAAATTTAGACTCTTAAATTAGGAGCCCAGCTGCTCCTGGCTTCCCTTTATAGCCAAGAGGGAGACAAAGATGCCTCCAGAGGGAATTTAAACATTGACATTGTGCTATTCATCTCTTTAATCCTCTTTTTCTGTCCCTGGCTAGCCCACACTGCCCAGCTGCACCCATTCCCTTGACATCTTCTTGTCCATCACATTCATCTGGCCCCAGAAGTGAAATCCCACCAGGATCCATAAAGTAAATGCACCTTTAGCCCAAGGGAACTCATTGCCTCAAGGTCTTCCTGAGGCCAGAACCTTTGGAGGATTCCAAAATGTATCAGATATTTGTATCAGGAACAAGAATAGCCAGGTATAATAATCAAGGTTAAAAAAAATAAATAAAACTTTTTAGAGAGCTATAAACCTAACATTCTTCAGGGTTTATGTGAACTTGTGACTAATAAGGGGTTGGAGTGAGTTTCGTACAGTGGAAATTCTCTGGGATTTGTGTTTTAGCTCACATAGGCACTTCTGAAATCCCACCCCCTGGGTCTGCTGGGCTTCTGATTGATCCAGGATGACATTTGCTGGGAGCATGTGTTTCTAATCATCAAACAATGCACAAATTTGTTTTAAAGCATAGTGAAAAAAAAGGTCCTGGATAATTTAGGGAGGAAAAAAGACAACAAGCAAATAAGAAAAGAAAACTTTTCCCAATAAATAGCCACAAATAATTTGCCCAGCAGGATTCCCTTCCTTAGTTCTGATGCTCTGCATTGCCTTCCTGTCTGCATAAAGAAAAAACTTGGCCCTTTCTCTCTTTCTGCTTAGCTTGGGTTTTTTCAGATGGCATCAAAAACATCATGGATGCCTTGGAGTCTGGAGTGATGGTGATGGGGATGGCTGGAAGAACTTCCACTCTAGAGAATACAGCATTCAAAGCTAATTATTTTACAAGGTACTTTGGCCATATTTCTCCAAATCTCCAATTAGGAGCATGGTCTAATTTGGGATGCAGCTCATTAGGAGTGCTTTTAATGACTGCTGTGCTCTGAGGAAGTACAAAGCTCAGTCCTTAATAGCTGTCATTGGGAGGAACCTTGGAGCACAGATACTCATCAGGACACCGTGGTCATCCTCCAGCTGCCGATGGAAATGAAGGGAGTCCCTCCAAAGAGATATTTTCCGTGCAGGATGGATGGAGGGAAGCAGTGCCCTGCAGCAGGAGAGGCAGGGACTGAGCTCAGCCAGGATTAAAGGACTCAGAAGCTAAAAAGGTGATGCCAAAGAACTGAGCAGCACCTGTACTTAGAGCACACAAAGTGTCTCCTCACCTCGTGTAAATAGATGAGGTCATTGTCAGTTAGAAAGGAAGAAGCCTCAGAAGCCTGAGCAGTTCCTTTGTTCAAAGTTTCCCCCCTGTGCTTGCAGAGATCACAGCACCTCGAATAAAGTTCACCCCCCTCCACACCCTGCACCAGGGGGTGACAATTAGAGCCCCTCCAGGAACTTCTAATCATTGCAAAATAATTGTTGTAAATTTTTACAGAAGCCTTTTGTGGGATTTTTTTTTTGGATCGGGTTTTTTTTTCCACTCCTCCTTGATCTGTGCAGCTGAGTCACACACAGAGCTGGAAGGGGCTGAGGGAGCTCTGTCACTGAGGGCTCACACTGAGCACCCAGAGCTGCTTTTGTGTCACTGAAACCACCACACAGAAACCACTGTTCTGTCACTGGGGCTGCATGGCTGTCCCTGGGACTGGAAACGAGCAAATTGCAGCAGCAAGTGGGAGAGAAAACCAACACAGAGGCCCTTTTTGTTCTACAGGCGGCCTTTTTAAATTTACAAAATGTCTTAGAGCTTTCTCTAAAAGCAGCCAGTTAGTCGTTGCTGGCCTTTTATTGGCTTGGCTTTGATCATTTCAATCAAATTTTATAGCTGCCAACACTGAAGAACAGTTGCCATCCATGCCATGCTTCTTTCAAGTCCCAGAAATGATCCCAAAGAAATAATTCACTGCAGGGCTGCGTCTTCAGAGAAGACAAGGGGCCAAATATTAACACAATTGCATCAATTTGGACCTCATGTACTTTCCCCAGCCACAGAGAAAGCAGAATTTACATAATTGTGTGGCCTTCTCTGCTCCCTTCTCCCTGTCCCACCCCACAGAACAGCAGCACACAGATTTTACTCCTTCAGCAAGAGCTGATGTGGCTCTTGCAGATGGAGTTGGTGCCTAAATGGCAGAAAAATCACCTGAGATGTCCTGGCTGCCTGTGCACTGAGAGGATTTCAGGCTGCAGAAGTCTCATTGTGACAGATTTGCAGGTGATCCTTTGCTTTTGTGGGGAGAGAGATGTGTCACTGATGCCATTGATGTCATGGAATTTATTTTAGCAGGTGATTCAGTGCTGCTGTGCAGCAGGACAGGACTTTTCTGCCCTTCTAACAGAATATTTAATCTCATTTTTCCCCATGCTGATGGTGAAAACTGAGGCCTAAAATCCTCTGTGGCTTTGTAGGCAGGTGGGACAAGCATTCATGACTGGACTCTGTTAATTCCAGGCACCCAAATTGCTGCACATCGGTGAGCTGTGGAGAAGAAGGAGCTTTTTACAAATCCCAGGGATGATTCCAAGCTCCCCAGAATGAGTTCCAAGAGGTTTTAAAGAGCTCTGGATTCCCACTGGAGCACCAGCACTGACACCCCTGGAAGTGTTGCTTCACCACAGCATCACCTCTCCCTCAGTCAGCTCAAACTGGGGAAAAGGAGAATTTCTGCTCGGGGAAGCAGAACTTGTACAACAAATTGCATGAGAGACACTGGTTTTCTCAGAGAACATTCCTGATTGAACAGCAGAGCAATGAATCTCTGATTCCTCTCCAGGCCTGGCCACCCACCCCCTCAGCAGGATGAATCCATTCCCTGATGGCAGCCACAGAGGGAATAAAGTGGGAAATATGGTGAGAGGGTACTTCAGTGAAGAAGATTTGAGGGATTTTCTCCTCAAATGCCCTGCACCATTCCCTTCTCTTCCCTCCACCTGCATATGGGCAGTGCAGGCCATTACTGATAAAGGCCAACCAGAAATCTGAATATCATTAGTAGGCCTGGGTTGTTTATTAAAGGTTTTAACCACAGACTTGGCCTTGCTCATGGCTTCCCTCATCCCATGTTAAAAAGTATCCTATGGAGGCAAAGAATTAAAAGCTCGTATGTCCTGTGTTTTGTCCTGGTTTGATTTATGGTGCACTTTGGTTCCACTCTCTGTGTGCAACCTGTTAAATCACCCTAAGGAGGTGTAAGGATAATACCTGATGGTGAGGCATTTGTTTAAAAAACTGCTGAGGGCAGCCCTGCTGGGATTAGAGATTGGCAGGTGGGGAGATGATAGTTTGATCTTCGTTATCTCCTTCTAATTAAATAAAACCAAAGGCAGTGCGGGCAGCAAGCAGGCACCTTTTAAATGTTACACTGCGATAAACACAGATAGTTCAATAAAATCTCTCTGATGCTTTCCATTCGCAGTAGGGCTTGGGCTAATATCCCACAAACCACTCTTGGCAGCTTTGAGGCACGTTGAGCACACAACTTTTTCAGTTTTAAACGTGATTTTTCTTGAATGTGTTGCCCTTTCCCAGTTTTCCTGCCTCAATGCACCAAAGATGGGTCATGCTGTGGGACAGGCGATGTTCAATAACCTGAGCAAGAGAGAGCAGAGAGGCAGCAACCCTGATCACACAAAATAGATGTAAATTAGGCTAAAAGAACTGCTTTGTTTAATATATTGGCCTTTGATGAATGAAGCCGAGGCACGGAGTGAGTCATAAATGTAATGAAAAAGGAGCGAGCGTGTTTGGGTTTGAAGTGTGGCAAACTCCAGGCCACATTCTGATAATCCAGCAGTGGAAGGTGAAGGGGAGAGCCAGAACCAGACTCCTGAAACCTGAACACCTCCAGATGTTGACCTGTTCCACTGACCCACAGCTTTCCAAGACCCTGAGCTTCACCCCTGTGTGAGGAACCCAAACCTCCTCCCAGACTTTATAGTTCTCCTCCTTTAGCAGAGAACAGCTATAAATAATCCCATTTACATTGCCGGGACTTTGATTTCATTTTCCTCCTTTCTCCTGCAGCTCTTCAAGAGAGGCACTGGATAATTTGATGATCACTGAGCACTTGTCTTGCTGTTCAGGCCTGGGCAGTTGGAAAGGCAGAACTTTCATGGTGTAATGTGGGATTTCCCTGGGGAAAGAGGAAGCTGTGTCTCCCCTTTGATGGAATATTGTAGGTTTTGTTTGCACTTCTTATGGGAGGATTGGGAGCTGATTCTTATTTCTCTTAGATTTGATTTCTCTGGTGCTGCCCATGATACTTTTATCAGGAAATGGGATCTATCTTTCATAACAGACCTGCTGATTGGATCTGACAGTTGCACAAAGGAGGCTGAATTTGTCCCCGGTATGAGAAAGAAGGACAGGAATTTCTGAAATTAAAAAAAAAAAAGGCAAAAGGCAGTTTGAAACCATAATTTCTATGTATCCAGGGAGCTCAGGGATTGTTTTTAAGCCAAGTAATGAATTTTGATTGGTGCTCAGAGTGTCTCAATGTGTTGGGTGGACATTTTGTGCCATTTTGCATGAACACAAATTATGTTAGAAATGACCACAGGCTGTGGGGTCCCCCAGTGCCACCAGGCTGGGACAGCCAGACTGTCACAGGCAGAGCAGGGACAGCACCTGAGAGCCAAGAGCAGCCAGGGGAGAACCGCTTGGATGCTCCTGCTGTTGCACCAAGGTCCTTGGTGCCACCCAGGGGATCCCCCAGGCCTTCCTGCACCCTCCCTGGTGCCACAAGGAGCCGGCCTTGCTCCCAGCAGCAGGGGGCTGTGATCCCATTCCCACAAAAGGATCTTCTGGGTGGACTGCTGGCCTGAACAGCGCGGCGAATCCCACGTTAACTTAAAAAACATTAAAATGATAACTTCATCTCGAGTTACTTTCCTATTCATCTATAGAATTTCTCAATTATGTATAACTAATTTTGCACAAAGTCATTATTTGGAGCAATTTGTCTAAGTATGAGAGGCAACACCTTCAACCTTCCTGGATGGTGGGTGGGGAAAATGTCATAATCAGTTCTGCTTTGGCATGAGTTATTAAGCGGTCACAGGAGTTCAAAGGAGAGAAATAATGAACAGGTAAGTCATTACATGCAAAAATTCTTCTTCTATATTATCAAAATACAAATTAATTACAGATAAGATCAGATGAATTTTCTTTAATGTTAGTTTTTTCCCAGAGATGGTAATGAAAGCATAGAGTACGTGGGAGGAGAGGAGTGGAGATGCATGGAAGGGATGTTTTATTAATGTTGGCTTGATTTCACTGGGAAGACGTTGCCTGTGAAAGCAGTAAAGGAATCAGGAAAGGCTCTGGGACATGCAAATAAAATCATTTTTATTGCACTTAGTGTGCTAACTCATGCATGATCTCATTCAGCCTCTCAAAGCAATCATAAAACTATCTCCATGCAACAATTACTCCATCAGCCCATGCAATCAGCAGGTAGGGCAGCTGGCAGCCCTTGCCACAGGAGCCTCCTGAATTCATTCCTTGTGCTCCTGACACCCTGACAAGGCTCCCAGCCTTCATTTTGGAGGGGACAACCGTCCCTAAAGTGACCATGGGAGTCCCCAGAGCCAAAAAAAACAAAAGGTCTCCCCTGTCCTCCCCCCTTTCCACGCAACACTAATATTCACATGACAACAAACATTTTCAAAATAATAGTCCTATATACTTAAGGCTAATCAGAGCGGGCGCCATCCAACTTGCAAAGGTAGCAATTTTCCTTCATTAAAGGCAAATCAGGAGAGAGAACTTCAGGATTCCTTAGGGCTAATTACAAGGTGTTAATAATAACAATATAATGGCAGCAATTTTCTAGCTTTGCCCAAACCTATAATCTGCCCTGAGTGCCTTATAGGATTGTCTCTGAGTTTATATAAAGCCAAGTGTTAGCCCAGAAATGCTTGAAGTAATTGAATTTTTACATCATGTCTCTTTCCAGCCTGTTTGCAGCCATGCTGTAATTGCTGCTGGAGAAGCCTTCTCGTTGGGGGAGAGGACAAGTAGCAGCACGACAGCTCAGAACAAACCCTCTCCCATCTTCCCAGGGCACATTTTGTACACCAGAACAGAGATCCCAGCTCAGAGATCCCCAGCTCCAGCCCAGAGGGGTCCCAGCCCCACTGCTCCAGCAGAAGGGAGGAAGGCAGCTGATTACAGAAGAGCTGGAGACAAACAACAAACAGACAAACGTACAAATTATTTTCACATCCACCTCCTAATTGCTTGCTAAAAACCCTCTAGGACTGCAGGATCAAATGGGACACGTTGCTGGAACAGGGATGAGTCACTTGTCAAAAATTTCCAGCCTCAACAGCAAATCAGCAGCGCTGGCACAGCGAGGCTCCTCGAAATCCAGCCTGGAATTGTCAGGCAGCTTCTCCAGGGAGGATCCAGCAAGGACAGAGCTCACCCATGTGGGGAGGGGTTTCAGGATCTGCTCAGAATCCTGAAAGGCTCACCCACACCGAGGTGAGAAGGAGACACAGCTCAACACAAGCAGAGATCTGGGCTGAAAATAATTCCCTTGCTAAATTTCAGATGGTCCCACCACAGGTCTGGCTGCAGTTCTCAGCCTCGTGGTGATCACTTACCTTGACAATGTAACAACACAGTACAGTGTAATTTGGAGAAAATTGGCTGTAGTCATAAACTGGAGACATCAGAGACTCTGTTCTAAAGGGAAAAAATAATAGTAATATATTGGTCTTACTCTTTTTTTTTTTTTTTTTTTTTACCAGAGAAAAAGTGTTTACCTAGAGCCTGTCAAATTTTAGCCTGCAGCAAAATGATTTATGGACAAATTTGGAGCTTCTTCACAGTTGACAAGTTAATTCTCACTGGGAAAAAAAAAAAAAAAAAAGAAAAAAAAAGAGGAATTATGACAACACTGAAGAATGTTAACATGGTATCTACTCTAATTGAATAAAAGACACCTTACAGAGCTGCAGTGCAAGCCCTTATCCATTTCAAAGCTACTTACAGGCTGAGAGACTTCAAAAAATTTGGTATTACAAATAGTGGAGTCAAATTTCTGCGAGTTGAGAAGCTTATCCACTTCAGACCTTCCAAAGTTAACTGTGAAATCTCAGACAAACAGTTTTGTCTAGAAAATTTCTGGGACTTCTCAGATGGCAAATCGTGTTGGGTTTTCAGGTGAAAACTGAAAGAAATGAGAAAAGGAGCAAATTGAGCAGCCAGAGTCACGCAACATATTGGGAGGTTTGCCCCATAAAAGTGGGGAGGGAGGGAGACATGAGGAAAAATAAGGGGGGTGAGTAGGAAATAACTTAATTTTTCCTCTTCTCAGTCTCCCCTCTACATGGAAAGGAGGAAAACAGTTGTAAGGAATGAAGTGCAGGGCTGGAGTCGAGTCAGATGAGTTCAAGTGGTGGCTCTTTGTGTATCTTAGGAGATAACCCTGAGAGAAAGGAGCAGCTCCTCTTTCCTGCGCTGTGTCTGCCTCCTCTTTTCAAAAGCCCCACCAGCACTTATTCAAAAGTACTGCAGACTTTGATGTCTGGAGATGAAAAGCAGTTTTGAGGTAAGAAATCACAGTTTAGTCCTAATCTGGAAGAATCAGTGGCTACTAATGATAAGTAATTTAATTTCATGCGAGCAATTTTTGTCTCTTTATGGATTTGTTTTACGAGGCACTTATAAGGTCAAACGGTGCTAAGTGAATAAATGGAGAGTATTTCTTGTAGATAAAGTGAGCAAAAATTACCTTTTCCCCTCCTTACCGCCATGACCTTCTCCCAGTTTACAATTATTTTGTACATTTTCCCCACTTTAGTCAGATGCAAACCCAGCACTAAGAAAATTGCACACTTCACATTGGTTCACTAAAGTAAATTTATTCTGATTTACCTCCTACACTTGTCAAAAGCTGTTCCAAGGTGGATACACAAACCATCTGCTTGGATTGGTTCACGTTAATCATATTAATGTATTTGCTTTATTGGTTTTGGGGGGGTTCCAAGTGGAAGTGATTGAAGTGGGGTCCAAAACCAGCTTTGTTTCAGTGCCAGTTCTGGTGCTAATGTGGGTCCCACTGGGCTTCTCCTGTCCCTGTCAATGGGCCTGAACTTCCACATCAGGAGCTTTAAGTGGCAGCTCATCATCCATTTATTTCTGAAAAATGTTATGCTTAATAATTCAATTATTGAAATGTGAAAGGAAAGCAAAATGTGGCCTTGAGTCTGAAAAAAAGTGGTGTTCATCAATCAGGGGAATTTGGGGGATCCATGCAGGATGAAAAGCAAGTTATACACAGAAATAGATAGGAAATAAACAGAAAATATATAGGAAATAAACATGAAATTTATAGGGAAATTTATAGGAAATGTATAGGAAACATATAGGAAATATACAGGAAATATATAGGAAATTGAAATGTATTGGAAATATACAGGAAATATATAGGAAATACAAATGCTGTGCAGTGAAGCAGCAAATTTAATCAATCCCAGGGGAAGAAGAGATGGCATGAGAGGCTGAAGGAGTCCATCCTACAAACATCAGCTTCATCAACATCTGCAAAGGGAAATGCTGCCCCTTCAAGGGCTGAACTCCAGCCCTGCCCAAGTGCTAAAGCTAAATGGACAGAGGGCATGCAAAAGAAAAAAAAGCAGAAGTTACTGTGAGAAATACATATTTTATTCTGCTGCTCCAGCCCTTTCCAGCCATTTGAAAAGCCACATTTGGACTCTTCTGAGCTTTCCCAGGTTTGTTTCTGGAGCAGCAGGGCCCAGCAGGCCGGGCTTACCCAGGCCCTGCTTTGGGATGGAGCAAAACTCCTAAAAACCCCTGGGCTCAGGGATGCAAGTCAGGACTTGCAGCAAGCACAGCTTTAATCAGAGGGAAGCACTGGAGGTGCAATTCAGAGGAGAGTTAAGGGCACGGATCTCTCGCTGGAGCTCTGCTGAGGGTGGGAAAAACAAACAAGGCCGTCCAGGCGTCCCTTTGCACACACCAGACACATTCAGGGATGTTCCTACCAAGCTTTTCTGTAATGTTTTTTTTGCTGTTCGATCTCCAAGTGCTCTGCAGAGAATTTTCTCCCATGTAGGGATGTTTCCCAGCCTGGATTTCCCCCACAACAGCAGCAGGATCCAGAACTGCTGCTCTGGGCCCAGACCAGCACTGAGCTGCTTGTTCTTCTTTTTCCTATAAAACCCTTTTTTCTAAAAATATCCTTATATTGAGTACAAAGGTTGAGAGATAGCACCAATTGTGTGCCTCGAAAAGTGCTCATATCCTGGGAAACAAATAAAAACAAACCATACATGGATGATTTTTACAGAAAAGGGTTTCAGCCACCTCCGCGTCTGCTGCTCTGTCTCCGTGCTCTGGTTCCTGGGACCTTACAGTGGAAATTATTTTAGAGAAAAGCTTTTAAAACTGTACAAGGTAACAGAACATCCACATGTGCAAAATGATGGCAGTTTTAAAAAGGTGAATTCAGTGTCCTTGCCCTGCCAGTCCCTTCCTTTGTGTCTCCCTGCTTTCTGCACACCCATTTCCTCTTCTTTTCTCACGGAGGTGACCGAGATTAAAGGTTTACTGGGGATGATTATTCAGGAAAGTCCCACTTTCTAAATCTGCTTCTAATTAAAAAGGGGTGGGAGGGGAGGAAGGGAAAAAAACCCTCCTTACTGTACACACAGGCAGCCTAATCCATCCTGCTGACTTTCCTAGGCATGAGCTCCTAGCACAGAATTAATAAACTATTTTCTGAGATTTATGTTTCATAACCCTCATCACCCCAGAGATTTTTTGGGATGTGAGCCGTGGATGTCACTTCAAGGAAAGATGGGCATCTGACTTTAGCCTGGACATCAGTTTATTTATGAGGGAGTGGGGCAGGAGTTCAAGCCTTGTGTTCATAACAGGGCTAAGCAAACAGCTCCAGCCCAGCCTAAGCCATTCCAAACACACGGAGGAGCTGGAAACCCAACTCCCCTCCATGGCTGGGGTTCACGTTCAGGTTGGGATTTCACTCCATTCCCAAATGTCACTTTATCCCTGCTTTTCAGGAGCTTATTTTCAAGGATTTATGAAATGTGAGATGACAAACCTGATGCAATAATGTTGTGGGGATTTTGCCCTTAGCTCACCCTAGGAAATGCTCTGCACGAATGGTGTGGAGGTGCCTTCCCAGAACAGGCTTATTTCCCCCAGGAAAAGGAACATTTGAGCTGTGTGTCATTAAGATGAAAAATTCAAAGAGGGTGGGAGTGGATTGAGAAGGGCATTAATCAGGATTGGTTAAAAAAGAAAATAAAATGCAAGATTTCCCTTGTCTGGGGAAAAAAAATGCAAAAATGAAAAAAAGAACTCAGAGGAAGACAGAGAAGCCCTACCAGGATTTGCCTATAGGCTGCAACCAGACTTGTGCTGCCTCCACACAATTTGCCTTTGCCAGAGACAAAAAAGTCCCCATTGCTTCCTTTTCATCTCTATTCTCATATTACTGCTTTTTACTAATAATGCAGAGCACCTGAGCTGTGTGTCCATATTCTCCCAGCCCCAGTATGCGAGGATACTCATGGATTTTCTGTGTGAACTTCAGATCAGGGGTAAGCCAAAGGCTTCACTCATCTCTATGCAATTTATTTTTTACTGGTGTGGTTTGCTGAAGCAACCTCTTGTCTTTAGACAAGACATATCACTGGAGAATGAAGCAGTTTCTCCCTCAAAATTCCCAGAGCTGGCCTCCCCCAGCATTACCCAATCCTCTGCCTGTTTGAATTGCTGCTTCCTGTGTTACCAAAGCAGAGACCTCCCTAAAATTCTTCCAGGCCAGGTGGGACAGGGCTTGGAGCAGTCTGGGATAGTGGAGGGTTCATGGTTCCATGGCAGGGGTGGAACTGGATGAGCTTTAAAATCCCCACCAACCCAAACCATGCCATGATTCCATGATTTCATGATTCCTTACAGGCAGCAGCAGCTCGAGACATAGCAGAGCTTTCAGGAATGCCAATATCTCAAACCTGGGCCAATAAAATTTCTTTTAAATCCATCATAGTCACATATCCAATGTCTCTTTGCAAATTGTTTTTCCATCACTCACCTGCTGCTTTGAGTCTCAGGTGTTCAGCAGCCCCTGGCCTGTGCCACCTGAAATTCCTGCAGGGAAAGAGGGAATCCCTGCAGCCAGGAGAGAAAACCTTTATTCCTGGAATTCCTTGTGGAGCTGCATGCTCAGAACACTGGATGGGCAACAGTTCAAACTGAAAATCTACTGTGAATTATCACCAGACTCAACACACGGGAGCACAGGGTGGAAACATCAGCCCTGAGGGCTTTGTGCCCACGTGGCAGGAAATAAAAAGAAGTTTGGGGGGAAAAGAAGAAAAAAAGAAGGAAAACAAAAGGAGAAGGGGAAAAAATATCAAATAATTCATCAGTAAGAATTACAGCAGCATCCTGGTTTCACACTCAGTTTATCCATCTGATGCTTTGCTCAATGCTTTGCAGCCATTCTCTCCTAAAACAGCTACAGAAAAATCAAAAATAAAAATATCTGCCCAAAATCTCGTGTTCCTACTCGAATGTCAAGGTAGTAGTAAGGTAGTAGTAATATTGTACAAACTCTGAGGTCGGAGGGGGAAGAGCTCAGTGCAGAGGCAGCAGAGCTGGTGGTTGCACCCCACAACGTTGGACACGTTCATATAAAAACAACCATGGGGGTGTTTTCATGCCACATGTGTTTGCATAAATATCTGCCTGTATTTATAACCCACCTCTCCCAAAGACACAAAGCTATCTCTGCTGATTTATGCCGTGGATCTGGAATCTCTGCAAGGTCAAAGCAACGGAGCTGAGGTCTGTGGAGCTGCTCCAGATTTACGTGAGTCTAATAAAGATCAAAATCTGGCCCTGGGTATTACCCTTCCTATTCACCAGAGTATTTTTATGTTTCTGTTATCTCCTGCCTTCCTACATTCCTGAAGAGTTTTCCTCCTAACATACTTGGACTACAAGATTTGCTCTAATCACCTAATCTTGGCCCTTTTTTAAGAGGAGGGAGAGCTGATAGCTGGGTTCCATTACAAAAATGACAGCGTTTTATGACTGCTGCTATCTAAAAACCCCAATCTCATTCTCAGCCACTGCTGAGCATCTCATTATATTCGTGAAATCCTGCAGAAGTTCCACTTCACTCAAATATTTCACTGAGAAACTAAAAAGGTAAATTATTCAGAGTTAGGGAGGAAACCAGTTCTGTCTGGAACTGCACTTCCAGCAGCAACATCCTTCTCTTCTCTGTGTGTGAGAGATGAACTTGGCTTTATCCATCAAACCATGAATAAAACCCAAAAATCGTAATGGTCGGTTCTTTATGCATTAAAAAACACATCATATTAGGGGTTTTGGTTTGGTTTGGTTTTTTGGGCTTTGGGGTGTTTTTTCTTTGTTTTCATTGCAGGTGATGCAGGGATCAGCTTGTTGATTCTCCAAGTCCCCTGTTAACAAACATGATCTGGGAGCTTTCTGCAATAATTTTTCCACAAAATCTGAAAGATATCAAGCAAAACTCATGGTCCCTAAAGGAGAATAGGAACCAAAATCAAGATTTTAGACATTCCTGTTGGAAAATAGAATTCTCTTGATATCCAAGCCATAGATGGGACATCCCCAAGGTCCTCAGGGGATTGGTCCCAGGGACAAGTTAAGATCCCAAGAGTTCCCAGAGCCTGGGCACTCATCCACTCACTCACCCATTGCACCACTTCCTTCCATCTGCAGAAACACTTATTCAGGATCTAAATGTTACTGGAAGCCTTTAACACACCTGATTTTTATAGTTCTTGGAAAGGTTTTAGAGGAAAAGAAAAAGACAAATTAGCTTCCATACCTTGTTTAAGAATATTCTGTTCTGCCTCAGCACGGGATGATTTTTTTTTTCATTCCACTTTTGCATTCTGCCAATCTGTCCATATCTAAGTTAAATAATTGTGAAAAGGCTCGTTCCACACATAGCCCCTTTCAGCACCAATTTTAAGCCACAGTTTAACCTGAGATATTTTCTGCAGTGAGAGTGTTTATGCTTCCAGACTGTGAGTGCCAGCTGGCTCTAGGTAGAAAAACTACCCAAGAAGAAGGAACATAAAAGTTGCAAAATCGTTTTTGAAGAGTCTTCCCCCGACCTGAATCCTGATGAAAGATGTTTTGTGAGTACTGAATGAGCTTTTCAAACACCTGACCTCAGAGATTCGGCACAAATAAAGGAGGGGAAGGGGAAGCAGATTGATTTGCGTTGAGGCACGGCCAAAGGGGAACAAAGCTCCTTCCAGGCTGATGTTCCCAGACACACAATGGAATAAACATGTTATCTCCCTTTTAGCTGTAATCTCTGATTAGAACGTTTAATCAATTAGCATTGCTGTTGTCAAAACTTGCTCCCGACAAAGGATGAGAAAAGCTGCCCGGGGGGATCCCGATCCCAAAACTCGCAGGAGGTGGGAGACTCGTCCCTGCAAGAAACCTCCTGTTCTACCCGGGTGCTGTGTCGTGAGCTGAGAACACTGATCCTGCCTTTTCCAGCCCAGGAGCACCCAGAGAAAGTCAAATAACCCTGAGAAGAAGAAAAGCTGAAAGCCAAGAATTGCGAGTGTCAGATTTCACTAAAAAAGTGTCTTTTTCTTCCTCCCACCTCAAAAAGCAAAGCACTTGTGATCTTTGGAGAGGGGGCTGCTGCTGTTTAAAAATAAAACCCAAAACACAACGTGTTTGGAGGCCTGCTGTGAAAAAGTTGCTGTGTGTTTTCCTTGCTCCATGAGTCACCTGGGGTTTAGTTGCTCCGAGCTGGTCATTATTGGAATTCCAACAAAAATGACATGAATTCTTTTCCTTTTTTCTCCCCGGTGAGGTTTATTATCTCTCTCATTAGCACAACCTTTGTGTTATGGAGTTCTCCGAGGTCTTGGACAAGAACAGGATCTCATTGTGCTAAGTACTGTACAAACATATAATGGCTAAAATAAACAGGCAGGAGAGCAGAGACAAAGAGGAGAAGGAAGAAAATAAAATCGCTCCCATTTCATACAGCAACCCCAGCCCCAGAGAGGCCACAGAACTTTCTTACAGCAAAGGACAATGTTCAGGGCTTAAAAATTCACCCATATTTCCTGTGGGAGAGTTCAGAGCATTAGCCACAAAAAGGAAATTTCCTTCCCACCTTCCTATGTGCTTGAGAGCACCCAGTGCTGAAATCCCTGATGGTTTCCTCAAAGGCCAGCAGCGATTGTCCTTGTCCCTGTCCCTCCAAACCCCTCCTCAGAGGCTTCTCCTTGCAGTGCAGAGCCCTGTGCAGACTCACCCATTCTCTGCCAGTGCAGGAAATGCCCCAGCAGAGAGATCTGTGCATTGATTTCTCTGTGCCACGGGCAGAACTTGGCTGTGGGGTGATCTTGGGACCAGGCCAGATGGGTGCATTAACTGTGGCTATTTCTTCACAAAATCCAATGTAGGTCATGGTAAACAAATGTATTTGGATGGGGATTATTCCTTTGGGGGCAGAGAGGCTTTTAGTGGGATTTTTTTCACATGATTTTATATGAGGCCGCTCCACAGAAAACAAATCACCAATTTGGGATGAGGAGAAAGTATCTTCTTGCCTTAAAGCTGCCAAGGAGCAGGCGGAACCCTGCAGCCCCCAGAGGGAAGGAAAGACAAACCCGGGGATTGTTCTCATGTCAGAGCTGCAGAGCAGCAAGATTTAATGTGTTGGGGTTTTTAATGAGTTGCAGAAAGAAGTGGACAGTGAGGTGATGAAATTTCCTGAAGTGCTGACAGCCCAAGACGTTCTGACTTAGTTATGGGAAATGCTGGAATATGCATGTTAATTGGGATGACTGTTTGGGGCTGGATTCAAGCGTGCAGCGTTCTTGGAAAGAGCTGTATTGGTTTCATGTGCACCTTTTTGATGTGGTGTTCATTCCTGAGCCACGACTCCGGCTCCCCAACACTGCAAAAGACAAACAGCCACGGGGAGTGTGGCAAGAGCAAAGCTGGAGAGGCCCAGGCTGGATTAGGAGGGGTCTGAAGGGATCCCTGACACTTGGAGGAGATCCTAGGAAAAAACAGGGGGAAGAAGGAGCAGCCAGGAGCTGGGGCAATGAGCTCTGAATCCCTCAGCAGAAGGAGCTGACAGCTGTCCCGTTCTTTGCATAAAGCACCCAAATTTCACACTCAAAATCAGAGCTAAAAGCTCTGGACAGAGCCCCACGTTATTTCCTACCATCACATCACTCAGCTCAGCCACTCTTACGTACCAAAAAGAAAAATTAATTAAAACTGGCCGTATATCTGTCAGTAGGATGGGATGAAATAATGACAAAACCCTCTCAGCAACTGCAGAGCCATGGCAGGAGTGGGACAGCCAGAGCTGCAGCCTGGACAGGAGCAGCAGGGCCAGCCTGGGATGGTCTGAAATGAAAGATCAGCTGCACAGTAGCACTCCCCAGACAGCCTGGAAAAGTGACAGCCACGCAAAATTAAGCAGAACATGATGGATTCATGCAGGCTGGGGAGTACACTGGAGTCATTCAGCTGCTCAGAGCTCGCCACAACAACAGTTTGGGAAATGGCTGGCTGGCTTCTGGGGTAAGGAATTGAAAAGGCTAAAACCAGAACCAAAAGGCTGTGAAAAATGGTGGAATTCACACTGGGAATGCAGACTAGGAAAATATTTGGTGTGGTTAGTGTTTATTTACTGTTTTGTTTGTCAGGGGGTTTTATTCATTCACAGTCCTCTGATTCCAGCTTGTAAAGATCCAAATAGGCAAGGCAGCTCCCTGAATTGAAAATGTTTTACCATTTCCAAATCAAATTTTAAGATCTCTCAGAATAAGCTGATTGTGCCAGAGAAAATTTTGTCAGAATTAGGAACCCAGAGCAGTTTTCTGAACTGAATCGTACCCCAATTTTTGCAGATTTCTGAGAGGCAGCAATCTTCTCCTGAAAATCCATTTAATATGTATAAACCCGAATTTACTGCCATGCAGTAAGTTTGAAGGACCAAGAAATAAACTGAATTGGAGCATTTGTGCTGTCAGAGCTGAAAATGGATTATTAAAAGAGCCATTTTCAAACCCCAGTGCCATGTGTTACTCATTCCTCTAATAGTGCACAGACTGTTGTGTTAGAAAAGGGTGTAATAAGGACACGTCGTCCTAGACATTGTGTTTCCTAACATTTTGTTAACTGGACACATTTTTGTGGGTTAATAATCTCGCTTGTTTTCTGATGCTTACACTCAATTGCAAAAGCAGCTGAGAGGAAAAAAAAACTGCAAAGAAAGACTGGAGGAAAAGCCAAGAAACCCTTCTGTGGAAGTGTAGGTGTTTGGACATGAGAGCCTTTTGGCAGCTTCAGATGTTGGGTTTTTGTTTTTCTAGGTGTTTAAAGAAAAGCAATTACCTCTGTGATGACACTTAATATGCCAAGATTCAGCCTTGAGCAATTTTTTATGGCTGTGTTCTGAACTGCAGAAAGTACAGAGCACACTGGATCCACTGAAAGATGTTTCAGTGCAGCCGTTCTGACAGGAAAACTGTGGTTATGCTGGCATCTGAAAATTCCTGAAAAAAGACAAATAAGAGAGAAAAAAGCAGTGGTTTCAGGGGGTGGAAATGCTGCATCACTGGCTGCAGAGGGATAATAAATGGGCTGAGATTCTTGGCCTGTTTGAAGCTTATCTTTGAATTTTGAGGCAGATTTTCCCCCCTTTGTGTTTGTTTCTTTGAACAGGAATGAGGGGATGGAAGGAGTGAGAGCAGGAGATGTGAGAGAGGCAGAAAGTTTGAGGTTTGGGGGTTTTTGCAGACTCTGGGTAGCAGCTCTGAATAAGGCAGGGGTTTATTCCTGCTCCTGTGCTGGGGTTGGGATCCACACCCCACTCCCACAGCTGCAGTAAGAGGGCAGGACCCCAAATCCATCCAGGGAAAATAAGGGGCTTGTGCTTCCTTGATTCCAGAGGGCTCTGGGATGGGTTTCCTTACCCAGCAGCAGCTGGGACAGGACTTTTGGCAAAGCAGGAATGACCCAGCCACAAATGCCAGCTCTCAGGGATGTTTTGAGCAGGGATTTTGTGTGGCTGTCAAATTTACCCTGGTAAATCAGGCAAAACCCAGCATTAAACAGAAAATCATCTAGAACTGTTTGCTTTAGAACATACATATGACATCAGGAGTTTTTTTTTTTTAATTGATGAATTAATTAACAGAAATAAAACTTCAAGATCATCTAGGAAAAAGGCAAATAAATCCTTGAAACATGGGAGATATCAGGGAATTTTCCTGACATTTACCCCTTTCTTTGCAAACCACAGAAGGGGAATCATTGTGCAAAATCAGGGTTGGAATGGAAATTCCCCCTTCATCCAGCCTGAATCCCCCTGGGTGCTCCCTGCACATCTTGATCAATATTTCCCTGCTGTTCCAGTAACTGTGAACTGTCATTCCCCGAGCCCACAAGTTACAACATCCAATCATGTTTTCAGATATCCTTCTGTTGTTTATTTTAAGGCTATGTCTAAATGTAGCCTTCTAATTGCTTCATGGAAAAACAAGTTTACTTTATGGTTTGAGGGTGTAAGGCTGGGGATCGTATTACTCTGTATTTGTCTTACAGTGACTATTTAAATGGTTGTGATAAGCTACCAAACCTGCAGAGCTGCAATTAAGATGTTTCCAGAAGTTGTGCCCTGTCAGTCAGCACAAGGTGCAACAGATTTTTGTGAAAACGCTGCGTTAAGATATTGGGAAGCTTCCAAAAATGAAATATTTGTTTTTAAAAAATCCTTTTTTTTTTTCCCCAGCATCAAAATATCAGGAGTTTGGTTTGGTTGTTTCCTGGGTATTTTCAATATTTTTTTAAATATATTTTTCTTATTTTAAATTTTTTCTTTTTTAATATATTTTAGTCTCAGTTTTGAATAAAAATATGTTTAGAAATGTGATTGAAAATCTGACGTTTTAAAAATAAAAAGTTTTAAAGAAGTGCAGTGCTTGTTGAACTGTGCGTTTGAATCCATGTCTTTGACTATAATAAATAGAAATAGAAAGTGAGAAAAATAAATATAACATTATAAAAATAAATATAAAATAAAAAATAAATATGAAATGATGAAAAATCCTAACTTTTAAGCAAAATAGAGTCAGTAAAGTGAACGGATATAGGGGTACTGATTGATTCTTTTTAAACAAAATGCAAAATCCAAAAAGAAGATTTGTTTGCAGCTTTTGCAGAATGGAAAGGAGCAGCTCTCGCTCGCTGCCAGCCTGCTCCGCTGGGCTCTCGCAGCGCTGCAGATGAAGATGTTTATTCCAGCTCGCCAGGAAGATCCTCTTGGCGTTGCCTCCAAAGCCATTAGGCAGGTGATTAACCCATTTATTTTCAAATGCGTGCCTTGTCAAACGCGGCAGAACAAACGCGAGGGGATGAAAGCGGAGTTCCCGATTGCTGCATTTCGGGGCCGGCCCTTTCTCTCCCCTTTGGGGGAATTTTGCTGCAATTGCAGCGAGGAATTTGCCACATCTGCTGCAGCTGCTGCGAGCCCCGCGGAGCATCCTGCAGGCTCCGGGCGCTGGATGAACCCAGCTCCAGCTGAAATGGAGATTCGGCTGGATATTGCATTTCCTCGGACTTAAAATGCAAATTGCAGCCGGCTTGGACAGACCCAGCTTTGGATGTGGGAGCTGCGATTCCAAAGTCATTCCATCAAAAGGGAGTCAGGGATCCGCAGCTCGGTTTCTGTTTCAGCCGCTGGTTGTGGCGCTAAGGGGAGAAAATAATCTTTTCATTCTCTTGTCATTGTGTTAAGCAGCTTTTAATTTAAGGCTGTGTCATGTCAGGAGTGATTGGAGCTGCTGTAAATACCTGAGCACGGAGAGATGTACACACACTCTTAAAAATGTGCCTGGAATCAGATCTCAGGGCTTCCTCTGCTGCTGTTTGATGAAGATTTAATTGGGAGAATATAAAGAGAGATTGTTTGGAGGTAACCAAAGAAACCCTGGCATTAGCCGTCTTTTAAATCATCAGCTACCTTGAACATGGGCAATAAAACACATTGTAACACATATTTTCAGAGTGCAGCAAATTGTTTTGAAGACATCGCTCCTAACAAACAAAACTCTGGATACCCAGAGTGAATTTTAGGGCTGAAAAAGTTGTTATCAGCTTCCAGTGTTCCTCTTTAAACGCAGGTATGTTTTTCCCATTTAATCGCAGGTTGGATTGTTTTCAGATCTCAGTTTTAACAGTCCAGAAACTTCAGTGGAAAACAACAGCGTAAAAACTAAAAACATTTTCTCTTGTGCCATTATGAACACCTGCACTCAATAAAACAGAATTTCAATCATCACTCTTTTTTTTTTTTTCTTTTCCTATTTTTTTTTTTCCTTGTACCAAGACATTCATTTGACTTGAACTGTGGAAGTGAAAAACTCACTGTCGCTTGCATCTATACTTTTTTCATTCCTGGCACCACAAAATCTGGGAGGTGGTGGTTGGGATTTTAATTATATCATTCTTTTAATTGGAAAACTTAATATCCCTCTGTTTATACTTTTGTACATTTTGACTTTTTTTTTAAGTGCTGTTTGTTTGTTTTATAAAATTTGGCCTGAACAAGCCCCTAGAAGAGCCAGTTAATAAAATTACTCAGTATTTATGCTTCTCCCTGAAGTCTGCACAGAGCAGGCAGGAGAATACACAGGTAAAGGAGTGTCTGACTCTCTCAAATCCAGCACTGGATGATCCCATGTTTCTCCCGTTGGAAAGCTTTGTCTAAAAAATCATAACTAAATAAAAGAGGAGACGAGAATTGATTTGCCTTTCTGACAGGGACACATTGGAAAATGCTGCTGTTCCCTCTCGTCTGTGGGGTCTGTGCCAGTGCCACCCCTCTGCCCCAGAGAGGACATCCTGCACCGCTCACAGAGCCAGGGAAGGGATGAAGGGAAACTTTTGCAGGGGAAAAGAGGTGGATTGGCTCTTGGAAAGAACTTTTTGCTCCCCATGCTCAGACTATTCCTCGAGTGAAGGTCGCAGCTCAGCCTGAGCTCCAGACGCAGCACGGAGCACACAAGCAGGAGCTGCTTCCCCGGGAGCGGGCACTGGGGTGAGCTGGAAGCTGCCAACCTCTCCCCCCTCACCTGGGCACGGCTCCAGCGTCTGCTGAGCCCAGCCCAGGGCTTTAGGCTGGGTTTAAATCCGCTGTGGGGGCACCGGAGGTGAGTGGGGAGCCGGCCTGGCCCTGGGTGCTGGGGGGGCTTCAGGAGCTGCTCCTCACCCCGTGCCAACCCCCTGCTGCCATGGGGTGCTGGGGGAGCTGGAGGAGCTGCTCCTGGCCCTGTGCCACCCTTCTGCTCCCAGGGAGTGCTGCGGGAGCTGGAGGAGCTGCTCCTGGCCCTGTGCCACCCCTCTGCTGCCATGGGTGCTGGACGAGCTGCTCCTCACCCCCTGCCACCCCTCTACTGCCCTGGTTGTGAGTACTGGGGGTGCTAAAGGAGCTGCTCCTGGCCCTGTGCCACCCCTCTGCTGCCATGGGATTCTGGGGGAGATGAAGGAGCTGCTCCTGGCCTCATGGCACCCCTCTGCTGCCCTGGGGTGCTGGAGGAGCTGCTCTTCACCCCGTGCCACCCCTCTGCTGCCCTGGGGTGCTGGAGGAGCTGCTCTTCACCCCGTGCCACCCCTCTGCTGCCATGGGGTGCTGGAGGAGCTGCTCCTGACCCCGTGCCACCCCTCTGCTGCCAGCCCGGCTTTGTGGCAGGTGCCAGGCTGAGGGGGCAGCTCTGCCCCAGGACCAGGCTGTGCGACAGCCCCGGAGCGTCCCCAGCACCTCCAGCACGGAGCGAAGGGCAGCAGAGGATGCTTGAGGCAATCATCACCCACCAGGGCGCCCAGAGCTCACCCCGAACTGCTTTTCCTCCCAAATGCGAGGCTGAGAAGGAGCCCTTGGCTCCCTCGGGACCCTGCGGCCCCAGCTGCACCTGCAGGGATGTCCTGCGCTGGATCCGAGCCCGGCGGGATGCGGAGGTGACTCGAGGACAGCGATGCCCCGCGATTTGCTCGCTGCTGTTTGCATTCTGCTGCTTTCCTTGGCATTCACCGGCTTGAAACACAGAACACTTTGCATTTCGCTGCGAAGCGAGCTGCAGAACACAAGTACACACGCGGAGAAATGGGATTTTGCATGCTGGCTTTTCTGCCAGGAAAGAAAAGTAAATGGATAATCACTAACAATAATGTTGCACTTGCAAGAAACAGTTGCTAGGGAGAAAAGCTGCTTGTGTTTCCCAGAAGGCTTCGGCAACTTTCATATTTATTGAGTATAATCTGCCTTTTGCATGATCCTCTTTGCATTCTACCACACCAATAACTCCTCTAATCGTGCCATTAGCAACTCCTGCCAAAGGCTCCTGACACTTTCTCCTTTATTATTAACAGGTTCATGGTAAAGAATTTTCCCTCTTTTCCCATAATCATAGATATACTTAATATTTACCTATTTGAAACATTACCAAAAAAAAAAAATCTGGCTGAATAAACTAAGAATTTCTACTTGTGAATTATGGATTTACACACAGACAAAAATGAATTATTTAAAGCCCAAATGGAAGTGCAGAAGAAACAAAGGGTGCTTTATCTCTCTGCCGCTGTCTGCACTGTGTTTGTGGGTTTAGGTGGCACTGGTCGTGCTGCAGTGGGTCTGGTGGGAATTTTGGATCGTGCAAAGCCTTTGTTACCGTATTAGAGCTTGGGCTGATTAGGCCGGGTGTAATTGGAGTTAGGTCAGTGCGAGGTTGGCCCTGCCCCAGCAGTGATGGAGAAGCAGAGCCGGTGTTGGCACTGCAGACCGGGGCTGACCCAACTTCCCTGATTGCTCCAGCTGCAGATTTATCCCTCCACAGAAAACTGTTAACGTAATTTTAAGATGATTTTCTTGGCTCTCGTTGCGCTCTAAGGAGCAGCAGCCGCCTCCCGAGCCCTCTCCTGCTCCCCCTGAGCAGAGCGGGGCTCTGGAATCCAAAGTGCTGCAGATCCAAGCCTTGCCCGGGCTCTTATCTGCTGTGGGCCAAATGAAAATTCATTGCTCGGAGCCTCCTGCACGCCGGAGCTCTGGTTGCTGTCTCAGCCCCTGTGTTGTGGCTGAGAACCATCTGGAGTAAATCAAATGAAATAAAACCTCTATTAACTGAACCTTAAATATCCCGAGCTCGCCATTATCACGGCCAAACACCCTGACATTGCAAAAACCTCTTTGCTGGGTGCAAATCTCTGTGTCCCGCTTTTCCTCAGCGTTGTCACTGTCCTCGGGAAGGGACACAGAGCTGATTCCATCCTGAAATATTCCGCAGCACGTTTTGATGCAGCACAACTGGGGAAGTTGACCAAAGCTCAGACACATTGGCAGGATCAGGGTCCGGCTGCAAAGCAAACCCTTAAATCCCAAAAGCATCACTGGGCATCGTGGTCTTGGTAGCAGCGCTTTCAAAAAAAACGAAAGCAATCAGTGAAAAAACAATTTGATCTTTCTATAGAATAACCGAGATTTTTGCAGATGAGGAGCAGTGGGGAGCTACTGTCCCAGGAGCGTTTTAGTGGAATGAATTCGGGTTGTGCAGTCAGAGGAAAATGCGGATTTTTAATAAAAGTCAATCTTTTACATGGCACAAAAATCCCTTATAACAGACAACAGAAAAACCTTCCCTGAAGTGCTTCTTCCCCAAAAATCTCTGCAAGCAGCCACCTCAGAGTTGCAGACTTTTACATTTTTTTGTATCTTAGAGAGTACAAATGAAGTAGCTTAAAATGCATTTTGTAAGTGCGAAGACAAAGATAATTCTTATATTAGAATGAGGGTTATTATCCAGGCGAAATTAAGGAAACAAGGCAGTGTTGGATATTTCTAACGACCTTATATGTGCAGAAAGATGGAAAGTTATATTAACAGGGACAGAGGAGTTGGAGATTCTTCTCCTCTCTGATTTCTGAGAGTCTGTGCTAAATAAATCTGTAAAAGAAGCCACATGGATTTAATTTCATCATTTTCTAAACGAGCATCTTTCCACCATCTGTTACGTTCTAAAGTAAGATTTATTCTTCTTGTTTCAGCTCTCCGTGCAAACACATTTATACACACAAATGAAAATTGTTGCCCTGCTTAAAACGACTTGGAGCCCTCTGACACAATCGACAGAGGAATTAGGAGCATCCAAATAAATTCCCCACCCCTGCGGACCGTGGCGGGGACGCCGATGGCATTCACTCCTGGGCTAACATCAGCTCCAAATGCAATCAGAGGAATTGCGAACGCCCTGAAAGAACCCTGAATGTAATTAAATAAAAGGGAAAAAAAAAATCTCTGTAACCTTGGAGGGCTGGCTGGAATCCGGGGTGGAATGTGCTCCCCACTCACGCTCCACGCCGTGGGTGAGAGCGCAGGGATGGATGGAGGGATGGAAAAATCACGTTTGGGCTGAGGATTGTTTCGCTCTCTCCAGATTCCTGCGGGGATCCCCGCGGCTTTGGCAGCAGGCAGCGCTGAGCTCACGGCCAGCACGGCCGGCCAGGGATGCGGGAGGCAGCGCGGGGTGTCCCTGCCCGGAGCTCAGAGCCCCGCATCCCGGCCGGAGCATCTCCCAGCGGGCAGAGCCCAGCCCAGCCCCAGTCTCTCCCCGTATTCGTTCCACCGCCTAAAAATAATAAAAGTCCTCAATCTCACTTCAACAAATTTTTTTTTCGGGGAAACAATTAGAAAAATTCAATTTTCTTTGAAGAAATTGGGTTCGAGAAATAAAGAAATCAGCCGGCTGATCTCATGGAGTCTGGCACCCTCACAATCAATTTGTACCAAGTCTGTGGCTGTAACTCAAAAGCTGTTTATTGATCGGTTTATTACAGCGCCCGGGATAATAAAAAAGAGATGGGAAATGACGGGAGACAAACGGCAGTCGCGATCATTCGGGGACTCGGGATAGATTTGGAAAATAAAAAGTTGAATATGAAAAAATAACTGACAGAAGAGAATTGTAATTGTGGAGTTGCATCCAGCGTTGGACACATCTCCACACCGCGAATGCGCTGCATAAATAACAGGATTCTTATAGGAGCTGCCTTTGGGCACGGGACAATTCCGTGTGTTTCGTGTCTCCCTCATTCCCTCCGCATTTCCAAGACCGATGGAAGGCAGCGAGCGAAACACCGAAAACGAATATATCTGAAAATGGATAAATAAAAATAAAACGCGCCCGTGAAAATAAATATCTCCACTTGTTTGTGCGGGAAGGTGGGGACACTCTGGGAATAATCGGGTGCTCCCATCTAAGCCAAAGCAGGAGCTTTGAGTCTCTCGCTCTGCACACATCATTTCCCTGGCCGAGGTGAATCACGTCGGTTTACTCATTGCCCAGACAGGCAGGGAGGTGTGGGTGATTATTGGGAATCCCTGCAACAAGTTCGATGGAAACTGTTTGCAGACAGAAAGAGAGCCGGGGGAAAGGGAAAAAAAAAATAGTTTTAAGGAGATGGATCTTACTTTTTCCATTTCTCTGTCTCGTAAAAATAAATAAATGAATAAATAAATAAATAAATAAATAAATGTCATCCCTGACGTTCTCCCTCTCTGGGGAGTCTCGGGGGTTTGTCCCTCTGCCCTCGGGGTGTGGGGGACGGGGCGGGACGGTGGCACCGAGGCCAAACCCTAAAGTGTTTTGCCCACATCTTTTCCACTGGTGGATTTTGGGGGTCCTGCGGCGGCTCCAGCAGGTGCCCGGGTGTTCTCTCGGCTGGGCCCGATCCTGCGCTTTGGGGGAGCAGTTTTGGGGGGAGCAGGGTCCGGCCCTGGTCTCCAGGACACAGCGGGACCCTCCGGGGTCCGGGCTCGCAGGGCAGCCCCAAAACCCCGCACTTCTTATCAGCCAGGGGCCGTGCATCACCTCCGAAATCCCCGTCTCCAAGGGTCCTCTCGATCGCGAGTTCCCTGCGTGTCAATTTAACCTCTCTACCAGCGCTTTCCTCCCTCGAACCTTCCCCTCGTGTTTATTTAAAAAGTCATTACCTTGAGGGGAAAAAACAAAAAATTGTTTTCAATCCTTAAGGGCAAAACTGTTAATTGCTTTGAGCAGGAAGACATCTGATCTCTCCCAGCTATCCCCTGCCTCTTGCCAAGCAGAACAAATATCTGCTGCTAAATCAAATACCTGCGCAGAGAGAGGGAGAGCGCAACCCTGGGCGGGTGCGACGGGAGACGCCGGCGTTGTGCAACCAGCTCGGCTCTCGCTGTCCCAACGAGCGGATGGCACCGGGGACCCTTGTCGGGTGACACAGGGGACAATTACAACGCGTGGTTGCACTCGGTGCAGCTCGGCTCCACCAGGAGCCCCCGGGCGCGTCCCCCGGAGGATGCTCGGGGCAGGATCCCCTCGCACACCAAGAGCTGCCGGCCAAAACGGCTGCGGGAGTCAGAGGTGGATCGAGATCGAGGCGTCGCTAACCAGCCCTGATCCCTCGGAAGCTCTGATGTTCAGCTCGCTCTAATTCCTTGCTAGCGTCTGGAGATAAACGCGTATTACTGTTAATGCAACGCCTTGCTCTTGGCTCCGGGTCTCATCTGGGGCAAGGCGATGAAACCATAATCTCCCAGCCTCTGACACATCAAACATTCCCTCGGTGTACACCTCGTTTCGGGGAAAAACTTACACTTGTTGCACACTCTGATTTCATTTTCCTGCCTTTATTTTTCCGGTCAAATCGGGAGACTTATCTTCCTTCTCTGAAGGATGTCCACACTCCAACCTCCCTGCGGGTCGTTAAAAAAACCCTCCTTCCTCTCTCTAGAAAACGGATTATTAACCAAATCGATCATAAAAAGAGGGGAAATGCTCGTGAGGTTTTCCCTCCCGGAGAATAAACTCTCCCCACTGCCCACGGGGGTTTCGTCCTCCCGAGGTGTCTGTGAGGGACAGGGACCGGTGCCTTGCGGGACTGGGGACAGGGGACATGGTTGGTGTAATGGTCCCAGTGAGTTCCCTCCTGATTTACACCGCTCAGGGCAGGCAGGGGGTGTCGGACAGCCCCCTGCCCCAAATCCAGCATCCCCGGCTGTCCCAGCCCAGCGATGCTGCGGAGTTCGGGGATGCCGCTCCCGGCTCGGTGGATGCAGGAGCGAGGATGCTGCGGCAGTGCCCGCCCGGCACCTCCCTCCGCCTCCAGGCTGGGAAAAGCGAGGCGGGGGTGGGCTCAGGGGCAGCCTGGAGCCCGGGGGAGGCAGAGGGGGAGGCGGAGCTGGCCGGGACGGGCCGTCGCTGCCGCTGCTGCTGCTGTTGCTGCTTCTGCTGCTGGAGCCGGTCAAACTGCACAGCCACTTCCCCCAGGAGCTTCCCTTTCATCTCCCCGCTCCTGGCGCCTGTAAAACAGCCTCAGTTTGTCTGCAGCGTCTCTCTTCCCCCTGCGCTCCCTCCCTCCCCGCCCCGCTCCAGCTGAGAGCCCCAGGACCGGCCCCGGCTCACGGGGCTGATGCTGCGGGAGGGCGGGGGAGAGGCACAGGGCCACGGGGGGCTGGGGGCTTTCTGGGCATCCCTGGGACACGGCCAGCCCCAGAACTGGCCCGGTTCCGCCGAGCCCCGCCGGCCAAGCCCCGGGCCTGGGGTCCCACGGGGACACAAAGGGGAGCCCAGGGCGGGGGAAAGCCCCGGACTCCCCGGGCTGGGAGAATTCCCTGCTAGTCTGAGGCTGGCGCTCTGGGATCCTGGGTAGGGGGCAAAGCTTTAAATCCTTGAAATTTCTCTCTCCGAACCTCGTCTCGGCGAGGTTTCCGTGCGGACATTTGGTACCGCGTGGGGCTTCAGCCTCTGATGCTCGACTGACAGCAGGAGGATGAAGGAAGGGAGGGATGAGAGGGAAGAGAAATCTCTAAATTCAGCCTTTAGACAGAAAATGCTCCAGTTTCGCCATGGACTGAGGCTGAAGAGGGAAAACACCACGAGCAAACCCTGCCATGCTTTGCTATCCCAGGCGCCTCTGTGGCACCCAAAATTCATCCAGACCCGGCTGGATGAGCCAACCTGTGCTCACAGCACCGACAGCAGCTCGTCCTTTGGTCCCTTTTCCCCTCCGGCCTCCCAAGGGATGGCAGCGGGCAGGAGCCTCTCCAAGCCCTCTCTGGCACACCCGTGCCACCAGCGGGCACCTGGGCAGAGAACCAGCACGCAAGGGACGTGCTCGGTGTCACCCCGACCCCGAGCTGCGGTTCCCCAGGCGCCCTTCCAGCGGGCATTGCCCGTGGGGGCGCGGTGCAATTATCGGCGGCATTTTCAGCAGCCCCACAATGGCTTTCCACGGGCTCTGCATTGTCCCCGGCACACCGGCATTGTTCCTGCGTGTCCATCAATTCTCATTTACTTGTCACGGTGCAGGAAGCATGGAGAAGGGAAAGGAAGGGAAAGGAGGGGGGAGAAGAGGGACAAACGCAACGCCACTGCAGCAGCTGAGCTTTGCAAGGCCGGGGCTGCCGGGCTGCTGCCTCTGTGAGTGTTTCCTAGCAGAGATGGCTTTTGTGGGGACGGAGAAGTGACAAACTGGGGTAGCAAGAGCAGCTGGAGAGGCATCAGCTTGTGGCATTGTTTTCATCCTCGGAGAAAAGCCCTGATCGGGGCTCTGCCGGCTGAAATGCTGCAGCCAGGCCGGCTGGACCGAGGCAGAGGAAAGCATCTCTCTCTTGGCGGATCTTTAATCCTTAACCCATCGAGGTGTGCAGTAACACCGCCAGCAATCGGCAGTGAGCGTGCAAACCCTGCTCTTAGTGCCGCCGATGAGTGGGGTTTTGTAACAGGGCTTCTCGCACAGGTCCTCCCGCGCTGCTGCCCACGCCGCAATCCCGTGCCCCGCTCCCAATTTGCTCTCCCCGGCACCGGGCGCGATCTTATCAGGGCTGGGGCCGCTCGGTGTTCGGTGCTGAGCAGTGGGGAGGGATGAGCAGGGCCGTAAAGGGGTCGGGAGCATGCTGCGTTCTGAAAAAGAGAGGTTTGTCTAATTTGTACAGAAAATAATGGGGATAAGTCATTTTGCATCCTTGGAATCCTCTTGGCTTTGGGACAGAGCAGTGTCCCCAGCACAGAGCGCTCCCTACACCTCATCCCCGAGCTGGAAATTCGCAATTTGCAGGGCTGGGGACTTCCAAGACTGCTCCATGAGCTGGCAGGGAAATCAGGAGTTCGAATCGAGCAAAGATGAGCTGGTTAAACCCTCCGTGTGTTATGGAAGGGAAATATCCGAACGCTCGTGGTCAGAACCCGGCAGGACCGAGCAGCTCCGAGCTGCCCCTGAATTCGGGGCTTGGGGAGAGGAGCTGTGCCTGTTGTCTTCTCAGTGGTTTTTAGTGGCTCTAAAAATGGCCCTCACTTGTAAATTGTAACACCAAAACAGCTCCCAAGCCCTGCGCACCCTGGACGTTAAAAACAAAAGAAAACAAAACCAACAAAACCAAACAAACTAAGCACCTGAGAAAGTTGCGGGCGCAGCATGAAATAACGCCCGGCGCAATATTAAAATAATTATGAAAAGAACAATATGTATTCGCTTTTATCCGCGCTGTAATTATAAAAGCTTTTTAAAGGACACTCTTTATTCATACCACTGGTAGGAAGTCAAAAAGTGAGAGAATCGCTTTCATACTACTGGTTTGATATGACTTTTAATTAAGGGCTGCGTGCCCCTAATTTATTAAAGCTCATCTTTTCATCACGTGTATAATTGACGCTGGAAAAAAAAAATAATTACAGATCTAACCTCTGCAGAGTGGTTTTGCCCGACTTGGGTCCTGCTGCCGTGGAAACGCAAACAAGAAAAAAAAAATTGATAAAAAAAACCCACAGCGGCCGCGTTTCTCCGGGGGTCTGCACCCAGTCTCCTTCATCCCGAATGGCGAATCCTGAATCCCGAATGCCACATACTGAATCCCACATTCCGAATCCCGAATCCCGAATCCCGAATCCCGAATCCCGAATCCCGAATCCCGCATCCCCAGACCCCGCTCCTTCGGGAAAGGGACGCGGTTTTTGGGGAGATGGAAGGAAAAGGGGACAGACCCCGCTCCGGGAGGGTCGGGGGACGGCGATGAGCCGGGATGAGCCCGGGGGTGCCGGGATGAGCCCGGGGGTGCCGGGATGAGCTCGGGGGTGCCCCGGGAGGAGCGGAGCCGGAGGGGCGGGGGGGACAGAGCCGCGTTCCTCTGAAGCTCCCTCTTCGCCTCATCATCATCAGCCTTAATTACCGCGGCGGGTTTTTTATTTTTTGCTGTGATTACAGCCCTGCGCGGCTCCTCGTGTCATTAACCCCGTGTCATTAATTGCCACCGGGACGGGGGGGGGGGGGCGGCCGGGGGAACTCCCCGCGAGCGGCGCCGGCCGGGCCCGCCCCCTCCCCGCGCGCTCAGCCAATGGCAGGCGTTCTCTGGCGACGTCACGCGGCACGGCGGGCGCTGATTGGGCGGCGGGGCGGCTCCCCCGCTCGGCCAGGGAGCACAGCGGCGGCGAGGCGCAGAGGGGGAAAAGGGGGGCGGCCGGGCCCGCTCGCCGCACTCGCCGGGCAGCGCCAGCTCCGCCGCACCGCCATGGCTTCCCCTCACAAGGCCAAGGACGCCTTCTCCTCCGACGAGGAGGGCGCGGCGCCCGAGGAGCACCGCAAAGTGAAGGTGTCCAGCCTGCCGTTCAGCGTGGAAGCGCTCATGTCCGACAAGAAGCCGCCCCCCAAGGAGCCGCCGCTGCCCGCGGCCGGCGGCAGCGCGGACGGGGCGGCCGCGGGCACCTCCAGGAACCTGCTGCTGGCGGGCCACGGCTCCCGCGAGGCGCACAGCCCGCCCGGGCCGCTTACAAAAACCTTCGACACCGCCTCGGTCAAGTCGGAGAACTCGGAGGACGGCTCGTCCTGGATCCCGGCGGAGGCCGGCAGATATTCCCCGCCGCCAAGTGAGTGCGCCGGGGGCGGGCGGGATGCGCTCAGCGCCGAGATACGAGCACGTACATCTTATGTTTTATAGCCCGTGTGCCCGTCCCAGGGCCCGGTTGGATGGGCCCTGAGCTGGTCTAGGGGAAGGTGTCGCTGCCGATGGAAGGAGATGATTTTGAGGTCCTTTCCAACCTAAAATATCCCGCTGTGCTTTTATAGGCGTTCATATGTGTGATATATTCCCATATGTTACCTATGTGCTATAAAATTATTATAATATATTGATATTATGTATGTATAGAGTTAAATGTTCCTATACATGACTACACGCATGTATATGAATACAAACCGCTTTCAAAGCCTTGGAAAGATCAGAAATCACCAGGGACCAGCTCCCTGCCCGACTCGAGGCCCCCTGGCAGCCACTTGGTCCATTTATGTTATCCCCTTGCGACAACAACTGCAGTTTCTCCCCGTGCCTTTCTCCCGTCCGCAGTGCGCTGCAATCTCTTTCACTCGGGAATTCTCCTGTCTAACCCTGAGCTGGCTCCGGCGCGGGGTCTGTCCCTCCATCCCCGGCTCCGGAGCCTGGCAGAGTTCCCCGAGCTGCTCCTGACCCCTTTGTCCCCTCCCCGATCCCTCCCCGCTGTCCCTCGGTGCGGAGGTGACAGATCACCTCTGAAACCCCCCCGGCAGCCCGAGCCGCCTTTCGCTTTCGGGGCCATCTCTTGTGAAATAAACGGAGGAAAAAGTTGTTTTTTAGGGATTTAAAGCCCCCAAAGATCGTTCAGAGAAGGGGAAGGAGCATCCCTGCCCCGCGGTGGCCGCACACCTGTGCCAGGGTTTGTCCGCGCATCCCAAACTTCCCTGGTGGAAATTAAATACTCTGCTTTATTAAAGTTAGAGACTTAACAGGCGTGAACTGTCTCACGGAATTTACTCCTCAGTCTAATACTGCGAGAGGAAAGTTTAGTGTTGTTACAGCTTTCCTTATTCTTTTTTTTAAAACAATAATTTCGATTTGGCTTTCATCCACTTCCTTTGTTTTATGATAACCCCGAATTAATTCGATTTCTATCGTGCTGGGAGAGGGCAGGAGGAAGGCAGTCTCTGTGAAGCTACAGTTTTTAATTTTCATGTGCCTTCAAATGTGCTGGAAAAAACTTGGAAAAAAGTGTGTGCCCCTACTTGGACCCCTTCTCTAAATCTGCCCAAAACCCCAGACTTAGACACGGCCTAATTATCTCCCTCTATATTTTTTCCCCTTCGAAATTCCTCCTCTTTCTCTTTGAAAATTGTTTCTTCTCGGGATCAGCAAAAGAGTTTTGTGTAGGATTTCGGTAGCTGGGAGTTCCCGTGGCTCCAGAGGGATTTGGGGAGAAAACTGAGGATCAGGGAGGGGAAAGTCCTTCGGCCTCGACCCTTTTCCTCATTTCCCACCTCGGCAGGAGGCAATGAGCGATTTTCCCACAGGAAAACCGTCTGTCCGTGGAGAGTTTTGACATTAAAAACAGCCCCTCGATTTATTATTATCAATATTAATATTACGGGTAGGATGAGCTGGGGGAAAAGCTGGAAAAGTTCGAATTTTGAGGAACACGGAGAGGGAACCCTCTCCAAATTATGGGGGGTTTTTTGTCCGATATTGGGCAGGAAAAGGAGGATAAAGACAGAAAAAACAACAATTAAACAAATCAGTGAGGGGAAACAAATCAGTTTGGGGACTGGCACGGGATAAACGCAATTCCGGGTCCCTGCTGTTCCCCGGAGCCTGGCAGTCCCTGGGGAGCAGCCTGGGAACGCCGGGCTGTCTCCTGGAGGGAATATTTCCCGGGAATTCGTGGAATATTTCCCGGGATTTCATGGAGTATTTCCCGGGAATTCATGGAGTATTTCCCGGGAATTCATGGAATACTTCCCGGGAGAAGCGCGTTTCTGTTTCTGCTCCTGCGCGGCCGGAGCCGGGCTCACCCCAGAGCCGCTGGGACAGGGAGCCACGGGCACCCCAAACCCTGTCCCAGTGCTGGGAGGGCTCCGCTGTGGGAAGGGAAAGGAGCTGGGTTTAAAACCAGCGTGGAACAACGCGGGGAGCAGCCGAGTCAGGGTCGGTTTGCTGTAGTTTGAGTTTAGTGCAGTTTGAGAGGTGAATCAGCTGTCACGGTGAGCACCTGAATTATTAAAATGCCCTGGTGGGGTCACAGGCCAGTGCTGGAAAAGTTGTTTCCTAGAAGAGCTTTATTTTTTTTTTTTTTTCAGTATTTCAGTGTTTTGTATTCTAGAGGAAGAGCAATAAGACAAGTTTAACTTTTTCTGCTGCTTTTTCTCCCTCCCCTTTCTGAACTTTAGAACAAATTCCCTTTAATTTTTTTAATTACATGATACACGCTTAAACAGCTTCTTAGTCTGGCTTATTTTTAAAAATAAAAGAGAAAAGTGAAACGAGTACAGAAAACCCAAAGTGCAAATGCTGACAAGAGCTTGAAGCAGACACCACCACCACAATGTGAACCAAGTTCTGCAGCCTGGGTGACACGGCTGTGTCCAGCCAGGGTGACTTGTCCTGTGCCCCGGAGTGAGCAAATCACAGCCAAATTACCGAGCTTTTGAAGCCGGCCGCCTGCTTTTTAGTTATTCTTTAGATTGCAAAATTATTAGTGAAGTGCTAAATTCATCTAAAGGCAAGTCAGCTCTCTGCCATCCCGGGAATATTACCTAACCTGGCTGGGGTTTAAGGCAGGCACAAAAGGTGGTGGATTTTCTGGCTTTTATTGGCTACAAAATGCTGAAGGTTTGTCTGGGTTTTGATTAATTTTTTTAATTGGCAAATGTTATAAAGGTGAATGTTGAATTAAAAGGGTGCTGCTTTCTTTTTTGAGCTTGTTGGGTTTTTATACTGGTTCATAATCAGAAAACACCCACTGAAAATTAAAATTAATAATCAGAGGAAAAACTTGATTTGGAAGAAAAAAATAGCATGAAAAAATGTCCAGTGAGTGAAACCACAAAAACTGTCAGACCTTCTTCAGCTGTCACTTGTTGTGCTTAGTGGGGGAATCCTGGAGCAGGGCTGGCCTCTCCTCTTGCCCCTGTCATTTTGGGAATCTCCTGTTTTTGTGCTTTCCTGGCGCTGTGCAGCAGCCCAGGCAGGTTTGTGTGCTCTAGACCCCTGTGAAGTGACTCCCAAAGCAACCTGTGAATTCTCTGTCCCCTTTGAAACTGCATAATTTCCCTTCCATCCGCTGAAGTGCTGCGAATTTAAGTTTGGGCAGGAAAAGATTTCCAGAGCCCCTTGGCAAAGGATGCCGCGTTTGGACGGGGACCCTTGGGACACCCAGCAGAGCTCCGGGGTGTCCCTGCTGCTGTGCTAACCCCTCTCCCTTCCTTGCAGGACACCTGAGCCCCACTGCCTGCACCCTGAGGAAGCACAAGACGAACAGGAAGCCCCGGACGCCGTTCACCACCTCGCAGCTGCTGGCTCTGGAGCGCAAGTTCCGCCAGAAGCAGTACCTGTCCATCGCCGAGAGGGCCGAGTTCTCCAGCTCCCTCAACCTCACAGAGACCCAGGTCAAAATCTGGTTCCAGAATCGGAGGGCCAAGGCCAAGAGACTGCAGGAGGCCGAGCTGGAGAAGCTCAAAATGGCAGCCAAGCCCATGTTGCCGTCGGGGTTCAGCCTCCCCTTCCCCATCAACTCCCCCATCCAGGCTGCCTCCCTGTACGGCACATCCTACCCTTTTCACAGACCTGTGCTCCCCATCCCGCCCGTCGGACTCTACGCCACTCCCGTTGGATACAGCATGTACCACTTATCCTAAGATCCGACAGACAGACAGACAGACAGACTTCCTGGTGGATCCTGTCCAGCCCTGAGAAGGCAGAACCCCCAACCAGTGCTGGCCATTCTTTCTGCACGCTTCTATCTGGCATCCTGAGTTGGCTGGGAGTTTGCTACGGGTTGGGCGTCTCCTGAGGGTGCTCTGAGCACTCAGAGTCTGCTCCTCTAAGCAAAAAAAAAAAAAAAAAGGCATAAAAACCAACAAAAAAATTATTTGTGAGTAAACGTAGGGGTTTTATCCAGTGCAAGTAAAACTAGGTTTAAAAAAGAGTGGGTGAAAAAGTAAATTTATCATACGGAGGCAGAAATTCCCTGACACCTTCCTGGCGGGGCCCAACACGGGTTTAGAATGAGAGGGGTGAGTGCCCTGGAGCCACGCTCTAAGTTACCATCACTTCACCTGGGGGCAGCGGGGAGGGAAATAAAAAGGTCTAATGGAAGTTTTGTTGTTTGGTTGTTTTTTTTGAAGACAGCAGAGCCCGTAGCTAGAGACGTGTAAATAGAAACTAGAGCCGGTAGAGTCTCAGTGAAGTTCAGAGCCAGCAAATTCCTGTATTTCTCGGGGGAGGGCAAAGTTTTGCATCCCGAACCTCGGCGAGATGAGCAGCAGGGCCCCTAAATGCAGAGCCCAGCTTTCCCCAGCGTGGCTCCTGTAATGCCTTTCTGTGTATAAATAGCTTCAGCCTTTGTAAAGCACTGGCAGGGGAGGTGAAGAGCAAGGGAGGGTTCTTAGCAGGCTGGTTTTTATCTCTTCCTATTGGCATGCTTAGAAGTTTTTGGCTGCAGCCAGGTGATCTTGGCTCTGCAGTGCTCTTGGAAAAGCAGGAGAGAGGGGAGAAAGACGTGGGTTGTTCCCATAAAGGATTGTTCCCTTCTGGGGGATGTTGTGGGGTTTTTATTATTTGTATTTGCCACAGCCTGTGTTAAAGAGAAGAACCCCCTGAGTTTTCCTCCATTCTGAGGATGCCAATAGAAGTGACTCGTGCTTTAAGCCCTTCTGAAGAGAGATCCGGGTGTCACAATCAGCCCCACGAGCAGGACAGTGAGGTGATAGAGACTGTGTGACCTGCCTGTCCCCGTGGGAGCTCTGGCAGCAGCTTCCCCAGGCTTCTCCTTGTAACTCTTGTATTATTTGTATTACTCTTGCTAAACTTTATGAGGAAGTTACTCCCAAGGCTGTGGAGCACTGAAGTCAGAGCTTCTCCTGGATTTATTTTCTTAGCATGCTGTTGTGGAGGAAAGAAATGAAACAAAAAAAAAATCAGAAAAAAAAAATGGAAAGAAAAAGAAAAAAAAAAGCCACGAGGTTTTGCTGGTTTTGGTTTGTTTTGATCCAGGCATTGATGCTGCCTGGGACCCACTATAGATGAACTTCCTCTCTCCCTTCCCCTCACCCCCGATCTCCCATTATAGGAGAATCCCTTTGAAAGGGATGCCTTGTACAATTTTATATATTTTATTGAAGATTTATTATTTCTTATCTCTTATTTCGAATTAAATTAAAAAAGAAAAAACATGTTTAATCGCGTGTGGGTCTGTTAGTGTTTGGAGTCCTTTGAAAGGTGCCTTCTCTCCGTGTGTGTTTTGCACCGCTGGGTCAAGTTCAAAGGAATGTTTGGGTTGCCTTTATGATTATTTCCCCTTTCTCAATCTGATTTAAAGCCAAATTTGCAGCGCATGAAGGTGAATTGCAAGTCAACATTTCGGAGTCAAAAGCCAAGGCTTTTATGAGGTTTCCTTGTTTTTAACAACCTCTTTTAGGCGCCTCTGTTCTTTACAACGCCGTGCTCCGCTGATGTTTCCATCCCTTTCAGCTCGTGTGCCTTTCCCTTTCCTTGGGGGCTCTCCCCTCAGCTCTGTGCTTTAGGGGGAGACGGGTCTCCACTCCCGAAGGATTTGGGGGGAATTTGGAACAGACAAAACCTGGCGGGGCCCTGCAGTGCTCCAGCTGCATTTCAGGGCACCAGGGTGCTGTGCTGTGCCACAGCTTTGGGGCCAGGCTGGGAGAGCAGGTGCTGGAACTGCTGGAACAGGGGCTGGGAGCAGGGGAGCCGAGGGGACCTTGGAACACCTCAGTGTCACCGCATGGAAATGTCGCAGGAGGACGATTATGGTTAGAACGGGGCCCGGGGACAAACCAGATGTTTTTTTCCCCCTGCCCAGATGTCTTTACCCCCTAACCAGATGCCTTTTGCTCCTAACCAGGTGTTTTTGCCCCCTAACCAGGTATCTTTGCCCTCTTCCCAGGTGCCTTTTCCCCCTGCCCAGATGTCTTTGCCCCCTGCCCGGCTGTGTTTGCCCCTCTGGGGCTTCCCCCGGCTGCTCTCTCCCGGCTCCCCGGGGCGTGCGGCTCCCGGCAGCGCCGCTGGAACACCGGGAATTGTCCCGTCCGCATCCCGGCTGCCTCAGCATCCCTCCGGATCGGGTGGAAGGCTCGGGGAATGCTGCGTTGGGCCAGGCGGGCTGCGGGGAGGGGGTGCACCCCTTTCCCGACTCCCAGAAAAACCCCTGGGAACCCCCTCCCTTCGGAAATGCAGGGAGAGAAGCCGGGGCAGAGCCCAGGCTCCACGCAGGCTCTTGAAATTAGATTTTACCGCGGTGTAAAAACGAGAAAAACCCCTTTCTTTCCGCGATTGCCTTTTCCCGAAGCATCACCCCCCGAAATCCAGGGCAAGGCGAATCCCCCCGGCCCTGCCCTTGCCCGGCCGCTTGTCCCGAGTGCTCCCGTAGCCGGGCCGGGCTATAAATAAACCAGCGGCGTTTTTGAACCTTCGGTATAAATCAGCTGTGTCAGGGATTACAGCTAAATCTTTTTGCTGGAAATTCTTTGAACGCGGGAGCTTTGCGTGTGTTATGATAGATCCCTAAATGGATACAGATTTATTGCGGCACACAAGAGTGTTGAAGGAAAAGCTTCCAAATCTCGGTTACAACCTCGGCTATGGGAAAGGCAGGAGGGATCCGTGACACCTCCTCGGAGCCTGCGGATGGCATGACAATTCACCCTGCGCCCATTATTAACTTGTTCCAATTAAAGCCTTCAGAAAGGCCGAGTTAATTGAGTATTATATTTTATTAGGAGGGAGGTGTCAAGCTTTACTCATGAGACTTCATCATCGTCCTAATGGGAGCTGCCCCGCAGGCAGATCTGTAACTGAATAAATTACAGCGAGGCAGGGAAATCAGAATGCTATCATTAAAAGCGATGCACTTACTGAAATTCCTCCCCCACTTTCGCAAGAGGCTGGGGAGGTGTGGCTTTAATTAGTTATTTTAATGCAAAGTTAAATTGTTCCCAAAGTATTTTCTGACACAAAGCAGATGCGATGATTAGAAGTTGAGTGAGACTGAAAGGAGTTGGCACATGTTCCAGGTACATCTATATATTTTAAATTCCCAATAGAAAGTGAAAAATAATTAGAGCAATAAATAATAAACATTAAAAACAACGCGATAAATTATCCCGATCCTTAAAATCCGGACTTGCTGAGCGGCGGCTCAGGCCAGCCGGGCACTCCTTCAGTCACCGGCGGTGGATTTGTTGACATAAACATTTGGGATTGGGCTTTTCTGCCTCGCTCCGGCCAGCCGTTCATTACCCAAAGCCACGGGCGCTCCGAGCCTGCATTTCATGTTGTCACGTTGCCTTGTCACAGCCCGGAATTCCTGCGTTTTATGGCGAAAGAGGAAAACTCGGCTGGCTTGCCCGGGACAGCGGGGAATTCTCTCCGCTGCGGGCCGGGGGCTGCGGGCACCCAGAGACCCCCGAGCCACGGGGATGGGGTTGGGAATGGGAATGGGGGTGAGGATGGGAATGGGGATGAGGATGAAGATGGGGGTGAGGATGAGGACGGGGCAGGGGATGCTCCCCGCACCTGCCCCGTGGAGCCCACCCGGGTGACTCAGGTTCCCTCCAGGCCGGGCAGAGTCCCCCGTAGACGCAGCAGCAGCATCCCGGCTCCCATCCCGGCTCCATCCCAGCTCCCATCCCTGTTCCCATCCCGGCTCCCATCCCAGCTCACATCCCTGCTCCCATCCCTGTTCCCATCCCGGCTCCATCCCAGCTCCCATCCCGGCTCCCATCCCAGCTCCCATCCCGGTTCCCATCCCGGCTCCCAGCCCTGTCTCGAGCCCTTCCTTCCATGCTCCCGGGGTCCCCCCGCACCCCCAAATCCAGCCTGGGCTGGACACCGCACACCCCCGCGCTGTCCGTGCCTCTCCCCTCGCGCACCGGGGGCTCCGCAGGATTTTGGGGGGAGTGCTGGACAGGCAGTGCGGGAGGAGGAGAGCCCACGGAGGGGAGGGATGAGGAAGAAGGACCAGAAAGCGCCAAACTCCGGGGCCCTGCGGCTTCGGAGGGGCTGCAAGGCACGCACTGTGCCCTGGCTGCGCGCAAGGAGCCAGAGGGTCCGCGGGGGAGCCACTGCCACCCCTCCGGGGCCGCTCTCGGAGACAAGTGAGCATTTTGCTTTCTCTAAAGTATATTTCACCCTCTCTATTTTACTTTAGTATCCTCAAAGACTAATGTAGATGGCTTAAAAAAAAATAAAATCATTAAAAAACAACAAAAAAATCTTCCCTAACAAATAACGCCCAGCATTCCGGCAGTGTGACTGTTCCTCTCGTTCCTACGCTCGCTGCCAGCCACGGAGACTCCAAAATGCCTTTTCCGGGGGTCACTTTTGGAAGTTAACCTACTTTCGGCAGCGCCCACATTCTTGGCGTAGGAAGCCTGTCTAACAAAATAAAAACAAAGAGGTTATTCCAATATATTTTTTTTCTTTTCCCTTTCTCCATTCCAGAGCAGAGGGGGCATATTTTTCCAGCGAAAAGCATGAGGGATCTCAGGGAAACTGCCCGGCTCATCCCAGCGCTGCGAGCCCCAGGAGGAGCCGCTCCACGCTTCACGCTCCTTTTCGCTGCCGCGGGGGAAGGAACAGGGGAAATTTGGGGTCTTTTGTTGTTGTTGTTGTTGAGCTTTTTTATTTTGTTTCGTGTTTGGCTCCCCTCTCCCCTCGCTGTGCGTTTCCCACCGTAATCCACGAGGCTTTTGGCGGGTGCTACCCGCAGCTCCCAACTGGTTGCACGCAAGGAATAAAAATCTTTCCATCCATTATATTTCAGTCTTTTAACACCCGAGCAATTCTGTCCCTGCTGTTTTAGTGGAAAGACCGGTCTATAAAGCTGCAACTGCAGTATATTTTAAAATGCTACCATTTTTAAAGGGGGTTGGAATAATTCTGCTTTGCTTGGGAAGAAAAAGTCTCGAGCAATGTATGCGCGATTAAGGTTTTATAACACTGTTCAAGGAAATTAAAAACATTCTGTGATGTTCTTGCTGCAAAGGCAGGTCTCTCTTTTTTTGGCAAAATGTTTTGTATATGTATTTCTTAGATTGCTGTGTTTTGAATAAGCAAGAATCTCGTAAAGAGAAAAAACCCCACGTTCCTTAAAAGTATGCGCTACCCGTTTTATTAAACTGATTATGCCAGCGTTCAACTCAAAAGTTTGTTTTAAGTAGGAATATTTTCCCAGACGTGTAATGGATTGCTTGAAAACAGAATTCTTTGCTTTTTAATGACCTGTAATGGCCAATTCATTTCGACTGCGCTTATCAAGGTGCTGTGTTAAATAACAAACCGGTTCTTGAAAACAAAAAAGTCATAATGAAAAATAAGCAGTCAGAATAATCTCCCATCTCCGAGCCAAAAAAATGCAATAAAATTAATTTAAGACTGTCAAAACATCAAAGCTGAGAAAAGGAGCTGCTAAAATAATGTCTCTTGATAAGGAAATAATAAAAACACACCAAAAAATGTCTACTCAATAAACTCCACTGGATTTGGGGGTCTGTGCTATATTTTATTTGGTGATGAAAGCACTTTGATGTCACTGTATTCCAAACAATTATTATTATAATTTTAAACAACCTGGTGTTTTCCATTACTAACGGCTTACGCTTTGAAGTTACACCTCATAATTTCTTAAATTAAATAAATCATTTTAAGTTTGCACTGGGAGCCTTTTAATAGCAGAGAAAGGAATATCATTATCTTATTGAGAGGCAATTGCAGTGGCTCCAGTTTGGCTGTAGCTGGGGGCAAAGTGGTGCACTATAACAGACATACTTTATTAGCCTCCCATAACTCTTGAAAGAACATTTTTATATTTTCTTTGATTCCCCCCCTCCCCCTCTTGTTTTAAAGCTGTCCCAACCTTTAATTACTGCCTAATATGAAAAGCATTATTTTTTAATGCTGTGTAATTTACCAGAGGCAATAGGCCAAGTTAACAATTGTTTATTAGGGTTGCTGTTTCACACAGGGCAAAGAATGCTGTTCCAAACCCAACTTTTCATGGGTGGTTGCACTAATTAATACAGTGTCTGAGGCTCCTAGGGGGTTTTTAATATTAAAGCCTATGGGGCGGAACGGTTTTTAGAAGTCCAGCTCCTGCTGACGTTCCTCCTCCCCTCCCCGGTGATTTCTGGGGCTTTCAAGGCTGTTTTGATCCGAGGCAAAAGTCGGCAGCGGGAGGGGAGCGCCCTGGGAGCCGCCCCGGCCCCGCGGTGCCCGGCGGGGGTGGCACCCCCTGCCCCGAGCCTGGCCCGGGCCGCCTCCCCCGGGCCTCCCCCGGGCCTCCCCCTGCCCTGGCTTTGATTTCTTTCCCCTTTCGCTGCCATCCAGGCTGAGGCGGGCGCTACCGGAGCTGTGGCTCCGGGAGAACCGCGGGACCCCCGGGGCTGGCACGGTGGGACCCCCGGGGCTGGCACGGTGGGACCCCCGGGGCTGGCATGGCTGGGACCGGCACGGCCGGGACCCCCGGGACTGGCACGGTCGGGGCCGGCACGGTGGGACCTCGGGGGCTGGCACAGCGGGACCCTCGGGGCTGGCACGGCCGGATTCTCGAGGCTGGCATGGCCGAGACCTCGGGACTGGCACGGCAGGGACCCCCGGGACTGGCACAGCCGAGATCCCCGGGATTGGCACGGCCGGGACTGGCACGGCCGGGACCCCTGGGACAGGCACGGCGAGGCTGGAACGACCCCGCACCCCCTCGCCTGCTCCGTGCTCGGGCAGGAAAATGCCCCGAGGACAGGGGGATGAGTGCCAGGGGGATTTGTGACAGGGCATGTGTGACAGGGGGATGTGTGCCAGGGGGATTTGTGACATGGCATGTGTGACAGGGGATGTGTGCCAGGGGGATTTGTGACAGGGCATGTGTGACAGGGGATGTGTGACAGGGGATGTGTGACCCGGCCGTGCCAGCCCCGAAAACTCCGCACGGCTGATCCGTGAGCTCTTCCCGGAGCACCAGCGCTGTCCGGGAGCTCGGGGCACCCCTGGCCCCCAAATCTCACCGGGCTGCCCCCGGTGCCCGAGGACGCTGCCGGGGCTGTCCCCGCGCTGGTCCCGTCCCCTTCCCCGGGGAGCCGCGGACATCCATCAGCTTGATCGATGGGGGTGACGCGCTCCTGTTCTCCCCGCCAGTTTATTTTCTTAAACTACCGGGCAAAAAGCGTAATGACGGAGCGGACAAACACCCTAACAAACAGACGACAGCTTTATGGATGGAGCCGCGCTCCGAGCGCTGAGCGGTGCTAAAATCCGAGCTCCGCCGCCTTCAGCCCTTCTCGCTCCAGCTCGGGTCACTTCAGCCTCTTAAAACACAAAAACAAAAACGAAAACAAAATTTTAAAAAATCCAGGCTCGGCTGAGTTTAGAGGAGGAGACACTTGGGGATTTATTTTATGGGCTGAGCAGGGCTGTTCTCCCCGCTCCCTTCGCCGTTAGCTCAGCTCCTTTGCAAATCTAATCTGCTCGGCTCCTTTGCTATTTTTCATGTTGGACCCATGCGTTTCTCCTCTAAGCCTTTCTCCTTTTTGATGTAGCGAGTCAATTGAAGAATGTTGGTCTCGGTTATCAATCACCCAGCTGGGGCTTAAAGGGCTCGGGCTAATCAGATTTAATTGCTCATGTAGCGCCACTCCTGCCCTGGGCCACGACCGACTTGCTCAATTAAACCCCAAATACCTGCAATCAATAAATAAGGAATGACAACACGTTTAAGGGATTTATCCAGCAAAGGAATTGAGCTGGAAAGAGATTACAACAGAAAAAGGCCCTTTTATAATTAAACGTACACCTCTCACGGAGGGAAAAATTTAAGGAAGCAGAAGAAAAGAAGAAGAAAGGAAGAAAAGATAAAAAAGAGATCTTGTTCCCTTTGCAAAGGAGTGATGCGGGCTCTGCCTTTCTCGAGGCTATTCCGATCACTTATTTTCTTATTTTTGGCCCAGGAAAATCCGGGATCTGCAGTGCCTTCCCTGCGTCCCCTCCCTCCCGGACGGGTCCCCTCTTTTCCCTTCCTTTCCCTCGGCTTTCCTCTCAAATCCGTGTTTGCTGTTTAAATCCCCAGGCTAAAGGAGTGAGGCGTCATCGTTTCTGAACGGGGAAATGTTAGTCCCGATTTCCTTAAAAAAAAAAAAAAAAAAAAAAAAAAAAGGGAGGGAGAAGAAGATTTCCTTTTGCAGCTTCTTGTTCGGAACACGGTAGTAATTGGCCAAGATCAAATAACGCTGAACGAGCATAAATAATCGTTTTTGGCATATTCACAACTTTTTTTTTAAGTTTTTTTTTTTTTTTAAAGAACTTCTCTGAAAGTGGGAGATGAAAAACCAGTTCGCAATTAATACCAAAATACGTTACTTTAGATCATCCAGGAACGCTCCTGTCCATGATTTCCTCACCAGCAGCTGCTGCCTTTGATTGGGATTGTTTTGTGGAGTCGCCCCTGCAGCAGATCTGCTGTCAGTGCTCATGGAAACACCAAGGGAAAAGGGCACGGAGGGAGAAGGAGCTGCTGGCCAGCCTGGAGGGATCTGGGCACGGTGTCCTTGCTCTGAGCTCCTGCTGCACGCGGGGATGTGCCAAACATTTTGGGTTTTGGGGGCCCTTCGTGTCTCAGAGCTCTCTGCACTCCGGGTGGAACCAACCCCAAACCTGCAGGAGCCCAGCAGGGACCAGGGCAAGTTGGTGTTTCATTCCCCCAGTCCCAGGAGCCCAGAGGTGGAGCTGGAACCACTGCAGCACCCAGCACAGCAGCTCTGGCAGGGTCTGGGCTGGGCCAGCAGCTCAGGGGGAATTGTCCACCTGGGGAGTTCCTGTCCCCCTGCACGTCCCATGCACTGGGAGCTCAGCTCTGAGCTTTGCTGCAGCTGAACCTGCCTGCTGGTGGCTCAGCAGTGCTCATCCCCTGCACTGGGGGCTGCTGGCAGGACACTGGGTGCCACTGGGATCCACTGGGATCCACTGGGATCCATCCTGTCCCCAATGCAGCAACGGTGCCACTCCAGAGCCACCTCTGGTGGCTGCTCTGTAAGACAATCTTTGTGGGAAGTGAAGGTAAAAATCTTCATAAAAGTCAAGGTGTTGATTAAAAAAACTCCTCAGCTGTCAGGAGAATATTTCTGTAAGGCCTTGTGTTTGTTTGTTCCTTAGCTTGGTTTCCTAAGGAAGCCAGGATTATATGATCAAACTGTTACAGCCTTTTGAACTCCTGAGCCAACTCCAATCAAAATTGACAAGGGGGCAGAGGTCTCAGAAATAATCAGGTTGCTGTGATTTTCCTGAAAATAGACTGCTGGATAGCAGGGAGACAGATCCTGTTAAATCCCTGCTAAGGCTGTAACCAGAGCTCAGCTCACAAGAAACACCAGAGAAGCTAAATGGGAGTGAGCAGGACATCCCAAATATCCCAGCAGCTTTCACCTTGGCTCCCGGGGACCAGCAGCTCTGAGACACAAGGGGCAAAAGTAGCATGGTTTGTGCTTGAGGGAATTCTTATGGGTTGCTTTTATCATCTTTGCCATTTTCTGGACCAGTCTGCCCTCTGACTTGGGGAGCAGCAGAGCATCAGAGGCACTGGCAGAGTTTTTTGGGGCAGTTCCCATGTTGTGGCGTGACATCACCCATGGCAGCAACAACAAAAACAGCTCTCAGGGTCTTTGGAGGAAATCTGAAGCTTGGTCCTGGCCCAGGAGCTTGGGGGATGCGTGGTCCATGAGTTTGTACAACAGAGTTTTGCCCTCATTGCCCTCTATGTTCTTTTTTTTCTGAATGGAAAGCCACGTTGTATTTTTAACAGGTTGATCCAAATCTTCTCAGGTATCGAGGAGAAGAATAATGAAAATCCTCCAAGGTTCTTTGAGCCTCAAAGCAGGCTCTAGATACTTTTTTAAAAGTAGCCAAATAACTCAAGGAACAAATTAAACAATTTTATTCAAACTCTGAACCTCAAGCTGATAGCTTTGCCTGACTCAGTCCAGCCCGAAAATCAGATCTATTAATTCACATTTGTCACAACAAACATCCAGCTGGATGCTGCATGGCATCCTCACTTCTGAGGCTGGGATGTGCTGCCACAATTCCACGTTCAGGCAGGGGATGCCAGTGGGAAGGGGGGTGGGCAAACAGACTTTTTGACTTCCTAATCCAGAGAGAATCATCCTCCTGCTCCAAGAGCAATGAGGCCTTCCCTGGCAAGCCCAGCGTGCAATGAGACATTTCCTCCCTGCTGATGCCAAGTCCAACTGGGCCAGTTTGGAATCAGCCACGTTGCCAGCTCAGGGCTGTGTCAGAATCTGAGCTGTCATTTATTAAAATAAATGGGTTTGTTGTCATTGAAAAGGCTCCCAACACAACAGATTTTGTGAGCTGGACAAAACTTAGGTCTTACAGTGCCCTGGGGAGAGAGAGGTTTTTCATTCCACGTCATTGCACTGTTAACTCTGAAGCCTGAGGAAGGATTTCACCAGCCACAGGTGCTCAAGAGCTGAGGAATCTCATGGAATGGCACCTCCCTTTAGCATAAGACACAGCCAAACTGGGCATAAGCAGAAGGAAAATTTAGGAAAAATAGAACAAGGGAAAACAAATCTGGCTGGATTCCTTCCAGCTGCCTACATATACTCCAGTTACCCCTTCTGGCTGATCCTTTTTTTCCCAGACTGGACCATTTTCCTTAGTTTAAGACTTTCTGCTCGTTGGAGTGAGTGGAGAAAGGGAAGGAGAAGGGGTGAAAACTGGGAATGCCACGGAAATCTGTTGTAGGCAAGACTGGAAGCATCTAAGAGCATTGCAAATGCAGCAAATGTATGGGATGAGAGAGATGGAAATGCCACATGGAGTTAGCCAAGGGCTGGCCCCACCAGGACATGCAGAAATTGGAATGGGAACAAGTTTGTGAAGGAGTAACAATGGCCAAAGGTCAAATTGCACAATGTGAAGGGGAGTCACCATGAATTTGAACAGAAAAATTCCCTTAAATTCCTGAACTAGCCAATCTATACCTAATTTCTGTCCTCTAGGGCCCACAGATGAAAAATCCCGAACATATTACAGCAGTTTTGATACATTCTAACTTGGGCTTCACACAAATTTGTGTGTGATGAGGCAAAGCCCAGTCCTCCCTCTCATTTTGATCCTAAACTGGGAACTGTGAGAGCACAATACCTGCAGAGTGCTGGGTTTATGTGCCACGTCCTCTGACTGAGAGATTTTGCACATTTTAGGAGAGAACAAACCATCCATAAAGCTGTTTCCCAATGAGATTTGGTCTGTCCAGAAGAGCCAGAACATAAAGAGCAGCTACTGGGAAGCACCACGTGCTGATGTTGTCATAGAGGAAAAAATGTCTGCTTAGAAATCCCAATCCACTCTCTGGAAGGGGTGTAATTTACTTCTGGGAGCTGGAAGCATGTTTTCTGCTCTGTAGGAAGACAGATCCCTGGAATCAAGTCAGGAGGAATGAGGTGTTGTGTTCCTCCAAGCTCTGGGGATCTCACTGATCCATCTGAGGAACCAGGTGGTTCTTTCCCACCTCGGAATAACATCAAGGTGGACCCAAATTCCCGTGAGCTGCTCAAGGCCAGGAAATAAAATCCATTAGCAGGGAGAGGCAGAAACACTGGACTCGTTTTCAGTGTGGTCGTGGTCTCACCCTGCCCTGCCCCGTGCCCTGGCAGTGCCCAGGCTGGGTGTGATGGAGCTGCTGGGAGACGTTAGAGCCTCCAGCCCTCTGCCCCGCCCGGCTCCCAAATTTTGGAGGAGGAAAGGAGTGGCTGTGCCTCAGCTGCTGCAGCTCACGGGCTGGCTCCTTGCTGCAGGCTGGGGAGAGCACCAAAAGTCAATTCAGCATTGCCTCCAGGAGGGAAAGCAGCAAAGGGAGGCTCGAGTTGTTCCTTTGGTGTTTTGAGGAGAACAGATTTCTGTTTGTGTACATTTGCTTTGCTCTTTGTGAACTGAAATACATTAACCTTGAGAAATGCAAAGGGGTTTTCACCCATCCAGGCCTTCAGCTGGTGCTGCTGAGTTTTCTTCCTGCTGGCACAAGAGCATGGAGTGACTGGAGCTGCTAAAATGGCACAGGATATCAAACATTCCTGATGTGGAACTCTCCAGACTGATGTGACTGTGCTCTATGGAAAAAGACAGAAGAAATTCTAGAAATGACCAGTGGACCACTGATTTCTCTGTTATTTCTCAGAGAGCATCCTCCCACCTCAGAGCTCTTTTGGACTCAATTTTAAGGCATTATCAGCCAAGTGACAGAGATAGATGCAGCAGAAAGGAAAGAATATCTTCTTTTTTTTTTTTCCCAGAAGGCAGCTCAAGCACAAAAAGATTAAAGAGTTCAGCCCAGCCCCATGAAATCTCTGGTACAGTCCCACAAGCTCAGTCCTTGCTGGGCTGAACCTTTTGATGGCCAAGCAGCCACGCAGGACTCTCAGTGTGCAAGTTCCTGCATTCTACTGCATGTGAAGGAAACCTCATCTCTTTGCTCTCATGTACTTTCTGCAGACATTTAACAGCTGAAAAGCTGTTGTGAGTCCTCATATTAATCAGAGCTCATTGCTTTTGCTGTAATATGCACCAGCATAACACCAAACCCTAATAAAACAAACAAAAATCAATCTATGGCATAAAAGATAATCCCTCTCTGGTGTCTGAGGAGAGCTATCAATTCAGGGGCTCAATCTGGTTCTGCCTGAAGTCAACAGCAAAGCTATTAATAATGGCAGGATCAAGTCAGTTCACTAATTTGCCAAATTCCCCATCATTAGTGTGAATTAATGAGATCCTACTGGAGCTGCCTGTTGGCTGTGGGTGAAACAGAACACGCCTGGCAGCACATCAGCAGCAGGGGGGAGGCTGGGGAGGAGCAGGAGTGCTTTGGGGGGAGGGAGATGAGCAAATGGAAGAGTCCTAATGCAGTCCAGATGGAAAAAATTGACCCTGACTTCACCAGGCAGGCAATGGCCATAGCCAAGCTGTTTCCTAGTGAGGAGGAAAACGAGAGAGGCTCAAGTAGCAGATGAGAAGTCAGCTCAGATAAAATAAGACAGCCATTCCCTTTGCCCCCCAAATGATCTTTTGCCCAAAACATGAAGAAAAATGTGTGTTTTCCTGCCCTTTCTCAAAGCTGTCCCATGGTTTTCCTCCCCTTGCTTGCTTTAAAGCTCCTTGAGGCAGCAGTGCCAGTGAATGGAGTGGAAGGTTGTGCTCACTCTCACAGCCAGTCCCATCCAGAACTAAAATTATAACAAAAATCTCATGAAGAAAACAGCTCTGTGAGATTTACAGTGCCAAGAGGGTCATATAAAGTTTGGAAAAGCGTCCAAAGAGATGTCAAATGGAACTTAATTGAATTTGGCTGTCATCACTAAATAGGACACATCACTTTGGGCTTAATGGATCCTGCCAAGTCCAACAACAGATATTGTTGCTGTGTTCCTTGAGCTGGTGATGGGGGTTGAAGTGTCCATGAGTCACTGGGACTGCAGTTATTGCCTGAAAAGAATGTGCAGGGGGGAAAGGATGTTCTTGTCTGCCCCTGTGTCTGCTTTTGGTGCCATTGCACAGACAATGCCAGGCTAATGCTGCACTCTGATCTTTTAACGGCAGCAGCCCTGTAGAGGCAATTGGGGAAATCAGAGTAAATACCCTGATTTTTTAAAAATCTGTTTGATTTGTGGTGGCCGAAGAGGCAAATGCAGACACATCTTTGTGGCAGCTGGGAAGCCTGAAATGAATGGCTCCAATGGAAGGCACAACAACAAACCTGGCTTGTTTCACTTGGTGCTGTGATGAGAGAGGTGCAGCAGCTTTGATAACACCCCTGCCCTGCTCAGAAAGGACCTTGGGAGCAGCTCTGAGCTGGGTGGGTGCTCATTACTGACCAATAAAAACCCGGGGGTTATTTTTGCAGCCTCTTTGGCCAGGAATTCTCTGTGCTTCAGGCTTTGGAGCAGAAATCCCCTCCTGAGCCAGGCCTTACATCAAACCAGCTCCCAGCAGGGTGGGAGCTGTGGGATCTCTGGGCAGTGGGGATGAACTCTGCAGCCCCCAAAGGCAGCTCAGCCCCCTCAGCAGCTCCCATGGTGACATCACAGCCAAAGGGGAAACACTTTGGAATATTTCATGATGGTGAAATACCAATAAAAAATGGACTGTCAGAATCCACTCCTAACTAAATACTGACTGCCTGGGCTGTGCTCAGCGAGAGAAAACCTGCTTAAATATGATCCAGACCCACCAAATCTTGAAATACACAGTGAATTCCCTTGAAAGTTCCAGGGACTGATCTGCCATGCCAAGGATAAGCAAACACACTCTATTCCAGTTGTCCCACATTACAGAGCATTAATTATCTTATAGTCAAACAGTGGAGCAGGATGAGATACCTAATTGGGAATCTCACCCATTACTTTAAGCATCTAATTTGTACATCTGTGCCTGTAGCCATCAGATGACCCTTGTTTGAATTGTTAGTCAAAATAAAACACGTTAATTTTATCAGGATTTTAAAAGGTGTCATTAAATGTCCTCTACTTAAAAGAAAAGAAAAAAAAGAAAGGAAAAAAGTCTCTGCAGGCGATGAGCTGCACTCAGAGATAAGAAATGCTTCCCATACACAACCCCTTAACTTTGTAGTTCACTTCTAATGGGCAGTTTGGTGAAAGGTACTTTCCAACAGCATTTTAAGTGATCCATTCCAAAGATAAGTAAAGCGCAGCTGTTCATTAAACCCAGCACTTCATGTGGTGCTGGAACGTGTATTTAACCAGGAAATGCTACTGTAGGCTCCCAGTGTTTGGGGTTTTTGTCCTTGTGATTCATCATCATTTACAGAAGTGGCTGAAAATTACAGGCCAACCACGAGAGCAGAACAGGAGGTGCTTGGGGAAGTGAACACCCCGAGATCACTGCGAGTGTTTTCCACACAGCTCCTCTTGCTTGCTGTTCCTTTTGATCCGTGTTTACAACACAAGCTCCCTTTCAGAGGGAACAAAGCTCCTGCAGTGATGTTATTGTGCTGTAGCAGAATTACAAACTTTCTAGGAAGGGTTAAAGTCAGGGCCAAACACCCAAGTGTGAGCACACAGAGAGCCAGAACTCACCACAGCTTCTTCACACTCTGCAAGTGCCAGAAGGAATTCACACATGCAGAATTCTGCAGTCATTTTTTGGGTCTAGTCCCATTTTCACACTCATGGAAAATCTCCTTTTCTTGCCCTGAATGGGATGCTCAGCTTCCTGACAGGACTTTTGGGGCAAATCAGTCAGGTTCTCCATGCCAAGGAGATGCTTCCTCTTGCTTTACAAAATCCAGCAAGTGTCAGTGTCCTCAGAGGTGATGTAACCTGTCTGGGGAGATGCTGTGAGGGAAAGGAAACATTTTTCAAGTTATTCCAACTTGAAATCTTGTCCTTCATGACAGCAAAGACCAATTTGTCCCACAGGAGGAGCCAGGTTCTGTGCTTTGCACACACTGCTCAGGCCCTTCAGGATGTGGGATTCACAGCCCCGTGGTAGAATCTTGATTTTATGGCAAAATCCCCTGAGTGAGAGGTGCAGTAATGCTGTGGATACCCCAGCACAGGACTGGGATTGTGCCTGTGCAGGTGGAGAAAAATGAGTGTGTGGGCTCCAAGCAGAGGCCAGAAAGGATCCCAAAAGAGAAACTCCACATTTTCTTCACTATTTCTTTCATTAACAGCAGTTATCTGTGTTTCTGTGGGTAGTCCAGTCCATTCCCTTCTCCTTCCCAAGGCACAGGGGGGTGTCACATTCTGGGAGGTGCAAATATTGATTTGCCTGTGATAACTGTGGGTTTATTCCATGCCAGAACCCATAGGCTTGAGCTTTTGTTCAGAGCTTCAATCAAACCTGGGCATTTTATAGATTATTTATTATTTTGGAAACCCCCAGTTTTCCATGGTGTTAGGAGTTAAACCTGACTAATTTCAAACCATATAATATTCATTTGAAGGATACCTCTGAGAAAGAAGTGGGGTTTGTCTTGCCGCATAAGCTTCCTTCTAAAATTTTCAGTATTTTTGTTCCTTGACCTTGAAATACCCTAAGAATCAAAGCAAAACAACACCTTTCTGAGGACACTGCAGCATTTCCTATTTCCTGTGCAAGACAGAATATGCAGAGACAGAATAAATATGGGAAGTCAGCAAGAGAAAACCAAAACAAAAATTAAAAAATCAACCAAATTCTTATGGAACCTTTAAGAGGCGCTGGGTGCCAACTCTGGGTAGAGATGGCTCCAGCCCAAAACGCTGCAGACTGCTCTGAATGAGGTTTTCATCAGGCAGACTTTGGCGTGGGCTCACAGCTGCCCTGTGTTTTGTGCAGCTTCCAAAACAAGAGCCCAGGCTCTGCACAGCCCAGGGCTGCTGGGGGGTCAGGGGAGATCTCAGCCAGGTCTGTCTCAGGTGTCTCACACAAGGTGAAGGTCCACACTGAGTCCCTGATTCACTTATTTTTTTTTAATAGCAGTGAATCAGTGAAAAGAAAACTTGCTGAGAAGAAAGCCCTTAATTTCTGCTGTTCAATTATTAATGCTGTCTGCAGAACAGCCTAGAGAACCTCCACAGCCACCAGTTCTGTGTGAATTTTCCTACCAGGAATGAATTATTCCCTGTGCAGACATTGTCTGTATCCATCTCACTTTTTCTGCCTGTTTTGAACGTTTAAGGAGGTGCAGAGCTGGAGAAAAGATGCTACATCACATTTGGGTTGCATTTAGTCTGGCCACAATCCCCCACGAGTCCAGCTCTGCCTCAGACAGCAGCAGTGGAGAGCAGGGCAGAGCCCACAGCTGACATTTATGGGAATCATTTGCCCTGCAGAAAATAGGATTAGCAGTGCAGGACCCAGGATTAGGGAGGCACGTAGGAACCCACAGGGTTCGTGGCAGGGAAAACCCCTCTGGTTCATCTGCAGCTCTGAAAATGATGAAGCACTTTGGGAGAACAATTGGGTGATGCAAGAGCAGATCTTGGGAGGTCAGGGTGTCTGGGGCAAGGGAGAGAGAGACAGCAAAGTCTCGTTCCTCAGTGACACTTTCCTGCCACACTTTGGCCAACAATTTGGGCAGGACACTGAGGAGAGACAGGAGATTTCACAGTAACTGAGGTTGTGAGAAACTTCTTTACCTGAGCGTTTAGTCATGGGAAACTCAACTGGAGTTGGGGTTTAGTTGTGAGTTTTAAGTAAGCCTGAGTTAGTTGACAGGTTCACTGTGATCCGCAGAGACTGGCTGATGGTTTTGGTGAGCTTTGATCTCAACAACACTGAAGGTTCACCACAAGGACAGCACAGGTGAGGAAGGAAGAAGAGAAATAAAAGACAGCTCCCAGTTGCTCCTTGCTCATTGAGGAGAATTAAACTGCTTTGCCCAATTTTGCTTTCCAAGTGCCAGCTTAGCTCTAGTTACTGCATCTTTTGTAGCCTCAGTGGGTTTTTGTCACTTTGTTCTTCGCCACAGTCCATCAAAAGTCCCAGCAGTCACTACTGGATGGAAAAAAATCACGTGAGGAGTAATGAAGGAACAAATAGACTGGAAATCAAAAGGCTTCCTTTGGTTCCAGTAAACCATGATTACCATGAGCCCTCATGCCAGTTAAAACATCAGGTAGAGTATCAGCCACACCTCAGCTGGAGGGATGTAATGTTATTAACAGGATTTTTGCCATCACCTGTAGATCATGTTTATTCCCTTTAAAGCTGTTCCATAGTCTGCTCCATTCTGGATGAACTCTGAGAGCTTTGGCTCCATGAAATGCCAGCAGCAGGTGATAAATAGACTGAACACTTGGTTCCAGGAATGATCCCTGCCATCCCTGGGCCAAGCCTGCTCCTGCCTGTTTGCATCTGTAATTGATTGTGGGAGCTGTTAATCATAGGTGCCCGTGATAAAGTTTAGACATCTCTTTGATTCAAGGATGCTATTAAGGAATTAGGCAGCAGCAGGGGCAGAGTTTGTCTCTGCAATTAATTGCTCCCGGGGTTTTGCAATCTGGGGATCCAGTGGTGGTGCAAAAATCAAAGACTGGCTTGAAAAAATCCAAACAACAACAACAATCCCCAGCTCGGGGTGCTGTGTTCTGTTCATAGTCCACAGCTGGTGGGGGCTGTGGACATTCCAGCTCCATGGCAGCAATTTGGGAAACAAATGCTCAACACCCATTTCAGCTCCTGAGCTGCTACTGGAGCTTGTAGCAGATCTGATGGAGGAGGGATAAGGTAAGCAGGAGGATAATTAGATTTCTCTCCAAGTTACACTCCAACAAGGACTGGGGAGTGACTGCACTCACTGCCAGCTTTGGCCCCATTGTGATTAGGATCCTGACAAGAATTGCCTGATCCTATTAAAAATCACCTTAACTTTGGACTCTTGTTCTAATCATAAGTTGTCCCTTTAGGCCTGGTATTTCCTCATTTCATAAGAGCTGGTATTAAGGATGTTTGGGCTGAATTTGTTTTGAGGTCGAAAGCTGAGTGAAGAAAATGTCAGAAGAAAATATTTTTGAGTCTTCAGAGGTGGCTTTTCATCTGAAATTAAACTTCAGGAACTGGACTGGGACCTGCTTTTGGTTGTAAATGAGAGGTAAAACAAAACTCTTCTCCAGGTGCAATGGGTTCCTTAAACTCTTCTGATGTTTGTCATGTGAAAGCACGAAATGCAGCAAGACAAGACAATTCTAATTCAGACAATTACTTTTCACTTAGGCCAAGCTCCTCCCAGTTACTTAAAGTGAATTTCCAGACTGGAAGGTCTCTGAGGCAGGAGATTGCAGCAATAGTGGGAACTAATTTAATGTGAGTTTTCTCATGTCTTGTGCTGATTTTTATACAAGGTGGCTGCCATTAACCAACTATTACCTTCCTCCCCAGAAATAGATGCATTCCAGCCCAATAAAAAATAATGTGGTTCTTTTTGCAGAGTTCATTGAAATCAAATCCTGACATGTTATGTTGTTGTTGTTCTTGTTTTGGGAAATGCTCCTGCCCTTTGAATGCCTTCTCTTCCCTCTGGGGACGTTGCCATCCAGGTGACTGTACCTGCTCCCAGCAGTAGCTTGAGAGCAGTGGGGAAATGGAGCACTGAGGTTTTCAAATTCCATTCTGGTGTCTCGCTGCCAAGGGAGCCTGCCGAGCTCAATTCAAGGGCTAATCCATGACCATCACTCCACTTCAATAATTGCAGAACATTAATGAGTCTGTTTCCTTATTACAGAGCTCAAAATAAGAACATTGGCATTCCGATTTAGCAGGGAACTTTTAAAGTCTTAGCCCAAGGATTGTAAGAGGAATGGATTTTTTTTTAATTAACTTTGCATTCAAAACTTGTGTTAAACCATCTGTTCTCATGCAAGGGGTGAGGGAGGGGGACCATAGCCACAGATTTTCATCAGCGAGCTGTTAAATTAGTCCCTTTACTTCACAGAGCTTGTTTTATTCAATCTGCCTTTATTAAGAACACGGGTTTGATTCTGCAAAGAACAAATTCTTCTGGTTCTTTAAGGAAAATGGTTTTAAGCAGGGTTTTATTAGGTTGCATTACTGGATAAGCGATACAACATGTTACCAGCGTGAATCATCTGATTTAGAGTGACAAGAAAGGAACTTAAAAAATACCCAGAGCCAAAACATTGCCTGGCAAGGGCTGACAGGGCCAGATTGGATCTACTTCTGCAAAGTTTTGCTGTTGCAATTGGTAGTAACTGTCGAGGGCTTGTAGATATTTTGGCTAACTCTCTTTGCCATCCCTAAATTAAGAAGGAGAAATTAGGGCCAGACTAAACCTTACCAGGCCGAGTGGTCCCAGGGCAGTCAGCAGGGCTGCTGATGGAGTGCAGCACGATCTGGGAGGAGGTCCAGCAGGATTTCATCCCAAGAGACATCCATGGGTCACGTTTCCTTCACCCTACAGCACAGTGGTCTTCTTTCCCTCCTCAGCCCAGCCAGAACAGCCCCTGTGAACCCCCTGGCTGCTTTGTCTGATTCACAAACCTCTGCCTTTGGAATTCCACAGCCTTCAGCCACACCACGGGAGACAGAACCTACCTGAGAGGCACCCCTAAAATTCCTCAGCCTGCTTCCACTGCCTGCATCCAGAGCCCTGTTGCTGCAAACCTCCAATATTCTGTTGAGAGATCTGACAGGTAACTGGGAAGAGGCACAGAGAACATTGATAGAAACAGAAATGGGGTTTCTTAATGAGAAACACCAGCAGAAACCTGAGTCAAATACTCAACGACCATGAGGTCAAAGAGCATCTTCTGCTTGCACTGAAGACAGAGAGAAAGTGGCACGTGAAGATCTGCAGGTTCAAAGATATCTCAGGTAACCAAAAAGGGAAACTGAATGCTCTCACTAAAAATGTCACAACAAAATAGAATCATTTCACTTGCCAAACCTGACAGCTTTCAGTGTAAGGATGTGTCTTAATTATGTTGAGAGATCTCTGTCAGGACTGGGTCTAGCCTAGAATTGGCTCCTTTCCGGTACTGAGGTCCTGAGATTGAAATGAGCTTTTACTCCTGAAGTAAACTTCTAAAAGGAATCCTGATATTGATGACTAGAATTGCTAAATCAAAATTCACAACTAAACCAAAATTCCCACATTTTCAAGATGTTCCCTTTGTTGAATTTTCAAACTGTGCTCCAGACTTTATTGAGAACCCAATACCTCTGTGGTTTCAGTCTCCAAATTGAACTATGGCAGTAGAAGGAAGGTGACTCCCTAAAAATCAATTTAGAACCTCACAGCTGTCCTCCTCAGCAGGTTTTCCCCAGTTGGTTCCCCCTCTTTATCCCAACTGAGTCTTTCTGCCAAGAGCCTACAGACTGCTGGAGCTGTAAAGAAAACTCCAGAAATGTTTTGTTCCTCCATCCACAGCAGGGAGAAGAATGAAAGGAGAACCATGTTTTGCAGCAGGACTGTCCCTTCGGGATGCAATGATGGATGTTCATACCACTAACAAGTGACACTGGTTTAATCCCCTCAGAACCTATTCCCACTTTGAGGCTTGGATTTTATTTGTGGAACAAAACCATGGTGAAGCTATGGACTGAGGACTTGTCACTGAAATGATGTTGGGACCTGTCTGGGAAAAAATAAAAAGTCTGAGTATCATCTCTTAGTTGGAGAACTCACCAAAATATTGGTTCAAATTAAATCAAAGCAAGCACTTTTTAAATGCTTCATTTTGCATTCCTATTGAGAAAATAACCCTTGGAGTGAGATTTTTACATTTTTACATACAGAATATGACAGAGATCTATTCATATTTCAGATTCCATACGAGAAAGAAAAAAAAAAAACATAAAAAAGGCCAGAGTTCTCCAAGCACAGGGCTTGGATTTCAAGTCTGAACTCAAGAACTCAGTTTTCCAACACGCAGTGGACAGCTGCAGCCTCAGTTTCATGAGTAACCATCGGGTTTTCCTTTTTGGTGGCTGTTAGTCATTTGGGATGCTCAGCCCTGCTGCATCCTTTCCCCCAGAGGGAGCAGAGGAATCCCATTACTGCCCTGGAGTCTGTGCCAGCAGCCCAGGAGCGGCTTGGGGATGAGAGGCTGTTATTAAAGGAGTGATGACTCCTCATTCTGAGAAGCCCTGGACATTTGACCATGCTTGGGAATGAATCTGCTCCTCTTTTCTCCAGAGCGTGGTGTCCACCTCAGCACAGGGAAAAACCCTGACAGCAGCAGGGCTGAGCAGCCCCAGTCTGCCACAGCAGGTTGGACTGGAACCTCCATTTCAGCAGCCATGGGATTCCAGGGAATCTGATGAGCTGGGAATCCTGTGCAAGCCCACAAATCCATCCCAAACTCTGCTCCTTTAGCCTCTCCCTCTGCTCCATCCACATCCAGTGCCACCTCCTCGTTACAATACAGAATAAGGAAGGCTGAGAACCCCCTGGGTTTTTTTAAACCTCTCTTGAGGTGGAATTTGAACCTTGCTACGAATAAACCATTAAAATGACATTAATAAACACCGGAAAGCAGTAATGATGTGTTACTGCCAGAGGAGGGCCAGTCAAACGAGTTGAAGGCTGACACAGTTTTCCAGGCTCAGGGTTGCACAATGTGCTTGTTTACCTGGAACACTTCTTCTTTCCCTTTCCCTCCTCAGACATGGGGGGACCAAGGGACAGCAGAGAACTGGACTCAGAAATTCCAAATCTAGGCTACAATCTCCATTCCTGACAGTTTTATCTGTAAGATCACAACTGTAAATATCCTTTATTTGTAAAACCACTAATACTTGAAAATGAGGGTACTCATCTCTTGCCTAGAGTTCCAATCCTCTTGGTTTATCCTCTTTGTGCATATATATTCAATTTATTTCTCCATTCTAGGACTCATTCTTGTACTTTCCCATGAACCATGCAAGCTGAGAACAAGTTTTTCTCCCCTTGACTTTGTAAAACTGTCCAGAACTCTTCTGTTCCTCTTCCCACTGAGTCATTTTAGCCCTTTAAATTTTACCTTGGAAGCTTTCCTTTCTCTTTACTTCATGATGATGACTTCTGCTCTTTAGTTGTGTAATACAGCCCAATGTTGAAAGTCAGGAATTACCCTAAAAACACAGCTGGAATTAGGAATAAAGTTTAGGATGTCAGAAGAGAGCAACAGCAGGGTTATGTCTGATTGATCTGATAATCCTTATTAATGACAATTCCTACAGTGCTCTGGAATCAGCTGCTCAGAGAAATTCTCCCTGAATTTGCCCTGTGTTTGGGAAGCAGATCCCACAGGGCGCTGAAATCATACAGGTGGATCTGAGCTAAACTGGTGTTCAAGCTCTTTTTGACCAATTTAAAATTTTGACCCTTCCTTTTCCAAAGCTTTCTCACCACCCTGATGTGGAAGGGACCAAATGACCACTGCAGGAGGAAAAAAATTGCACTTCAAAAAGAACTTACCCTGGCCATCACCTCACACACCTCAACCAAGACAATTCCCAGGGTTCAGATCCATCCATACTTTCATATCTTGCCAATTCCAATGAAACGAGGATAATTTAGAAAAGCGCAATTATATTTTAACAGATCAAAGATGAGGGTATTAAGTTGAACTAATTGCAGTGAGGAATTTTGACCTATTTTCTTTGAAGTCTTACAAAAAATGAATTAGATGAGCCAGTCCCTTTTGCACAGGTCAAGTTCAGGATTCTTCATAACATTTTTGCTGCCAATTTATGATTTTGCTATGGACACCAAATAACTTCTTTTTTGTTTCAAGATCAAACAATTATTCATACAATGCGATATAAGTCCAAATAATAAATATCTTCTGATGATTGCCTGAATCCAGCTATTCCTTTCTGCTACTCTTGCTTCATGCTTTCTCCTAGTGAAATCCATCATGAAGTGCACGTAGATTCACATAGATTCATTTATTCATTTACTTATTTACTGGTTAGAATCACAGAAGGCTTGTTTCCAATGAAATAGTGTTTAAGAATATTTTATTGCTTATAAGATGCAGTTTGGACCTAGAAGACAAATTTTATCTTTCCCTCCACAGACTCAAATGCAAACATGCTGAAAAGCAAAGGTGATTCCATGCTTGGGCCCCCTCAGCTCTGTGCCAAAAAATGGGCAGGAAGTTCAGAGGGGAAGAAGAAGAGGAACAATGAGGCTGTGGCATGGTTTGTTTCTGTCTTGTGGATTTGAAAGGAATTGGATTTATCAATGTGAACTCTGTTCGCAACTTTCTGACGCGGCAGTCGCTGAGTATGGGAGTAAAACTCTGCTGTGCAGTTTCTTCCTCATCCTTTGTGACAGCTGGTTTTGGAGATTTCTCTTCTTCCTTCACCAAATCTTCCTCCTAAATCTTAGAAGCAAGAATCAAGCTTCAGCTCAGAAAGTGCGTCTTTTTTCTCGAGGCAGCATGGAAGTGGGAAAGGAGAATGGATGCAGTGATTTATCTGGGCTGAAATTTGCCATATCTGCACTGCAGCTCCATTCCTTGGCATTGTAGGGACAGAGAGAGGAAAGAGGCACAGCCTGGATCTTCTCTCACATTTATACCAGGAAAGGATTTGTCTTTAGCCATGAGACTAACATTTAACAAACCATTAAAGTTACACAACTCCAAATTCTGTCCAGTTACACAGAGGGACCATTTCTCTCTCTCTCTCTATCTCTCTCAATCTCTCTCTCTCTTTCTACCTCACCAAAAAGACTCCAAACCTTTCTACTCCCATTTTCTTCCTCTCCTTCCTTGTCTCCATTCCCTTAGGGTCCTACCTTCTACTGACTGACCTCTACCAACAGCAACAACAATAATTATCCTATAATTAGACACTCTGTTCCTAAAGCTGTCAGTGTGGGAAGGAAGGGAGAAGTGCTCAAGGTAAGAGTTTAAGGGCTCCTTCTTCATTGTATCACTAGAGGAATTTGTGCCAAGTCCTTGGCACTTCATTAAGTGGCTGTTGGGGTTCTCTTCTAATTGCATCTCATAAGTAGCTGATTGCAGCTCATGACTCAGTGGCTGAGTCTCCAGACCACAGAGATAGTGAAGGACACGCAGGGATTCAGATTTCAGGTTCCTGTTGCCAATTAGGGCCAAATTAAACCCTCCAAGCCCATCGTGCCACCCACGCAGCGTTAGGGGTGCACCTCAGTCTTCTGGGTGTCACCCCTGGAATGCACAGCTTTGGTTCAGGTAGATATGTGCAGCTTGTGTGAAATCCAAACACCCAGCAAATCCTCCTTAGTGTTAGAGATCCCTCTGAAACCACAGTTCTCACTGTCCCATCTAGACAGGTGGGACTTCGAAATGTTCTTGTCCAAATGTCCCAGCTCTGCCAAGGTTTGGAAGCACAGCCCTGGATGTACCTGGATTAAAGACACAGGGTTGTTTTATCCCCTCTCTGTGACACCAGCATTCCACTTAAATTCCTTAGCAAGACATTGCATATAAATGCAAAGAAATACATTAATTCCTTACAGCTGGGATGAGAGGGATGTCCACATTTTACTTTTTCTCCTTGTCTTTAGTGTCCTCTGGGATCATCTGTTGCAGAATAACAAATCCCCCAGCCCTGGCTCTGACTTGAAATGTGTACCAGGGTTTCCCTTCTCACTCATTCCATGGCTGTTTCTTCTTCTTCCACTTGCCAAGTAAAAAAAAAAACAAAACAAAAAAAACCAAAAAACAAACAAACCAGAAATAAAATTTTATCCCTTTATTCCTGCAGTTCAATTTTCCCTGGGCACAGCACATCAAGCAATGCCTGCAGAAATAGCCAGGACGGAATATCTGACTTTCCCTCTTTGTTGTCCACTGTCTTGCTGCTTGGATTGGTTATCCAAACCTCACTGCAAATATTACTAATAAAATCACACTTTCCCATAATACTCTGCCTCGGTACTGAATTTCTCCTGACTCTTACTCAGGCTTGGTTATTGATAAGCATCAGGCAAAAAGAAGGGTCTCTAGGTTAAATCTATATTGCTTTGAATTTCCCTTCCATGCTTAACATCAGACGCCACCAACACATCTTGAACTGATTTAAGGCCCTGGGGTGTTGCTCGGTGCCATTCAAAACACAGCAAGCCACTTTCCATGTGCTGGGGCCACTAGGGCTCGTTAGAATGGCATTTTTAATAAAACTTAAGTGTAACTACAACATTTTGCGGCTCCGCTCTCCAGATAAACCACTACAGACGTCATTCCCCACCTCACCTCCCTGTTTACACACCCACCAGACTTTTGACCAGCCGGCCAAATTCATTCTGGGTGTAAATCTATGGCAATCAATAACATTCCTTCTGCTTGACACTTCTTGTGGGCAAAATTTTCCATAGGCTTGTTTGCGTATGTGTCTTTTTTTCACTTCCTATAACAAATTAAGTCTTGAAACAAAGCCCTGAATGTTATTATTCAGGTGAGGCAATGCAGGAGCATTAAAAACACTTTGGGTTTAGATGCAGCTGGTCTATGTTAGAGTTGTTTTCTGGTCCAGAAAAGGCTGGGCTGTTATGAATGCTTGAAGATTTTCCCTTTCATTGCCTAGAATAAAAAAACCCCAACATTCATCCAGTGCAATTTCTTCTCAGCAAGAATATCTCCAGGGTTCACAAAAGAGTTCTCTGGTGCTGGCTAGGACGTGACAGGCAAAAAAAGCATAAAGCCAAAGGATAAACTTATTATCTGTGCCAGTGACACAGATTAAAAAATCAGATTCTGAAAGGATCATCTACAACTCACAGAGACAATCCTAACCAGCTCAGGCAGGGCACAGTTTCTTGGGAAGCTTTTCCATGGGAACTGGGGGGAACTGGAAGGGAATGACCCCACCAGGAGCTGCATTACTGGAGCAGGGGCCTTTACAGCAGAGAGTTTTGCACTGGTTGTTGCAGAGGGCAAAGCTCTGCATCTCAGCAGCTTTGCTCCTCTATTGACTCCTCTTAATAAATCCCATTGTGCTCCTGCTTTTGGTTTCCTGCCACACTCTGGGTGTCACACCTGGGACAGAAGAATCAATACCTGGGTTCCCTGAAGTGAATCCCTGTGTAGTCTGTGGGATTTGGACCCTTGAATCACACTTTCTTCCTCTCTGGAGACTCCCATTTCAAGCTCTTCAGCCCCCTGAGGACAGAATTCTGCTGTTCCCAAGCGGTTTTGCAGCAATCATCAAAGACCCCTGTGAGATATTTTTCATCCAAGTACCATCTTATGCTTCCTGATGGAAGGAAGGATCATTCCTTTACCTTCATCAGCTCCTGGCAGATCCTGTGGGGCTCTGTTTTCTGGCAAGGGCTGCGTGTGAGTGCACAGACAGCTCCAGATGCAGAGCTCCTAGCAGGGCTTTAAACATTACAGGGATCAATATGTGGGGCTGATTGTGTGGTGGATGTGCTGTTCCCACCTCTCTTCCATCACAAGCCTGTCCCAGCTGAAGGGAAGGGAGGTGTGAAGTGTGTGGCACTGCACACCCCAGGGCAGCAGCCAGCAGCACCATTCCCAGCTCCCAGCGTCTCCACGATGCTGTTTAATACCAGACCAATGAGGTGAATAAAACCTACAAAAGTTTATAGTGTGTAAATTACTGTTGCACCCTGCCCTCTGCCTCCGCGCTGAACTGAGAGGGATAAATGGAAACAGCTCCCTTCCCTGCCATGGCAGAGGACTTCCAGGAGCTGGAGGAATTCCTGGCCAGTTATACAGGGGTGGAAAAGAGCAGGAAACGTCCCAAGCAGCTCTGGCTCTTGACACCTCATCCTCTGAACATCCCACTCCCAGGCACTTGTGGAAAGAGGCTGTGCTGGAGAGCCTTGGCTTGAGGTCACAACTCTGCAGCACCCAGAGCCACAGAGCTGAGAAAAACCGTGGCCTTTGAGGACCAGCAAGGAGGGAAAGCAGCAAATAGGGGCAACAAACAGCTAATATGGGATTTGAGTGGGGTACAGAGGGAAGAAAATAAAGCTCTTTGGAGTGGGGCTCTGCTGGAGGCTGGGCACCACCAGGGCTGTTGTTTTGCCTCTTCTCGGCCTTCAAAAATGTCCCTGTTGTGTAACCTGAATAGCTGCTGGCCATCCTGTATCTCACATATTTGAGAAGACTGGAAAATTCTGTTCCAGAGGATCTGAAAGTGCTGGGGGAACGTGCCATTGCAGACAGGCATCCACAACTTAGCTCAGCACATGAGCTGCCCTGGCAGCTGCTGTGTTATCTTTGGAGCCACTGCTCACTCTGTCAAACTGAAAACACGACAAAACATTTGAGCAAACGCTGAAACTTTTATGATCTCTTGGGGGAAAAAAAGAAGTTTCAGATAGTGTAATCTGATGAGTGTGGTACAGATGGAGAGATAGACAATGCCTGTTAGAAGATGCATCTGCATGTTATAAAATGAGGACAGAGAGATCTGGCTCCTTGTTTTACCCTCAGATCTGCAAGCACAGATTCCTTTAACCATTCCTTTAACCATTCCAAACCCTGCTGCTGGAAATAGGGCCTGAGCAAGGGGCAGAGGCACCTCCTGAAGCAGCTGCTCATTCTCCACCTGTGTGGAGAAGCACAAAGTTGACACTGGGTGCTCAATCTGATTTAGCAAATTATTGCCTTTGCACACGTGATTTAATTTTTTGTGCCTCAGTTTCCCTGTTTGTATCATCGAGTGCTTTGGTATTGAAAAAATGTTCTATCTAGGGAAAGGTTTCACTGTTCTCATATTTCTGGGTGCGTAAGAGGTCACTGGAAGTTTAAGGAAGCTTACTGATGTGTTAGTTAAAAATAGTTAATGATGAAAAAAAAAAAAGGTAACTTGGAAACATCCAGGGGCTATGTTTTAAAAACAAACGAATGCACAGCTATAGCAAGCAGCAACTTTTGCCAATACTTGCTGAAGGGAGGTGTTTTAAGTGCTGCAGTTGGGGCTGCTCCTGCTGAATCCAGGACAACTGTGAGGGCTCAGAGTGTTCCAGGATCAGACCCAGACCCATTCATTTCAGTGTAAAGGGAAGGGGAGCAGGAGCAGCTCCAGCAATGGGGACTGCGTGCAAACGCCTGCCTCGCACACAATCCGAGGGTTGTTCTGCTAAAAGCGGGCACAGAAACATCAAGTTAAAGGTCACTGCTGAGCCTTTCATTTCCCTCCTCAGCTCTGCCCGGGATTTGTCTCCAGACTTTCTGGGAATCGCTCTGGTCGTGTGCCGGAGCACCGGCTGCGTTTCGCTGATGAGCAGAGAGCTCCTCGTGTACTTTGCACAGCCAATTAGCAAAGTAATTGAGAACTCCTCGGGATGAAAGGTGTAATACACACACACACACGATTATTCACCATTTTCATTACATGCCGTATCCGGGAAGCTGCTGGAATGGAATGCAGCGAGGCACTCCGAGATGAGGTAACTGGGAATGACCTGCTTTTCCTCATTTACATCTGACTCAGAGCCATTTGAATACTCTGCTTTATGTGTGATATTGCCTTATTACTTTTACAACACCCCGCAGAAGACGAGGAGAGCCAGCAGGTATCTGCCCTCCAGAGGTTGTTTTATCAGAGAGAAAACGAGTGGAAGGTAATGCACAATAGGGAGGAGATGGGTGGAGAGCTTGAGATGGTTGGACTGCAGCATAATCATTATTATTAAAGTCCTCATGGATATCATGGGAGAAATTAGTCTTAGGTAAGGATTTGAATGGAATGAGACCAGCTGCTCAGCAGGCCAGAACTGGGAGGCTGTTTAAGCAGAGAAGGGTGGTGGAGAGAAAAGATTGGATATACTCACTAATATATGCATATACATTTTTATATGGCTATATCCAGATTTTATATATAAGGTTATAGAGAAGATGATGATAATTCCCAGCCCAGGATGTAAAGACAGGGCTAAAATAGATGTCACACCTTCATTTTGGAAACAGCCCATCAAACCTGATCTTCTTGAGGTTGCTTGTAAATTTTTAGGATCAGGTTTTCAGAACAACTGGGTAAAACCCGGCTGGATCTGAATGGCACCGTTTTGAAAACTTGCCTCTCAAACTCTGGTGCTTCAGGAGGTTGCCTGGATTGTGGGAAACGGGGAATTGTTTTGCTGCCTGTATTAGATATTTTGTTTTGGTATCCTCATCCTGCTTAAAAAGTGCATTGAGCTCCCGAGCTCCTGAACCCTTCCCTCGGCAGAGCACGACATCCAACACTAAAGCTCTCTCTTGTGGTCCTGCTATGCAAACACAAGTCCTTCGTTAGAGGCAAACTCGGCTCAGAAACTACTTCAATGAAACACCAAGCTCATCAGGAGTTAAGAAATCATGTCTTAATTTTCTGTTAATTAAGCTGACAGTTTCTATTCCTAATTTTAAATGGAGGATGTTTATTATGGAAATTATTGGCAGCTCTTGCTCTTCTCACACCAAATGCGTTACCAGAAAAAAAATCTCTTCTTTTAAGTAAGAAGTTGAATTTTTCGCTGCTATCGCCGAAATATTAAAAAGGCTGATTCAGGTGCTTACAAACACAACCTTCCCATGGTGCTGGAATATCCAGCTTCCACTTCCAAGAGTCATTTTGCCCTGGCTACCTTTGATTTCCCAGGCTGAAACCTCTCCTTTGCATTTACGTGCGGAGCCACGAGGGCCGGGAGAGCCTGGGAAGGGCAGGGACACGGAAAACAACTGGGCACCCTTTGGATTTGCAAAAGCAGAACCTGTTCCCCGCAGATGAAAGCTGATTCACGGGACATTTTTCTGACAGCCAGCACTGTCTGTGCTGATTAAGGAATTGTGTGATCAGATAGAGAAAGTGGCAGGGAGCTGCTGTGTCATCTCCTGGTGGGGATCGGCCTCGTCTCAGCCACTTTGTTCTGGCACCAAGCTGGGCTCACGTTTGGCCTTTCCTTGTCCTTGGCCGGAGGGGAACCCTGAGCAAAACTTCGGGAGGAAATCTGGATTAGTTTACAGATGCTCCCTAAATGCCTGGGGGTGGAGAGAAATTCTCATTTCCCAGCTGATCAGGAGTGTGGAGGTGAAAGGATGGAGCTGGCTGACCTCATAGCAGGCCATGTCTCACCTGGGGAACCTTTCTGGGCAGGGCTGAGGTGCTGCTGGATTTGTTTTAACTCCTGAAAAATGAAGGGGTGGGAAAAAATCTTCCAAATTCACAAAGCCACGAGGAAAATGTGAATGTTTCCTTGCAGTAACACAACAAACAGGACCTTGAATCTGCAGGATGAGCTACCAGATCTGAGGAAACCTCTTAGCAGGAGAAGGTCTGAGAATGGCACATGAGGCAAGTTTTGGGAGGGTTCAGCCTTTGAAGATGGATGGGTGAAGTAGGGGTTGGATTTCTTGGCTGTCATCTGGAATAAAACCCACCCACCAGTGTCCCTATCTCTCTCCCAGGAGCTGCTGGAAGTCTCCCCATGGGCTTCAGTGACTGTTTTAAAATTCCCACAGGGCTCTGATCCCAGACCAAGCAGCCTCAGCAATGATGGCTTTGTCCCTTCCTGTTCAACAGAGAAAAAATTCCACCTTTATGATGCACTCAAACACAGGACTCTCTCCTTCTGAGCTTATAACTGATGACATAAAATCACATTAATAGTATGACCCCAGCAGCTCTTCAACAGAAAAGTTAATGCGAAGTTTTGAAATCCTAAAACTCCTCATTTTCTGGACAGTTCAGGGAAAAAAATAATGGTTTTAATATATATTTTTCAAGAGCTTTCTGATAACTGGAGTGCCGTGGACTTACTGCTTTGTCTTCCTTTGTACTTTTTTGTTATTCCACATCACAAGATGTTGTTAGATAATTTCCCTTTTCCTACTTAGTGTTTACTGCACATTTCAAACATGGTCAATTTTAGAAAGTTAGAGAATGACCAAGTAAATAAAATGTCAATAAATAATAATATTATTTTCTCTCCTGATAACAGCAATGCAAAAAAAAAAAAATATTGTGGTTAGTTTTTGACAAAGAAGACCCAAGTCTCCTAAGGCTAGTTTGGTTTTTTTTGGGGTTTGTTTTTTTTTTTTTTTTTTCCAAAAAAAAATAGAAGTAAAAGCTTTTAAAGTGGAAAATTCCAACCAGCTCTCATTGTCCAAACTATGGAAGGTCACCTAGAGATGAACAGAGTTGATTTTTTAATGCAAACCCAGGCAGGACCAGGCTGCACTTTGCCTTACTGCAAAGCTGGTCATTAAAACTCATTTGATTTTGAACTAGGGCTTTTTTTTTTCTCCCCCTCATTGTTTTGAAAGAAACAATCCATTTTCCTGGACAATTAGAAAATGACAATTGTAAAGGACTGGAAGAACGGGTCTGCTGAATGAATGCAAGCATACCTGTGACTGCCATAGTAGTAAGGAACAATTCTAAAAACCAATATTTTTGCAGGGCTTCATCCTCTGAATCATTGACTGCTTTTAATGGCAACTAACACCAAATTGAGCTTATTAAGGGTGAGGAAGGCCTGAGCCTCTGCCAGGGCCGGATTCTTTTTCTTGTGTGGATGCAAAATGCAGTGGAGGTGTTTGGGAACAGCTCAACATGCAGGAGCTTGAGAGTGGGGTTACAAAAACAGAGCTAACAGGCATGCCAGAGGAAAACTGGGAATGCTGCTGACTCCTTTGGAAAATCAAGGCAGAATCAAGGCTTTCTTGATTAAGTTTCTTTAGAAGTTAATTTACCAAAACATCCAGTTAAGAAAATAAATGTGGAAAAATGTGAGAATCCCCCATTATTGTGACAAGGCTTTTCTTCCCTGAGCTGGGAGATGCAATTCTCAAACCTCACCAAGAAAGCATCACACCCAGACACCAGTGGACAGCCAAGTCACCAGGCTGTATCCCTCTGAGGCCTCCAGACCAAGCTCTCTGATTTAAAGTGGGGACTTTCAGGAGGAAAGGAAAAAATAGGCTTTGAACTTCTCAAATGCCAAACGTGTTTGTGAGCAGGTTGGGTCTGTGCTGCTGTCACCACGTGTCTGGGGAGCCAGGCTGGGATGGCAGGCACAGAGCAGGCACAGAACTCTCATGGCTGCTGAACTCTGCTGAAAATACTCAAAATATACCCAAAATATACTCAAAACATATAAGGCATTGAAAAATGGGCAAATTTTTCTCCTGTTATGGGTTAAATCTGTTCAGATCCCAATCTGTAGCTGGGGAAGTCAACTGGAACTGCCTTCCAGTCCTCCTCCTGTAGTCACATATATTTGTGACAAATATATGTTGTGCCCACAAAAAACCCTGACCAAAACAAAGGAAAATCAAATCAGAACTAAACCATGCTATTATAATCAATCCAGTCATTGTCTATTTGTAAATATGCCTTCCTGCCCTTGCTTAAAGCATTTTTTTTCCTCATGGCAGAAAATCCCAAACCACAGAGATGTGATTTTGACAACTCTTGTTCTCATTCTTTTATAAAAGCCTGAAATTGTTGTCCCAAGACCTAGCCTACAATTTCCCTGGAAATTATTCTGAATGGCAGGGTTAACAAAAGAGCTTACAAAGAGATTATTATAGTTATTATTAATATATATATTCAGCCAGACGTTTGGAGAGGAGATCTGGTTTTTCTTCTTCGTCCTGCAACACCCCATGAACAACTCATGTGTGCTGGTGGATTGTCGTGCTTGCTCAGAAAAACCCATAGTTCATCTTGAAAAACTAATCCTTGTGTTTTGTCAGAAATGAGGAAACTGCAAGCAAACAGCTGCAAAGTTGAGGAAAGGTGATTTAAATTTACCAATAACAGCGTCTTCATAACTGTTGACTTCTGAAAGTATGAGAGGAATGAAAGGGAACGTTCCCTTGGTTTCATTCCCTGGTGCCATTCCTCATCATAATGTAATTTAAGTGCTGCCTTTTATATTGTTGCTTTGCAGGTTGCCTGTTTTTAAAGGTACACTGTCACATAAAATCAAACAATGCTTTACCTCTGCAGTGAATAACACTTCCAACTACTAAAAGTGATTGTTAAAATGTCATGTTAGCCCATTCCATAAATCACCTCTGAAATCCTGACCTTGCTGAAATCAATAGAGGTTTGCCACCAGCTCCCATGGGGCCAGAATTCAGCCTCCAGGCTTGATGGATATCCAGAGTGAACAATATCTCCAATTACTCTCTTAGGTTGGGCAAGTGCATTCCTTGTTCCCATTCCTTTCCTGCTTTCGCAGTCCCTCACATCTTCAAGGGGGCACTTGGGCTGCTCAGTCTGAGGGGCTGCCAAGGGTCGGGCTGATGGATGGTGCTGAGGAGCCTCTTCCTGCAAACACTTCAGCACATCCAGAGCTTTATCGTCCCTCTGGAGCCACAGGCCAGCTTTGTCATAAATGACAGAGCTGTGGCTGAGGTTATTGCCCATTTTACATCCCCCTGTCCGGTGCAGGAACAAAGCACAAAATGTTTTCTCTTTTCATTTACTCAGGGAGTGAGTAATAAGCTCGGTACTTATTTCTGTTGCTTTAGACAATGAAGGGAAAATATTTCGCTCTTTGTTTTTGCCCAAATCACTCTAATTGCCTCCTGGAAAGTCCACTTCATAAAAGGAAAACACATTTGAAAGCAGAGGCTGGAAAGTTCATCACTCAGAGACTGAAAAAGCAGCATTTGTTCCTCTAATCAAGCTTTCCAGGTCGATGTGTTCACCGCAGTGTGTTTACTCATGCTTCGTCTCATTTAGATTTAAATAGTTATCACATGTCTATTTAAGACTATTCCTTAAAAATTAGAGAAAAACCTGTGAAAAAATTTCAGATTTTACCTCCCCATCGCTCTGGCAGATTTGGCCCAAACTGGGTGGTTTTTACTTAATTGCACACGAGATTTAAGAGCAGGAGTGGGACAAGGAGAAAGCTGCACATCACATCAGGGCATTAACCCTGGGTCTTCCTTTATGACTGTCATCCCGGCAGCCAGGGGAGAGGTTTATCTCTCCGTGCTGCTGGTTAAAAAGGGAATGTGAGCAGCACCAGGCCCATGTGGCAGGCGAGGTGCCGCAGGCAGTGCTGCCAGGACTCCTGCAGGTACTCGCGGCAGAAGCGAGCACTTCAAAATGCTTCTCAACACAAGTCCCAGGGCTTATTTCATTGCCTTCCCAAAGCCTGGAATCAAACACGGAGTGTATCGGATGTCTCCAGCAGCAACTCTACTCATGCACTCTTGTAAATCTCCCTCGTAATCCCCCTGCTGCTGACACTTTATTAGCCAGGCATTCCGGGCTGTGCTTTACTGGGGCACCTCTAAGTGATTGCAGATGGGAGCTCTGCTGGGTTCAGATGTGCTACCAGAGAGCTCTCTTCATATTTTCCATGCTCTGCCTCGTTTGTCAGACTGGTTTTAACCCTGTTGTGTTCAGGATGTTTCTTACCTCAGCCAAGGTGCCTGGAGGTGGATGGGACACCTGGGTATTTTCATGGGTGTGAGGCTACTCCTCTCTGCTGATCCAGGGAAACTGAAAAGCTTCCTGCATTGAATTTCCAACCAGAAATGCTGGGCAGGGTGAGGAGATGTGTCAGTGTTCCAGAGGGAAGCTGGGAATTGCACAGAGCTGCCCAAAGCAGCAGAGATCCGAGGTGGTGAATCCACACCATGGAGCTCGTGCCCTAGGCCACAGCTCCGTTCCCAGCAGGCCCCATTTGTGCACACAGAAAGCCACTGGATGAGAGGAAATTTCTGGATTAAAAGTCCCTGTGAATGCCATGTTAACAAAGAAGCATAGCATCCAGGCATAGATCTGGGTGTCTGCTTTGAGCTGCCCCACGTTTTCAGGTCTGGAGGATGAACTGAGCCCCTCCTGCCGTGGTGTCTGCAGTGAGGAGAGCACACACAGCACTGCCTCATTTGCCATCCAGCATTAACCCAAATATCACTGCACACCCACAGGAAAAACACTGAAAAATCACTATTTTATCTCCCGGTGACTTTCAATGACCAGAACTTTGATAGATACATTCCTGTTGAACACAGGCTGGAGTTCTGGGCTGCCCAACTGGGATCTCAATCTTATGTTGCAAATCCTGCCTGATGAACACAAGGTCCACAGTGTTGGGCTGGAAAAACTGTAATTCCCACATTCTAAGCAAAGAGGAGTGGGCAGCACCCACAGTGTTAATTTTGGTTTTCTGTTCAAGTGAAAAGCAAATCAAAGCTCTGCACTGCTTGTTTTTCTGAAATCATAAATGTGACATGGAATGTGTTTATCCCTGTGATGACCTTGCTCAACTCAGGTAATGGGAATTGCAGATGGGCTCTGCAGTGCTTCAGAATTAACAGCTTTTTGGAAGGAATGGCTTTTAGGATTTCAGGTTGGAGAAGCAATGTTGGTTAAAGGAAGTGGTGATAGAAATTCCCCAGAGATGAGCAACTTTCACAGCACTACCCAGCGATTTTGTTGTTCCAGCATATTCAGAATCTCAAAGAAGGAATTTTAAAAATCAAGGCATGGCACTTTTAAACCATTAATTTATTTAATTGCTTTGCCTGAGAAATGTTTGCCACAACCATTGAAACAATGTAAGGCAGGCTCATAATTGCTTGGTGAAACGTATACAAGTGTTTTTATAACAGCTATTTTCCAGAAGCTCTGATTTCTCTGGTTAAATTGAGTGTAATAGAGACAGCAAGTCTGTGACAGACAAGTTGTAGCACCTGTGTTTCCAGATGGGACACAGGAGGAAAGGTTTGCTCATCCTGACTGTTAACTGAGCTCTACGAACCCACATTGCCCAGAATAAGCAGGTGCCTATCAAACCAGAGCTCTGGGAATTCTCTTGTGATTCATGCTTTTTCCATCTATCCAAACAAGCTCTGCTAAGCTGCTTGACTCCATAAACTGGACTGCACAAGTAATATGATGAAAAGCATCATAATTTATATCCCAAAGAACATATGTCTTCCATATTGATACGTTAGCAAGTCCCAGACTTTGGCTCAATGGTTTGGCCAAGTCAGGCACTTGTGTTGCTGTGGTTAATGTGAATTTGTTCTCTACATATGGGCAGCAGTTCTCAGCAAGACTCACTGCATTATCATGGAGGATTAAATGCACATAAATTAAACATGCAGCCAACAGTGGCTCTTTTATTAGGAGAACATTGTTGGTGCGTGATTACAGCCAGATTTTCAAAGGAAATCAGCTCCCAGCTAGATTCCAGAAGGAGCAGGCTGATTTTTAAAGCAACTCAACATTTTGGATGCTGAGCTCCTGAACATTTGGCCATGAGGATCATTCTATTCCATCTATTCCATCCATTCCATCCATAGCTCATGGTAATATATTGGCTGTGAGATCTTCAGACATTCCTTATGATCCCATATTTTGCTTTCCATGAAGACATATTTCTTCAGGTTGAAAGGGGAAAAACATTTTTTTCTGTGTTGCAGGAAATCAGGGAGCTGCTTGTATCTTCTCCTCTGTTCTTATGAGATAAGTGCTGCTGATCTCTGTAACCAAAGGCGTTTTCTGGTGTTGTAAGCTGAGTATTTTATAGCTCACAACATCAGTTGTCCTACCAACTTTCTGGACCAAATGTATATTATAGAGCTATAAAAAACCAGAAGAAGACTGAACTTTTGCAGTGAGTTGCTTTAAACTGTGTAGGTTTATGCTGCTGGTCAGCAGAATTCACCATCTGCATGTCAGTGGTCCTTAAAAACTCTTGATCACTGGTGATTTTTCTTCAGCTGACAAGACAAAAAACTTTGTGTATTTGGTGTGAAATACTCCGCTTTATTTTCTCCAAGCCTGTGGTTTCTTTAATATTCCCTTTTGGGAGCAGCAAATTTCTGGTAAGATGGAAATTTGCCTCTGTAGGGATCATCCCACTGAGGTCACACCTTGAGTGCTGTGTCCAGTTCTGGGCTCTTCACTGACCCATGCCCAGGAAAGGGAAGAGAGCTGAGGAGCTGGAGCACCAGGAGCAGCTGAGGGAGCTGGAAAGAGGCTCAGCTTGGAGAAAAGGAGGTTCAGGGGGAACCTTGTGGCTCTGCAGAACTCCCTGACAGGAGGGGACAGCCAGGGTGGCATCCAGGATGAGAGGAAACTGCCCCAGGCTGTGGCAGGGCAGGCTCAGGGTGGGCACAGCAGGAATTTCCCCATGGAAAGGGTGCTCAGGCACTGGAACTGCCCAGGGAGGGTTGGATCCCCATCTCTGGAGTGTCCCAGGAAGGGCTGGAGGTGGCACTCGGGCTCTGGGCTGGGCACAGGGTGGGGATGGGGCACAGGCTGGACTTGTTGATCTCAGAGCTCTTTTCCAACTTCAGTGATTCTGTGATCTCTTAGAAATTTGTCAGTGCATTATGGGCACCTACATGTGGCACATGTGAATAAGGGCAGTGCAAAGGTAAAAAGTAACATCATCCATTTTGCTCAGGTACTTTTGAGGTTTTTGGGGGGTGTGGGTGGGAATTTCACATGACTGAGCACTGGTCCTGCAAGATATTACAAACAGGGCCCCAGCATAATGGATCTTAATAAATCTGCTTCCTTAAGATTTTCCATAATTATTGTTGGATCTACTTTTGCTCTCATGTCAGCAGAAAATGAGGCAAGAAGATTAAGGTCCTGGTGTACCTAGGAAACAGATGTAAAATTGCTTTGCTTATTTATGCAGGTTTGAACAGAAGATTTCATACCTGAGGAACACCTCCAAAACCCGTCCTCTGCCACACCAACAGAGCAGAAAATGCCATGTTCCTATGGAATAATCTCAAAATGAGAATTATTTTCCAATTTTTGAGGCCTTTCTTCACATTTCCTGCTTTTCTCCCCCCCCATGGCCCCTGTTGAGAAGCACTGGGTAATGCCTAACCCAAATGTTGCTTTAGTCACACACCAGCAGTCACCCAGAAACCATCGAGTGTTATTAAACTGCCGTCGTTTCTCGTTGGGGTCCATCAATTATCAAGACTGATGGGGGAAAGGTTCAGCCAAGGTTAGAGCCTGTGTGTGTCTCTGGCCCACGGGGAGCTCTGTATCACTGCTCTGAGCCAGCAGAGAAGGCACTGTGGGTTTGGTTGCTCCCGGGGCCATAAATCCAGGGGATGTGCAAGTTCCAGTGATTTTCGACTCTGCTGTAGGAGGGAAAGGGGAGAATCAGCAGCTAGTGTCAGCAAAAAACTTACCAGAGCAGCTCTCTAACCCGCAGTACATCATTAAGTTTGTCCCTAAGTTGGCCTATTCCATCCTTATTTGTTTGCTCTTTATTTACAATTTCCTTTTGAGGTGTTTTGTCTTCCCATCACTGTTGTGACTCTTCCCTTTGGCTTTGGCTCCACCAGACAGTCCCTGAGCCCCGGGGCTGTAAGAACCTTGAGAATCAGGAAGGGCTGAAGGTGAACAAAGTGAAAGGGGCACTCCAGCCCTTGTGCCAATGCCCTTGCCACCCTTGCAGTTCTGCCCCTCATCCCTGGTTCTGCAGGAATTATGGATCTGGGAGAACATCAAACCCACTTCCATACAGCTCTGGAAAAAGAAAGGGGCTTTGATGACCTCAGATATCCACCCTCCAGGTATTAATTTAATTTTTTGGTGTGGCTTTTACAATTAGTGCAGAATTTGGCTGTAAATTGGAAGGTACTTTCAGGTCTGCACAAAGGATTCCAGCTTCCACCAGGTTTGCCCTCACCTGGAGATGGAGTCTGGTTCTGCCAGCCTGGGTTTGGCTGGACACTCTGGCTTCTGCCACATGACTCCAAGTAATAAATGGGATGGGATTGCACAGAGTCAGAGGGTGAAAAAAACAAATACCCATTTTGAAGTCTTAGGGGACTGTCTATTATTATAATGAGAAAGTGGAAACCTAATTAAAACAAAGGTTATGAAAAGCAATTTCACAATTTCCTTTCATTTGCCAATAAAAACATTTAGATTATATATGACAGCCTAGCATTTGCTCAAAAGCCAGAATCCAAAATGTCTCAATGCGAAGATGTATGGGTAGAAAATATTTAATCTCATCCAGCCTCTAAATTCAGATGTGAATCATGAATTCCTGCAAATTTCCCTTAACAGCTGTACGTTAAAACCTTTCCCAGCTGTTATAAGTCTGTTCATTTTTCAAAGTTATTAAAGGATACACCCCCTCTAATAATTCTCAGATCATGGTGAGACACAAAAGCTTTATGTATTTCAACAGAAAGCTATTTTGCATTTACAGTTCTGCATGAGAGAAGGGTTTGTTATTTCCCCTGAGGCTGATCAATACTTGCAGGAATAAAAACGGTGATAACTTCGAAGTGTTCTTTGAAAAATTTCCAGGACTTCAAACCTGAACAAAACATAAATGCAAACTTAAAATAAGTTAAATTAAGTAAAATGTGATTTGAAAACTTTTAACAATCACTCTTGCCAAACTCAATAAGCCCTTTTTAACGTGGCTGCAGTGACTTGAACTGAATCAGAACAAGCAAAGCAAGGAATCCACAAGAATGAATTCATTTAATGCAGGGAGAAGGTCCTTTTGTGACCTTGTTCCAAGTGCAACCAGCTGCCAGTTCTTCAACCAGCTCCAGAGTGGAATGAACACTTTGGGGGATGGCACCACTTGGAGCTCTCTGAGTCCTGAGCTTTTGATATAAAAGATTTCCCTTCTAAGGACAGACATATCCAAGCAGGAACACACATTTTTGTTCATAAGTTGGTGAACAAAACCATATGGGCTTGAGTATGTGAAAAAGAGTAAATTTGCTGATTTTTGTTTCTTGCCCTTGAATTTATTTAACGCTTATTTCTTAACTATTTAAAATTACTTTTTTTAAGAAGCATTTGCCAAACTTTGCAGAAATTGGTGCAGCGTCCCCATATTTCAGTTTTGCACTCTTCTTTTTCCTGTGAAGGTCAGTGTAACAATGATTCCCACTCATTATCAGCATAATTTTTCTTCATTGAAGAAGGAAAACATAAATTCTAGAACGTTGATCCTGTCAGACATTTGATCCCATTGCCCTCTCTTCTCTTATCCAGAGCTTTGAGGACATATGAAATTATCTATCTCCTTAAAGCAATAGTTCCTCCATATCTCTCGGCTACAAGTAACCATTTTGTTTATGCAATTGCTGCTGATTTTATCTCTATCAGTGCCTGGCACTTCCTCAAATTAGCACACAGATTGTGTGTTGTGTCCCTGAAGAGGAACAATATAATTGCTGATCACTTGAAAAAGGTTTGGTTTAAGCAAATTGCTTTGCTCAGAGGGAATCACTGGGTAGAATCCATTTTCCAGGACAATATCCAAGTGCTTTCACCCACAAAGCTGTCCCTCCTTTAAGGTTTTCCCTCATGCATTAGAGAGCTTCCCCAGCTGCAGCAAATGAAGCAGAGATTTTGGAGGCCACTCTTTGCTTTGATGTTCAACCCTGCTGAAGCCCCAGAGCTGTTCTGTGCTGGGTGTCAATAATGCACCTGTGCTGTGATCTGTGCGCACAGAGCAGCTCAAAATGCTCACAGCAGCTCTCAAACTCTCTTTTCCTTACTCTGAGTGTTTGACTTTGCAGCCTCAATAGGCTCTGACTGTGAGGAGCAGAGGTGATTTTTCTTTTTGGCAAATTTCCTTAGTAAACTGAAATGCAGGAAAATCAGAGTCCGGTTCATGTGGGTGGGAGGTGCATGCATTGGGACCTGCCACCTGAGCCAGCAGCATCCCTGAGAGCTGTCGGATTCCAGCATCCTTTGCATGGACCAGGACTGACAGAAGATGAGGCATTTCTTGCCTTGCTGTAGGTTTTTTTTGAGAGCAGAGACCAAGAGTCCTAAAGTGAAGGAGAACCGGGGAATTTCCAGTGAGAACATACCTTTTACTCTGTCCCCTCACCCCATCCCTCAAACAGCTCAAATCCTAGGATTATGTAGGAGCATTCACCCAAATGATGGGTGTTAATTGTCAATGAGTCACTTAATTACCCCCACATGACTGCAGATAAAATGCCCCAGTGTATTACAGTGGCAGCAGCAACAGAGCCATGATGCTCTGAGGACACAGCAAGGCAGGGCTGGTAGGTAAAGCCAAAGGGGTTTTTTATATTAAGCCAGCTGATGCAATTGGAATAATCTCCCAGTTGCACATAAATGAGGTTTTGGCTTATCCAGGAACTGTTCCAATTGATTTAAAGTTGTTCAGAAATAATCTGCTTAATCAAGACCAGAATGCTTAGTACCATATAAAATAGATCCCTATCACTGAAAATCTGATTACTGGTTTATTCTGGTTAGGACTTAATCCGTGACACACAGTTTGTATTTTATCTAGAGGAACAGCCCAGTAGCCACTCTAAGCCTTTTATTGGCCTTGCTTACAACTGATGCATTTTAGGTATTTTCAGCCTGTGCTCTCCAGACCAGGTGGTCTGGACTTCCTGGTGTCCACACAGGTTCTGGACACTGGGCTGCTGTCCCTCAGTCCATCTGTGGCTGACACAGGTGCTCACCAAAGAGGAACCCAGATGGTTCCAGACCTGGAGGTGTCCAAGGAAGGCCTGGATGTGGCACACAGTGTTCTGGGCTGGTGCCAAGGTTGGACTTGATGGTCTTGGAGGCTTTTTCCAAACTCATTGATTCTGTGAAACATCATCTTTCAGCCCTGGGTTTGGACTCTTTTCTTTAGGCAGAAAAATCTGTCTAGAAAACCAGTTTCCAATGGAGCTGTGTCCATTAAGGGTTTTAAGCGTGCCCACTCTCAGGATCTAACTTAAACCCACTTTGAGTTGAGTTGGTTGGTTACTAAATATAAAAATCAACTGGATGCCAAACTGCTCCTTGAAATGACTGGAAATTCAAGTGGAGTGCGTTAAAAAATGAAGAATTGAAGAAGTATCCTAAATAGTTCATTCTGAAAACAAAATATTCTGTTCTGTTGTCAAGCTGACAGACTGAAACAAGCTCCAGTAATTTCTGTATCAGTGGCATGGTGTCATGTAACTGCTGCAAACTTCTTTAAACAAATTTCTGAATGCAAACAGGTTCGTGGAGCAAGAGGGAAGGGAAAATGAGAGAATAATTTGGGATTACTGAAACAAGCCCTGCAACTGTCAAACCCTGAGGAAAGAGAGAGCTAACACACTTCATCTAAACCCTCCCATAAAAACTGTAGGTAATTAGAGGCTTAGATTTATTGAAAACAATGGGAAAAAATCATAATTACCTTTACATATTTTTCATTCGCTGTTAGAAAGTGATCCCAGTAATTTGGTGTTCAGTGAGCAGGGCACGTTTTGCATTGTTGTTCCTCCACTGTGCCCTTCTGAGCAGAAGTGCTCCAGGGGAACCCTGCTGAACAGGTCTGTTCTTTTCCTTTTTAAATCTTGCAGCAATTAGCAAGCATTTCATGGGCCATTTCAGTCTCATAATGTGACTTGGCAAAATGGTGCCCAGATCAAAAAAAGGGTTGCAAAACACATCTTTGTTCTAGATAGGAAAGGTTTCCTTCAAATGGGAGATGTCCTGGAATAAAATCCACCCCAATTGAGAAGGATGTTTCTTTCTCAATTATTTTTAACCAAAACCAAAGGAGAAACTGATCCTGGGAAAAGCCTCTGTTAGAAACCTCTGTGAAAGTCATTGAACAGCAGAGAGGAAGTTCAGAAATCTCTGAGAAAGTCATTGCAGAGCAGAGGGAAGGCTCACAAGAAACCTAATGATCGCTCTTGTACATGAGTGGATGATGAAGGTGGAACAAACCAGCGAGAGCCCATGAGGGCAGACATCCAAGGCCTGGGGCAGAGCTGGGGCAGCCCAGCCATATGAGAAGTGGTCATATTTCAAAATAGGCAAGTCCAGCATAATCCTGTTTATGAAATGCAGGTGGAGCATAATTCAGAGTTTGTGGTTGGAGCTTTAAAACTCATTATGTTTTGGTTCTGCACTCTGCGGAGACCGACGGCCTCGTCGTACGTCAGAGTCAGGATGCTCCGAGCAAATGGGGGCTGGAGTTTGCAGCTCTGGGCTTCTGAGCACAGGGCAATTCTCCCCTCTGGAATCTGGCAGCGTCCTGCAGCCTGGGTAACCTGAGTGATTTGGTTTTCCAGCCTCAGTGCACGTCTCCTACGCCAGGCGTTTTATGACTTTCTCCTGAGTGAGAGCAATGTGGTTTGGAGATAAGATCTGCCTCGGAAAGAGCAACCAGCACTGGGATGTGACAGCGAAACTGAAGAAGTGCTGACAGATGAAAAATATTTTGTTCCTCCTTTCCCAAATCCCGGAGCAGTTCAGATCTGTCCCTGTACCTGTCCTTTCTCCCTGGGGAGCCCTGGTAGCTTCATGATAAGCAGAGGCTCTGTGCCATGTCCCCTCGTCAAGCTGCAGGCTGAGCTTACAGATTTCCACCCTGATATATAAAGGTGCCACCATAGAAATATTTCTGGAGAGGGTGCCTGGGAATAACTGCACAAGCAAACTTTCAGGGGCTTAGAAGGGGTCACAACTGAGGCTGTGGGAATCATGGAATGGGTTGGGTTGGAAGAGACCCTAAATCTCATCCCGTCCCACCCCTGGCCATAGGCAGGGACAATTTCCACTATCTCAGGTTTCTCCAAGCCCCATCCAACCTGGCCTTGGGCACTTCCAGGGATCCAGGAGCAGACACAGCTTCCCTGTCAGGGCCTGCCCACCCTCACAGGGAACAATTTCTTTCCAATATCCCATCTAACCCTTCTCTCTGTCAGTGTGAAGCCACCCCCCACCTTGCCCTGTCACTCCAGGCTTTTGTAAATCTCTCTCCATCTTTCTTGTCAGCTCCCTTCAGGTCCTGGAAGAGCACAATTAAGTCATCCCAAATGCCTTCCCTTCAAAAATGGCTTTTCCCCCATCCCTGCAAAGACTGTTTGAGATTGATCAAAGCCTAAAACAAGCAAAAAAAAAAAATCATAGTCTTCAATTAGAAAACAATTTATAAACATTCCTTTATGGGAGATGGCATGGACAGAATAGAAAGGGAGGAAAAAATACCCCAAGTGGCAGATGAAGTATTAAATTCACAAATGGGGTAGACTCTAACAAACATTAGTGTTAGCCTGGAGGCTCGGGATGTTCATTTGGAGAGGAATGCTGCTGGTGCTGGATACGTCAGACTCTCATTGACTTCTAAACCCAATGATGTTGTTCTTCAAACAAGCATGACGTGCTCACAGAGTGCCACAGTGCACAGATTTAGGTCAGATGGGGAGGAAGAGGAGCTCTGGCTGCAAGTTTGGGGTTTGCTCTCACTAAATGAGCTGGCGGGGATGTTTGCCTTTGCTTCAGCACCTGACTGTGCTGTTACAGAGCAATAAATGCAGCTCTTGCATAGTTCAGGAGATCTGAAAATGAGATCAAGTTTAATACATTGCACAACTCAGTTAAAAGGCTCCTACTGGGCTGTTTAATATTGGTCTGGAATAGCTACAGTGCAAAGCAATCCTTTTTTGTTTGTTTTTCTGGATTTGAACGTTTTGCTGCTTGTGTTTTTGTAGCTATACTCAAGAAAAAGAATCTGGTTTTACAGTACAACAAAATTCAGACGTGAACAACAGCAGATGGGGAATGTTCCTTGTGGAACGGTGTCACTCAGGGGTGCAGGGAAGGGGTAAATCACCCATCTAGTTTTCTACTCCAGGAAAAACAAAGTCTGTGTACCACTAGAGGGTGCATCGGCTGCAAAAAACCCCAGGATTTTGTTCAGTAGCTGCTCTGTTTTGTAGCTCTGAAATTAATTTAAACAACCTCAACTATCTGATGTTTAGTTCTCAGCATCATTCAGCTCACCTGAACTTGCCCGTGGTGGGTGGCTTTGTCAACAGCAGATAATTTATTTTGGCTCTTCCAATTCCACTTGCTTGTTGTCTGTTGCAGAGCCCCAGGCAAAGCAAGATTATTTAAATGTATTGGATACAAGGATTTGCTGTTGTGGCACCAGAGCCTCGGTGTCTCAGCTCCCTTTGCTGGTGGGATGAACAGCCAAGAGTTGAGGGCAGAAGGTGGAGATTGCTGAACTCGATCCAAAATGAAGCAGATTGGGAATTTCAGCTGGGTTAAGGCACTGCCTGTTCTGCTTGTCTCAGCCTAGAAAAGTCCTGGAGTAAAGCATCCTTTTCTGTCTGCACCTCCCTGCCAGACAGATCTTCATCTTTTGCTCTCAGGAATTGTATTTCTTGGAGGGTGGCACCTTTCTGTTTATCCAAGGAAAGGTGATTACAGCTTAGAGGACTGAAAGCGAATGGGAATATTTACATCCAGGAAGAAAGCTTATAAAGCCATTTCAAGTTATATCTGAGATGTAAATTCTTCCAGCCCAATAGATCTAACCTTGTTCCCTGCTATTTTAAGCAGCCACATTAAATAATCCTGTTCATAAAGCAATCAAAGCCCCACCTGGTTCTCTGCACTGTGCTCCATCCAAAACACCCAAAGACAAGCTGCAAATTTAACAGGCAGAAGGTGAGATAATTCTCATTTGATGCCCCAAACCTCTTGTGCTCCTGGCTCACAGAACAGATTCACCAAAGGCCCTGTTTGGCTCCCTGAACCATCACAGGTGGTGTTTGTGTGGTAAGTGCAGTTCTTTTCCCCTCCAACCCGTTGTGGGAAGGATTGTGCTCTTCCCTGGGTGCTATAAAAGCCATGGGGCAGCCAGGACAGAAATCCCCTGAAATTCTGACAGCTGCCCTCCCTGAGACCTGAGAGATTTGGAGCATGTGCAGGTGGGAGGACACAACTGCAGGGAAGTCCTGGCTGATGCTGCAAGTGCTGGGGAGCACAGGGAGGTGTCCCTGGGACTGCCTAACCCTTATTTCATGGATTTTGTGTCCTTTGTTCAGCCTCAGGTGTGATAACACAAATCCTGGATTGCCTGTCTCCTGTCCTGGACCAGAGCCCAGCAGCTGAGCTTCACTAATTTGCCTGATTTGGATGTTCCTGTCCCTTGCAGGTGTAGATGGGAGCTGCACTGTCCAGGTGACCTGACCCAGAGAAAACCCATCCTCCTGGCTGGCAGTGAGAAAATGGATCACTCAAAACACAGATTTTTAACAGATTGGGACCACAAAGAAAAGTGTGAGGAGTGTGAGGGAGGATGGGGCCTTACCGATCTGCTTACACACAAACATCCCATCAGTGGTGTTTTTCTGGATTGGTTTTTTCCCCATCTGGAAGATTTTACTGCATTTCTCTGCCCTAAGCAGTGTTCCAGGGTCTGTCCCAGTGCGTGCTTGGCTTTCTGTGGGTGCACAAGTGTAATTTTTTTTAACTGCGTGAGTGTTGAAAATGACAGAGAAGGGCCCTTGTCCTGAGCTCAGGAGCAGGCAGGACCCCCCAGATCCTCCTCTGAAATTTTCCTCTGTTAGAGCCAAAGTCCAGCAGTAGATGGCACCAGCAGGATGGAAAAAAGGGCTTTAAACTCCTGTAATACCTTAAAATTCCCCAAATGTTTCACAAGACACAGACAACTCAATGTAAAGGTTCCTGGCAGAGGTGAATCAGCCGGAGTGGCCCAGGGTGTCCTTCCCAGGGCTGGGGACACGCTCAGGAAAGCAGGACATGGATAAAACACACACTATTCCAATTTCCATGCACACAGGAGCAGTTTCTAAAGCAAATAGAGGAAGCTGTGGGAATTCCCTACAAATTGGGCATTACAGGCTTCAGTGGTGCTGTCCTGGGAGGATTCCTGCTGCTGTCTTTCCTAGACAATGCATCCAAGTGGAATTTCTGTCTCAAATGTTGACCAGGACTCATATTTCCTATTTCACACCTATGGCCATAGGGAATATTTGATACAGGTAGAGCTCACAAGATTCTAGTTTTTAAGGTTTTTTTGTACTACAGATCTATGGTTTCAGATTTTTTTTTCAAGAATATGCTATAGAAAGGAGAAATAATTGTATAAAATATTGAAGAGACTCGTACACAGGTGAGCCAAGCCAGGATGCTTCACACTGTTCTGGAGTATTTTTTCTTTCCTTTTGTTTTGGACACACAGAGGAAAAAAATGATCACTTGGATCCATGTCCTGCAGATGAGGACAAAGTAATCAGTTCTTGCTCCTGTGCTTTCCTAACTAAATATGACTCACGACACTCAGAAATTGTGATAGAAGGGGCCCAGGGTGAGGGTTCTGCAGGTAAAAAAAATCAGCCTCCAGTTTTAGGCACCCTTTTGGGAGGAGCTGCTGAGTGCAGGTTTCTAGCACAGCAAATTGCATTTCTGATCTGCTCCCCAGTTACTCGTGGCTTCCATTTCCAGAGTGTAACACAATGCAGATTTTAGCAGGCAGTGCAGATGGTATTAAAAGATGCTTTTTTAGCTGTAGCTGCCACCAAATGGTCTCTATTTAAACATTTTTATTTTCTTCAGTTCCTATCTGCCACTTTCATGCCCCTGTGACTTGCTGAAAGAAGTTTTTCTGTGTAGTTCTTTAACCTGATGCTTCCAAACTTGCTCTGGTGTGGGGTGTGATTTCACTTGGCAGCGTGGTCTGACCACCATGTCTGAAAGTTCCTTAATAAATTCTATACTCAACAAGGTGGACATCATATTTTTAATTGAAATAGTCATTAAATCACTCAGTGAGCAGCTCTGCAGCGGCTGTGCTCCAGAGATAGTAGGAGGAATATTAATGTGCACAAGAAAAGGGTCTGTTTCTCCAAAGATTGTACAGGAGGGGAAGACCTTGTTTTCTAGATCTCTTTAACAAAGGTGTTTTTAGCGAGAATTGCAAATGAGCCGCTCTTCCATGGAGGCAATTTGCATATCATTAGCCTTCCCGGTTTGTTAATTGTTTTCACCTAGAGGAGGTGGAAGTGTTCGGTCTTTGTTTGGAAAATGACAATGCTTTCAGCAAGAGGCACATTTTATTTGTGATAGGTGATACAATTTTTTTTAACGTTTTCTGTGAACTGCTACCAATTTTGATGGAGATGATGATGCCCTTTCAAAAGAAAATTGAGACCTTTCCAGTAGCTCGCTCAACATTTAATTTCCTCGTATTTCTTTGGATGTGGCTTTTTCAAATAAAAGAAATATTTTCCTTTTGTGTCTTTCTTCTCTTCCCTCCCACCAGTTCCCGGGATAACGTTTAGCACCACACCCTGCAATAATATTTTCGTGATCACCTTTGCAAGGCTGTAACTTCACAAGAATTCAATAAAAAGACTGAAAATTCAAAAGGCTTTTAAAAATCTTTGTCAGTGATTGAAACTCTGATGTCCTTTTTGCATTTTTGTCCTTATTGTGCAGGATTGAGGGAACTTTTGCAGCACAGAACAAGTCAGAAAGGAAGAAGGGATGCACAGGCTCAGGGTGAGATGAGATGACCCCAGCAGGTGCAGTTTAACCCAAACCCATCACTTTGTTCACATGGCTCTGGCTGTGATGGGTCTGGGATGTTTTCCAAGTTTCTTTATGAATTTTGGTCCAGGGGCTCATTTTTGTGGGGCCAGTTTGTGTTTCTCTAAACACACTTGATGTGTCTCAATGCCTGCTACACCTGGACCAGCACAAGTCTGGGGTCTATGCTTGAAACCACGAGCTGGGAAGGACAAATAGGGGAATTCAAAGATGCTCACAATGAAGTTCAGGCGGTGAGAAAAAAAAAACCCTTTAAATTCCTATTGATGCACGGACACTTCTGATTTTGCTTCTTTTAATTTGGGATTTCTCTCCATGCTGACCTAAGGCTTGTGTGAGACTTCAAAATAGACACAGCACAACCTTTGTTCGTTTTTTGCTCCCTGTTTTTTGTCAGCAACACAACTAATGGTGGATTCATCTTTACCTGACATTGATTAAAATGTTAATTAGCAAGACTTTTACCGGAATGAAGCTGGCACTCATGCCAATTATTTCTGCATCTGCTCATACCTTTTTAGTGTTACTTGGAAATAGTCACGCGTTGTCTGACACCTCTTTTACTTCTGTTGTCTTAAAGATAAAAAATAATACAAGAAACTGCCCTTTTGGATCTATTGTGTTTATCAAAAGAAGAAAATGACACTTAAATTCTTCTTTCCTCTCTCTCACTGTCAAATCTTCCTCCCATCATAAAGCACCACAGGGAGAAGATTTTATTTTATTTATTTTATTTATTTCTTGCCTCAAGTGTTGACTACCTCAAAAGGAAATATTTTATTGCTCTCCAAAGATTGTAAAGCCTGTGACTTTTTTTATAAAGCTGCCAACATTAACCTCTGGGAGCTTTGCCACTGACACCGTTTAAGTTTTACTTCTTTTATTGATCCACTACCAAGTTATTTTTTTTTCCACAGTCACATGTGTATGATTTTGTCACAGTTCCCAATTACATTTTCTGGAGATTATTGCACTGGGCTGCACATTACCTGCTTGGATGAGATTCATTTTCAGAGCCTGCTGGTCTGTTGGTGACTGAATATTTGCCATAGGTCATATGATTAAATATGGAAAACATCTGGTTGAAGGAGTCTAACAAAAAATCTGAACATCTGGAAAATATTGGTAAAGAAGCTAATTCAGTTTGTCAACTTACAAATTGTTCTAGCAGGAAGTATTTAGGGGAAGAAGATAATTGAGATTTCATTCCTCTGGCTGCTTGTCCTTGCCTTTGTTTATTTTGGTACAACTGCAAGGACTGTTCTTCCAAATACTCCTTTGGACACAAACTGGGAGGAGTTACCAGTGGGAGAAAAGGAAAAATAGACTTTGGTTCCTGTTGTCTCCTGTTTTAACCCCTTTAAAAGACACCAAAATATGCTCAACTTCCCCACACTTCCCTGATGCTCTCAGCTGAAGGCTTTGCTGCTGTCCCTCAGCTCCTCCAAAATTTGCTCTTGGCCAAGGCAGTGATGGTTTCTCTGGTGAAGGTTTTGTAGTGACTCCACCTAACCCTGAAGCTGAGGGGTTATTGAGAATATCTGCATTTGGTTTCTATAAAACACCCAGAACTTGAGTTTTCTCTTCAAAATATTGCCTTGCTCAAAAAATCCAAGACAGGGCAAAACACTTCTTTCACATAAAAAACCTTTTTGTTTTTTGTGTCAGAGAGAGAGATTTTCACAAGCTATAATGCACTGAAACCTCAGTCATGAGGGATCTCAGTAATTTTTGCTCTGAGGGTAGGAGACAGCTCTGATTCAGCTTCCCAAATGTTAGATCATAGACAACAAGTGTCTTTTAAAAAGTCAAACCAAACCCTTAATTTTCATTCATGGGAGAAGAGGCACAGAACAGTTACAGGAAGTCGTGTTCCTTTATGGACTCAGATAGAACCCTGACCATCACAGCATTAAAAACTGAGTGCATATTCATTCCTAAAAACCTGCCTACTGTGTTCTCCCCATTTCCTATCAGCTTTCTTCATTTTGCAAGGTGGAGATTTGCTCTACTTAAGTCTGACCACATCTTGCCTAGCTCAGGGCCTCGGTGCAAATGAAGCTTTTGTCACCATGAGTAACACCCCTTAGATGTAAAGAAATTAAACATTAAGAGCTTTGCAGTGTTACTCACACAAAAGAGAAGATATTAATGAATAGGCTCCTTTGAAAACACCCTTCTGCAGTTAAACCTTTAAAGACAAAGGGTTTCTTTGGAGTTTCTTGTTGAATTACCCACAGTCTATCTGTGAGCCTCCTGGCTCTTCAGCAACAGGGAAAATTTCACATTGAATAAAAACAATTCCTGCATGACTGCCTGTCCTACCCACTGAAAAAACTAAAAGAGACATGAATAAATTAAGGCACAAATGAATGTAAATGTCAATGTACAGTACAAATACACAGCAGAATGGAAGAAATGCTTCTATTTGTATTTGTCTCCAGCAGCAAACACCCTGGTGGCCAGCTTTGACAGCAGCTAATTGAGCAGTAATTGTTATTAATGTCTCTTGTCTTTGCTGTCCACAGCAATTCTGGCTGTGCAGAGCTTGGGGAAGCAGTGATAATTCTTAGTTTCCTTGAAAGGATTGGAAATGTTCTTTTTCCATATATTGAGAAACATGAGTGTGTTTGGAATGGGTTAAATTCGTTAATTGTGACCATCAGCACTGTCCCTGTCTTTGGTTTTCCCACTGATGCTCTGGATTGGTGCTGGTTGTGCCTCTTTTTTCAAGCCTTGAGCCCAAGGAAAAAGGGATTAAAACCAAAATGAAGTGAAGTTTGAAGGCTGCAGACCTGGCCACAAGGAGCAGTGGGGGTTTTCTGGTGACACCCCGAAATTCACAGCCCTGTGCTCAGGTGTCTCTTCTTGCTCTCAAGAGCTTTAGGAGAACTGGAAGGGCACTGGGGCAGAGCAGGGTGCTGAGATTTCCCAGGAAAAATGTTCTGCTTCCAGACAAGCTCCAGGAGCTGCATCTCCTGGGTGCATTTGAAGGACTTTGTTGCATACAAAATTTTGAATGAAGTTTCCCATGGTAAAAACATCTCTGTCATCTTTTCCCTGTCCTTCCTGAACCTCTGTGGCAGCTTGTTCTTGAAGATTCTTCTAGGCAGCCTGTTTTGCATGAAATCAGGGAAAAAAAACCCCAGAATACCTTTCTGCCTTCCAAATTCTTGTTGAAAGTGGCTTAATTTTAGCCAAGGGCTGCAAAGGTTTCATGAAAAACACACATGCACATGGGAGTTTCTACATGCACAGTGTGACTTTGTTAGCTCCACTTCCACATGGAACAGTTTGAAAAGGGTAACAGTCTGAATAATTCCCAAATTTTGAGGGATTAGAGTTAGGACAGTGTGTGGTTTCCAGTAATGACAGAGCTGCTTGCTGAGAGGAGATTTCGACCTGCCACTCCTCAAAGGCTGAAGGTATTTAAGGGAGATTTAGTTTATTGTTAATCTTAGGTGTGCACAGGCATAATTTCCTTTTTTTCTGTGCCAGCTGGGACTTTGCAATCCTCTGGTGCCAACTAACCCAGCCTCTCCTACCTCCAACCCTTTATGGGCCAAGTGGTTGATGAGGAAATTTGAAATTATGTGTAAAACCAGAGCAAGAATCTGAGGAGAAGGGCCAGATTTGGAAGTGGATCTTAATAACTGGGCTTGTTTTTCTGTGCTGGCAGCATTTTAAAAATTGTAATCCAACTTGGTAAGGGCCATAATTGCAGCTGTAGGTCAAGGCAAAGTGACCAACCACATCTACAGGTAACAGTGGGATTGAAAAGAATGGGCAGTGTTTGCAAATGTGCTCCCTGCATCATTTTCACTTCTCTGAAAACACGAAAAAGAAAAAAAAAAAAAAAAAAAAAAAAAAGGATGATTAGTCCCCAAGTGTAAAAATGAAACCTGAAGTGAACCTCATTGCTAACTCTAAGTCTGGGTCCTCATTAAGTCTCCTAAAAAATTGCAGAGAAAAAAAATCCACAGCAAAGCCTTTACTTTTATCTTTCAATCCTTCATTTCTAAATAAACATGAACCATATCCTTGGTAAACCCAACTGAAGGTTAGAGGCAAATTAAATAAATTTAAATGCCATTTTAAAAGCTTCTTCTGTATTTAATGTGAGGTTCAAGATTTGATTCATTTTCCAGGTATATCCTTGTGGCTTCTATGGGTCATGTGTGATATAATATATACAGATTTTCTTTCTATTACTTGAAGTGACTTTTCATTTCTTTTGTTTTACTTCCTTTGTTCCCTGTGGACATTATTCACTTGATAGAAATGGGAGAAATTGTTTTGGCTTCCTCTGGCCCCGTGACTCCTAATTATCCAATATTTGTACTTTCCCATCCCTTTTGGGATTGGTTAGGGCATTTTTCCCTCTCTGTATTTTGGATGAGGAAGAAGATTTCTATAAAAATCTGTTCTTTGCCTGGAGCAAAATGGCTCAGATACACTGCTGGCTGTAGATCTGACAAGGAGAGGTTTTGAACCATCAGCAATTTTCCTAAAGCTGATATTCCCCTCTGCAGCAGGGAAACAATTCACACAGGGATTCAGGTGCTCAGGCAATTCCCAGGAATGACAGCATTTCTCAAAGTTGTTGTTATTTGAAGAGACAATTAAATCATTGCTGCTTTATTGTGCAAAAGCCTGTGATGTAGCTTGGAAATCCCAGCATCCAGCCCCCTTCTCTCTGCCCTTGGTTCTTGCCCACATCAGCTGGTGCCCACAGAGTGACTCTACAGGATTTGGGGATCCCAATCAAATCTGAGAATTGTGTGTCCCTGGTAAGGTCAGAATTATTGACATGACCAAAGGCAGGTCAGGAGGGATCCAGGGCTGCATTGGCACAACTTCCAGGAGAGGATTCTCAGCATTTTCCCTGTTACTGATCCCCACAAAAATAAACTATAGTAGAAACAATCTCTCTTTTCCAGCTTCCAGGGGGTTGTGCTCCTTGGAAAACTGCTTGGAAGTGGATTTACCTCAGTCCTTCCCAGTGTGAGGAGCTGGAACCTGAACCTTCTGATATTTGCTGAAACCACTGCACAACCTTTCCTCCATCCCAGCTCCTCCCAAGTTCCAGCTCAGGACTCACTTCCCATCAGAAGGGCATTATTTGTCCTCCTTGGCACTCTGAGCTGTTCAGAGACAATTCTGGGATTCTGAAATGCCAGTTTGAGGTACAAATGCTTTCTGAAGAAATGTTTTCCTTTCCCTTTCCAGATTTTTACAATAATCCTCCAATCAGGTATTTCCTCTGCCCAGCAGCTCCCTGGGAATTTGGATGAGCCCTGAGCCCTCCTGACTCAGAGCAGGAGCCACAAGGGTAATGGGGCTCATGACAGGCTCTTTCCAAAGGATTGTTTGGTTTTTCATAATGTGCCAGATTGGAAAGTTCACAGATTTTGGAGTTCAGGTAGTTTTCCTCACTCCCAGTGTACTCTCCTTCCCTCCACAGCCACCAACCTCCAACTCCTGCCAAGTGGAATATCTGGACTATAGATTTATTATTTTCCTTGCTAATTTTCCATGCAGATGGCACAAGAATATGAGAGCCAGTGGATATGGAGTTTAATGTGAAAGGTTTTTTTCCTCTTGAGAAGATCTGGGTGTCAACCAGCAGCAGTGTGGGTCTGTTTTCCACCAGAACTCCACAGAAGGAACCAACCCAGACAAAAATTTCTGTCTGCTCAGCCTGTTCTGAAATCCCTATAAAATTAAAATGCAGACAGGAGCTAGAAATAAACATTTATGTACCATTTATGTACCTTCCCAGCCCCACTGGACTTCAGTCTACCATAAACAATGACTGCAGCTATAAAAAAGCAAAGCCTGTATTATCAGCTGATCCTCCCAGGGAGGCTGTATCTGCCTGGCTGATTTGAATTTCAATGCTATTGTTTTGCGTGTGTTGAACTACAAAGAGAAGAAAAGCTTTTTGTTATTCCTCTTCATCAACTGATCTAATGCAAGAGGAAAATTACTGGTAATTATTTTTGCAGCAATTATGCTGGCCCAAACACCAGAAGTGCAAGCACATTCCTTGTTATTTATTACAGAAAGATCTCAAACCACAGGCTGTTTAGAATGCACAGCATTTCAATTCATGACCTTTGATGAAACTTATTTTAATATAGCTTTGTTTTCCTTATTAAATGACAAGAAAGATTAATTACAACAGATCTGGTAGTGCTTTAATGTTGCTGAGTGTATTCCAGTAGTTAACTTTCTTTCTCTGGGTATGAACAGCACAGCTGCTCTAGAGGGGTTTTCTCAACTAATTCCAAATCTGTAAAGCCTGAACTTTTATCAGATTTTATGCCTGGACCTGAAAACAATTAATTTTTTTCCTAAGAGCTGAATTTATCTCAATCTGCAAGGAGCCAGTTGTCTTTTTATAAATCTGCACCTGACGCACGTTGTTGTACACTAAATTTAATAAAGTTTTGTGATGACAGGGGAGATATCTCTGCTGGTCTAAGGATGCCACTGTGGGATTTGTTCTGTAGTTTGGATCACGAGTTTCTGGGTTCTGTTCCCTGTCTGTGCTGGGTGTGAGCTGCTCCTCCTGCCTTTCTGAAAATGGAGTTTCTGCCCTGCTCCTTCCAGCTGGGTGAGCTTGGAAAACTCATTCCCCACCAGAGCTGGTTGTAGAGCTTGAAAAATATCATGTAGGGATTTGTATGATGTTGTTCAAGAAAATATTTTGCCTTGCTTTGTTTTTTTTTTTTTTTTTTCTGCTGTCTTTCCCTCAGCGTTACCCCAAACAGATTTTCCTCAGAAAAGGAAAATTATAAAAAAGTCAGCATTTTTTTGACCTGTGCGGGGTTGAGTTGGACTTAAATGGTCCTTGTGGGTCCCTTCCAGCTCAGGAGATTTTGTGATCCTTCAGTCCCTGCTCCTGCCAAAGCAGCCTTTCATCCTGAAGGAAATAATCCAGCCTGAATTCAATCAGGTTTTAAATAATCAGAGCAGGCTGGAAGAAAAGTTGATCCAGGTTTATGATGCAGCTTCTGGAGGTGAATTCACTTTTCACTAATAAATGTTCATTTCTGACAACTACAGCTCCCCACAAGGGATTAGTGGGGGATTAGATTCTGCATTAATGTTTGGATATTGATATTTGTAGAATAAACATTTGCTTCCTGCTTATAACATTTATTTGTAACCCACAATTTCTGCAATATCTGAAACAGAACAGACTCTTTCCAGATGGTCTTTTTGAATATTAAACTTCCAAATGGAGCCAGGGGTGTGGTCCTGTCTTCCACATGGATTTAAAATTTTGTGAAACTTCAGGAAATGTGTTATAATTCCTGCATGTCTGTAATGGTACCTGAAGTGGGTATTTTAAATAATTCTTCTTCTCACTGGTGAGGTTTAGGATGTGCAATTCTACCCCACTCCAAGGTCACATCCCCAGACACATTGATTTCTGAATGTTCTGCTTGGTGATGGGTTTGAAAAACAAAACAAAACAGAATAAAAACTTTCAATATTCATTTTCTAGTTATTGATTTACTCTAAACCAGTGTTTATTTGGACTTGTGCATTTTAGATCAGCAAGCAATGCCAGTCTCAGTGTCCCCTGGTATTTCACATCTTCCCAAGCACAGCTCCCTTTTGTTGCCATCCCTGAGTTCTTCTCCTGAGCAGGTCCCAGTAACTTTTCCAGCTTTGTTTGTAGTTTTTTGGAGTGTCCCAGGAGAGAACAGGATGAGACAATCCCACTGAGCCCCGTGTCTGCAGCAGAGGCTTTGAGTAAAGGTGAAAGGCTCATTTCACTGACTTCATCACCAAGCCTATACAAATTAAACTTCTACATTACTCACAGGATGACTTGCAATTATGTTGATTAATCATATGTTACTGAGAAAATGGAAACTCATTTATAACAGGCATTATTAGCCTATTGTGTCATTTTTGGTTTCTTAAATCCCTGTTCCAGGGACAATTCCTCTCTCAATGAGCTGGTTAATTGCATTTCGCTTCCACCTTGTTCATAATTAATTTTTAAAAAGTTGTTTACATGAAACACAATTAATTCAACACAGTTCTTTAAAGAAAGGGAATATGTAAACTCATTTAGAAGTATAATATTTCAATGCTGATACTCAAAGTAGAGATGTTTCCCAGAGTAATATAAATATGTGAATGTTATTTGACCTTTGGTTTGTTAGCAGCAAGTGACATGCACATTTAATTTTGAAAAGTATATTGACCCTTGAACCATCTTCTAAATAAAAATGGAGCTAATAATGAAGAGAATTTTATAGGGTACTATTTATTTAGCTAGCAAAGAGGTTTGTTTATGTAGGAAATGGCACCATTGGCCTCTAAATCTTGGGAAACAGGGAAGTCTTGGACACTGACCCCCAGAAAATATTTATGGCATCACTTTGGCTGCAGATTTTGTAGGGCCAGCATGTTTTTTTGTGGTCAGAAAATCAGAAGTCTGTGGGATTATTTCAATGGCAGGATTCCATAGTAGTGTCCTGCTTTGAATTGAGCACAACTGGCTCTACAGCAGCCTGAAAAAAAACCCAATATTGTTCATTCAGAGCAAAAAGGATGGACTGAGTTAATACACATCAGTACAAGAGGGACTTGCTGGAAAGTTTGATGAGATTTTTCCTTGAGATTTGCTCGTGGTTCCCTCTCATTCTCTTTCCATGGTCCCTGTTCCCTTGTGCCTCCCCTCTGCAGGCAGAGCCTGTGCCTGTCCCCATGGGTGACAAATCCCCCTCTTCCCAGAGAGCCTGGCGCCTCCAGAACTCCCCTGGATTTCGCTGGGAGCAAGGAGGGAGCCCCTGGAGCAGGAATTCCTGGCTGGTATTTCCCAGCTGTCTTTCACTCCCACTGGAATGCCAGGGCTGTGCTGGGACCTTTGTGCTTGGCAGGAGCTGAATCTGGGCACGGCTTCAGCAGGCACAAACATCCCTGAAACACAGAGGCTGGCGAGGGGCTTTGTTCCAAAATTGATCTGTCCAAGGCAGTCACAGAGAGCGATTCTGTGTTACTTTTAATTAGTATATTCCTACAGGACTTTAATAAACTATTTACCAATGGATTGCTGTCACAGGGCATTATCAGTTCTTTAAGCTTCTGCTGCAGAGAAGGTCAAATGTGAAAAGCTCATTCTAAGACTGAAATGAAACATGCCAAGAGTAAAGCTTTATGGCATGATTAACATTTTCCTATTCAACCTTGCTGAGAGATTGCTGTTCCATCCCTTTATTAATGTGCAAGTTCTCTTTTGCAACCAAGTGATGCAGCCTTTTGTAATTTGGATAATAAAGAGAGTTGTTGTTGTTGTTGTTGTTGTTTAATAAAAAGGATGGTAATTTATTGACACTTGGCTCACACAATGCAGTGTAATGAAACCCAACAAACTAATTTCAGTCCTCCCCCAGCACTCCATGCTAATTAAAAGCAACAATCAATATGGGTGAGGCTTGTCAACAATGGCATTAAAAACCAGAGCTGTGGCCAAAGGGCTGATGACAGTTGCAAGGATGAGGCAGATGGGCGGGAGGTGGAAAAGAAACCAAGAATTGCACAGGAGGCAGAAGCTGCAGCTTTTGTTATTGGGGTTTGTACACTTTTATTTGAGTATTTTATGGATTTTCTTCTTTACTTTCAATGCTTCATTCGAAAATCCTTTAATTAATTGCACACAAATTTGTTTCCATACTTGCTGATTATTAAGGCTCTGATTTAAAAAGAAACTTCCTAAGTCAAGGTATTAAAACTTTGCTAGTGGGTCACACAAAAAGGAGTTTTCCTGATTGCAAACCCTCCTGTGACTCTTTTTTCCTCTGAAGCTGGAGGTAAAATCCCATTGCTGCTGCTGGGAACTGATTTTCTTGTCTCAGATGTCTCACAATAAATTTGTAGAAGGCTCCTTGCAGAATTCAGGTTGGCCTGAAGATCAGTTCCCTGCTCACCATCCCAGAATCCTGCTCAGGAATTTGAGCAGCCACCTCACTTTTCTCCTGCTTTCTAAAATCAAAATTACTCAGTTTATCTTCAGTTCCACAGATCACAGTAAAAATGATGAGCACAATAAAGATCTTTCAAAACAGCAGAGATTGTGAACACTTCGGGCATTTTTATGTGAGTTTTTATGTGAGTTTTATTTCCCAGTTTTAGATAGAAATTTATTTATGTGAATGTTCCTTGCAGCCCTCAGAGGCAGGCTGATCACTTATTGAAATAGAGCAGCTGCAGTGCAACACAAACAAGTGACTATAATTCAGGTATTGCCAAAATCCCCCTTGCTGAATGATTTCTCAACTCTCCTCCATTTAGTTACCCTTTGGGAGCTGGCTGGACTTTAGTTCATTCCCTGAAATTCGTCTTGCAAGCTCATAGAGGCTGTTTCAGATGAGGGTAAAATAAATTCTGCCAAGAGGAGGCTCCTCAGAAGTATGTTCTGACAGTCATCAGTCTGTGGAGAGAAAATCTGGGGGATTTCAGCTTCAGCAACTCACCTGGTTGGAATTTTGTTAACCAAGGGGCAGTGTTGGGTGTCCTTTTTGGAGTTGCTGAGTCCTATGGGGATTAAATTGTGCAGGTTCTCATTTTGTGTCTCTGTGGGTTTAGGTGTGTGCACAAACCCAGGGAAGTAGGAACAGCAGGATGGAAAGCCCAGATGTGTGAGTGGCTCCTTGGGAAGACACCCCTGTGGCTTTTATGAAGTTACATCAGAAAAAAAAACCAGATCCTGCCTGACCAGTTTTGGAGAGGAGATGAAATTCCCATCCATCCTCCCTCAAACCAAGGCTCCAAACAACAGCAGGCTGGGGGAAGCCTTTGGGGGAGCCTGGGGAGACAAAGAGAACGGGCAGGGGAGGGCAGGGAGCAGCTGGAGGTCTCGGGGATGATCAGAAGGCTGGGGACAGCCTGACCCCAAATTGGGCTTGTGCAGCTGCACCACAACTTCTAAGCCTTCTCCATGGATGGGAAATGAGTCCCTGCTCAGCAAAGGCAGTGAATCCCTGAATGAATTCCCCAGGGACTGGAGAGCTGCCTTGCACAACCCACAGTTGGAAATAAAAGGCTGTTGGGACAATTTTATTTATGCTCCTAAATCACAAGCTGGAGCCTCAGAAGGAATAAACACAGATGTGTCTCTTGGGTCAGTGCAGTCAGACCAAGGCAGGGGTGCTGTTGAGAACCCAACTTATTTTTGGCATTTTTCTGCCCTTCACCAAGACAAAATTCCACTTCTCCACATAGAGATGTGCCTTCCTCTTCCAGCTGGGAAATTTTACACCATCCTACACAGTGGAAAAATAAAAAAGGGTGTTGAATATGCCCCTGAGCCAGTGGGATCCTCAGTTTCAATAATCACAGGGCTGAGCCTGGGCAGAAAGAGTGGCATTAACAGCCCCATGATTTGCAATCCAAGGAATTCCTCCTGCTCCATTTGCAGATTGCCCTGGTTAATGGAAGAAATGCAATTCCACTTAAGGACAGAAAGAAGGAAATAGGTAAATTGTTTCTGGAGAAGCTGACCTCTGGCACACACATTTCCCTCACAGCAAAATGTTTGCTTGGAACATAAACTCTGTGGTTCAGTGGCATCCAAACAAACTCTTGTTTCCTCTTGTTGTGTATCAGTTAAAAGAGAAGTTATACTTGAAGGGGTTTTAATAGACTGGAGAAGTCATAATTTCAAATATTTGCTTTAAATACCTGGAACTGTGTGATCAGATTGACATTTCTCCAAAATTCCAGAAGAAATCACTACTAAAGATGGGACCTCTTCAGAATTTCTTTCTCCTGAGAGTTCTTATTAATCTGGATGTACTTTGATAATAAAATCCTATCTTCCTTAATATCGGTCAGTTTATCTTTGGAAATGCTAAAAACCACCTTCTGAAATGAAATTTATTTCTCTGATGGTTACTGCATGAATTATAAATACTCTGTGTGTGCTGGGAAGAGGAAATGAGGCTGAACAGCACAATTTTGAAGCCTCCAGTCCTGCTGCTCATTACAGTCATTTCACAGCTGCATTTAAAACATATTTTTCTGCATCTGAGAATGTTTCAAAGATGGTTTTGATTGCCATTGAACTGCACAGAGAGTAAATTTTCTACTTTTGTTAAGGGACTCTCTGCATTCTAATAAAGCGCAGACTCTAAAACAGAGTAAATATTTATGTTCAAAGTGGTTTTCCAACTTTTTATAGACAGAGAAAAAAAATTATCTGGAATATGAATTTAGCAGAGATCTTACTTTTTTCCCTTACATTTTCTAGCTATGAAGGACTCAAATTATCATATATATATTTTCAATATATTATATATATCAATATATTATATTCTATTATATTATTATATATATCAATATCTCAGCAATTTCACACAAGTTAGCAGAGCAATTTCTTCTTGACATTTTTGGATGCTGATTTTGGCTTTACCCTCTGTAGATCAGCACTTCCAAGCACAGAGATTTTGTGCAGGTTCTGATTTTGTGTCTCTTGTGTCTCTTCCCAAATCTCAAAAAGCTTCCCCAAGCTGCCAGCTTTCCTGGGATGTCATGGCAGGGTCACCTGAGTGAGCTCTGAGGGGATAAAAGGAATACAGAACAATCCTGGAGAGGAGCAATCATGGAGAGGGAAGAAGAATTCTTATTTTTAATGCCCAAATCCTGCAAATCCATGAATTATTCACACCACAGATAACTCCTGCTAATGATTAATTTTGTTTCACACCAGGGCTCGAGTTCCCTCCTCTCTGCCACTGCCTTGGTTGCGCTGCTGTTAAATCTTGAGGCAAATTGGAAAATCAGTTGTGCTCCTCAGATAAACTCACCTCGTCCCAAGGATTTCAACAAACACAAATTCTGCTTGGTTGGTGAGTGCTCCAGGGGGTTTTATCTCACTCTGTAAAATCACCCCCTTCCTGCCATCAGTTCTGCATAAATGATCATCAAATTCTGATAAAAATGAAGCTGCTCCTGTCTGTCAGCCTTTTGGCAGCCTCTGGATGGAGCCGTGAGCAGTGAGATGAGGATGATCCAGGAGCTGTTTCTCATTTTTGTGTTTGACTGATCAAAGATTATTTCATGAAAGTGCAGGAAATGTCATCTAAAGGCAAAGGAATATTATTTCCCTTTTTCTTAAATCACAAACTTTTACACTAGAAATAATTTGCTTAAATTCTCAAAATTCTTCTAAGGAGAAACTCCAGTTTCCTTCATAAATGGCATAAAACCACCCCAGTCTGTAAGGCTAGTGTTGTTTGATATTGATGATTATTATGTTCATAATTAATTGCACACAAAACATTTAAATCTTTGTAATTTCCTTCACAAAAATACACAGATTATCCTGTTTACAGATAGAAGGGTAGGAGAGTATCTCAAGCAGATCACACTCAGTGTGATCCCCATCTCTTGTCCCTTTTTAATATCAGTACCACTCTGTTGCTTCCTGTAGAGTTATTCCAGGGTTAATCCAAAGCAAACAACTTTACCAGTGGACTCACTGTTTTTACACTGATTTTAGATGAATGGGCAGTTCTCAAAGTAGCAAGGTCTGTGCTGAATATTCAATCTCTCCTTCAATAATTCAACTTCTCCTTCAATAATTCTCCTTCTAAATATTCAGCCTCTCACTTTTGCTCCCAGTGACTTGATTGGTATTAAATTGGATCTCAAAGTGTTTGAAAATGGTGTCAGATGCATCCCCCTTCACTTGGTTTAGGAGCACTGAGCTAAACCCCAAAAATCTTCACCCAAGACAAGATTTGGCTCCCAGTGTTGGTGTTACATCACCTGTTTCTAATCTTTGATTAAAATGGTTCAGTTTGATTATTTCCAGTGACAAATACCATTCCCAGTAGGAATACCCAGTGAGGAATTCTACAGTTTTTCATTTATTCAAATACTAACTTCAAACATCTTTACTGGCCTTATCTTTAGCAAACTCTAAGTTTTAAGCTCCATAAGGAGAAAATCAGGGTCTAATGGATTAAACACTTGGCAAAAAATGGTGCTGTAAAAATAACAAAGCAGATTTTTTTTTTTTTTAATTTTTTTTTTAATCCTCAGGGTGTCAGCAATGAGCCTGGAGCCTACAGGGCTAAATCCTGTCTGTACTGAGGGAGGCTAAATCCTGTCAGTGTCCCAGGCTGTTCTGAACACTCCTTGCCTTTTATCCTCTGCTGGGTTTGGGAGCTGTGTATGAAATCGGCAGTAGCCCCACAGATTTCCCAGCTGGTTGCATTACAAGATTGCCAAATTGCATAAATATTCTTGCTTTCACTTGTCAGAAACATAATCCTAAAAGTACTTGAGATCTGAGAGAACTCAGAGATGGGTGGTTTTTCTGGCTTGTTTCACCAGAATTGTCCTTTTTTAAAATTGTGATTATTGACCAGTCAGTCAGTATGTCTCTCTTCACATTTTTTTTAAATTTAAATACTTCAGCACCAGCATCTAAAAATGCATGTCAACACACACAGAGTCTAAAGAAGAGCAAAAGTGTTTTTCATGTGGTGTTTCCCATAAAGGCAGGGGCACATGGGTGAATTTTCAGGGACAGACCAGTTTGTTTAGGAGGAAATTCTCCACTTTAACCACCAGGGAATTTGTGTGTTGCAGACATGGACAGCACAGGCAGGGAAGAAATGCAGCAGGAAAAGCTGAGGTTATGCACAGAGAAAGAGCTGCTGGTGTTAATACACTGAAATACTTAAGAACCAGCAAGAACTGGGTATTTAAAGAGGAGCTGCTGTGCCTCCAAGGTTCCATCTTTGATCTAATAAAAGGTGTTTCTCCCTGAAATCACACCTCTCTTTTTCCCTTACATTTTCATTCCTTCATCAACACAACTGCAACCTGCATATCAATGGGATCATAAAAATATATGGGCTTAATCCATATAAAATGGATTAATGCAAATCTTAAAAATCAATTCTGCTCTTAAGCAGTGTTCTTCAGCCCTTCATTAAATCTTCTGTCACCACCACAAGTCTGAATCACCTGTTGGGGCTTCTGAAATCTGTGTGCACTTGATAACAGAGTGATTAATTTCACACTCAGAATATAACTCCTTAATTTCCCAGATATTTAATCAGTACTTTGAGGATTTTGGAAATTTCAGCAAGATTTTCCTTCCTTTCTTGTCAGATACTGCAGTATAACAAAATTAAATGAAGTCCTTCTTACACCAGGGTGTGAAATGCCTTCTTTTAGCTCCTCATTCACACAGATCTTTACCAAGTGATTCATTCTCCACGGGAACAAACAAGAGTGGACCAGAATTAATTTGCTGGGCTAACCTGGTTCCACAGAGGATTAGAGCTGCAATTTTAGGCCTGGTAGGTTCATTTTCCCTGCTGAACAGATCATGCCTCATTGCAGATCCCCGACTCTCTCGCCAGGAGCTCAGCGCGTCAGAGTCTGCTGGGAACTGGGATGGGAAGGGATCCAGGTGCTTCCCATGGAGGCTGTGCTCTGGTTTTGGCTGGAAGAGTTAATTTTCTTCTCGGAGGCTTGTACAGGGATTGGATTTGTGCTGGCAGGAGTGTGGGAAGCACAGGGAGTGTTTGGTTACTGCTGAGCGGGGCTCGCACAGAGCCAGAGCCTTTCCTGCTCCCCACCAGCAGGGATGGGGGTGCACAAAGCTTGGGAGGGGACACAGCTGGGACAGCTGACCCCAAGTGACCCCAGGGATACCCCAGGCTGGCATCATGCCCAGTGGATAACGCTGGGGAAGGAGGAGTGAGGGCATTTTCCTTCCCAAGCCACTGTCAGATGATGGAGCCCGGCTTTCCTGGGGGTAACTGAGCACTGCAGCCCATGGGAGGGGGGAATGGATTCCCTGCTTTGTTTGCATCACTCATTAAACTGTCTCTGTCTCCACCCACAGGTTTTCTCACTGCCACCATTCCCATTCTCTCCCCTGTCTCACCAGGGACACTGAGCCAGGGCCTGGGCTCCCACCTGCAGCAATTTGCTTTATTCTGCCTGGCTGTGGCTGTCAGCCCAAGGATATCCTCCATTAGTGTACTTTTCCATGAAAATTTTAAATGAGATTCGTCATGTAGAAGCACAAGTAAAACATAATTTCTGATATAAAGAAATTTTCCTTTGGTTTTCCTTCCTTTGCTACCACACAACTTCTTCACCTCGCTGTCAGCAATAACCCGGTGAGAGCTGGGAATTTACATCAAACCAGACTAGTCCACATCCAGCTATTCCTTGCCCCTGTGTTTTGCATTCCCAAAAGTATCAAATTTCAGTTCAGGTTTCCTGTTATTTGTCCCTCTAGCAGCTGAACTGTCCCTCGGGAATGGTGTCCCCAGGACGATGCTGCTGCCTGGGGCTCTGCTGCCCTCTAGCCAGCTCCCATCCCAGTTCCCAGCTTCCCATCCCAGTTCCCAGCTTCCATCCCAGTTCCCAGCTTCCATCCCAGTTCCCAGCTCCATCCCAGTTCCCATCCCAACTCCCAGCTTCATCCCAGCTCCCAGCTCCACCCCAATTCCCAGTTTCCACCCCAGTTCCCAGCTCCATCCCAATTCCCATCCCAGTTCCCTTCTCCATCCCAATTCCCACCCCAGTCCCCAGTTCCATCCCTTCCCAGGGACACGGGAGGATGCCCCAGGGGGTGGCACTGGTGGGTGTGAGAGAACAGGATTGTTCCTTTGTCCCTGCCCCAAAGGGGGTGGCAGTGGTTGTTGTGTTGCTCAGCTCTCGGCAGGGAGAGCGAGCTGTGCTCAGCACTTGTTCCATTTCCGAATGTGCCTTTCAAACTCGACACCTTGGAGCTGGCAGCAATTTGGGTTCTTTTCACCTGAACGTCGACAGTTTATCAGCACCTAGAGGAAAACCATTCAATCTGCTGCCTGAGAAGGCGTTCAAAAATCACAGCAACGCTCTAAAATCCCAAACATACCAACCCCAAACAACAGCAAAAACCCTTTTAAGGAGACTGCAGGTGCAAAGTTCCTTTGTAGAGCTGCTGCTCCCTTCTCACGGAGCAGATCTTCAAGTAGCAGGTCCCAAAGTGTTCCATCAGAAGGACAGCAATAGAGAGCTGAACAGAAAAATACACTCATTGAAAGCAAACCAGAAAATGACTCAGGAAAGAATATCCATGGAAATATATAATAGAAAGCAATCATGCATCTGTGGATCCTTTTAAATCAAGCACTCAAAGTTTATTTAAAAGTCCTCTCAGCTCTCCAGGAGTCTGTTAATTCACTATTCTACATGTTTAGCAGAACAGCCAGCGGGGAAAGGAGTGGAAGATGTTGTTGTGTCTGGAAAAGTCCCCCAGTTTAGCTGCAGCAATCTCTGCCAAACACGTGGGATTAAAGAAAGCTTCAAATCCAGCAGCAGCTCTTTTATATCCTCATCCCTCCCTTCCCTTTAGGTGCAGTGGTGGGATTTGCCTCCAGCCCTGGGTTTGGATCCCATGGGAATGATTCCTCAGTGGGAGCCCAAAAAAATCTCTTCAAAGCCCTTCTGCTGTGCTCTGGGTGATGCTGGGCCCTGCCACCAACCAGAGGAGTGGAGGGGACACTGGCTCTGATCCGGAGGGCACCAAGGGTCTTTGCTGACTCCCAGATCTCCATTTGGGAATTCTTGTTCAGCAAAGCCACCTGGAAGTTTAATCTGGCTTTAAGAAGTGATGCTGCCCTGCTCTGTGCTGTTCTTCAGGCTGTCCTTTTGTATTATTTCTGTTCTTCCTGTATTTTCTCTTTAGTTTCTCAGCAAGTTCTCACCAAATACCTCAAACCTCCACAGTGTGGCAAAAGGAAAATGAACAAGAAAAACTCGGCCACGGCGATTCTCTGTATTTAATTTTCCCCCATAAAACTGTTACCTTTTAATGGAGCAGAATTTTGAACGGAGCAGAACATTCCTGTACATCCGAGGTGGATTTGGGGGAAGAAGACACCTGGATTTCCACTAGAGGGTGACGTTGTAAAGCTCAAAAGGGATGAGAGAATTCCCAGGGCAGGCAGAGAGGCCGGGACAGGGTGGGGATGGAGGGAAAGGCTGCTGCCTTGGGGGTTCGGAACATTCCTCATTCTCCTCCCAGCACTGCAGAATTACAGGTTGTTCTCATCTTCCAACTTGGGAAAACTAATTGTGTATTGTTTCCTTAAAATCTAGTTTATTAGGGGAAAAGCAATTTATCTCACCAGAATTTATCAGCTGTTGTCCTGATCTTATAAATAATTTGGGGTTTGGACAGCTTTACTGTCTGCTTTAATTTGGAGGATTTAGGACTTTTCATCCTTTAGAATAATTTGAACAGCAGCAATGCTTAAACACTAGGAGAAAGAGATAGGAATAAATATTTAATTATTACTTAGATGAAGCTGAAACAAAAGCAAAACCACCCCATTTTTATCAGAATCATTACAAGGAGTTTGCACGGAGATTTTTCTTTCATATAAATGAAAGCAAGATTTAGAAATTTAAGCTTGAGCTGACGGTTGAATTTCTGTACACAGGCCTTGCAAAAAGAAACTTCATGAAAATTTCATGAAGGTCTCACACTTTGTTTCACACTTAGGAAGAAAACACAAAACATTATCATTTTACATGAATTCTTCATTTTGTTAAAATATAATTCATTCTTCTACACATTGCCATGAGATTTGATAGCACAAACCCTTTTTCCACTTGATTTTCTGCCACTGCATTATGCATTTCTGCATTTCCACTGTGTACAGGATCTGCTGTTGTAGTTACTCTTGAAAAGAAACACAGAAAAAAATTATTTGTAGCAAATACACATCCAAGGGGCTACACTCTATAAACACCAGGAATCACATCCTTCAGCTGAGTCTGCAGCTATTTCCTACAGTGGCTCATTGTCAGCAGAGAAAAATTCTAAAAGTTACTGAGATGCTGTGCTAAAAAGGAGAGAAAAATTCTACAAGTTAGATACTGAGACACTGTGCTAAGAAAAGCCCTTTTGTCTTGCTTGCCATTTTAAGAAAATAATTTTCTCTTAAAATTTTGAGCTTCACAAATTATAGACTTACATGTTCCTCTCTCTGTTGAAATATCTTAACAACTGCGCAGGAAAATTTGGTCCAGTCCCTCTGTGGGGAGACCCTTCCTTCCCCAATGTCACAGCAATGAAATCAGGCAGAACAGGACAGATATTTTAAGAATCAGAGAGGTGTCTCATTCTCATCTTGCAAATTCTCTGTTCTTTCTCCCTTGCTTTGGGTGTAGAAGTCAGTGTGAGGGTGGAGGGAGGAGTAATTACAAGTTTGGTTTCAGCTCCTTGTTTCCCTCACAGCAGCTCCAGGCACAGCATGGAGATACCTGGGGGGACAGATTGGAGCTGAAATTGTTCTTTTTCCAATCATAATATTCCTTCTGACACTCCCTGGTTTCTAACAACGGGGCTGTGTTGAAGGTGAAGTAGACCCAGCTCTGCTAAAAGTGTGTTTGTGTGGGGTGTGTCCACACAGGAAATACCACAGGATCCCAGAATATTTTGAGTTGGAAGTGACCTCAAAGATCATCTCTTTCCAGCCCCTGCCATGGCAGGGACACCTTCCACTGTCCCAGGCTGCTCCAAACCCCATCCAGCCTGGCCTTGGGCACCTCCAGGGAACCAGGGACAGCCACAGCTGCTCTGGGGAACAGTTCCTTCCTAATACCCAGTCTAACCCTCCTCTGTGTCAGTTTGGAGCCATTCCCTCTATTCCTGTCATACAACTCTCATAAATGCTCTCCACCCTTGTCACTGTGGCCATTGCTAATCCCCCCACTCAGCCTCTGATGTCTTGGTGCAACTAAATACAAAGTCCTTGCTCCTGCCAGTCTCTCCATCCGTCCTCCACGTCCTGGAAACTCAGCTTGCTGTGCTCCAAGGCAGTTCCCAGCCCTGCAGAGGATCAGGATCTCAGGGAGACCATTGGAGAATTCACCTACCAAACCCCCTCCCTTTAAACCCTCTTTGGCTTCTCAGTGCTGTCCAACACCCTGGTTGTGTGCCAGCTTCTCTCTCAGACATCTCCTCACCTCATCATTGCCTGCTGGTCATTTTTATTTAAAATCTGTTCTGGTCTGAAATGGATTCCAGACCATTTTTGACACAAGAGAAAAATGGTATCCAGGTTCTCTAGAGTCTCCTGCACCTCCACGAGCGAGTGACCAGACCTTGCTGCTGCCATCTCCTTCTAAAGACATTTTTCTTTCTTCCTTACAAATCTCCTCATCCCCAACCCTGCCATCTCCCTGACAGTCAAAACCAGAGGATAATTAAATCCTCCACCCTCAGCTCTCAGGAGTCTGAGGCCTCATCAGCACCTGGGACTGATTTGAAGAGAAAAAGAGGAAGGATGGAAGAGCAGAGCTGGGGTGGCACTGGAATTGCTCCCACGTTCTGCTGCTTTGCCCATTTAACTTTTCATCTGTGGCTATTCTGTCAATACCAGAGGATGGCTTTTAATTGCTTTCTCAAACATATATGGCAACACCATAGCAACTTCTCCTCAATGCAGCAAATCCGTTTCTTCAGTAATTATTACCCTAATTAACTCTGAAGTGTTAGCAATGCTCAATCTGCTGATTAAATTTCAATTGAATTTTGTTACTCACCAGAATTAGACTGGTGAAGGCAGCCTCTAAATTAAGATCTATTTAATTGTTCTTCCCTGAGTGCTCCTGCAGAGCAATGTATGTATTTGTTTTTCCAGTCATTTCCGAGCACACACCAGTGCTCTGCCTCACAATTCCTTACGTCAGGAGCTCACAGGATGAAGCATGAAGACAGCACTGACTGTGAAATGGCTCTAAAAACTCAGGGATTTGCATAAATCTCTCTTATTTTTCCCCCTATTTTTTCAGGCAGCTCTTCCATCAGATTCCAGCAACAGAATTAATTTCTCTGCTTTCTATGTAGTCTCCTATGTTTGACTTCTCTGTGTTAATAATCCACAAGATGTGAAGTTTATATCTCCTATATTCTTGGCAGAAGGCACAGCCTTTATTTTTCCTTTTTGTTACAAGATTTTACAAGCTGAGAGCACTGCAGTGGGTCTGCTGGTTAATATGGGATGGGGATTCATTCACCTGAGCTTTTCTGCTGTTTGATACCCAGAAGATCAGGACATGGCCAAATATTTGGACAAGGAAGCACCTGGGAATTTTAGCTACCACAGATCTAGATCTCATGGACGAGCCAAAAAATTTAAAATTATATTTCATTATTATTATTCTTATTCTTTCTTCAAGAATATTTAAATTCCCCATTAAGGCAATATAATTTCTGGCTGCTCTTGAAAGACATATTTTCCTCTCAGACTTCCCATCCTACATGCACACGTCCAGCGTTTCTTTTGCACTGGTAAAGGGACATAAATTTTGGACATTAGTAAGAGCAGGTCATTCTCTTTGAGAAGAAAGATAATTTCCCCTGCTTTAACTCTGTGAAGGAGCTCACCAAGATCATCTGTGGTTCCAGGCTGGGACCTCAGAGCTGAGGGCAGAGAGAAGATGGGACACACAGAAAAACCTCTTAAACTGGTCCAGCTGTGACATCCTTGGCCTCACCATCACCAGCACTGACAGAACTTAAAAATAAAGCAGTTTATAGATGGAAGAGGTCATGGTCCATGAATATTGTCCTATGGCACCACTAGGACACAAGGAACCTGTATTTTTTTCCCACTAAAAACTTGCAGGCTTCCTTTAATATGTGGAGTTCTTTAGAAAGGAGAAAATAAGTGAGATTTAAACCTTGCTTGCAGAAATATTTTGTAAACCCAGAAGTATTTGCTCAGGGTTTGTGTGGGACAGACTGAAGGTGCTTTTGTGCAACTGCCTTGGAAGGTCTGTGTGAGTCCAAGCAGACCAGAAATCCCAGATGGATGAGGAATGACAGATCCTGAGCAGCAGGGAATGAATTCAGTGCAGGAGTCAGCTGCTGAACTTCTGCCTCTGTGCAAAAGGCCAGCAGAGGTCTCATCCTTTATTTAAATCTCTAGTTGTGACTCCTGAAAATGCTCACACTTCTTAGCACAGGGCTGGGAATTTGACAGAGGGGCATTTGGCAATCCCAGTGAATTACCAGAATAAATGCCTGCATAATTATTTAATTGAAAAATGTACAAAGACATTTTTCTAAGAACAAATGCCATGTCCCAGAACAAGCTGAAGCTATTTCCTTCTGGGAAAAAAACCCCAAACGATAACCTCAGAGTGCTGTGGAGGGTGCTGCTCAACCCAAAACCCTAAACCATGGAAACAGCACCCTGTCCCCAGCTGGACACTGAGGTTAAAGGACACTGAGGGACACACACCCTGCCAGAGGACAGGGATGTGGAAAACTCTCTCCAGCTCTTTCTAGCTATTTGTATTCCTCTCTCTCCTCAGCAGCTTCTCCGGACAAACTGATGCTTTTTTTGGACTACCTAAAAAGAGAGGCCAGAAAAAATTAAGATAATAAAAAGCATTTCTATTTATTGAAGGGCCTTCAGGTACATTTGAGACAGACAAAGTCCCCAGGGTCTACACCAAAATTGGATGATGGGTCACAGGTTTCACACTTTTATAAGTTTGGGCCATTTGCATCTTGGGGGTTAATCCCCCAGTTCCAGCTTCAGGTAATGAAGTAATTTACCCCAAGTTTGCTCCTCCCCAACTTTGTTTCTGTCTCTGGGCCCTGAGGCAGTGAGGTGTCCTTGGTTCCCAGGCCTGGAGAGGAATTGTTGTGTCTGTCCAAACTGGGAAAAGCAGCAGCTCCCACTGTACATGGAGTTTAGAGTTATACACTAAAGAATTACAGGATTACACATGTCTGAAAAATATCAAAGCTAAAATCTGAGGCATCAAAACAGTGCTGGAACCATCAGAGCTGACAGTGAATTCTGAAAACTGAGCTAGGATTATGTACAGCCCCTGGAATAGTCTTGCCTGTTCTATCCACCTCTTTCCCTCAGGTGACAAACTGTGGACTTGAAATTACTGATCTTACTGCTGTTTGCTCTCTCCTCTCTTTCAGTATCTCCAGGCAGGTGATTTAGGACAATTATGCTTTATTATATCCATGAATCCTCAATACTTACCTGTCATTTTGGGCCTTTATCTATTCAACCACTCTCCCAGGTCCAAGAAGCCCCAGTGTAGAGATGTCTTCTCTGGAGTCCTGTCAGAGCCTGAGAGCATAATTTATCAATGGAACCATTAAGTGAAATCCTCAGCTTGAACAGCAGCTCAAATTCAAACAGACATTTCAGGAGTGCAGTGTGACAGCAGCACACCAAGGCATCCAGTGGCACACCAAGGCCATCCAGTCTTCCTTGGACTGCTCTGGAAATACAAACAGGGCTTGAAACTCAATCCTGGGGCCAGCACATTCAGGACAACACAAAGCACAGGAGGCAGGTGAAGGTGGGTTGGGTTCCATGCCAGCACCTGGGTGTTCAAGCCTTTGGCAGGTTTTGTGTCCCAGGTTTTGTGTCCCTCTGTCCCAGGCAGTTTGTCAAACTCCAGAGTGGCTGAAAGTGCATAAAATTAGGGATCTGCTGGATTCTGGGAGCAAGGTTTGTGCCATCAGCCTGGCCACGGGCTCCCTTCTCACAGCCTGGTGCAAAGGGATGCTCCAATTCCCTCTGCTCTTACCTGGGTCACATCAAGGAAGGGTTTCCCTCACCACCACAGATTTATTTATGTATTTATTGTCATTTCTGTAGTAAATGTGGTCTGCTTGGATGGCACAGATAGAAGTGGTGTTAATGGAGCAATGATATGTCTGGGTTAGAAGAAAGGAGAATAAGGATTGTGTCAGGCTCCCTAGAAGGACTCAGTGCTGGAATTGCAAATGGCCAAGGGGCAAAGGAGGCTGATATCCCTCCCACTTTGCAAATCTGGACTGCTGACCTTCTCTCTGATTTCTGCTTCATGTCTCCTCAGGAAAAGTTGTTCTTTTAAAACATTAATAATCATATCTTTCTCCAAAAAAACTTTTGTATCAGACATTTAAAATGTGCTTTTCACTTGACTTAAATGTTACAGCAGAAACATTCTTATGTGTCATGATTGTTAAATGAAAAGAAAAATGTCAAGGCTAAGTCACTGCCATCATTTATCTGGCTCTGGGCTGCTTTAGAGCTGAGAGGTGCCAGCAGTGGGATGTAATGTCCCTGTTGTACAGCCACAGCACAAAGTTATTGTGTCCCTGGGATATACCTGGCAGCAGGCAGCTTTTATAGCCAGGATAAAGAGTTTGTCACCTTAGAGAGACCAATGGCCGATGACAAAAGCACTCTGAAGATAAATCTAGGTGGTGTTAATGTGAGAAATAGGGAATTATTGGGTTCCTAGCCAGCACTGACTGAAGGAATCTGTCCTCCTGTGTTGTGCTTTGGTGAAATTACTGAGGACACTGCATTAAAACATCTCTCAGAAACTCTTCCCCCCCTCTCTGAAAAGGGGCCTTTGCCTCTGCGTGGCCTGCAGACCTTACCTCAATTATTCACACATTTGTAGCCACCTAATTTATTAATAGCAACTCACTGTACCCTGAGGATGAACTGAGAGCTCCTGAGAAAGGAAAAAACTCTTGGCCTGCTTGCCAAAAAAAACCTTCCCCTTGTTTTGCCTGAAACTCCAAGTCCTGACATTTTTTTCCCTTTGGAAGCTCAGCTGAGACTGAAGCTCCACACGTTGCATTTTTAACGTGTTCTGTTTGTTGGGACCTTGTTTAACCCCAAGACCTCCTTTCTCTCCAAGATATTGATTCGACATGATGAGTGCACTCCACGGGAACGAAGGATCAGTCAGCAAAGCTCATGAGCTGGCAGAACCCAGGAGCTCCAGGGAAGAGCTCATGAGGACTCCCATTTTTTTTTCCCCAGAAGGGTTGTGAATATAAGCTTTGCATCATGGCTTTCTTGGGATTAAACACCTGAAAAATTCCTATATCCTCATGGAGAGCCAAAAGGAAGAACACATCAGCTCTTTTTGGAAGGTGTCCAGCTCCTGAAGCAGTGATGGTTTAAAGTATGGAGCTGTGGTTTGAAAGGTTCAGGGTTATTTTCTGTTCAGCCAGTGATTTGAGGCTCCATTTTGTTGAGTTCTGGAGTAAACGAGCATTATAAAACAGCAGTGAGACAGATAAGGGATTTTTAGTGGCTAACTAAAAGGGTTTTCTTTAACTGCTGAATAACTGGGCTTCTGGGGAGGAGGAAAAAGAGAGAGAGGAAAAAGACAGCCAGAAATGTAACAATAGTTTGAAAGCTACATGCAAACACCTCAGGTGTAAAGGTCTTGCATCTCAGCCTCTCAGATTTTGGTTGAAAGGGGAGCTGATCAAAAGAAAGATACTTCAAGTATCCTGAATTTCAATAAAAGCACAGATATAGATTCCAGATAAAAACCCATCCCAGTGTAAAGGCAAGTGTGTGTGTGTGATTCCTCTGCTCCAAAGGTGGGGTTTGATTCCACCCCATGGAGGGTGGGTTTGATTCCACCCACATTTAACACTGCAGCCAGAGTGGGTTTTTTCCCACTGCCATGCTAAAGGATGAGTGTATTCCCTTTCAATTTCCCAGGTTTTTCTACTTACTCTGTCTTCAGCAGAGCTCTCACAACTCCTCTGGCAGAAAGCTCTCAGACAGGAGCGCTCCTCCCTGACTGAGCAAAAACATCTCAGCAGAACAAGACCCACAACATGACTGAGGAGTCCCAGACAGTGCTGAAAGCAAATCTTTCACCTTACAGAGGCCCTGGAAAGGTTTCCACCCTGCTCTGAGCTCCTGCAGGCAGGACAGGGCTGCTGTGCCAGGGAGGAGCATCTCACATGAGTCCCTGCTTGGCGCTGCCACAGCCACTTCACCCAGCCCCAGTTCCTTCCCTGTGCTCCTCCAAGAGCAGCTCAGCTCCTTCAGACACCTTCACCCGACCCCAGTTCCTTCCCTGTGCTCTTCCAAGAGCAGCTCAGCTCCTCCACCCAGCCCCAGCTCCTCCAAGAGCAACTCAGCTCCTTCACTCAAAGTTTTAATTTATAGGATAAACAAAACTTCACCCAGGCAGAAAAATCAGGACTGGTGTCTGCAGAGACTCTGCAATTAACTCCAGGCCCTTTAGAAGATCTGGCCAGAGCTGGCTGTGCCTGAATAGAACAGAGTGTGCTTTGCTGTGAGTCTTGAATCCCACAGGAATAAAAACTCGTTCTTGGAACATTTGGGCGCGGGAGATGTGTTTCAGCAAAGATGCTGATGCTGGATGAGGCAGATCAGGCTCCAGAAGGTTGAGCTGTCTCTCTCCAAAGAGAGAGGCCAGCTCTCTACTCAACCCACTGACACTTTCTCTGAGTCATTTTCTGTTCCTGGCTAATGACTTCGCTAATTGGAATAATTTTTTTTCAGTGGCTTTCCCTGCTCAGGCTCAGGCTTTGAAAAGTTCACAGAATGCTCCACTTTTCTCTTACATTATAAACTTAATCTAATCTCTTTTTTGTATTGACTCATGGACCCTCTAGGAATTACGCCCTGTTGGCTCAGAATTGTCACTCTTTGCCTATTTTGTGACCAGTTTTGCACAGGGCTGCAATATCTGCACAACTCCACGTGCGTGTTCTAAACCTCTGACTCCTACGAGCAAGAAAGTCCCATTTTTCAGGTGTGATTGTTATGAAAGTGCCAATGTAATCTTAATGACTTGAAGAGAAGATAAAAATATTGAAACCATGGCAACCTCCAAAATTTCAAGCTGATGCCCAACTTTGCTCTTTTGAGAAATGCAACCTGCTCACGATGCACAAATGAACCTCAGGCAGATGTAGTCCCTGAGTGGAGGGATTGGCTCAAAACAAACTGGTAAACCCAGCTAGTCTGCCCATTTTCCCAGCTAGAAGTGATTTCGAAGACAGCCTGTTCTCCTCCAGTCACACCTTTTCTAGATCCAGCATCTCCACAACTTCCTTTCCTTTCCAGGAGTCTTCCAGCCAGTTTTCCCACTCTTTACTTTTTTATGGGTGTACCTGAATATGAAGATTCTGTTACAAATTTAGTGGCTCTTCTTTTGTTAGGTTCTGCATAATAAACCAGAAATATGAGTCTGGTTCAATATGATGGTCCTGGTTTTGGGGAGAGGACACAGTTTGGACATGTTTGGTTCATAGGTTCATCAGCATGAGGCAGATGAGAAACATTTTTGTGTGGTTCGGGTTTCATCTGCCAACCCTGGTCTCCTCAAAAGCTGAATTTCCAGGCATGAGATGTCCTACAATTCACAAGTGTGAGAGATAAATATATAAAATATATGCACTAAAGGAAAAAAGATAGGATCTGTTTCAGAAACACCAGCCTATAAATAAATTTTAACTGAATATAAGTTGGTTTCTCTTGCTCCAGTGCTTCCTTTCTCCCTTTTTGGCACCAGGTGTGATCTCTGAAAGCAGCAGAACGCAGAGTGCATTAGTGTCATTTCACTGATAATGTTCAAGGAATAATTGCCACTGAATCAAATGCTAAAATGAATCCTACATTAAATGCTCACCTCCAAGGATGCCTGCTGATGGCTTCTGTCAAATAACCAGCAAGAGCCTGTCACTGGAAAGCCTACAGAGAAAGTGAGAGATGGGTCTCCTTCCCACTCTCTGCTGGCTTTATTGGGCCTTGAAATCAGTGTGTTTATAATGGTGAATGCATCTTTTTGTTGAGTCTTTATCAAACCAGCTCAGTATGGGACAAATCACAGGTTGAGGGCTTTGTGTGCGAGGCTGATTCTTTAAGAAAGGGCTTTTCTACAAGAAAATTAAGCAAGAATTTCTGAAAACACAGCAAAAACAATAACCCAAAATTTAGCTTTTTCCGTGCTGCTTTCTGCTCCCACTTCTATTTTTTACTCATTTTAGGATGATAAGAAGAGTGAGGCCAAGACAGCAGGACAAGAGAGAACTGTGGATGCCCCAAAGCAGGAATGCTGAAGAAAAACAGAAAGTTGTGTTTCTCTGCCCAGATCTGTCCACTGGAGCACGTCCATAGTGGGGCAGAGGAGCTGATCCAGGTTCAGCCTTGCACTGCTGAGGATGCTGTGCTGTGCCACACCACATAAACAGAGCTCAAAAATACAGAGATTTGGTGCTTCAGAAGAACAAATTAAAAATTTCCAGCTCAATCCAGAAGTCTTCCACGAAAATATTCACATCAGAATTCCTTTTGCTCAACCTGGAGTGCAGCACCTCCAGGACCCGCTGTCATTTGGTGATGATTTCTGGAAATTTCCATGGAACTGAGAGGTGTAGGTAGGAAAAGTGACACAGAGTGGGTCAGGCAGGGCTTTTCCACACCCTGTCCCTCCAAGGGACCCCCTGTGCCATGGAACTCAGTGATTCCAGCCCAGCCAGGACATTCCAGCCAGGCAGGGCCACAACCATCACCACCATATCCCCAGCACATGCTGGTCCAAAATCCGCTTGAAATCTCTTAATAAACCTAAAACCTTTAACATAGCGTGTCAGAGGAAGAGAAGTAAAGGCCAAGGGCCCTTCAGCTTCAAAGCAGGAGCAGCTTTGCATTTTCACAAGCATAAACCACGTCTGTCTGCTTAAATACACAAAGCTGTGAGATAAACACTTCTGCAGCTAATATTATTTTTCCCCTGAAGCCCTCTTTCTAGTTCCCCTCTGTCAAAGACTTGTTCACCACTGATTTTTCACAGGATTTCAGTTTTCAAGACAAAGGGGATATAGGGGTTTCTAAGGAAAAAAAATTCTGAAGTGAAAATAAAGTAATTAGAAGCCACAGGCTGTAGGACCAACAATTTTGCTCTAAAAATCTTCTCATAAAAAAAAAAAAAGCACAACTAATGATTCACACAATAACTGTTCTCAAGTGCAGTTTTGGCATTGAATGAAAAATTCAAGAATGACAATTTTGGCCTAGATATTCTCATGTGAGGAAGAGCTGCTGGCCTGATTCCATTTCACCACCAGCAAGTGGGAATTGCTGGATCCAAAACAGGGGATGGATGGATGGATGGATGGATGGATGGATGGATGGATGGATGGATGGATGGACGGACACATACAGTGCCTGGTAAAGATACATCAGGAAACTCAGTGTGGGACTCAGCTAAAACCCTTTATTTTTTTTTTTACTTTTCTGTAAGTTGGTCATCAAGGGACTGTTCTCTCGAAAATTGTTACTTTCAAAAGTCCTGTGAGTTTTGCTCAGATTCTGGTGTGAATTTTATTCACATTCTGGTGTGAGTTTTATTCACATTCTGCTGTGTTTTATTCACATTCTGTGTAGTTGGGAGCAGCATTTTAAGACAGTTTGAGCTATGACTGAAGTTCCTTTTGATTTAAAAGAATGCAACCCACAGACTGCAAGCAGAAGAAGGCAAAATGGGAAAAGGAGGTCCCAAGACAGTTCTTTGAAAAATTTCTGGCTGAAATCCTCCTTTACTTATTTCTTCTGACTCCAGAAAGATTTAATGGAGGTCACTGGCAGAGATGTGACTGATGGACACTCGTTAAACTTGGCTGCTTATTAGAGATTTCTCAGACAATATATAATCCATAACATCATCATAAAGCATTCATTCTCCAGGCTGGAGCAGCTGAAGTTTCTGCCCATGAATACAAATGCAAAGTGCAGTCTGCTGGGAATTGAGCAGTCCCTTGCAGCCAGGCAGATCCCTTTAAATTCTGCTTGAGGAGAGGTTATTTAGTAAATAGAACTTTACAATTTGCATAAAGCTGTTTCAGTAACAATGGAAAGTCAGTTTTGGCTGAAAACCTCTGGCAAAATATTTTCTTAGAGTTATTGCTATCTTCCCAGCCAGACTGCTTCCATTTACAGTGTGATAAATTCTCTAAATTCTCTGGAGTTTTTCTGCAATTTTCCCAAACAAAACCAAAATCAGCATCTGATCCTTTGTATTTAATTTTAAAAAGCAACTCAGGAAAAAAAGATCCACGGGAAAAATGTTGCTGCATTTTATTTTGCATTGCCAGTGAGGTGAGATGGCTTTGTTAGAATGTTCAGGTTCAATGAAACCAAACACCTCCCACAGACCAGGGGCTGCCAAGAAATGCACTCTGCATTTTGCTACCAAAATTAGCTTTATCATTGTAGGCTAACTTGGTGAAGAGCTAATAGGAGAACACAGGAAAATTCAGATAATGCAGTAAAGCAACAGAAGTTTGAAAGCTATAATGGGAATGTGAGCTGAGCTGTGGAGATGATTCTGCACCACAGATTGCTGTCATGTTCTAATGAGATCATCCACGAGGAATCAGATTAATACACCGGCACAAACAGCAAATAAGTCAATCAACACCAGTCAGAGAAGTTATGAAAACACTGTGTACTCAAACATATGCTGCTTCAAAATTAAATCATGTCTTCTGCTGCTTAACAAACATTTGACAAAAGAAAAATGTCCAACAGCAGAAGATGGATAAGACAGGAGCTGGGAAAATCAATACTTGTCTAAAATAATGGCTCTCCTTGAAGGTGAAATATCCATACAACTAGAAGTGGTATGAGAGAGGGGTAGAAAATAATGTCATGGGGTCCAAAAGTTGACCTGGCTTGCCTGGGTGTGATGACATTTTGCTGCTGTGCCTCTGAACCCCACTGGAAACCAAACCACACAGAATCAGTTGGGTTGGATAATAAAAGGAATGGGCAAATAGAAATGTTTGAAAAATGAGTGTGACAAAAATATAGATATTGTTATTGAGAGGATGTGCTCCAAGTAAATAAATGCCTGCGAGTGAGACTGCATGATAAACTCAGATTTCTTATGGCATGGAATTTTTTTAGGAAGAAATTATTTAGGAAAAAGTCTTTCTGTCAGGGTGGAGCAGGCCCTGGCACAGGTGCCCAGAGCAGCTGTGGCTGCCCCTGGATCCCTGGAAGAGCCCAAGGCCAGGCTGGATGGGCTTGGAGCAGCCTGGGACAGTGGAAGGGGCAGGGAGTGCAATGAGATGATCTTTAACACCTCTTCCAACACAAATTATTCAATAATTCCATGAATGTGGAGCTGCATTATAATCAGCAGAAATAAATGGTAAGAATAACTTTCAGCCATTCAGATAAGGGGTGCAATAATAAGGAATTAAGAACTGAATTAAAACCCATAAACTGTGACAAAAGGAGATGCGAGCTGTGCTTTCCAGATAACAGCTGTTTCTACACACCCATTTTAAAAGGTTAATTTGAGATGTTTGATCTCTGTAGCAATGTGGCAGCACGATTATCTGTGCACTGTTGTGGTTTGACTGTAAAAAGTAGGAAATACTTGGTAAGCACCAAAGTAAATTAGCCACTTCTCACTTAACCACTGCTCAGCCCACAGCTTGCAGAATATTTAGACTCTGTAATCACTTGAGGGAAACATTTCTGATGTTGTTCCCTCTGAGAAATGCAATTGAGGAGCTTAATGCTAAAAATTGTTAAATGAGTCTTGTGCCTGCGTTTGATTCCAAATCACGAGTTGAGGGAGAGTTTAAGAGGGAGAAAAGGCAGGGGGGCAGCCTGAAGTGTGTAACACACCCAGGGCCTTGATTCCAGCCCATTAGTGCGGGGGAAGTCTCTTCAGGGACTGTAATGGCTTTTAAATGAGGTTTGTATTGATTTTGCACTGAATGGGAGGAAAGTGTTCCTCCCAGAGAATGAGGAGAAACAGACTGAACCTTTTCCTTGCAAAAGGTCACTTGAAGGAAAACAAATCACTTTTCCCATTTAATAGAGGATTCTGTGATAAAAGTTTTGGGGCAAATTCAGATTAATTCCTTGGAAACTTTGGAGCTGCTAAAGAACCAAGCTGGTGTTTACCAGAGAACACAGTTCCATGAGCAATTCTGTGGGAATATTTTCTGCAAACCTGATTCTCATTCAGTTCCATAGCTGAGGTTTATTTTATCCCATATTCTTTCACAACCCCCTCTCCTATGTGAATAGAAATAATAATGTTTGGTTTGTAGGTGGTATTTATAAGGCATTTGAGCTTCATTTAAACAGCAGCTGTAATCCAAAGGGTTCATTAGTTTAGTGCAGATCTCCTTTTTCTCTATTTATTCACATGGATACAGCACCAGAAAAAAAGACTGCTGGAGTTTTGCAAGTAGCTTATTATATCAAGGCCCATAAACATAAATTGTGTGTCTGAATGTGGATGTGGAAATCCATAAACCTTAAACCTTCTGTTTGTGTTAACAGAGCTTTTCTGCTGTTTTGCCATTTACAGCAATGTAACCACTGAACCAAAAGGTTCATGTCTTTGAAACTGTGGATAATTCTCAACTTTGGGTTTTTGGGGTTTTTTTTGCTGTAGAAAAATTATTAATGGGCAATTCATGAACAACAGCAACAACCTTTGCCAAGTATTTATTGGAAGTTTCTTGCATTTTTAAGTCAAAGGAGTGACTCCATACTTATATAATGGCCCAAGAGGACCATCCTTTAGTGGTTAGAAATCACTCTCTTCTAGGTGAATATTTATAATATATCATTCTCATGAAGGCACACTCTAACCTGCTGGAGGAAATGCTGGCAGGTGTAAAGCCACATTTCTTCCTTCATTGTTTTGGTGTAGTGCTCTGGGGAAGATTTATTCCTTCCCTGGGGAGCAGGGGACGCCTTCAGGAGCTGTAAATACTTGACAAACAATGTGGGGAAGCTGCTCTCCTGCTAAAGCATCTGGGAGAAGAGTTCTGTGATTAAGATGCAGATCTGATGTGCAGTGAAATCTGTTCTTTGTCACATTTGCAGCTTGTAAGGTTCACGCTGCTGTCACTGAAAGCTTAATAACACTTGACACATGGTGGCATATTTATGTCTTGGTTTGAGAGGTCCTGAGAAGCCTGTAAAATCCCATTTAAACAGCACAAAGAATGTGTTTTCTTGCATCAGTTATTAGAAGAATTGGTTCTGTACACAAATATACACAGTTATGCAATGTTTGAAGCCTTCCTCCAGATGTTTTGTGTTTTCTTCCCCTTTTCATTCACAACACCTGCTGTGAAAACATCTTTATTTTTGCAACAGCAAGAAATGTACGCAAGGAATACATATCTGTGTTACTTTCAGCGGACAGGGTGACAGGATTTGCCAGAGAAAGTGCCTGCCATGTGGGTAATTAATTGCATCAGTTACCTCCAATCACTGTGATTTGTTTGCTGTCTCTGACATCCGTAATGAGCGCATGCACTGACAGCTCTGAGAGCTCCCTCTGAGAAATCCCTCCCAGCCTGCCCAGTCCCAGTGCCAGGCGTGCCAGGGCTGGGGAGAAGAGGCTGGCATCGTGCAAGGCTTGGCTGCCCTGCTGCCACAGCCCCGGGCAGAGCTGTGGGGCTGGGGCTCACCCCAAGGCTTCCCACGGGGCCGAGGCACCTGGCAGAGCTCAGGAGAGCTCTGGGCTTGGAATCTGGAAAAAGCCCTCCCTGAAAAGCCAGTGCTGGGGGAAGGAAAGCTCCCTTTCCTTCTGGGGGTGGTTGTGTGAGCCCACACACCACAGACACCTCCTGACAGCTCCTGGGGGTGCCTGGGTGTTCCACCTGGGAATGGGGCTCAGCACCTGCCCTGGGAGCACAGGGAGCTCCAGTCCTGCCTCCTCTGGGCTCCCAGGAGGGGCCTCACCCCTCTTTGTGCAAGAGAGGAAATGAAACATCCCTGAAACTATGATATTTTATGAAAAATCCTCTGCTAGGATTTCTCCCGTCCTGAGGAGCCGAGAGCCTCAGGAAAGAAATGTAAACAATAACTATCTGCTGCTGTGGAATGCAACGGGTGCATCTCCCATTGGTCCATGTGGATTGTTTTCAGTTAGTGACCAACACAGCCACCTGTGCCAAGGCTGTGAGCAGTCACAGGATTTTGTTATAATTCTATTCTATTCTATTCTATTCTTGTTCTTTGTAACCCTCTGATCCTTCCTCTTTCTCTGTACTTTTAGTATAGTTTTAATGTAGTATTTTAATATAATATATAACATAATAAATCAGCCTTCTGAGGAAAATGGAGTCAAGCCTTGTGTCCTCACATATGGGAGGATCACCACAAGACATCCCACCCCAAGAGGAACCTCTGCCTCCCTTAACTCACAGAGCCTTGCAGATCATTCCCTTTGTATTTTCCCAGTGTTTTGGGGCTGGTATAAACACTGGAAATTGCTGTTACAAGGGTTCCTCCATTCTGCACTTCTGCCCTTGCACAAACCCAGTTGTGTGACACAGGAGCCCCAGTGTGCTCCTGCCTGCTGGGTTTGGACTGAACTGCTGTTAATTATTTGGAAATCCAGAGAGAGTTGGAGCTCTCTTCTTTTCCCATGTCTCTGTAGGTGCCACAGCAGCCAGAGAGATCCAAGACAATCTCCTGCAGATGCAGGTCTTAAAATCATCCACAAAATAGCACACAAAATTCTGAGCTGAACTAAGAACAGCCCAAACTTCCCCCCAGCACATCCCCTGCAACCAAACGATTCTCCCCCATTCCCCTCCCCACGTGAGGATGGTTGGATGGCTGGGATATAAACTCACAGCTTCACCCATGGTGTGAAGCAACAAAAGCAACCTGGCAGGGACCAAAGATGAGAGAATTGTAAATAATCTGAGGGGCAGCTGGGACCCAGCCTCGGTGGTGCCAAGTCCTGCTTCACTCGACCTCGGTCAAAGCTGTGGCTCAGCTGTTCCGTGGCTCCAGCTGGTTCTCCTCTCTTTCCTGGGAGAAATGTCCCTATTTAATTCCATTTTCCCTGGCATTTCATGACAAAGCTCTCCACTTCAGAACCTCCCAGCACAGCTGGACTACAACAACAGTGCGAGAGAAATAATGAGAGAATTTTTCCACCCTGCAAATTTGAAGGAATTTCATTAGAATTTATGTTCTTGTGCCTCACAGGTCCTTTTGAAAATTACTTCAATTTAAGGTGAAATTAATCTTTCCTAAATATCCATCATGAGGGGCAATACATCTCAGCTGTGATACAATGAAATGTCCTTTGAGAAGCATCAACTTAAAGTAGATGCTGATCTACCAGGATCTGAGTATGGGCATGAAGGTTTGGAGATGGAGAGAAAATGTGGGAAGCTCATTATTCAGATCCCTCAGTCGTGTGAATCTGAAAATTAATCATAAAATTTCATTTTTGATCAACAAAGAAGAGCAAACTGTTTTAACATATGGTGCCAGATGTTATTGAAGGAAAAAAAAGAGAACTGAATTAAAGTTTCTGTTATTTCTCCAAATATGTTAGTCTTTTCTCCTGAACTCCTAATTAATTCAGACAACAAATTTTTTAAATAATTATTTTTAAAAAGCATCTTTTGAAGAGACTCCCAGTCCAAGATAAAGCTGTCAATCTTCTCTGGAGGAGGAGGACAGTGCTCAGATCTGGATTTCTGAACTGCATGGCTCCACAGCTGGAAATGGCAACGTGCAGAACAGAAGTGACTTCTTATCACTTGGATTCTTGGAGTGAGTCCAAAAAAGATGTTTGCTGGAAGCTAAAACTCCTTTCTCATTCCTTTTTTTTCCCCTCAGCAAATTTGGCAGCAGCAACTTTTGATTTGAACTGAAAAAAGCTTTCCCAAAAGAGAATTTTGTTTTACGTCTCTTAGTGAATAATAAACAATGTTCACGTTAAAGGCACAGACTTATCCTGCAACGAGTTTTGTTCTGTTTTTATGAACTTCTTGTGGGTTCACTGCCTGGTTTTTCTCTGGCCATTGGTTTATATTTGGTCCAGCTGCCCTGGAGTAATTCCCACCTAAAAGGAAGCAGCAGGGAAAAAGAGAAATTATGCAGAGAAAGGTGAAGCCTGGGAGACAAAGGAGTAACAAGAGCATTGAGCTGTTTCTGGGGAGTTCAGCAGGGACATGACACAGATTTTTGGGTCCCAGGTAACCAAGCTGAGCAATATTCAAAGGTCTTTCTGACCCAGAGAAATTCTTTCTGGTATAAAGAAATTTCCTTTGTTCTGGTGGAAGATTCTCCTCGGATGGAGGCTGAGATTGCTGTCACATGGAATTGTCTGGTGCTGGTGATGGCTGTGTCTGCTGCCCAGCTGGGCACGTGGCCCAGCTCCTCCTGAGACAAAAAGAGGATTCTGAAGGAACTGAATGTGTTATCCTGCCAGCAGCATCCCATTATTCCACACTGGGATGTGCCTCCTCTGGAAATTCCTCAAGTTTCAAGCCTGTTGCTATAACGACTGTGCAACCCTGCAAGAGAAGCTGAAAACTTCTAACCAGGAATTCTGGAAGTCCACCCCCTTTACAAACCTTTAATCTTCATTCTGAGATTTCTTGGAAAGGAGCTACATAACACATTCAGAGGTTAAAATGGCATCCTGCTCCCTTCCACTTATTTTGAGCAATTTAAAGTCTTAACCTCAGCAAAGATCAAACCAGTGGGTGCCATTTTCCAGGAGGGAGATGCTGGGAATCCAGAAAAACCTGCTGCTTGCACACACAAACACACACTGCTTTATTCCCAAAGTGGTCATGACTGGAAGCCACTGTTCAATAATTGTAATTTCACACAGCACTTGTACAAGAGAATTTGACAATTCCATCTCACAACTTTTCCCCTGTATTGTTTGGATAATTACATTGTCAAAAATTACTTATCATACATTTAGCACTTAATACCCGTTTATTATGAGTTCATGTAACTGCTATTTAAAGAATAATACATGCTCACTCCTTGCTACGCCATTTGATGCCACTTTGATTCTGTAATTGCTGGTTTCCTAGGATATTATGCCACAAAACCTGAAGAAATAATTGGTTGTTTCATTCCAGACAATACGTTCTGGAGTTGCACAGAGTTTTTAACTGGCAGATTTGTAACAGTGCAAGGGAGACGTGAAGGGAGTGAATGCCAGCCATGGAATGGGATTGCACCAGGCAGCTCCAGGAGCTGCTGCTCCCTTTGTTCAAAGGAAAATTATTCCTTCTGCAAATGCTGAGAGTTTTATGCCTTTGGGGGATGCTCTCTGCAAGACTTTGGCAGCACGGGGTAGAACGAGTCCCAAATGAGATGTGAAAATGAGGTGACTAAAAAACCTCAGCTCTTTCAGTGCTCAGCTATAATTATTTCTTGTTTGCAGAGCACACGCTGAAATCTGCAGGAATAACTGCTGGGTTTGTGGGGGATTGTTTTTGTAAGTGCCTGAAAGCAAAATGAAGGAGTATCTTGCAAGTATATTTAAAAAGCACTATTTTAGCTGAACTTTTGTCGCTTGTTAACTCTGTTATCAAGTGGTGGTAAAATACTAATACATGTTCATTTTCAGCATCTCCATAATTTACGTTTATTTTACAGCAAATCCGGTTGCTTGACTAGAAAATGTTGCTACTTTTTTTCTGGTTTTGAATTGTTTATAAACTTGTAGTTGAAGTTACTGTCACTTTCCGTGGAGGTATCACACAATTGTTGCACACGGTTTTCACAGGCTGTAAATAACTGGGCTGAAATTTGTCACAACTTCCAGACTGGTAAAGTGGGGAAGTGAGCAGATAAAAGATTATTATTGTGGCCATTTTCATTTTGGAAGAAAAAGCCCGTGGCAGGAACTGTCACCTTTTGAGCAGCTTTATATGCTTGTCTTCTTTAGGAAAGCATCAAAATGAGGAGGTGGAGCAGACATCACTCCATTTTCTAAGTTATTAGTGAATTCTCAGGGTGGCCTGACCAGAGACTGACTCATCATCAAACCCATTCTGTGATGACAGCCAGACAGACCAAAACAAGTCATGTAGGTTATAATTCAAGTTTTAGAACAGACTATTGAGCTTTTACAGTAGTTTAATTAAACACAGCAGGGCTCCCACCGTCATCTTAATTAAAAGAAACTTTCTCACTGTACTCAACAAAAAGTAAATGACACAAGCAAATAAAGGAGAGGCTCTGTAATGTGAGTTGAAGTGTTCTCAGGACCTGACAACAAAGTTTGTTGTTTTTACAGCCTACACATGTACCTCAGGAGGATCTGGGAGAGATCAAGCCTAAAAAAAATTAAATAAAATCCAGCCTTCACCAGCAAAGCCCAGCCCAGCGTTTTGCTTCCTTTCAGTGCCTCTGGTTCCAGAGCAAGGAAAGTTTGGCTACCCCTGGGGAATGTGTTTAAGGGCAGGATTAAGGCTCACAGCCCTGCACGATGTGTCCAACAACCCCAAAAAGGTGCCAGGCAGGTGGTCCAGCTGCAGAATTTGGGTTGGATGCTTCAGACCCATTTCCAAGTGTCTGCTTGTGGGTTTTTTCAACATCACAACTAAACTTACAATGAAGCAAACCAAATCTAAAGCTGTGCCTGCACTTCAAGGTGCGTGCTGTGCATGTGATCTGAAATGTAAAATCCCATGCTTGACCCAGCACCCCATGGTGATGCTCTGCTGTTTAGAGCCCAGCCAAAACAAGGCTGAATTCCCCTCCTGCAGCCTGCATTCAGCAGTTTGCCTCTGTGAAATGCTGATGGCAAAGATGTCTTTATCAGCTATGGATGCTTCAGACTGCAGGTGTGAGCTGGATCATCAGCAGAGACAATTTCTACAAGCAGCATTTCCTATTTTCTAAAAGATGTGGCCGATTGCTGATGGCTTTCAAGTCCACTTGTGTTGACACACATGCACAAAGAAGGTGCTTCTAGAAAACAAAAGAGAATTAAAGGTGTTAGAGAGAGATAAGCAGGGTTGGTGCTTACTGAGAAAACCTCAGTTGAGCCTGCAGGACTCTCCACATTCAGTCTGATAAAATATGTGAAATATTTCCTTTTCAAGAACTCATGCCTTAAATGCAAGAAGGGACCCTGTAGATTTTTAGAGCTGGTGGGAACTTCAAAATATATTCAGCAGGTGTGTAGTCACTGGTGTGGGTTTGAAAGGAAAGGCACAAAGGACAAAAGAGAATCCCCTTTTCTTCATCATATCTGGGGCAACAAAGCACATTTGTTCTGTAATATATCTTTATTGGAGTTGTTTCATCCCGGCTGGAGCTGCTCCTGGAGTTCATTCCCTGTGAGCACATTGCTCTGAGCCTGAGTGGTGATTTCCAGCAGTTTCTACCAACTCTGATCTGATTATTTTCATAAAAATTGAAGATGCTATTTTTTAATTTAATTTGTAAGGCCTGGGAGAGGTGCAAGGGGGTCAGGGGTTGTTTGGCTTCATGGCAAAGCCTCATCTGGCTTAGGAAGAGGAGCCTGATGCCACCAGTTGCCTCAAGAAGGCCAAATGTAATTTATTGGTTTCCACCTGAGCAGGCTGCACTGTCTTGTCCAGGCTGGGAAAGCCTCAACACCCACATCCCACAGGAAACTGGAAAATGGAAATATATTTCAGCAGTTACAGATGTTTGATGTTTGATACCTGACAAATGTGAGCGTGGTTTTCTCCCTTTTACCCTCTCATCATCCCCAGTCATTGCATCTGCATTGTAGCAAGTAATTAGGTAACTCATTGAAGTGATATTCATTCCTAATTGCAGGTTGTGTACTGGGTTTCTCTTAAAAAAAAAAATAAAATAAAAGCTTGTTCTTTTCAGCCTTCTCTTCCTCAGGCAAAAAGAGCTAATTAATGAACTCCAACCTCTTACCATTGTGGCTCTGTGCTGTTAATGATGAGAAATGAGAAAAGACCCCAGCACTCCCAGGGGAGAGCTGGTGGGCAAAAGGAAAGTTCTAGAAATGAAAGGGCTGTTGGGCAGCCACTGTTTCAAGAGGGAAAACTGGGTGGCTCTGGGTGCTGCAGCTGAAAGGATCAGCAGGGCTCTGCTGCCTCTGAGCACAATGAACCAGGAGGGGAAAATGAACCTGGAACGTGTTAGAGCTCAGGGAAAGATCTTTGTTTGCTCTTTCAGATGTGATTCAAGCCTTGGCTTTGAAAGCAGAGTCCAAAACAAGCCTACAGCAGAGGCTGCCCTCGTTTTTCTCACTTATTTTCTTTCTTATTCCTATTTTTTCTTTATTATTCTTTTCGGGTTTAATGAGAAGAAGTTTATTTTGGCCGGGGGAATGGATCTGCCTGCACAAGTCTCTCTTCTGAAAATGTAAAGGTGAAGCTGGAGTTGAGCAAAGCAGGAGGAAGGGAGTTATGGAATCCATGGGGGCTGCTCTGTGCCCCTCCTCGGCTGCCCAGCAGGGTGGGAACAAGGAGGGAATGTCCCCATCCAGCTCTCCTGGGTTCCCAGGGCTGCTGAGGGACACTCAGAGGGCACTGCTGATTCTCACCTGCTTTTCTGGATGGAAAAAAAACTAAACCACAGTGCTGAGGAATAACAGACTGCTCCTCCCAGTGCTGGACGCCCTGGGTTTGGGCAGCCTGGTCCAGGTAAAACTGAGGATTTTGGGGGAGCACCTGGTTGTATTCCCACTTTATTTAGTAATGATCACTTTGATTTGATGGCCTCAGAGTTCTTTTCCAGCCTCAAGGGTTCTGTGATTCTCTGAGTGCCCCGTTTTTGTTGCCATTGCTGTGCAAAGGTGCTCGAGTGCAACTTGAAGCCAAAACTGTGGAGCTTTAAACTTCTGGACTTGGAGCCTCTAGGGTGAACAGGCAGGATCTTCAAACTCTTAGGGAGGAAAAACACGGTGTCACCTGGTTTTGTGAGCATAGAAAGTAAATTAGTGTTCAAAGGCTGTAAAATCAGCCTCAAGTCACGCACAAAACTCCCATCCAACCTTAACCCCCACTCCAGCAATTTCTGGGAAAGCACAGTCAGGAGACATTGTTATTTTTATGTTCGTGATTTTAGGGCTGTGTACCAGGCTTACTGACCTCCTGGTGCAGAGGTAGCACAGCTGAGGTGTTTTCACACCACAAACTGAATTTATCAGGTTGAAAAATAACTCAGCTTCTCTTCCCACAGGACCTCCCAAGTTTCTAATGCTGAGTTTTACTAGACAGTGAAATAAATTTAAATGAGAAGTGGTGGGACTGGCTTAAAAGCAGAAACTGCAGCCTTGTGTCAGTATAAATCCACTTCTCCAGGTGTGGTAAAGCTCTCTCCTTGATGCCTTTCTCTCTTAGACATCCCCTGCTCTCTCAGCATCACTTTTTGCTCGTGGTGATTCATTTGGGAGGTATTTTTGTTCCCTGGCATTTGCATTTTCTGTCACCCGTTCCTTTATGTGTTCTGAACACGTCCAATCCTGTTCCCTCTGCAGTGAGGAGAGACACAGTTTACAGAATATCTGTACAGTAGCTGCCATGAAAAGGCATTTTGCAAGGCAGGGATTCAGCCCTGTTTAAACCCAAAATGCAGCAGCCACCTAAAAGAACTCAGCCCCACCATGCAGTTGATTGAAGAGAGAATTTGGTGATGTCCAGACTCAGCCTTGCACTGCAGTTTCTATTTTATGAATTATTCAAAAAAAGACCTCCAAGATCATTGGATCCAACCTTTGAACCTTGATATCACTGGAGAATTGGAGCAAAGCTTGCTTTCAGTTAATCCTAGATCCAAATAATCAGCTTTAAATCAGATTTCTAACACAAACATTGATTCAATCAATTAATAAAAACAGAGCAATTTTGGTGTAGGCACTGTCTTCTCTGAAAACAGAATTTGGCAGTGAAAAGATTTTATTTGTCTCTTACATGAACCATCTGAAGCTCCTGGATTTTCAGGGTTTCCTTTGATGTCCTTTAAGATGATGTATCACAAGGTTTGTTTCCCTTTTTTTTCCCCCCTGTCTTTATCCTCCTTTCTCCTCTGTCCTTGGATATTTTCTTTCCAGTCCTTGATGGATCCTGGATATACAGAGGAAAGAGTGCAGAAATGCAAATAACTGGAGAAGTGTCAAGGTTGGTAAAATATATTCAAGAGAAGCCAGATATTTTGTGTCTCTGGGAATATTATTTGCATTTTGTTCTTTGCAAGAAAGGCAATTTTTTGTGTGTGATACTCCTATATAGACCCAGCATAGGAGAATCAACTTCTCAACTTCTTAGCTATTTTTCCAATTTAATCTCTGTTCATCAGTTAATCCACTGAGATTCCTTTCCAAACAATATTGATGTCTGGAAAAGTATTGGTTTCATTACTTGCTGTAATGGAATTACACACTGCCTTTTGTGCATTTAAAGTCAAGCTGTAAATTAACAGAAACAACACTTGACATCTGCAGAGGTGACTCAATTCTGCTAAAGCTTTTGGATCTTTAAAATGCATTTCTGTAGCCATTGGCCCTTACACTTACAGTAATTTGGGGAAAAAATGCCATCATAAATCTCCAGTACGGGCTTGTACTTGTGCAAAATGATTCTCATTATTTTCAAGGAGTAATTCCATGCTCTGGCTATTGGGTTCATGTTCTTTCAATTCTCTGTAAATGGTTTTTCTGTCTGCACTGCAGATCCCACAGAGTCCATCAGCTCCAGGACCCAGTGGAGATTTCCCTGTCCTTTATTCTTCCAAACCTTCCTCAGAGAAGTTCCTTTTTAACTTTACAGCTTCACCCGGAAATATTTCCATGATCCATAAATATTTCCATACAATCCTTCAAGGTTTCAGGGAGCTTTGGGTGGAGCCAAGCACTGGTGAGGAATTCTTTCCTTGCTGCTTCTGCTGTGGTAAGAAAAACCCCGTCCTTGGCCTGTGAGGAGGTGAAAATCCTCCCTTTGCCAGAGGGGATCCCTTAAAACGCAGCAAAATATTAAAGGGGGAAACACCTAAAAGAGCATGCACTGGCAGGACAAGGGGGATGAGTGCAAATTGAAGGAGAGCAGAATTAAATTAGATATTAGGAAAAAAATCTTTACTGGGAAGGTGGTGAGGCACTGGAATGGGTTTTCCAGAGAAGCTGGAGCTGCCCCTGGCTCCCTGGCAGTGCCCAAGGCCAGGCTGGACAGGGCTGGGAGCAGCTGGGACAGTGGGAGGTGTCCCTGCCATGGCAGGGGTGGAATGAGGTGATCTTTGAGCTTCCTTCCAACCCAAACCATTCTGTGATTCTATAATTTATAACCCATCACACAGAGCTGGTAATTTTCCTTAATGATTCAATATGGCATTAGATAATATCTATTATAGGAGATATATATATATATATATAATATTATATAATATTATATATTATATAATATTTTTATAATTGGCATAAATTTATGCTATGTGAATATATGAATTTATGCCATATTCATATGAATATATATGAATATGTGCAATATTCATATGAATATGGCATTAGATAATATCTATTATCAGACATATATATGTAGGAATTTAGTATTATATTACATAATAATATATAATATTATATACTACATTATATTTTTTATAATTGGCATAAACTTATTATATTCAGGAGTCATGCATCCATCACATCTTCTTAATGTACATCAGGAGGTCATTCATCAATATTTTGTGTACAATTGATTGTAGAACTCATAGCAGAAACAGGAAATTCACATTATGATCTTCAATATACACCCAGAGAACACTTTTTTTTCAGCTGTGTGCTTTGCTCACTTATTTGTTGATTGGAGGGGATTTTTTGAGGAGAGCATTTTTAACACATAACCAGAGCTATTTCTTGTTCTCCCTTTTAAGGTATTTAGCAGGGTTTGGCTGTGATTAAAATACTCCATTAGAAATGGGTTGTTAGGAATAAGAAGAGACACTTTTAATGCATATTTAAAGGATGCAATTAAGCAACCTAAAAAAAAAAGAGTAATATCCTAATGCATTTCCTCATTGACCTGGGTGATTTTAAAAGACTTTGCAATGTTCATGAGGGTAAAAATGGTGGAAATTCAGTGTTTTTCTCTCAGAGTCAGCACACAGCAGTGGCCCATGAACTTCTGTACATCAGTTCCTCACTGACAGCACTGAGCAAATCATGCAGCAGGATTTTATTTTCTCCAAACTACACAAAATGAAACAATTCATTTCCATTATAAAAGAGGATCCAAGATATTAGGAAAGCCAGAATGCTTCAAATCACAGCGTTCAAGGAAAAGAAAGCTCTTCATTTTCAGCCAAAAGGACACAGAATGTTGGAGTACTAATTACAACTTATTAATTTTCTTAATGTTTTTGCACTGTTGCTTTCCACTAATGAGGGGTATAATGATCTGCCTTTGAAACAGAAAGATAAGGATTTGTATTTATGCACTTATACAAATCCCAACCTTGACAGCAAAGGCATTGTATTTCTTGTGAAATTTGATTTCACAAGCTGCATGATTTGCTCAGTGCTGTCAGTGAGGAAAAAACTTTTGTTTTTTAGAAAATAACAATTATTCAGTTATCTTCAGAACTGGATCCATTCATCCATTTCCTTTTATCTCCTCTATTTAAGACTGTGCTGATTGATTTCTAAATATTTTTGGGTGTTTAATCTGTCACAAAAAGTTTAGGTGACAGACTTGGGTGAAAAATCCTCCCTGCTGCATGGGAAAAGATAAAAATAAAAAGGAAGAAGAAGTTCTGCGAAGCTCTCCAGCTGCTGGGAGCAGCAGAGCCTTGACAAGTAGAGCAAACAGGATTTCTTACTTCAGCAAAGGATTGAGTGATTATCATGCAGCCAAGGAGGGAGCCTCTTTTACACCCTAAAGGGGCAAAATTTAAGTAGCTTATACACCTTTGGCTTTGAAAGAAGAGGGGAAAAGTCCCTTTAGAGCCACCCCATAGCTGAAGGTTTTACTGATTCAATGCACTGATTTTTCTCAGCTTTTGTGGTTGGACACAGAAAGGAATCCAAGCAACAAAATCTGGAAAAACTGGGGGGTGGTCTTTGAAACAGGAATAAGGGAGAGTTTTCTCCCAGCATTTTGGGATATCACAAAGAACTCAACATTTTCAGGCATGCACAGAGCACTGGGGGTGAATCCTCATTGGTATGGGAGTTATTGTGCTGTGCCTCCAATTTTTTATTTGGAGCATCTTTGGAAATTTTGTGTTCTCCTGTAACAGGTAGAAGCCTGACTGTGACTTTTTATTGATTTGTTCTTCCCCAGCTGAACAAAGGCATGGGGAGCTCGGGGAGGATGGCAAGGAAAAGCTTCCAGTGGATAAATTAGGGAGTTCTGCAATATTCCCCACACTCCCCTCCTCAGGGCACTCAGGAATTTCACAGGGAGTCTTGCCCAGCTTCTTTCACCCAGAAATTGGAGAGGTCACAGTGGCAAATCTCAGTGAAAGAGAAAATATTGAGAGAAATCATGTAGATCTTAGCAGGGGTTTGTGACTCAGGGGTGGGGATTGAAAGACTTTTTGCAGATTGGGAGAGAGAAAAAAACCCCACAGGAATAGAAATTTGTCTTTTGGTAACTGTGCCATTGCAAGATTATTTAAATGTAATGTAAGAATGTTAATTAATAATATAAATAAGCATTGATTAATATTTGAAAACCTGTACTTGACATGCAATTAACACAAATTGCACAGGCAATTATATGGGGAGTCAAATTATTTAGCAATTTTAAAGCTATTTATCTTCTATGCTAGACTTCTCTCTGAATAATTAAGCCAAATTATGGTAGACTGTTTCATTTATATTAACTTAATATTTGCTTGCTGATATAGTAACAATTACAGTCAAGGTAGCTCCAGTCCCAAGTGAGTCAGGGCTAATCCTGCAATGGAATTGCATAGCTGCAGATTTTGGGGAGCTCAGATTTAGCTGCAGATTTTAGGGAGCTCAGCACATCCTGAGTGCAGCTCAGCTGGAGTTACACCAATGCAATGAGAATTTATTTACCCCCTGAGCTCTGGGCCCTTGCCTTTTATCATGGTACCTCTATTTTTAATGGGTTTTGTGTCTGTTCTGTTATTTACTCTCACTCTGGCTCTGATCCTTGCTGGGGATTTCAGTCCTGGTTTGCACATCCCTGCTGAGAGCTGCAGCCAAGGGGCTGCTCCTGCATCTGGGGCCACAAATCAAAGTCACAGCTTGTGACACCAAGCATGGGCAGACACCTCTGCCAGCCCTGCCTGCAGCATCTGGGAATCCACAGCCTGTCCCTCTGTGCAGCCTGAAAAACATCTGTGTGAGGGGACATCTGTGCTGGACCTGAGACCTGCTGGTCTGGGGACACCAGAACAAGGATCTGCTGGGTCTGGAGACACCAGAACCAGGATCTGCTGGTCTGGAAATGCTGGAACCAGGATCTGCTGGTCTGGAGATGCTGGAACCAGGATCTTATGGTCTGGAGATGCTGGAACCAGGATCTGCTGGTCTGGAGATGTTGGAACCAGGATCTGGAGACACTGGGACAGCTCAGGACAGTGCCACAGACTCCGGCTCACAGAACCGGAGCTCGAGCTGACCCTGCCTCAGTGTTGTACATTGACAGACACTTCAACACTGCAGATTCCAGCCCCAGAACCCTTGGAAAGTTTTATGTCCCCAGCTCTGCTGTCCCTGGGGCTTAGGGAGCCTCGTGGCTTCAGTTCAGGATGGTTTTTCTGTGTGGTTTCTCCATCAGTGCCCAAGAGTGAAGTTCAGCAAGTGCTCAAGAACTTTGTAAAAAAGAAAGTTTGCTTCAGGGATATTGCTCTTTAATATTATTAGTACTAATTGATATTAATCATAAAGGTAGAAAAGGGAAAAGCAGCTAAAGAAGAGCTTTTTCTTTGCACTCTCTGAAACTCTTTTGTTACTCAGTGATTCGCACTGAACTTCTCACACATGTAAAGCTCCAGGCAAACACAATTAAAGGAATTATCTCATATCACAAAAGGTTTAAGTTCCCACTGAAATTTCAAGGCAATTTAGCTGTATGCTTTTTTTCAAAACATTTCTAACACGAATTGCTGAAGGAACATCAATGCCTGTCTCCTTTTAAAAACAGGGGAGATAATTTTCTGTTGGAGGTGGGGAAAAGATGCTTGGGATTTGCTTCAGTAAGCAGGTTTCAGGCTGCCTTTTAGATCTCATGCTCTGTTCTGTGGATTTGGGAAAGGTTTGGTTACGCAAAAAGGTTTCACAAAAGATGATGAGGAAAAGCACACGTGGATTCTGCACAGCACTGTGTGTTTGAAATGTTTCTAGGGGGGAACATGCCTCCATGGAAAAGGTCTGAGGTTTAACAGTCTCCAGTGTGGCTGAAGATATCAGAATTAGAGGATCTTTTCCAGCCTGGTTTTCCCATGACCCCAGAATTCTGTGTATATTTGTTTTCAGTGAAAGCTGCTTCTGTCACTTTTGTCTGGAGGGTTTTCTTTCATGTGTGCCATTAGCAGAGCTTCCTCTGAATTTTAAATCACCCCTAGCATTTATCAGCTTCCTCATTAGAAATGTGCAATGTTTTTTGCCGTAGAGGAAAAGTTTGTCATATTTTTATTCTGATAAAGTTGTTTATTTCAGTTTCTCTGAGGGTTATTCTGCAAAATTCCTGTGTCCAGACACTGACCTCTAAGACATTTGTTCATCCAAACTTTTCACTCTAAATTGTCCTTAAGGTTGCTTCATCCTTCTTCCCCTCCTCCTGAAAGCAATGCAGCAGTGATTACACAATTTGGGAATATTGTACTAAACCAGTTGTTGTGGGAATATTGCACTAAACCAATCTTCCTGCTGTTTCCTCTGCCTTCATCCTCCTTCCCTTGAATTACACCAGGGACTCAGTCAGGGTGGGAAAGAGCCTGCACATCCAGCATCAGCTTCACCATTTTTAAGTAACACTTCAGTCCAATAAATCATTTCTGATTTGCAGCTTTTCTGCACTTCTCCAGGCTTATTTTCATTGCTGCAGTGTCAGAGGTGAGAGGGGTGGCTCACAGAGCAGCCAGGGAACAACACCAGGAACAAAATCCAGCCTTGGCTTTTCCAGTCCAGTGATTTGGCTTGGGAAGGGCAATCTGGAGTGATGGGCCTGTTTTGTACCCTCACACAAACACACCAAGAAAAGCTGCTGAAGCTGCTGAGGGTTTATATTTATTAGAAATCTATAGTGGGGACCATTCTCTGATCATTTTATAGTTCAAGAAACATTTGAGTGAGCCCAGATCCACTTTTAGGCATCCAAAAGCTGCACTTCCAGGGAAATGTGTCCATCTTTGGGCCATTTTGTGAGTCACTGAATGCTATTTGTCTGCCCTTTTGCTTTGCAGCCCAAGCATTTTTGCCCATTTCTTCTGCTGTATTTGCAGCACCCCCAGACAAAAATGGCTAAATTAGAACTTGCACTCCACATCAAAGTAAAAGAAGCCTCAGCTTTAATCTTCCATCCCCACAGTGGGAAAAGTATGAACTGCTTTCAGCCAGAGCCTCTCTGCTCACCCACAGCCCCTCTTTGCCCCCTCAGTGGCAGCAGTGTCACAGCTGGTGTCCCACTGCCCTGCACGGGCAGAGCTCTGCTCATCCATCACCCCGTGCTGCTCTCAGGAGGTGACCAAGGGCACCTTCACAGCAAAACCAGGCCAGGCTGCAATCCTGGAGCAGGCTCTAACCCCATCCCCAGCCTCTACTTGTGCACTATTTAAAAGCAAAACACTGTAAAATATTGAAACATCCCCGCGTGTCCCACTGCTCTCAGGTACAAGCCCAAGCTAAGCAGAGGCTGGGATGAGCAGCACTGAAGCTCTGCTATATTTAGGTCTCAGCATGTTCATGTTTCTATTTGCTGCACAGCCCTGAGGAATTCTTCAGAGAGGTTTTATGGCATTTCTGTTGCCAGGGAAACGCTCACATGTGTGTCCTGGATCCGCTGAGCCCCCAGCTCCTCTGGCACACAGAGGAATCTGTGTTGTGTTCCATGAGGCAGGGATACAGCAAATAAAGATCCTTCCAGGTAGGTAGGTAAACACCAAGGGAGGGAGCTGTGTGTGGTATTTGCTGCTAATTAATTATTCTATTACATCACATCACGTTATATTAAATCACATATATCATATTATATTACATTATATTATATTATATTATATTATATTATATTATATTATATTATATTATATTTATTATATTGTATTTCTTATTATATTTATTATATTACACTATACTAAACTATACTTAAGAATACGGAAAGGATACAGACAGAAGGTTAAAAGATACTACTCAAAAATTCATTACTCTCTTTTCTAGAGTCTCGACACAGCTGGCCCATTATTGGCTAATAAATAAAAACAATTCACATGCAATCAATGAAACAACTACTTGTTGGTAAATAATGTCCAAACACATTCCACAGCAGCAAAACACAGGAGAAGCAAATCAGATAATTATTGTTTTCATTTTTCTCTGAGGTTTCTCAGCTTCCCAGGAGAGAAATCCTGGGCAAGGAGATTTTTCCAGAAAATATGATGGCGACATTGTGCTCATGGCATCTCTCCTGGGAATCCAGATCATCCCACAGCTCCGTGTTGGTTGTGCTGGGACAGCCCCAAAATCACGGATCCCTGAGTAAGAATTTTGGATCCCCTGTGCTCACTGTCCTGGGGCAGCACACCCACGCCCTGTGCTCAATCATCCTTTATTTGAAAACCTTGAGAGAGTTAAAAAAACCCCTAAACTGTCCAAGAGTGATAGGAGTTATTTTTTCCCCTCCCCAGAGGCTTTGCTGTATTAGGAAGTCACCATCCTGCCCAGTGACAGTCATGGGAAGTGACAACTCCTCGGAAGATTGAAGCATCTGTCTCACCCTCTCCGTGCCCCCTCTCAGCCAGCCTGACATGATCCGAGCAGAAGTTTGGACTGAATCTTTCACAGTCTGTTAGCCCAGGCTGGGATGGCTCGTGGAGGGTTTTTTATTTTTTGGGAGGATTCCACACAGTCAGCTCGAGGACCAGGCAGGCAGAGCAGGGAGAGGAAGATAAAAGAATTAATATTTGCATTTTCAAATGCTTTTCCTCACTCCTGAGCAAATGTAGGTCAGCTGCAGGATCCCTTTCCCACAGGGCTGATAGGAGAAGGTTTTCTGGAGCTGTCTTTCCGTGGTTCACAGTCTGTGCAGTTTTTTCTGAAAGGAACATCCAGCTGCTTTAAGCTGTGGGTGAGAGGCTCACAGCGAGCTAGATTTGGGCAAACAGGGGTATCTCATTATTTCTATATATTATTTTTGTATTTAGTTGGGTTTCTATCCTTTCTTTTCTCAGAGTTCAGTCTTTTAGGAAATCACAGAGTGCACACCCAAACTCCCACAGAAACCTGCTAATTGTGGAGATTTTTGCTGGCTTTTAGAATGCTGCTTTTTATTCATATTTTTCCCCTATTCATAAGTGCAAATCTTGTGAATTCTCATTAATTTTGGTAAGAGTTTTCTTTCAGCACACTTCTCTCCCTGAAGGAATAGCTGCTGGACAGCAACTGAAGTTTTGGCCTTTTGAGAATTTTTTAGAGGGCATAAAACTCATTTCCCAAATCAAAGCCTGTGGTGGTGCCCAAAAGGAGAGCCCATGATAAAATATCCTATATGTGTATGGAAACAATTTTTGTTTCCTAAGTTTGCCTTGAGGTCTCAGCTTGAAATGCTTCTTTTCACACCCAATAGTCAATTCAATGCATTGGTCAGGTTTGTGTTTAAAGACAGAGACATTTTTACAATACAGGCACGAAGATCAATGCAAAATTATTAAGTAATTGGAAGTTTGCAAAAGAATTCATTTAAATTTTCATCCACTGCAATGAAAGGCTGATTCAACTGCTGATGAATCCTTTGTGCTTCATCCTTTTAAGGGAGAATATTTGAACAGGTGTCTGCTGCTGAAGGTAATGAGAATCACACTTTTTAAGAGGATTCATTCACTCATTTATATACTGCTTTGTCCTTCAGTTATCTCAAACTGAAAAGTGAGAACTCCTTGAAAGTGTTCAAAGCAGAAAAATTTAACATTTATTCATTTTTGTGTCTGGTCCTTTGCAAACACAGCTTCCACACCTGAAGGAAAACTGGAAAAAATGAGCAAACTTGAAGTGCCAGAAAGTTTCATAACATTACTAAAGAAACATCCAACAATTAATTCACAGTTCAGGAGGGGGAAAAGGAAGGTGTTATGTGAGGAAACAGAGGGAACTTCCAGCACAGCACAAAGATTAATGTCTGTCATGTCACCCATGTTTCACAGTGCCCAACAAAGCCATAAAGGATTGTGCCAGGGTTACAGAACAGCTTCATTTACAAGAAGGACCAAAAAGTGCTTGGGACCTCTGAGAATGCTGCCTCAGACCCACGGGGCATGAAAAACAGAGTTTTTCATGTGGGATTCAGGAGGAAAAGGGTTCAGCTGGGTCTGGGATTTCTGAATTCTGCTACTACTCAGGATGACATTTTCTACAGAAGCCACAAATGTGTGGTTTTAATGACAACACAAATAAATTAAAACGAGATAGAATCACATTGTCAGAGTCAGGAGAGGTCCAAGTTTTAATTTGCATTAAATGCACAGTGCTCAGACTGCAGGGACACGAGGCAGCTCCCAAACCCCTTCCCAAGCCCTTTGTTCCAGCCACGACCACGCTGGAAGGTGAAACTTGAGAGGATCAGGGCAGGGAACATCGTAGGCTGTCTTTGGTAACAGCATAATAGGGGAACAGCTCAGAAATAAGTGGCAATAATTATACATTTCCTTTTTTTTTTTTTGTCTTTCAAAGGTCAGAGTCAAAGTCATAGAAAGTTTCACAAGGAGACGGAGAGAAGAATCACTTCTGTGGTGTGAGAAAACATTAATTCTGTCTCTCTTTGTGTGTGATTTTATGTGTCTATGCATCTATTATAAATTACACGTACAATTGAGCTTGGAATAAAAAAAAAGAAATCTGATTTCCAAGAAGGTCTGGCTGTGATTTGGGGCTGTGAAATGCTGGAGAATGATAAACAGCAATCCTGGCTGACTTGTGCAGGGATCTTCCTTCCCCTGTTCTTTCAGTACAGGTAATACAAAGATGAAATAATTTATTCCCAGGAAGTGCAGGTTGTAGATTCCAGAGGAAAAGTGCTTTTATTTCAGCATGAAAGGGGTGGCAGGAGCAGTGGCAGAAAGGACACTGTGATATGGGCAAAGAGCAGCATTTTACATCTGCACATCTTTACATGAAAAAAAATCCATGTGAGATAAAAAACAAAACTGCTGCTGGCTTCTCTGAAAATTGAGTCCCCAAACCCCATCAAGAGCCACTCTGTGGTAAAAGGACAAGGAGTCTGATCCAGCTGTGGCACTTCAGGTGTCCCCACTGCAGTTTTGTCCCTCTCAGAACTCATTTTTGAAGGAATTTTGAGTTTCCACCATTGATGCCTGCCTTGCAAGCAGAGCATGAACAGCCCTGCAGGATGTTGTGTTGCAAACTGGAGAGAGTTTGATCTAGAAAAGCTCCCTACATCACACTAAGTAAAAATTAATGTCGATTAATTAAACAACAACAAAAAAAGAGGGGTTGAATATTTCTGTAGCTGTTCTATACAATGATAGAAATACATAAATACCTAACCTGACACTGTGCTTCTCTTCTTTGTGTGCTATTAATGTGACATGTAGCAATTTAACATTTAGCACAGCTTTTAATTTTAAAAATCCTGTTAAATAAACTTCTAAAGAAAATGTGATTATATGATACGAGTTTTCAAAATTTTCTGACACCAGAGATATCAAAAAGACATTTCAACATCCAGTTTCAATTGTGAGTTGCTGTTAAAACCTATGATTTCAACAACAACAAAAAATCCTCTGAAGAAAGGGGGTTTGGATTATTTCAAACATACATTTTTGAGAAGGGATTTTTCTCAAGCTTCTGAAGTAATATAACCATTAGGATTTTAATACCAGTAATATTTCTGAATTCTGCTACTACTCAGGATGACATTTTCTACAGAAGCCACAAATGTGTGGTTTTAATGACAACACAAATAAATTAAAACGAGATAGAATCACATTGTCAGAGTCAGGAGAGGTCCAAGTTTTAATTTGCATTCAGGATTTTCATTCAGACTTTCCAAAAATATTTGCCGAGCTTACACCTGTACCTTGCCCAGCCCCAAATTTCTAACAAACCAAACAATATGAGATATTTGAACTTGGGATTTTGGCTCTGTGCCGTTAAAGATTAAAAGATTTCAAAAATGTCTTTGTCTGGGCCACTATTCAAACACTGGGATCTGTACTGAGGATAACCTTTGGTCCCTGGAAACACACGGCATGGGCTTGACAGATTATTATTATTTATTATTATCATAATCACTGGGAGGATTTCAGGAGGGGAGACCTCACTCATCTTCAAGACAAACTCTTCTAATATAATTATAAAAATTATCCTGTTCCAGAAAACATCATTAGTCTTATGTGTATAATATTGTACTATTTTTTTTAATGTTGCAAACACAAATCTCAATGAAATGTATTAATTTTTTGACATGGTTTGGTTCGAGGTCAAGCAGATCTGGCAGCAGATGAGACTTAAGCTGCCACAGGGAACAGCTCAAAGGAGCTAAAATCCAAATCAGCTCTAAGGAACTCAGGGTGATCTGTGTGGAATTCAGCAAAGGAGCAGGAGGTGAAGCTCCTCTTGGAGGGTGTTTGAAGCTCCAGAGGTTTCCTGTCCTTTGAATGCCCTGAGTGGAGCCTGCCATCCCATCAAGTTGGGTCTGCCACCACCGATGGCATTTTCCTGCCACTCATTCCCAATTTCAGCTCTTTGGGGTGGCTTTGAGGGACAGGAAAGCCTGCAGTGGTCTCCACGTGGAGTTCAGTGCCCAAATTGTGTTGATGCAAACTCATAACTAAAACTTGGCTCATAATTATACTTCATAAGTGGATCTAATAACCTTAAAAATTGTCTGTGCTCCTTTGCCTCTTGATTAAGTTTTCCATTGAGATGTTCTGAAATTGGGCCAATTTAGACTTCTACTGTACAGATAATTCTTGCTTTCCAGTATAAAGAGGGTTTCAGGTTTTTCCCACTTCCAGGGCTTGACATACCTAAAATATAACATGATCTTCCAGCTTAATGCTTTTTTTGAGATGCTACATGGTCAGCTGTAGTCTCACAGTCACTAAATCTAATTTCAATATCCAGTTTCTGCTTCTCCACTGAGCCTGGCTATCCTCTCCTACTGAGGATGGATCTGGAGTGGAAGAGAAATTTCTGTTTCACCTCACTTTCCAGCTCTGTTCTGATGGCAGCTGAGGTCCAGCAGGAGCTGTAAATCAGAACATTCCTCTGTGTGACACACTGCCAGGGCACTCTGCATCCTCGGTGACTGGCAGGTAATTCAGGTAGAAAACAGCATTTTTGTCAGACTTGTCCACAGAAGCCTTTTCAGTTTCTGCTGTGCTGAGCCTCCCAGGAGGATGGATCCTGCTGGTTTCTGTCACTCGGCCAGGGACCAGCTCTGGTGGCTGTGCTCTGATAATGTCACCCACCACGAGGTGACAGCGGTCGAAAACACATCCAAGCGGGGAGAAAAATGCTCTTCAACATATTTTTTAGCATTTATTCCTTTCAAATTGAGGGTTTTGAAGCTCTGAGATGTGTCAGTGGAGAATTTTTTCATTTTCCTAGAAGGCTGAGGGTGTTGTGTGATTTGTGTGCTTGTGTGAGGACAGAGGAGAGGGATCTGCCCTGGGGGGCCTGTGTGTCGCTTTTATTTCTTTCCCTCAGCTCAAATTAGTGGGAAAATTCCACAACTGCAACTAAACTGGGCTTTGAAGAGTCATTTATCAGAGACATCACACCTTGACTCTGCATGGCCAATTTTCCATGGGTTAGAGTGAAATGATGCTTTTAAGCAGGCCCTGGGTGTGCTCAGAGTGGAACGTGCTGAGGGAAGCACAGAGCAGCAGCTGCAGGAGACACCAGGGGTGCAAAGTGCTCTGTGCTTCTCCTGAGGGGCTTTTTGGGATTTGTAATTTCTCCTACATTAAATAGGGGTCAAATTCTCCATGGAGAATGCCAAGCTCTGCTTGAGAGCAGCCTTGCTGTTTCCATTCCTTCTGAGAGCTGGGTGTTTCTGTCAGTTCAGAAAAGCACATGCCAAGGCTCCAGTTTGTTCTGCTTCAGAATAAACCTGTTCTTGCCCTTTATCTGCCAGCTGAGTCTCATTTATGACACTGCACTGATTCCTGAAGCTGCAGGTTGTGTTGTGACAGGGTGATGGTTGCTGAGTGCTGAGAATTCCTGGAGAACTGTGGAAACAGAGGAGTGCAGAGCACACGGAGGTGCCCACAGATCTGCTCTGAAATGGAGTTAAAAATGAGAAATCACATTAAATCAAGAGCTGCCACTTTGGAGCAAAGCATGTGCTTCAAGCAGGTCACCAACCCCACGGGGGTCAAGTGCTCTGCTGGATCAGAGCTTCACAAAGTTCCACAGCTGGATTTGTCCTGTGGAGGCACTTGAGCAAGAGAGGAAGAGCTTCTCAGCAGAGGCTGCTTGGGGAGGGAAAATAAGGAGAGGGATGCAAAGGAAACAAGCTGGAGTCAGGCTGGTGCAGCAGCATCAGAGCAGGGAATTTAACTCTGGTGTGGAAACAGTCAAAGAGAGGAGAAGGAAACATTCCCAAGATGACAGGGAGAGGGGAAGCAGCATTTTGAACAAACAGGGCTGATAACAGAAAGGGTGAATGGGAAGGGCAGCAGAAAAGGGAAAAAATCTTTAATTTTACAGGAACAACCTTGTCACATCCATTGGGGTTCTGGCAAAAAGAAAAATTGTGACATCTTCAATCAGTTTTAACCCCACTGTAACACAGACACAATAAGCACTGAAGCCATACAAATATAAATTGTATCGCCGTATAAATAAGGTACATTTCTCTGAATTTAAAAAAAATAAATTATATAGGAGTGGAATTGCCTGCATGAAGAACCAGCTGCTCAGTAAAAATAATAAAATAACAGACTGTATATATGGAATTTAAAATAAATAGTGCTGCCTTGTGCATCTGCTCCTTTTAGAGCATCAACACAAGCTGAGAAGTTTATCCTGCAGAATTCCCTTAACTGGCACAGACATTTGATAGTTAAATTACTGCCCTGCTCCCAACCCCACTTTAGACCCTTTATTGTGAAAACTTCATCATTCTTGCCCAGGTTGCAGTTTAAATGGGTAGAGTGCAGATTAATGAGCAAAACAACAGTGCACAGGGGATAGGAAAAGCTGCCAACAGAGAGAGCAGGAACTTTACTGCTAGTAAAGGAAGAAAATACATGGATTTATACCTGCTCAACATGGCTGTGAGTGGCTCAAAGCCTGTCTGCTACTGCTATTATTATTATTATTACTATTATTATTACTATTATTATTATTATTATCATCATCATCATTGGTGTTGTTGTTTGCAATAATATTATCGTTATTGTTGTTATTATTGCTATTATTATGGATATCATTATTCTTTCTCATGTCAATTGCTACTGCCGTAATTTCCTTGAAGAGAGGGGCACAAATGGGTCTTTTGGGGTGATTTTTTTAGGGTTTTGAGGTTTTTTTTCAAAGTGGGAGCAAAATGAGTAATTCAAGTAGAGAGGTCCTGAATTTACTATTTAAGATACGATAAAAGCAGTATTGCTGCTAAAAAGCCACCCAGAGATGGCTCTAAAGTAACATTTTGGAACATCTCGTGAACACTCCCTGAGTAACTCAAAGGCACTGATTCAGACTGAGAAGATTAAAGAAAATTTAGAAATCAGAGCCAAACTGTCTCTGAAAAAGCTTTTTTTTTTCTTTTTTTTTCACAATGGAGCCACCAGCAGTGAAACCAGGCAGGGCTGAGTGTTGACAAGAAGGTGTCATTCCCAAAACACCTTGGCTATGAAAATCTGGCTGAGCCTTCTGGGAGGAGAGAATGCCACTATTTTTATCCTCAGAATGTTGTTTGCTTGATGAATGAAGGTTCAGCATCAGCAGGAGGAAAAGCCAAGCTGAAAAATCCCCTCCTCCTTGGAAACAAGAGCAAATGTCCCACTTGCTTCTTTTACACCTGATTTTCACCTGATTTTCACCTGGTTTTCACCCAATTTTCACCTGGTTTTCACCTGATTTTCACCTGGTTTTCACCTGATTTTCACTTGATTTTCACCTGGTTTTCACTCAATTTTCACCTGGTTTTCACTTGATTTTCACCTGGTTTTCACCTGATTTTCACTTGATTTTCACCTGGTTTTCACCTGGTTTTCACCCTGCAGTGGGAGACATGGGTGCTTCCAATGTGAGGTGAGTTAGGCTCTCCATTTCAATCCTTCTCTAGCAGCACCCTGCTGTTAAATTCCGAGTTTAGAAGATCAGTTTGAAATGGATCCTTCCACTTTGTTGAGTACCAAAGTCTCTCAGATTTACACCCTGTTATTTCAGCATCTACCAAGGTTTTGTTGCCCTTGGCTGCTGAATCTCCCACCTCCCTGGGCAGCAGCTCCTTTTCATCACTGGCCAAGAAATTCTATTTCCCACTGATGATATTTCTCTCACTTTTTGCCAGCCCTAGAGTCTCACCTCATTTCAGAATAAAATAAAACAGTACGAATTCACAGACTGTTGGTGTCAGAGTGTTTCTAAGATCTTTTCCTTTCACATCACAAAAAATCACAGCAGGAAACAAAGGGAAACAACCCAAAAGGGGCCCAGCAGCAGAGCTGCCACATCCAGCTCTCAGAGGAACCAATTTGGGCATCTCTGTGACTAAATTACCCCTGGAAAATGCACCTCAACAGCCCTGTGCTCCTGCATGCACTGCTCTGGTAATTAATTTAGCATCAGTTTTTCTTCTGAGGGAGGGATGGTGGGTGGGAAACTGTGGGCAGAGCAATGTGCAGAAGGGAGAAGCCAATCTTAATGTTTAAAAGAATAGAAAGAGAGAAGGAAGAAATAAAAATGAGCCAGTAAAGAAAATTAAAAAAAAAAAAAGTGGTATAATAAAACTGCAAGAAGGAAAATAAGTATTGTTTATGGTAAGGAGTTACCCTTTTTCTTTGGGATCTGTAAAAACTTACTCTATGGTAATTGACTCCTTTTCCTTTATGTGAAATGTGGATAAAATGTAAAAACTTACTCTATGGTAATTGACTCCTTTTCCTTTATGTGAAATGTGGATAAAATGTAACTATCACTGCAAAATAAATGGTCTTAATGTCAATATTGATTACTGGGGAGCTCATCTTTACTCATCCCTTCAGGGGAGCTATCACATAAACTTGCTCTGCACAATTACTTCAGGTAACAAAACGATGTGTGGGCAATGAAAACAAATGTCAGCCCCTTGCCACAGAGTTTCCAGCTGGAAGCACAAATTTCCAGCTGGACAAAGCCCTGTCAGTGCCTTCAGGAGCTCCTTCAAGTGAAATGATGGATCAGGCAATTGACTGATCACAGCAGGCAGCTGTGAACAAAACCCAGAGCAGCTCCTTTTCTTGGCTCGGGTAGGAAAAATGGGATTTTCTGGGCTGAGGATGAAGCTTCTCTTCAGCCCCCAGGAGGTTTGGGGACCACTCTGCTTGCTGGGGATGCTGAGCATGCACCACACACTCTGCACCTCTCAGCATGGACCTGTTTGTGGAAGAAATGTGATTATCCCTGGGTTAAGTGTAAAGATAAGAATGTAACTGGATCTGAAGTGAAGCAATCTTTGACCGAATCAAAGATTGGCTCCACAAGGGTGAGGACCCTCAGCTGGTGCAGTCAGTGGGACAGGGAGGAGCTGAAGATTCCTGTGCACAGTCCTGCAGGACACGTGCAGCAAAGTGAACATCTTGGCCCCAAATAAAACCCATTTACTCTGACAACACACAGCAACAGTGAGTTGAGGTTTTTTTTATTTCCAATAATACAACCCTTCAGTACATCAGGCCCTTGGCAGCAGTTTTTAATTTTCTAATTGGCAATTCAGTGCTGGTGTGTGTGGGCCTGGGGCACGCACATAACAATGGCAGTGGAAGTTGGAGGTTTTATTCTCTCCCTGCCACACCTGTGGGAGTTTTCCATAAAACAAGATGGAATTCTTTATAGTGGAGCTTTCCCCAGGACAGCAGCTGGGGGTCAGAGTCACACACAGAGCTAAAGGCTGTTTGTGGCTTTAACAACTAGAAATCACTGCTATATTTTGGATATAACACATGCTTCCATCTATATATTCCTCACTGGGAGAGTGGGGCATATATCACTAAACACTAATTTTGTTGAGCAGATAATAGGTGAGAACAAAAGTAACTTTAACAGAGCAGGAAATTAAACAGAGCAGGGTTTTTATTGTTCAAACCACTGAAATTGTTAATACATTGAAATGCCTAATGATTCATTGAACTCCCTGACTTGAAAGGCAGAAAGTCTAAAAGATTTAAAATACTGTTCTTTCTGAGGAGCAATTATTTGTGATTTAATCAGCTATGCATTTAGAAAAAAAATGTTGAAACTATTTTACGTAGGAGAGCAAAATGAGTCACTAAATGAACCCTCACCATAGGGGGGGGAAGAAAAAAATCCATATTACCATCAAAGTAGTGAACGTGATTCAAAGAAATAAGGGATGAGTCTTGACAGGGAATGTTTGAGAAAGTCACCTAAGTTCATTCTGTAGCCAAAAGATTTAAGACCTGATGGGGATCTTGAAGTTTCTTGTGGCCAAGGAGACAGAAAGACACAATTCTGGTCCTTGTTCTGTGTTTGCTGCAGCCCCAGCTCTCACAACAGCCACCAAACACAGCAAAGCTGACCTGGCTGGAGGAGCAATCTGAACAAAATAAATGGGAACAAAATAAATGGGAACAAAATAAATGGGAACAAAATAAATGTGCTTTATGGGTAGGGAGACAGGAGAATGCGTGAGGTTTCTGCCGGGATTTTTTAATTTTTGGCAAAATTTACCTGTAGCACCAAAAAGAATTTTTGTGGCTGCTCTTTTAGTCAGAGATACCCAAACTTTGTGCTTATAAATGTACAATGAATGTTATATTGACAAAAAAAACATCCATCAATTGTTAATGTGGAATCAAAGCCACACCCTTTAGATGCCTCTCTCTGTGACTGGAAGCCTGGGAATTACTTCAGTACAAATAGTACTTGAATAATAATGTCTTTATTTGAATATGTAGGAGGCCTGAATGTCAGGTGCTCTTGTTTATACCAGTTAAAACTTTTTTTAAAGTTTTGCAGCTCATTTTTCAGAATTGCCCAACAACAGTTTCAATTATGAGTTTATGGAATCCAGCAACTATATTTTTAATTATTTGAGTTTATGGGATTATTTAATAACCAGGTTTACAGCTGCATAAAGCAACATTTTTAAAAACCTCTTTTACCAGCTAAATTGAAATGTTATGATAAAACATTTTCATAGGAAAGGAAATTTTGTTTATTTCCTTCCTTGCCTGGAAGGAAATAAAATTTTAAGCACTAACAACCACTAAACAATCATCCAATATTCGTGAGATTTTTTTGGGGGGTGAAATTTAACTGCAGTTTGTGTTTCAGTTCCAGGTTCTACTTCCCTTGAAGGAGCTAGAAATGTGATTGTACATTCACAGAGCACTTGCAAGCATCTGTCCCACATCCACAGGCACTTGATTCATCTGTGTGCACAAATAGCAGGAGTTTGATAACAAGGGACGGGAGCTGGTAATTAGCACAGCTCCCTCATTTGCACAGGAAGGCAGCACACTCGTGTGAGCTGAGGAGGTGCCTTGTTTTGCTGCCTTGATCACAGCTGGAATTATTTGTGTCAGTGGGAATCCAGTGTATGTGAGGAAATACTGGCAGTTTTTAAACACTCTGGAAAAGAAACTTTTCTTCAGTTCTCAGGCTAAATCCATTTTCTCCTCTCAGAATGTTTCAAATAAATTTTTTTATAGCATAATACACAAAATTTCAGAGCAGTTCTGCCATTCCTCAGGGTGATCCCTGCCCAAAGGAGCTGAGTTTGGAGAAGGAAGCCTTACAGGACATCTTGAATTTCAAACCTGAAAATTCTCCTTCATGAGTAATACCTGGAAAGAAACAACAATAAAAAGGTGATGATTGGGAGTGTTTGGCTTAAAAAATTAGGCATCAAACACTGTCCCAAAAGTTCATAATCAAAGGCAGTCCCCTGCTCTCTGCTCACCTTGGGATGCTGCTCCAGGGACTGGGGCTTGTGGTGACATTTGCCAACGACAAAAGGGACGATGACTCCTCTCCTCCCTGGGGGCCAGCAGGACCTCCAGGTGAAGTGAGAAGTGCTCAGTGATGTTTTGTCACCCCAGTGCCTCCCTGGGATCACTGTTTGCTTCCCAAAATTCCTCAGAGAGCACGGCACCGAGGTAGGGATACTTGTTCCTACTTAAAAATGCCTCAAGTGGCACAAGGCGCTGAGTTTGCTGAGACTAAATCCATTGCCTAAAACATCTTTGTGTTTCAGCCCTTTTGGATTTCGTGCAACATAAACCAGAAAATGTTTATATTTATTTAAAAGAGTATTCTCCTCTATTTCTTCACTTCTATGCTTTCTAAACAGTAGATTTGAGCATGAACATCATCCTTCATCTCCAAAATATCACAAAGATCAGGGAATATCACAAAGATATGGAAAATAGGGAATATGTCCATCTTGGCTTCATAACCCTTTTCAAAACCAGCCAAAAGTTTTGAGCCAAAGTCAAACTTATTTGTCTGTCACATTCATATTTTCTGAAAAATCCCTTCAGGCAGGATTTTTCTCCTGGGAAGCTGAGAACCTTCAGAGAAAAAGGAAAACAATTTTATCTCATTTGCTTTTCCTGTGTTTTGCTCCTTTGGAATGTGTTTGGAGATTGTTTACCCAACAGGTTTCATTGGTTTCTGCTGTGAGTTGTTTTTTCTCATTGTCCAATTAGGGCCAAACTGTGTCAGGACTCTAGAGAGAGTCGTGAGTTTTCATTATTATTTTTTTAGCCTTCTGTAAGTATCTTTTCTGTATGCTTTAGTATAGTTTAGTATAGCATTCTTTAATATAATATAATATCATAAAATAATAAATTAGCCTTCTGAAAACAGAGTCAGGTTCATCATTCCTTCCTGCCAGGAGTGACCTCACAAATACAATCTTTGTCCACCAGGCTAAGTCAGATCCAAGAGGTTTTTTTAAGCATAGCCTAAGCACAAACTACAATCTGCCTGCTGGACCTGTGAGTCCTCCCCACGACTGTTTCTGCTGAGATTGCTGTGCCTGATGCACGTCTTGAGCTTTCTATATTTATTACAGAACAGTTCAGTAGCAGACAAGCTCAACCTGCAGGGCAGTGACTCAGGCTTTGAGTGTGGGGGTGAATCAGTTTGCTTCGTTTCTGATTGCCCTGGTTTGTTGCTTGGTTTATCTCTCAGAGCCTTTTGATAAAATTTTGATATAAATTCTCTCTGGATGTGCTGTTTTCTGACATTTTGTCCATCAAAGTGTTCTCACCCATAACACTCTCATCTCCAGCTTTTCTCTCTTGGATTCTGTCAATTTGCCAAAAAATGCATCAAGGCTTACTTGTGATATGAAGAGGAGCCAAGGCTCCATTCTTGTCTCCATGGGTTCTTCTTGGATTATGTCCTGGAGAAGAGAGTCTGACTTCCAGAAAGGCACTTAACCTGTTAATAAATGCCTCAATTACATTTATACTTAGCCGAGCCATTTATTAATAGATTAATTCCTGTCTACTGCTGTGAATTCTGAGAGTCACTAAAAAGATCAATTTAATGATGTAAAATAATCTTTCTATGATTTTTAATTACCAACATCATGTGCTTCTCACAGTTATTTTGTGCTGCAATTCACCTCTCAAGGGCCCACAGGAGCTTTTCCCAGGGTTTTCACTCAGCTGCTGGGATATTCACAGTATTCCAACACCCTTAAATCATGGCTGTTACTAGAGCTGAGACCATGGATGAGAAAAAGGTCTTAAAAATTGAAATCTGGATCAATTCCCCTTCCAGGGACAGACAGACTCCTCCCTTCAGTGTGGTGGAGCCCTGCACATCTGCCAGGCTGATGTGAGAAGAGATTTAGTACAGAGGAAATACTTTCCTGCTCCCAGAGGATGAGTGTTGTCCCAGCAGAAGTTCAGAGAACTTTTGTTTCACTAAGAAACCCATTATTGGATATTCTTCTATCTTCATGACAGGGTTTTGTTTTGCCACAGATTCCCTCGATGGCAAAAATACCCTGGGACTTCATCACTTCACTGGACTTCAATGAGACTTTGTGGGAAAACATCAGAATATTTTTCTTTGGCTATCTTTCCCTGTTTCCCTTAGAAAATGTTACTACAAGTCCAAACAGCCTTTCCTCTTAAACTTTCATGTAGATTAACCATTTAGAGTTTCCTCATCTCATTAGAATTTAAGATGTAAGACTTTTTTGTAAAAGTCTCTATCTTAGAAGATTTCCACCTCTGTTAATATGGTAATGCTATCAGAAGCAGTATTTTTATTACCCTAATTCCCAGGTTTTACAAGGAGAAAGGTAATAATGCAATTGAATTAATTCCATAATCATTTTCAGACTGGATAGAAACCGCTGAAGGAAGCTGGGAGCTGACAGCCAATATCTGCATGCTCATAAGCATTAAGTGAACTATAAATACAGAGGGGCTGAAGCTGAAACACCAAATGTGAATTTCCTTTTTTCAACTCCTTAGTCCATGAAAGGCTGTGACAACAATGCAACGAGGGAGGTTTTGGTGTTTTAGCAGTAAACACTGACTCACCTGCTCAGTGCTCTGGATAAATAATCATTAGTGACAAATAAAAGCCTATTTCAGACACAACCCAGAACAGCGGAAGTTATATAAAAGCATGAGATGTTTTGTCCCTTTCCAGTGGCAAAAATACCACAGTTTCAGTTCATCTCAGTCATTCTCTGCCGTTTGAGGCAATTCCTCAAGAAAAGAAGTCTTGAGGGCTTTGCCCCTCTTTCTCCTGTCTCCTCTCACTGGAGTCCCTGCTGCTTTCCCTGCCCTTCAATCTGTCAGTGCCAGCTCCCAAGGTGCAAAACACTTTCCTGGGGTATCCTTGGTCCAGGTGGCTGAGCAGGAACCATCAGCACTTTGTGAGGTTGAACCTTTGATGTGTCCCCAGGAACAGCAGGGAAGGAGCTGTTTTCACCAGACCTGAGGATATTTAGCAGTGGAGCCCAGGTAGGGCAGGCAGGTTGTGGACATCAATAAGTGTCCATTTAGGCAATTAAAATATTGAAGCAGCTTCCTTGTTTGGCAGCTGTGGACAAAACCCATTAAGTTCTCCATTAATTAGACCTTCCCCAGCTTTTCCTTCCACAGCAGTGCAAATCCAGAACATCCATTACATTCTCCACAGAGCAGCAAAGTGTTTACCTTTGCCAGCAGCAAAAGGACAAAAAAAAACCCCTTCTCCCAACCAGCTGAGTTTATCCACCCTTCATAATTGCTCAGCCTAATTAGCACTCCAGTAGACCCCACACCTGCATTACCTGCACGTCCCCACACACCCACGCTGCTGCCCTGGTGCTGCTCCCAAACCATCCAAGTGTTGCTGCTCTCCTGAGCCTCTCCTGGGAGCTGAGCTTTCCATCAGGGATGCAGGAGATGCAGCCTCAGAATTCTGTGACACAACCTATTTTTAGAGCCTTTTTTTTTTTTTTTTCTCAGAAACTCGTTTTCTCATGGGAAATAAGTCCTTGGGGGGAAAAGTCATTTCCACCTCATTTGTTAATCTAAAATATCTTTTGCTTTTGGCTTCCTGCTATGGAGCACAGAACTGCTGCATCTCGTTAATTTTGCAGTCTCGCTAAATGACAGTGAGATTTATTTAGAAGGAAACCAAATTTAGTCCCATTAGATCATGGCAACAGTTACATGAAAAAGACTAAAAAAATCCCCCTTTTTTTTTTAATAGGGTTTGGAAACCCTTAGTTCCTGGATCCACCAATTATCCATGGAAGTTAATCAAAGCACTGGGCTGCAGTGGAAGGTGTGGCTGCAGGGGAAACCCCACAATGCCTGGCACTCCAAAACCAGGGTGACATCCCCTAGGAAACTGAGATGTTACAGCCAAAGACAGCAAAAGATCACAGAATAAGGGAAGGAGAGCTGCTGCTGAGATGAATCTCTAAATCCTGCTGCAGTCAGATCTTGAGGCTGCAGCTGGAAGCTGTTAAGTCTAAAATTATGGATGTGTTCCTTGGGTTTGCTGTTGTTCCCTTCAATAAATTCAATAAATTCCCTGTTCCAAGGAGCACTCGGGGATCATTACCCTGGTGCAACATAAATCTGTGTTGACTGTGCTGGGCTGGGCCTCTGTGAGTGCAGCCACTTCTGCCCTGGTTTAAAGCAACAGTCTGGAGCTCTCAGGCTGCCTTTGGAGCTGAGTGCCACAGTGAGGCTGGGGATACATCCAATGCCATCTATTCTGTGTTATCTGCAAACAAAAATTAGTTTTAAGTAGCTCCAGCACAGCTCTCAAAGAGCCCAGCTCAGCCCTGTCCACCTCCATGCAGAGGGAAGCTGGGGAGAAGTGGCAGCTTGGCACCATCCCTCTGCCCTGTGAGGAGAAGGAAAAGAGCCAAGGAAGCCAGGGAGAGGCAAATGTTACCAAAGAAAAGACCATAATTATGGTGTTCCATTAAATTTTTTAAAAAAATATTCCCTTTTCTCAGTCTTTCCTTGGAATTATACAATTCATGCAACACCTATTATATTCTATCCCTATATTTCAATGTATTACATCCTATATTCTATTATATTCTATTCCTATAGGAACATTCCTATACAGGGGCATTACTCCACTCAGTGACTGTAAATTCTCAAGTTAGTTCAGGTCCCACATTTTGCCCAAGTGACTGAAGAGGCATTGCTGGGATAAGTATCAGTATTTAAACAGTAGAATAGCCCAAGGCAGAGGTTAAAGAAAGGTCACTCTACTGTTAATTCAAGCTTGAGACAAAAAAATTCACAATGGGAATACTTTTATGAGGGTTTGAGAAGGAAAATTCATTTGCTGTTTCACCCAAGGTACTTTCAGTGGATGTGTTATTAGTGTTAATGTGGTTTCCAACAGCAAATGTTCTGAGGCAATTTTCAGGGGAAGAAATCACTAAAAAAGATGACCTAAAAACATCTGAGCATGTTTTGGAATGCTTCCATTTTTCTGAGGAGAAATAAAACCAACTCAACAAAAAAAAATTAGATTCCTCCTGGAAATAAGGCACCCTTCAGAACCAGGAAGCTCTCAGGAAACAAATCTGGTATTTTCTGCTTGTTTGGAGCTGTTACAGAATCATTGGCTCACTGTAGTCAACCAACCTTGGACCAGATTTTCCTGGTGATGCTCAGAATCTCTTGCTCCAAAAAATGTTTGGTTTTTTTTTTTTTTTTTTCCTTTTGAGTGCATGGAGATCTACCAAGGAAAAACTCCACGAATGTGTGGATTTTCATAATTGTCAGTGCTATTGTTCTGCTCTTTCATTCCTTAAAAAATGAGCTTTAATAGGAATGAATTTATCATGGCAAGACCCATCAGTATAATGATCATCAACCCTCCCCACTGAAAGCTCTGGAAAAATAATGAGAAAGTTGTCCCTGTTATTTTATTCAGATTTTCACTGTAATACCTCGGGCAGATAACAAGAAACCTGGAATGACTGTTTTATTTGGATTGGATTTGTGCTCTGTATTTCTTTTCTGAAATATGGCTCATTTTTTAAATAGGTATAAAAGTAGACTTTGTATTTACTGGTGCATAACCAAAAGTCCAAGATTTCCTCTTGGTGTTCAGTTTGTAATTATCCAGGAAACAAAAGCACCCAGGCACAGAAGCACTGGAGGAGTGAGGACTCTGGGAGACCTTTAATGAGTTTTCTTTAATGAGAGCCTTCACCTGGAGATTTGCTTTTCAGCTACATCCAACCTGAGTGATCAAAATTCTCCAGTGGCCAATGTTAAATGTGAAAGCTGCTGGTTCTACCCTTGTTAACAAAATGATTTGTCATGGTGAAGGGAAGGGGAAATGTTGTGCCATCGACATAATTATTTAACCATTAAATGGGTTTCTTCTTGATTTTACAAGTGCTGATTTCAACTTTATGCAGAAATCTTTGAGTCTCATGCTCAGGGTAAGCTGTGCTTTTACACAGAAGAATCCACAAGGAGAGGTCCCTGTCAATTTTTTTTCCACAGATTGCTTTTTAACCCTCAGAATCCATGGAAATAATGCCCACAATAAAGTTCTAAAGGGGTGAGGGTCGAAGTCAGTAAAAAGTCAAAAAAGGCAGGGGCTGGAGTGCCAGCACTGGTGTGTCTTGCCAGAAAAATCCCATTTGGACCCTAAAATGAGGGATGTTGTTACCTTTATCATGGAATTTCAGCTACCTGGAGGGAGCCAGGGAGGGGAAGCTGAGCTGCACGACAGAAAATGAGCCCAGCAAGGTTTGGGAAGGGAAATGGAGCAGCTCAGTGGCTGCTGCCAGCTCCAGCAGCTGCTCCCAGCTGATTCCTGTCCCTGCAGCCTTCTGGGCACCTCTGATGTTCCTCCATCCCGGGTGAGCCACTGGAAATGGAAATAGATGGAAAATTCACAGAGTTTCAGGATATTTTCTCCATGGAAATATTTATAAAAGGGCAGGCAGGGAGAAGGAGTTTTCATCTGCACTGCACGACACTCAGGACTTTCCTTCTGGGTTAAAGCTCCAGAAAAGGCCAGTTGGAAAAGTTCAGCCACTGCTAAAAAAACCCTAACCAACAAAAAAAAAAAAATCCTTCCTCAGCTTCCTGGCTATGAAAATAAAATCTGAAGTGTCCTACAGCTTAGAAACAAGAAGAAAAGAAAAAGATGGCCCGAAATATTACCTTTCCTGGTGAGAAACTCTTCTATTCTGAGCTTCTCACATCTGAGCAGTCCAGATATGTCTCTCTAAAGCATAAGGTTTCACACATCCTGCCTTCTTCCCTTGAATTTCATGAAATTTATGAAGTTGGAAAAAATATAATGGTAAAAAAGCTGTTGTGAATTGAAAATTTGAACAGAAGAAGTAAGTAGATTCAGGTCAAACTTTGGTTTTGATTTCAACACGTTTTTGTTTTTAAAACACTTGTCCTTATAAATAGCTTACATTTTGAAATGAAAGTTGCTTCAAAAAGTGAAAAACAAATTTCCTAATTTAAGAAAATCCTCAAGTTCTATAGAAATTAAGACTGAAGGAATTTGTCAAAACTGATCCCTTCCTTTTGACGAATATAATTACCAATATGGATAAATTAACATTTCCTGCTGAAATACATTTCAGAAAAATACCCAGCCAGGTGTGATAGGCCTGGAAAAGATTGGCAATTATGTCTTACTGAATATATTTGATTGCATGGAGGTTGCATTTCCCTGTCAGTACCTCCAAAATTAACACCTAGCATTATTTGCACTGACAAACAGCTCAACTGAGCAATTAGGTCTCAGCAATAAAAGTGGCCTTGCACAAGCCATTTAAATAACAAAAGATTTTTCTCCTTTCAGACTCTGTGTATATGAAGTAAATATAAAATGAACAATGTGTCTAATTCCTGCAGTGACAGATAAATACCATGACAAAAAACCCTAACTTCTCAGAAGTTTTCACCTCCTTTTCTTCCCTACAATACTGTTTTTTCCATAATTCTCTCTGGCCCCATCATCATCTTCCCCTTTCCTGTTTCTTTTGCTGCTGGAGGGTCTGAGCTGACCCATCATTTATTGCTTTGCACCTTTCATGTGCTTGTCCTGCTGCCTGTAAATCACTGCTGGATGCTTTTTCTTTAGCAAAACTGAATCTTACAAGTTTCTTGCCTCTCCCAGGAGATTCTTAGATAGAATAATTCACTGACTACAGATATGAAACTAACATTGGATGTAGAATATTTTTAAAATTAGGTTACATCTGAAAAAAGAAGAAAAAAGATCCTTTGTTCTTCTGTAGAGTTGGAGTCACATCAGTGTCAGTGTCCCCACATCCTCTGATTCTGATGAATTAAAACATTTGGTGAATTCAACAGTATTTAGATCCACTTTCAGATATTACTCAACACAATAATCCCTCATTTAATTTCATTCTGGGACTGCATAGAGCATAAATAATAAAAATTGCCCATTAAATCATCCAGAGCAATCTTGTGCAGCTAGCAGACATATGCAGCTTGATTTCCCTCCAGCTTATCCTCCTCTTGAAAAGATGACTCTCAGTGATTTCAGTGGATTAATCTTGATTAGCACTCATTAACTTAACACTTCTTGTATTTCGTTTAATGTATTTAGCCACTTCAGAACACAATTGCTGTCAGTTTTCCGCAGAGACAAAAAGGAGAGGGAAGATTCACATCCCCCCTTGGAGATGGGGGTGTCTCTGTTCCTTGGGGTGAGAAGAGCTCCAAACCTCCACTTCCATGAGCTGCGTTGACAGGTTTCCATTCAGAGACTGAAACAGGAATTTACACATCCTGCTCACATGGAAAAGCCTCCATGGAGATGCCTAAATTTAGCAGTCTCCATTTTCTGCTGGATTTTGGCCAAATTTGGTGCGTGCTGCAGTCCCTCACTCTGCACACAGCGAGGGCAGGGTGGGCTCTGTTTCCCATGGACCCGAGGAGCTGCACTCAGCCTTTTCTCTGCACATCTCCAGCAGCTCCTGGAGCTCATTTAATGAGAGCAAAGCCCACGGAGCCACGCTCAGATGTGAAGGAACTGACTGGGTTCAGCCCTGCACTTTGTTCTTCCCTCAGTCCCCCTGCCCCAGGCTGCTTTGCAATCATTACTGCTGGACTAAATTTCAAACTGGATATTCTACAAGAGATAAGGGGTATTGTGCAGGAAAACACTGAGCTAAATTTAGTGTGTGCTCATTTTACCAACAAAGGCACTGCAAACCTTCCCTCTCTTTTGTCTCAGCGTTTGCCATGAACATGTAAAATGCAGATAAAATCAGAATTGGTCCCAAAAAGGAGAAAGATGAGGCAGACCTGATAGAGCTCAAAGCCATACCCATGGGTGTTTGGCCTGAGGCTCCCAACAAGAAGATAAATTGCAAAGAAGGATGAACATGAAGTACCACAGATCTGGTGGAAAATCAGGCTGAGTAACAGAGAGAGCTTGCAGGGATCTCTCCCTGCCCCATCCTCCTTGGACCAGTTCAGTCTCTGTTCTACACAGCCCATTCTCATGCCAGGCCCCCTTAGAGGGGACACAAGGAACTTTTTCAAGTCTGAATCCTGAGAACAGCAACGTGGGTACCCTATTTATGGATATTTTCTCCAAGGTATGTGGTGATCCCCATCAACCCCCGTATCCCAGGATTAGTTTTGGTCCCACAAGGAATAGCCTGCTGCTGTTACTGGAAGGATGGGCTACTGCCCAGTTTTAAAGAGCATGTCACCCCCTATAAAGGAGGATTTATTGGGTGAATCACAAATATGTCCCATGTCTTTCCCTCCTGCCATGCAGTACAGCTTTGTTTATTTTTTTTCCTGATTTTTTTTATGGCTTGACAAGCCCAGGACTGGGAGATTTTTGAGTTGTACAGAGCAAGAATTTGTATCTATGATACAGCATGTGGAAAGATTAATGCCTTTTAATTTAACGTGGAGGAACAGCCCAGGTCTCCTGGGATTCAGGGCTCTGCAGCACTGGCATGGCAACTCTCATTTCTAACAATGATGCCTTAAAGCAATTCTGCTGCTTCCCTGTGTCATACTGAATGATAAAGTGATTTCAGACATTAAGCACAACTGCAAACAGTGTTAGCAGTAGATTTTAATGGGGGTCAAGTGGTTTCATTCCAAGGTTCGCCCTGCATTAATTTATGTTAACTTTTTTATTTTAGTACAAGTTGTAAAATTTCTGAGGCCGTGCAGTTCACAGCAGTGGGGATTACTGCCTAATCTGAGGCAGTTAAAAGAACAATAAAACTATTGGATTCCTAAAAAAGAGGGAGCAAAATGTCAGTTACCTTAACATGAAATACTACCAAATACAAAAGTCCTATTTCATCTCACTGTCTCTGCTTGATTATGTAAGAAATCCCTCTCTCCATTTTGCTCATGGAATTTCTGGAGGGTGAATTGCATGCTGGGGTGAGAAGGAGAAGGAAATATTTGAAGCAATAAACCAGCATTCCTGTCCACTTTCTGCTGTGCAGGCCACAGTTGTGTTTCATTCACAGTGAAAATTCTGATTTCTGCTGTGAGCAGATCTTAGGGGATGAGCACAAAGGATTGTTTGCTCCTGCTCCATCATTTCCTCTGCTTTTCTCCTTAAGATTTCCCTCTTCTCCATCCCCTGGGAAGGGGCAAACAAAACCTTGTCTCTGCTTTCTGGCCCTTTCAGTTAATCCTAACCAAGGATTCCTTATTCTGATCTTTCCTTATGCAACAGAGGCAAACTGCTTGGAGCTGTTTTATCCCAGGCTATTCCAGCTTTGGTGGGCACAGCTCCCAATCATTATTCCTCAATTTTGTGTGAAAATGAAGCAAAGTGCCTTCTCGTCCCATTGCCCCAAAGTTAAGTGACTCCCTGAGTGAGAAATATCTGATTTTTTCAGGCCTTGGACAGCTTGCTTGTTTTCCTAGTGCAGAGATGTGCTGCACAGGATCCTTCTTCCTGCTGTGCCTAATTTCTCACTCCAAGGGTATTATTAAGGAGGAGGAGTAGAAAAGATGAGGTGTGCTTTCATCTCCCTTCCCAAATGGTGCCAGTCCTCATCAGAAAGCAGCAAACATTTCCAGGAGAATTTCTCTTCCCGGCTCCCCCCCAAATCTCTGATCAAAGGTCCTGGAATTAAATTGATTCTGTGAACATCCATCTATTTGACATGCAAATTGTGCACTTTAAAAAAAAGAAAGAAAAGATTTTAAGCCTCATACCTGTCATCTCAGTATAACACTTCATTCTATCCCAATCCATCTGAAAGAACCTTGAATCTGACACGATGCATTTGAATTTACTTAAATATTCCATTCAGTTGGTGCAGTAGCAGGGTAAAAGTTAATGACAGCACAATTAATGAAAAATACCTTACAGTTCCATTTCTCCAGAAATTAATTGGTTTCCAATTTTTAACTATATTTAATTAAATTACTGTACTTGTGCTCTTTTATTTGTTCAAGAAAATTGCCCTGTACATGGCAAGGAATACATTTTAAACTGTATTTTTTAAATACAATTTATATTCTTGATACAACTCGCTCATTCAAGCACTGGCATTTCCTGCTAATTATGTTTAGGATCCAGCACAAATTATCCTACCTGAAACTTCAAAAAGCTGAAATATCCGAGTGGAAAACCAAATTCATTCCAAACCAACAGTCACTAAGTACAGGCAGATATTTTCTTTCTGGCCACCTCCAGAACCAGAGTCACTTGGCCCCTGGGTCCCACCCCAAAAATAGGTGTTAAATTTTATCAGAAGTGTTTTCCAGGATTTCAGCTGGATAATAGTGCCCAAATAATGAGAAAAAGCCAGTTCCAGAAAAGCTGTCATTTGAAAGTTTTCTTTTAAATACAGCTCTTAATTGATTGGAGCTGTTTCAGACCATTTTAAGAGGTAATTTAACTACAGTAAAACTGCAATAAAAGATGCAAACACTGCTGTAACCAACTCAGCACTGCAGAGGTACCTCTGAGACCAACCACAGCTGGTAACTTCATAAAGACAAATGTCTTCATAAAGACAAATATCTGAGACTAAAAGCATTTAAATTTGAAGGTCACGTTTTAAAAGCTTATAATCAGTTTGTGAGGATCTTGTTTTTGACCTTTATCTTGAAATTTTGAACAATCTTGGTACTTAAAGAACATATTACTCCAGAAAATAGTCTGGGGTTTTTAGTAATGAATCATTAATCCATAATGTTCATATTGATTATCACAGTTCATTTTTATTTCTTCAAGTTTCTTCTTCACACAGCCAAGCTTGAGAGAAATTAAACAAAATTAAAGAAGTTTGTAATCTAAGAACTGATTATCCTGAAGGAAAACTAGCAAAGCTGCCACTTGGAAGTGTTAAAACATTATAGGTATTACCGGGGGATTAGAGTCTTTCAAGTAAAGAAAACTTTTACTTAAAAAAAAAAAAGTGAAGGCTATCAAAAAAAACTTCCAGAAACCAGCAAGCAGAGCTAAATGACTGACAGTTAATTGACTTCTTGTTGCAAAGCTTTACTGCAAATATCCCCAGACAGGAGAGCTCTTAACCAGATCAAAATGTTGTGGCTGGCTATTATTTTGTCCAAAAAAGTTATGAAATTTAGAGGAACTAAATTACATGGACTGTGCTGCCTTTATTTCATTATTGAAACTTGACAGCCTAAAAAAAAAAGCCAGATACTAAAAAATGCTGCATGTTGTGCACTGATACAGTACAAAAGACCTTGCCATAGAGGACTTAAAAATGTTATTTCTTGTTAATAATTTCTAATTCTCTGCAAATGACCTCTAATGTAACCTAGAAAAGCAGCCTATTCATCCATAAATATGAAACTGCAAAAGTGAGGCAGATCTCTACAGGAAAAACCCAAATATTGGGGTCCACATGGTTCAGAAGTCCAAGAAGCATCACTATGAGCTTGTAAAGTGAGAGCAGTAATCAGATGGGAAGGGTAACATTGATCCTGCCAATGCAAAGAGCTGAGAATTGTCAAATAATCACCAAAACCCTGTTCATGCAGTGACTCCTCTGTGTGGCACCACCTTCACACCCTGCTGGAGCAGCACCTCAAAAGACCTAAACCCATCATCAGTGGCTGTTATTCTTAAAAAGAATGTATTATTCTTAAAAATAATGTCCCTGATTTTCACTGAGTGTGGAGGCTGGACTTTCCAGGAATCCTTTCCAGGGCGTCTCCTCAGCATGATCCAAACCCCAAACCAGCAGCAACTCCCTGGCTGGATTTGCAGCCCCCCCGGGTCTGTAGTGGGATCCCACACCTGATGTGTTATAAAAACCCGTGTGGGAGGTGTGCATGGTTGAGGGTAGATGTGAATAACAGCATGCACAGAAGCACATTTCAGCAAGGCCCTTGGTGTTTGTTCCCTGCTGGAGGAAAACCCACACCTCTGAGGCTGCTGGAGTGCACAGGTTGCTGCTGAGTGAAAGCTGTTGGGTGACAGCCACGGCTGGGATGCTGTTGATCCCTCTAAACAGGGATCTGCAGATGATGATACGTTGTGTGGAAACAGTCCTGTCTGTGTGTGCAAAAATGGAGCAGTGGTTTTTGGGGATTCCTCCTGGGATCTCAGTGTGAGCCTGCTCTGCCTGAGCTGGAGCAGGGAATGAAGGCAGAGGGGCTGCCTGGCACTGCAGAGTCAGAGAACAAAGCTGGGGAGATGTGAAATGCCCTGCCTGCCTCCAAACTCCACATCCACTGGCAAAACTGTTTCAACTTTGTCTTCTAAACATGCACAGAGACCTGCTCATTCACAAAGAGAAAATGCGGAGCTAAGATTATCCATTAATTTCAAGTAGTAAACACATTTGGGAAAAAAACCTCTTCTTTTTTTCTATGAAGGAAAGCAAATAAAAGCAATTGAAGAATATTATCTGCTTATAATTCTGTGAGCTGGGCTGCTGCAGGGATGTGTTAATCACATACTGCTCATCATGTTAGAGAACACTTACACTTGTTCAAATCAAAGAGAGAGAGATCCTGCACTCAAATCAAGCAACATTTTAAAGATGATCAAGGGAAACTTCTTGGGGTGATTTCGAATGCCTGGGTATGATTGTGATTGAGACCTGCTTTAATTGCAGCAACAGAATTCCTCCCAACCTTTGTCTTTTTTTGGCAGAGGGGAACTGAATTGTGCATAATGGCTCTGGACACATGGTGGGGGTCACAGAGTTCACATGTCACACCTCAAACAGCTCAGCCCTGTGTGCTTGGTCTCCTGAGAGCCAGTGATCCAGATGGGCAGCCTCCTATGAGAATCCACCTAAATCCAGCTGTTTCTGAGGGTACTTTCAAATAATCCTTTGTAAGTATTTTCTTTTTTCTCTGTGGCTTGTCTTGGATTCTGTTTCTTCTGTGCAAGTTCCAGGAGATTTAGGGCATACCAAGAAAATTGTTACGTATAGTGCTGTGCAAAGGCAGCTCTGATGTTTCCAATTTTTCCAAACATTTAGATAAATGTTATATTTAGAACAAAAACCACGCAGGCAAAAGTCAGTGACCTCTCAAAGCAAAGCATATTGTCAAAAATACTGCAGCATCCTTGCTAGCAAGGCAAGTGACCCAAGGCAAATTCTTTCCAGAGCCTGTGTAGTTGGAGATCTTTGCTTATCAGGGCAGAAAGACAACCAGTGGTGGCTTTGAGCTACTGCTGACTGATTGAATCACAGTGATCTGCACTCTAACTGGAGTGGAACACTACAAACCAGGCTGCAAAAGCTGAGCAAAAATTGCCTTCATTCCCCTTTGTGTGGTTTTGTTGTTGTTGAGGAGGGAGTGAGCCCAGAGCCCCTCGAGTTCCTGAGTTTACTACAAGGTTACAACGAGCAGGCACTGCTGAGGATGTGTCCTCTGGTTGCAGCTAAGACAATCCAAAGCCACACACTCCATTTCCAGAAGGCTTCAAACCTGTTTTTATTCTACCATTCATGCTTTTTATACATTTTTAGAAAGGTCCTAAGTTTACACTTTACCCATTGGTCATGAGAGACAAACAAAGTGTTCACTGGAGCAGAGAGTTGCAGGTTTCTCTTATTTATCCTTCTTTCTTTCTTGGTTTCTGTGTCGGTGACCTTGATAGAGAATTCTTTCAGGGGTCAGCATGGATCCTCTTACCAAACTTCCCTCTAGCTCACAGAAGTCACTGTAAAACCTCTTCCACATCCTCTCTAGTCCATGAGCCTCCTGTAGGTGTTTACAGGTGTGAGTGAAAAAATCTCTGATATTGGGAAAGACCAGGGCATTTCCTGAGGGATTTGAGGGACACTTCATCAGGGACTGCAGTGGCAGGAACAGGGGGAATGGCCTCAGACTGGAAGAGGGGAAATGCAGCTTGGATTTCTCCTCTGGCACAGGATGCCCAGAGCAGCTGTGGCTGCCCCTGAATCCCTGGAAGTGTCCAAGGCCAGGCTGGACAGGGCTTGGAGCACCCTGGGACAGTGGGAGTTGTCCCCATGGCAAGGGGATGTAAAAAATGATCTTTAAGGTCCTTCCCAACCCAAACCAGTCAGTGATTCTATGATCCTTGAGGGTTTCTTACACCTGTGAAGCTGCTGGGCTGAAGTGCCAGAATATTTGATCTATTCATAGCAATAAAACTCAATTTTCATGAGGCAGAGGTGCTCTGAGCAGAGACAGGAACCTCCCAGTGCCAGGTCAGACAGGGAACTGAAGGAAACTCCTGTCCCAGCTGTCCAGGAGAGCAGGAATAAGGATAATAATAAAGGAATAATGCTCATGGCTCTTCCCTGATCTAGATGGGAACTGTCACGAAGGAAGGGTTGAGGAGCAGGGAGAACTTATTAAAATAATGTGGTGGTACAGGATAAAGCCTTCAGTTCCCATCACAGAGGAAACCCTGAAGCCTGTGACCCCTCCAAAGGGAGTTTATTTACTACATATTTGCAGTCAATTTTATGTGATTTATAGCAACTCTTTTAAGTCAATATTTCAGTCTATTTCAGGCCTTGCTTTTCATCATTTCCCCGACTTCTCCCTGTTATGTTGTTTATTTAGTGACTGTTCTTAGGAATGCAAAGAAAAGATATTCCTGATAAATTTTTGTCATGATACACATCACTGTTTCCAGTGAATCAGACATTTAGACTTCCCTGGTCATGTTTTCTGACAATTTTTGTGTCTTCAGACCCCTCAGAAAAACTTCCTGTTGAGCTCCAGAAAGCCAAAAACAACATCTTGCTCTTCCCTAAATTGACTCCATGCCTCTCCCACCATGGTGCTGCTACAGGAAAAAACTAGAAATAAAAATATGTTCCAATCCTTACTGTGAAAGAATCAGGAGAGGAGAGGCACAGACACTTTCATGTTGAACTGGCCTCTCTTGATTTTCTCATGCCCACCCAGGTGGGTATCCTGAATTTATCTTCTCTTCCAGCCAAAAAAATTGCCAACAAAATTAAATACAATCCCTACCATGCAAAAAGGCACCTCTAAATACATCTTGAATTTTCCTGCATAAATTAAGTGATCTTTCCAGAGGAACTGTATGAATTTATTGTTCCTCAGATGCTTTAAAACTTTACGAGAATGATTTTGCTCACATAAAGTCATTGCTGCCTGCTGCCCCTGCTTTATATTTGGTTTATTTACACTGTAGTTACCAAAATGTTGGGTTTGGAGTATTTTTTGTGTATGAACACTTGGAATACAAGAAAGAAAATTCATGATTTATTTATGCAGCTGCGAGTATACAGATAATTAGGAAGTACTGTGCTCGCTGAAATTAAATTATAGAACCTGACTAAACTACATCCCATCATTTGAAACAAATTAATTCATTCTCTGCCTGTCTTTGATTTTAATGTATTCAATTGCAATTTCTGTGTGTAAACCTTTCTCATGTTTTATACATTCTGCAAACTCTGATTTTTTTTTAACATCAGCACCCATTGTCTAAAGGATTTCTGTGCTTCTTAGTTCTTCTGGAATAATTATGTTGTCTGCTAGAGAAATAAAGTGACAGCTTCCAATTTAAAGCTAGTTTCTCAGATAATTTCTATGCTGTGTTCGGATTTTATATATGGATATATACATATATACCTGCTGAATATCCATATACACACCTGGCAACTCTTATCATCCCTTGCCAAATTGAGAATCTTGGTACATAACATAAAGTTGGAGATTTTTTTTTCTTCTACAAGGTGTGGTGGGCTTAAATGTTCTGTAGAATTTCTTGAACCATTTTCTCTGTCTTCCTTCTCTCCTGGTGTGGACCTGCCTTTGATTAAGATGTGTTTATCTAAGCATTTGTCATTCTCATCCATTTGTTTTCCTTCTTTTGTTTATGGAGCAGGGAACTGAGCTTGATTCCAACAGCAAACTGAGCAGTGAGAATTTGGATTGAATTATTTGGCTCTCCTGGCTGCAGAAATAAAATTAGCATTCCTCAAGGATGAATATTTAACACATACAATGATCCAGTCCAATAGAAAAACCTGATGTAAACTTTGATTAATGATCCAACAGAGATTGTGATCTGACCATAAATTTAAGTGAAAGAAATATCTTTGAATGTCCTGTACCTGTTTCACCTGAGGTTTTGGAGATGCCAATACTTGTCTGCCTGGTCAGCACTTCAGAGCTGGGGTTTAAAAATCTTTTCCAATGAGGCCTTTGGGGTCCATTCCTGGAGGTTCAAAAGGGAGACATACCAGGAATAACAAGTAATAAAAAGCAAAATAACAGCAATAACAAGCAATAACCTACTGAATATTTACCATCTCAGCACCTACTGTCCTTTTTGCTGTCAACTCACCCCCAAAGGAAGATTTATTGGCTCTTAACCACACAGAAACCCCACCATATGGAGAGGGCAGCAGAGTTATGTAACAGAGACAAACAAAGGTCTTTAGAAAGAGCTGATATTGTGCTCCAAAACCCCAGTTGCTATAAATAACATCCTCTTATTCATTTATTTATTCTGTGCCAGTGGTGTCCACACGATGTTCACTCACACGATTTCCACTCAGTTTACCATAGGGAAAGAAGGGAAAGGGAAAGGGAAAGGGCCTTAAAACCCATCTGACTCCAATCCCACTGCCATAAGAGGGACACCTCTCACTAGACCAGGTTGCTCAGAGCCCCATCCTTGACTGAGTTCTGAGGATTTCCCAAATTTTTTACTGAGTTCTCAGTCCCACCACACTGCTCCCAAACTCTCTACAGAAATTCCTCCAGGCTTCAGCAAAAAAACGTGTCCTGCAAAAACCATATGCTGGAGAATTACAAATGTCTTGTGTTTGCAGTGAATAATCTCTTAAGGGACAGCCCAAAGTCATCACCCCCATACCTGGATGTGCCCAATCCAGCTTGGATGGAGCTTGGAGGAACCTGGGATAGAGGAAGGTGTCTCCATGGCAGGGAGTGGAATGAGATGATCTTTAACATCCCTTCCAAACCAAACCATTCTGATTACATGATTCTGTAACTCTGATTTTATCTGCTGAGAGAGAGAGAAGTGTTTTGGATTTGAGGATCACATTTTGAATGAATAAAGATCAGTCCAAGCTTTGCACTTCAGTTTTCAGCTGGGTCTCATAAAGCCTCTCCTGGAACATCCTTCCCACTGCAAATTCTGGCTTTATCTTCACTGCTCCTGCATGCAAAAGTCAAAGATTTTGGTTGCCTTTTTCACTGTTAACTCTCATCTAACACAAACAAAGGTGGCAGCAGCAGAATGCTAAAAAGCTGATTTACAAACCACTCAATTACCAGTTCTGTGTTACACTGCAAAGTCAGGACATGCAAATCAAAGTTGTTTGTTAGGAATACACAGGAATGATTTAAAATATAGTGGTACCATTTAAAATCCATTTTTGGATATGTTAATACTTTATTAGGAATGTAAATTTATATTAGGCTCTGCAAAGCTTTTTTTTTTTTCTTTCAGTTTATGCAAATTCATTTCAAGATATGTTAATTTGGTTCCTGACATAGATCAGTAGAAGATCTGAAGTGTCATGATAAAAACAATATTTTAAAAACTACACAGTTACATGTAAAGCTCGATTCTACAACTCAAAGATTACTTTATTGAAACTCTGGCCTTACTTCAGATTTGTCAAACAAGCCAATTTACCCATGAGAATACAGCTGACACTGAGCTCTTCTGCATCAGTCATAAATGTGGTTATTCTGAATATTTTGCTTTTATTGCCTCACCTCTTTGCTGGATACTTCTGAAACAGTTACATAAAACCAACCTTTATATCACAACGTTTAATAAAGTTCTTAATTCCCCTTTTCTCCTGGGGAATTACCTGGCTGTAAAACACCACTTTCAATTTAATCCTGCTGCTCAAACAGAGCTTTTCTAAAGGTGGCACTCACAGCTGGGGAACTAAAACCATAAAGCTTTTGCTGCCCTCAACATTTGCCTTTGTACCTCTAAGAATTATCCCAGTTGGAAAAGATAGTTGCTCCTCTGGAGCCACTGAACCTCAGGCTGAATTTAAGAGTTTCTTCTGTTTTCAGCATCGGGAATGCTAAAATGCTGACAAAACATCTCCACTTTCCTACTTCCCTCAAAATAAATGTCTGAAATTTAGGGATTTGGAATTCTTTTTATGTCTCCTTTTGTTTGCAGTGTGGTGAGGTCACAGATTATATTTTCCACTCCCTGGAGCCCTTTTCTAATTTTTCAATCAAAGTTAAAAAAAAAAAAAACAAAAACAAAAAAAACCACAAAACAAAACAAAAAACCAACAAATCCCATCATCTTAGATAAGACACAAACCTAAGAAAAATGTGATGTGGTTCAGTCTCACATTCGAATCAGATGGAAGCAAAAATTAGGGACTAAAGGGTCACACTCATTTGATATTCCAAATGTGACATACAGGGATTTTCCCCAAACCTTTTTTGCACCTCTCAGGACAGACAAATTGCCTGACCACAAAACAAGGTTACAAGCAAGAAAAACACTGATAACTTCCAGTTTATGATGGAAATACCTCAACAAAGGTGTTTTCTCTCACCTTGATGTGTTGCCAACAAAAGCATGAAGCAAGAAATGCTCCAATATAAATGATAATTAAATCCTACTTTTCAACCTCTGGAAAATTTTGTGTTCTTTTGATTCTGGCTTTGAGCTAGCCTGGTTTTCCTTTCATTTGGGATTTTTTTCTTCAATCTCTGTGATGCTTTCCTGAAAATGTTAGCTTTTTTGGTAATTACAGACAATTTTTAGTGGCAGGAAAAGTTACTGGAACATCCCAAAAGGAGCAAGCAAAAGCCTCCAGGACTGCTCAGTTGTCACCATCCTCCAAGGAGCCACAAGTCACAACCCACAGCGAGAGAAGCGCTTGTCAAAAAAAAAAAAAAAATTAAAAAATTTTAAAAAGGTGGGGGATCATTAATTCAGGATAGTCACTAAAGAGGCAATGATTTATTCATGTGAAGCTCTCCCGAGAATTCGATGTGCCCAAATGGCAAAGAGACTTGTCAGCTCGTTATCCGGGGGATAAAGGCTGCTGTCAGCTCTTTGTGGGAGCGCTCGGGCTGCTGGAAACCGGCACCGCTTTCCTCATGTTCCTCACTTCCAGCAGAGCCCGAACAAAGCCTGCACGCGTTCCAACTGATCGTATTCCCATTTTCCCCACAAATTTTTCCAATTTCCCCCGGGTTCCTGGTCGGTCACACCCCTCTCTGTGCCGGGAGCAGCCGGGATGCTCCAGCCCATTCCCGGGCAGCAGCCACCGCTCCCTTTTCCTCCTTTTTCTGGGGAATAAACACTCCCTTTTCCTCTTTTTTCCTGGGGAATAAACAGCAGCACCTCTAAGAGCCGAAATGAGGGATGTGGGACTCCAGGCATCTCTTCAAAATGCAGTTTATTGCATCCAAGATGTCACAGCAGCCCAGGGTCGTGGGTAGCAGACAGAGCCTGTGCCTACAGCTGTGAGCTCCAGCTGCAGGCAGGCCTGGAGACCCTTTAATTTTAGTTACAATTCATTATATATATTTCTTCGCTGAGCATCTTAATACAGTAGAACCAATCTATACTTTAACTTTTACCTATAGCCTATCATAACTACTATAATTGCCATATTCACGTTACTATTCTCCAGTCACTAAAAGTTAGTACATTACAGTTTAAGCTAGAAGATGTTTTTCAGTTTTCTTGCAGTGGAAAATTCTGAGACCTATTTTCTACTTGCAACTTTGGCAGGCTTGTTTGCCTGTGCTTTTTGCTTGGTAAAAACATCTTGTTTGAGGTGGGTTTATCCTTCGCTCTAAGTCATAAAAATCCCCTTCTAACTAACAGACCCTTTGCCTCCGTGGTTATCCAGTAAGAGTGGCTCAGCAATTCTTTTGTTCTATATCAAAACTTACTTCCATCTCTGTTCCTTCTTCAGATTCTACATTGAAAAATCTTTCTGCTAAGCATCCATATCTGTGAGACTTCCTTGTCAAACTTTCACCCTTCCCAACAAGCCCACAGCTGCTCACCCGGACACTCCACACCAAAATTGCTTCTCTCTCTGGATAAATTCCTTTTGTTTTGTTGCTGGCTCGGGGAGGAGTAGCTCCACTGGATATCACTGGATTTGAGGATTTCCTCCCTTCCTCAGACTTTTACACTCAGTTTTCCTCTTGCTCACAGCAGGGGTTGGAGCAGCGAGTTTGCATCTGATATTTGTCGGATTTTTCTGTCTGACTTTTCTGACTCGGAGATGGGGCAGCTGAGAGGCATTTTAAAAACTTTAATTATATAGGATTTATTAAAACTCCTATAGAAACCTTCTATCAAACTTTAAAAATTCTCTACAAGTTAATTTCTCACAATGGTAAACAAGGTTTTTGTGCTCCTCCCAGAGTGAGTGCCTGGGATCTTGGGATGATCTGTGGGACCAGCACATGGCCCTGGGTGATGGTGGTGGCTGCAGCACCTGATCCTCCAGGATCACAGCAAGGCACTGATGACTCCCCAGAGTGATTTGTTCAGTATTAATTGTGGTTGATTGAATTACATCCTCCCAGGCCGGGGAGGGAGGTGTCTCCTTAGATAGAGAACATTCCCTCTAAGGGTCTGGGGAAAAAAACAGGACATGGTCAGCAAGTGCTGTTCCCTAACACTGAAATGATGGAGCTTAAGCTTAAAAAGAGGGATGAAATTTTGCTCTAAGAATGTGTGTGCACAGCTGGATTTGTACTGGGGGAAATGCATGGGAACAAGTTTCAGTTTTGTCTAATTTCACTAGAAATCCTCACCATTTTGCTAATCCGACTTTGTGAGCAAAACCTCTTACAGAGCAGCAGTGAACGTCTGGCTGTGGACAGCAGGGCCTTTCAACTTGAGTTAGAAATCAATTAAAAACAATTTTCAAAGCAATACATTTGGATTAGGTTTCATTTTCACTCTTTTTTTTTGCCTTCATTTAGCTCAAATCATCTCATTTTCACTTTCTCCTGCAGAAAACCCATTAGCTCAGATGAAAAATTAATATGACAATCTCATAAAAGCAGATACAATAGAAATCTAGTTGATGCCTCTCCATAACAAACTGCTAACAACATCAGAGAAAATGCTGAGAGAAAAGGGAGCCTGAGGATGCAGGTGGAAAGGAAAATACTTGTTGCACCTGGATTATTTCAAGACAGGGAACAGGCTCTGCCGTCCTCACCATACATTTTCTGAAGTACTCACAGAGAAATATTAAAAGTGAAAAAAAAAGTTTCTGAAGACTGAAAAGCACTGGTTTAACTTGGTTTAAAATAAAGGGGCTGTGGGCTGCTTCTGCCCTAGAAGAAAATATCTTTCATGATTTAGACTTAAACAAAGTTTCTTGAACTCTAAATTTGAAACAGCACATTTAAAGGCAGGTGGGTGGAAGGCTGTGGAGGTGGGAAAGTGAAAAGACAAAGGGAAGAGAGCAGGGGAGAGCTCTTGGGAATCTGTTCATGGAGAGCTCTCAGAAATTTTTGAAGTTGAGGAGATATTATGTTAATGTAAGTTCTAATTGCTAGGCAATAAACAACACCCACCTGCTAACTAAATGTCAGGACCAAACTTATCACTAAATCTGCTTTGAAACAATGTCAGTCATAGTATCACAAACAGATTGAACCCTTCTTTCGGTCTTAAAATAAAAATAAGTCAGGATTTTTAATTACCCAAAGTTAGAGACCTCAGGTACCTAAAAAAAACCACAAAACAAACAAACAAAACCAATCTGGCAGTAGGTGGTGAGAGCTGCAGAGAGTTGTGACTGTTTGTGAGCCAATTATGAAATAAAACCCCTAAAAATGCATCCATGTATGCCACACATTAATGGCAATATTTCCAGGGAATGGTTCTCTTACTCTTAGCAACAGGCTGGAGAAGTTACCAGGGATTCAAAGGGTTTTTTTCTGCAAGCAGGATGGTCTCCACACACAAGGATTTGCTGCTAACTCGAAGTTTAAGTGCAAAAGTGAAAAAAAACCCCCCACAAACTAAAAAGACCAAACAAAACCCACCACAAATGAAAAACCAGCCAACAACGGTGGGAAAACTCCTGATGGATTCAATTTTTTCCTTTCCTTGACAATCAGCCTCCAATGAGCAGCTTTACCCAAGTGCTCCATATCCTTCATGGACCCTAAGGCAGGAATTGGGAAATCCCAGCCAAGCCAGGGAAGCAATTCTGATCAGAAACAAGGCAAAGCAGCCTCCTTTTGAAATAAAAGATATTATTTCAGATTCACTCTTTCATTGCATTAAGCCAAGAGAATTAGGAGTCTTCAGAGTTAACAAAATGCATCTGCATTTTGAAATTCAGTGTTTGCTGAGGTCCAACTTTTACCATTTTTTGGTTTGGCCTCCAAACAATGCAGCAGAAAAGGCCTCCAAGGTATCAGATCTTGGGCAGGAAGATGGAAGGGGTCTGGAATCCTCTGCTTAGAGTATGGCAAGTGAAAAAATGAATCTATGTGTAATTAAAACTCCATTTAATTCTGATATTCAGCAAAATGCAGTGGAGTTTTGACTTAGTCTGTTGTTCAGCAGGAAGGGCAGTGCCTAATCCTAATGTTAGTTCTGGCTGCTGAGCTTCTTTCTGTTCCAAAACCACGTTTTGTGCCTTTATTTAAGGAATCCTCTTTCTATGCAAATGCAATTCCTCTGAGAGAGGAGCAGGCAGGGGGAACACAAGTTATTTAAAACAGGCTATTCAATATATTCCTAAAAAAAAAAAGATTCTCAAGTTATTTAAAGGCCATGGGACTTACACACCCAAGAACAACAAAACCCTGAGAATCTGAATCAAAACACGTCACTGAGCTTCTCCTCTGCTTTCACTGCATGCAAATGAGAACATGAATTAACACAAACATCACATGGCCAGGAAATAACAACTTCATCTTGCAGGAGCCACCAGTGCTGTGGTGCAGCTGAGTCACACCTGAATGGAGGAGAAATGGAATTATGATTGAGCATACAGCATTGGGAGCTCGTGGAGACAAAGGAGGCCCAGCAGTGACAAAGCCAGCCTCGGATTTGGGAAAATAAATTCACCTCTCTCCTCTACCCCAGCCCTCCTGCCCAGCCTTGGAAAAGACACAGGGCTATTAGGAAAATAAATACAAAATAAACTCAGAGGTGCTCTGATACCACTGCAAAGGGAACCAGGAAAGTGAATAAATTCTTGGAAAGGAGCTTGGAAAGCACTTCTGCATTTATTTCTCAATGTGGACAATGTTTCACAGCAAGGATACATTTGCACAAGTTTATTCAGATGAATTTGGGAGTGGATTAACTGAAACCTGTGTGCAGGATGACAGGATCCTTGTGGGAAGCTAATGTGAAGCACTTACTTTGCTTTAAATTCATGTTCTGCCTTGCTGTGCAATAGCTTTCCTGTGTAGATAAACATAAAGGAAAAAAAAAGAAATTGGCAATATCTGTTAAGTCATTTTTGTAATAACCAGTTTGCCATTATCCATCTTTGAATTGAAAGTTACCTTTAAAGGCTTTTATCCTATTAGGATAAACAAAATGGAATCAGGGGGTAAAAAATTCACCACAAAAGGCAATCAACTGACAGAGGGAGGGGAAACACATTGAAAACACATTTAAAACATGGTATTTGAGAAGGATCAGGGAAATGTCCACTTCTGTCTGGTTTTGGGCAGTGAAGTGCAGTCTGTCACCCTTCCAAAGGACATTTAAATATCACCTTGCAGAAGGGTGGAGAGAAGCAGACAGTCAAACAAGGCAGGTGCTAAACTGAGATCTGGAACCTTCTGAGTCACCAATTTAACAGAGAAAGAAAACTCACGGAGAATAATCCAGCTGCAGCAGGAACATTTGAAAAGCAATGACAATTATGTGCTCCCAGAGCAGCAGAAGGTAAAAGTACAAAAGTGAAGCTCTAAGTTAGTAATAGTAAAGGTTATTGGAAACAGCCTGGTTATTTCCTTCAATTGCAGTCCCAGCTGAAGGTATTTTTCTATTTATAAATAATCCTTGGTTTGTTATGAGACATTTCTCATGTTTATAGATCTCTCACTAGAAGCTGAAGAGTTTCGATCTCTGTGGAAAATGAATATAACCTTGGAGTCTTCTAGAAAACTCTCTTTATATTACACCCATTAGAGATGAATTTATGCATTTAGAACCAGAAAGTGCCTAAACATGCAGCCCCTGATTTCCATCACCAGGTATTAACCTGCAGTGCTGGGTACAGCATTGCCTCTAGAAATTCAGCCCAGCCACCTGGGGCTGCTTTTTAAGACACAAAAGAGTTCTAGGCTGAAAATAACTCTCGCCCAAAGAATTTGCTGCCTTCCTCAGCAAACAGGGGAGAGATCCCTCACTTCCAGTGCCATCCTGGTTGTGAAGGATCAGGAGCAGCGTGGCCAAAGGAATATTGCTGGGGTGTGTGTCAAAGAACCCTGGAGCTGCTCCTTCCACTGCATGGTGGGGCTTGAAAGCTGCCAGGGAGCATCTCTGATTTTCCAAGGTGGGATACTTATTCCAAGGTGGGTGACTCCTGCACACCCAGCCCCAAAAGCCACGAAATTCCACTCTTTATGAACTTAGAGACATCAAAATAAAAATCAAATACTTCCAATCTGATAACTTTATCTGGGTGCAGACAGCTTTGTCCCTTATTCTCTCAGTATCTGCCCTGCTGGTAGAGTTTGAAATGATTTATTGAAGGGGGATGACCAAGGGTTGGTTATACACCAGAACACCCCAAATTGCAACAAGTCCTGTCTTGGAGCTCTAATCCTCCCTACTTCAGGGTTTTCTTTAAATTCTTCCTTTAAAATTTTGCTCTTTTTCCATAAATTGAGAAGATGGAGACTGGCATCCTCAGCATACACTTGATATTTATTAAATTCATTAAATGATAGACAGGAAGGGACCAAAATGCCTGGCCAGTGGATCTGTTCTGTTTGCAAGCATCTTCTTTTTCAATATTATGAAACAATAACGTGGAGGCATCATTCAGCTCTCTGCAGCTCACAGCTCCAGGCTGCTGAGGAGGCACACTGGGGCTTAAAATAGGGAGCCATGTTTCTATGACCAAGAATACTTTAATCAATCATTGCAGCAGAGATTAAAATTCAGCCTCTTAGTCCTCACAGTCCAGGTCATTAGGGGGCGTGGGATTTATATTGGCTGTTTAAGTTTTTTTACCATAATTGCACACTCCAAATTTTGGCTGCTGCACCAAGCTGTAGTTTCTGGCTTCTATTAGCCATGACTACTCTCAGTGTTTATGCAATAAGAGTTCAAAATATATCTTTATGCCAATTCTCATTGCCAGCTCCCTTTTTTTTTCTTTTTTTTTTTTTTTAATTTTATTTTCAGCCACTCTGTGAAAAAACATTAGGGTATTTTGTGATGAGAAGAGAGGATTGCAGAATATGGAGCTGCTGCACAGCCTTGCTTCAAAACAACCTCCCACCACAGAGCCCTCAGAGGCTCAAGCTGGGAATTGGGAAGGGGATGAGGAAAAGAGGAAGCTGGAACCACACCAGCTCGTAGGAAGGAGAAAGTTCAGATGTATTTAACACCCAGCAATCAGCAATTCAGGCTTTTCTGGTCCCAGTGAAACCACAAGCCAGGAGTGACTGCACCAGTTGAGCAATGGCACCATTTCAGCCACTGGAAGGGGACAGAGATTAAATAAAATAAAATCAGATTTTTCCAGTGATGTGAGCTGATACACAGCATCTGCTTTATAAAACTTCCACACTCACATTTTCAAATTCAGAGTTTTGTGGCCAGAAATCCCCAAAACTGAATATCTCTCTGCCATTAACCTCTTCTGGAGGTATTAAGCACTCACATTTCCAAGTAGATCCCTTCTTTCTTGTTATTATCATTAATTATGGCTTGGCATGGAGTTTATGTTAATTTGGTTGATTGCAGAATTTTGCATTTAGAGATTATCTCACTGTTGTTGCACCCTGGTGATTAGAAAAGGGCCCTGACTGCTCTCCCCCAGGGACTGAACCCTGAGGATGCTCTGGGGGTTCAGGGGTGCTCCTTTCCCTGCCCCCACACCCACTCAAAGACCACTTTCAGTCCCTATTGCCTCAACTGTGGCATTTTAATCTCAAGGTTGGAAGAAATAAATAGTGATAATAAATTAAAAGGCAGTAGATAAATAACAGAAATTAAAATACTGGAAAAAAAATACATATTCACATTCTTTGTTTAACTTACCTCCCTTTTCTCCATTAAACACCAACCCCAGAAAAAAATCCCTCAGCTTTTGAACTTACCTGTTTAAATAAGCTATTTTGTGTTTTATTGTCTTCCCTACATCTCTTGCTATCCACATTATTTCCAGACAAATTCTGGGAGGCTTTTAAATGAAGGCTTTAACTGCCCAACATGTAGCACATCAATACTGCCTCCAGCAAACCCAGCCTTCTTTAAAAAGTCTTCATAAGACAGAAGTGAAGCTGTTTAGTGTAAATTAAGGAATCTTTTTCCTGCTAAAATCCTGGATTGAAAAGAAATTATTTTAGGAACCAAGGAAAGAAACAGGCAACAAGAAAACAAGATGATGTAGTGCCATACCTAAACTTTCATTTTCAATCTCATTTTTTCTTCTCTTTGCTTTATAAGGACAGGAGGACCGAGTCCCAGAGATAATGAGTTAAGGAGGGCTAGTAAAGAAAAAGAAAATACCCACGCTAAAATAACTGGGAGTTTAGCACTGGAAGAGAGAATTTAGGTGAAGCAGAGTGTCTCTGCAGCTAGTCAGCTCATCCACTGCTGAAAATGCTTCTGCTGAGGCAGGGAGAGCAGCTTCCCCTCATCCCCCAGGATGCAGCATGGAAGGCTCTGCATGGTCACGACAAAATTAGAAATTATCTTCCCTTCCTCTCTGCTCCCACGAGTTAACAAAACCAGTTCAGGCTTCAGTCAAACCAAAACACTTCAGGACAGCTTCTGAGGACTGGTGGTTTTTCACCATTCAGGGAATAATGCAGCAGGGGAGGTCCTTTCAGTGCCCTCAGGCACAGAGTTGTTCCCTCTCAGACACTCCATGTATCAGATATTCAGCACAAGGACACAGAAGTGAATCTATGTTTTCAAATGTCCTTTTCTTCACGTGGGCAAAACTCCCAGCAACTCCATCAAAGTCCAAACCAGCACTCAGCTAATCAAAGCTGGCTGGAGGAGGACATCATTTGGCCATCCCTACTCTGATTTTAGCAATCCTTTCCAGGAGCAGCACAGAGGGAACCTGCTGGCCCATGATTTGTGTGTTTGCTGGTCCCTCTGAATATGCATAAATATTTAGAGATGCTTCCTGCCTGCTGTGTGCTGCTGCAAATTTGAGCTGTGCAAGTGTCCCAGTCCCAAAACCAGCTGAATGAGCTCCTGAAATAAGCTCCTAAGTGGAATCAAGCAATATTGGCCTGCCAGCAGCACGGGACTTTCAGCTCACTGTTCACTAACTCGTATTGGCATCAGTTCTGAGGCCTGGAAAGGATAAAATACTGTGAAATTAAGCAAATAAGTGTTAATCAGAAGCCAATTATTCTTTATGGTTCTACAAAACAGCCTGTTGTAAAAAGGAAAGTTTTCTTTTTCCGGGTTCTCTTGAGAATTTCATTGGCTGAGAACTTAGTACCCCATGCTCTCACCCTATTCAAATTGAAAGAAAATTAATTTCTTTAAATCTATCAGAAACAAATTAAGTGGACAAGGCAGAGGTTGTTAGATGCTCTAAATATGAAGTTAATGCATTGTAGTTTTACAGAGAAATCCTAAAAAAAACATGTCAGGGAAAATCTTAGGATTGTTCCCAAAACCTTAAAAGCCTCCAGGGAAATAACTTTCACCCTGGAGTGTGTCAGTATTTCACTACCTGCATCTTTTTGTGAAATTCACGGTCTTGGCATCATCAGGAAAAGGAAGTCTGTGAAATGCAAATGCAAAGCCACTTCTTCACCTGATTCAGATCCTGATGGTCAAAGTTCAAGCCACAATTTTTATTAACCTCATCCTCTGGTCTATCTTTGTTTATCCATCTGAAAGCACCTTGTTCACAAGAGACACTCCTCTAAAACTTTGTTACTTCTCTGGGTTAGATGGGTCCTAAATGGTGTTCCATAGTTCTGAGAAATCCATGCAGTGTGAGAAATGCAGATACAGATGCAACCACAGCACACTCTATGAGGTACCTTGTGATGGCTGAGTAGAAATGACATTTTCTGTTATCTCATGTGACATAGCCAAGCAACCCAGAAATTCTCCAGTGCAAGTATGTGATACTTCAGCATAATTCCTGCTGTCAAAGAATCCCAGCTAGAACAAGCAAGTGTTCCAAATAAACAAAAAATAGACATTTTGCACCTGTGGTTTAGTCCCAGCTGTGAACATCTGCAATATCTCCTACCCAGGGACCTCTGCTGTAGGAAAGGGAGGAGATAAATTTGTGAATCAGCTTCCGAGAACTCAGGACACTTTCCTCACATTTTGCTTCCTAGAGAAAAGTTGAAAACCTCAAGTTATTCCAACAAAACTGTTCATGTGCACTGCAGAGAGCTCCCTGCTGGGATTAAAGTTTGTTCTGTGGAAATATCAATGTGGCTTTATCTGTTGGTCATGGGCAAGTGCAAGTGGCTTCTTGCAGATCCTGGGAAGGGGCCTGGGGAAGGAGCAGGGTCTGGCTTTTAGGGACTGGGCTGTGGAACAAATATCAACAGCAGGAAAAGAGCACAGGAGGTCTAGATGAGGCTTCAGTAGGAAGTGTAACCTTTTTGGTTGCCTTTAAAAGGATTTAGGAATCCAGGAATCTCTGAGCAAACAGGCAGAGGAGAGGAGAAAATCATCCATGAGGGCACGGCCAGGAAACTCAGAGGAGGAGAAGTTGGGGTTATGGCTTGATGGAGCAGTTTCCTAATGACTGCTTTTGCCCAACTGGAATGACCTTTCCTCTGCACATCACCTGCTCTCCCCACAGGGAATCATTTATTGCCTTTTCATCCTGAATTTCTGTCAGTCTTTTCTTTTAGCTGAGGCTTTTAAATCAGGCTATCTAGACAGACACAGACACGTCTTGCAAGCTTAGGCTTGGCTTTTCTTTGCAAGAGTGAAAAAAATGCCCGGTGCATTGTCATGCCTGATTTATCTAAGAATATCCCAGCCCAGTGCTCCATCTTTATGGTTGTAGCACTTCCTCCTCCATCCATTTAGAATGAATTCATCATTCCTGCTTCTCATTCCGTGCTTTTCCCTGGTGCATCATTGCTGGGGAAATGTCATTAGTGAGAGCATTGTTCAATGTAAAGCTGAGGAAAAAGAAATAGAGAGACAACTGCAGCCTCTACAAATCAGCCTCAGGGAAGTCTTTGGGGGGAAACTGATATTGCTGAGTAGTTTAGAAAGCTAATGTTGTCATTCAGAGTAAGATTTAAAACTAAAGATGAAATATGAAAAACAGAATGAGGGAGAGTTGATGGAGGCAGCTGGGGAAATCTTAAATGGAGAGAAGGCAAATAAATTTTATTTGCCTGACTGTCAGTGTAGCTCAGCATGAATAACTTTGCCTCCCCCTTTCACCTTCCCTCCAAGGTTAAGCAAACCTAAAACAATTTGCAAGTACAGACATTATTATTCTTGCTCAGAAATACACTCCACATTTGGGACATTATGAAAATCTGCCTGTAATATTAAACCAGTTAAAATTATTAAACATTTGAGGAGAATGTGTCATAAAAACCAAAGGGATGCCTGTCTGTGTCACATTATAAACAGAATAGATTTCCATAAATCCTGGAAATATCCATAAAGCCTGGAATTATCACTGCCAGTATCAATTGTGAAAAACTCATCGTCTGTGTGTTCAACAAACAAATCTCCAAGGGCTTTGTTCCACTTGTTCTGCTAATGATCTCCATTTCTTTAACAAATCCAGAGCTGAATCCAGGCAGTCACCAGACAAATTGGGAGGATTAGAACAGCAAACTGCTGGAGGCTCCATCTCTCTTCACAGAGACCAAGGTGGTGAGAAGCAGCAGAGCAAACCTGCCCCTCCAGCAGCAGCATCCTGCTGGTGACTCACCAGCCCAATTCACCCATCCAAAGTGGAAGTGAAATGCTCTTTTATGTTAGGACAGAACCCCCGCCAGCCTCTGCCTCGGGCAGGGGAATGGGGAGGATTTGGGAGTGGGTTCCTGCAGGGACCCGTTCACAGCTCCTCGTGTCAGCATCAGCCTCAGAGCTGATCCTTGAGAAGCGCTGCCTGCTCCTCTTGCTCTTTTATACATTTAATCTTCTCTGCAGGGTGTGTGATCGACCAAGCAGGTGTCAGAGCCTGGTTTAAGTCCCACATCTCCCACATCAATAAATTGTGTCTAAGACAGCAGTGACCGACAGACCCCAAAGATCATTGCCAGAACTGCTCAGGTTTTCCAGCACAACAACTAAAGTGCATTTTCCTCCTCTTCCCTCCTGCCTCTCCTCCTCCTGTGGCTGAAGTGGGCAATTTTCTATATTTTACCATTGAACATGTTAATATTATGAAGGATTTTTGCCAAGGTTTGAGCTGTTGAGAAGGCAAGAGCAGCTTTGCACAGCTGACAAAGGCGACAAACACGGGAAAAGCTCCAAGGGATCTTGGGTGGTTTTAATAACCAGATATTTCAGTGTGAACACGGAATGGGCAGACTGCTACAGGAGTAGCTCATTCTTTTGGTGTTCCAGTTGGTTAATTCCCAATTAAACTCCTTCGGGACATGTTTGGAGCTCTGAAGCACTGAGGAGTTTGTAGAGTCAGAAATCTCAGCTGTGTTTTTTCAGCTCTGACAGGAGCACAGATTAAAACCCACTAAATTAGACTCTAAAAAATAAAAAATTAATGTCCCAGTTGTTCCTTCTTAGATACTTCATGTATCAGATATTCAGCATAAGGACACAGAAGTGAATTTGTGTTTTCAAATGTGCTTTTCCCAGGTGATTTTCCCCTACACCTCCCTGCAGGGAAGCACCTATGAGTTTTGTTTAGCCTTGACATGGTTTGGGGCAACAAGAGTCCAACTCTGATTTTCTACAGTGTTGGTTCTAATATCAGTGTAAATTAAAGACAAAACTTCCTATAAACTGCCTTGTAATGAAGCTCAGGACTGCCTTTAAATCATGTCCAATATAAACTGCACAAAAATCAATGGTCAAAGTAATGTGAGTGAAATTTTTTGTCTTCTCAATAATGCACAGAGACCATTCCTGTGGGAAATGCTGAGGAAACCCTCATCTTGAGAAGAAATGAAAGGGAAGAGATGTTCCAAGATCAAACAGAATGAGACAAAGTTTGTTTGCAGCAGAAAGATAAACCCAGGGTACCACTTGCACCCCTGTGAACACCCCAAATACTCCCAGCTCTCCACAAACCCTCCCACACCTCAGCCACCCCAAAAACATCCCCTGACCCTGCCTGGGGCTCATCCTCAATGCCTTGGAATTCTGTCCAGACCAAAATGGGCATCAGCATAGGAGAGATTTGACAAAATATACACTGGACAGTGGAGATTTTGGGTGGCAACAAGAGGACAGAATGTACAAAGATAAGTGGGCACTGGGTGTGCTTCTAAGAACAAAACATCTGATTTCATTATCCCTGGGACGCAGAGGATGAGTGGGATGTGAGCCTGGTTTGTACTCACCCAGCTCTCTGTAGGACCAATCATGAATGCATTTATTGCACCCAGGAATAGAACAGGGGTTTGGTGCTGCTGGTGTAATTTTACATTTATCAGCTGATAAATGAATGGAGGTTGGCAGGAATTGTGATTTGATGTTTAGAGTAAGGTACAAGGCTGGCTGAGCTGTGATGACTGGGTGTGCATTTCATGAGAAACCATGCAAATTGCAATATTTTGCATTTTCCCTTCAGTTTCACCCAGAGCTCTTAAAGCACCTTCTAACTTCATATTCATAACACCCAATTTATGTACACCCTTCCTGAATTACTGAGAAATGACACCTCAGCCAGATCCTGCACGCCAGCTCTCTGTACGACACAAAATTATGTTTTCTGTGTACAAACTAAACACACAGCGACTCTAATCTGCATTTAGATTTAACATTTATAACAAAGCATTACTACAGGCTACATATGTTAATTCTGCAACGCAGAATTTGCATTGGAAATGTGCTTTCTAGCATGGATAATATGTGGGTTTCAGGCTACATCTGATTTTTCAAGTCACTGAGAGAGACAGTGACTCCATTAACCAAAGCCAGCAGTTGCATTTTTGGCCTCACCTTTATTATGGTCACATTTTTTCATGAAAAAAAATAAATTAAAAGGCACATAAATATTATCAGGCAGGAGATAGAGCAGAGCAGTTATTGAAGCACTCCCAACTCCATTACATCTGCTCTGGTTTAGAACACAGCGCTTGTGAAAAAGTTCTAAATTCAGTTGACCTATTTCTTGGATATTTCACGTGGGTTTGGCTGCCTGGAAGTCAGCAGTGCTATTCTGATTTATAGTAGTACTGGAAGCCAGTTGATTTTGAGACCAGGGTAAACTAAAGTAAAAAATCACAGTCAACTCAGCTTCTCCCATACTTCTTGGAATAAAATAAACAGATTTTTATATCCTTCAGTCAATCTCAGTGCAGTGCAATATTCAGATGTAGACAGCAACCTTAACAATAAAAATGATCTTACAGATTTGCATTTTATATGCTAAGAAGATTTCACATTATGAGTTTTAGAAATATTCATGGCTGATGTCAAGACTTGCTAAATTTAACAGGCTGTGAAAGAACTGGGCTGAGCCATAAGGGCAGAATAAGGATAATTCTACAGCCAGTGTGGGATCGTATAAAACTAATTTATAGACTCTGCAGAAACTCTGCCAGCTCCTTGAGGCACATTTAAACACCTCTCCTTAAGCAAATTGCCAGAATTCCTCTGAGCAAACAAAGATGTATATCAGATGTAAGAGATTGGGAGTTGGATGCAAATCAGAGAAACTGAGGAAGGTATCAGTGAGGCCTGACACAACATCACTGTGAGATACCTACAGGAGAGACCACAAAATAATAGAAACATCAGAGAAAAATAGGGCTGAAAGGATACAGAGAGTTCATCTTGCTGCACCAGCCTGGCAAGTACCATGTTTACGATAGACATATTTATATTTTATAATTAAATATAAATATGTCAACTTAGTTTATTACATAAATATATAACATCTTTATTTTCCAAGGTAAAATGCAAATATACAAGTCACCATCAATATTTATACTGTGAAATATAGAAATCTCTATTATATACATATATATTCAAAACACCTGTCTTCCAGGAAATCTGCCCCATCCTTCCCTTTGAAAGCTTACACAATATGAAACCATCAGCTTCTTTCCTGAAATAAAAACCTAGTAGTTCTTACATTGACTGAAGAAGTTAGGAATAGGAATCACAGAATTATGGGATGGTTTGGGTGCTTAAAAACATCCAGTCAGTCCTTGGACACTCCTCTCCTGCCTGCCATCCTCTCCTCTCCTGCTTCATAATATTATTTAATAATAATCATCACAATCAGTATCATAATAATAATAATCATCATCATCATCAAATTCATAATAATATTATTGAAAATATAATTATGAATAATAAAAATTATGATGATTAAGTAATTAATATTATTAATATTATTACTATTATTCACTGTATTAATTAATAATACTATTTAAATATCATTATTAAAAGATAAATATTGGTTTTTTATTATTAAATTAATTACATTTTATTGTTTTAAATAATAATATATTTCAATATATTAATAATATATTATCATATATTATATTATCATATATTATATATCATATATTATATTATATTATATTATCATATATTATATTATCATAATATCTTATATTATCTTATATTATCATATATTATCATATATTATCATATATTATATTATATTATATTATATTATATTATATTATATTATATATTATATATTATATATTATATATTATAGTATATGTTTATGTTACATGTTACATGTTACATATTATATATTATAATATACATTATATATAATCATTATATATTATATAATAATATATTAGTATATATTATATTAATAATAATATAGCAAATTTCTTTGGCTATAGCTCTCAATGATGTTTACTTATTTTTGGGGGGATTTTTGTTTGGATTTTGGGATTTCTTTTGTACAAAAGGCTGCAGAATTTTCTCCCAGGACACTTGTGAACACGTTATTTACCAGCATAATCTACTTAATACGTGTCGGCGGAAAGAGCGCAGTTATCGACGGGTGAAAAGCCCCTTGGCAAGTTCCAGCCGTCGATGGGTGCGAGCAGCCGATAACGCCCGGGGAGCTCCGGGCTGCCCCGTTTATCCCCAACCGGGTCTGCCGGGAACGGGCCTTGAGCTGTTTGACTCCCCAGCATCACTCTCATTCCATGGTTATGGCAATGGGGAGATGCCAGCAGTCACATCCCAGTCAGCAGCCCAAGAACTTCATGTTACAACTCACTTTATACGTTTTTTTGGCCAATCACACAAAGCAGAAGCACATTGACAGCAGCTCTATCCAACCAATATAAACACACATACCCTCAATTAAAAGGATGCTTGCTTATTTCAAATACAATACCTCTTTGTAAGCCTTAAAACACAATGCACAGAGCTCCATTATTAAGCTTAAAACTTCCTAATATCTCACTAGATAGACTTTTCTGCAGCTTAAAGAGTTATTCTAGACAAGCGTTAACACACAGACCATTGTTCTATTTGTCCTTACTTTTCTACTTTTTACATCATTTTTCTGCTGGTTTAATTTATAGCTGCTGTTTAGCTCTAATCACAGTTCTGCTGACTCTGAAGCCTGCCTTTCACAGCGTTCCCAAAACACTCTGATTTTATGGATTCCCACAAAGGACGGGCTGGGAGCACAGGGAAGCCAGGCTGATTGTATTGACAGGGTGCACACACTATTTTTAGATGAACAATTGAGGCCTTCCAGCCCTGGAGTTACTGCCCTGGATAATGGCTGAGGGACAGCAAACAGGAGCTGTCTTCTGTCCCCACACGTTGCCATGAAGGGATGGTTTTTACCAATTCTTACATTTATTTTTTGGTGTGGCTTTACTGGTCATGATGCCAAATGGCCATTTTTCCAAAGGGACAAATTTTTCATATATACACACACACATATATACATATATGTGTGTATATACATTTGTATATAAATTTTTTTTTGTATGCCCATGTATATGTATTTAGGGAATATAAACTATTCATATAATATGTATTCCTACAATATATTAATACATTATAGGAATACGACACTATAGGAACATATAAAATATATAAAACTCTTCAAACAGGCAAGCTCTGGCATATAGTTCTATTTAAAAAAAGACTAAGAATTGTATTTTACATTTATTAATTCTGATGAAAATTCATATCAGTGTTTTTTCTTGATGTTCCCTACTGATCCTATATCATTGCAACATAACAAACACAAATTATTTAGAAGCCTGTGCAGATCTTGAGCAGTAGGAATAAAGGAAAGGAATGAACAAACCTCCAGGAAAAAAAATCAAGGTACAATTCCCATTAGACCCATTAATTACTGCAGAGCTTTTAAACCAACATAAATTCAAAGCAATATACTGATGTCAGAGTAGAAGTATTTTTTTCTGAGATAAATATCACACAATATCAGGTAAATCTGCTACCTATGACTGATTTATTTTGGGGGGGTTGTGTTAATTCCAGATTAAATCTCTGATTTACGGCGCTGCTGAGAGCTCCAGCTCCTTCCTGCTGGAAATGGAAGCTGGATAACCTGCTCCAGGGCTGGGATACTGAGCTGGAAAAGGCACAAAGCAACCTGAACAAATAAACTCATCCACTCCTGGAATATGGGAACTGCTGCCGTGAGCTCCCAGCCAGGCTGAATAAATCCCTGGCGGGGCAGTGCTGGGCCCGGGGCTGGCACAGGAACTCTCAGATGAGAGCCAGCTCTTATCTCAGAGCCCTGATCCCAGGAAAAGGGATCCTGCCCTGCAGGGAGCATCCCAAAGCTCTGGAGCACCCCAGGTGAGGAGGGGAGATAAAAGCACAGAGGGATTTCCCAGCCTGCACTGATCTGCCCATCCATCATGGACAGGGAGTGTTCACACATCCCAAAGGTACAGAACACAGATTTATTGTGCTCCTTCCTCCCTCCTGCCTGTGCTCCATGGATCTGTGGGCTGCTTTTCTCATGGTAAATACATGTACTGAGCCAAAAGTGTCCTTTCTGTAAATACAGAAACTGACTGAGGTTCATTTGTCTCAGTGTACCTTAAAACCAAGGAAAAATAGAGGAAAAAAACCAAGGAAAAATTTATTCCATTTATTCCTGAGAAAACAGGACTTTTAGGTCCTGTTTTCTCAGGAATAAATGGAATAAAATTGCCACTGATTATAAGGACCACTGCAGAGAAAAAACCTTCTCAAATTCTCTTCCAGTTTCTTTCCCTTTCTCCTTTTGTTTCTTGTGGACACTCACAATTTCCAGAAGGAAACATTTGTACCTGAGCAGGATGTCTCCCTGATATCCCATTGATTTATTATGGGAAAAATTGGCTTCATTGTCAGAAATGTGTGAGCAGGTGAAGTTGCACCCACAGATTAAAGAAAATGACCTGTTGTTGTCACCAATTGTGGATTCAGTACAAGCAGCAATGTGCCTTCTTAATTCCATCCATTTTCTCCAGTAATTCCAAGTGGATGCGAGCTTTTCTCTGAGTCATAAGTGATTTTAGGAAAGGGATATGGGAGCAGGTGAGGGGGAGAAGCAGAAACCTTTTTAAGTGGGATAAAAAATAACTCTTTCAAGAAATTCCAGAGGAACATTTGATGTCAGATGTCTACACCATGCAGCAGGTGATGGTAGTCTAGAAGTTAAAATCTCTGACAGCAAGGAGTGTGCTTCACAAAGGGACATTTCTAGGGCAAAATAATGGGCAATTCTGTCCTCTTTTGTACATCTCTGAGGGATTTTATTCACTCAATAGCTTCTCCTTGATATTCCTATAAGTTCTCAATGTGTTTCCTTGTCAGCTGGGACCTCTGTGTAGTACTGTGGGGATGGCAAAAGTGTGGCCTGACCTCAAAGAACCCTTTCTCTGCGAGGGTTTGTTGGAGAAAACAGCCTTTTCCACAACCTGCCACTTCCCCCGAGGGACAGAGGGACAGCAGTAGCATTAGGACAATTAATTAGCTGATAACTGATCTCCCATCCCACCTTTCCAGGCAGCCCAGCAAATGTTGTACAATGTCCTCAATTAAAATAACTTGAGTTGGTCATAAAAATGTGACATTCCTTTCCATTAAGAGTGTCTTGAACACAACAAAAAGAGGGGTTGAGACTTTTATGATGGAGAGGGTACAACATAAGATCCAACTGTAGTACACTTAAAACTGGCCTAAATTGTGCCTCAGGCACAAAAAGGACCACACTTTACATTTTAGACTGTTTTTTTCCATTCCATTTTTTTCTTAAATAAGCCACTTGCTTTTAGTGGTGATATTTATTGTTGCCACTGCAGCATTAAGCAGCAGAGCAGCCACTGGGGTGATATTTCACTGAGCAGCTAAGGCAAGAAAAGCTGCAAATTCAGCCAAAGCCATGAGTGCACAACTCCTGCTGCTGCAGGTAAATGGAGGATTGTCTGAATCTCCCAGCATTTCCTTTGACAAATGCCTCCAAAAGCAGAGAGTTCATTGGTTTGAATTTCAGGCTATGCAAAGCTAACTTCCAGCTCTGTGTTCAGAGTGAGTTAGCTGATATCATTTAATTTCATCTCCATCTGCCTCCTGAACAGATTTGGCGTGTGTTCCCGAGTCCCCATCTGTGTCTGTGGGCTGGGTCAAATGATTGTACTCACAGACGTCATCTGGGATCCTTCTGCTTTGGGGCATTCATGAAAACCAGCAATTCATTGGCAAATGGCTCTTTAGTCATGCTGGACCCTTCCCACACTGTGCCTGTCAGCCACGAGGATCCTCCCGAACCTTTGTGCCCAGCTGGGCTGTGGAGCTGTTTGTGCTACTGAGGGTGTAAGGCCAAATCTCAGAATGGTGGAACTCAGCCCCAGCAGAGCTCTGAGTGGCCAAAAATGTATTTACAACTCTAGATCTGATGGGAAACAGTCAGTTTGAGAGTCTGAGAGTCCAAGAATTTGTCCAGAGTACTGCACATGGAAAATACTGACAGCACAGGTCGTGGGTGCCTGCTAGTGAGGGTTTCCAAATTCCCAAGGAATGCCAAGGGGTTTAAAGGATGCTGTGGAGTAGGACAAACTGGGAGAAAAGCTTTGGGGTTAGGAAGAATCCAGCTGCTGGAATATGCAGTTACAGTGCAAATAGCAGTGATCTCCTGAAATGTGGTGCTGCAAATTCAAGAGGTTTGGCTGAAGCTCACAAATAGCACTGAAGGCTCCTCACAGCCCTGATAACACTGGGACCTCCAAGAAAGTCTCTGAGACTATTTTAATTAAAGAAACTTTCCTTTCTGCACGGAAAAGTGAGCATTGCAGAGAATTCTTGTCTTCAAGGCCTGTAGCATAAATTAACTTGAAAACAAAAAGCTGCTGCAAAGTTTTCTGCTGCCAAAGCTTTCAGCCTTGCACCCTTTTTGTCTGTGTAATGGTAACTGCTGAGCAGAAGATTTTTCATCCTTAGAATGAGTATGGTCACCTTAATCTATGACAGAAAACCACCAAAAATCTCACTTTACCTTGATTAAATGAAGATAAATAAAGACAAGGTGATAAATATTTCCCTCCACTCATAATAATCAAAGTTTAATACCTTTGGAAGAAAACCTTGCACCCTCCTCACCGACCCCTTACCCAGAGCAATGCCTGAGACCTTTTTTTTGCAGCATTTCCTTGGTGTTTTTTCTGTCTCTCTCCTGCCAAGTGGCACAAGCCAAGGCAGGGAAGCAGCAGGGTTTAACCCCAGCACTGCCACTCCCTGAGAACTCTCCTGTTTGACCCAACAGCTCAACAAAAAAGTCCAGCCAGAAATTCACAGAATCACCAGGTTGGAAGAGATCTACAAGATCATCAAACCCAACCCAGCCCCAACACCTCAACTAAACCCTGGCACCCAGTGCCACATCCAGGCTTTGTTAAACACACCCAGGGATGGTGACTGCACCACCTCCCCAGGCAGCCATTCCAGAAATTCATCACCCTTTCTGTAAAAAACTTCTTCCTGATATCCAGCCTATATTTCCCTTGGTGCAATTCTGCATCCACAGGCAGTCACCCATCCCCTGGCTCCCTCCTGCATGTTTAGCATGCTCAGCAATGCAGAGCTCAGCTGCAGGCTCTGTGCTGCTGCAGCATCCTCTCCCTGCTGGGCAGTGGATGCTCCGGAGCACCCCGCCTTGTCTGGCACCAATTTGCTCCCTGCATTCCTCCACACATGGAAATATCTCCTCCTAACAACCCTTGCAAAGCTTTTTTTGGTAGCCACGCACAGTGCTGGCTCTGGGAGAGCAGTTTTCCCTCTCTCCACCTCCCTCCCTCTCTTCTCCCCTGGTTTTCCCTGACACTTTTTTCGGAACACTGACTTTCCAGCTCCAGGCAAAACAGCCGCTGCTATTTTTCTCTCGATTATCAAGGATCACCTCAAGTGAAACTTTGAGGCATTTTAAGAACAAGAGCATTTATCTGTGTTATTTATATAAACCTCCTCAATTAACCCCTGGATTTCTGTTTGGATTAAAAATTGGATTGCCAAGAGGCTGAGGGTGCCCCAATCTCACTCCCACATCCTCCCTCAGATTCGTAGCAAAAAGATGTTGCTTAGTCATGTTTGAATTACATGGTGGGGGATTACTACAAAAAAGGGTTATTTTCAGAGGGATAAAGCACCCTTTGAATATTGAATACTGAGTTAGAATAACATTTCAATTCATAAATGCCTGAAACACAACTAAAAATGTGTAAATAGTCTGTAATTACCAACTTTATGGGTGTGCTTTCCTAAACACTTCTGGAGAAAGTGAGACCTTATAGTGAACTCTTAATTCTTGTAAACCACAGCATCCTGGGCCTCTACAGATGTGGAATCTGCCCTAACAAATTTTGTGTGCTTCTTCTTTTCCTTCTTGATGTTCTGAAAGCAGTCTCATTCCCATGGGACTGCAAGATGCTTTTTAAAAACCTTGTAATAAGCAAAGCACATTTCACATTTAAGTTTTCTCTTAATAGGTACCAGGTCAGTATAAATTATTACAATCACAGCATCAACTTGCCTGTCAAGATGTTCTCTCAATACGACCTAAATATTCCAACACACCAAGGATCATTTCTCCTTCTATAACCCCTCAAGCAGTTAAGGGAAAAAAATGCAATTGTAGATAAATGTAACATTTTTTTGTTAATTATACAAATATTTATAACCAAAAATAAAAATAATTAAAATATTAATAATAAAAAAGTATTTCTTCTACAGAACCACAGAGTCATTTAGATTGGAAAAGACCCTCAGGGTCATCAAGTCCAACCTTTGGATGTGGAATATCCAAACCCTGCACTTTGAGGGGTTCTGCCTCAAGAGCCACTCACCAGTAAAACCAAGCACTGAGATAAAGTGAGATTAAAACATTTCTGGTCTGTTCTGTTGTGGCCAAACAGATTCAATTTGGCTGATCCATTCCTGTAAACACCACAGATGAGAATGGGCCTGTGAAACCACTCCATCTTCCACCAGCACAATGAGAATAAATTAGGACAAATTACAACAGCATTAAAAAACAGAAACGCACAGGACTTCACAGTAATGTCGTCTGGAAAATAATTTTTTTGTCTGGGGATTCAATTAAATGAGATCCTCTTTACATGTGCTTATCAGAACAGGCCAAATTAATTTCATGCAGCAAAATTCAGTGAGCAATTTTGGTCCAGTCGCTTCAGAACCTCCTTCTCAGTGCTACAACATAAAGATGTCATTTAAACTGAGGCAGAAAATTAATTAGAGCCACCCTAACAATTTTGCATCTTTAATTTGGATGGGAGTTTTTTGCAGAACATCTGTGCTCCCCTCCCAGCTAATTGCAAGCACAGAGGGAAAAGCCACAAGCAGGAGGCTTGATGCCTCCTCCCGGAGACCTATTTACACTCACTGATGCAAACACAGCTTGCTGCAAAACTTGCCAGCACTCTGGGCTCCTTGCACCATCTGATTTCTGCTTCCTGGCCAGTGGAAAAACGTTGGGATTGAAACTGCCACTCAAGTAGGTATTAAAGCCCTGGATGCCTCATCGAGTAAATTGGATTGTTGTGACACAAACTGACACACTGGTTAAGGCTTGTGCCCTTCCCCGAGCTCAGGAATTACAGATTTGGAAAGACCTGGCTGTGGGAGGGGATGGCTGGAATGTCTGTCTCAATTTTCCCAAGCTCTCGATGGTTTTGAAGCCTGGAATTATCCTTTTGGTGTTAGGGAGAGCTCAGTTCTGTGCTGGGCTGCTGCTCTTCCCTGGTCCGGTGCTCAGGGAGGATCAATTCCAATGGAGCCTTGAGACCTGCTGAGGGCTCAGGGTGTGCTGCCTGCTGTAGGAGCATGCAGGAATTATTTTACCTCAAATCCTCTGCCTCAGAGTAAATGTCAGCAAGGCAGGGGGCTTTTTCCTATGCTGTGTGGGTTTAAACTGGTCTGCATCGTTTACTAGACATTAAAAAGTCTTCTAAGATGTAAAAAAATAAATATTACTTGGTTTTTTTGATAAAATAATAAATATTCCTTGCTTTTTGATAAAAATTAGGAAGGGCACATAAGTGCAGTGAACTTTGCAAGCTTTGGAGTGTCTTCTCACAGAGAGGATAAAACCATTCTTGTGGACTTTTAACTTCAGTGGTGTGAAAGAACTGCCAAATGTGCATGGCAGCGATGTCACCTGATATACCTGAGCAGGAAATAATGCCAAGGAAGGGGGGAAAGCTGAGTTTAAGTGAGTTCAAGGAAGGGACAGACCTGCAGACCTCATCCAGGTGCACAGAGGTTGTGCTCATTCTCTCTTTAAGCTGCTCCCCCTGAGCTCCTCTGCCTCTGCCTGCGTGGGTTCCTGACATTTCTGGGCAAGATTTATCCATCACTGCAAAAAGGGCTCACCTCATTGCTCACTGGCAGGTTTTTTCTGATCCTTCTGCAAAAATCTACTCAATTCAACACCTGAGGAGTTCTTAAAAGCACAGTTTTGTGTGGGGAAAAAAACCAAAATATTAGGCAAGAGGTAAATCAGCAAAACAAAGGAATGATCTCTTCAGCATCATGACCTACAAAAGTCTGTGTTTAATTCTGTCAGTTGTGTTTTAATTCTGGTTTAATTCTGTGTTGGACCCACAGAAAATGCAGGGATTTGAGTTCCTCTGGGGGTTTCCCTTTCTGAGGGCAGACTGATGGATAGAGCCCTTCCCCTCTGATAGCTCCATTAAAAGCCAAGGTGGTCAGTGCTGAGCACACATCAGGATTTCAGTCATTGTCATGGGAGCTGTGAAATTAAATATGAGCCCAGACAGCCTCATATTACAGGCTGGAGTGATAGCAAAGATTATCTGTAATAATGTTTTGTAATAATACAACCTTATTAAAAACTACCTCATAAATAAAGCAGAAAACACAGAAAAGTCAGGTTTATTTATATTTATTTATGCCTGGAGCTAAATGCCTGTGAAATGCCAGTAGCCCATTTCTCTGCAGCAATCTGTGCCCATAGATCCCTGCAGGGTCCTGAAATTGGGGTGAAAAGTGGGATTTTGAGGCTGCACATCCCTGGAAAGGACAGATCTGGCTCAGCTCAGTTATCCCAGCTCTGGGATGAGGTGCTTCAGTCTGTGGGGAATGGGAATGTTCATCCTGGGAGCAATCTCTCAATATTGATAATGCTGCATTTGTCAGCACCTCACTGCTTGTTTTCATTTTGCTGTTATCCCCCAACCCTGTGCTATCCATCAGCACAAACTGCCTCGGGGGAAAACAGAGGAATAGCAGTGAGAAATTACTCTCAAAATTAAGCCAAAAAGAAAAAAAAATAAATAAATCAAAAAAACAAGTGTGTTTGAAAAGATTTTAACTTTCCTTTGCAATAATTAGAATTTGTTCTTGCAGTGCCGTGTTCCTCCACAGTTACTTCTCTGACCTTCCATCAGAGTGTGGGTGAGAAGGAGGATTATGAAAATGAGATGAGCTTAATTAAAACTGCTTAATTTATCTCTTTTTTTTAAGAGCAAAACAGCTACCCTGACTGAAAAATTTAAATATCTAGCAGACTGTTTTCTTATTCTACTAAACAGAAATTTAGTTCTAGAAATCTTCATTTTAAATACAGTTCTAGAAACCTTCATTTTTTTACTTTATTAGCCTTTATTTTAAAGCTTTTGCTTTCTTTGTGTAAATTTCTGTGGTCACCCATAACAGAAAGAAAAAAACAATCCAAACTGTGAAACAGAAATCATTACTGGTAAAGCAACTTCACTGAGCACTGAGATTTTTGGGTTGCACACATAATAAAGGAAAGTTTCAGAAGTAACATATGCTAAAACCAAATAAATTTTCCCTTCTGGAGGGTTCCATCCAGCGGGGTTTAAAGAGAAATGTGTTTTATTGAAGTAGAGCTGTTTTACTGGGGAGTGTCAGTGGAGATCCAGAATTATTCTGCTAAATCATGAGCATTATTTGAATGTCACCGCTGACGTGAGATGAGGATGAAGGTGATGATTAATGCCACGACTAAAATAAAATATTTATTACTGTTATTGGGTATTATTAGCAAATCTGAAGAAAATAAACTGTACCAAAAATACTCAGTTACATTTGTGTTCATCGATGCTCATGGGTTTTTGTTTTATTTTTTTTTTGGCTTTTATGGGAATTCATCACAAACCAGAACCAGCAATCACCAATTTTCCTGCAGCTCATCTGGCAAATGTCACTTAATTAAAAAGAAGCAAAGAAATAAAAATCTTAATGTCACTTGGTGTAACAAGAACCACAACATGAAAATTGCATTTGTGGCAGAACCAGGTGTCTGTTGGTGTTCACAGAGGATTCTGCAATCCTTCCTCAGCCAGGTAATCTCAGAAAAACCAGGGGATTTTTTCCATGAACATTACTCACGTGTGCAACAGCTTGGGAGCATTCAGTGCTGCATGTGAAATAAACCCCTGCATAAAAGTGACTTTGCTGCCACCCTGATTACTATTTCTACGTGTACGGTATTGTATTGCTGCTTCTTTTTTTTCCATTTTAATTATACTTGATTAGCAAAACTGCAGCACAGCAGGAAACAGGCAGGAGCAGATTTGCTGAACCCTTGCACACTCCTGCTCATGATTGCAAAGCTCTGAAAAGATTTGAAGGTCACACTATTCCTCAAATAATCATTTCTTTACTCAGATGGTAAAAAATTTTGGAAAGTGCAGCGCTGTTAGTTGGAAATTTATTATGAAACAAGCTTTGAGGCAAAATTCACTTCCATCACTGACTTAATTAGAAATGCTGGGAATGTTATAGATGTGTCTGTTTGGGGGTTGTGTTTTTAAAACCTCCTGCAGCTCTCAGCAGCGGCTCAGGCTGCTGCTCCAAATGAATCACCCAAGGTGTTCTGCAGCCTTTAACCCTGGCCTCAGGACAATATATTCCTCAAATTATGGATCCTGAAGGAGAGAAATCCAGAGGATGGGAAAAAGGAGCCCCAGCACAGTTGTAGGAGCTGGGTTGTGTGCAGTGAGCAGGTGACAAATATCCATGTTCAGGGATATTTATATCCCTACATTTACACACCAGGAATATTTATTTTCCATTTTTATATCCCTGTTTACAGATATTTAGGCTTGTCTGCCTGAAGACCTTAATCAACTCCATCCCTCTCTGCCAACCTTTTATCCAAGTGGACAGTGAATCAATCCCAGGTAATTAAGTGGTACTTTGGGAGAAAAACTCACAGATTTTTGCCTTAAGTCATCACAATTATGTCATGGAGATGAGGGGAGAAACATCTTTTTCCTCCTTTCCTCAGATCATGTAGAAATAGGTTTGATAGTCCTGAGGGGAATAAGGCTGCCCTGCACCAGAGCAGGGTTTTGACATAATATTTCTGCAATTTTATTAGATTCAGCTCAATGAAAACATGATCCTGCTGGTGCCCTCTCTTGGGTGCCCTGGAGCTGACAGGTACAAGCCATGGCAGAAGTCAAATTTCTGTGTATGTTACCCTGCAAGTATTAAAGGACTGTGACTGTGGGATCCTAGGCAGACACCTCTATGTTTTGCATGGAATATTGCAGACAGAAAAGACAGAAATTTGTCATCCATTCTTCTCCAGGAAGGGTGAGTTGATTCCTACAATTCTCCAAAGTCTCCCATGAGGAGTTCTGATTTATTTATCTATTATTAGAAATGAAGAGGATAGGATGTGGCACTAGAACATCCAAACACAGCAAAATCTTTGCAAATAGTGCACGTTTACATCAGGTAGCTACAGAGTCTAATGAAAAAGCTGTTTGTCACTTTTGAAATTTGATGATGCTTTTGTCTTATCCTGAGAAAATTTCCTTGGTTTGGTTTCAGGGATTCAGAGGCAAAGCTGCTGAATCTCACATTTCTTGGATGACTTGGAATCCCAGTGTAGGAGTGATCAACACACACATTCACTACTCTGATTTTGCTCTTTAACGCTGCTTTTTTAGGCAGAATTGTATGTAATTGGCTGCACTGGACAATATTGAATATTGGTGGCTGCTCAAACCCACTCAGGCTGCTCAAATTTGGAAATTTGGAGGCACTTCTGCTCCCACTCATAGCAGTTTTAAGTCCTCCTGACTGTGAGGCTGATGGAAGAAGAAAGGGCAACTTCAATTCTTCAAACTCAAATCCAGATCAGCTTTTCTGACTGCATTTCCCTTGTGGAAAGAACAAAAAGCCTGAGCTGAAACACAACCACCAAGCAGGGAGGTTAGTGCAGGTCTCGTGTCTCCAGCTAATCTCTCATAAAATGTGAATGAGATTTTTCAGAAGAGTTTTAAGGGCTGCAACACACACAGGACTGTAAACAAGAGTAGCAAAAAACAATGGTAATAGAAAATAGCTTTAGTTTATGAAAACTAAATAATGTTTTCCCTCCCTTTTCACATTTGAAAAATTCCTGGTATTTTAAGTAGTTTCTTCCTGCAAATATTGCAAAGGCAAAAGAATGGCAGTTTTAGATTCCCATAAGCTCATCCATTCAAAAGCTCCTTTATTCATAATTTAAGCAATACATTTGTGTAGAAGCCAGTTCACTCAAATTGCTTTCTTCTCATATCTTTTGTAACTTCTCTATAGGAGAACCTCTCTTTTCTTTGTGCAAATTCCTCAAGTTTCTTCCTCAGAAAATCATCTCTTATCTAGTGCAAACAGGAAAAATTGTGGCCTTTTTTCTTAATAGTTAATGGGCACAGCTGAGGTTGACACAATCACATCTGTGGGATAAATAGAAATCTTGATATCTAATCTGTAAAATTTTTTAGAACATCCCAGCAACTGGGAGACAAGCTGCATGTGGCAGGAGGCAAAGGCAGACCTGATATCCAAATTTCCAGACAAAGGCAGACCTGATACCCCACATTTCCAGAGTATTTCCAGACAAAGGCCAACCTGATACCCCAAATTTGCAGAGCTCAGGACTAAAATAGTCTTGTCTGTCTGCATCTGTCTGCGTGGTCAGTGGCTGCTCCTCACCCACAGATCCAGAGGATGCTTTTTGCCTCCTGCAGTCGTGGCTGTGTGTGGGAGTTGTGATGTATTTTTCTTCATTCACTTTGGGTTTTTCACTTCAGTCTCCTTTCATTACTCTCCCCTCAATCTTTCAGACCAAATAGGATTCCAATTAACAATGAACTGTCAGTGACAAATCACTGCCTTTTGTTTCCAGCAATGCCTCTCTTTGTTAGCTTCACTTTGCAAAAGCAACTAAGTCAATGGAAAGTAAAAATATATATTTAACCTTTTTTCTTTTTTATTTTTCTTTTGTTGTTGTTGTTTTTGTTGTTGTTGTTGTTGTGGGAGATTTTGAAAAGGAAACAATTTATTGCTTCTTAAAGGAAACTTCCTTCTCTCTCTTGTAACTCCATATCTGAAAGACATTTCTCCCAGCCCTGCTACTTTCTGCCATCCTAAAAAAAATTGAGATCCCAGGGGTTCAGCTTGAGTGGATCTAAGCACTGTGTTATAAAGATGAGCTCCCTTGACCAAAGTAAAAGACATAACAACAGTGCCAGAAAAGTGATATCTATACTGAAAAGAAATATATATATATAAAATTTTAACAAAAGCAGAAATGCTGCCACCAAAGACCATAGAAATGAAGGCCATCATCCTAGTTGGCTTTTCAGTTCCTGAAGCATTTTCCTGTGATGGGCCCCCAAGGATATCCATTATCCATAGTAGTTTTTTTATATCTTCCTGAGAAATGCAGGCTGTGTCAGGAGAAAAATAAGGTCCAGAACAAAAACTAATTCCCTAAATCATGTGAAAAGCTAGAAGCTGGGGAGGAAACAATTCAATGCCATTAACTTTTATCACACCCTAAGTTGAACAAAACAAGCCTTCAAGATTATAAATAATGTTCAACCTGCTTCACTGTATTTCCCAGCACTAATAAATACAGTAGCATTGGAGGAAATAAATGGGAGTCCCAAATTAAGATCACCTTCTTCCTAATCCTGAGAGCAGCACAATATTAAGCCTTCAGGAAAAATGAGTTCTGAAAAGAAAACTACTCATTAAAAACTTTAGGGGTGAAAAAAAGGGGAGGAATAAAAAAAAAAAGGAGCAATAAATTGTGTCCATATGTATTGCTTGGAAATTAAATGCCAACAATATCTGGAGTGAGACTGTTGACAATTTATCTTTTGCTGTCTAACCAGCAGCTATGAAAAATTCTCAGTGGTGCTGACAGGGCCAGGCCAGCAGGCACCAAAGAGGAGCTGCCAACAGCCCACATTGGCAACTTCATCCTAGTGCCTGTTCAAATTGTGATATCCTGCTGCACCCCATGCTGGGATATTGCAGCTTCTTCCCTGCCTTTTGCTAGGAAATAAATGGTTTTTTAGCTCACATTGACATGTGGGAGTGCTGGTGGAGACCCTGAAGTCCCTTGGATGAGCTCCTAATTTTGCACTGTTCAAGTGCTAAAGTGTCACTGATCCAGAAAGATTCATTCAATAAAGATATTAATGAGAGAGGAGAGGAGAGGAGAGGAGAGGAGAGGAGAGGAGAGGAGAGGAGAGGAGAGGAGAGGAGAGGAGAGGAGAGGAGAGGAGAGGAGAGGAGAGGAGAGGAGAGGAGAGGAGAGGAGAGGAGAGGAGAGGAGAGGAGAGGAGAGGAGAGGAGAGGAGAGGAGAGGAGAGGAGAGGAGAGGAGAGGAGAGGAGAGGAGAGGAGAGGAGAGGAGAGGAGAGGAGAGGAGAGGAGAGGAGAGGAGAGGAGAGGAGAGGAGAGGAGAGGAGAGGAGAAGCACATGAAGTTCCTCTCTGAGTATAAAATGTTGACGGCTCAAAGTCAGAGATCTGAGAAAAATAAAAGAGATTTATTCCTGCAGTAAGTGCAGCACTTTTGTGTCCTGTAAACCTAATGTATCAAAATTGAAGCTTCCCATCAAAAGTGGCTATTCCTCAAGACATCCCAGAGCAGATAATCAGGAGACAATGCTGTGCTGATTTGAGCTGAAAGCTGGCCAAATGAAACCTGTTCTTACACACGGGAGATAATCTGCAAGAAGGGAGCCTGCAGGAGGTGCTAAAGAAAATCCAATTTGTGCATTTGGTGGTGTATTATTCTTCTCTGGACACTGGCACAGTGATTTATGGCATTCTTTTGTCACGGAGGGATGAAATCTCTGACAGCACTGCAGACTGAACTGAATTGTCATCTCCTTACAACACTTACTGTAGTACAACTACTTAAACATTGACAAATACATGGAGAATCAGTGTGCATGACTGCACTCTAGGGCAGCTAAAATCTCAGCTGAGTGCACTGGCTTTGATACAGAGAAAGACAGGTATATGAAAACCAACCTAAATATATGGTAAAATAACCCTTTAAATCCTTCAGATTTAAATATCTTGTGTAGTTTTACCTAGAAAAGAAATATATTGTGTCAATTTGTCCTACAGATAATTTTAATGAATTGATCTTAACTTGTAAATATTCAGAAGAAGCACTTAGCTGTACTGATGTGTTTACTTGTATATGAATTTTTAAATATGTTTAAACAATCAGAACCAGTCACTCAGTGAGGGGCAACAAAAATTCATCAACTTCCCACAGCTCTACAGCTCCTGTTGCCTGAGCTGTGTTATTCCTCTAAATAAATATCTCAAGAATGCACCATAAGCTCCAATGTGTTTGCATAGGGTTAAAGTAGTTGCAGTTAGTTACTTTTTATTTATTGGTGTGTTGTTATTTTTTTGGTAAATTCACCCTAGGAGGAGAAAAGGTCAGGTTTAATAGAGAATTATTCCCTATAAGGGTTTAAGACAGATCTTAAACCATGTTCTGCACCAAAGTTATTTCTTGTGTGCAAAATTAGAGAGTTAAGAGACTTTGCAATCTCTCATTCACCTCTTAGTCACCTCTCCTGAGATGTGTATTGAATAACAATGATATAAAAGTCATTGTGCTCAGAATTTTTTTTAGCCACTGACTTGAGCTTGCAAGATCTGTGTAATAACAGCAGAAATATTCACAGCTGACTAACTGACAAGGGGCTATTTATGGAGCAGCCTCTGAAGGTTTTCATACCTTCAAAGTTCAGAAGGTAAAAGGCCCAAAGCTCCTTGTGTGTCTCTGTCTTTGAGGGTCTCCAGCACTGAAGCAGTTCCTGCTCTTGCACAGGGATTTTGTTCTCCCATTCCTGGAGAAGCCTTGTTAAAGGAAGAGTTTGGGAGGCAAATGAAGTTTGGTGTCTGATGGGGCCTGTGGGAAATGGATTTATAAAAAATTTTTACAGTTTGATAGAAGGTTTATATAGTGTATGTGTATGTAAACTTTGAGGTAAGAAATGTTGACATACAAATGTCATGGCATAGGATAAACATTGTTGAGAAAAAAATTGAATTAGAAATAAGTTTTAAAGGATGGTTTTGTTAAATAAGACTAGATACTTTGGAGAAGTAGAATTATGAAAGATGTATTGTAGGACTTATGAGGGGTAGTTTCAGATGATTGGTTTTAAAGTATTTATAGTATGGCGTACTAAAAAGCTGATAGGTTAAGAAACGTTTGTAGTGTTTTGTAATTAGGAAATGGTGGGGTTTTTATTATTGGTCAGACAATACTTTTTCTGATTTAGAGATGGGGCAACTGAGAGGTGTTTTTAAAATGGTTTCTGATGGGGCCTGGCAAACAAATCCCTGGGTGAGCTGCCTGCACAAAGCTGGGGCTCTGCAGACACCTCCATGGGTGGGGAAGAAAACAGATTAGGACAAAGGTTTCCAGACAAAAACCTCCCTCAAAGTGTGTTTACAGACTGGAGAGACCCCAGAGGAGGCTACCAGGTGGATTCAGGGGATGAGGCACCTCTCCTGTGAGGAGAGGCTGGGAGGATTGGGATTGCTCAACCTGCAGAAGCTTTGGGGTGGACAAATTTTGGCCTTTTGGTGCCTGAAGGGACCCCACAAGATGGAGAGAGGAGAGGAAATAAGGCCTGGAGTGACAAAGCAAGGGGAAATGTCTTCCCACTGACAGAGGGCACAGTTAAATGTGAAAAAAATGTTCCTTGTGAGGGAGGGCAGGCCCTGGCACAGGCCCCTGGATCCATGGAAATGTCCAAGGCCAGGCTGGACAGAGCTTGGAGCACCCTGGGATAGGGAAAGGTGTCCCTGCCATGGCAGGGGGTGGTTTAAGGTCCCACCCAAGCCAAACCATTCTGTGATTCCTTTTTCTTTGTGACTTGCACAGGCCCTAGGACAGAGCAGTGATGTTTTGGCATCTTTTCAGTGTTCTTAAAATAACAGTTCGATGAGCTGGTGTTGGTTGGTCCAGTCCCACAGAATTTCCTCCTGCATAAAGAAACCACCTACATCTCACAGAGCCTGAGTGTCCAGACAACACCCCCAGTCAGTGGTGCTTAAAGGAAGTTTGTTCTCCAGAAATTTTTTTTTCCCTTTTTTTGCTTCTCAGAAACCTGCAGCTGAACTGAATGCAAAGCTTCTCCTCCTCTTTGCTGCTGCAAGGTGTGAGCAGCTGAAAACTGTGCAGGTTCTATATTTAGAGCCAGACATCTTCCAGGGACTGGTTGTCAAAGAGCTGCAAGCACCTGCCCCATCCCCTGCCCTCTGTCTGTGTCTGGAGGAGGGCACTGGGCATGTTTGCCACTCCAGACTGCTCAGGGTGTCGTAGCCTTCCCACACGAATGGCAGCAGGAGATTTCACAGCTTACAGAAATGTGAAACCTCAAGCCCAGGAGATGCTCAGGATGGGGGCGAGGAACTGCTGGCACGGAGGCAGCCCAGGCAGTGGAAAGCTTCACAGCTTTCACAGAATTTCTGCAACAGGCTGAACTACCCTGAGGTGTCCATGAACCACCTCATTTCCTGCAGGAATTCATCTCAGGCTTGTGCCATTGTGGAATTCCCTCTCTTGGCTGCAAAGAACCACCACACTATTGGGGTAAAATCCAGGATATCTTGTAAATACCATGGAGCTGATGCTCCACTCCTTGAAATGTCACTGCTGATCACAGTTCACCACAGAACTGTGCAGTCACAGCAGCACTGTTAGTCATCTCTTGTTCCTTTTTCTTCCTGTGTGTTTTACAAAAGGTGGATTTTCTTTCTCTTGTCTTCCAAAAACCACCCAGGCCTCCAGTGTTTTATGTTTGAACCCAGATGGGCTCAGACTGAGTGAATAAGAACTTGGTCTTTCAATCAGTTTTTGATGACTAAATGCACTGCTGTAAATCCCAGGCCCTCCTTGCCACACACTCTTTCATTAAAAATAAAAAATGAATGCAGGTTTTAAGTGTAGACGTCATTATTATGACCTTATACTCAGAATTTTTGCACAATACACATAAATCATCTTTGCTGGTAATTTCAGCTTTGCACAAGGGCTTCTGATTCATCCAAGGCATAGCTTTACAAAAAGACTCTTACAGGAATAGGAACCCTCTGTGTCCCTGGCTACATCATCCCAATGCTTTATTATTTTAAAATATTATTGAAAACACCGAAGTGTTGATTCTTCTCCTGCTGGATTAAAGTGTTATTTACTGTGAGAATTACTCTTTCCAGCAGGCTGTACACTCCTCTGCTCACTTTTGTGTATCCCCCCTGGATAACTGAGGAAATTACACCCTCAGTCTCTTACACTTCCCTGTCTCTCTATTTCCCACAGCTCTGTATATTCCCTCCAAGCCCCTTCTGCACATTTTCCTGTTTTCAGCCCCAAACCCAGACTGCAAAGCTCCACACAGCTCCACAAACCTGTGCTGTCTCATCCTTTTCACCACTGCACATTTTGCTGGTGTTCTTAGTGTTGTGCAAATTTAAAAATAGATCCTGAGCCAGAGACATCCTTACTGAAATTCCAGTTTACACTAAAAGCACATGAGAAGTACAATCGTTTTGCCTTGTTTTGTTTGAAATGTTGCTCATAAAATAGATAGGAAAATGGCTTTTACAAGCTGAACTCTTCTGTCCAACAGACAAAAGCATCCCTGACTGTGCTTGGCTAAACAGGCTCCCTGTGACTGTTCCTGGAAGGATTTGACCTTTGCATTTCCTCACACATTCCCACTAAAGGCTTTTGCAAGGCTGCAGCCTTTCAGGAGAAGGTCAAGAGAAGCCTCTCAATGTAATGAGTCAGTGGCCTTAATCTGCAGCAAACATTCCTCGTGAGGGTAATGATTTTACTCTGCATTTTTCCCAGATAACTGCTCCACCCTATCAGATGTATTTTCACTGATAATATTTTTCATGTTCAGGTTTTGTTACTCTTGACTCTTTCAATCTCAAAACCTTCTCTAATTTGATGATGAATTTAGAAATGTGAATTTCCAGTTCAGAGAACCAGGCAGAAATCTCTGTGTGTGAAAAACTCTGATCTATCACAGTTTCAATCCTAAGTGATCAGGTTTGGAATTTATAGTGGAAAATACTCGGGAAAATAGTTTGTTGTTATCAAGAATTGGCAATCAGGTGGCCTTGGGAAAATGCTGCCAAATCAGTGATAGAGGATTTGATACAGAGAAAGACAGGTATTATGAAAACCAACCCAAATATATGGTAAAATAACCCTTTAAATCCTTCAGATTTAAATACCTTATGTAGCTTTACCTAGAAAAGAAATATATTGTGTCAATTTGTCCTACAGATAATTTTAATGAATTGACCTTAACTTATATATATTCAGAAGAAACACTTAACTGTTCTGATGTGTTTATATGTATATGAATTTTAAAATTTGTTTAAGCAATCAGAGCTAGTCATTCAGTGAGGGACCAAAGTGACCCTGGGGAACTGTTCCCCCACCTTCTGTGAAAAGCACCTGGAGATAAGGATTATTTAGGGACCTGAGACCTGGAGATCATCCAAAGTTCAATTCAATTTAAAAATCTTACAACTCAGCGAATGTCCCCCGTGCAGACAAATGAGTGTCATTATCTGTGCTAATCCTGCCATCCTTTGGCTCTTCCTTTCCTCAGGACGTCTCCTGTCACCACATTCCCTCAGTAAAATAACTGATGGATGCATCTCTGTGACTTTAATAGGCTTTAAAAAAGATTGAACTCTGCTCTGGGAAAAATGCAACTCTTGCTGTAGCCCTGAAACCTCAGATTCCATCACAAACATATACTTAGAAAAATAATTGCATTCTTATTAATAATTACTATATTATATTGTAGTCCATTTCACCAGAAGAAGAGAAATTTTCCCCCTTTCTCCTTTTTATAGGATGACAGGATGGTTTGGGTTGGAAGTGTTCAGTTTTCAGGCTGACTGGAGAATCTGTTGAAACTGAAGAATTTCCCAATTTAATGACAGTAAGTGATCAGATTGCAGCATAATGCCATCAACACATTTATGCAAGCTGATTTTGTCAGCTTTTAGTAAAATTATGGTGCATATTTGAAAAATGGTAACTAATCAAACAATCCTGACATTATTTGGGGTAAAGCTATATTAAGATGTGTTGTTTACACAAGGTCTCTGATGCATACAAAACAAAACCAGCTGTTGGATGCACCTCTCCTCACCCTTAATTCTCAAGGTCCTCATGTCCTGAGGCTCTGAATGTGTTACAGCACAAAACTACATCATCATAAACCAAAAATGTTCCAACCAGCTGCTTTAAAATTTAAAAGAATGAAAGAAATAGGAAATTGTTATCACTCAGAATCCTTGCAACTTTCTACCCAGAAGCAGCTCCGCAAAAAGAACAATGACAGATGATCCTTTGAAATCATTTCTGGTCCATTTGAAGACATAAGTCTGGAGTTTCCCAAAAGATGACAGTTTTCCTGAGTTTCCCAAGGTGAAATATTCCAAAGCAAATTTGGAAAAATTGCAAAACCAAATTCCATCAGACTGGCATTCCAGTAAAATCATGCCAGCTCATACCGAGGGAGGTTCTCCAGCACAACATTTTACTTTTTGTTGGTATTATTTGGAGTATTTTTAACATCAAAGAACAAAATCTGCTCCTGCAGGACTGAAATTCCTTGGAAGAACCTGTATATTTTAGTGAGTGACTGCTTTTAGTGCATTCATGACCTGGGTCTCTCATAAAAGGCTGAAAAGTGTTTTATTGCTGTCTGATGTTGTAAAGCTGCTTGTAACCTTGGGGCTTCTTACAATGTGTTGTAAAAGATTCTTTGCAGCCACCAGTGCTTAAAAAGGTTTCATTGGCTGTAAACACCAGCCTGGGTGTTTTCATGGTTGGATTTTTTCATCTGATTGCTCATTATAGTCCTGGTCATTCAGAGAGATTCACCTGGACTTTCCTTAAACAGATAACAGGTAGTTCAGTGTGTTATACCAAATGATACACATAAATATTACATTCTATTTGGCAAAATTAACTTATGTATTTTTTCAGCTTTGTTCTGAGGTACAATAGATGTGACAGCCTGCAGGCATTTTATTTGCAGTTGTTGTTGTTGCTGTTATTGTTATTATATTATTGTGGTTGTGGTGTTTTAATTTGCTGGATTCTATTTTGTCATGTATTATTTCTTCTAGCCTTACTCATTTTCCGTATAATGCTCAATATTCACACCATTAACAAGCACAATTACATATTCCAACCTCACCATGCCCAGAGCTCTAGCAAAAAATTGATTGAGATTAATTTAATCAAAAGAATAAAAATAACCCCTTGTCCAATGTGAAAATGAGCATAATACAGACTAGAGGGTGGAAAACAACAAAAAATTTAATTAAACCTTAACAGGAGTTTGGAAGCCCTTTTCAACTCTTTCAGGTGGTTTTTTTTTTTTTTTTTTTTTTTTTAAGAGAAGGTTTTGGCTGCTGCTCCATGCAGAAGAAAATATTTCTCTTTTTCTCTTTATATGTATGTGAAGCAAGAGCTGGAATTGTCCCACGGTGCAGATATTTCCTTGCAGCCTTTCAGACAGCTGAGCAAAGCAGCTCCCAGCAAATCTGTCTAATAAAAACTGTCCCTCTCTATCAGTCACTTCAGATTTTCTTTCCAGACAAAGCAGCAGCAGCCACAAGTTAAGTTTAGCTAAAAGGGCCAGATGGGAATAAGTTTCTGCTCAAAGAGAGGTTTTGTCTGGTTCTTACATTAATAAATATCTCCTGATTTTCACATTGTACTCCTCACCTCAGCCCTACCCCTGAAAGTGCTGCTGGGCTTTTCCCTTCCCAAAGCTGCTCCTGCCACGGTGCTGCTCATGCAGCAGTGGTTTTGTGGATCTCAATAATACCTGAAACCAAAAGTACCCCAAGAGGAACCCCATTTTCCCTCTCTTTTGTTGCTGAGGTCCCTGAGAACTGAAATGTTTGTGCTGCTCTGCACCTTTGCTCCCTGATACCGTCCCTCAGTGAAAACAATGTCATTAATTACTCCCTGCTGATTTAAATCCACAATAAAGTGACCTGGCTACAGCCCAGCAAAGCAGATGGCATTACAGATTACAGGCTAATGCCTCCAGGGAGGCCCCAGTGAAAAAAGATCCTCAGAAAAGAACTCAAAAGAAGAAAAATTGCTGCACTCAGTGTCTGTAAGAGCTTCCTTAGCTGATAGGACTGGGTGAGTCGTGACAGAAAACAATTACATGTCTCAAAGAGAAACTTATTAAATGTCACTGTAAAACACTTTGCACACACATTTATTCCTCCAGGTGTGGAACCTGGAGTCCTTGAAGCATTTTGTGGGGAGCAGCAGTGTCCCCATGGAGGAGGGTGCTGGTCAAACAGAGCAGCAGGTGACACATCCCACCTCAGCAGGGATTTAGCTGCACAAGGAAAGCCACTGAGGGGGTTTCACCTTGCAGGACCTTTGGGTTTGCAGGTTCTTTTCCCATCTGTCCCCAGGTATTTCCACTTGACTGGAGCTCACAGTCTGGAGTTAGGACCATATTGATGCTGCAAGTAGGGATCTCACTGGCTGCTGCTGCTCTTTGGGCTGATGGCAGCACCCACCTTTGGAGCAGATGAAGAGGCAGCATGTGCCTGCTGACACCACAAGTGGCATTTCACCATCCGAACAAACAACAAGGGGCTGGAGGGTCTCTAGCCACCCAAAGCGGGTCAGAACTTCAGTCCTGTGTCTCACCCAGAAATCAGGAAACACAAGCACTGAGCGGCTGTGACCTCTTAAGTGATTACAATCATAATCCATTGTGTGCCTGTCTGCAACAGATCCATTTCTGCAAGCAGTTGAGTCTAATTGGGCCACAGCTGGTGTTGGCTGAGTACATGGGAAGCAGGGGGGTGAGGGGAAGGGTTTTATTGCCTCCACAGCTCTCTGTAAACTGAGGTTTCTCTCTTTGATGGTATCTGCCTTGTTTTGTTTAGTTCCTTACACTTACACAGGGCTGCCTGCTTGCAGAGCAGGAATCACAGTGTGGGGCTCTTCACACACATCTCACAGAAATCTGGGAGAAGTCAGCTCTTCCCACCACATGGATGGGTGCTGCCAGACCAACTGTGTGGCACTTTTGCCCAAATTCTTCTGCAGGGCCCTCCCCAGCTTTGAGCAGCAGGTCTGCAGCTGCCCCCTGCTCCTTCCCTGGCCACCAGCCCCTGCCAGGCTGTGCCTGTGCTGCTGGTGAAAAACAAACCCTGCTGTCCTGGGGGCTGCAGGAGAAGGGATGGCATGTCCTGAGCCCTGTGATTAACACCAGAGCCACCCTCCTGCCTTCAGCATCTTCTGCCTCCACATCTGGACAGGGAGGGCTCCACCCAGACACGAGATCCTCTGCAAGCTCCAGCCATGGACCTGAGCAAAACACAGGGGCAGAGCCTGAAGTTTTCTGAGCTGTTTCTTCAAGGGCTGTGGTGATGACCTCAAAGATCTTTCTGGGGTTTTATTGATTTATTTTAATGCTCTCTGCCAGATGCTGTTTGGTGTGGGATGTTAACTGGGTAATACTGTCCACACTGAAGCTCAACCCCCAGAAAAGGCAAGAACACTGAACAGCATACAAGTCAGGCTGAAATTTTTAACTGCCTCCCCTTCCTTTCTTCTTTCTCTTGGAAGATAATGTGTTTATTCCCTCCCATCATCAGAAGACAAAGTTTATCTTGGGCTCTTTCCTTCCCTAGGACTCACATAGGAGTTGCATAGAGCATGGCCCATCCCACAGAGCACTGTGAGGAATTCCAGTCTTCATGATGCTACTCTGAATTTGATTTATTGATATATTTTGGCTATGTTTAGCCTCCAGATCAATCAGTCCAAAGATCTCAGCTATAAATGTGGCTGTGGCTCCCCTCTTCAGCAACCCACTTGGTGGTGATTCCACCAGCCTTTCGTGGCTGATTTTCTGAGAAAGACCCTGCCGGTGGCAATTTCAGACTCTCCAAGTGGCAAATCCTTTGCTGTGATGATTTTCAGCCATAACTCTGGTGGGCAGTGCCCAGAGCCATGGTGGCAGCAGAGGTGACATCTCTCTGTAGCTCAGGAATGACCTGCCAGTGAATGTCAGCAAGCCAAAGGTGTGGGAAATAATTGCCTGCTAAGGTAGGCAATTGTCACAGCTTTATCTGATGGTTCATTTGTCTGACACTTCAAATTAATCTGCTGAGGTAATAAACCCCAGAGCAAGGCTTTCACCTCTGGGATTGCTTATTATGGATGTCATCAGGACTGCTCCTGGAGATGCCATTGGTGTGCCCTTAACAGGAGCTCAGAGAAGATTGGGTTAAAATCCAGATATTCCTTCGTGCTCCCTGAGAGAGCTGGATGGCCAGTGGAGAACCAGCCAATGCACAAAGTCACTCTGAACTGCTCCTTCCCTTCTGCTCTGCTCACAGCCCTCCTACGAAAATCCCAAATAAGATTAATTACTCTCCTGTGAAGATGTTCCCTTTCAAACCTGCTGGTGAGAGATTCTCTCTTCACTTGAGCACACCTTCCCCTCTCTTTCTCATTTGTCACTTTGACTTAATGCTTCCCTGAGCAGCTCTAGACCCACTCCCCCACAGGAGCTCCTCCATCCCCACCAAACCTCCTGAGTGCTTGATGAAAAACCTTTTATTAACTGGAGGCTGCAGATTCTGTCCTGCACCTTCTCCACAGCAGTTGTCATCTCATTTTGTTATGGGGTACCAAAAATCCCATATTTAGCCCCAAGAGGTGAAGAGCAGCACACACAGCCTCTCACCCAGGCCAAGCCTGGGGCCACACCTCTCTGCTCTTTTTCAAATGCATCGTTTTAATCCCTCCATTTCCTTGACTGCTGCAGCAAAATAAACACTTTAGCTCTCTGGGCACCCTATGCCATGGCCTCACCACCCTCACAGGGAAGATTTGGTCCCTAATATCCAATCTGAACCTAATCTCTGTCAGTTGAAGCCATTCCCCCTTGTCCTGTCACTTAAAGCCCTTGGAAAAAGTCTTCCCCATCTTTCTTGTGGCTCCTTCAAGCACTGGAAGGCCAGAATTAAGTGACCCAAAGCCTTCTCTTCTCCAGGCTGAGCAATTCCAGTTCTTTTGGCCTTTTCAATAGGAAAGGAAATGTCAGGAGCAGTTTGAAGAGGTGCAAAGATGGAAAGGGGAGGATGTCCCAGTCTGACCCCAGGAGAGGCTGGGGAGCTGCTGCCAAACTGAGCAGTCAAGTGAATCCTCTGAATTGAGGGCAGCAAACTGGGGCTGGGCTTGGTGAAGAGCCCAGAAATCAGCTGTGTGAGAGCCTCAGAATGAACTGCCATCATCCAGTTGGCTCTATTTTAGGCAAGAGAGCAAGGGAAATAATCTGAACTATTCATAGTTTCAGTGAGCATCTCTTGCAGTTACCACGTAAAATAAAACATCTTTTTCTCCCAGTGAAAAAATTTTTTTTTCCCCAGTGAAATTCTTTTCTAGTACTAAGATGCTGTGGAAAACAGAGACAATTTTGAATTTACACCAGGTATAAATACTCTGATTTCCAGCACTAAAATGTCACTGCAAGCATTTCATCTGCTGCTATGAATGTGTGATCCATCACTGAGGAAATCAGCACAGTTCAAGGCAGTAGTTACATTATTAAAACATGGTAGTGCTGTTGTGCCACAAACAACCACTGATGTGTATAAAGGAGACATTTTACTGCCATGATCTGTGTTCAAGGCTCCTGAAATAAATTAGATTTGCAGCATGTCATAATAGCAGTGGTTTGCAATACAGCACAGCTCTGTGTGTGTGTGTGTATTCTCATTTTCATAAGTGTCACTGGTGTATGCAAAGGAAAAAATTATTTGTTAACACTGATGAATATTTATTAGCAAATTCTCAATGAATATTTCACAGCAGAAGAGTTGCTCATATTCTTATTAATTAGGAAGAGGAATAATGCTGCCCTCTGAATGTTTTTGACGTGCTGAGATGAGAAAGTCAAGGCAGTGGGTGGAATTCTGCCCTTGCAAAAGGAGCCAGTGGATGGGAAAAGTGAGTCCCACTGGGCCAAAAATTACTGAAATGATGTCATATCCCATCCAATAAAACTGAGTCAGAAAAAAGGCCAAGCCCAGAACTCTCAGGAGGCAAAAGAAGGGAAACTCAGATTATTCTTGCATTCAGTGGGTGTAACAGGAGGTGGGAGTAGAGAACTGACTCCCACTGTGTCTTTCACCTTAATTTATACATTAATTTATACCTTCCTGGTACTTTCTTTTTTATGTGCTTCAGGAGGTCACTTTATAGAGTAACTAAAATAAAAAAATCTGTGTTCTCCTGTAATTAAATTACACAGTGGCTGCAGATATTGATCTCTCTCCTACACATGAAAATAAGTAGCTTTTACTAAATTTAAGATGTTACACAGATTAAAATTGTGCAGAGATGAAAATCAATCTGGATATTTTGAAGGAAATTCAAGCAATTACACACTTAACAGGAAGTTAAAGTGCAGGATTTATATTTCTCATTTTGCTTTCACTTAGGTCAGGCTTCCCAAGGTCCAGCAGAGTCTCACACTTGCAGGAGGAAATGCCTTGGAGGCAAAAGGGGACCCTTCTGTCTGTGACAGGACTGGGTTTAGCCACTTTAACCTAATCAAGAAAGTCTCTGAGTTAATTGTTCCAGGCAACTTATGAATAAGAGAAATGGAAGCAGAAATAAGAGCTCTCTCAATCCTCTTAGTCTTCTTCATGGTTTTTTTTTTTTTCTATTGCTCCAGTGAATTCTGGAGCCCTCTTGAATATTCAAAATCATTCAATAGCAATGGGTAAAACACCACGCCACTTTAATTAAGCTTGCTGTGCAGTGACCTTGAAATTGGATCAGAAAGGCTATTTACTGACAACATAGTAGCTAAATTCAACAATTGATTTTCACTAGTTGTTCTGGAAATGCCAATGAGCAGCTCCATGTAATTTCAGTTGGTCACTGGAGACAGCAGGGCCCTTCACAGAGCTATAAATGTGCTTAAGTGGGAAAAGATGGCCAAATATTTCTCTCTAACTAGCACAGGGGAAGAGAAACACTGATATCTTGATGTTGCATGCAGAGAATGTCAATAAAAAACCTCTTTTTAGTGCCTATCATTTGGACCATCAAGTCCTTCCACAAGAATTAGTAGCACTGTGGCACTCACAGAAGTTTTATTTCCAATTTAGTGCTGGGAAATTGAGGTACCCACTGAATAAATAACTTGTCAAGATCAAATGGAAACACGGTCATGTTGCAGAAATATTGAAGTGCTTTTAGTTTTTCTCTTTAAGACATCAGACTTCAGCTTTTATGACCAAATATTCCCTCTGCCATTGTAAATGCAGGTTAAGGCCACTGATATCTATGAGAAACATCAATTTAAATCTTGAGCAAACAAGATCACAGTCAGCTTTAATCTTGTGGTTCTTTTATGTAATACAGGATATATTCCTGCAGCTTGCTGTCTTTTTATCTCCGCTGGGATATTATAAAACACAGCAAATATTATTCCCTTTTCAAATGGACATTAGTGGTGTTGACTGGGGGATTTTATCTTGCTCCTGATTTATGTTTCCAGGAGGAAACACTGTTTTCAGGAAGGACAGAGAGTAAAGTGATTTCCCTCCCTCTGCCTCCCCAGAGTTTGCTGCAGTTTTGTGTTTGCACTCACTGGGATGGTGCTGCAGTTGTGTCAGAACCAGGACAATTGCATAATCCAACAAACTGAACATAAACCATCCCTCAGTGACAGCTGCCCAGTAGTAAGGAGGTTTCCCTCAGAAGCCAGCAGAATAATCTAACCTTCATTACCCATGGCAGTAAGAAAAAGTACGGCCCAGCTCTGCAAGTTTGGGTCACCAAAGTAGAAGGAAAAAATTCAGGCATTACCTTAAAATAAAAATTCCTTCTAATGCAAGTGCAGAGAGTGCAGTCCTGCTGACTCATTCTTAGTGGGGTTTTTATTTTCACTTAAAAAGTTACTTTAATGCTCAGTAGAGATTGACCTGTGTGAACCATGTTAAAAATTTCTTAAGTGCAGTGGAAGACAGGAATGCAGAGTGAAAGACAATTTTTCTTTAAAGTGGGATCTTCTGTGTCCACAACTTTATGATCTCCAAGACAATTTCCTCTAGCCAGTGTCTGTTTCCAATGATATATTTGAAAAGAGAAGTTCCATTACAATTAGTGCTATCTCTGTGCACTTCAGTTTTAGTAAAATATGAGGTTTTACCGACACAGCTCAGTCCACTGGATTTATAAAGGATATTGGCCCTATTTGAGCAACTTAACTGCTGCCATTACAGCTTTATCTCCTCTGCTTGTGGAGGTAAAACTGAGGGTCACTACTGAAGTCATAAACATTCCTCAGAAAATGAGTCGATTATTTAGCTGTTGGAAATATAAGTTGTGGCACCTGTTTTCATAAACCTTGATCCAAATTTGCACATATGAGCAGTATTTGGCATCCAGGCACACACAGGTTTCATGGCTTATCAAATCCCTGAATGGGCCCAATACAGAGCTCACATTTGCTGTTAATTCACAGCACAAAAATTCAATCTTCTGAGTCCTTCACGTGCTGGTGTTCACCAGACAGACTGTAACCTTTAGCAAAGTAAGCATACATTTTGGTTAATTAAAAAGGCACTGTCTTTCACCTTGGATTTTAGCATTTCTCTACTCTATCATCCTTATTATTATGAGGTTAATTTAAAAGATTAAGTGAAGATTCTGAAGACAAAAAAGCACCGTATTTGAAGAAGATCAGAAGATAATTTTAAAAGCCTGTCTGTTTATTCAATTTTTCATCCGACCTTCAAGGCTTCTTGAGATCTTTGGAAACACAATTTTCCTTTTATGTGTCTGTGTTAGTCCAGGGATGTTCCCTGAACCCAGCACACCTGCAGGTATTTAATGGCTGGCTGCAGAGAAAGCTGCTCTCCAGACCTGCCTTGCTCAGCTATAATACCCCTCCAAATCTGAAATTAAATCATTACAACTGCGTGATCACCCTAATTAGGCAAAGCAATTTCAGTGCTGTTACTTGAAGACTGCCAGCATTAAAAATGAAAGCTTTTTAACTAAAGTGGACCATAAAAATATCAAGCTATGAAGTTTTTAGTGGCATGGAGAAGTGCATTGCACACCCCAGTGTCTGATGGTTTCTTCTTGGAAGACCCTTGATTTCCAGGTCATTTCTTAATGCCCACTTCTAAATGGCAATGAAATTTCAGAAACCATATTCAAAAACTTCAGAAACCATATTCAAAATTTGCCTTTGTATTTTTTAAAATGCACATGGAAGTAACAATCTGCATTTGATGTCTGTACACCACAGGTTGATTTTAATTGTATTTTACACACACACGTGTGTGTAAGGGATGTGTAAAGGTTTATTTTGCTAACTGAGCTTGGGCACAGGCAGTTCCAGCCTCCTGACACGCCCTGCTGGGAAGGCTTTTTAAGCTTCTCTGAGTCAGAATGCATTTGCTTGTGCACAGCACTGGGTTAATGGGGGTATGTGACATCTCCAGGAAAAGTCTTTCACACAGAACTATTCTGAGCAAGAGCACAAAAACCCAAGTCTCCCTTTGCTCACCTGAGTGCTCCGTGTCCAGGCCAACATCTTGTTTTGAGACCTCTTCTCCCCATCATTTTACCCTCAAAGGTTTTAGCATTAGAGCCCTCTTGAAGAATGATTCTGTTACACGAGAATTCGTCAGTGCAGGGGGTTTATTTTCAGCATTTTCTCACTTTGGCACTAATTTAATGCCAGTTTTAGTGAACTGAAATCCCCCCCATCCATGTTTCCCTCATGCAGAGCAGCTCAGTGTGCAGCTTTTGGTGTTTATGGCAGGGTTCACTGGAGAAATCCTTCAGGAAAACAAATCCCAGAGCTTAATGCAAACAAGCTGAGTGCTGTATGTCATGTGTGGAGTCAGGAATCACCTGTCACTGAAGCTGAAGCCTCAACACTCCATGCAGATGACACTTCCACCCCCAGATCTGCAATTTCTTTCCTCTGAAGAGAGAATGTTGTTTTCTTGATTGAAATTGCTGTTGTTATTTACACATGCAGGCGAAAACAAGGCACTTGGTGTGAAGGGAAGGCTTGGCAGTGCTGCTGTGACCGTCTCTTGAGATGAATTTGCCTGTCCTGGCTCTGCTGGGATCAGCTTTCCCACCCACCATGTTCTGGAGCTGCCTCCCCCCAGCTCCTCAGCACAGAACATGCTCTCAGCATCCTCTCACCAAGCTTCTCCTCAGAGCCTCCACGCACTGAAAATCACAGAATATCGGGGTTTTTCACCTGGGCTGCTCCCCAACCTTCTCTCTTGGATTTCTCTGCGGCACCAGGCCTGTCTTTAATATGAATTTGTTTTGCACATCTCCTCTGGACCTGTTTTCAGCAGTTTCCATGATGGGAATCAGCCTCGTGCCCCATTCAGAGCAAAGCTGAGCTGGCTCAGTGTGTGCACCCCAAACAGATGGATCCTTTCCAGCCTGCAGCCAGGAGACACCGTGAGGTTGTTTTGATCCCATGGCTGGAAATCTGCTGATTTCTCCAAGGAAAAGACCAGGGGGACCAGCATTGCTGCTGCCCTGTTCCCTCCTGCACAGGCAAAGCAGGAGGATGGAGGGGAGGAAGGACAAACGGGTGCTGTCCTCAGTCCACAGCACTCCTGCAGGCTTTCATCTGCTTTTATCTGCTTATTAATTGCGAGAAACATCTGTTTCACAGCTCTGTGCTCTGCTTTTCTGTGCTGCGTTGAAAACTCTCTAAGCATTACCCCTTTCCCTGGGCTTGGCTAATGAATTATGGTTGTCAGGAGAAAGTCTGGAAAAGGAGACACTAAAAACAAAGTTTCTTCCGCTCTTAAATTTGCTCTGTCAGCATCTCCAGATCTGAAAGCTTTGAAAGCTATCAACCCATTTTTTGGATCATTAGGCACTTTCAAAACAAAGCCATTACATTTTCACCACAAGAGTGTTTTGGAGATTCCCACCTCTTAAATTATTTCAGTTGCCTTGGCCCAGTGCTAGGCTGATGGGACTATTCTATAGGGGTGGAATTTTCTGCAAAAAAACAGCTTTGCAACGTATTTCAAACCATTTTCCATTGTGTATTATCAGTTTGCCAGACAATGGAGAAATCAGTACCTTCATCAGGAGCTGCAATTCACAAGTGGGAGCTCTCCATTCTTTAATCTTTTCTTTTGAAACAGGAGGTCTGTTCAAACTCAGATGTCACTCCATGTCACATGAAAAAATCCCTACCTGTAAATCATAAGCTCCCTGGGAGCCAAAAAGAAAAGGAATTTAGACCAAATATATCCACAAGTAGGAAAGTCAAACTGCTATAAAATAATCTGGCATTCACAAACAGGCATCAATTAAACCACAAAAGGGAGAGTGAAAAGAAATTGCATTTAATTATGTCTTGCACTGAAGGAATCCACTTTATCTTGAAGAAGGTGACCTGTTTACAGCTTCCACATCATCTTCAATATTCCTCCCATGCTCAGCTGAGTTTAATAAATGTGTCACTTGTTTAAGCAGCACAGCACAGATTTTGTGCAGAGCTTCTTGACGTCCTGTCTGGGAGAAATGGGGCAAAGCACCTTCTGCATTTCATTTTTGCATTTTATTGTTAAGAGAGAGGCAACATTGGCATGAAGGGAAAAGGCAAAAGGAGAGACATTGCAAAGCTTAACACTGATTATTTGGTTGAGGGGAGATCAGAGTCTGAGTTGAAAAGTGTGGAGAATTTTCCAGACAAGACAATTTCTAGCTGTAGTAGGCACAAATGTGGCCATCAGTTATGAGAACTGAGGAATGGAACAGGACAGAGAACTTTACACTTCCCCTGGCCTCCCAATTTACTGCTGATCTTTATTCTCAGCAGATTTCTGAGAAAATCACTCTCCCTGTGCCATGGAGATGAGCCGACTCTCCAAACATTAACTGCACCAAACACTTAACAACAGTTATTGTGGAACTTTCAGATGTTTAAATCAAAGTCTGGTCAAACCTAATCAAGAAAAATCTCATCCCAAAAGAGCAAACTGAAATGAGCCAAGCAGCGGCGGGAGAAGCAATTTTCCAGCACTTGGAAGAGTCTGATACTGCTTTTTTTAGCTGCATTTGAAAAGATTTCATCCTCAGTGATATTTTGTTTACTTCCCTCCTGCACAAATCATGCAGGCATTTCATTGTCTGTTTGGATGCACTTCTTCAGCAAGTTGTCAGACAAGTGTGGGTGCAAAATGCTGGCCCAGGAGAGAGGCTACGCCTGGAAATGTCAAAGCCAGCCACGCAGGGAGATGGTTTCACTTGGCATTTCCTTCATTACAATTCCTACTCATGGAGATTTCCAAGTCCCAAATGTTAAGTAAGGCTCTATTTAAGGGGCGCTGGGGGTCTCTCCTGAGCAGCCGAGTTTCTCCCAGCCGAGGTTTTTGTTATCCCTGTGGTGATTCCAGTGATCCCCCTGACTCGTGTGTCCAATCAGCTCAGGACCAAAATGTGCTTTAAAGACGGATTTATACCCCAAGAGGGTTTTAAACCCCTTTAAAGAGGGGTTCAGCTGCAGAACAGACCCCGTGTGGAGCTGCAGTTTGAGAAGCAGCTCCTTCCCCACCTCCTTCCCTTGTGCTCCATTTGGGGAAACATCCCTCCACCGATTTCTCCAGTGGCTGCCAAATGTTTTATTTCGCACTGTGGTGCCTCCAGTGTGGCCAATGTGCTACAGAGAGGGAAACAACAGCAGAACTGGGGTGAAAATCCCCTTCTCCTATCATTCTCACTCTGCTACACACAGCCCCATTGTCTGAATTGGTTCCATCCAGTCCTCAGTCTGAGTTTAGGACACCACTGAGTTGAAGTCACATTTATTCCTCCTTGATCCCAGCCTGGCTTTAGGCCAGGCCAGTCATCTCCAGGGAGCTATTTTTAGGCTCTGCACCAGCTCATGTCTTGAAGCAGTTGACATGATATGACAAACATTTTTAAGATCTCTCAATAGAAAGTTATGCAGCTGCTTTGCTAAGAAAGGGCAAACAAACCAAATAGCCCAAAAAATGACTTTCAGGAATTAATTTGCACAGGGTCACTAAAGGGATTTGTGAGGTGGAGCTGGCTGCTGAAGGAGTATGGATTTTTCAGTTCTGAATTGCTTGTTTTCCTGTGCACAAGCAAGTTGTGACAATATGTGTGGTTAGAAATTAGACAATAAATAATGTCAGTCTTTTCATGAAAAAATAGGCAATAACATCTTTAAATTATTTAAATTCTATTTATGATTTGTATATTATGCCATGTTAATTATATTCTATTACATAATCTATAAAATGTTATATAATACATTTATTATTTTAAATTTATTTTCAAATCAGGCAATAATGTCTTTTAAATTATTACTTTGAAAGACTTTTACAGTTTTGAAGTCTTAAATTAATCTTTTAAATTCACAGCCAGGGAATAATAATAATTTTAGTAATCATCTAATTTTAGCACTAAAGATAATAAAAATTATATTCATAATTAGAATATAATTTATATTCTAATCTATCAATATAATAATCTAATTTTAATATATTAAATAATTTATTTTAGCACTAAATACTAATAATAATAATAATGAAATAGCACTAAGCCAAGGCAGCAGCATCCTGCAGCCCTATAAAAGCTGATCATGCTCATGTCTTTGAGAAGTGTGGACTCACAGTCCCCACACCTCAACAAAAAAATAGTGGAAGCAGAGAGGTGGAAAAGGGCAGCTAAAATGACCAAAGGGAAGAAGTTGTTTTCATAAAACTGAAGAAAAATATCTTCAGTTTGGAGAGAAGTGGTGTAAATAAAGTAAATACAGAGCTGCAGAGCTAAATCAAAGTAACTGCACAGCAATGGACAAATGGAACTGGCTGCCCCAGGCACTTATGGCATTCACAGGATGAAATAAGATAAATTCCTGCAGAGCTGGTGTTTGTTTGGATAGCTGGAGGACCAGGTAGAGACATCCTAAATGCACCAACTGGGAATGGGCCAGAGGATGTGACCATTTTCTGTGTTCTTCCTAAACAGCAGCTCTGCTGTCCCTGATGGACAGAGAGCACTGGGATGTTTATGGATCCAGTGGGACATTTCCTACACTTTCTTACACTATTGCTCATATTTTGAAATGGGATGTTCAGAGAGCTATAGACACCAAAAATTTGAAATCATTAAATGACTGTCTACACTTTTCAGTTCTTCAGATAAGTAATGGTACCAGAAGGAACCTGTTTCACTTAATGATTTGTTTATTCTTTCATCACTCATGTACATCTGGCCAGTATTGTGACAGCTTTCAGTTCTATATTGCTGTTTCCATCTTACTCCTGATTGATTTATTCATCTTTGCCAGTTTATAAAGAATGGATTTGCAAAGCTGCTCATTTTTTCCAGTTTGTCAGGTGTCAGTCCAGCACTAACGATCTGATTCAAAACATAGTGCAGTCAATTGACATTTCACCCTCATTAATACTGCTTAGGAGAGAAGTTGAAAATTTGAATTGCTGCTCTCAGCTTCTCTGTTCCAGCCCATAAACAGCATTAAGAAAAATTCTTTGCTTCCAAACTCCTCACTCCCAGGAGTGGAAATCTTTCCCAGGATTTTGTTGTTGTTGTTGGTTAATCTGAACAAAAACTCACTGTTTTACCAGCAAAGTGATGCCCTCTACCTGGGCTCCACTGCTCAGAGTGCCAAGTCAGGGTCCCTGAGCAGCTTTTGGGTGAGCAGCTGCCTTCTCCTCACCCACCAAACCCCAGCAGGAGACTTCCAGGGTGGGAGGGAGTGCTGTGAGCTGCTGCCAAGGCACCTTCCCCCTGCCCTGGGCCACCTCTGGCTGCTGTGTGTCCCCAGCTGGTCAGTGGGACCCCACAGCTCCCAGCCCAGAGCCCCACCACCAATTACCTGCTCACTTAAAGTACCATCTGACAGGGATATTTCCTCATTTCCAATTTTCTGCCTTGTCCAGCAGCAGTGCAGACACTCAGTCTCAAACAGCAGCAGGGTTCTGGGGCTGTGCCTGCAAACCATGGGCAGCTCTTTTGGTGGGCAAGAATAAACAACAGCATTTCCCTCATGTGCTCACAAGGGGATCCATCAAGATCTCATTCCCCAACACTCTCATTCTGATTTTTGGTGCATCACAGTCCCTCTCACAGCTTCTTCAGAGCTGCTCTCAGTCCATCAACCCTTCAGCATGGTTTTCTCTAACCATAAAAAACTGAGTTTTTCCAGGGATTTTGTTCAAATGGATTTTCTAAACAGTCAAAATTCCTCCCTGCAGGTGTGTGTATCTCCATTAATTTAGATTAAGATTCTTACAGCTCGATATTTATTACTGGTTATGAGCTGGTACAACAGATTTCTATCATTTAAGTATGGTAAGTTCTACAGAAAATTTGCCTGAAGCCCAGCATTTGTAGCCCTAATTTTCAGATATAGGAATGGGAGAACCATTGGATTTTCTAACCCAGAGGAGATAAAAACCTGAACCTCCTGAGGCTTTGTGCTTTAGAGCCCAGAGAGTGAATGAGAACTGCTGCCAGCTCTGCATTGTCACAGATGTCTGAAAGAAAAATGTCCTAAAGCAAGTCTTGATTCCAGGTGAGGACAGGATGGGCTGTGCCACACAACCAAGCAGATCTGGCTCCATCCATGTCTGGTCCCGAATTCATGAGGGTATTTGAAGAATCTGAAATAGTTCGTTGTTATTTCTGCTTTTCACACATTTCTGTCACATTTGTTCCCATGACAAAAAGTTTTTTTTGAGAAATGATGTGGCAGATGTAGCCTGTCTGAGATTTGATGGCTCTTGAACAGAAATGTAGTCAGGAATCTGCAGACAGGATTGCACTGAGGAGCTGCCTCTGAAAACTGTCCTCAGTCTGTAATGAATTCACACCCAGAGTCCTCAGATTGATGTGAATTAATACTCTCTAAAAGAGGCTGTTTGGAGATAAATCACAGCCCACCTGCCTGGCAAGGCAAAGGAGGAGTCCCCATCACACCCTGGAGAGGAAAGGTCAGGCAGGCAGTGGCCACTGAGCAGCCTCAGCCTGGGACAGGTCACTGCCAGAGCCACTGCCTGAGCTTTGCTGGCCCACAGATAAATCCTGAATGCCACCACAGAATCAGCCTGGTGGATAACTGGGGCACACAAAGAGGGAGATGCTTTTTGGGATTCCCATATTCACCAGCCAGCCCATCCTGGCTTTCTCAATTTCCCACTTCCTCCTCCTTGTCCATTCTTGTTTCTGATACCATAAGATTCTTCTGAAGGAACATGCCCATTATCAAAAGAAAAGCTAAAGAATTTAAGAACATTCTTTAGCTCCAAAGTACAATTTTTTCTATCCACTATGCAGATCCTCCAGTCTGTCCTTTCAGTTCCTGGCCCAAAATACTGTGGAGTGTGTGGAGCTAGAGAATGCCAGAGCCCAAACCTCTCACTGTTACCAACAGCTCTTGGAAACATTTTGCATCCATTCAGATGGGTGCAAAATCTGGTTAAAGTCACACCACAAAATAAAGAATGACTAAAAAAAAAAAAAAAGAAATTAAAACCCCAAACCAAACCCAAACAGATGAAGCTAAATCCAGAAATATGGAAACAGATTCTTACTCCAGGCTTTATTACCAGGCTGCTGTGCACAGTGCACTCTTTGGAAAGGCAGGAGCCAGCAGCAAGATACTCAGTGAACTCTCCCATTCACCACAGACATGGGGGGATTTTTTTCCAATTTTACATTTCTATCATTTTTGCAATGTGCATCTGCACAGCAAGGGCCCTCTCTTTCCAGATGGCATCTTGCCTGCTTCACTCTGGCTTCCATCTGGAAGAATTGTTTTGCATCTTGCCTCCAGAACTGGAGCCAGCTCTGCTCCAGTTATCAGTCAGCAGCATGAGAGAGGGAGGCAGCTCGTGCTCTCTTAGCTGAGGATCAGTGCTGTGATCCCCCAGCTTTCAGAAGGATTAACCTCAGAGATAAATTCTCTGCTATCTCCTTTCCCCAGCAGGGCTGCTTGGAGCAAACCCCTGGCCTAACTCTGGTGATGCTCCTGGAGCAGAGCTGGGTGGAACCAGTGCAAGGAAAATTGACTGGATCTGTGACATTAAGGATTGTCTTGCTGGTGTTTAATTCCAGACACCTGAAGCTGAATCCTGGCAGAGTGAGGGTGGAAGCAATAAAAAATATTGTAAAGCGCCTCTACATCAAAGAATTGCCCTCACCTGAGATTGAAAGGAGAAGTTGAATCAAAACAAGTCCTCCAGTCAGAGGAGAGAGACAGACATCTGGCTCTTATCTTGGGGGGGAACAATCACCAACAATCCTGCTAAACTAGCTGTCAAACCAAAATCAGATTATAGGAATCCCAGCCCAAGATGTGTCTCACTCACAATTCAAAGAAGGCTGAAGTTGTTAAAACTGATTTTCTAGACATTAAAGCCTTTCTGTATGACAGTACTTGGGATGACAGATGTCACCAAGGCATCCCCCCAAGTACCCATTTTAGCTGAAGCATTACAGGTTTCCAGCACAAGTGTTCCACTCTCTGCTAACAGGTTTTCCCATGGGATACACCAGAATGTCTGTGATAACCTTGTCCCTGGATTGCCACGGGGAAAAGTCTCTCTTTGCAGCCTTTTGTAGCCTTGTCCTTGGAGCCTCCCTGCTCTGACATGGACGATGGCAGAGACAGAAGAAATCTTCCTGCTGACACGTGTGGGCCCACTGTCAGCTAAACACGCTGGTTGTGTTCAGCGTAAGGATAAACTTTGACTAATTAAGGCTTGTAAACTATCAGCCACAGATGGTACCAGTTTTAATGTCTCCTTGCGTGAGTCTGCAGATGGCTGGGAGAACAGGAGCCAAACCCCACCAGCAAAATTCCATTAGCAATCACCAGGGACCTGAAGCAGGTCTTTGGAACAGGTTGGGGTTTATCATTATTTTCTGGTGTCCCCATTAATTTAAAAGCATGTGTGTCCTGTAACTTTTTGGTTTTGGCATTTCCTTTTCTACATGTTTATTCTTTCTGAATAGCAAAACTCTGTACTAAGACACAGTTTGGAAGTACAACAGACATTATTTCTTTGCTTTCCATTTATTTTTGAAGTTATTTTTGGTATCAGCACCTTACCTGATGACACAATTTATTTCCCTGCAAGATAGAGTTTGCCTTTAGCATTTAGGAAAAATATGTGTAATGGATTAACCCTCAGGAACCAATAAATGAGAAACTGGGATAATTCTGGCTAGGCTGAAAATGCAAATGAGCAGCAAAACCACTGATGGTTACAAAAAAGGCAGGGGAGGAAACCTGCAAATTCACCTTAATAAAATCTGTAAAGGAGAATGACAAAATATGCATTTGTCCAGAGTGTGATATTTATATCCACCCACTCATTAACAGGGGATGGCTCAGTGATATCTGTGCACTGGATTCCTGCCTCTGCTAGATGGAAAACATGGAACTGATATATTGATAGGACTTATCTCCTCCAGGCAGCTGGAGTGGAATAAAAAAAAGGTAGGATTTTCAGTTCTGTGCATGTCTGTACAGAAAACAGCCACATTTGAAATGACAGCATGATTGTATTTTAATGGGACATATTCAGGATTAACCAGCACTGAACAGGTGTCAACCCCCAAGTGCTCTGCACTTGTCACAGCCTCTGAGCATTAATAGGAACTGAGTTTGTTCCAGGGCTGTGGGAACCTGCTCCATCCAAGCTGTCAGTCCTGAGCAGGCTTCACCCAGTACAACCAGTGCAGTTACTCAGCAGCTGAGTTATCCACTGCCTTGGATTGAACAGACAGGTGTCTGCTAACAAAGGCAAAAGCCTCCCCTGAAATGGAAAATCCCCTCCCTCCAAATTATTATGATTTTGAAATGAAAAGGCTCTCCGACAAAGATATGGGAGCAGGAATAATAGTTCTTTACCAGGAAAACAAAACAAAACAAAACAAAACAAAAAGCAATAGTACAAACAAAAAAAACCCACAGCCAGAGTCAAAGCAGGCCCTGACCCCCTGTGTCAGGGTGGTGGCACAGTCCCATCCCATGGGGGCTCAGCCCTCCTGCAGTGCCAGCTGTGCTTCTGCTGGAGCAGGGATCCTGCACAAGGCTGCAGTTTTCCTCTGAAGCTCCAGGGCTGCTGGAGATGGGCCTGCTCTCCCTCTGGGAATGCAGGGCAGAAGAAAGCTGCTCCTCTGGAAATGCAGTGGGAAAAGGCTGCTGTGGTGTTCCAAGCCTCAGATTATATCCAGGTAGGAATGCTTGGCTCCTCCCCCTGGGTGGAGCTTCTCATCATTGGATGATTTTTTTTGGTTTTTTTTATCATTATGTAATTTATGCAGTGACACTCAATGGCCCATGAACAGAAGATATCTCCTGAGGGAGGACTGGTCATGGAAGAGTTAAAGAAAACTGCCCAATAAACAGCAGATAACAGCCCCACCTTTAACAGATGGGAATAGAATACACACCCCTATTTCCAACCTAAGACATCCACACCTGTGGACACGGGGGAATTCCCAAACACACCAAACTCTGTCCCCACACTCACACCACCCAACCTGTCCTGCTCTCAGCTCAGACAGAACAGCCTGTGCTACTCTTTTCCTCCTGCACCGTATGCTGGCACAGAGTTCAGAGCCTTGACCTAAACCAAAGGCAAAATGTGTGCCCAAAAACTCAGCCCTGTATTTTTTGGCTTCCTTTGGTCCATCCAGGCAGGAGGCAGGACAGAAATCACAATCCCACAGTGCTGTTTCTGTGGTGCAGAGGTGCAGGGCTGTGCTCAAATCATTGGTACAGTAAATGGGGTGCAGGAACATTTGCAAGGGTTCCCATGAAGAAGAGAGAACCTGGAAAGCAGCTGGTGGGGTTGGCTGGATGCTGTGAAGAGACCAGTGAAAGATTTGTATAAAAAGATTCCCTCAGAATTGAGGTTTTAATGTCACTCACTCAACTTCTCTCCAATGATTCCATGCACTGAAAACATGTGGCCCTTCAACTTCAGGGAATCTTATCTCACACCCTATGTTTTTTTCATTCAGAATGAATAAAATATTACATCTCTATTAATAACTGAACAACTCCAGCTTGTCTTCTTCCAAAACCTTTAGAGCATCAGTAATAGAGTGATAGCAGTGGCTGGTGATCAGCCTGCTCCACCCACACCCTTAAATAATGGAGCAATTATTTTGGTACAGGGTTTTAAAGCTGGGTTTGCCAGTAGAGATAATTTCTCATCACGTGCCATGGTTGAGAGAGTGCAGCTTTGCATTTTCCTCTGCAGCCCCAGTCCTGGGGCCCAGCAGTCAGGAAGATGCTGCATTCACTCTTCTCTTGATGCAGGGAAATGTTTGTGACAGTGGTCACTGCAGCAGCTCAGCAATCAGATCTAAGTGGACATGAAGGAATGCTTGAAGCATGTCACAGCTTATTTTTAACTCGCTACCCTGCCCTAGTTAGTCATTATTTTTGATGCAAAGTACTTTGAATTCCATGAAAATAAATGAAGGAAGCAAAGCATGATCCCAGTTCAGCACCAAGACCAGCGGGCTCAGCCTCTGCACAGGGGGATGCTCCAAGCACAAGGAGCCTCCCAGAGCCAGGGAAAGCTGCCCCAGGGAAAGGCTGCCCCAGTCAACAGAGCACATTCACTGGAGGCAAGAAATGGGGCTGGACACAAAGGACCTGCTTAGTATTTTTGGAGATATAAAGAAGCTGAAGAGTTTTCAGGCAGTGGTAAAGGCTGGGCCAAATTTCTGTAGATGCAGAAATCAGCACCATGCTGGTTGAACTAAAAGAAAATATCCACATGAGAATGGATCTGGGGCCAAAATGGCAGGGAAATAAATGTGGGAATGAGAAGGCTCAGAACCAAGGGATTAATATGGATTATGTGAATTATGGGGGGAGTTCTGGGGGTGTTACCACCAAGCACAGTCTTTCTTTAGCAGAGATGACCAAAACCAGAGCTGTTAAAGAGATGGTAATACCCAGGTTAGACTCCACAAGGGAGTTTTCCTCTCTCAGTACACTCTTTATCACAATGTTATTTGCTTAATTTCCCTGCAGCCAGGGTTTCCCATTGCTTTATCTCTGAGCTGAACACCGGGATGTTTGCAAACTGCAGCTCCAGTGTCCCAAGGCTCAGATTCTCATTGCAGGGAGGCTTCAGGACAGCTCTGCTTTTCTTCTGGAATTTCTCCATCCACATTGCAACTTCTCCACTGTAATCAGACCTGTCTTACCTTAATGCACTGAGTAGCACCTGGTGTCAGAAACTGATGGCTGAAGGAACGTGAATTTTCCATTACAAAAATAAAATTCATTAAAATCAACCAAAAAAACCCAAATTATAAATTATACAGTCTTTTATTTAACTTTACAAAAGTTGTTGATATTTCTTATATTTCTTACATTGGAATGCTTCTTTTCAACTGCAAATTTTTCATTTCACAGTGTCGGAGAGACCCACGGATCCTGTGATGTGTGGAATCCCTCATTACTGAAATCCCATTCAGGTCTGGTGGTTCCAAAATATCCAAATCCAAAATCATTAGTTTGTAAATAGGACCTTGCACTATCCACCACATATTTCTGTAGCTATGTCTTCTTCCTCTTATTTATGGTATTTAACATATATATTAAAAATAATCTAAAACTATTGAAACATTCTCAGAGATCCAGCTCCCTCTGATGAGTGAAAAGTGATCTTGGATGTGTTTTTAACACAGGGGAGTCTGGCCATGTATGGGCTTTTTTAATTGATCTGTGCTCGGTTCTCACTTCGATTATTTAGGCAGAAAAGCCTCTCTGGATTTTCCTTCCCATCATTTAAATTTTCACTGCACGAATCACACTTCTGTGCTTTCACCAGTGCGTTGAATCCATACATATTCATACATACATTGATAAATCAGTGGGGTTCACTCATCCCATTTATCTCCTCCGACCTCTCAGGTCTTTAATTAAAGGATTTCTTCCAGCCTGCACCATGTACAATGCAAATAAATATCTTTATGCCGGAGTTTAGCGAGCCATTTCTTTCTCATTAAAATGGCAAAGCTCTTGGCTCGGGCAGGCAGTGGAAGCTTAAGGAACTGGAAAAGAGCTACTACAAGGGAAGGAGCATTAGCAGAACATCAGAACTACTCAGTCATTAAATAGTTGTTAACTGCTCACAAGGGAAAGGTCCCGTGGGGTCAGGAACGCTGCTGCATCCCCCACAGCTCGCATCACCAACCCACTGAAATACAAGCTGTCCTTGGGAAAATATCGACTGAACATTTCCAGTATCAGCTGAGAGGGGTTTTTGTACATCAGGCTCTGCTCGGGCTCCCTGGACCAACCAGAGTGGATAAAATCCCCTTTTCTCCATGCTGGGAGCCATCTGGAGACCAATCCCCCCAAATCCTTGAGGCCATTCCAGCTGGGAGCAGGACCAGGACTGTGCCCTCCTCATCCTCAGCTGCTCGGGACCTTTCTTGCAGTGATGCACCCTCCCTGCCCAGCAGCTCGAAAAATAACAGAAATGCACAGGAAAATGGTTAAAACCCTAAAATCCAGCACTCACCCTCCTGATCAGGGGGTGTAACCATCACAGAAATGAAGTGCTCCCCATCAGGCTGAGTGGGATGATTTATTTTGTGTCACTACAATCACAAAAGGCAGCCAAGGATGTGAAGAAAGAGGAAATAAAACTGACTGTCATGTTTAACTGTCCAGCTTGACTAGGATGGCTTCAGCAGAATATTTTAGTGCCCTCACATTCCCAGAAAATCAGTTTATGGAGCAATCACCTTGGAGTTATCACCTTGGGAAATCTTTGTGCTCTCCAGTATAAACTCAATATGATCTTCAATATTTAAAGGAAGAGAATGGCCCTTGAGGTTAGTGGTGTGTGAAAATCTGCTACCTGATGCAAGTCTACTTTAAACTCACTACAGATGGAAACTGAGGGAGGGATTGAAAAATTTATATATTTTTATATATATATATATATATCCTGCTAGCTTCCTTAAGTTCAATCTTTTTAATATATTTGAAAAGTTTGAAACTGAGCTGACTCTAGAAAAGGTTTAGGAAAAAAACAGCTAATATGCCAGTTTTCAAATGAAAGAAATATTTGCATTTTTTTTCCTTTTTTAGAAAATACATATTTTGTACTGAAAATGCAGCCATTTTTGTAAGTGAATAATGCATACTAAAGTTAGAAAAGAGAGAACAAAATGAAAGGAAAAATTAATGCCAAACCAAAAACGTCAGTTTGCCAGCTCCCAGAATGTTTATTCAAATTATCCACATGGGTAATTTAATTCTCCACTAATCACCCACAAAAGAGAGAGTTACTGATGACAAGCTCTGAGTTTAATCCAATGCACTGTAATCCACTCCTTCCTGGGTTTCTTGCTCTTGATTTATACCCCACCACAAGCAAAGACCAGCACAGATCTGCAGCATAAATCACCCAAGATGAAGCCATTGTTAAAAATCTCCCCAGAGTCTCACACCACAGAAACAAAACCCTAAAAATGAATTATCCTGGCCTTGCTACATTCAGGGTTTTCGTGGTTTGATGTCTTAGTGAAGAAGAGACAGATTTAAAAGCTGAAAAGACCATCAATTCCACAGATTATTTTTTCCATCTTGCATTCAAGCTCATTTGCTCCATTCCCAATCTCTGTCCCAGAAAAAGAAGCAATTCCAAGCTGCCCAACCTCTCCATTCCTCCTCTCCTCAGGTTCTCACTGCAATCCCCACAGTCCAGGAAGCCAAAGCACCAGGACACAAACTTTGCTTCAATCCTAGATCCCTCCAAGAGAAATCTTGTTTTGAGTCCTCCAAACCCTGAATTCCCCCAGTCCTCAGAGCCACCAGTGGGACTGAGGCACCTCAGCAGCTTTTGGGCAGAAACCCAAATGTGTCCTCATGCCCTTTGTGCCCACATTGCTTTGTCACTGCTCCCACTCCCACAGTGCTGCAGGTTCCTGCAGTGCCTTTGCCTCTGAATTTTGAGGATAATTCAATATATCTGTGTTTTGGGCTGTTCTTTCTCCAGATGAGCCCCAACTGAAGTGAGCACCTGAAATGGAAGAGGTGGCAGGATTCCAGCACATTGTACTGAGGGATTATTCCTCTTCTTCATCCAGTAAAACAAGGGGAGTTGATTGTTACCCCCAAATGGCAAAACAAACTCTTTGTAATTAATTTGTCATTAATTTTGAAATCTACTAAACTATCTGATGAAATACCAGTTAAAAATCTGTCTTAGATATAATAAATTAATGCTATCTCAAAACATCTGGACTCAAACATTTCTAGTGATTCATGACTCTCAGCATGTACAAATTCAGCAAATTGCTGGATTATATTTTAAACAGTTCTATCAAAAGGTGATTAAAAGTCTGCTTTTACATAAATTCTCCACTGGAAATATGTGCTTTCTATGGAAATGCTCATTTAGTAAAACCAGAAAAAAAAACAATAAATTTTTCATTTGGGAAAAACAAAAACAAAACCACAAAGCAAAAGAAAAAATGCCAAACAACACACACACACAAAAAAATCACAAAACAGAATTGTAGTGAGCAATGCATAAATGTTCACTTCTCAGCCATGAAAATCAGATCTGTGCATGGCTTCTGGGAGGGGGATGAGCTTTTCCTGAAGATCACAAGTGCTGTATTCATAATTACTGATAAACTGACTGATTAATTAAGTACTAGAGAGACATATGAATTTATCTAGTGCCTGATCCAACTCTCATTTACGACTCCCATTAGTAACATTAATGTGAATTGCAATAGGTATCTCATCCATTTCACTCTCCACCCATTATGCTTCAGGGAGAGCTGATTGAATGCTGCAAAGAGAGTGAGTGCATCTTGGCAAATATTAATTTGCACTTTGAAATGAATTTACTCTGACTGCTCTAGTTTGCCAGCTGGAATACTCATCAGTACAGGGAATTTTAAGCAGAGATTGGACATCATTCAACAAAAGGAAAATTAGGATGGTATGATATTCCCCAGGAAAGCTTTTCTGCATATTTATAAATCCATTTAAATGAGAAAAATACACTCTGTGAGTATAATGTGCAGTAAGAAGAGCAGTGTTTTACCACCTGATATCATACGTCAGTTAAGGATCATTACAGGGTGTCACAAACCCAACCTGCTTCCAGAAATCATTCAATTAATGTAGGCAAAGACCAAAAAAAAAAAACAACCCAGAGATCTGAGATAAGCTTCTCACTCGTGGTTTGCAGCCAGAAACAAAAAAAGACAAAATTCACTGCAAGACCTTTTCATTTCAAAGCCCCCTTGAAAACCTCAGAAAACCCCAGCACTGAGCATGATGTGAAAAGGAGCTGCACATCAGCTGTCATTGGAGAAAGGCTGGAATAAATAATGCTGTCTTCCATTCTCTGAATGGATTCCCCAGCCCCACTTTGCCACTGTAACAGCCCCAAAGCTGCCCTGTCACATCAAAATTCCCACACCCTCTGTGTCTCACTGAAAAACCAGGAATAAACTTCTAAGGGGAAATTCCTTCTGTGTTCAAATGTTGAAGAACAGGGGGGGAAAACACATCAGCCTGCACAGCTCTGTTTTAGCTCAGGGCCCCTGGTGCATCCCATAATCAAACACAAGGCTTTGTCCACTCCACCCCTTGGTTTCATTCTTCTGAACCCATGTAAATAGCTTCACTTTTCATTATTCAAGAATGAAGCAGATCCTCAGTTGACTGGAAGCCGCCTTAATCTTATTTCAGTATTTCCCTAAGCCAGGAGCAAAAATGAAGCATAATTTGGGACACTCTGCTTATAACCCAGCTTGCCAGTGGACCCAGGCAAAGTGTGTGTGTGCACAGCAGGGGATGCTTAAGGATAAAACAAAATATTTTAGGGATGATAAAAGGATGGGTTTTTATCTTCATTTTTGGAAACCTGAGAGGGACCTCTAATAAGTCTGGCACGTCTCTGCTGCTCTGCCTGCAGGCACTCACAGCCTGGCTCTGCCTTGATCTTTTTGCTCTCTGGTGCAACTATTTTTTTCTTTTCAAGCAGAAGGATGTGAATCAAGTGCTAAATCCTGCTGAGATCTCTTGTATCTCCTCTAAGTACTCTTCCCAGGAACAGCAGCTTTGCTGCAGTGGTGTCAGCTGGGGTGAGACAGGCACAGGACTTCACAGGATCAGAGCTGTGACATGGACAGACAAAAAGGGGCATCAGTTGATTTCCGTCTTGCTGTCCTACAGTACCCAGTGCATGTTCCTTTAAAATACAGTGAAATAAGTACTTTAAAACAATATTTCAGCAAATTTTCCAGCTTGAACCTCAGCTGGGTGGCATAATAAGGTTTGGGTTGGAAGGGATCTTAAAGATCATCTGGTTCCAGCCCTTCACCATGGGCAGGGACACCTTCCACTGTCCCAGGCTGCTCCAAGCCCTGTCCAGCCTGGCCTTGGACACTTCCAGGGATGGAGAATCCAGAGCTGCTCTGGGCACCTGTGCCAGGACCTCCCCACCTTTACAGAAACCAGTCTGGCACAACCCAGTGACCAGTAACTAACTGGTGAGCTGGCAAACACAGGGGATGGTAGAGCTGCTTGCTACAAGGGTAACACTCTGCAAAACAGAAAGCAAAAGTGCTCAGACAACAAACAGCTCAGCTTATTGACACCCGAATCACGAGCAGAACATGGAAAAAAAAAAAGAGAGAGAGATTATAAAGCCCAGTTCTTGGTATTTAAAGACAGAACACTGCACATTTAAATGCTTTTTATACAGGGAAGCTGGCAAATAGCTGAATGTTTCTTTTAAAGTCTTCTATTTTCTGCTTCTCAAAATTTGGACACCTCCAGACTCAGGAGAGCAGAGATGGAATTTACATGAAAATTAAAGAGCATTTTACATGTTCAATCTGTGTCACTTGTTAAACGTTACCTTCATGAGGGTGGAGGGTGTTGGATTGACAGCTCTGGAGATTGGCGTCTCTATTTATAGCTGAGGAGCAGGGAAAACAGAGGCAGGAGGAGGGCAGGCACATGCCCAGATGTCCTCTGCTTTCCCCCCTTCCCTGCCTCATCCCTGCCTTGCCTGGGGAGCAGCAGATTTTGGATCTCCCTGCAGAGATGCCCATGGAAAAGGGGATGAGCAGCCCTTGGTCAGACTCTGTCACTTGTGGGTTTGGGTGCTCACAGCCCAAGGGGATCATGGAGCACCTCTGCTATGAGGAAAAGTTGGGAGAATTGGGATTGTTCAGCCTGGAGCAGCTTTGGGGTGACCTAAATGAGGCCTTGCAGTGCCTGAAGGAGCCACAAGAAAGATGGAGAGAGACTTTACAAGGGCCTGGAGGGACAGGACAAGGGGGAATGGCTTCACACTGACAGACAGCAGGCTTAGCTTGGATATTAGGAGGAAAGATAATTAATGATATACAGCAATTAAGGGTGGTGTTCAGCACAGAGGAACACTTTGTCATGAGTTCACCTGAAGGCAGGGATCAAGGGGAAATGGTAAAAGTTGAAAAACCTTCTCAAGCCTGACCCAGCACAGCCTGCAGTGGTTCCATCCCCACAGCCACATTTTTGGGAAGGAAACCTTGGGAAAGGTTTTGGGAAGGAAACCTTGCCTGCTTTCAAGACTGTGAGCGGTTGATTCGATTGTCAGATGTGTTTGAATATCTTAACATCTCATTTCAGAGAGGCTCTTGCTTTATTTTTAAACTCTTTTTCAATTCCAAGAACAGACAATAACACCTCAATTATGAAACAAAGCCATCCTTTCTTCTTATTTACAAATTGAATCATAGAATGGTTTAGCTTGGAAGGGATCTTAAAGATCATCATGTTCCACCCCCTGCCATGGGCAGGGACACCTTCCACTATCCCAGGTTGTTCCAAGCCCTGTCCAATCTGGCCCTGGACACTTCCAGAGATGGGGAATTCACATCTTCTCTGGGAAATCTGTGCCAGTGTCTTATAGTGACAAATTTCTTCCTAATACAGAGTATAGAATTAAAGAGTCACTTCACTAGCAGAGATAAATGGTTACTAAAGCAATTGAAGCAAGGTAATAAACTGAAAAGGCCTGGGGCAGTGACTGACATAAATTAGTTAAAGACCAGACAGGGGTCATTAGACCAGAGATTATTCATGCAAGAGATCTTGAAAAAGAGTTAATGACAATGTCAGTAAAAATGCTGAAACTGGAAACTGTACACAAGAGCTGGAACTTTCTTTTGAAGGGAAGTATGTTGATTACAGGAATTTTAATAATAATTTTGAATTAGTTTACAAAATATTTTATTGAAAATATAGAAAGAAATAAAATAATAAAACTACCAGAAAAACAAAAGGAGTTACAAATGAAACACAATAGCTATTTGTTGGACAATGCTGCTTATTTAGTCCAGGGAAGTTACCTGGCTAATGAATGAAAGGAAGAAATTGATGACAAGAGAATCTGGGGTTTCCTTGAAAAACGTCCATCAAAAAATGTTATTAATAAAACAGAGTATTTTGAGATGCAAGGTGACAACACTGTCCTGGTAGAAAACTGGTAAAGAACCAAGCTCTTCAGCACAGAAGTGAAAAGAATTTACCTCAGCAAACCTGGAAGTAGACTCGAAGGAAGGCAGAAAGCCAAGGCTGGTAATTCACATCTCCCACAAAATGGTGATGTTAGCTGAAGCACCTTGGAAACCTGCAGGGTAAATTTAAAGCTGGAAAGGAGAAGTGAGTGGCCACTGGTTTTGCAGACCTCCAGATGCCACCAGGGATCAGCCACAGCCCTGTGAGATCCCTGCGTGCCTTTATCCAAAGAATTGGTCACACCCTTCCAGCCTCAGCTGGCCCAGCCCTTGGTCACAAGCAGGGTCACTGAACCCACGTCTAAAAATGGATTTTTCACAACTCTGTCCTGTTCCAACACCTGTGGGAAAGCTCTGCTGGCTTCTTTGGGATTTACTCGTGGGCCTTTTTAGAGCATCCTGTTCCAGACGGGAAGAAAAGGCAAACTCTGCCATGTGCAAATCTTTCCATCTGGCTATTCCAACAGCACTTGCACAAGGCTGTGGAGGGACAGGAGGAGGAGAGGGAAGGGGAAATCTCCCAACAAACCCAATGCCAGCCATATCCCCACATGAGGAAGGAGGGGAGCTTCTCCCCAGCCTTGCAGCTCAGGTGCTGCCTCAGTAGGAGCCTGGCTGCCAAGGCAGGTGGCTTCCCAAGCAGGCAGTATAAATAAAAGGTGATCTGTCAGACTGTGCTTTGCCTCCCCGGGCTTGGAAGGGAGGCTTTTAGCGCTGTGCTGGAGGCAGCAGTGACTGTAACACTTGGTGAGTAAGAAGTGTAACGTTAGCGTGAAAAGCGGAGCCAAAGAGGGGAACAGGAAAGAGAAAGAGGATGAGTCAGAAAAGTGATTGCGGGGGCGGATCAATATTTATAGCAAAAAATCCCCAGGCTCCAACTGACTCTATCTAGTGGCACAAAATAGAATTTTTTCATTATTTTTTTTAAGCACTAATCAGGAAATCTGTTTGACAACAATAAGGACCTGTTGATTGAAACCCTGTGCTCTGCACAGCTACACCAAGCTCTGAAGATTATTTCCTGAAACCTTTTTATTTCAAAATGGAAATGTTTTCTCTGATATCTTACTAAAGGTCAAATACCTTCACTTTTTTACAGCCTAGCATCACTGCTTGTAGTGGATTTTACCTCTTTGCTATCCTGCAATTAAGGCAAAAGGAATCATGAAATTAGGCAGATGAACGTGTCATTTGCCTTCCAGATTCCAAAAGTTCTTTGAATTTCAGAGCTGAAACAATTTGAGTTTGGTGAATCTGTTGCTAAGCAATTGAAGCCATCAAAGTTTAAATCTTGAATTATTATCCTTTATTGGAATAGTATTATTATCCTGGAAATAGGATAGAAATTATTATCTTGGAAATAGGATGCAAGTGAATGGATCAAAATGTGAGCTGATATGTTCTAGTTCCAGCTCCCAGGGGCTTCTCCCAAGTATCACCATGACCCATGTTGCACATTTTGCAAAGAGCCAAATTTTCTTCATGTTGAGCTATCCTTTTCCAAAGAGTCTTTTGAGGGCATTGAATCAACTTGGATTTATGAAATACACAAATGTACCATCGAGCATGTTAAATGCTGATAGCAGCACTCAGCTCACGGGCTGGAGAAACCAGGACACATTCCCACATCCAACCATTATCTTGTCCCACAAATGAATGGTTTTTTTTTTGCTTACAACTACTAATGATACACTATGCTCTGGTTGTGTTCAGAGCCATGCTTTGTTTCCTAAATACTTTTAATTCTGTTTATTACCCACAGACATTTAATCACCCCTGGCTTAACTTTCAAAGCACATTATCATCACTCGTTCATGTAATTGCTTGGTTCAGACTGGGTTTTCTGCAGGAAATTGTCCTCAGGCAGTCTGATAAGCTTGGACAGCCACTGATGGAAGCCAGTTGGGGAATTATTGATTGCTGATATTTTCATACTGTGCATATTTTTATTTCAGGTTGGTAGGGATGTGGGGTTCTGTGCTCTCTCATGTGGTCTGGACAGATTTATACCAATAAGAATATTATTTGAAGAAACAAAGCATATTAACTCACTGCACATCGTGTTTCTGGGTTCTACCAGCTGTTTAGTGGCTTTTAAAATACAGCTCTTGGTTGTAGAAATACTCCTAGAAAATAAAATCAGAGTGGATTTTGGTTTCCTTTTAATGCTTTCAACAGTTTCAAACAGATATGCAGGAACCTTTGATGTCACATATAAAAAATGCACAGCATCAAAGAAAATTAATCTGCACAGTAATGGCAGTTCCTAAGGAAATAATCTGATGGAAATGAAACCTCTACTAGATACATTTTCCATCTGTTCACCAACAGCAAGGGACACAGAACTCCTTTTCCTATAGGAACTTTCTATTTTAGAGTTAAGAGAAATATTCAATCATTTTGGCATCATCTTGCTCCTCCTCTCTGTCTATTCAAAAATAGCAATGCATGAAGACCCCAAACTTTTTGGAACTGCAGAAGATGAGAGTAAACAGAGGTTCAGAATTAGTCTCTTCTCAGCCACAGACCAGGGGGATTTATTCCCCTGGTTTATTGATTATGTGAAAAGCATAAAGAATTGAGCAACAACTGAGCTGACAAAACACCCTGTGAACAAAGCTGTAGGTCATGGACTTAAATCAATGGACATTTGAATATTGAACTGTGGGAAGTTCTGGAGGCAAAGCCAACCAACTAAACACACTGAAGGCTGCGTTTTTTCAACAAGAGACTTTTCTCCCCTGTGCAGGACTTTTAAAAGTCTGCTGGGGGAGCAGCATTTCCTTCCAGCACAATCAGCAGGTGAAGGCCAAGATCAGCATCTTTAGGAGGGTTTTTCAGGGTGCTGTTGTTTCTATTTCCCTTCTGTGGAAGCTTCTCCTGGCTCCCTGACAGGTTTTAGCCTTTCCACCCTGATGCACAGACACTCCAAAGTGGCTCATGGATGTTAAACTGGTTTGGTCCTTCTTGAATGGACCAGACCCAGCTCAGTTGTAAATTCTGTGAGGAGTGGTTGAGGGAGTTTGGGTGGTTTAGCGTGGAAAAGAGGAAACCTGGGGGGCCCTTGTGGCTCTGCACAGCTCCTGCCAGGAGGGGACAGCCGGGGGGTCTGGCTGTGCTCCAGGAACAGGGACAGGAGCAGAGGGAACGGCCTCAGGCTGGGCCAGGGCAGGCTCAGGGTGGGCACAGCAGGAATTTCCCCATGGAAAGGGGGCTCAGGCACTGGAACTGCCCAGGGAGGTTTGGATCCCCATCCCTGGAGTGTCCCAGGAAGGGCTGGAGGTGGCACTCGGGGCTCTGGTATCCCTGACAAAGCTCTTGGACTCAGTGATCCTAAAGGTTTTTTCCATCCTAAATGATTCTGCAATTCTGCAAAGTTATGGTGAGAGTCACCCAAAAGCAGATTCAGTGAAATGTATTTTTAAAGAAATTGACAGTTCAGTGTGGAAGTATTGCTGGGCTGGCTCCAGCTGATCAGATGGATGGATGGACAGCCATGCTGCCTGTCAGAACCACAAGGCTCCATCTCATCACCATCCCTGCGTAGGTACAGCCTGCCTACCTACTCACAGCAAGAACATTTCTCAACAGGACCCTGATTTTTAAAAATAATTAATTAAAAAATTGAGGTTTTTCTGTGGAGGCTTTCTCATACATCCCTATAATAATAGTATACATAATACATGTGCTCTGTTGCTTCATTTTCTTCTACTTTTGATAAGGTAGGTTTACTAAAATCTGAAATTTAAATATTTATACTGTAGGCTTTTTGATTAGCATATTTTGAAGCTAATCATAATAGGGCTCAGCTCATTTAGTGGATGTCAGTAAATGAATAATGAATTCAGTGACAGGGGTGAAGAGGAAAGGATGAAAAAGAAGTAATTTATACTTGTGAGAAGGATAATGTCTGTTCCATGAGGACAGACCTACTGAAAGTTAAGTGGGAGACAGCTCCTACTCCCTTTCCAATTCAAGGAACAATTTTTCAGAGAATGCACTTTTGGAGCATGAAATATTTGAATATAAAGTTTAAAACTTCCACTAAACTGGCTTTCAAAGTTTCCCTTAAGTTAATGGGAAAAGATTCCAATTCTTTTAACAAAGCTGATCACAGGGAGAATTTAAATCCTAGTTTGAAAGTACCAGGGGATGCAGCTCTCAGGATTTCAAATACCAGCCTTGTGCAAGTCCAAAAGAGTAGATTAATACAATTGTTCTGTTATCATCTATACATATATATATAATAAATATATGTAATCCTGAACTTTCAGAGGTTATGTTTGTTTATTCTGTGCAGCCACAAAGGTCAGAGGATGATTAGGAAGCCAAAACTGATACATGAGCACGACTGAAAGTACTGAGCTCTGACAGAAATGTCTGGCATCATGCAATTTGTCACAAAATGATGAGAACAAGCAAAACAGAAGTCAACTAAACAGCAGAGAAGCATTTATTTTGTTTCATCTTAGATGACTGTGACACATAACATTTCATCTCAGCCAGTCAGCCCTGACAAAGAGCATCTCCAGAGCATCATCCTCCCAGGCTCTTGGAGAGGTCACTGTTCCATGAGGGGACTGGTGCCTGGTATTGTCTTTTGTTTGCTATCAGCCATTTATTTTATTTTTTTTTTCCCTAAATTTGCCTAATCCCATGTGGGAAGATAAATGGTGAAACTGTGGAATGATAACTCCCCAACCCATCAGATCAAGACCATGTTGTGCAAGATCTGCCACTCAACACCAAAGCAAGTCAAAGAAAAACCTCTTCACTTACATCAACTGAAAACACAAGTCTGAGAGGCAAATTCATTGGTTTGGCTGAAAAATCCAGACACAGAAATTTAAAAACTCAAAAAAAAAAAATTTGTCCTGACATTTCTCTAGTGAAAAGTCTAGGGGCTTTTTAATGTGAAAAACATTGCATTTAGAAATTAACTTAAATACATTTTAAAAGACGGAATCATCTCTAAATGCAACAAATTCACAAATGCCCTGTAGAAGGGTCAAATGGGAGGCAGTTTCTCAATCCAAACCTAATTCCACTGGGTTTGATTCCATCCAAATCGTATTTGTAACGTAATTAATGAATGAACTTAGCCAGGCTGATGAGCTGGCACCGTGACAAGCTCCATTCAGAAAGTCACTTCATTCCTTTGGGTCAGTTCAGCATCAGGAGCAAACTGCAGCCCTGGACCTGCCAGTGTGAGGCCTGAACAAGGACAGATTCTTCAACTGTGGTGTGATGGCTTGGCCTTTTCAGGCAGTGATTCACCCCAAAACAATTATGGCAGTGAATCCCATGGTTGGCTGTCACACACCCATTGCCTGGCATCACCTGAATTTCCTTTTTTTTCCACCTGGTCACCCACACATCCTTCCCTCTCCTGCTTCCCAAGCCAAGCAGCTGAGACCTCTGATGGACCCTGGACTGCAGCCTTCTGCTCTCCTCAGCCTTTCAGCTGGGCTTGAGCTCCATTTAGAGCCCTGGTCCTACGTAAAAATCCTTCATTTCTTCCCAAATTTGCAGGTGGGAACAGAGGTGGTGTTGCATTGCTTGAAGCTTTTCATTGCAAACCTGATCAAGCTACACCTGATCTTCCCCATGAGGAGGAAATCCAATTATCCTGTATTTTTAAAAGAGGTGCAAATCATTAATTTATAAACACTTCTTTCTGTACCAATATTCAGAATACATCTTGGATCTATTTAGAAGACCAAGGGGATAGATTATTATGTTCTTATGAAGTTTAATGGAATTTGAGCACCTAACTCCCAAAGGCTTCTTTGACAACTGCATTTAAAGTAATTTACCAAAGAGATGGAGATCTTTTTTAAAGAGTTGCTCTAGCCTACACTTGATATCTTTCTCCTTTCCTTTTGTTGTGGTGGCTGTTATAAATATTCAGTGGTTTTTGTGAGCCTCAGCAGACCAAAAATGATCTTCAAAGAACTCACTTACATGTATTCACATATTTTAAAAACCCTAAGATTTTCTTTAAAAGAAATATTATTGGTGTTTCTGCAGATAGTGAAAAGATATGATTTGCAGCAAATTGTATTTTCACTGAGGAACAAAGGGGCAGAGGAAAGGATGAGAGGACTGGAGAATTGATATATGTTCCAGGAATTCCTGTTATGAAGCTCTTGAGAAATACTTGTCTATCCCAACATAAAATGACATCAAACTGAATTTCCTCAAGGGCTGATTGTGCAAGATGGTGATAGAGTTAAAATCCACTGAGATAAACCAGAGGCTCTTTGTTCTCTATCCTCTCCACCACATGTTGTCAATGAAGGGAAAGGGCAAGCAGAGCAGCTGAAATAATCCTGAAATGCTGTACTCACACCTCCAAAGGTGACTTATCTGATGGACATTTCAGCTAAAGCAGTAGAAACAAAAACTCTTCCAGAATATGGCAGTGTCAGCTGGAGAAATTCCAGGACAAAGTCAGAGGAGAAGGAGATTAAATCGAAGTACAGGACTAGCTGTGAGTAAATAAATAACAATTTGTAAGAAATAGTATAAGATTATCCTGTCTGTATCTTTGTGGGGGGCTTCTCAGGACTGTGGCTAAACAAAACCCGGATTATCCTGATGTTATCCTGGGTTATCCTGATGTTATCCTGGGTTATCTATCCAACCTGGCCTTGGACACCCCCAAGGATGGGGCAGCCACAGCTTCTCTGGGCACCCTGTGCCAGGGCCTCACCACCCTCACAGGGAACAATTTCTTCTGTACATTCAAGCTGAACTTCTCCTCCTGCAGAGGGAAGCCCTTGTCCTGTCCCTCCAGTTCCTCTGGAGGAATTGTCCCTCTCCTGCTTCCTTGCAGGCCCTTCAGACCCTCGGAGGAGCTGTGGGGTCTCCACAGAACCTTCTCTTCTCCAGGCTGAGCAGCCCCAGCTCCCTCAGCCTGTCCCCACAGAGGAGGGGCTCCAGGGACTCTCAGCAGCTCCAGGGACTCCTCTGGCCTTGCTCCAACAGCTGCACCTCCTTCTCCTGCTGGGGCACCAGACCTGTGCTCAGGATTCCAGGTGGGGTCTTAGGAGAGCAGAGCAGAGGGGGAGAATCACCTCCTCCCAAGGACCCACCCTCCAAACCAAGCTGGGGCACTGCTGCTCCTCCAGCCCCTTCTCCTTTATTCTCCTTTATTCTCCTTTATTCTCCTTTATTCTCCTTTATTTCTGATAACAGCAAAAGCAGACTGGGATGCTCAGAATTTTTCCCGGTCAAAAATTTCAAGTTTCTTCCCAACAGCTCTACAATTTTGCCTCGTGTCTGAGAAAGGGTGGAAGAGGAACAGGGCACTTGAGCAATACCCACAGGGTAATCAATCACTGTGGGAGGAGATTGAAAACAATCTGGCCTCCCACAGGAGGTTCAAAGGCACCAGCACCATTTTATGCACCACCAGCACATGTTTTATGCATCTGTTACTCTGTAGTGGGAAGCCATTCAACAGATGGTTTCATTTTCACTTACATTAGGTATATAAAGTTGGGAGCTTGTTTGTAGCAAGTGATAATCGAGTTTGAGCTATAAAAATAAGTGTATTGATGCCACCCAAATTTTCAGTACGTGTCTGCTACTACTTTAATGAGAGGTGAGGTTTCAGATACTCAAGATCCATGTTGATGGGGTTACAGAAGGATCCCCCCTCCAAGCCAAGACTGGGTCAATTCTGCTCCTCCAGCACCTTCTGCTTTAGCTCTAGTGAAATCAAAAGCAGACTGGGATGCTCAGGATCTTTCTCCATCCAAAATTTCAAGTTTTTCCAGCAGCTTGCAGTTTTCAAATCTCAGTTATTCACCAGGATCAGTTAGAACCCAAGAGGAGCAGTGGCAGGATGTGAGGACCATCACCTCCGAGTGTAAGTGGCCAAATTATATCTTAATTTTGTTTATTTATTGCTTGAAAAACAGATTTTGAAATTATCTGAAAACTGAACAGAAAGGAGAGAATCCACGTGGATTTAATGTCAGTTTACAGCTCAGGGAGTGCATAACTGTTTGAAAACCACTGGGTCATGAGCAATGAAAGGCACAAAGTTGAGAGGCTTTTCCAAACTTGCAGTTATAATCAACAATGAACACTGAATATTCTTGATATTCTTATAAGCCCCAAATTCCTTTGAAATTCCTGTCAAAATTCACATTCTCAATGACTGTGCCTTAAGTGAATGTTTTGTGAAATTGTTCCCCACTGCCAGCAGCTTCCCACCTTCCAACATCCCTTTGATCAGGTAACACAACACAAGGAGAATTTTCTGACCCCCTGCTCACTGATCAGGCTTTGTGGCTTTCCATCATGCTCACTTCTTCCCAAAATAAAGAATCCATACATCAATTCCAGGAAAAAATTCTAACTATGATTTTTAAAAATAATTTTTAAGAAGTTAGTTTATGTTAACATTTTAAGCAGTGATTTGCACATAATAGCTGAAATGACAGAGCTGAGCTGAAGCAGTTTCTGAATGCAGATGTTTCAAAAGCAAATGCAAAAAGTGGATTTGTGGTGGCCTTGGGGGAAAAAAGTGAAATATTTCTGACAGTGATGGTGCAGCATTTTTCTAACATTGTTTTTGCTTTCTTTTTCTTTTTCTTCTTTTTTTTTTTTCCATTTTCAAGTTTCACTCAAGATAAAAATTTCTATTGCTTGAGGGAACAGACAGATAGGCACTAATAAAAAACAGGCAAAGATGAGCAGGTTCAGGCACATGGCATTGAAAGGGACCTCCCACCCCCTCCCACCATTTCACCCCCTCGACTTCCCTGGGTCAGGAATTCTCTCTTTTGAGCAAACCATCCCCATGGTTTGTTGGGTTCGAGGTGGTTTTGGTTTCTTTCTTGCAACATTGCCTGAAACGTTCAGTTCTGCTGGGAAAAATGTTGGTGTTCTTCTGTGACATTTCCTGGGCTGCTTGCCTGGAAGGCTCTGCTCAATCTCACACCCTGCCCGTGGGGAGGGAAGGGAAGGGAGCTGAGGAGCTGACAGCCCTGGGGAGGGAGAAGAGCTGGCAGCAGGGATGGGCCAGGGGGAGGAAGGCTGGGCTGTGAGGAGGATGAGGAGGAGGAGGAGGAGGGTCTGCCATCATCTCCCCCAGAGCAAAGGCTTCATGAAAATCTAAGCCTTAGGCTGGAATGTCAAAGGAAAAGACACAGAAGAAGAAACCTATTTTGGTTTCCTCAAAAGAGCCAGAGACTCGTTCAGAGCTGCTGGTGCAGAAGAAGAAAACATTTTTACCTGGAACAATTCTCCACGAGACTCCTTTTCCCTTTCTCCAGCCAAAGCCCACCACACCAATGCCCTCTTTGCTCCCCTCACTTTTCACAGCTCTGTTTCCTCACTTGCCTTTTATATTCTAACCTCATATTGAAGCATCTCCCCTCTCTCTTGCCCACTGGCAAAGCACAGGTTATTTTTATATCTCCCAAAGGTGCAAAGCATTGAAAATCACAGACCAAGGTCTCATTTCTCCTGCCTTGTTAGCTTCTCTAACCACAGTCAAGCAGCTCCAGGCGAAGAGCCTCCAGCCCCTGCAACCTGGCCAGAGCTGTTTCCTGGTTTTATCCCAAATTATTGCTCACAGACCCTCTGTAAGCACCTTCTGCCACCTGCTGCTTCCATATCCCTGACAGCACATTTCTGTGCTGCCAGATCACCCGGCCATGCAACACACTCTGGATGAAATGGGGACATCCAAATGCTTTGGACAAGGTGTTAAGTTTCCCAAAGCCCAAAAAAAAAGACATTTTCCCAGTTTTGTAGCTGTGTTCTTGCTCTGCATCTCTTTTTCACAGGGGTAGGTTTTAAAAACAGCATTTTTGATGCACAATTGTTTCCCTTGCCAAGAACACTGTCACCAAGACAAGGGCTGTAGATTTCCTTTTTCCTGGCTATGAACTGACTAACATCTTTCAGGAACAACACATTTCTAACCTGTGCTTTCTCATAAACTTCTGTGCTCATCTCTTCCAGCCATATGTGCAGAGAAAGAGGTTGAACTTAGAGGAACCATGCATTTGGAAAACAAGGATTTTGTTGTTGTTGTTGCTGTTCCCTCTTTGGTCCAGGATTTGAGGGTTCTTTGCTGCCCTGGCTGCAGACAGAGTGGGGATGGCAGAGCCAAGGAGGGGACAGAGACTGTTCTGCAGGGGACAGGGCAGCAGCACCAAGGATGACAGCAGGGCAGCACCCCCAGCCAGAGAAGATGAAGCCTCCCAGTGCTTTGACAGGAACTGAGGGAGTCCAGTGGCCACAGACAGGGTCTGCCACAGTGCAGAGCCCAGAGGAGTGATGGGGAACTACAAATCAAACCATGAGATCAAAGCCTGCTGGCATCTTCCCAGTCGTGGCTGGAATTCCTGATTCCCATCCTGCACCCCACTTGTGGAGCCCCACCACGAGCCCTCACACCAGGGTGGCTCCCAGGACTGCCTTGGCCCAGCCAGCTGGTTCCTCTGCAGCAGAAACATTTCATTCTTGAAACATTTTTGGCCACACTTTGCCTTAAAAATAAAATGTGCAAAATCAATCCGTGTAGCAATATTGAAATCTGACAGCATCACTCTGCACAGGGCAGGCTGGTTATTACCACAACCACTCACAAAAACGATCCCACCTTTCCCTAGAAGCATTGATTGCAGGTGAGATAAAAGAGTGAGTTTGCTCCTAATTCATATTGGCCACACATTATTTCTGAAAAAAAAAATGGGTGCACTCAGTTTCTGTGCAAATCCATCTTCTGGGGAGCTGCAGGTGGTGATTATGAGGTCCCCTGTGTCAGCTCATGTCAGGTGGCAGATGAGGAGCAAAGCTCTTTCTGGGCAAGGAAATCATTAGCAGACTTCAGAGACACAGTGGTGTAAATCAGAGGTGAATCAGCCCTGCAATATAAATCCAGAGAATGGCCAGGCATGGCAGTTAATAACAGGACAGTGGCAATTCCCAAATATCTGGGCAGTTCTCTGCAGTCAAGATGCCTTTGGGCACACCAGAGCCATGGACAGCAGTGGAAATCTCATGGCTCAGTCCCAGGGGGCTGCTGGGGAATGCCCCCAAACTCTCCCATGAACTGCTCACAGGATGGCCTCCTCCTGCTGGGTGACTCCTGTCCTACAGAGCTGTCATTTACTGCAAACCACCCATCCCAGCAAGTCTGTTGACATTCTAAACTCAGGCTTTATTTATGTGTTGACTTGCTCAGGAGAGCTCTATGAGAAATGGCATCCTCCAAGACTTCCTGGGGAGAGCTGGGGAACTGCAGGCAGCAGAGTGCATGTCATTTATTTAATGGAAAAAAATAAAATATGCATCAAAGCATCTTCATGGAAGTTGTTAGGATGCAGCTTAGCTTTAATTTGTAAGATGGTGGCATTTCTACACTGTCACTTCAGTATCATCACTGCCATCACTGGCATCACTCATTATTGGCAGCTCTGAATATTTGATTACAGCCTCACAACAAGCTCTGATTCCTTTGAATCCCTCAGCTCCAGCAGGATCCTGCTGGATCTGTCACAGATCCCAGACCTCTAAAGAAAATTCGTGGAGCTGCAGTTTAGGGAGGGTAAACTCTGTGCTGTTGCTCACTGCTTTAATTAGTGACAGTCACGTACTTTATCTTGGTGGCAGGCGGTGTTGGGCTTCTTTATGTGAGCAAAACACAGAAGCAAAGATCTGGCTCTCGTTGCTGAGTAAAAATCCAGCAATTAAATTCAGGAAAATAAAAAAGATCCAACAATTGCTATGAAGAATTTCTGCCGTTCTGTTGAATATGTGCATGAGCAATTAAGTGCCTTCTGCCCAAAGTTCTCCTTCAAAGGTAATGGATACAGCATATTTTCTCCCTTCTTGCCCCAAGCTGGTTTGCAGTGAATGATGTACATTGTAAAGAGACTGTTATTTCAGCCCAGGAGGGGCTGCAGGGAGCTGGTAGATAAAAGGATGATTTTTTTAGACAGTTTCTTAGAAAACTGCACTGAAAAGTACAATAAAAAAGTATATTACGATGCAATTTGTCCTCAAGATGTTCTGAGATAAAAAAAAAACATATTGTGATACTGGTTGTTCAGTTAAAGAGGACAAAATTGCACTCAATATATTCAGGAATCACTGGGGTTTTTAGAAATAAATCAACCCTGACAGGGCTCTCCTTGTCCAGATTTAATGATCTATGTCACTAAAAGCCATGTTCTTTGTCTGAGCTGAGTCCTCCTCAACAAATGCTTCAATCAGCCTTGGAATATAACCCGAGGAGGGATGGGGCTGTGGCTGGATGCTGCTGAGCAGAGCAGTCAGAGGCAGCTCCCTGGGTTTATTAACAGGATTACAGCAAATCCTGGGCATTAATTTAATGGGAGAAGCAGAGGTCAGAGGTGCAGGGCTGCCACAGAGCTCCTGGACAGGGGAAGATTCCCTGTGATGCCTCCATCTGACAAGGGGAATTTCCAGGGAAAATGTCCTGCCAAACTGGCCCTGTTAGCAGGCTGAGCACAGCAGGAGAGCTCCCTCGTGGGAAAGGGAAATACAGATGGTTTAAATCTCCCTGGCAGGGAAGGGATGGGGGAAGCTGTGTGTGCACAGCACTCTGGGGTAGCAAAGCAAAGGTCTGGCTGATGAAGCTTAATAGATGTGGGCAACATAAGCAAAGGAGCTGAACTGAGAAGATGCTGTTGTTCAGAAAGGGACTGAAAAAACCTGTCATTAACAAGCCTTCAGGATGCCTCTAAAATAGCCCACTTTTTATATTTGGTGTATGAATAACCTAGGTGCTATCCAATGTGATAAAACCTGCCTTAATCTTATGCTACTCTGAAACTGCAAGATTTTGCTTCTTTCACTGTTCAGTTTTGGCTCTTTTCCTTTTATTTTTAAATACGTATTCAACTTCTGGAGGTTTTAATTTTGCTTGATATAGCTTTGGATCTGTGCTCTGGGCAAAAAGCCACTCTGACACACAAACAGGTTAAAAAAATGTCCTGTGAAACATTGCTTGGAAAATATCACCTTCCAACAGAAAATCTCACAAAACCCACCCTGGTCTCTATTTTCAGGGCACTCAAAAAGGCTCATATTTCAGGTATTTTACATTTTCCTGTGTGCATTCCACATGCTTTCTATGACACACTTAAAAAAAAAACAATCCCGAGCCTTTCTTCTTTTGAGAAAAGACCTTCATTTTGTAAGACAAAAGGTTTTGTAATTCTCTCTTCTATTTCAGGAGAATATTCACACTAAATAAGAATTCGTGCTTCTATAATCAAATCATTTATCTTTAAATTTTCTGTGGGAGGAGATCCTCATCCAGACTCACAGCCTGGAATCTCATAAGAAATTCCAAAGGAGTAAGGGTAGCATACATAGAAAATTATGTTTTTTATGGTTGTTTTGCTTGTGTAAGAGGAAAACTTGAGACCACCCTGAGGCCATCCAGCTGTGTTTGATGTGTTCTTATCAAAGGGGAGGAAGGAGCAGATGTGGAATGAACAGAAAATGCCTCAGCTCCTGCAGAACCAGGGGGTTCAGGCTCAGAGCCAAAAGAAAGCATCTCTTGCTGATGCTAGCCTGGGGTGGGACATCAACGTCCCAGCCCTGGCATCACCTAATTCAGAACCTAATTCTCTCTCCAGTCCCAACTCACCAGCATCACTTTGCCTGGTGGTTTTTAATATTTGAAAAAAAAAAAAAAAAAAAAAAAAACAAAAAACCAGCAGGAGTTATGCAATGTAGCAGATTTGAGGCACTTAAAAAGAGATAAAGGGGGGGGGGGGGGGGGAAGGAAAAGGAAAGAAAAACTTTAAAAGGAACCTTAAACCTTTCTTTTACTTTGCCATGATGAAAAATTCTGCGAGTGGTTTGGGTTGAAGGATTTGCTGTGTGTGTTAACAAGGCATCTCAGGGGTTACACAGCTCCAGTTCTGCTGGGACCTAACACCTCTGGAGAAGGGCAAGGGCAGGTTGCTGCCCTCAGAGGTGAGGCTGGACCTCTCCAAGCTGTGAGCAGCAAGCACAGAGCCCTGGGATCAAATGGGGGCTGAGACAGAGGTTTTTGTTCCTTTAAAACCTTTGCAGAACTCTCCCTCCCCAGCCTCAGGGTTTGGGGGCACTGCCAGGGACAGAGGCACATTCCCTGAGCACCCCGGTGCTGTGTGTGACCCTGTCCCCTTCAAACTGCAGGGGGCTCTTCCAAACCTCCATGGGGAGCCACATCTCCCTGCTTTAGCCTGGAGCTCTCCTTTTCACCCCGTCCCAGACAGGTGTGCCTGAATCAGGTTTAATATTTTTTGTCATTGTTGTTAGCTGACCTCATTTTTTCAGACAGCTAATTCTTTATCATCAGCTGTGTCATCTACCTCACCAGGTACTTCCTGGCTGGATAAACCACTAGTGTTTGATGTATCTTATCACTTCAGTAGCTAGAATTATTGCAAATTAATTATTTTTGTGGCAAATAGAACTTGTGTTGGTGTGCCCAGGTGTGCCCACAAACCTGTGGTCTGTATTCAACTCCTGTGAGCCATTCCCTTTGGTTTTGGTTATTCATGCTCATGGAATCATCAAGGTTGGAAAAGACCACCAAAATCAAGTCCAACCTTCAATCCAATTCCTCCTCCTGGACATAAGATGATATCCCAAAGAGCCACATTTGCTCCCTTTTTGAACATTTTTCAAATGTTCAAAAACAGAGAGCAGAGGACAGCAAGAGCTCACCACAAGCAGCTCCAAACCTTTATTTTCCCAAAGCAGCCTCCTCTATTCCAGCCTTTCCTAAAGGATGGACATAACAGCTCCTGCACACCAATCCACCCCAGGCTCCTGTGTGCAGGTGCCAGGCTTGGAGCTGCAGCACCTGCCCATTGCTGAGGTGCTGCCCCAGGTGCCTCTCCAGAGGCAGCTGCTCCCACTGAGCATTCCCAGTGCCAAATCTGGGAGAGCCACAAAGTAAACCAGCTCCAAACCAACTCCAAAAGATTCATGGACTAAGTAATAAGGCACTAGAATGCTCTTTTTTTTTATTATTATTTACACAATAGTCTAATTATTGTTGTAGGGCCAGAGCAACATGAGTTACATCTGGATGAGGATTTTATCCCAGCCCTCCTAATGAGAGCACAGCAGAGGCTGGAAAAGCCAGAACTGTGCCCTCAGCCCTCTGTCTGCAGCTCCCCTTGGGGAGCAGCCCCAGGCTGAGCTCCCCCCATGCTCTGCACAGCTCACAGGCTGCTGCTCTTCTCCCTGCTGCAAATTTCCCAGTTCCTCTCTGGAATGAGCATCCTCAAATGTCTCCTTGCCTGACTCATTCCTGCCTGGAGAGGATGGCTGAACCTCTGAGCTCATTTTCTATCTCCCAGGCTTGTGGCTGAGCCTGTGACTCACACATCACCCCCTTGGACTTCTTTGGGTTCAGGCCATTTTCTAATTTCTCTCAAGATTCACTGCCCATGACCCTTTCTGGAAAATGTAGCACCTTTTTTTTGTCTTGATCCACTTCTCTCCTCCTGCTGAATTCCTTCACTGCATGTTGCTGTTTCCTGCATTTTCAGCTGTCTGAGCCCTTTGTAAACACATCGTTTTGTCTACACACACAAAACAAAACCTCTCCTCTGTTATTAGAATCACAGAATGGTTTGGGTTGTAAATAACCTTAAAATTCATCTCATTCCACACTTTCCACTATCTCAGTGTGCTCCAAGCCCTGTCCAGCCTGGCCTTGGACACTCCCAAGGATCCAGGGGCAGCCCCAGCTTCTCTGGGCACCCTGTGCCAGTGTCTCACCATTCTCACAGGACAAATTCTTTTTTTATATCTAACCTAAATTTCCCCTTTTCAGTCTGAACCCATCAGTACTTGTGCTATCACTACAGTTCCTAATAATGAGTCCCTCTCCAGCTTCCTTTCCTATCTTTACTCTGATTTCCAGGACAAAGTGAGCTTCACTGCAAACACCAAATTGTTCCAGAGACAAATTGTTGGTTTTGTTGAGTGTTTTTTCCAGCAGACATCCTAGTTAGCTTTTCAAGCTCTTGGTCCTGTCTGAAGACAGCCATCCATCAGGTGTGCACCCGCTGAAGAAAAGGCTTCAGAAGAGCATTTTGGAGACAAATGAAGCTTGTGGCCTCACCTGAGCTCCTTAAATCCATGTCAGAACAGAGATCCTGGACTGTCCTGTGGTGAAATTCTCCCTTCTGTGGTTATTTGAGTTCTCAACCAGTGCACTCAGCCCCCAGGACAGATCACAGCACGAGTGAAAGGCAGGAGCACATTACAGAAAATAGGATGCTAAATTTGACATTTGTTTTATTGCTTGTGCCCAGCCACAAGCTGCTCTCCTTTTTCTTTAGAGGCTTCCCGTAGTCTACGTATGTTAAGATTTACATTTCAAATCTGAAAACAGCCATTTCTTGGAGATAAACAGACAACAAGTAATTGTTTCCAATCAGAGAATTGGGTTTTCTTCATTTGCTTTCAAGCCCCTGAAGAATTACCTATTTCTATCTGAATAATGGATAGAATAGAGTACGGTGAAAGTTCAAACTAAACTCAGAGGTACAGACACATCTCGTTAGGCAAGTTCAGGGTGCAAGGGCACACAAAATCGGAACAAGAAAAGTGAAAATACAGGTTGAAATTCTGAATATAGCACTGCCCATGCAGCCTTTTTGCATTAACTGAGAGCAACCCTTCCTGAGCTTTCCCTGGGCCAGGGCAGGAGCAGGAGAGGAGCAGAAGAGAAAAGGAACCACAGCAGCTCCTGCACAGCAGGAGCAAAGCCAGTCTCTGAGCTGGGACCTTCTCCTCATCCCCCCCAGAAGCTGTAGCAATGCTGTCAGAACAGTAAATGAATTTAAAAACACACTATGGAAGGGAAGGCAACGCTGTCTGCACGGGCAGCTGGGCAATGGAGCAAACTCCCAGCAGAGCTTCCCTTTGTCAGGAAAAGAGGTGAAGAGTGACAGGAGATGTGGCAGCAAGCTCAAGAGCCTCAGCAAAAAGGTTTTCTTCTGCAATTTCTTGATATTCACAGCCAGATTTAAATATCACTCATTCCACAGCATTTCAACACAAGGTGCCAGTTTGAAGTGCAGTGCTGTTAAGTGACAATTTCTACCTAACTCACCATGACGGTACAAAATGCTGGTGAAAAATGGGCAGGCACTGTGCACTTATAAATTCTGATTTTGGAGCTATTCTTTCAAGGGGCTATTTGCTTTTCATGTTCATTTCTTCCTTCAGTGGAGCCTGACATTCAGCTGAAGTTATCTGCTCTCATTTAGGGAGCAATGTATCAGAGCACAGTAAAACTCACATCAGCTTTATTATCACCTAGAAGAGAAAACAGTGGTTAACTGACAGCAGAATGAAGAGGATTACAATTACAATATTAGTGTCTGCCTCCCAGATGGGGGAGGTACTAAATAACCACGAGTCCATTACAGGGGATTTCTCAGATGCTAAGAAGGTTAAATGGTTGAATGACTTATCCAAAAGTGATTGCTTTTCTGATCCCAGGTCCCTCCTGCTATGGCAACATTACCTTATTGCTTTCAAAATCACCCATGTGGCTTTTTTAAATTACGATTTGACTCTTCTGGAAGGTACCATCCCAACCATCTGGAGCCTGTCAGCTCTGACCAAGGCATTTAAAGCTCCCAGCACAGGCAGGACAGCAAGGCACAAACAACCCCAGGGCTGTGCCTGCTGCTGGAGGGACCAGGGAGAAGGCCAAGGTTTTGTGTTTCACCCAAATAACCCGAAAAAGGACATTCCACAGCTGCCACAGCACAGGGTGGGACTCAGAAATTCACCCCAGCTGATGGGAAATGCTCCCACAGAGCCCTCTCACTTCTCTCCCTTTGACCTGCATCTTTTCCATCAGCTGGATGGGTTTTTTTCCTCCCTTCTCAAGCTTTCCATGAGCTTTAGGATGAAAAAAGCAAGGCAGCATTAGCTGAAGAAAATCATGTCTGAGTTGATCAAACTGTTGTGTGAGGTCATCCTGCACATGTGGCAGTGGAGTGTTTCTTCTAGTGTTCCTTCTCTGTAGAAATCTTCAAACACAGGAGAAATTGCTCAGGAAGAAAGTAAAACACATCAGTAGAGCAGAACAAATCCTTTTAGGATCTAGAGACAAAAGAATTCAGTGTTCTCAAGCACATAGTGGAATTTATTGGGTTGTCCTGTGCAGGGCTAAGATTTGGGCTCAATCCTTGTGGGTCCCTTCCAATTCAGCTTATTCTGTGATTTGTGATTCTGTGCACTGACATGCCTGCTCCTCCTGAGATTCTCCAGGAAATGAAAATTAATCCATTTTTAGATGCTTTCAGACAAGCTCAGATCCTCAATCTAAGCACGTCCTGTCTTTCTCCCTTCCATCAGCTTTATCAAAAGCCCTGGATACTTGAAATGGAAATGAATCGTGTAAAGGAGCTCTGGATTTGTCATTCACTTTTGGAAATAAAAATCTTTCTTTGATTCTGCAAGATGTCATGCTCGCTGCCTGAGCATGTCAGCAAAACCAAATCATGGAGATGCTGTGTTCTTGCTGCCTCTAAATTCCTGTGACACAGGAACTGTAAGGGATTCTGCTTTTTTAGGCTCAGATAAATATCAGCAATTTAATTGCTTTCTTTAAGCTTGGGTTTGGAAAGTTGATGGAACCATTAGGAAAACATGTAAGTGGATTTTTTCAGTCAGTTAAGGGGGAAATAAAAGTAACCATGATGTTTATGGCATAAAAATAACTTAAACAATTCTTTACCCCTCTCCACATTCACTTTAGTACCTCAAAAAGGCCACATCTAATTGGAGCATAGAGCCAGAACGCAGCTTGCTTCTATTTCCTTCTATTTCAGAACACTTTGTACAGTACTCATCATCAGAGCTCCCATTCAGGGAGACTCATAACACACAGGGCAGATTTTGTGTCTTAATATCACAGATTATTTTAAACATATTCTGCGTGACCATGCAATCCTGCAAAGCTGCTGCCAGCAATTCCTGCTTCAAATTCCTGCTTCAGCTCCTGCCTGTGTGAGGCCAAAGCCAGACAGCAGAAACTCATGGTGAACACGAGCTGGGTGTGTTGTTGGTGTGAACTCCAGCAGCGCAGGCTGACAGCCCTGTGGGGATTGATGTCCCCCGTGATTCTGCCCAGGAAAACCTTCTGGAGTCAGGTCTGGGCATCACAAGTGGGAGCAGCAGCTCCTCAGCATCAGTCTGTGCTGTCAGCAGCACGTTGTGAGTGGGACACGACTCCTTTTTTTTTTGCAAATTTACCAAATCTCTCGTGTCTCTTTCCCATCTTTTTGCCTCAATGTGAGTTGAACCTCCAGCTGCTCATTTTCCTTTTCATTTCTGTTGCTTAAGTCCTCTCAAGCTGTGGCAGCTTTAATAGGGAAGATTCCTGCTGATCTCCTTTCCTGGATGGCAGAGGTGGAATCATCTTGAGCACACAAATGTTCATTAAACACACACATGGAAGCAAGTGATCAGCAATATCTTCCCTTTCTCATATTCTGCTGTATCCTTTTATTAAAGATCTAAAAAGCACAAATGAAACCTCTCCCTTTTTGTTTTTGTTTAAAAATAAATCCTTAAAATTGGAGACTTTGTCTTAGGTGAAGCTCAAAGCTTCAGTGGAGTAAGCCTGGGTCCAAGTGGAAGGAGAAGGAGCACATTTGGTGGAGTGGTGAGGACTTTTGTGAGGTGCTCACACAGTCCCAAGCACACAGGAGGTGAGGTAGTTTCAGAGACACCTAAATTCCTGAGGTTCAGGTGTATTTTTCCCTGATGGGACAGCCAGCTCCAACAGAAGGCACCTCTAGACCCAGCCACCTGCAGAACTGTCTGCCCTGGCTCCAAAACAGAGCAACCCTCCAGCTTCTCCTCTCAACAGCCCCAAATTTTCATGTGGGAAACACAACTTTGCTTTTCTCCTGCTCTCTTACGCTGCACTGATTTCACTGCTGTGACTGACACTTTAAAAGTTTGTAGGTCTGCCTGAGGCACAGATCCAGCACAGAAAAATCTCTCTGCAAAAGCTGAGGCTCAGCAAAAGAGATGAGTGACTGAAAAAAGGATCTTCTGAGGCAAAGATCAGACAGTCTTAAGGTGGTCTGGGTCTCACCCCAACCATATTTTGCTAATCACCAGGGGGATTCTGAGACCTCCTATATGCCAGCATAAATCTAATGCAAATCCCAGGGAGTAAATTGTATTACTGTGGGTTTACTCAGCAGTAATACATCAACATTTGTCCCCAACTGACTCCAGCATTTCTTCCTGTGTGTGCAGACCCCTCCCTGCCAATGCATCCCCACAGGAGGGAATGTTTCTTCTCCCAAGCAGGAAACAGGGGAAGAAGCCAATTGCATTTTGCTTGATGGGAGAATTTCAAATGTACAATTTCCCTAAGACAGGCTCCTGTCTCAAACAAACACAGATAGATAATCATGCCCTCACATGGAAAACCCAATAAACTCAGACTGTGGAAATGTGAGACTCCTCAGAGCTCAAGAGGCTTCATTCCTCTGCATTTCTCTCCTGAAACATCTTCTGCATTAATCCAGAGAGAGACCAGTTGTCCAGATCCTCACAATCATGCACCCATGCATGCTATAGGGTGCACCAGGAATTAAGGAGCTGTTCATCTGGCACCATCTCTTTCCCTAAACTCCTGATTAGAAAGTGCTCCAGGCAGAGCAGGGATTGCCTGAGCTGGTTTCTAACCCAGCTCCAGGTGACACAGTCAGGTTACCCAGATGCTCTCTCTCCACAGGGCAGAGCTGCTCCCAGCCCTCAGCTTAGACAGGAGTTTGGAATTGTCCCTTTGAACGTCAGTGTGCTGTGTCATGGCAGTGGCACAGCTCCCTCCTCCTGCTCCTGGCTTAGGAGAACCAAAACCACAATAAAGTGAATGCTTTTACTGCTCACATTTTGTTTATCTCCTTGCTGTCCAGCAAACATCTCATCTGATGTGACTCTGTTTCAGGTGACTCATTAATTCCTTGGCTCGTGATTGACCTTTCTAGGTGTGACCAGGAAATCAATCAGAAAACCTCTCACCTTCATAGCTATTGCTGAAAGGAATCATGGATGTCCCAAATCAAATATGTGTGTTTCCACCTCACAGCCAGTTCTGCACTGGTGGGTAGGAAGTTTGGGATTTTTTGGAGGGTGGTTTTCAGTATTGAAGCTCCTCTGCCCAGTTCAAAATGAAGATTTCTGAAGCCTGCACAATTAATCACAAGTCTTTTCTCCAATTAAGGAGAAATTCTCAGCATGACCACAATGAAAGAAAATAAAACAATGTTTCTCAATATTAACTGAAAGGTTGGTGCCCATGTCTAGACACACAAATTTTGCTGCAGTAGTAAACATTGGTTTTGATTAGAAAATTGTTCTTACTCCAGTTTTAACCTCACAAGACAGAATTATTACTTGGCTGCTGAGATCTGAGAAAGCTCAGAAGCTGGCCAGTTAAAAGGAATATTTTTCACTTTTAATGAAAAAATATTATTTGCTGTATTTTTCTCCATCCTGCTTGGAAGAAAACATTTTTTACTGCAGGGCTCTGACTGCAGCTCTGCATCACATGGGAGTCCAGTGGCAGAGAACAGCACTTAGAGCATTAAAAATGCATTCTCCACGTATCAAACCAAAAGAAGTGTGCCTCTTGGCAGCATCACTGGCCTAATTTTGGCTGCAGAATGAATAAAATCCAGGCTTCCACTGAAATCCCAGCATGTAGCTGCAGGCAGGGAGATGCCAGGGAGGGAGTTTGGGCAGTTTTTGGGAGTAGGGGCAGTGGGTGCCCTCTCCATCAGGGGTCTCTGCTGAGGGAGGCAGCATTTGCTGAGCATCCCAAGGGCAGCTGAGGAGTCTGTGGGATTGGATCAACAACATTCATCTCCTGAAATCACCACGCTCCTTTAAATATCTCTGCCCACCCCAGATGCACCCCGGCAGCCTCAGAATCCCTCAGCAGCTCCCAGCAGTGGTTCCTTGCCAGGGATGGGAGCTGCTCCTGCAGCTCCTGACGGGAGGGAGCGCGGGGAGGTTGATCTGGCAGCACCACACTTCAGTCCTCACACAGCAGCTGAGGGGTGGGAATGGCTCCATCTCCTCAAAAGGGAGCATTCAGGACTGGCTGACCCTGTCCCAAGAATCTGCCTGTTGAAGGATTGCTGCAGGCAATCCTTTTTTCTTTTCTTTTTTTTTACGAGAGAGGCTGATTTCAGAGAGGAACAGAGGAGGCAGAAGTTTTTGAGCAGTTTGAGGTGCCATCATATCACAGATTGGTTTGGGTTCTAAGGGACCTCAAAGCTCATCTCATTCCACCCCCTGCCATGGGCAGGGACACCTTCCACCATTCCAGGTTTCTCCAAGCCCTGTCCAACCTGGCCTTGAACACTTCCAGGGATGGAGAATCCACAGCTTCTCTGGGCACCCTGTGCCAGGACCTCCCCATCCTCACAGGGGACAATTTTTTCCTAACATTTAATCTAAAATTCCTCTCTTTTAGTTTAAAACTATTCCCCCATCACTGTTTGTCCATGTAAGAGGCAAGGAGCACAGCATGACAGCTGTAATGAGGATAAATTGGGGAGTATTTTGATGATCCTCAGACCAAACTGAACTCAGGCTCTCCCAACCCCTCAAATCCAGGCCCTGTGTGACAACAGCAGCTCCTCCAAGACTGACAAATGATAATGACTCTCTGAAAGCAACACTTAAACCTCCTCGTGGCTGTTCCTCCCATCTCAGCTTCCCACTGAGACAGATGTGATAGATGGGAACAAGCTGGAATTAAAGTATGAAATGGCATCACCCCCGAGGCCTCAGGAGCGCGCGGTGCCGCTCCTCCCTGAGAGCCAAGCTCCTCACAGGGCACTGCCTGAACCACAGCCACAGAAATCACAGCCCTGCAGCCCTGTGGATGTCCCCTGACCTGTGTGAGGTGACCACCAGGCACATTAATTTGTGTCTCTTCCTCCATGGCTTTTCCATGGGCTGTCTGTACCAGCAAGAGCCTGAGCTGTGCCCGCACAGCAGTGCAGGCTTTGAGCCACAAGTGCCTGAGAGGGAAATTAAACCCTCAGAAACAACTCTGAAGCATTAAATACCATCCTTTTATTTTCCTGAAGGAGCTAAAACACAAGGAGCATTTTGATTAATTCTGCTGTTGAAACAATTACAGTCTGTTTAGTGCCCTTGAGTTATGGGTACAACTAAACACAGACTCGCTGCTAAAAAAAAGCAGCGGTGTTACAAGACAATGCAAATTAAATTAGTCCTTTGTAATAAAACAAGATATGCAGTCCAAGCAAGGGGAATCACCACTTCAGAGGGCAGAAACAGCTTCTCAGAGAGGAAGGTCCTCCTTTCTAATATTTACCTTTCTCTTCAGCTCGGTGACTCCAGGTTTCCCTGGGCAGTGTTTCTGGAGTGTTGTTTTTGCTCATCCTTACAAGTGAGCTGCCCTTCAGTATCTACAGGTATTTGTAGTTTAAAAATATTACATAAGACACGGAGGACATTAGCATTCATGAATGATTTTGTGTCAGTTGAGAGCAATGGAAAGCAGTAAAATAAAATCAGATTATAAAATGTAATAGAATAAAACAAAATAAGTAATAAACTAAATAGCAGCGAAGCTCTTTCATTTTAGGAAAAAGTGTATTTTCTGCTCAGACACCCCACACTTCCCCTCCAGCTGAACTCCAGAGGCTTTTACTGGTGACTCTTTCCTACATTTAACTTTGAGCACAGGCAGCAAATGGACGTGGAGAGGAATCACCAGTCACTTTGGAAAGGAAAGTGAAGGAAATATTGAACACTCCATTGACTGCAGCCTGTGGTGTGCAAATTTCCTTCATGGAGTGGGAATGGATGGGCACTGCCATGGGGGAGATCCTGCCGGGGCTCCTCACTCACACCCCGCAGTTTTGTGGTGTTTTCCCTGCCTTACATCCCCTCAGTGGGGTGGGAATCCAGCCCTTTGCTGATGGGTTCTTTTCCTGGGTGTCAGGATTGATAACTTTCTATTCTCTTTGCTTTTATGGTGCAGCTGGGTCATTACTTCAACCACGTGTCAGAATTGAGGGTGTTTGCACAGCAGAGCTGGATAAACACTGCAAAATCAAAACAAATAAAAATAAAAACAGTTTCTGCATGTGGATTTTGAGCTGGGAAGGGCAGGAAGCACTGGAGAGCAGCACTCCAGGGGTTGAGTTGACCAAGGGGTATGAGCTCATCGACTTTTAGGCCTTTTTTTGAGAATTCGCTCAGGATTCTCCCTGACCCAGCCCAAAATGTGCAGCATTTCCCTGGGGATGTGGGTGGGGGGATTCCAACCAACAGGATCCCAGCCAGCAGGATCCCAACGAAGAAGATCCCAACCAGCAGGATCCCAACCAAGAGAATCCCAACCAGCAGGATCCTGGGATGCTGCAGCCATGCAGGGGTCTGAGTGTCAGGGATGTCCCATGGGTCAGAGCCCTGGCTGGGCTACAAAGACCTGCTAAAATCACCTTCAAATCACACTCCTACAATTTACTTTATCTCAATAAGTACAGGATAAAGAGGCTGAAGGAGTGAACATGCATTAGAGACAGGAAAAGGGGAAAAAGGAATTTGTTCCTGCTGAAAAGCGGCAAGACAGTTAAAAGGGCAGGAATTCCTGTTCTGTAGCCTGGGTACAAAAATGCCACTTACGGAGGTAAAAGTCCACAGAGACTCCCAGCAAAAGGCCAATTAATCATACTTATTATAATGAAAGTTACCTTCACATACTCATTTAATCAATTTTTTAAAATATAATCAATATTTTACAACAAGGAGAACTAAACAGCACAACTGAAATTATTAAATGTCTAAATGTGACTGCCTATACTCTTTGCTAGAAAGGCTTTTACTTGTCCACACCTTATCCCAAAGCTTCCTATCACTGCATTTTATCCTCTCAGGCAAGTAAGAAATATGACAAAGTTTCTGCATTAAACTGTTCTAGTCAGAAATTTTTTTTTTTTAAGATTGTAATACATTAATAAAATGCATTGAAAATGTTCTACTTTATAAAAATCCTAATGATTTTTTTTTTAATTTTTAACTATTATAATCTTTCTCATTTTAAAAACACTGCTGCTCTTTAAGCCATAATCTTGCTTTTGCAAAAATAACTCAAACTGTTTGCAAACAAATCCAGAAAAACATTAAAATGGATCACATTTCGGACTTACAAAAAAAAAAGGATACTAACAAAAAATGTGATTTTTTTTGCTCAAAAGTATTTTCCAGCTGTTCAAAAACAGCTGTTTCCAGGGGGTTCCTTTCACTGTTCCCAACAGACCTGGTGGGATCCAGGGTTCCAGGAGGTGTCAGGAGGCTGCAGGAGTTGCTGGAGCAGAGCCTGTTCAGCTGAGAACACAAATCCACATCAAACTCTGATACCAGAAGAGCAAAGAGAAGGACACTGGATGGTCCCACTTACAATTCTGAAATCATTACAGGAATTGCCACAAAAACTTAGTAAATAAGAAAGCAAAAAAGTGAATAACATAATCATTAAATCTTTTTTTTATCATTATTTAAAACACTTTTAGGATGTAATTTCAAAGCGTGTTTTCACAAATTTTTTAAACATTTCATCTCTCTGGCACAAAGTGCTGCTATGATCTGCCAGTCCTGACAGGTTTGTCCTTTTAATGCAGGTATGCAGGCCTGGTTCATCTCCTGCTTCTGTAATAAAGAAATTTCATTTAATTTCACCATTTGTCCCTTCCACACGCTCCATGAATCCTTAAATTGAAGATGATGGATGATGGATGAACATGCACATGAAAATAGATTATTGGTACTGACACAGAGAGGCATCCAAATCATTAAGAACTTGGCACCATTGAGAACTCCTTTATTAACAGAGAAACAAAATGGAAACAGGAGGAAATGCCTGGTGTGTGAATCGAGAATTCCCTCTGAAATTAAGAAAAACTATGCAATGGTGGCAAAGGTCAGGGAAATGTTTGATTCCTCTGCTTGCTTCATTAAGGAAGGACAATCTGGGAAGCAAATATTTCCCTCATTCTCTCCTTTCAAATTCTCAAAAATATTCTCTTATCTTAGGAAAATGTGAAATTAATAGGAATTCTATTATCTGAAAATCAAGGGATGGGAGCAGGAAAAGGTTTTTACCCATCCAATTGTTTAATGCAAGTCATATTAACTTATTTCAATTTATTTTAGTGTTTAACTTGCTTGTCAGTATGTTCAAACCAGAGATCTGAGTTTTAAAAATCTCACACTGCAAACTCTATGGTTAAATACATAAAAAATAAAATAATTTTGAAAATGTAAAAAATTACATATACAAACAGCACTTTTTCTGATTAACTGGTTTGGGTTGGGTTTTTGTTGTCACTATTTGAAAAACCCCACAAACTCTTTTATTCCTGTTGGGTGGGAACTATTCAAACAGAAAAAATGCAACTGGTTTGGAGGCTGTGCCACACACAGCCCTGAGCACAAACCACATTCCCTGCTGAGCTGATGTGTGACGCAGGGACTGGGAGCTGCTTTGGTCCCTGGATCTGGCCTGGACTGGGCTCTTCCCTCATCCCTCCCTGGATGCCCAGGATTGTGGCAGGGCTTTGGGTTTGCCCAGTGCCACCACCCCAGCCCTGCAACCCCTTTCTCTTTTGTGCCTCCTCAACCCCAAATCAACATTTCAGCAGCTCCAGAGGGTGATAATGACCCAGACCCAGGGTATTCCTTTGATCCCATTTCCATCCTGGTGAAGCCAGCCCCTCTCAGAGGGACAGGAACTAAAACCAGGCACAGGTCAAGTTATTTTGGTGGGTCCAGGTGTGTGGCTGCAGCTCTGCGTGGTGGGAACCAGGATTTGCACCTCCTGCCATCCTTCACCAGGCACTGAGGAAACTCCTTCATCAAAAAACCAACAGGAACTTCCCTCTTGAAAAAGGGAAGACCAGCCTGGCACGACCTAAAGGGAAATGCAACCGGAATAGAAAAGCAATGGCCACCAGCACAGCAGGGCCAGCAGCCTTCTCCTGTGTCATTGCCCAGAACTTTTTCCTAGAAATCAAATAAAACAAAGCATGGCAGAAATTGCTGTTTGATTCTGACCACGACTGTAGCAACAACCAGCATGAAAACAACTGTTATATAACCATTATACAGTCGATTTACACATTCAGCCCCAAAATCAGCTCTGCAGAAAGGTGCTGGCAGTGCTGGCTGGGCAGGGCCAGCACCGGGCTCAGCAGATCCCTCAGGAGAGGCTGGTGCCACAATGCAACCCCAGCTCTGAGATGTGGGGTGGGGCAGGAGCACCAGATTGTCTCTCAAAGATGGGACCATCACCTGAACCAAGATCGGAGTCCAACACTTGGTTCACAGACCAGTGCAAGAGCACCTTGGATTTGTGTTTCCACCTTTTAAAAGCTATGAAAGAAACACCACAGTGTTCCCTGTCTAAGTCACATTCATTGTGTGGCCACATAGGCCACGTGTTCATCTTGAGGAACACACTCTGCTGTCGTTACACTAGAAACCAAAACAATTCCTGGAATAATCTGCCTTTCAAGATACTAATCATAGCAAGTTTTTGATATTTCAATCAGATTTGGTTGCTTCTGAAAGCTATTGATTTGAAAAAAATCCAGGATTTGCTCCCAATGACTGTGTCATGATACCTGTACCTCAGCAAAAGCATTTCCTCATTTATCCTCTATCTTTTGCATGCTCTGTTAAGTTAGAAACTCAAATCAGCACAAAATTCAAGGGAAGGGGAGAAATATATTCAGATTTAATCTGGTGATTGCAGCTCATTTGTTGCCAACAGCTCCTTCATCAAGGCCACCAGGTGAATTATTAACCTCTTCCATCCACAAACAGAAAAATACCTTCGGTCACGAGGAAGCAAAAACAGAAAAAAAGGTTCCTTGGTTTATCTGGGTAAACTTGAGTTCATGTCCTGTCATGGGAAAGGGACACAGCGAGGTTCACTCTGCAGAGGAAATGCTGCTGGAGGGAAACAAGGCAGGGAGGAAAGTGTGAGTAGGGCAGGGAGAAAAGTGTGAGCAGGGCAGGAAGAAAAGCGTGAGCAGGGCAGGGAGAAAAGCATGAGTAGGGCAGGGAGAAAATGTGAGCAGGGCAGGGAGAAAAGCATGAGCAAGGCAGGGAGAAAATGTGAGCAGGGCAGGGAGAAAAGCATGAGCAAGGCAAGGAGAAAAGTGTGAGCAGGGCAGGCAGAAGAGTGCCTGACTCCCCTGGAGTAGATGTGGGGACTGTCCTGGTGGGAGCAGTGACATCTCAGTGTCCTGGCACCTCACTGCTCCTCTGGGCTCTGTCTCTGCCCAGCCACTCACGTGGTGAGAAAAGCCTTTCCTGGGGAGATGTTCCACCAAAGCAGCCAAAGTTGTCTCGGGGAGATCCTCTCAGAAATGAGTTCCAGCAGCAGCTGCCTGCCAGGGTGGAACAGGCAGCAATCCTCCCAGGCTACTCCAGGCAAACCTCATCAGCCAGCTCCCTGCCATCAGCTCCAGAGCCCAGCCAGGGCCTGGCACTCCTCCAGCCCCCCGGGTGCCCCTGACATTGGTGTGACCAGTAGTTCCAGCTGACCACTGGTTTTGAGCAGCTGGGGAGCCGGCACAGAGCAGGTAATGAATGCAGCTCCTGAGCAATTAATTCAGTGTATAAATAGAGAAGCAGTCAGCAGGTGCCTGCTGCTGTCCCTGCTGCCACCCCTGACGCTGGTGTCCAGGCTCTGCAGCAGGTAAGGGAGGCATTTCTGGGAGCAGGATGTGGGAAGGGGACTCTTGGCTATGCTGGGGGAAGGATGTTGATTTGGACTTTCTTCCAAGCAAAGGGTAATTGGGGCAAATAAAGCCAAAAAAGGCAACAGAAAGGCTCTGGTAGTAATGGGAGGAAAGGCAGAGAGGACAGGGAGAGGCACTTGCTGGGAAGGCTGGAAAACAAAGGGTAAATGGGGTGTGCTGGCAAATGAGGATCAAGGCAAATTCATGTTATTTTAAAATGTATGGAAGGAAAAGGAGGCAGAAGCAAAAATTAGTTAAATCAAATGAGAGATAAAGCAATAAAATAAAGTCATCAAAGTGTCTCCCCAGTCTCTCACACCTAGGGGACACTCCCAGCAGCAACAGCAGCAGCACCTCACCCAACTTCACAGAACCCCCTGAAACTCAGATCCTTCTGCAAGCAGGGAGGCTCTGTGACAGCTCCTGGTCAAGCAGAACAAACATTTATTACAGAATACAAATCATCCCCTGTGAACTCCTGCAAAAACAGCATCTTGCTTTACACTATCTCCTAATTTGTTTTATATTTTGCCTTTGTATCAGACTGCTGGGAGCTTTGAGAATAAGTAAGAAACTACAAAACCTCCTCTTTGGCCTGTGTACTTTTTAAGAAATGAACTCCTCAAAGGTACTCCCAAAATAATCAGGCATTAGGAAATTTTCCCAAAGGAGCCCAGACAGGTTGGAGGCAGCCAGGATGCCCTGTTTGCCTCAGACCTGCTGCTTCACCGACCCCCAGGAGCAGCCAGGGAGGGGGACCTGGACATTCCCACAGCTCCTGCTCCAGTCCCAGGTGCTGGACTGGTCATGCTGGTGTTGCTCGAGGCAGAAGTGACCACTCAGATTTGTTTCTTCATTTCAAAATAAATCTGCTGACAGAGGCAAAGGGCTGCCAGGAGCAGAGGGATCCTCAGCTGCACCCATCATCACCTCACTGCTGAAATGGCTCCTTTTGCTCCAAAAAACAGACACCAGCAGTGGGGCTGTGTCAGGCTTTGAGAAGTACTCCACAGCTTGGGAGGGGAAAAAAAAAGAAAAAAGAAAAGGAAGAACAACAATAAAAACATGTTATAAACCAAATTCACTATGCTGTTACACCAAGGCAAAAAATAATCTGTTAAATAAAAGTCAGCAGTAGGTTGAGCTTTACACATTTAAAGCAGAGAGTGGCTGTTTCCAAACTGCTTTTACTGCTTTCAAATCCTAGTTTACAGCAAGGGCTCAGTGGTCTCTAGTAAGGAGTTTTCCTCTGCTTTTAACAGAAATTCCCATCTGCCTCATGGGTGTGATCCCAAATAAGGGCAAGTGGGAAAATAAAGGAACCATCCTTCCCTTTAACACAACCAATACAACTGCCAAAAACCAGCATGTATTTAATAAATGCAATGTAGATTGCTTTATTTGACCTTCTGTTCACAAAATAATTTTATTATATGTATGAAAGCAGCATACAGGCAATAAAATTATGAAAACATTCACAATACATAAATACACAGACCTGATGCAGGATGTATATCGTTTGTTAGACTTTAATTTTTTTTTTCCTCTCAGTTCTCTTTTCCTGACAACACATTTGTTTTGATATATGTTACGAAAAAGTTGCTCCAAAGGGTATTTTCTCCCATTTAGAAAAGAAATGGATTCCTTTGAATGCTGCTGAATATTAACACCCAATATTCCTGTTGCTAATGCTCAGTGATTGCTTTTGGCATTACAGAGGGAAAGCAGCAGGGAAGGACAGTGGCAAAGTAGCAGGATTTTTTTAATTAAACATTGGCAACTTTTTTGGAGTTCACAGGACGATTTTGAGATGGAGGATGCAGTTCCAGCCATATTTAGAAATGTTTTAATCCAAAATGGTAATGAGGCCACTATTCCTTATTGATTGGAGTATTGACATGGCAATCACTAAACTGCAATGTCCTCCCAGCTCCCGGGGTAAAGCACCAGGGACCTCAGGTTTTAACTGTTTTTAATTCTGGCTGTGACAGAGGAGCAGACAGACAGCAGGGTCCAGGTGGTCCTGCAGGATAACCAGATTTTGGCATCCTTCCTACCATTATAACCCAGTGTGTTTGTTCAGAAAAGATATCCAAGACTTGAAATAAGAAAAGTCTGAGAAAGCTGTTTATCTTACATAAATACAAAACACTATATACTAAGAATTGTTATCTAAGAAGCTTTCCTTCCCAAACTGGATTCTTCTTAAGGTTGTAGTCATATTTAAGGTATTTACAGATCCACAAACTTGACATTCTAGCAAAGTCTCTGTAACATGAAACTTTTTAAAAATAAATAGCAGCAATTCCTTTTATTTCTATAAGGGAAGAAAATTCACAACTCAGTCAACTCTGGTCCTATCTTTTGAAAGAAATCCCACTTAAAAATAAAAAAAGCCCACAAGCAAACCAACTCCACACAGCATCAGTTCTGTTAATTCCTTCATTTCTTGCTGAGCTCCTTAACATTCCTCCATTCCCCCCACCAGCTCTCCAGACTATCAGAGCTTGTAATAAAGTGCTGACTGGTTGACTGGTCAAAATGCAATTATGACACTCCAAAAATATCCCATTATTTAAACATCTTAAATAACATAAATAAAGCTAGATCTGTTATAACATATGAAAAATATCAATTTAAAACAATAAATAAATAAAACCAGTATCAACATATTACCTCCCAAAGCTTTAAAAATAACCGTTCTCGTTATAAGGCTCAATTATTTGTCAGAAATAATTTTAAGAAGGCATCTACCTACCTTTACAATCCCTCAGTCATTAATTAGGACCTGTTAACACCCACTATCACAAGACAAAGCAATCTTTTAACTTCTAGTAAACATTAATCTTTAAATACTCAACATTTATCTTTTGCCTCACTTTTAGCTAGAAATTGGTTTCTCTGTACAGAGAAGAAGCAACATTTTCTTTGTAACTGCACTGTATCTAAATTTGTAGATTTTCCTCAGTATGAACAGTACAGTTTAACATCCTTTTTTATAACCAATTTCCAGTATCTTTTTCTGTTTATTGTTTGAAATGTTAAATTTGCTCTGAATGCCAGGAAAATTAATTCTGGGCTTGGCGTAAATGTGCATTTTTCTCCCTTAGAGCTTAGGTTCTTACCAAAAAAATCTTGTATATCTTTTTTTTCCCCAAAAAAAGATTATTACAATATACACCATTAGGTCTTGCTGAGTAAACCTTACTGTTCAGGTTTTATGCTGCCCATTCTGTGTAATGGGATTGATCTTTTCCAAAGAAACATCAGCTTCATAATCCAAGATACCCGACAGTGCTGGAGACATCTTCTCCAAGGTCTTTGACAGTTCACCCTCCTCGTCTTCCTTTTTAAGAGGTTCTTCTTCCGGGCAGATAATGGAGTGTGGAATCAGGTAAACCAGATTAGACTCTTTGGGGCTGGACCCTTTGGGCTCGTGTTGGCTGGAAAAAACCACGGCCCCGTTGTTGTTAATGCTGACAGTCTCGATGGCATTGCCAGACAGGGGGCAGAGCCTGTAGCAGCCCAGCAAGGTGGAGAATGCCTTGCGGAAATCAGCGTTGAAGGCATAAATGATGGGGTTGAGGGAAGAATTGGCCCATCCAAACCATATAAAAACATCAAAGGTGGTGGAATTAATGCAGAAAGCCTCTGCTCCCTTGGACGGCTGGGTGGGCTCGCAGAAGGGAATCATGCAGTTCAACACAAAAAATGGCAGCCAGCAGCACACAAACACCCCCATGATCACCGAGAGGGTCTTTAACACCTTTGTTTCCCTCTTGAAGGACATTTTGAAGTTGCTCTCTGGCTGCTGGCAGTCCATGCTGCTCCTGTTGCCACCTGGGTTCTGGCAGTTCTTGGCATGCACTGCTGCTCTCTCCAGAGCCGAGATGCGCCGGATTTGCTTCTGAGCAATCCGGTATATCCTGGTGTAGGTGACTATCATGATGGCCACGGGGATGTAGAAGCTAATTAGAGAAGAGGAGATGGCATACATCCTGTTTAGGCTAGAATCACAGTTGTCCATGCTCACACCTTCTAAGCTGGCATTGAAGTCCAAAACGTTCGTGGTTGTAGCCTTGTGCCAGTTCAGCTGCACCGGGATGAAGGAGATCAGCACGGACAAAGTCCACGCCACGCTGATCATGATGAAGGCTGCCTTGGGGGTCATTTTCCTCTCGTACCTAAACGGGCTGGAGATGGCCCAGTATCTGTCCACACTAATGACACAGAGGTTTAAGATGGAGGCTGTTGAGCACATAATATCAAAGGCCACCCAGATGTTGCAAAATGAACCAAAAGGCCAGAAACCGGCGATCTCAGCCACAGCTTTCCAAGGCATGACCAAAACTGCCACTAGGAGATCTGACACGGCCAAGGAGATGACAAAGAAGTTGGTCACCTTGGACCTGAGGTGGCGAAACCGAATGACAGCTGCGCAGACCAGCGTGTTTCCCAGCAGCGTGGAGAGGATCAGGAGCGAGAGGAAGCAGCCCGTGAGGATCCGAAAGGAAGAGGAGTCCCTTTCCACCAGCAACCCTTCCCCGTCCATAGTGGTGTCGTTCCAAGTCATAGTTTCTCCTGAGGGAAAATCATATCATGATTTTCATGACGACATCAACTCCTCTCCTTGCAGAGATCACAGAGATCAGACGGCCATTAATTACTCGTCACCAAACCGAGCAAAGGTCTTTTCCTGCAGTCCCCTCGCCCCCAGACAGACCTCACCCTCTTTGAATCATCCCGAACAACATCCTGAAAGCTCTGTGAGGAGGAACTGAAAATGCACAAACACAGTCCACCCTACAAACAGGGGTTTTTAGCAATCCCTTCAGAAACACACTGCACCAGCCCTGCATGGAGTAGCCTAACTCAGACAGCTCACCTGTAAATGTTCTGCTGCCGTCCTCTGCAAACACACCCCACACACAGCAAAGCAATCACTTTTCCATGCTTGCATCTATTCCCACTTAAATAGACTATTGATCGAGTGTTTCCAGTGTCCACTGCACCAGCCCTTCATATTTACTGAAGCGTATCAGACAAGATGCCTTTTCTCTAGTTCCCTAAATGTCTCACTGATGAAACACTCCATCCCTCCTCCTCGGTACATTCCTGTTACAAAATGCACCAGTTCTCGCTCTGTTTCTTGGCACTATCAGAAAGCAAATCTTCACTTTGTTTCAGACTGTTTTACATTTCCAAGAAAACAAAAATAAACATACAGTAGGTGTGTTTTAAAGGTTTTCAGCAAGAAGTAGCTCAGGTTATTTAATTTGACTTAAACAAGAAATGCTGGCTCCTACCTTTCACCTCTGATTCCCTGCTTGCTCTGGGACGCAGGGCCGTCTCTCCTCCTGTTTTAGTTTTGGAATTGCATAGCAAATTTTATATACAAAACCAACACAGGAACGCTGCATTGCATCGCGTATGTGGGTTTTTTTTCCCTGAAAGTGCAAATTGGCAGGGTAGAAGTGAGAGTTGGACCACCAGGAGTTAGTTTTCAAGGGAGCAGCAGGTCTGTGCCGTCGGACCGTGCGTGACGGACCCTGCTGCTGTGTGCCCAGCTCCCTCCATCCCACGGCCCCTGCTGATCACTCCGCAAACTTTGCTGGCCGGATCAGTCCCTGTCGCACTTTGTACATCCCGCTGAGGCGGCACATCAGGGCGAATCATCCCAGGCAGAAGGCACGGTATTCCCAACACTGGCAAGAGCCGGTTACCAGTTTTTCCCTCGGTCGTTTGCCGGATGAAGAAAGAGGCGAGAGGAGGAGGAGAAGGACCTGAGTGACCTTCCCTCGGCCACCACGCCGCGATGCCCGCCGTGGGTTCCTCTTCCAGCAGGAACAAGTCGCTTTAACACTCCGCTGCCAAGTTATAGCTCTCCATAACTACTCCGGAATAATCCCACCTCCTGCTCAGCGGGGCTGCGCTCCAGGGATCGGGTCCAGCTCTCACCATGCTTTTTCCCTCTCGGAAAGGCGCAGGCGGAGGCAGCTCCTCACTCTCTCCCGCTGCCCGCCCCGGGCCGCGCATCTCCCGGCTTCCTCCTGCCCGGGGCAGGGCTCGGCAGCATCGCCCCTCCAGGAACGCTCTGTCTGCCTGGCGACTCCTTCCTAAAGGATTAAGACAAGGGAATGACAGGCATGGAGGCACGCAGCGAGCAAAAAGCCACCCCCCTTCGCCTCCTCTAACATCTTCGGTCGGGCGCCGCTCCTTCTGGGCAGCTTTTCCTGCCTTCCTGGGGAATAATGTCCCGGGCGAGAGGCCGAGCGGGGCTCCGGGAGCGGCTCTCGTGGAGTTTAGCGCGGCCGGGATTACTTTGCCCGAGCTGCGGGACTCGCGGGGCGCTGCTGCGGACAGTGAGTAGCGGCCCCGCTCCCCCGCGATGGGCGACGCTCGGGAGGGGCGGCGGGGCGAGGCAGCGCCAGCCGGGGCAGCGGCGACAGCACGCTCGGGAGGCGCTGCCGGCACGGCGGGGCAGCGGCCGGGGCCGGGGGCTCGGCGGGGCAGCGCTCCGTGTGCCGCCCCCCGCCTGGCGCAGCCCCCGCTCCCGGCGCAGCCGCGGCCGCCGGGCTCCCTCTCCTGGGCGGCCGCGGCCCCGCCGAGGGTGGGCACGGAGCGGGGGCAGCGTGCCACGCCGCTCCCAGCCCGCCCCGAGGGTGACACCGCGGCATCCTGCGGGCAGCGAGCGGGGGAAAGCCGCGGGCAGCTCCGCGTCCCCAGTGCATGGTGCGGGACACAAAGACGGAGCCCCGAGCGGGCACCCCCGAGGGCAGGGAAAGTCCGTCCGAGCAGACCCTAAACCTCCAAAACCTCTTGGCAAACTCCCCCGCCCCGCTCGGTAGCGAGCACCAAAACCGGAGAGATTGTCACTCAAACCATTTTTTTTTAAGGGTCTTCTCTTGCTTACCTTAGCTGCAACAGGCAGGGGAAAGATGAGCATGCTGGTTTGCAGCCTTTGCACAGGAATCTTACCCCCACCCCACCAAAAAAAATCAGGAAATAAATGTAAAAGACATCACAGGGAGGTTTAAAAACCTCCAAGGTGAACGAATACTCTTAATAAGTTGTCAACATAAATTCTGTGGAGTCCAGCACTTGTGAAGTTGCTTTTGAGCCATCAATTTCTCATAATGTCACTTAAAGCAGAGACAGTGCTAAGCTAACCTTGACTAGTTAACTGAAACACTTGTTTTCCTTTCCCCTTCTCTTTCTTTTTTTATAAATTTTAACTGCTTCTCACCAAGTTCTCATCCCACCCTCCCCCTGCTTATTATCCTGTCCTTTAATCATCATTCATCCCAGAGGAGGGTGAAAATAGACAAGAAAATGAATCCTGTGCTGTTTGGTAATCGAGATCTCTAATGAAACTCACTGTGAGTTTTCTTCTTCTATTTTCAAGATCCTTTTTCTATTGTCTCCTGTTCTTAAAGCTCCACACAGGTGAGGTTTAGTGCATGAGTATTTGCTGCAAAGGCAGCACGTTCCTGTTTTTCCATAGAAACCCTGAGCTGAAGGAAATATTGGCTGCAGAAGAAGACACTGAGCACACTTGATTTTATTTGCAATAACTTCCAGAGGCTCTTCTAAATTGACTTTCAACCACAGCCATCCTGGATTATTCCAGGAGAAATCACAAGTTGCAATCACCCAAAAAGAAAAATTTTTGAGGTATATTGGAGAGAAGTACTGAGGTACACATTGCAGAGGAGAGAGAAATCTGCTCTGAAGCATCTGCTTATCAGTTCATCCACTGAACTCTTCTTTTCAGTTGGTTTTTACCAGGGAGTGGCCTTTCCTGGGGGAGAGGCTGGTTCAGCATTGGAAGAACCTAATGCTGCTGATATGAGCGAGGGTTTCACTTGAATCTGACATTAAAAAAAATCCTTTTGGATCACTACTCACAGCAGCTTGTAAGACTCTCACAGCCCTTCTTTTTTTGGCAATTCAAGCATCAGTTTCAGAAGGCAGAGCCTCTCTCCTGTCTTTCCCCTAGGTCTGTGTGACCAGTCCAGGGATGAGTGTGAGGTCTGGCTCAGCCCTTGCAAAGCCCCTTTAGCAGTTTCAAACACCAGCAGTTCATCCAGGGCACCCTGCTGAGCTCATTTGTCACTTCTGTTAATTTATGAGCTTTTAAAACTTCCATGCCTTAACAGTCCTACCCAGGTGGGGCACAAAAGAGAATTCCACTAACCCCTATTATTATTTAGGTACATTTAATGCTGGGATTAGGCAGCAGCTTGCCACAGCTCTGGGAGCCAGTTACACGAGTGTTGGGTCATTTTTCCTTTTGCTGCTCTCTGACCAAGCTGTCCCCAGCCAGCGTGAGCAGAATCAGTCAGCTCTGGTCCAGCTCTGGGCTTGCCTGAAATTGTCAGCAACAAGATGATGGTGCAGGTGCTTCCTGGAGATTCAGAAACAACCACAGAGCTTGTTAAATTCTCCCTGGGTACCCACATAAAACACCTGCTTAACTTTATTTAATGTTTTTCAATAACTACCAACTGCTGCTGGAATCAAAGCAATGGCCAGCAAAGGAAAGATTTTGTGTCTCTATTCCCACCTGCTCCTCCCAGGAGATGCTGGTTGGAGAAAGCCCTACTTGGTCCTTATGAAGACTTAAAAATATAAATACTGAGTAGCACTTTGATCCAAATGATTAATTCAAACAGAAATTGGCTACTGGAAGACCTGGATCCAAGCTGAACAAAGCCCAGATCTTGCACTCAAAGATGAACATTCTTTAAATAGTGCACACAGTAGACCTGGAGAAAGCTTAGCTGAATTTACAAAATGTATATTGTAGTATGTGGATACAAATTGTACTCACATCACCCTCAGGAGGACTTTTCATGTCTGCAGGAATGGGATTTACTAAACAAGAAATCAGCTGAGGCATATTCTCAAAAATAATGTCTAAAAGAGCTGTCAGATTTGTAAATAGCTGGTTATACTAATAAGCTGACATAAATTTAGCCTCAATGTAACCTTCTTGGAAAAGTCAAGGGTTCCTGAAAACCAAACAGTTCTGAAGTCTTTTAAAGATCAGTGAAGCACATTGTTTAAATTGATATAATGTTGTGCATTCCATGAGGAAAACCACAGTAGTGACTACAAAATCACAGAGCAAAGAGTGGCAGCAGATAAAAAACACTGCTAACATCTCCGAGGATCTCAAGCTCACTCTTGAATGATAAAGATCCATCAGCAGGGAGAACAGATCAGTGAGAGAAATGATTTCCAGTCCCCAAAGGCAGACAACAAGGGGCCTAAATATTCAGTATTTGAGTGCGGGCACTGTTTTTATGAATGTAGATTATAGTCACTGCAGCTGGCCTCAGTGCCTGGCAGATTCAGCAGGGCTGATCTCAAAAAGCACATCAGTGCTCAGAAAGCACATCAGCACATGCTGACTTGTGAACTGTTTTTGCAATGGCAGCCATGGAGCATCCCTGGGCATCAGGTCACTGGTGAAGTATGTGAGGGAAAAAGAAAATCAAAAAAGCCCAGAGAGAAGCACCATGTATGAAAGTCTGAATTCAAATGACTCATTTGAGGGGGCTCATTCAGGCTGGACACAGAGGGTAGTGCAGGAGGGTATAAAAGGCAGGGATTTGCTGTGCAGTGCTACTCTCCCCAGGATCTGGAGCTCATGCACTGGCTGCAGGCTGCTCAGAAGGCAGGACCAGGCACTGCTGCTCCACTGGCATCTCCCCTCTCAGGCACTGATGCATCAGCAGAGCCTCACTGCCAGCCAGGAGAGCCCAACTCCAGCCCTGGCCCACAGCAGATGGAACCTGCAGAAAGGATTTCTGCTCTGCAGGAGATCAGGCAGTCTCTCAAAAGGCAGCCTCATGTCACCCACAGGCTTCAGGTGTGCTGAAAACCATCCTCTGGTTGTTCCATCTTCCCCTCCCAACCCCCTCCTGCTCAGAGCCTGTGCAGGCTCTGCTCCCCTTTTCCTCCCTCCCCAGTGATCCCTCTCTGCATCTCCCTGACACTCCCCCCCATTTTACAAAAAAATGGCTCTTTTTGGAGAGGTGAGGAAGACAGGAAAGAAAGAGAAGTACCAAACCTGCTGCCACGGATCCAAGCAGAAGCTGTCACCTGCACAGTCCCCAGCCCCAGGAGCTGTGGGTAATTTAAACTCAGTGTGATGCTGCCAATAACTGTGTTATTTAATCTGCAGAGCTCATGCAGTGATTTTTTATGGGGTTTTTCCAGTTCCACCCACTCACTCCCACAGAATCAGAGAAAGAAAATTTTCCCACAAGGAATATTTGGAGTGACCTTCCTCTTGCAGCTCAACCTGCTCTGACAATCCAAAGGCCATTTACTGGATCTTAAATCACCCTGGAAATCACTCAAGCAGGGAAACCTAAAATTTCCCCCCTTTTCTTTCTGGGATTTCCATCTGCCAGAAATACGGGGCAGGAGAGGGATTACTGCCCTGCCAACACTTCCCTCCAGAGTGGGTAGAGAGCCAAACTGCAGAGGATGATGAGAATAAATTATAGCTGAGAGGAGAGCTCTAAGGAAAGGAAAATGCATCCTCCGACTGCCTCATCCCTGCGGCACAGAACAGTGCCAGGAAATCCACAGCAAACTAACAAGAGTCTTTCTTTAAAACCTCATCTACACCAACAAGTGTGGAATACCTCAAAATTTCTGATCATTTCACTGACAAGTGTAGAGACTGGATGTATTCCTGAATTTTATATTCTAGCCCATGTATATAAAAGCCTTAGCTGATTGCTAAGGGCCTACTATATGAAATGGCTCATAAAGTAGTAAGTCAGCACAAAAACACAGAGTGGGCCATTGCCTCCCAATTTAGGCTTTATTTGCATATGCTTATTTTTACTACTATACAGCTTTAATTCTTTCATGCCACACTGGACATTTTAGGCCCTCAGAAAAAAACCCAAACCTGAATATGTGAATCAAAAGAAAAGTCACGGAGAAAATGACAGCACTTTTCATGTTAAAGATGGCTTTGACATATTAATTAGCATCTCAGAGATGAAATAAAGCCAGCGATACCGAATGATTCATTAGAATGAAATTAATCTGAGGAATAATTAACTCTGAGGGGATGGAGGAAAAGAATACAAATAGATATATTAGCAGCAAAACTCTTCACCCATGAGTGTGACAGCGATTGCTAGCAGCAGTGGATGAGACTGCAGATAATACCATTTTCTCAGCAGATGGCTTGGTAGGTGGCACTCTCCCTCCTAAGCTGCTCTTACAGATTTACTCCTGAGCTGTGTGCCAGCATCAAATAGATCCCTACCCATATTCCAGCCCAGCCCCTGATTGATGGATGGAGAAGAAATGTTCAACAGAACTGTTTAGCAGCAGATTTGTTGGATTTCTGGTGCAGGACATAAGATGAAGAAGTGTGTGCTTGGTACCCACCACAAGTAGACAATAGCTTGCCCTACACTTGGTCATTAAATTCACATTATTACACATCCAGCGTGGTCAGGCTCCACAGCCCTGCCACTGGCAGGCTACAAATCCTTGAATTAAAGACAACTAAACCAATACTTACCAAAAAATTAGAAGCATCACTTCTCGCTCCTAGTGAAGAGGGGCAGCAGCATTTCAGAGCTGCACCACAGGGAGCCACAGGAGCCCAGCCAGGGCTTTCTGCAAGGGGAGCAGCCCCACGGTGCCCACGGAGCACAGCAGGTCCAGCCACAGCACACAGGGTGAGGCCAGCAATGACCAGAGCACTCCAAGTGCGCCAGTCCTGCAGCTCTGCTGCCTCAGGCAGCATTTTCCCACCTGCAGCTCCCCACACAACCCCGCTGTTGTTGCGATGTTGCAGTTCCACCTTCAGGCTCTGGGATTAAACTCTTCTCCAAGGTTCCTTGTCAAAGGCAAATCACACAGTCTGGGCTTGATAGCAGTCAGAAACATCCCACCAAGCTCAATAAAACACTGGAACAATATTCCACACAAGAATCTGTACCAAGGTCTAAGCCTTGGGCTGCTTCACTCCTCCTGATGTAACTTTCATTCACACCTTTGAAAAACCCTGTGATCCAACTGCCCCAAACTATGATGTTATCCCAAATCCACTCTCACCCTTGTTCACCTGGATCTGTTATCCTGGCCCAGCCTCTCTGCCTGGCCCACCACATCAGGCAGAACTCTTTCTTCCCCCTGACATGAGTAACTTGTCTCTCTTTGCATCCTGCTTTGATGTCCTTGGCTTTTCCCTGCCCTGCTGCTGAGACAGTCTCTAACAGGCTGTACTTTCCCAGGCTGGAAATGTTCCCTGAAGTTCATTATCCATTTGTCAACAGCTGTCCCAAGGTCAGGGGCCTTCCAGGGCAGCCAGTTCTTCCTGCTCCCTTCCCACAAAGCTCATCAGGGCTCAGCTCCACCAAGAAAAGCATCCAGAGTCTCTTCTCAGTCCATCAAACCAGCCCTCTCCATTTAGGAGGGGCTAAAAGTAGGAATATCTTCCAGGTACAAGTTCCATGTCAGTAGAAAGTTCCTTGGTGCTTTCCAGTAATTGTGTACTATTTATAGGAATTCCCTTCTGCTTTCCAAAATTTCCCTTCTGCTCTTTAGAAATTTCCCGCAGCTTTCTAAGAGCTGTGCATTTCCTTCTAGGATTTCTCCACTGCCTCATAGCAATTCCTCCCCACTTCATACAAAATTCCCTCCAGCTTCCTGGGAATTTGTAGGCAATTTTTTTAGAACTCCCATTTTGCTTTCCTGGGGTTCTCCCACAGCTTTCGAAGAATTCAATTTTCCTTTCTAAGGATTTCCCATACTTTTTCCATGAGCTCCCTGTAGTTTTCTAGGACTTTCCTGTGTTTTTCTAGACATTTCCCATACCTTTCCAGGAATTTCCTGCCTCTATGAATCTCTCACTGCTCTCTAGGCACTTCTGTCAGCTTTCAGGTGTATCCACCAGGTTGTGGCATGGTGTCAAGGGTTTTTCCATGCTGGCTGTGCTGCTGCATGTCGTGATGTGCCCAGTTGTCCCCTGGTGTCCTGCTTTGTCATATATGACAGATTTTGTCACTGGTGTGTTGACACACCTCGTTCTCATATTTTTAACTTTATAAAGCCACAGGAAAGGCTCAGGGAGTGAAAGTAAAAGGATTAATCAATATCTGGTCCCTAGATCCTGACAAAAACCTGTCAGGTCTGTTTGAAGGAGCTGTGAGAGCTGGCATGGATCTTTCATGGCAGCAATGATCCCACACAAGACATTTATAAAATAGCCACATCACAGAGGAAATGGCTTCCTAATCCCCTTGAAAGGCTGGTTTATCCCTTTAAACACAGCTTTATGTCCCTTCTAAATGCAGATTGGCTTTTCATCTTCATTCCCTTCCATTCTTATCCAATATAACTGTGCATCTAGAGAAAGAGGAAAATTGAGTATGCATTAATTTAGCTTGGCACAGTAGAGCATGAGTAACCTGGAACTGAGTTCAAATATTGCAGATGGAGCCAAAGCATTTAAGTGATTTTGTAAGTAACACTCTATCAGCTTATATAAGAGCTTCATTACAATTTTTATTGCCAAAAAATGTTGTGTTACTTGCCTGTTTGATCAAATTTCCCAAGATAATAGTTTATTCCTTATCAGCTGAGGCTGGGAAAACAGGGTGGTGGTTTTTGATGTACTGACACAGACTCACAGAAATCACTGGCTCATTTACAAAAACAATCCTTGAACTCCCTCAGACTGCACCGATGTCCCAGTCTGAAGCTGGGATCTTCTACATGAAATTAATGTATATTACATTAGGAAATCACAGGAAATGCTGGATATACGTGGTCCACCTCAGCCAGAATTCTGCTCCTGATAGCAAAACCCAGCATAAAGCCTTCTCAGGCACCTCCCATCTAGGTTTGCTAACAAATGATTTGCTAACAAATCATTCCCAGAAATGTTGCTGGTTTCTTCTGGCAAACCCCTGATAACAGCCAGCTTGGTGCCAAGGCCAGCTCCTGACATCATATTCCAGAGCCAGCTGCTGAGAGCACCCCAGATCCCTGCATGTGCCTTTGGGAACATCATCACATCATTCCCCCCTGCTCTACAACTACTTTTTCATGGAGCAGAAAAGTCTTGACATCTCCCACGTTTGCCTTCACTCTGACTGACTGCACTGTTTTCAACCCGGGGTTTGAAATTCCTGGTCCTGCAGTGCCACTTACTGGACATTTCTGCTCATAAAAGCATGAGCAGCAGCTCTTCATTTACTCAGTTGATTCTCAGGGCTAATTTGAAATGGAGAAAAACATAAAATACATCAATGTTCACTTAGGAATACAGGACAGCAAATACAGTAAAGCTTATTTTTCAGAAGAAGCAGTAATTGTGGAGGAACAGAAATCCTCCTTTTCTGGTCACTGTAGGGAAGAATTTGCCCTGTAACAGTCTGGGAATCCTTCCAGGTGGAAACATGCAGATGGTCAAATTGATCCCTAGCTCAACAAATGTACATGGGAGTTTGCAGGATTTATTAATATATCCCGTGGGAAATAAGGCAACTGCAAGGAATGCTTCAAAAGGAGCTGGAGTGGGGTTTATTTGATTAATCCAGACATATATTTTTAATAGAAATAAAAACATTTCAGTGTGAAAATTAGTGCAGATGAAGAAAGACACAGAGTCAGAGGTCAGATATTCCTTGTGACTACACACATTCACCCATTTGCTTTTCAGTTTGTAGCTCATGAGTAACTGCTGGTGATTGCTCAGAGCCATCTCGAGCCTTCTCCAGATTCATGGCAAAATATCAGATTTGTTACTCAGCAATGGGAGAAATGACTCGTCCAGTGAAAGAGAAGTTATGTAGCTGCTCCAAACCATCTGCACTGAGCACAGAGCAAACTATTAACTCATGCAGCTTTGCATGAAGTGACTCGGAGAAAGAATTTAGGTATTCATATATCCACATTAAATACTCTGCAAGCAGAATTTCAATTGTGACATGAAGAGAAGTCCACATGTGGTTTTAAATCAGATTAACAAGTTGGTATCTTTGGCATACAAGGAAATTATCACAGGCAGAACACATCAGAATGCAAACTATACAAAACAACCCCTGTTATACACAACAACAACTAATTTATTTCTCTGCACAACATCCAGCTGTTTCCATTTCCTGAACAAGGTGCTTTTCCTGCTCAGTCATTGCCATGTTTTGTAGCAACAAGGGTTATGGCAGATACCACCACAGATGTATCAGTGTTGGATCTGTCACTGGTCATGGAGACTGGGATCTGACTGACAAGATTAAAAAGAATTAGACATTAGCAGGGAAATATATAAATTTTGCACAAATTTTGTTGTGCAGTGCAAATTTTTATTCTTTCATTATGGACTCTCACTTGATATATTTGCAGCTGCAATTGTCATATTTATATCTCTAAGATTTAAGTTGTGGAGCCGTGGTGGGAATAGAACAGGAGACATCTGAGATTGGATGTGGCTGTGTCAGAATGAAGGTTGGCTCTTAATTTTTTATTAAAAATCATTAACTGAGTTGGTTTTCGATTAAAAACTGAAAACAAACTCCAGCATACATAATTCTATTTTATTGTATATATATATATATAATTTCATAGAAGTTGAGTATTAACAGAAAAGCTTTTATCCGTAAGTACAACTCCACAAACACTTGATACCTGGGTAGAGTCATGGCTTTTTAATATAAAATGGCTTTTTAATATAAAATTCCCATTCAGTATGAATAAGCAATGAGCAGAGAGAGGGAGATCAGTCCTGCATCCAAAGGGTTGAAGAGTAGGATTGCTCTGCTTGCACAGCTGCCACTCCTCCAGGGATGAGACCTGTGGACAGAGCAGTGATCTTACAATGGGAATTTGTAAGATCACTGGGCTGGACTTTACATGGCATTTGCAATCTGTCTCTGTGTTATTCTGGTCCACAAAAGAGCTGAACGAGCTCAGTTTGCAGGCTGTAAGGGGCCACAGCACCACAATGTCTGCATATGTGTCCCCCTGCATCAGGGACGGGACGGGACGGGACGGGACGGGACGGGACGGGACGGGATGGGATGGGATGGGATGGGATGGGATGGGATGGGATGGGATGGGGTTGGGCTCAGGTTTGGCTCAGCTGGGCTCTGGCACGGGTTAGCTCAGCCCAGCCGGTACCACCCCGGGTTGTGGCCCCACAGATCCCAAAGATGCTCATCACAATTCTCCCCCTGTGCCTGCCCAGGGACAGTGTCACCCAGGACACCTGGAATTAGTGGACTCTGGGCATTAGCGAGCAGGTTGCACAGGACTGATATGAACCAAAAGGGAAACAAAAAAACAAACCAGAAGGTTTGCAATTCCAAAGTATTTCTACTGTCGCAGCAGCCCAGCCATTCTGGGAATAACAGGAAGAGGGAAAATGACAGTGGGGAGCCCACCATTTGTCCCTGTGCCGCTTTCCTCCTCCACAGCTGCATCCAGAGCATCATTTCTGGGTGCCAGCAGCTTTGGATTGCTGAAATAGAGATGAAGACACATCCTGCCCTGAGAACTGCCTTCCCAGTGCCCACACCAGGGTTACGGGCTGGGAGCCCGGCTGAGGAAGGGATGTGTGTGAGCAGAGGGTGACAGTGACATGGGATATTCCTTATCTGGCTGCTAATGCACTTTTTATCTCCTCCCTCAGGTGCGAGCGCTGTGACAAGCCTCGTACTTGAGCGACCTTCAGAGCAGCCTCCTGAGCTGTGCTGTCCTCACACATGACAATTTATTGTCCCTCATCGCCAGGTTTGGGAGCTTAGTGTGGCTTGGGTTTCTGGTAATAACCCTGAAACAACAATCCCAGTCCAGTGCAGCCCGGAGGAGATTGACGGGAGACCTCACCACGGTCCCTGTATGGCCCATTCGGGGTCACACTTAGGGTTGGACTCGATGATCCTCAAGGGTCGCTCACAACTCAGAATAATCCGTGATTCTGTGATTTTGGGGGCTGCAGCTTCCTCAGGAGGGGCAGCACCGATCTCTGCCCTCTGTGACCAGTGACAGGACTCGAGAGAATCGCTGGAGCTGTGTCAGGGGAGAAAATTAGGAAAAGGTTCTTCACTCAGAGGGTGGCTGGTTCCACAGGGAAGCCCAAGAGAGCTCACAAGCAGCGTTTGTCTGGCAAACGCTCTCGGCACACGGTGGGCTTGCTGCGGCTGTGAGGGGCCAGCAGTGAGACCCTCCAGCACGATCCCAGCAGGTCCCCGCCAGCACGGGATATTCCATTAAATAATTAACGGCAGTAAGCGTGCGAGCACCGCGATCCACCCCGAGCCGAGCCGGGCCTCCAGGGCAGCGCGCTGAGGGAGGCGCGGGCTGAGGGAGGCGCGGGCGGCCCCGGGCGCTGCCCGCACGGCCCGGCCCGGCCCGGCCCCGCCGGGGCGGAGCGAGGCGGAGCGGGGCGGCCCCGCCGGCTCCCGGCCCCTCGCCCGCCGCGCCGAGCCAGGCTCTTCCGGGCAGCGGGGCCAGCGCGGCGCGAGCCCGGCGGCCGGGTGAGTAGCGGGGCCGGGCAGTGCCCGCGGGGATGGGCTGCGGCCGGGGACGGGCGGAGGAGCCGCTGGCACTCCCCGGTGCTGCGCTGTGCTGACCAGGCAGGGACCCAGCTCCATCTGCCACCTCAGTCGCCTCCACAGGGACCCAGCCCCCCGGTGTTGCTCTGTCCCCATCGCAGGGGAGCAGCCCCCCGTGTCGCTCCGCAGAAGCTCAGCCCCATTTGTCACCTCTGTTACCCCTGCAGAGCCCTGATCCGTTTGTGAGCTTTCCTCCCTCCTCAGGGGTCTGCCTCCTCCAGCCCCTCCACAGGGACCAGCCCCATCTGTCACCCCAGGCCCCTCCACAGGGACCCAGCTCCCTCCGTTACCCTGCAGAGCCCCTGATCTCTTTTGTCGCCCTGTCCCCTCCACAGAGGTCCAGCCCCATGTGTCAACCCATCCCCTCCATCAGGGCCTAGCTCTGTGTGCCACCCCTGTCACCTCCCCAGGGTCCCAGCCCCTTGTGCCGCCCTGTCCCTGTGGAAGCTGGATGCTGGCAGTGTGGGTTTGTCACAGCCCTCTCCTCCCTGCACACGTAACAGCTCCCAAAACCTGCCCCTGGCCACTGGCTGTCCCCTGAGCAGCGCTGTCTGTGTCACAGGGATTGCGTGACAGCAGCACAGATTCCAGGCCTGCAAGAGACAAGCCTCCCTGCTGCAGGATCATCATTTCCAGGGGAGGAACACGCCAAATAACTCCAAGGTCAGACACCTGGTAGTCAGAGACAGAATTTTAAATATGAGTATTAATTTTTTTTTTAATTTTACTGAATTATAAATAATCTATTGTTATTATACTGGTGGGCGGGGTGAAGATTGGCTTTGTACCAATGTGCAGTTAAAATATCACCTGGATAGAAAAAGATATATGAAACAGTGAAAAAGGGCCGTGAACACACCTGGGGTAGAGCCAAAGCAGTTTATTGGTGGGGGTTAAAACACAAGGAGCAGAAACAAGCTTGCAGCAGTCAGGACTGAAATCAGAGGTTGCACTAACCTTGGTTAGCAAAGGAGGTTTATTTTCCTGAGTGTGGAGATGAGGTGAACACGTGCGGCGTCTCTGGACGTGCCTCGTGCAGTGGGAGAGGAGGTGGCAAAGCAAAGCTGGCAGAGCTGAGCTGGCTGCAGGGACCTCAAACATCTGGAGCTGGTTTGAATGCAGAATGATGAAATCTCTAAATCTCTGGTCAAGTTACACACCAAAGATGGCTCCTGTTTTGAGGAGAGAGCCCCAGCAGCAGGCTCATCTCGCCCAGGCTGCTGCTTTTGTTGCTAGGCTACAAGTGGGATGTACATTTATAAGCAAAAAAAAAAAAGAAAAGAAAAACCAAGCATCTTGTAGTGTTGCCATGCTTTGCCTTCTCCAGCATTCCATTTAGGATTGCAGTAGGAAAAATCATAGTGCAGACAATTTTTTTTTTCCTCCCTGGTGATTTAAATAGGCATTTTACTGGTGGAAGGTGCTTTGAGAAAGAAAAACTTGGCAAGTGGCTTTAACATTTGGTGTAAGTACATTGCATCAGACTCCCAGCCATCAGCTGTGCTGCTTTTTTAAAACTGTGGCAGCAAATGTACTGCAAATGGAGGAATACCACTGCTTACAGAGCCTGATAAGTCTCACATGGGCTCTTTTGCCACCACACAAAAGTGCATTTTTCCCCAGAAAGTCTTATTAGTTCATCCCATTTGAACTAATTAACTGCCATGACTGACATCCCTGGAGAAGGCCTCGTGTTCCTTTCTTTGCCAGAGCAATTAAAACATGGATTTGCCTTTCTGCTGTTGCTTTGCCAATGTTTTGTAGTTTTAAAGCAGAACAAGTCACTTTTTCCTAATCAGAGGGAGGTTTATTTCCTGTGTTTTCTACTAAGCCAACATAGCAGCCCTTTGGGTGGGCATTGTGGAAAATTAGGCATTGGAAAAGAAAAATCTTGAGTTTGTTCAGACAAAGGAGCCCCCAAAAAGGAACAGTGTGTTACTTGAGGGATAAAGAGGCCTAGCAGGACTCTGGAGTATTTCTCTATCAAAGTGGCAAATGTTTCAGAAGAACTCAGCTCTGCAAAAACAAGTACCTGTGGGCACTTTGATTTACAAAGAGAAGGAAGAAACTGTTCTCCCCATTTTCTAGCAGCAGGTACTTTTTTCACCCTCAAGATTTTCCAGGCTGCATCTCATTTCCCATAACAAGGCAGCTGGACATCAGGTTGTTAAGGGACTGCTCTAAAGAATGGAGATATAGGGGCCTAAGTGTCTCAAATCTTATTTTTGTCTCTCAGTGCACATGAAATATCAGCAGCACCTGGCTCTAACTTTTGAACTATTCTTATTCTAAAGAATCCTAAAGGATTCTGTGAAGATGTAAGTTCTGCTGTTATCTTCTATTTTTATTGGGTTTTCAGGGAAAAGCCTCACTCTTGTTCTTTAAAAAAAAAATTCTTAGTTGTCTCTAGAAGATTTTGTGAATCATTATCTGACCTGAGCACTGTTACCTCCCCAGAACTTATGGGTCTAAGTCCTGGTAAAAGACACCACAAAAGTTACACCTTTCTTTCAGCATTTGTGCAGGCTGGCTGGAATTCTTTTTTAAGCTGGATTACTCAGCTCATCCCGTGCTTTGTAGCAGGTTGCAGGTTGGGAGCTGGGCACCAAGAAGTCAAATGTCACAGTAAGCATATCACAATTATATCTGCCCTGCTTTTGGATGTGAAATTCTCTTTAGACTTCTCCCTAGGTTCACACTTACATCATCATGTAAGATGACAGAAAATTTCCTTTTCTGTCACTCTAGTCCCAGTTTTAGCTGATACTGTAAAGAAACTGGCAAAAATTCTTAATTTTGGAGTGGAGTTTTTCCAGGCTTGGGTTAAAATGCAAGGTGTCAATAACATAAGAAAATATAAATGGTTCCAAGGAAGGTGGCAAAGCTGCATTTTCTCATTTGTGCATTGCTGCATGAGTTTAAGTTGCCCAGAATTTCCCAGATCATTTGCCCATCTGGATTATTCAGTCATGCAACACAGTTTAAAATAAGTTATCAAGTATCTGGGTTGTTCAAAATTGTGTGAAATAAATAGTCATTGCTACTCTTCTCACTGTTGCTTTGGTTTGAAAAGTCGTTGCATGACCTCCAAATGTGATGTTTAAAAGATGAACTTTGTAAAGGAACAGCAGAGAGTTGAACTCCTGATAACTCCTGAATCTGCATTTTGTATAATTGTTGCAACTGCTGCTGTTAACCTTTAAACAAGGTTTAAAGTCTTCTGCTGGTTCTGTGGAAAATCTAAATGTAGCCTTTGTACCAAAATTGTTGATCAGACTTTGTGCAGGTTTTGTATGTAATTATTATGTTAAGGCAGGCCACTCTCACTTATTCCGAAGCCCTTTATTAACTTTATTAAACTTTAAAGCATGAACTGGCAGAAGGTTCCATCTGATCAGAGATGGAAAGAAATTTGCTGTGGGCAGGGACACCTTCCACTAAACTGGGGTACCTCAGGCCCTGTCCAACCTGGCCTTGGACACTTCCAGGGATCCAGGGGCAGCCCCAGCTTCTCTGGGCAGGCTGGGTGCCTCACCACCCTCAGAGGGAAGGATTTTTTCCTGATACCCAATCTAACCCTACTCTATCTCAGTTTGAAGCCATTCCCCCTTGTCCTGTCACTCCTTGTGAAAAGTCTCTCTTCATCTTTCCTGTGAGCTCCCTTCAGTCACTGGAAGGCCACAAATGCTGAGCATTCCCAATTCTCTCAGCTTTTCCTCACTGGAGGAAAATGCAGCCATGTGTTGAGGAAAAGCTTTATGAACTCACCATCAGTTATGACTCTGAAAATGTGATACACAGGAGGAGCTCCAGGTGGATAATCAAACTCTGTGTGAGTGCTGGGGAGACAAAGAGTGCCAAAAAATGTCCTGGTCACGAGAATGCCCCCTGGTATTGTTCAGGGGGCCGGGGTTTGTCCAGCACAGCTGATGCTCAGCCTGACAATCCCACACACGAGGCAGGATTTAGCTGCTCTGCTCCACAGGCACTTTGGATACGCAGCTCTGGTTTGGAAACTGAAAGGCTTTAGTGATATGAATGTGCCAGAGAGCATAGTCCAGCCTTCAGGGCTGATTTAATTTGCTGGGGAAAACAGCTGCAGGGTTTCCAGGTACAAGTGGTTCTATTAAATACCTTCCTAATGGTTCTGTTATGTGAATAGTGAAAATATGGGTCATTCTCTCCCTTACTGCATGTTTTCCATGAGAGTTGTTAATTGTTTGACTGTGTTACAGTGTCATTCTTTATCCTCTCCAGTACTGCTGATCCTCCTGTGTGAACATTACCTCGAAGTGACATTTCAGTATGGATTATTACAACAACTGATGTGTTTGTAAAATTCATTTTGTTTCCCAAATCCTCTGTTTATGGCTTTGTTTGTGGAGAAGAGCAACTCCCTGGGAAATTTTGCTGCTTCCACATTAAAAGTAAAGGTGCTGTTGATTGAAATTTCATCCTATTTCAGGATTAGTTGGTGTTTGCTGCATAGCAGCAGGTGGCAACAATAAATTCAGGTATTTACATATATGGGCACCTTAATTAAGTAATGGTTAGGTAATTTGTCTTCGTTGGTTGACTGTAACAAAGCAAACAGTTTTATCTTTGTCTTTATTGTGCTTTGCTTTCCAGTTCCCTTGCAAACTTTCAACTTATCTTAAGGTCCATATGGATTTATTTAAATTTTATTTAATCCTAATGTCCTTTATTTTTTCTGTACCGAATTTCATTATGGATAATGAGAACTTAAATCTTGGGCACACTTAGTACAGAGGGAAAATTAGATCACTGAAAGTAGTGGAGTTCCACCCTTGACAAAGCATTGCAGTTAAAATAATAATTAAATCTTAAGTAGTTTTATTACAGTGCTTTTATTATTAAGTATTTGAATGGATTATGCAAACAGCAGCTCCCCTCTGAAATTGTATCTGAAAATTAAGGTGGCAGGTAGGTAAAAATAGTGTTGCAGCAACTTAAATTGAGGGTGTTGCCCCTCTTTCTTACAGTTTTACAGTTGAAATTAAAAAATGAAACTTAAAAAAGCCATCTAATTTATGATGATGACTATGGCTGTTAGACAATGTATTGATTAAACCTTTTTTGTGCACTCACACTCTTACTTTATAGTTGGACATTTTGTTTTATAAGGAGATCCCTTTGAAGTATATCAGCACTTTACTAGCTTATGGTTTTGCTTTATGGGATTTATTTCCATTTTCAGCATTTACTAATGGGTCTGATGAGTCATGAGTAGCACTGTCTTTAAAACAAGAAACAGGACTTTTGTTGTAAAAATATTTTGCTGGAAAACTTCTGAGATTTCAAGACAGAAATTCCCTGGTTCTCTTAGGCACTGTTGTAACAGGTCTGTGATTCAGAGTCCCGTGACTGGCAAACTCAGCCACCTTTTTTACTTCACTGCAAGTTTTACCTGTCTCCAAATCACATTATTCTCAACTTTTTTTTTTTTTACACTCCCTTTTGTGTGTGACATCTCCTCTTTCTCTGTGGGCATGTCTAGTTTAAGTTCTGTAGACCAGCATTGTTCCTACCTGCTAAAAGGGCAAGTCAGCCACATCATTGAGAGAAGAAAATGGGTTTGTGTATTTAAATAGCTGTCACCTAAAATTTAAACCCCTTTTTACAGGAGATTTAACCCTTTTGCAGAGTGGGCAGCTGTCCCACGCTCCCATCCTATGCAGAATTGAATGTCCTTTATTAAGATTATTAGTAATGAAATCCATGTTCTCTGTTCCCAGCTTTCTAAACAGACACAGACATTTTGAGCATGATTTTTTGTTGTAGCACATGAATTAATGGATGTTTTCCATTTTCCTGCTAGGTTGCTTTTTGCTGCTGCAGCAGCACTAACCCTGTTTTGTAGACTTACAAGAGAGACCAAACCTGTGCTGACCTGTCTCTGCTAGCTGAGTCTGCCTAGGATGGGTAGCAGCAGGAGCAAAGGCATGGAAACATCTGGGAAATCTGTTCCAAGGCTCAGGCACTGCCCAGGGCAGAGTTGTGCCTCCTGTGCAGGGACAATTCCTGCCTCAGTCCCTGCCCCTTCCTCTGGTGCCACTGCTGGGCCCCAGGGCAGAGCCTGGCCCTGCTCTGACCTCTCTGCACCCAGGGACACCCAGGGCTCCTCTCCAGGCTGAGCAGCCCCAGCTCCCTCAGCCCTTCCTGGACATGGAGATGCTCCAGGCCCTTCCTCAGCTTTGCAGCCTCTGCTGGCCCCAGGAGCTCCAGGTCTCCATGTCCTGAGGATCCAGAGCTGGACACAGCACCCCAGAGGTGCCTCAAAGGGTTGAGGAGAGAGGCAGGATCACTCCCTGACCTGCTGAAAATGCTCTTCCCAATGCAGCCCAGGATCCTGTTGGCATTCTTGGTCACCAGGACACTCTGCTGGTCATGGAGAGCTCCCTGTCCAGCAGGACCCTGTGCAGCTGCAGGGGTTTATTTCTCTCCAGTACAATCTTTCTGCTGCGTTAGTTTCCTGCCAAGGCTATAAATTCCATCAGCACACCTTGGTCAAGGAACATCAGAGCAGACACAGAGTAGATAAAGAGGGGAGGGGGTAAAGACAGGATGTGAACGTGTTTAATCTCCTGTGTTCTGTACATTCATCTTTTCTGATTGTTTCAGACTGAAACAATCCTGAATTGAACATCTGCAGTGAAGGCAGATCCTTAATGTTTAGATTTCTTATTACTGAGAGACTTGGGTTTGTGGGCAGAGGTATCAGAAGTAAATAAAGGCAATTCCCAGAGAACCCAGTAGTGTATATTCTAATCAGAATGAAAAGAAAGAATTATCCAGAATGAAAAGAAAGAAAAAAGCTTCTATAGATGCACTGCTTTATTCAGCATTCATTAGACAGCTTTAACCAGATTATCATAAGCTATCCTAAAGCAGCTTTAATCTTTCTTAATGAAACGGATAATTTAATTAGAAAAACATTTACACTTGAACTTTTCCTGCAAATAAGGGAAGCAGTCACAGAACAAGTTACCAGCCCTAACGTCCTGATTTTTATCTTTATTTTGGTGGAAAAGAGGGTTTGAATAAATGAGTGCACTTACTTTCATAGGGCTTTGCAGAACTAGCAGTTCCCATTTTAGACCAGAAGATGGACTATTAATTCACAACACTGCACTGCTCACAGGAGGGTGTTTTTAAAGGCAAAGTACTAAGAAAGGAAAAGAAACCTAAGGAGCATCTCCTGTTGAGATGCTGTGTATGAGAAATCTGTTCTCCAAATCTGCCCTGAGTCTTTTTTCATTTCCATGGTCTGTGTTAATCCTGCAGCGTGCTTGGTTGAGAGATGTACACGTGAAAATAATCCTGTTCATAAGCAGTGCTGTACAATGATGAACTGAACAGTGAGGGAAATGTGAGTGGCAAAAGGGGAAAAGATTGGTTTCCCCTACTGTACCAGATCTTTTAGTGTTCTGGTGTCACAGAATCACAGAATGCTTTGGGTTGGGAGGGACCTTAAAGGTCATCTAAATTTGATCTTTAGCTATAAATATATAAAAATGGATTTATATAGATCCAATTTCTTTATGCCATTTGAAACAAGCATTCTTTGGAGGCGGATTTTTTCACGCTGATTCTTGAATATGTGGCAGAAATTTCTTTTAATAAAGTTAAAAATATACTTGTGCTGTGGAGGGACTGTCCTTTTTTCATTAGATGTTGAAGCAAACTTAGTCATTCTGAAGTAATTTGTACTTTTCTGGACTTTATGCCCCATAAATGCACAACTCTTCAGTGTCCTTCACTGTAGCTCTTTAACCATCTTTGAAGTATCATTAGGAGCTCTGGTCATGTGTTCATAATGTAGCAATTGTTGCATTATATAGTCTCTGTTTTGTTAAAACACGGATTTAGAGAAACAACATTTATTAAAATAAATTGGTGGATTTGTGTTCCTAATTTTTGTCTTGTTTTGCTATGCCACAGAAGTTAACTGGATTTTCTTAAATATTTCATCTGTCACTGCACTTTATAGGACTTCAGGCATCTCTTGAAATTGTTGATTCTCATTCCCTTCAATACATTATTTTCAACAAACAGTAATTCATCACTGAAGTAAAGCACTTTCTGATTAATATATTGTTGTTTGGTGTGTCTGTTTATTAATAAATTTCTATGCTTCCTTTGCATCTGCCTCATCCTTAGCTATTTGTACAAATGTAATAAATAATGTATAAACATTTTGGGGCTTACCCCTTTAAACCCCTGTTCTACAAATTCTTTGGTGTTTGTGCTCTGGGTTTCTTACTCTAAATGTGGCCACTTTTCATCTTGCAGGTTCTAGATACATTAGGAAATGAGTGGTATTTTGAATTGCAAATGTTGATGTTTTCTTGGCAGAGCTTTTGAAGATGGCACCAGATATCCCATTAAATATTAACATCAAGGAGCCCCGATGGGATCAAAGCACTTTCATTGGACGAGCCAATCACTTCTTCACTGTAACAGACCCCAGGAATATTTTGTTATCTAATGCCAAACTGGAAAATGCAAGAAAAATTGTGCATGATTACAGGTATGACATTGACTACTTCTTCCCCAAAAAGACCAAGTCCATGATAAGTACATGGTGATATATTTAAAAGTAAATACTTAAACACTGTATTCATTGCAACTTCTTATTCCCACTTCAGAGCTTGAAACCCTTTTATTTTTAATGAAATTTGCTAATGGATGGGGAAGTTATGCCCCTCTTAGGGGCTCTGAGATACAGAAGAGTCTAATTCTGAAAGTAGTTAATATGACAACAAAGCTTAAAACTTCCTCTTATGTGTGGCATTTGGAGCAGTTGGTGTCTTAAATACTCTCAAAGTGAATTTTCATCGTTTCACACTTAATGACCTCAGAGATTTTGGCTCTGCATTTTAGCTCTAAAACCTAGTGCAGCTTTGAGTAAATAGACTCAGCCAGCATAAACCACTGCTGGGAGTTTTAATTCTTTATATTTCACCAATGCATTTAAAAGCTGAAGAATCTCTACAAGGTGTCTGAGAGTCTCCATTCACTTAGGGTGAAATCCCCAAATCCTCTGATGCCACATTTCTCACGGGCATTTGCAGCATTTTATAACACTTGTGCTTTTTGCTGTTGTCTTGTCTCTTAACCTGTCCCAAGACAAGGTATTGTGGCACCTGGCTTGACAGAAGATGAGCTGTGGAGAGCAAAATACATTTATGATTCAGCCTTTCACCCCGACACTGGGGAGAAGATGTTCGTGATCGGCCGAATGTCCGCCCAGGTGCCCATGAACATGACTATCACAGGCTGCATGATGACCTTCTACAGGTGAGAGAGGGCAGTAAAACACATCAAACGTTTGCCTGCAAGTTAGAGAAGTGAAAATCAATGTTGTTTTCAAAAGCTTTATTGTAAATGTTTTTAAATGTGAAATTTTGCTTCCTTTTCCTCTTCTCTTTCCTCATTCCCTCACGTTGATTAATGGTTCTTTCTAGAAGTAGTTTTGAGATAAGCCCTTAGCCCTTCTCCTTCACCATCCCACTTTCCCTCTAACTGGGAAATGTTCCAAAATCCCATCTGTGTGGAGGACAAAGAGAAGGAGATCCCTGGGAATTTCCAGCCTTACTGGCATGCAGGATGTTCTGTCTGCCCCGTGAGTACTTGGAATGCTTCAATCCATTTGGTATGGTTGATTTTAATTACTGTTGTGGACATGGCCATTGGTGTGGAGTTTCTGCAGCTCCCCTGCATTTCCTCAGTGGTTCTGGAACCTCCAGAACAGTGAAGCCCATTGAAGCAGAGCCAGTGCTCTCTTAGCAGCCTCCATGTTAGAAACATTTTTTGACACAGGATGCAGGAACTGGTGGGAGCTCAGAGGAAACAGCAGCAGCCTTTTGGATGCTGAGATTGTACAAACTCCTGACACACACCTCAGTTTTGGATGGTGTTTATAAAACGTGTGTGCTTTGATTTGCAGTCAAGAATATGAATCAAACCCCCAGGACAGGTGCCCATTCCCAAGCACTGCCTCCTGTTAACTGCTTGTTCTGTTATTATCTATAACACTTAGAGAAGCTCTCTGCCTTTTCTTTGCATTATTATTCATGTTCAAAATTAGGTGATTTTTAAATTCTTCTTCTAAAATAACTCCAGCTACCAAGTATCAGTGTCTCACTGACTGTATTGTTTTATTCAAATAAGCAAGAACTTCTGCATGGTTACTGCTTGCAGTGGCTTTTCTTGATTTGTCATTTTCTTGTGCTGTTAATTCAACTGTGAGTTTAATAATAATAATTACAATTGTTTCTCTTTTCAAGAACGACACCAGCAGTGTTATTCTGGCAGTGGGTCAACCAGTCCTTCAATGCTATAGTAAACTACACCAACAGGAGTGGGGATGCCCCAATCACTGTCAGGTCAGGCCCTGAACCTCATCATTCTGATGAACAGAAATTGCTCTCTGGTATACATGAACATGGTTGGGCATTGAAGTTTGATGTGAGACAGGGATAAGTTTTTCCATCTGTATTAATTATTGGTTTGATATGCACAGATGAGAAGTCTGAGAAGGGCAGAGCTGAGAACTCAATTTCTGCCATTAAAGACAAACCTGAGCACCTTGATCAAGAGCACTTAGTATTTAACAGGAGTCTGTGTTTCAGGGCTCAGTCGACCATTTGCAAGTTTTCCTCATCAGTTTGGTGTCCTACCAGGATATTTCTAAGCTGATATTTTGTGGGGGCCTTCAGTTGTGTCACTGTGACACCTTCTCCGTGCCAGCACACACCACACTGAACGTTCATTTTCAAAAAGAGATTCCTTCAGCTGGTCTGTGCTTGTTTCTACTTGATGTCTGAAAAAGAGACTAAATAGATGCAGAAAGCAAGAAACCTTAAACTGAAAGAAGGGAAATTTAGGTTAGATAAACAGGAAAAATCTCCCCTGTGAGGGTGGCAAGGCCCTGGCACAGTTACCCAGGGAAGCTGTGGCTGCCCCATCCCTGGAAGTGTCCAAGGCCAGGCTGGATGTGGCTTAGAGCAATCTGGGATAGTGGAAGGTGTCCCTACCCATGGCAGGGGTGGAATGGAATGAACTTCATGGTTCCTCCCAAACCATTCTAAGATTCTATGAATAGAAAACTGGAATTACAGTACTTGATTTTCTGGTTTTGGGGCTGACTTGCTTAAAGATGTCTGGGAGCAAACTGTGGATTCCAGCATATAGAGACACCTCCTAGCTGGGAAGTATGTAAAGTGTGGTTTGGGGCAGGTTGGGTTGGATTTGAGTGTTTGCAGCACAGCTGGTCTGTGTGTATGGGGTTTGGTATGGTTGATTTTAACTGCTGTTATAGACATGGCCTTGGAAATCCAAACTGATTTTACTAGGTTAAGCAATTAGGAAATTAAATAAAGAACTAACCCTTCAAAGTGTTCATTCAGGTACATGAGAAAATGCTGAACAGGCAGCAATGCACAACCAGCACAACCTGATTCACTATTACAATGTGGCTTGGATATGATTTTTACAGCCAGTGAAATCCAAGTGTTTAATTCAGTGTCCCATTTAGCTCTTCCACCCCCACCTCATTGCAGTAGCACAAGAAAGCCTATTTAACTTCTGGGGGGGCATAACTATGTGTGTGAAATGTAATTGTTTTTCAAAGTGACACCAGTGTAGCTGTGCACGTGCAGACATTTTCATTTCTGTTTTAGGCAGCTGGGAACAGCCTATGTTTCTGCCACCACAGGTGCTGTCGCTACAGCCTTAGGACTTAATTTACTAGCAAAGGTATTGCTGGTGTTCTTTGTCTATTCTTACTAAACTGTGATGTCCTGTGAGAAGCTCACAGCTCATTTCTCCTCTGGTGTATCTGTGTCATGCACAGCTCCCACTGTGGAGTTGTTATGGCTGCTCCTTTCTTTAGATCCCAACTTTATTTTTCTCCATGGATATGGGTTTATGCATATCTGTCAAACAACCCATGTTTGGTTCATGGAGACTCTATCTAATAAGGTGCCTTTTTTCCAGTTTCTTTATCACTTTACAAGTTATCTAATAGCACTTGGAAAATTAATTGGAGTTGTAATTACACTTCCCTGTGATGCTACTAAGTCCAGAATGGTTTTGCCACTCTCCTGCTACTGCTCACTCCTGAGAGAAGCATTTATGACTTATTTCTTGTTTGAAGCTTGTTCTACCTCTGCCCCACCAGTGAGTTTTCACTGAATTTTAATGTAAAAGAAATGTCTGGTCTGTCATTAGCAGCTGAAGCATTTCAACAAAGACAGTGATGATGTACATTTCTATTTTCCTTTTTTCTCCCCTCTCCATGTGTTTTCCAGCGCGTCTCGCCTCTCGTAGGGAGGTTTGTTCCTTTTGCTGCTGTTGCTTCTGCCAACTGCATCAATATTCCACTAATGAGACAAAGGTAGGAAAAAGAACAAAGATCACTCACGCTGGAAGAAAATGTGTTGTTCACTTGGTAGATCAGCAGGTTACTAAATAAAGCACATTTTGTATCTTTAGCTTGTTTTAGTACCTTGCAGGAACCTCATGCATGAGGTTTTGACTGGTTGTTTGTAACAGCTATAAAATAGAACATAATCATTCTCTTCAGATAAATATCCAAAGAGTTCTTCAGTCTTGGATCTCAGAAACCAATTACTGGCTCCTTCAAAACTTTGATCACAGGGACCTTTGAATAGCAGCTACACTTGGGAAAAACAGTCATTTCAAAAACGGTGCTTGAAATCCCACCTGCAGAACTTAGTCATAGAAGTCAGGCTCTGCAGTTCTGTTTAATCATTGAGGTGACAAAAATATGCAGTTTGTCAGAAACAAACTTTTTTCTTGTGTTGTCATCTGAATAGGAATAAGAATAGTAGTAGGGAAAAGCAAATTTATACCATCCTATTATAAACACAAAGTTATGGGCAAAAAAGGGAATATCTAGACTTTGTATTTACAATGGAAGTTGATCTGTGGTAGTATTCATCTTTTGTAAAATCTGAGAGAAGAGTAAAGGCAGTCCTGAGGATATTTGCTGTTGTCTGTGCTTCTCCCAGTGTGAGTTTACCACCTAACCCTGCACTTGAGCAAAAGATCTAATAGAGAATAATGCAGTTACAGAAACGGAGTTTGGTTTGTGCCTCCTTTTATACTTTCAAGTATATTCTTCATGGTTGAAATGACAGCTCAGACTGGAATGCCAGGGGGGAATTTTCAAAGAGCCTTCTGTTTCAACTCAGTGAAAATAATCTTCCTGTGTTCCATGAGCTGTCAGATAGGACAGGCTCCACTTCCAGAGCAGTCCAGAAAATTCCACATTTCTGAATTAATGTGTGAAGGGACCTCTCCCTTCTGTGGAACACAGAAAAATCATACCTCTTTTTTTCTGCTTTGGAATGCTGTGACCAGACTCAAGCAGCAGATTGCTGTTACAAATATTGAGTTGGTAACTCCTCAACATATTTTGCCTTGATCTTTCTCTGCCTTTTGAATTTTTTGTGCCAAGGAGTGTTACAAACAGACTCACTTAGAAAATATAATAAAACACATAATTCTTGCAGTTGACAATTTGAAGGGACAAAGATACGGTGACAAAAAATGGGGAAAAAATCAGTTCACATCCATCACTGCTTTATTTTTTACCCCTTATTCAACAGGGAACTCCAGTTTGGAATTCCTGTCACGGATGAGGATGGAAAAAGGCTGGGTGATTCATCCAAAGCAGCTCAGCAGGCAATTGCCCAGGTGGTGATATCCAGGATTCTGATGGCTTCTCCTGGCATGGGTAAGGATAAGTCCTGTGCAGTCCTGATTATCAGTCCCTGCTGTGAGGAGGTTCTGTTCTATCAAGTGATTTTCCTCTGGGTTCAAATTACCTTTCAGTTCCCCAGGCAGTGTTTGCCTGTCTGTTAAGAACTTCCCCAGGGAAATGTGGAAACATCCTCAGTGTGAACTGCAGCAGGGAACCTCCTGGGATGCTTCTGCAGAAAAGATACTGATAGCAAAGGAATGGGAACAAATTCCACTTGCTTGGAGTTGGTTTAGGTGCTCTGCCAGTGCCAAATAACTGAGCTCAAGTTTAGTTATTTGTGAAATTGCAGGTTTTGCTTATTGGGAGAATTCACCTTTGTAAATGCCAGACCAACTAGTAATGGGAAATGAAAACTCAGTGAATGACAAAAGGCTGTGAAAATTGTATTATGGTATTAGTTCAGCTAAACAGAAAATGAAAACAAAGTGCCATTCTCTCCAAGGTTAATGCTTTTTTAAATCTTATTTGCAGCTATTCCTCCATTCATAATGAACGCCCTGGAAAAGAAAGCCTTTTTAAAGGTTAGTCTTGGATAATCCATCTCTATGTATTCCATATCCAAAGTTAATATTTTAATGAATTTTAAATACTTCCTGAATCTTTATATTTGCCTCCCAAACACTGTGGGAGGACATCCCTGCAGAACTTGCTTTACAGCTGTCTCTTTCCTTCTGCCTTTCTTAGAGATAACTTGGTTCTTTTGTCACAGTGCAAGGTAACATTGAGAAAATAGGAACATCCTTGTTACTTTTATAATTGTTCTTGGAATGCACATTTCCTCCTGTGAAATAAACCTTCCTTGTACTGAGACTTGGAATACAATTTATTGGGGAAAAAAAATTAATAATGCTGGTTTTCTCAAGATAGCAGTAAGGAGGCTTTACTTACCTGCTGTAGTAGCAATCTGAGTTTGCAAACAAAAATGATGGTAAAAATCTCTCCTGAAAATGACCCTTTCAAATTTACTGGGTGTAAAGTGCAGGGCAGGCATAGAATGGGCATTCTTTATCAGAGATTACTTATTTCCTGTATTCTTTTTATGCTCATGTAGTGTGAAGTGAAACCCCTGGTGTAGGTAAATCCATTACCTACATCAACATTCTGCACTGTGTGTGCATGAGAGGGAAAAGAACAATAATGGAATTAGTTACAGGGTTGTCTAACACAGGGGAAATGATATTCAGGTGAGGAACCCTTTAATTCTTTACCAGTAAAGGGAGTTTCATCCTCACTGCTGATATCACTGATTTAATTACTTGGGAGCTCCAGGCAAGGCCTCTGCTTGTGAGACCCACCCAAGAAGCTTAAGAAAATCTGTCTCCTTCCTGTTAGAAAAAAATAGGAAAAAAAACAGCCCCTGCCTTGGAAAAGTTTGTGACAAGGAGGACAAGCAGGGGGAGATTTTGTTTTGAATGGTTTTGCTTGTCTAAGATAAAGCTTTGTAAAGTGTTTAAATTTTATCTCTGACTGTTTCTGCCCTTCATATCTCTTGTGCAGAGTGAAATTACCCAGTTACACACCCCACTTGAAAGTGTTTCTGTATTTATAAGGCAGGAACAGATTGCCTGGGGTAGCTGGGGCTGCCCCATCCCTGGAAGTGTCCAAGGCCAGGTTGGAAAGGGTTTGGAACAACCTGGGATAGTGCAGGGGGTGGAACTGGATGATCTTAAAAGTCCCTTCCAACCCAAACCATTCTGTGATTGTCTTCCAATCTTAAAATTTATTTTTCCCTGAAGTGCTCTGCTTCCCTCCCACTTGTTAACAGAAAACACTTCTGCTCACGGTGTAAAAACAGGAAATGTGGCATTTGAGTTTCAGGGTAAAAATCAGTGTGTGCTGCTTTTATCTCCTGGAAGAAGTGAGCCTGCAGGGTATCCAAACACACCACAACTTGTGATACTGTGATGTTCTTGAGAATGTGTTGCCTGGAGAATTAACCCTTGTTAAAAAAATTAGGGAAAAAATTATTTTGTATGTGTTTGACATGTAAGATGTGTCACAAAGCCATTGCCTCAGCTGACAAATCCATAACATTTGTGAAGAAATTGCAGCAATCCTCAGGGTCTGGAGACAAATACCTGTTGTTTTTGTGTGGTGTAATCAACATAAGGGTGTTGTGAATTTTTCAGATCAGCCAAAATGAGCGATTTCTGCAGTGACTACTCAGTGGTCTCTGGTACCCTCCTGTCCTCTCCCTGAGCCTCAGAGACTGAAGCCAGGTGAAACACTGCTCTGCAGGTAGCCAGTGGTAACACCTGGTAGAGATTAGTATTAAATATTAAACCCATCAAGGAATGAGCTGCGTTTTTAACAAGCAGCTTCTGCATGTCTTCATGGAGTTTGAGAAGCACCATCCCATGCCAGCACTCCACCACCATCCCCACACTGCTTTATTAACTCACTACCCTTGGCCTCTGCTTCTCCAGCACTCTTGGAAATAATTCCTGACTGCTTGCCAAAGCCTCTTAAGCAACACACAAGGCCAAAAAATAGGCAAATGGTTGTGAAATGATAAAAGAAATTAGAAAGCTGGTCTGCAGTAAGACAGAGAGAAGGAAATGCTCCTGGGATGTTGGTCTCAGAGCAGCCTGTCATCCTCTGATATTTGGGATAAGATGTAGGTCATGTAGCCCAGCTCATCCCCCACGTTCCCACGGGGTTTTGCACCAAGACATTGGTGTGAATTAACAACATTCCCAGAAGTTACTGCTAGAAGATGCCTCAAGAATGTTCTTGGAACACAAGCACGTATTTACTGCTTCAAAAAGAAGTTGCCTTGAAGAAGTATTTTTATCTGTAGAAGTTTTTATTTTTGCCATTGGTTTCAGCAGCAGCTTTGGGGCCTGTTTATGTAATTATGCAGCATAGCAGTAATTGATTAGGCTGCATAATGTCAATTTTATTACCCCTCTGGCCGTACTCCTGACCAGCTCTGTGCAGAACCAGGTTATTTTACCTGCTGCAGCAGGAGGAGCCATAAACAGCCTTGCCCTGAGGCACAGGGTTTATAGGTTTTACTTACAGGTAACTTTTCTCCTAAAGAAATAAATTGGTTTTTTTCATATAAACTTAAGAAAATTCCAATCAACACTAAAGTTTTAGTTTCTATTGCTATTCTTACACAGCTTTAGCTACTGTTTCTCTTCTGTTCTGCAAATTGTATTAGCATCCAAGTTGATTCTAGAAGTTTCCTCATACATCCTTGAAACAAGCTCCTTGGGATCTTTTAATCTGCAGCTAAAATCTGTATTCAAAATGGTTACAAAACCAGAACAGAGAGCCTTTCCTTCAAGCATTGTTCTTGAATGTCTTGTGCCCTGAAGTCCTCCACACATTCCTAATTTCACTGTCAATTCATATATTTATTTTTTTGAAAGCAGACATAGCTGGCCTGGGAAAGCTGACAGATTTTCATATCCAACAAAGAAAGGAGGCAGTTAGAGAAAAGCTGATTCTCCTTATGGCTTTTGTTTGCTTAATTATAATTCCTCCATTTTCTCTGTTTGCACTAACCACTAAAATGTCATAAAGACATCTGGAAATTAAATCCTAATTCATTGAGAACTGCCTTCTTCCTGAGTTAAATGATAGTTCTCTAACACACTGAATTCTTCTGCCTTTCTCTTGTAGTTTCTCCATTTTCTCTCTTTGTGGGGGTGTGCAGCCTGCATTTGAATTTTATTGTTTGACGTTGTTCCCTGGGCAACTCCAGTTCTGAATTCTGACCTCCCAGTGTTACTTTTTCCTCACCAGCTTTCTGTATTAGTGCAGCCTGGTAACATTCTTGAAAAATAAAGGCTGGAATTCAGATCGAGTTGGCAAAAAATGTTCCAGCACATAAACTCCATGTTCTTTATGGAGTCTGTATTAGACACCTCTCTCAGATCAGTGACTAACTGTGACAAAGGCATAAAACCATTTATTCCTCTCAGGGCACCTTCCAACAGCCTTTTCACTTATAAAATTGTATTTGGAGCTTTTCTGTTGCATCCCTTGGGTGCCACACTCCCCTGCAATGCACAGCATCCCCTCCCTCCCTCCTCAGAGACAGTGCAGGGTTTGGTTTGCATTCATCTCCTCTTGGCATAAAATGAAAATTTGGGGTGAGTTTATCTCAGCTGAGGGTCAGATGGAGGTGTTTAGGGAATGCCAGAACAGCAAAGCTCTGCTGCCTTCACTCTTCTTGCTGTTGTTGTTTGTTCCCATTTGTTATCTCCTGTTGCAGGTTATTGCTGAATTGCCCAGTTCTTCCTGCACTCATTTCTGCATTACAGATTGACTCCAGGAAAAAAAATAAAGAAAAGAGAAGTAGTCTTCTACATTGCTTCTTCTCCCTCAGGCTCTGGAGAAATTTTGCTCCACACAGACTCATTTTCCCTGCCTCAGACACTGCTGTGACCTCCCTCAGCCCTGAGCTTTGTCCTTCTGACCTTTCTACATTTCCTTTGTCCATTTCTAATCTCAAACAGTGCCCAGCTTTTGTTCACCATCTTCCCCTCCAACTTCTGTATCTTCAGAAATTCTTCTTGCAGAAACACCATCTTCACTGAAAACCTCCTCAACTGCATCAAGTGATTTTTTACCTCGTGAGCTATTTTGTTTTAAAAGTCCCTTTGTGTCTTTATGGCAGCAGTATTCTGCTCTTAATGGAGCAATAGGTAGCAGTGTCCACTGAAAAGCTCTGAGTTAACTTCATTAGGAATGAATTTCAACTGAAATTCTACCAATGAAAGTGGATTGATAAATAATTTTAAAAGCCTGCAAAAAATAAAATTCTTGGCATATATTCAAGTACTGCAAAAGTTACAGAATTAATGAGGCATGTGGGTTATGTGTTGCTTTTTCAGCTTTGTTTCCCAATCCTCAAACCCTTCTTTCCTTCAATAAAAGATGAACTCTTGCAGAACTGGAGTGTTGCTCCAGGGACAAGTTCCTGCACATCAGGGGAAGTCATATGACAGGAGAAAGGGCTGAGAGGCAGATTTACATCTCCTTTATTTATGGCTGGTGGCTCCAGTTGCAGGTTAAAACCATTTGATGCCACCAAAGGGAAGGAGCTGTAACCAGACTGAGCTCTTCCTTGGAATGCCTGGGCAAAATTCCCTGCACCCTGCAGAGATGTGGCAGCACCACTTGGAAATTTCCAAATTTCATCTCTGTTGCTGCTGTGGGCTTGTGAGAGTCCAAGCAAAAGCCCAGGAGCAGGTCCTGAGTCAAACAGCCACTCACCATTGGAGTTTCTGACACTTACTCAGGAGCACTGTGTACATTGATCCCCCTGGGAATTTCCTTGCTGCTCTCCAAAGGGATTTGGCTCTCAGAGTGGAGCTCAGCATGAAGCCACGCTGGTCAGGGTTTTGCCTTCACATCTCAGAGTGTTTTAGGTGTCTCTTAAAAGAATTCCAGGAAGGTGGGAAGCAGGAGGAAAATATTTCACGCTCATTGTGTGTGGTTTTATTTTCAACAGAAATTTCCTTGGATGAGCGCTCCCATTCAGGTTGGATTAGTTGGAATCTGGTAAGTGGTTTCTTTGGGTTGGGTCTGCTATCTTAAGAGATAATTGTAGAGGTTTTGAGAATGCAGCAATATTTGCTTTTTTTTTAAGGAAAAAAGGTTGAGAGTTACTGAGGGCACAGCAGTTATTTCCATCTCTGTAACTGATAAAATATCATGTTAAAAACTAAAGAGCCGTTAGCAGGGAAGAAGCTGCCAAGAAAAGCAGAGGGAGTGGCAAAAAAAAGGAATGTGGCAGCTTGATTAGAAAAGATGCTTTGGCTGCTACCTCTAAAGAGTCAGTGGAATTTCATCTTGGAGGTTGATAATTCTGGAAATATTTGGTTAATGGGGTTTAATTTGCTGTGTTCTGGCATTTTCTGTTGTCATGCACACAAAGGTAAAACACTGTAAGGGCATCAAATGGTAAATTTAGACAAATTTGGGAACGTTGTATTGAAACATTTAGTGCTATTTGTAGGTTATGATTTCATGTGTACAATGCAGTGAGAAATAAAAGTTGCATAGCACTTTGTGGAACTTTACCTCACTGTGCACAGAAAACAAGAAAGCTTTTTACTTAAATCATGCATAAGATTTTTGAATTCTGTTTTAGCACCCTAAATATTGTAAACCTGGTTTTGTCTCCTCTAGTCTTGTGTTTGCAACTCCCCTGTGTTGTGCCCTGTTTCCTCAGAAAAGGTGGGTACTGCTGTGAATTATTCTCACTTCAGTGTTATTCCAGATCCAGCCTGGTGCTGCACACAGACACAAACACAGGATCACTGCCTGCTCAAGCACAGTTTTAATTCCCATATAACAAAGGTGATAAACAAGAGAATATACAGAAAAGTAATAACTATGTTATTCATCAGTAATATATAATAGCTGTTTACAAACCCCAGCAGCTCAAGATGAGTTCTGTACAATATATTCATGTCCAGTAAGGTTATGGATGCACTAAATACAGTCAGAGTTCATTTTATTTTCAGCTGGAAACTCTTCTATTTATACAGAACAGCACTGGAATATCTGTGCTCATTTGTTATTTGATTAATATTTTTCCAGACTTTTTCATCAATACAGAAGTAGCTCAGTACTGAAAGCAGTCTTAGAAACAATATTCATTATAGCTGAAATCCTTATGAAATCTGAATGAGTTACTTAAAGAACTTTGCTCAGTTTGGTATCTAGTATGGACAGGGCCTTAAATTCAGCTGTCATTTTAATAGTGGTTGTCTAAACTCAACAAGCTGCCAGCTGTATCTTAAACAACCCAAGCTGGAGCTGAGTCCATTAAAATGCTGAACAACTAAGGCAGCTTTTGACTTCCAGAAAACAATAGCCAATTCTCAGTGTTGTTTGAGTACAACAAAGCTGACACCATCTGTCTCCCTGCTTGGCCTAGGACAGAGAACTGTGGTAAACAAGTGTCACTAGGCTACCTGGAGATGACTTGACAAAGCAACCCAGCACACATGCTACAGTTCTTGATTTCAGCCAGGGCTCTCCATTTCAGAGGAAGATTAGACCTTGAACTGTGTTCAGGAAATTGCAGCTGTTCAAATGACCTAGGAGCTTAAGTCACTTTACTGTGAACCAGCTCGCATAAAAACAAACCTTGTATTCAACTGAATAAAATCACATAGTAAGTTAAATAGGCAAATACATTCTATTTAATAAAAAACATTTTAGAAAGGTAAGTTTCTATTGCCAGCAACAACCTGAGCAATGAAGTGGATCCTTACCCTCATGGTAATAGCAACAGCCATTTCCTGACTCTGGACTATCCCACTGCCCTTGGAGCAGGGATTCAAGTGCCCTGGTCTGTGAGCCTAGTTCCTGGATATTTTAAAAGATCTGAAAATTCTTTTGACAATGTAGGAAGGTTAGCAGATGCATTGTCCATCTTATTTTCCCTTCTGGTGCTTGTTTGGTGTAACCCCTTCACTGTTTCTTTTGCTCAGTTCGATGTCGGTGTCGCGCTTGGAGCCAGAGTTGCAAGACAGGATCCAAGCCAACAGCCCTGGCCTAGAACGTGTATACTTCAATAAAGGATTATAATTCAAGGAAGGCAAAGTATCTTTCAAGGAGAAACTTACGAACTTATTTTTTGAATTGTGTGCCAACATAGACAAGAACACACCTTTATCTTGTCCTTTTGTTAAACAGGTTTGATCATCTGCATTATTTTACAGTTAAAGACTTTCCACAGTATAGTGTTTAAATTACATAAGGTCACTTTGTCCACTTTGGTATTGTTTGAAAGTTTAAACATACATATCCAGAGATGTTTACATAAGTCTCAAGCAGCTACAATAACAATAAAGAAGCGCACAATGAAAACCAGATGCTATTATATTGGATTTGCCACCTCTTCCAGTAATAGCAGGGCAGGGACCTCCTTTTGAAAAGTCATAGAGCAACTGAACGAAGTTGCCAGCCTCTGGGAGCCACAGGACGGGTGGCTGAACGTGTCAGGATGTTGTGCAGGAAGGGCTTTTTGCCAGGGGGCTGATTGGGCTGCAGGTTCTCCCTGTTGGCACAGAAGCGTTTCTTGAGGGCGGACGCTGGCGGCGCCTGCAGCCTCTGCACCGTGTGGTACTGCTCAGCAATGCAGGCTGCCTTCTTGCGCAGGTCCAGCTTCACCAGCATCATGTTGTTCTGCAGCTCTGCCAGGGTCTGGTCCTGAGGAAGGCAAGGCAAGATACATTTAAATAAAAAAAAAATATATAAAAATATCAAATCATAGAAAGAAAAGCCCATTCCGAGTTGGAACAGACGTTGAAGATCCTCTTGTTCTCTATTACTAGACCAGCTTGCTCCAAGCCCCATCCAACCTGGCCTTAAAACACTTCCAGGGATAGAGCAGCCACAACTCTCTGGGAAATGTGTTTTCAGTGCTTCAGCATCCTCAGAGTAAAGAATTTTTTCCTAATATCTAATCTAAACCTCAGTGTGAAGCTATTCCCCCTTGTCTTGTCATTCTCTGCTCTTCCAAAAAGAGTCCCTCTCCAGCTTTCTTGTAGGCTCCCATCAGGTACAATGAAAAGTTGCCTTAACTCCCTGGTTACTGTGAACTCAGGAGAATAAACTGCCTTTAGCCAAAATTCACTAACTTTTCTGCTAAATAAGACCATGCATAAAAGCTTCTACTGTCAACAGTGTAGCAGCTCAGTAACACATTGGAACAGTAAGGGTGGGACAAAGCTGACTCCATCCTGCTGCAAATGTGCTGCCATAGCAACTGTGATGGAGTGGATAAGGAAATAATTCTCTGAATTCTTCTACTTAAAATGCAGTTAACTGAACAGGAACAATTTGGGTGTCCTGTGGAGCGTTAAATATACAACTAACTCAGCCATTGAAAAAAAAAAAAAACAGCCATAGAGCTCCCTTCACAAAATATATACTAGCAAATAAATAATTTTTATTTGCAGCAGCAAGAACTTTGGTTTCTCTGATTATGGCAAAGCACAGACCAGAGCCCTCTCCCCCATGCACCCACAGCAAAGCAGACACCTCACCTGTCTGGCCAGGATGTCATCACACATGCCCAGGGCTTCTCGCAGCTTCCCTGCCCCTGTGCTGTGGCAGCACGCCCGCTCTGCAGACTGGAGAGACTCCCCAATCTTTTGTAACTCTGAACGCAGCAATCTGACGTTCTAGAAGAGAGGGGTTAATGCAACAGCTGGTTTTGGCACTGCTCTGCAAACAAAGCCACTCCAAGGTAATTCAGACGTGCAGCACTGAGGGAGGGTCCCATCTGAGTGACCACAAATACCCCAACCTTCAACAACTCCTGTAATTTCAACAAACCCATTTCATTTTTTTGAATACCTGGAAACAGCAGCCCCAAATTCTGCTTAAGCTGGCAACCACTTTGCCCTGCAAATGTTCTTTTCTGTAACACAGAAGTGGAGTTACCTTCTGTCCATCCTCCAGCTTCCTGTCCACATCCATAGTAATGGGTTTGGCAGAGGGAGGTGGCTCCACCAATTTCTGGTACTTGTGCAACTCTAGGAACAGACAAAGAGTAGTGAGCAACTGGACATTGATCAGCTTTCAGTGTTCCTGAAATTCAGGACTTCCCTTGAGACAAGCTGCCACAGGCAAGCTGGGAAGAGCTTTTGAGTTTGTGCAGAAAGGCACAAACATTCCAGGCTTCTCCCATTCACTTAGACAAAGGGGCTTAAGAATTTGAATGGGAAAATTATCCTGTCCTAAAGTCCATTTTCCTGTGAAAATGAAGTGAAACTGTCCATCCAGCACATTATTCCTGTCACCTACAAATCAAATAATGTTTTGAGGGTGTTTAAATCCAATGTACCCAGAAGGAGGTCTCTAACCCTGCACAGGGATTTCTCAGCAGGGTTCAGAACCCATGCAGCATTGCTGCTGTACCTGCATTTGTGGAATTCAACTCCTTTTGGCACTGCTCCAGCCTGGCTTTGGTGTCTGCCAGCTCCTGCTGCAGAGGAGACGAGGTGGCCACTCGCTTGGATCGACGTACACTCTGCTCTGAGTCCTTTTGCTGGGCATGCAGGCTCTCCAGTTTTTGTGTGGTCTCCTTCAGAGCAGCTTTGAGCTCTGAAATCTCCTCGTCACGCTCCTGAGAAAGGAAGTTTGTTCAGAGAGTCAACAAGATTTTTGTAGCACAACTTGTCTGAAATGTTCTGTGTCTTTATTCCTGGAGAATTTCTCAATCCTACACTTCACACATTGAACCCAGCCTTTAAGGTTACTTTTAAGTAAATACAGCAAACCCACTTCCTGGGAGCCTAAACCACATTTTTACAGGCTCTAAAGAAGAGGGATTGTTTTGGGAGTTGGCATCTTCAGAGCAGCCTGCAAGAAGTACCAGAGGTCACTCAAATGCTTTAGGCATGAAAATATGGACAGGTCCATACCCATCATCACAACTGAGAGCAAGGAGAGAAATTCACACAACTTGTGTGAATCTGAAGAGCCCAAATCAAGCCACTAGTGCAAAGAGTAAAGGGGGGAGAGAATCATGCTGAACAAATGGACAAGTCAGGATGGTTGTACATTAGCTTCCAGATTGACTGTTCAAAATTAGGAAGCCTAGTGGGCTACATAAAGTAGGAGACAAGAAGCAAAAATTGTGGCTCAAGAGATGAAATAATATCACCAAAAATACCTCAGAGAGCAAAATCTTTCTTTTCACTTTGCATAAAGATCTTCCTGGAAACAAGTACCCAGAGTCCCCTCCCAACCCACTGCTGCTTTCCTGATGTCATTGCATTGCCCTGAACAAACCTGCATCTGCTCCTGGTAGTGGTCAGTGAGTAACTCCTTCAGGATGGCCATTTTGCCCTCATACAGTTCCTCCAGCTGCTCTCTCTGAGCATCCACGTGCTGGCTGCAAAGAGAACAACCAATTCCACGTCAGGATCTGGCAGCTCTGGGTGCTGCAGCTCATCCTGAGCAGAGGGAGGGAGACCAGCACAGGCTGTACCTCCACCACTGCTCCTTCTGTTGCATGTGCTCCAGCATCTCGTTGCAGATCTCCTCGCGCAGGCGCATCTCCAGCTGCAGCTTCTTCTGCCGCTCCTGCACCAGCAGCTCCCGCGCAGCCTCGACCGCGCGCAGCAGGTCCTGCAAGAGGGACACAGCTCTGCTGCCCACCCTGCACAGCAGGGCTGACACCTGGAGTAAGCTAAGTGATGCCATGGCTGCAGGGGGCAGTGATCCAGATGTAAGGGTTTGGTCACTTGGAAAGAGAAGTTGCCAGGGTTTGCTACCTTGGCACATGACAGCTTGGGTCTCTGTAGGGATAGGACTTCATCTTGAGCTTTCAGCTATCCCCACTGCCTGCTTTATCTAGGAAGTTTGATTATTTTTTCCCCATTTAGATTACTGTTCTGCATGTTTTCTAGATTTCCCTTGCAGAGAAGGAGTTACAGGTCTGCACCTGCACTATTAGTGCCACTGTTCCACAGATGACAAAGTGCTTTCAAATTCAGCATGGGTGTCAGATTTGGACCAACTGCAGAATGTTTTTGTCAAGGATTCCCAATTTCCTGGGTCCTATATCCTTCTGGGGTTCTGTGTCATCTCTCTTGGCTCTCTGAGCTCCAATCCCAGCTCCCTAGGCCAAAGCTAGCAGTCATGTTCTTGACCTTGCATCCACATAAAGGCTGTAAAACAAATCACAACCCACCTTCTTCTCATACATAGAGACATCTCCCTCATCCTCAGTGTCTTCTTCTGATTCCACATCTTCCTCTGGCTCTGCCTCTGGACCCTGGCTGATTCGCCTGCTGTGTTCTTTGATGATGGATTTTAAGGATGGGAGTCCCATCTTTGTGGGAGGTGCCTGAACAAGCTGAAGGGGAAAGACCACCATTGTCAATCTGCAAAGCCTGTAAGTTGTGTAGTCTTTGAACACAGCCAGCCCCTCTCTGCAACCTCTCAGCCATTTCAGTTTAGCAAATCTGGAAATAGTCTGGAGGTAATAACTGTGAGGGCATAGAATATAAGAAAATATAGTGCAGAAAGTAATCTCACCCCTAAGGAGTTGCAGCTGGGCCAATTACTACCAAAGATTAGGAACAGGCCTGACTTTAACAGCTGTGACCAATGACAAGAAGAGTGCTATAAAAGAGTGGGTTGGCTGGTTGAGAGGGAACAGGAGTCAGTTGGCTGCTTTGTGAGGAAGAAAGAGTCAGTGATTTAAAGAGCGGCTCATGAGAATAAACCAAGAAGGTACGAAACTTTTGTGATAAGGAGACAACAGTATGGAACTTTTGCAATATGATGACAACAAATAACCACTGGGGAAGCATAAGGATGACGTACAAGCATGCCCCCTCTCCTTGTGTTGGGAAGGGGTCAAGTCCCACAGAAGCAGGAGAAACCCAAGCTGCCCTGACCATGCCACGATCCTGGTGTGTGTTACTCACCTGGCTGGCAATGGCTGAGAACTTGGCTACGTACAGAGTCTCATCATAGGTGGAAGCACACTGGTTGATGTTAACGATCATGCAGGAGCGCCCGCGCCCGGTGAAGAAGCCCTGGAACACGCGGGTCAGTTTGCTGTCCCGGAACGGAACCACCGCCTGCTTTGTCCTGTGCCAGAGACAGCAGTGAGCTGGGAAAGCAAAAAAAAAACCCCACACCCTCCCTCTGGAGGTGTGGAGGCTCACCTGGCCTGCTGGTTCTGGCGGAGGGCGGCGATGCAGCGGCCCAGGGTGTGCAGGGAGGTGTTGATGTTGTTGGCTTCCTTCATTCGCTCCCCGCTTCTCTGGTCCTTGCAGCGCTCAGAGCCCGCCAGGTCACACAGGGACAGCCTGAGGGAAACACAGTGACACTCACATCACTTACAGGGTTTGGCCTGCCATAGCAGCTTTACACTTCAGACACCCTGCAGTCACCGTCCCAGCTTCCCCATAAGGGCACAGACCATTCCTTTGGGGTGCCTGGGCTGTTGATGGATGGAAGGGCCTGCCTTAAGTGTAGCTGTTACACAAAGCAACAGCAAAATGAGCTTTGAAGTGTCAACTTCAGAGATCCTTTGCCAGTCCTCAGAACAGCCACTTTCCAGAAAAATATATCCCAGGAGCAGCCACCAGCAGCACTCAAATCAGCCCAGCTGCAAGGGTAAGGATGCTCACGTTCACCTTCACTCAAAAAGCCTGAGAACTACTTCAAGTTGTATCCTGCAGTACTCCTCAAACTCTTGTCAGTTCCAAGATAACATTGGGAGCATTTATTCCTTCCAAGATACTTCCCATACCCCAGGCCCTCAACCAAAGAGACAAAGTTGAGATTACACCCAAATCCTAAAAAACATGAAACTTACTCGCTGATTTTGGGAACAACTTCACTGCTACCTCTTTGCAAGTGCAGAATCCGAATGGAGAACACACTGTGACTGTAAAGAAACATGCAAATATTTTTTTTTAAAAAGTGAACTTTAAAAGCCCCTCAGAATTGTATTTCTGCCTAAACAATCTCTCTCCCTTCAGACCTGCGGCTGGAGTTCTGGTTCATGTGGGTGCTTGCAAAACTCTGGTTTTTCCGACCCAGTTTCAGGAGCTTCCAGGCCTCATCAGCATCCCGGACATTGATCCAGTTCAGATCTGGAAAGCAAGCATGCATTGGGCACAGCAGTTGGGAGACTGGCAGCAAACTTACCTCAGCCCCAACTTCACCATTGCATGTCCCTGACATCAACAAATTTGACAATCCTGTAATCCCGACATCAGAGCTCCCTGTGGGGCTCTCCAGCACATCCCTGCTAAGCCACCCACCCATTCAGTCCTAAAACCTTCCCAGCAGGTCACCAAACCTCTGCTGCAGGCAAAAGCCTTCCCAGCAGGTCACCAAACCTCTCCTGCAGGCAAGCCTACCTTTCACATAGGGGTTGCCAGTCTGGTCCTCGCAGAGCCGCAGCGTTTGCCGCTTGCGGTTCTGCCCGGGTAGAGCTGGTTCTAACAAGTCATAGATTAACTCGTTGTAGATCTCAAAGAAAGAAACCCAGATGGAGAACTGCACATCTCCTGTGCTGGGGAGTGAAATGCCATCCAAGTCAGCCCAGCAAGGGCCCAGTTCTGGGGAAAAAAAAGGGAGGAAAATTAATCGTGTGTGCAGCGTTTTGTGGGTCCAACCAGAATGGTTTAGCTCTAGAACAAGATACTTCCTTCAGCAAGCAAAATCACACCATACACAAACCTTTTTATTTACTTCCTCCCATTTGTATCTATTCTAATGCCTGTCTCCAGTGAGACAGCCTAAAGTTTCCTTTAACAGTATCATCTGCTCTGTGTAAGGACTTTTATATACTCAGTTTTAATTCCAGAATTACAAGATATTTCAAACATGAAATCTTTACAGCATAACTGAAGTTTTAGTCCTTGTTACCTTTGGCATCCTGCTTCCCTGCAATCCCCATCTCACAGCAATCAGCTGCTCAATAACCACATTTCTTGAATGAAGTGAGTGAATGTCAAGCAATTTTTCATTCCACAAAGCTTGGTTATTATGGAGTGGTGAATTCCTTCTGCTATTGGCAAAATACATGCACAGAGTTCTTCTCACGTGGCATCTTTCAAAGGGAAAATCTGAGGCTGCAGCACCTTTGCTCCCTTACCCACAACACAGCATCCAAACAGCCACCACCCTTTTCTTCTCCCATTCTCCAGCAGAAAGAAGCAGGTAGTACACCAGTACACAACAGGCTTCCAGAAATACCTTCTGTCTGGCTGAGGTCTGAGCGGCTGGTGAGCTGGCTGGATGAAGACAGACCAGCAACTCCACTGTCAAAACTGCCACTGGTGGTGGCCTGGAGCTGAGATTCAGCACTGTGACTCCTCTTCAGCGGCGTCAGCAGCTCCTCCTTGAAGGAAACAAGGACCAGGAGCATGCAGGTGGTGTGACACCACCCCTTTCCTCTTGCTACTGAGCCCCCAGAGGCCCCGTGCTTACCTCCCAGAGACCCCTCTGCAGCATCATCTGCTTCTTGGTCTCCTCCTGGCGCAGCTGCCTGCTGTCCAGCCGGGTCACCTCGTTGGAGAGGGCAGGCTTCAGGTCCATGGCCTGGTACAGCCGCTCCCCCACGCTGTTGAAGATGGTTGCCAAGGAGCGAGGCAGAATCCCCCCATCTTGGGCAGTGCCTGCAGCAAGAACAGCAGCAAAGCTGAGGATTCAGAGGCAGAAGACAGAAAACAATTCCTTCAATGGGTCCCAAACACCTGGTGCTTTCCTTACCCTGAATGGTGTGAGTCTTCCCCGAATTGGTGATGCCATAGGTGTAAACCAGACAGTTCTGCCCACTCAGCACATCCTTTACCACCTGCTTCATTGTCTCATCAAAGAAAAATTTCTGGCCCACCTCCGGTCCAAAAATCTGCAAACAAGACACAGGAAAATTGGCTTCATGTAGATCTTTCCTATCCTCTGCTGATGGCTGCTCAAGTGATATTACACAGTCCTTTGTTCCCTGCACTAGCCATGGGCAAGAGACCCACCAGCAGCTCCAGCTGAGCTCCCTACAAAAACAAGCTGCTCATTTGTTTAATCCAATAACAGCTCATATCACTGCAGCCCCTCGTCTGTTTACAGCCTCATGAACAGGAGTTTGCCATTTGCTGCCAAAAGAGTTGTCAGAAACAACTTAAAATAAAAAAAAACTAATAAAACAGCAACTAAAACCTGAAGTAACCTGATTGCACGAGACTCAGAGTTCAGGCAGTGCCCTGGGGTCAGTGGATGTGAATAAGGCTGCTTTTCAAGCTGCAGGGCTGGTTTAAGCTCAAATCACTTCCAGATGGGTTGTTTGTCCCAGCCACCTACCCGGGTGAAGGAGAACCTGTGCACTGCTTGTCCCACTCCTCGCTCCGTGCTCCGCATGGTGAAGGAATTCTTTGGAGCTTTTAGAATAAGGGTCTCTGAGTTCTCAATGCAGACACAGCCCTAAAGAACACATAAAATCCATCATTGCAGTGCCTTACAGGAGGATAGACAGCATCTCCCAGCAGGCACACAGCCAGCTCAGACTCTGCTTCACTCAGTGTCTCACCTGGTCTTCCCCCTTTTCTACTTCTGTAGATTTCAGAGGTCGAACTCTGAGGTAAACCTTTAATTTTCCATTATTGTCTTCAGCTACAGCCTGCAAGAATCAGCACAAGTTAAATATGGCAGCCAGAGAGGCAGCACACCACCCCCCACGGGAACACTTAACAGGAACCACAATATGAAACACACATGTTGGCTATGCTGCTAGTGCTGAGGAATTTCTCTGCTCCCAAAATCACCAACACTGCCAGAAGCTTTCTTAGGCATTTCCAAGCACACCAGCATTTTTGTTGTTTGTTTATCTAATGGATCAGACCAACAAGCCAAAGGCCTAACACCAAAACCAAGCATCACCCCAAGAGGCACTTGCTGCCCACTGCTCCCCCCAAATGCAGCATTTTGTGGCTGCCTCTTCTGAAGAGCCTCTGTTATTTCTGCATCACACCACCTCGGTACAGAGAACAGCAGCCACGAGCGAAAACGCTGCCCTGCTTGTGACAGAAGAGCTCCAGCCTGACCTGGGAGGCCTCGAGGTTGGGGGAGATGGCAGAGAACTCGGGCAGCAGGTCCTTGCGCAGGTCAGCCCCAAAGCCCGCTGCCGTGGACTCGAGCACGGGGGAGGCTGCAGCCTCCTCGTCAGAAAACAGCGCTGGGGAGGCGAGTGCTTGTGCCATGGTGCCTCTCACGGCTCCTGGGGAAAGGGGCACAGGACAGGGTGAGATTACAGCAACCCCCTGCGCAGCCATCCCATCCCCACGGGGATCCCTCCCTGCACACAGACGCTGCTTGTACATACACACACACACAGCCCCTGCACAGGGGGAACCTCCAGGACCCCGGACACAGCCCGTGCACGCACAAACACAGCGCTCCAAACCCCCCTCAGGGACACACAGACACACGGTACCGAACAGACCTAACGCATACACCACCCAGCACACAGGACACCGCCGAGCCGGCCCCGCACACACACACAGCGCCCAGCACCGCGCGGGTCCGGCCGCACGCACCGGGACCCGCGGCCAGCGCCGTCCGCCGCTCTCGCCGCCGCGGCCCCGCTGCCCCTCACGCCGCCCCTCGCTCGGCGTTTCAAACCTCGCCGCCCGCCCGCTCCGCCAATGGGAGCACGGCATGAGCGCCCCTCGGCCAATCAGCGCCCGCTCTTGGGGCGGAGTGGGCGGGGCACCGGCAACCGGCCGCCCGCGCGCGCGCGCACTCGGCGAGGGGGGCGTGGCAGCGCTCGGCCGCCTCCCGGCGGGCTTTGCGCGCGGCGCCGCCCCTGCCGCCCTCCGGGCCGGGCGGGGAAGATGGCGGCGGGGCCGGGGAGTGAGTGCGGGGCTGGGCGGGAAGCGCGGCGGGGAGCGAGCGGCGGCGGGGCTGGGGAGGAGAAGGGGCAAGGGAATGGCCCGGGGAGAACGGAGCGGTTCCGGAGGACCCTCCCGGAAAGAGCCAGCGGGGGCGCGGGGCGGGGCCAATGGATCCTGTCAGGGGCGGGGCCGAAGAGTCCGGGAGGGGCGGGGCCAGCCGTGGAGCCGCGGGTTCGAGTCCCGCCGTGGCCGGGCGCGGCCCCCGCACACTCCTGCCCTGTCCCGCAGAGCACAAGCTGCTGAGCGCCGGCCCCACCGAGCCCTGGTCCATCCGCGAGAAGCTCTGCCTGGCCTCCTCCGTCATGCGCAGCGGCGACCAGAACTGGTACGGGCGCGGGCAGGGCAGCGGTGCTGGAGAGGGGGTTTGGACAAGGACGTGGGGTGTCAGGATAGGGGGAATGGCTTCAGACTCAGAGAGGGTTTGGTTGGAAATTGGGGAAAAGTTCTTTACTGTGAGGCTGGTGAGGCACTGCAGTGGTTGTCCAGAGAAGCTGTGGCTGCCCATCCCTGGAAGTGTCCATGGGCAGGTTGGACAGGGCTGGGAGCAGCCTGGGATGGGGGAAGATGTCCCTGCCCATGGCAGGGGGTTGGAGCAAGATGATCTTTAAGGTCCTTCCCAACCCGTTCTATGATTCTGTGTTCATAATTAGATGAGGTGAGTTGTGAACAGAGATTTTTGGTAACAGATTCCTGAGCCTATAGCTCTGTTTTACTGTATTTTTGTGCTCACTAAAGTGAGGGTTTTGTGGAAATGTAATCACATAACCAGATGCAAGAAACTTGCTTTTCAAAGCAAAGGAGTGAAATTACTGTTCATTAGAAGCAGGTAGAATTTTTTGAGACTTGTAAAACTCCTTGGTGAGTTTATCAAGTTTAGCAGGGCTATTCAGTGATGCAAAGAGAGGTTTTCATCTTTTCTCTGCATGTTGGTTGGGGGAGAAGGTAACTTGATAGTGACTTGCCATTTCCCTCCCACAGGGTCTCAGTCAGCAGAGCCATCAAACCTTTTGCAGAGCCAGGACGCCCACCTGACTGGTTTTCCCAAAAGGTAAGACACTGACACCTGAATCTTGGACACCAAATCTCTGCACAATCAGAAAAGCCATACTGAGGATGAATTTGGGATGAATTGTTCCATGCTTTATCCAGTACACAGTTACTGAGTAAGGCTAATTAAAGAGATCCTTCACCAGGCATGTGATTGAGCTGTGAAATTCCTTGCCTTGGGAATTTGTGGATGTCCATGTATTTTGGTGTGCCTTGCTGTTTGGGCAAGCTAACCATCCTCTGACTTCCTTTGTTTCTTCTCAGCACTGTGCATCTCAGTACTCAGAGCTCTTGGAGACCACGGAGACCCCGAAGTGAGTACCAAGTCTGACCCCAGCACAGCTGCAGCAGCTGAGGGGACTCCTTCTTAACAGTTTTCTTATCAGTGTTGTTACTACAGCTCTGTGATATGGGTTATTTACTGCTCCTAATTCCAGGCATTTTGTCTGGGGACTTAACACAATATTAACTTAAAGATGTAAAAGTAATATTTGTGTGCAACTGGTTTGTTTGTAAATGATCTTCAGCACTAGAGTTGCAAAATTAAATGGCTTAGTAGAGTTAGTGAAGAAAAAAATAGATTTTTTTTTTTTTTTGCATAAGCATGTCATGAATGACAGAAAGCAGCCATTTATAAAAGAGGAACTGAGTTTTCTTGTGGTTTGTGTCTGAGCTTTTCTTTCTCTTGTTCTGTAGAAGAAAACGTGGTGAGAAGGGAGAAGTTGTGGAGACAGTGGAAGATGTTATTGTGCGGAAACTGACTGCAGAGCGGGTCGAGGAGCTGAAGAAAATTATTAAAGAGACACAGGAAAAATACAGGTACATGACAGAGGTTTTAAAATGTTGCACACCTGAGAGTCCTGTCCTCAAAAAGTAGTCCAAGTGGGATGGTGATTGAGGTGAAAATGCTGCTTAAGGTGTCCAGTTCAGTGATCAAAATGTAACAAGATTTTATTATTACAGGCAACTCAAGAAAGATGCAGAGCTGATCCAGGCTGGACACATGGATAACAGACTGGAGGAGCTGTGCAATGAGATTATGATGTGGGTTATTTCATTATTTCTTCTGAGATTGTAGTTTCCTGACACTCTGTTTGTCCAGCATCTCTTGCTCCACATAGTTTGGGTTAAGAGAAGTGGGGCAGCTGGGCAGATGCTGTGGCCTCAGGGGGGACAGCTTGGGCTGGGGGATGGCAGCTGCTGTGGAACATCCTTTGGAGTTGCTCAGTAAGGAGCTTGGCCATGGCTTGCAGAACCATGTTTTTCCTGCCCACTGTGTCATTCTCTGGCTCTGCTGCTCACCCTGGGGGAGTTGAGCCTGAGTCCACAGGAGTGGTTTGATATCTGGAGATAACAGGGTGGGCATCAATAAAACTCATTTTGAAGGGGGAATTAAGGAGAACTGAGACACCCTGTGACAGCAGGTTTTTGTTCTGTGTACAGAAAGAAAAAAATGGAAGAGGAGGAGGCAGAAGTGAAGAGGAAGGCTACAGATGCTGCTTATCAGGGTAAGCTGGAAATGAGGTGCCTTCATTTTCCTCAGACGCATGCATAAATTCATAAGAACACTTAGAAAATACTGAAGTCTTGTTAAGACCTGCAGGAGGAATTCCTTGACCCTAGAGTTGGAGAGAGAGGCTATATTCTCTTTCCAGCACTGTATTTGTGACAGGGTAAAAGGCAGAGCCTTCTGAAAAAGGAATAAAATCTTCAGGAAAGGAGTATCCAAGGGAAAGCAGGATTTGTAAGGAGCTCTGTGTTAGAATGTCAGGCTTTCCACACCTTTAGTTTCCCCTGGTCACTGAAGATAAGGGGAAGAAACTTTTATTCTGAATGTTTAGTTCTTCATAACTCTTGGGGCATTGAATTTGATGCTGGGAGGTGGTGAATGCCCAGCTGCTAGAGAAACCCACAGCTGGAGTGCATTACCCAAAGTCAGTATTTTGGGAACTGAACCTAGTGGGGTGCAAGAAATTCCTATAACATAAATTCTTCTCTTAAAATTCTTCAGGATAAAGTCAAAGGTGACTCTTGGGGGCTGCCCACGATGGAGTCACAGAATCTCACTGCAGTTTGTGTTCTCTTGCAGCTCGCCAGGCCATTAAGAACCCGCCGCGGAGGCTGACGGGGGTGATGGTCCGTTCTCCTGCAGGCTCCACCTCCCCGGGCGGGGATTATTCCCTGGGAGACCTGGCCCAGCCCGCCGGGGACGAGGCCAGTCCCGGGGTAAGATCCTGCTCTGGGCAGGAGGGAGAGCCCAGCCTGGGACGTGGGGCTCTGCAGCCACCACAGAGGAGGGGCTGGGGAGAAGCCCTTGCCTTGCTTTGCAGACTCAGGTGCTGTAGTGTGGTTGTGACAGTGCTGATCAAGATCCATGTCCTCTTCCCTGTCTGGTGATCCAGTGCCTGGATCAAAGGCCGTGTAGGGGCATCAGTGGGTTGGCCAGGCAGGCTGTGAGTGCCTGGGAAGTGGCTCTGCAGGGCAGGGAAAGGGTGAAAGCAATGCCTGGAGCAGGGGCAGTGAGTGAATGGAGTAGGTGTCTGTGGTGTGCTGGATCAATGCTCTTGGGGGAAGCAGCAAGCGGGGCTGGTCCGTGTGGTGGAGTGTGGCTTTGAACAGTGTGGTTTTTCTCTTTCTCAGGTCACGCCAGGGACATTGCCCAGCACCCCAGTTGCCTCCTTCATTGGAATCCCTGACACCCCTCCAGGCTCTGCTCCCCTGGATGCCCCCATGACCCCAGTCACTGATGATTCACCCCAGAAAAAGATGCTAGGACAAAAAGCAACTCCGCCTCCTTCCCCTCTGCTCTCAGAGCTGCTGAAGAAGGGCAGTCTCCTGCCCACAAGCCCCAGGCTGGTATGGAGCTCTCTGCTCATATATGCAAGCACACAAACAATTTGCTCCAGGCTTTCCCACTGAAAAAGGGGAATCTGCAAAGAATTTTTAAAAATGTGCAGTTTTGTGAGAGTCCCAGCAGAAGTGATAATCTGAGAGGTATAAATACCCCTGTGAGCTGCAGAGGTGAGCCCCTTTCCCAGCAGGACTGCAGGGCTCGTGCAGCACGTAGCACTGGCTGTCCCCTCAGTCATAAGGAGTTGGAGTTGCAGGGTTTGCTAGGGGAAAGAGTTCTCCTCAGGGAAGGGAACCTGTCAGTCAGCATCATCCCCATCAGCCTCCGTGGTGTTCCTGGTGATCCCTACACTGGGCTCACAATTCTTTACACCTTGTCAGGAAGGCATGTTTCAGTATTTTTAATGTGTACAAGAGTAGGGAATCCTTGGATGGCATTTATGACCTGTACAGAAGTGCTTCAGTTTTCTCCTAATTGTAGACAGTTACTAGAATCACTGTGATGAGAACCCACTTGTGGTGTTAGTGACCTGGGAAGTCTTAGGAGATGCTGACACTGTTCAGAGCCCAGTCTGAAAGCAGCAGCCATCAGCCTGCTTGTGACACAGATTCCCTGGGTTAGTGCTTGTGTGATGGGGCAGGTGTGTTGCTGTTGATTTTTTCTTCATAGTAGCCAGATTTAGGGTTTTTTCTATTTGTTAGCTCGGGTAAATGTTCCATGGATTTTGTGTTTGCAGGATGTAACGTAAAGTGGAGCAGGGAAAGGTAATGGCTGTGGAAGGCTGAGTTTTCCTTGTAGGAACAGGACTGGTTCCATCTGTTTCAAGGTCCATCGTAGGTTCACTGTGTGACCTTGATCAAGTTACTTCCCATCTTGGTACATCTGCTTCCCTCAACTCAAAATGAAGGATATTTCTGTGCCATCTCAGGGTCTAGAGAGATTCGTATGTGTAAAGGATTGTGAGGTCCTTGAACAGACCTGTGAGAGAGCAAATGATGCACTTGGCCTCCCCACAAAGGAGGGTAGCACTGCAGCTGTGTTACAGCTGAAGAGCAGCAACAGTTTCACACTGTCCTGTTCTGCACTTGTGTGAGGGGCCTCAGGCAGGGGCTAGCCTGAATAAAAACTACAGGAGAAATGCTGGGACACCAGAGAAATGCTGGTCCTGTTCATGGAGGTGCACATCTGGCAGAGAATCACTGGTGTGGTGGTATCTCCAGGAACTTGAGTCTCATCCTCCTTTGACAGGTCGGTGAAAACGAAATGGCAGTGGCCTCTGGTCACATGAACAGCTCTGGAGTGCTGCTGGAGGTAGGAAGTGTCCTTCCAGTGCTGCACAGTGGGGAAATGCAGTCAGCACCTGGTGCTGTCCCTGCATCTCCAGCTGCTTCAGGTAACTTGGGCCTCTCCCTGTACACTTCTCCCTTAAGATGTACCTTCAGACTGTTCTGTGGATTTTCCTGGGGGAAAGATGATGTCTACCTGGCTGGTTTGGGGGCTTCTCTATCATTTGTATTCCTATTTCCCTGTTCGTATCACCCCTACTTTTTAAGAAAACCCTAATCCTTAAAAGAGTGACTGAAAGAATTCAGTTTGATCCACTCCTGATCCATGCAGTCTGGTTTTCTGGGTTTGACACTGGCTAATACCGGGCATCTGAGTTTAGAAAGAAAGGGTTTGTTCACGGGGAGTTGGGGAAAAAATGGTCCAGATCTGATCCCCAGTAAAATTCCATACAAATAATCTTGCTTTCCTTATTCACATGTGGGTTTTTAAGACCTGTTGGCTTGGTCCAGACAGTTCAGTAAATTCAGACCAGAAGTTCCAGCTAAGATGAATGGCAACCTTTGCTGTAAGAGGAATTCTCCAGGAAAAACCTGCAAGGAAATCCCCTCTGCTCCCTCCCAGCTCCTGTGACGACTGTTTGTCTTGGCTTACCTTGTGTGGCTCTCTCAGCACTGTTTTGCAGATTTCCCATAATTGTTTTGGGATGAGCCTTTGGAAGGGCATCTCTGTGCATGTGTGGCTTAGTCTGTCCATCCCTCACAGTGAGTGCAGTGTTCTGTAGCTGCATGATTCTGCCTCAGACTGCACACACAACCGGAGTCGTGCATTTTTTGGTGCAGGTTCTCTGTACAGCTTTTGGGACTCTTTATAGGTATCTCTATGTCTTTCCCCAGAAGAAGCCACCAGACAGTGAAGAGCCCAGTGGTGGCTTTGTGGAACTTCAGTGGTGGCTGCTTCTTGCTCATGTGCTTTTCCCTTCTGCTCTCTGTTAGGTGCCCCTACGCTTTCCCGGCTTTTAGAAGCTGGCCCTGCACAGTTCACCTCACCTCTTGCTTCCTTCTCCGCTGTTGCCAGCGAGCCTCCAGCTAAGCTCCTGCCACCCCCCGTAGAGCCTGTGTCCCAGGCCACTATTGTCATGATGCCCACGCTGTCAGCACCAGCCGTTGTGCCTCCAGCTGCAGCTGCAGAAGGCATAGCCACAGGTGCGTTCCTGACCACGCACTCAGAGCTCGCGTCCTGCTGGAGGGCAGAACTTCCCCTGGGATCCCCTGCCAGCTCTCAGCTGGGCTTTGTCGCCTCAGATTCTCCATCCTGGCCAAAAAGGATGGTTATGGCTGGGTTCTGGAGCAAACAGATGGTTTTAAACAGGGTGTGCTGGGTGTGGGTGGGGGTGCTGGTGGTTTGCTGGACTGCGGTTCAAGGGTTGGAATCTCACTTTGGCTCTGCTGTGGGAAAGCAAATCTGTATTGGTCTTTTATTGATCTAAGCTGTGGTGGGGTGGATGGGCCTGGGATTCTTGTGGTTGGTGCTTGGTCTTACCCACTGCAGTGTTGGTTTATGTGGGGGCTTCTCCAGCTTGGTCTCTGACTGTCGCTCTCGTCCTTGTGCAGTGAGCCAGCCAGAAGCCTGTGTTTCCATGGAGGCAGTGTCTGATTCCCACACTGTGACAGTGTCCATGGACAGCAGTGAAATATCAATGATCATTGATTCCATCAAGAAGGAGTGCCTGGGTTCTGGGGCTGGCAGCACTGCAGGATCTTCCAAAGATCACTGCATGGATGGGAAAGAAGATCTGGATTTGGCTGAAAAAATGGATATTGCAGTGTCCTATACGGGGGAAGAGCTGGACTTTGATACGGTTGGAAATATTATAGCCATCATTGAGGACAAGGTAAATGGGGAAAGCAGAGTCCCTTTTGCTCCACATTGTGTTGGGTTAATCTCAAATGATTGCTGTTCACCAGTTTAGTTTAAACAAGCAAGAAATAAGTATTCCAGAATGCACATTCTCACCATCATTTTCCAGATCAACAGGAAAGGACACCACTGCTGCCTGTCTGACACTGGTGCTCCTTTTCAGAGTACAAAAAGAAATGTCCTTATTCCTTGGAGGGTAGGGTTTGGGTCATGTCTCTGGCAGACAGCTGAGCACTGCTCCCAGAATCCTTTCCAGAAATGCCATATTTCTGAAACTGAAGCTTCAGGAGAAACTCTTGCAGGGAGTGATACAATTCTGGCTGAAAAAAGGCAACTTTGTAAACAGAGTAGATTGGGATTTCCACAATTGTCTCAGTACCAAATAACATGAATTTTCTTTAATCCCTCTTTCTGACCTGGGCCTGCACTGCTGTGTGTTTGTTTTGACAATAAAGGTAGACGACCACCCTGAAGTCCTGGATGCAGCAGTTGTTGAAGCTGCTCTGTCTTCTTTCTGCGAAGACACCGATGACCCTCAGACCCTTCCTGGCCCCTGGGAACATTCAATTCGTCAGGAGCATGAGAAACAGGCCCAGATGCCACAAGTGTCTGTGACTGTCAAGCAGGAGAGGCTGGAGTGTGAGGAGCCAGAGGCAAAGGGAATCCGAGACCTGATGGGCATCAGTGAGCTGGGGCCAGAAATAAAGACTGAACTTGCAGAGCAGGACCAGAGTCAGCTGGGCCCTGAAGAAACCATACCAACATCTGCAAGAGTGACAGAAACTCCAGAGCTTAGAAACCAAGAGATAGAAGAAGATCAAAGAGCAGCTGTAACATCAGGAGAGACTTCTGAAATCAAAATAGAGTCGTCCCAGGGAGAAGATGCAGTGCTCAATCCAGTGAAGACAGAGGTATGTGGTCACAGAGGCTGCCTGGAACTGGTGGGGAAAGAGGAGCAGTTGTGGCAGGTAGGAGCAAAGTTTAGAGGAAGAATGAGTGCTGGGTTGAAGTGACCCTTCAGTGAATGTGACTGACTGTTTTCCTGGGAGTCAGGCTGCTGATGTGCAGAGCAGCTCTGCTGTAGGCAGTACCTTTGTGTATCTCCCCCCACCCATGTGCAGAATTGCTGCTGGGAAGGTGCTCAGTGAACCTCATTGCCTGGAGTTAGGTTAGGGTGAGTGAGATGTGCCCACACCTTCACCGAAGTAAGCTGACACAAACATCTAGATTTGTGCATTTCTCTTCCCTCCAGACCCCACCTGATGATGATTCATCCCCTCCACAAGTCCCAAATGTGAGTGAAGACTCCTCACAGGCTGATGTTCAGCACAAATTTGAGCTGTCAGGTAACTTAATTCAGCTAGGAAATCTTTTACATGCAACATTATTAGCTGGATAGTTGTTAGTTATCTGGTTCAGTTTTTTTGGGGAGGAGGGAGAAAAGATACCTGTAGGAGCAGTGGTAATTACTGCAGGACAGTAGGCGTTGGTGCAGGAGCTTTTGTAGGAAAGGCTGCTTGGGAGAATCAATCTTTCTGCATTTCTTTCTTTCACAGAATCAATGAAGGAGGAGGCCCAAGCCCTGTTTAGGAGTCAAATGAAGGTAATTCCCTGTTGGTTTTAGTCATCTTGAGTTAATTAGCAGCATCTTGCTGCTGCTGTCTGCTGAAAGGCAAAGCTTGTGTTCAGCTTTCTGCACTTTGAGCAGTCTGCAGCTGAAGGGGAGATGGCTTCAGAATGTAATGGTGTTTATGTATGTGCTTCTGGGTCTGTGGGGACAAGCAGGGCAGGCTGGAGAGACTGGGTTTTTGTGGAAGTGCCTGTACAGTTGTCAGCAGCCTCACAAGAAAATCACTTTACTCACAGAACCACAGTTGCTTCGGAGGCGCTGAGTGGCTGCTGTAGCCGTGCCAGCTGATGGACTCTGTGTTTCAGGATGGGCAGGGTGAGGAGGACGATGAGGACGGTGCCAGCGAGGCTGCCAGTCTGGAGGAACCCAAAGAAGAAGACCAGGGGGAGGGGTATCTCTCAGAGATGGACAACGAGCCCCCCGTGAGCGAGAGCGACGACGGCTTCAGCGTCCACAACGCGCCGCTGCAGTCGCACGCGCTCGCCGACTCCATCCCCAGCAGCCCGGCCTCCTCGCAGTTGTGAGTGTCAGGGCACACAGGCCCTGCAGCATTCCCCTTTCTGGCTTGCTGAGTGGGTCCTGAGGGAGAATTTGTTGATGATTTGTTTGGTTCTTGCTTACAAGGGCAAGTGTGCAGACAGCACTCCAGTACCGGCTCCCACTTTTTCCGTCTGTCTTTGGCGTGGATTAGCATGGGCATGTCAAGGACAAAACAAACCATGAGTTTTGTGCTCTGAGGCAGTGATCAGACTCCTGAAGGAATTATGTTCTTCTCTTCCCAGCTCAGTGTGCAGTGAGGACCAGGAAGCAATACAGGCTCAGAAGATCTGGAAGAAAGCCATCATGCTGGTTTGGAGAGCAGCAGCTAATCACAGGTGAGTTTGATGCCTTGGCAGAAAGAAGTGACTAATCCTAGACAAGTCTCCACTCTCCCATCTCAGAGGCTTATCTCTCCTGGGAGATGATGAGTCATATTGTTACAGACAAATGAACAGGAGAGCATGAAACCAATATTTACCAGCAAGACAGACACTGAGTGGACTCTTTTTTTCTGCAGGTATGCCAATGTCTTCTTACAGCCTGTGACTGATGACATAGCACCAGGCTACCACAGCATCGTGCAGAGGTGAGTCTCAGCAGCCTTCTGTCATCAGAACTCTGTGTGTTTGCATATTTGTAGGGATTTCTGGCAGGAACAATGTAATTTTTGCCTGCTGCGTGGATTTGGAGAAGTGTTCTTTTTCTGACATGATTCAGTCAGAAGCAGGTTTCCCCAAGAACAGTCATCACCAGTAACAGGCACTGTCTGTGCACAGTCCTGACTTTGAGTGAAGTACACTGACTTACACAGAACATTTTATCAGTAAGGTAAAACTGATCTGTTTCTCTCAGTTTCTATCCAAGAGTAGGATTTAACCTTTGGAATTCCTAGAAGCTGTTCTTTAATCAGTATTTTTTACTGTCCCAGATGGTGGACTTTTCTGGAAGAATTACCAGAATCACCTGCTAGCTGCTGAAATCTCTTGTAAACAGTTCAAACTCAGTGGCTCCGTAGTTTCTCTTGTCAGTGGTGCCTGGAGAAGGCAGATGCCTCTCCTGAGAGATCTCTGAGGCTGTTGTTACTGTTCCAGGTAACTGCTGGACACCTTGGGTCTTCTGACCCAGGCCTTGTACTGGGGAGCACAGCCCATGGGGGAGAACCTGTTCAACTAAATAAAATAGACACTGTAACCAAACACATTACAAACCCAGGGCTGTTTCCAAGGGAGATGGGAAAGAGTTAAGCATTTCTGTTGCAATTTTGCCTGTATTTCTTTCACAGGCCAATGGATTTGTCTACCATCAAAAAGAACATTGAGAACGGGCTGATCCGAACCACAGCCGAGTTCCAGCGTGACATTATGCTGATGTTTCAGAATGCAGTGATGTACAACAGCTCTGACCATGACGTGTACCACATGGCTGTGGAGATGCAGAGAGATGTCCTGGAGCAGATCCAGGTAAAGTACTGAGCTGAGGCCAGTGCAGGGCAGAGCATCTGCCTTGGTCCATAAGTGTGGCTGTACCACAGTTTCCCTCCTGGTGTGTTTGAATGCAGTGGGTCCTGTCCTTCCCTGCTTCTCTCTCATGGTAGCTCAGGTGTTTGTGTTGAACTAGATTGTGGGTGAGCTAAAAAAAACAGCATAATTTTTTATATGTTCATCCCTGACCAATTTCAAATGTAATTTCCTTCAGGGAAATGCTTAGCCAGCAAGAACCAGGGTGTGGCTCAGGAACGGTGAATGACAGGGGACGCGACAGCTTCTCGGGGTGGCTGTGCTGGTTTGTGTTGATACAAAGTGCACATGAAACTGCCCTGTGAATTTATGCTATTTAAAATATCCTTTGAAGCAGAATATCCCAGCTGGCAGGGCTGACTTTGAATTGGGGTTTTGTAGTTCCTCAGGACTTGTGGCTTCTGAGGTAAATTGGGGAACTTATTCTGAGCAGCACACAAGGAACTGAAACTGCCTCTGACCCAATCATTCCCAGCCTGTGGTCTGTGATAGGTAACTGACATGCACTTACTGAGCTTGTTTTGCCTGACAATCTTAAGAGAGTGTGGTTTCCTTGCAGCAATTTCTGGCCACACAACTGATGATGCAAACATCAGAGTCAGGGATCAGTGCAAAGAGCCTGCGGGGGCGAGACTCCACTCGCAAGCAGGATGCTTCAGAGAAGGTGAGAATGCTGCACCCTGTGCAAGGGCACTTGGGATCTTCTAAAGAATCCCAAGATACTGCATGAAGCTCCCACACCAAGGAGGCAAACGTTCCCACACCAGCATCTTCATGTGAACAACTTTTCTTTAAATGTGTCCGTTGGTTAGATTTCAGTTCTGGAACTGTATAGCATGCCAGAGGCAGGTCTCATGAGTTTTTTCTGTAATCCAAATATTTCTATTACCTGTTTTTAAAAACAGGTGATAAAAAAACTGTAGGAAAATGAGCAGAGTATTGGAATAGGTGTGAATACTCTCAGGCACATGGTGTGCCTCTTTGGGATGGGCCTGCAGGGCAGGGAGCTGGACTCAGTGGTCCTTGTGGTTCCCCTCCAGCTCCACAGATTCTGTGATTCCATGGTATGGCAGAAAGGTGAAGGGAATTGCCATATCCTTCACTTTCTAGTCAGGTTTTTAGAGCTAGAGAATCGGCCACCACTGGCTGGTTTGCTGTGTGAAATACACCAGAGAACCTTTGAATTCCACACTGATCTAAGCAATGAAGGTTTGTGGTGTTTTCTTCTATAAAGACACATGCAAACTTGATGAAGTGATCTCAGGTACTCTGGTGCACACAAGACTGTGACAGCAGGGGCTGCCTGCTTAGTTCTAGTGACAGCTGCACTGAGCAGGAATTGTTTGGTAGACCAGGAAAACTTGCTGTGGCTGTGGAGGGAATATCCCTTTCCTGGCATTCTGGCTCTCGCAGTATCCCTCTTTTTGTCTGTTTTTATGTTCCTGCTGCATAAGACTGACGCCCTGCAGGAAGGGGAGTGGGGCACATGTTCCTCTATGCTCATGTGTGGGCTCAGTGCTTCTGTGTGGTGTGTGCATTTCCGTAGCTGATGCCTGATAAGTCCTTCTGTTTGGCCTTTTAACAGGACAGTGTCCCAATGGGCTCTCCTGCCTTCCTTCTCTCTCTCTTTGTAAGTATTGAAAGGCTCCAGCAGGTTCTGCAGTACTGCTGCCAGGTGCTCTGCTCCTTGTCTGGGTGATCACTGCACTGTCACAGCATCCTTAGCACTGCAGCAGGGCGTGTTTGACTTGGGGGCTGCACCACTGTGAGCTGAGAAGAGAAATTTCAGTCCCTTACTTTCAAAATGGGTGAGCGGGTGGGGCTTCACTCTTTTCTTCTGGTTCCAAGTGTTTTTGTTTTGTCATCTGCTTTTGCTTTTTCCCATGACTTCTCTCCTGCTTTCTTTCCATGTAAGTGGGAAGACAAACCAAGTGGTGCAGTCCTGTAGTTCCTACATCTCTCATGTTTATACAGCTGCCCCTTCCACACGTCCGAGGCAGTACAAAAGGTCTTGGGAGAGTGAGGAGTCAGCTGTGTGTCCTTTATCTGTTCCTGGTTCAGAAAGCAAATAAGACTCTGCTGCAGAAATATCTTGCTCTGTGCCCGTGATGATCTGGAAGTGTTTGGAAAAATATTCCCTCTGGGAAACCCCAAGTCTCTGAGTTACTGTGAGGAGAGAGAGGAGGAAGATGGAGAGCTGTGCTTATCTCTCACATGTATCTAAAGACAGAGGAGTACTCCAGGAGAGGCAGCAGATCAGCCAGAGAGAGGATCAGAGGAAGCTCTCAGCTCACCTTCTGCTCGTGGAAAGGAGCTGTGTGGAGGAACTAGGGAGCTAGTGCCAGGGCCACTCAGCTGGAGGAGCACTTCCCATAGGGATCAGCTGATCAGGTAGGTTAGTCAGCAGTTTTCCTTTTCCCACCTTAAGCTAGAATCTGCTGCTTAGGGGGAAGCCTGCACTGTCCAGGCTCCAAAAGCATCTGTCTGGGTCAGAGGTGTTGCCTGTCTGTGCCTTGGCTCCAGCAGTGCAGAGATGCTGCCAAGCCCAGCACCCTGCTGTGTCCAGATCCAGCTTTAGGTAGGTCTGCAGGCAGGCCTTGGCAGGGACAGCTTCCCTTTCTCCTGATGGGAAGGCATGAAAAGTTGTTGCCAGATACAGAATTCCCTCTGTCCCTGCCTCCCTCCGTTCCTGCGGGGTTGTGTAACTCTGTTTGTTTGCCTTGTGAGCAGGACGGAGGCACCAGAGGGCGGCGCTGCGCCATCGAGGCAGACATGAAGATGAAGAAATGATGCTGCAGACACAAAATCCCAGCAGAATCCCAGGCATCCGGAGCTGGAGTGTGAGCAGACAGCTCTTAACAGCTGCTGGAGGAGGAGGAAAAGCTGCAGGTCCATTTCTGGGACCTGGTTCACCACCTTCGCTTGCCCTTCTGGAAAGCAGTGTCTTGTCAGAATGTGTAACCCAAAGAAACTTCCCTAGAGGGGAAGAGCAGCCCCCCTGCCTGTTTTAGGGCAGTTGTCTTGGGCTTCATCAGTGTTCTGGTGTTAGCTAGCAGCTGGTGGCTCGTACGTACTGTAATGTGAAGTGTACAGATTTTTACTAGTGCTGTGTAAATGTGATGTATATTAAAATCTGGGAACAAACCCGTGTGCAGTGTACTGAGCATCACAGCTCTGCAGGGAGGAGCCCTGTGGTACCAGCCTGGATCCCCACCTGGACTACCTGCAAATAGAATTCTTTTCCAGTTCTCCCTATAGCACACATGCATGGCAGAGCTCTGATGTTAGAGACAATCCATAAATCACAGGAATGCTGCACAGTGCTTGCATGGAGAGGAAGATTCCCTGCTTGAGTGAGTGAGGATACGGCACCACTGTGGTGACACTGGAGATCAAACATTGAGAAGTTAAATTCTGCAGTCTTGTTGGAGCTTTCCTTAGGAGAAAATGCATTGAAAAGGACTTGACATTATTTCCCCAGAGATCTGTGGAGGCTGCACTAGTCAGAGTGAAAAGCTGTGATCCCAGCAGCCGTAGGCAGGATTTCCAGTACCTGGTTTCACATCTGAGTTTGTGCCCTGTTTCTACTGGGAATTGCAGTCCTTTTCCTCAGCAGCATGAAGGTTTAAGTTCTCCGCGAGAATTTCCAAGTCACTTTTTCTGCTCGTATGACCTGAGATGAAACTTGCATGTTTTCTGCCCACACAACCTTTCATGGGGGAAAAGAAAACAACAGAATGACACCATCCTTGATTGCTGCAGCAGCTGGGAGTGCTCTGCCCTCCGTGCAGCACATCCAGGGTGCAGCTTTCTGGTAGACAGGTTTCAGGAAACTGAGTCACTGGGATTAAGACCAGAGGCATTGTTCCCTTATCCAGTAAGAGTTCTCAATTTTCACAAGTTCAGTGTTGAAGTTGGCCGTGCCTGCTGTGTCAAGTCCTGTGTATTGCTGAGGTGAATTTTCACCAAGAGTCACTGATGTGGAAATGCTGAAACTGCCTTGCTTTGGTGATTGGTTAATTGTCTTTGGCTGCTAAACCCGGGAGCAAACTTCTGGTTTGAATTTTTATTGTTCTCAGTTCATAGCACAAAAAGTTACAGAGGCTTAGTTTTTCATGCTTTATGGAGTGATTTCAGTTAGGGACAAACATTTTAGCACTGCCTGTTGTGACAGGACAAGGTAATGGTTCTAAAGTATAAGAGGGCCCATTTAGACTGAGTGAAGATTTTTTTTACAGTGAGGAGGCCCTGGCACAGGTTACCCAGAGAAGCTGTGGATGCCCCATCCCTGAAGTGTTGGAGGCCAAGTTGGACGAGGCTCTGAACAGCTTGGAATTGTGGAAGGTGTCCCTGCCCATGGCAGGGGGCAGGACCCAGTCAGCCTTTAAAGGTCCCTCCCAACCCAACCTGTTCCACGATTCTAAGTTGGAAAGAACCTCTGTGCATTCCCTTACTTCATTCAGCTGCTCAGAGCAGGGCCAGCTTCAAATATTTACCTTACACCCAGTCAGACTTTCCTGTGGTGCAGCTTGTCATCCCTGTCTCCTGTCACTTTGGGCTCTGAGAAGAGTCTGGCACCATCTCCAACACCTCTGCCCTGCCACTGTCTCTGCTGCAAAAGGAGAAGACCTTTCTCAGAGCCTCTGGTGACTTGCTTTCATCACAGCAAGCATTGCTGTTCCTTCCTACCCTTGGTTTCTTTTCCTAACCAGGTATTTTTCTCTCAGACTTTTCTCTAGTCCCATGACATTTTAATAGTCTTTAATGATGTTTAAGAGCTTTAAAATTCCAAGACAGGATTTTCTCTATGGAGCCTCATTCCCTCTTTCCCAATTCATCATCTTGTGCTCAGACTACTTACTAATTCTCTTCTTCCTAATACTTTGTTCTAATCTGTCTGGTACAGGGCTGATGTTTTACTGTGCTGCATCTCCCAGCACCCACCCTTTTACAGACAGATAAAACTGTCACCCCTTTCTGGTTTTCTTCTTAAATGACAACTTCCACAGCATAGGCTTGGTCACGTTATATTTAAGCTTCTTTAGAGCTCACAAATGAATCCCAGTGGGTTCTAAGGTTTATTCACTCTCTCAAATTGTTCTAAAATCTCCCCTGTTGACATTTTAATTAGATATCATCTCTCAGACCCATCCCAAGAGAAGGTCTCATGTGAGCTCCTCTGTGGCAACTGCTGATAATGATGATTAATTTGGTTTTTCCAACTGGCCCTATTTTCCACTGAGATGTTTGGCACTGATCATGTGTCATCCCCACTGATCATCTGGCAGCTCTCTGCTTCTGATGTTTTTGATGAAGTTTTTTGTTTTTATTTGCTTTTATGTCTTTAGCAAATTGTTCTCTTTTTCCTTTTTTTTTTTTTTGCCTACTTTATGTGGATTCTACATTTCATTTATTAGAGTTGAGGCTTTTATCATTTTTCTTGTTTTGACATGTAAGTTCTTTTTAAAGGCTGTCTTTTTGATTTTTAACAGCTTTTACCCAGAACAGCAAGGGTTGTGCAGTGTCTGATCTCTGCAAAGAGAACTAAAACTTTCCAATTTGAGAGAGGTTCTTTGCTAGTGACTTACGTAGCCAACATAATTAAGAACTGTCAGGCAATTCTTAATTAAAAGTTCAAGTCTGTGTCATTTTGTCCGGAATTGGTGCAGAGCTGAGCTGTCTGTGATTATTTCACTCATCATGTCTTGCACTGTTCTCTGTTCTGCTCTCTGGCATCTTGAGTCTTCCAGGATTTGGTAAAACTGAACATAAGGCTGAAGATCTCTTTAATCTCATGCCCAAGTTCCCAGGACTTCCTGATTTTCAGCATTTGTCCCTCTGGAGCACAGAAGGATGATCACAAGTGATCAGATCACCCCAGGCTGAGGCTTTTCTGTGCCTCTGCTCGTGGCAGCTCTGCTGAGGCTGCAGGAGAGAGCTCCAGGCACAGGCTTTCTCCTCAGATGGAATCTCAGTTTGCCCAACTCCCTCACCTGGAAGCTGAGAGCAGGTAATGTTATCTCCTACTTCATCAAATTTCATCTGAAGTGAACTTTGAAAGAGGTTTCAGAAGGACAGGCTTTCAGATCCAAACTCTGCTTGCAAGTTCACAAAATAAGCAAAGCAGTTTTCTCATCCCAGACCCAGTGGATTCTGTGTTTCTCCCAGTTATGCACCATAAGCTGAATGTGGAGCTGTGCTAGCAGTCCTGAGAACAGAAAAGACAATCAGTGAGAAATGTGCTTGTGTAAAACTCTGAAAAAATTAGGTTGTACGTAATTAACTGGAGATTCTAAAGACAGTGTTAATTAATGCAGAGAATTCTCCATAGGTGCAGCATCCAGGCAGCTCCATTCAGTGGCAAGATGAGGATTTTGTGATATCCTTTCCTGTTGAACTGTGGCTCTGCAATCATTTCCCCAGGCTTAGAGGACTCAGAATGCACTTGTGCAGTAGAAGACATTTAGGCGTGGACTAATGAACAGAGATGAAATTATTCGTTTCTTTCTTCTTAAGAGAATGCAAAGTTTTATTTTCTGCAGTGGAACCGTGCCTGTTGGTGTGTGACCATGTGGTTATAATTGTTCTGGCTCGGGTACATGAGAGATCTCCGTCCAGATAAATCACACCTGTCACTCTCAAAACTCTGTCTGTAAGGGCTGGAGTAAGTTATCTCCGGTATAAAAAGTTCTCAGGGGGCAGCAAGTGGAATTTCAGTGAGTTGTCCTTGGAGTCACCAGTTGTTCCCAACACTCAGCAGCTGAGGAGCCCCAGCAGGACTCAGTCTGAGCTTGCTGGGTGCCTTCAGCACCTGAAATATGGAGCATCACAAAGCCACATGCTCCCAGACAGCTCAGCATGCCCTGAGCAGTGACCCACTGACCAGGGCAGGGAGAGAGCACAGAAAAAGCAGCAGAAAACCTGAAATCCAGTTTCTGTGCAGCAGCAGTTTGTGTAGCAGAGCTGCAGCCCTGCCATGTGCTGTGAGGTGAAGGCTGCTCACCCCAGAGTCCTTCCCATGCTGTGGCCCTCCAAGGGTGTCAAGAAATGAGCTGGGCTTGGCAGTTCTGGAGCAGGGTACAAAGAAATTGTTGTATTTTCATTGTTTGCAGATGGGCCATGCCTGGAAGTCTGAGATGGAATCTCCCATCAAGTCAGAGAACAGTGATTTCCAGTCTCTTCCTGACTGGGATTCAAGCTTGGAGCTGGATGTGATGAGCTGGAGAAACACTGAAGAGGAGGCCGTGGGGAAACCAGAGGGGAGCAGCCAAGAGGCAGACCATGAGATGGAGCTGAGTGAGCCTCTCGGGAAGGATGATAGTGAGGATAACCACGAGGCAGAGAAGCCATGTGAAAACGACAGTCCTCTCCAGGTCCTCTTGGAGGTAGGGCTGGTTGGATTACAGGAAGGTGGGCAGCAAAGTTCAGACCTTCCTGAAACATTGGGGTTTTCAGGCCTGCACCATCTAACAGAAACAGTCTGGGGGCACAGCAGAAGCTCTGGGCTCACATTCTCCCCGGCCCAAGCCCAGCTTTTCCTCCCATTTGGAGCTCCCACTGCACCCAAGCAGCTGCTTTGCCAAAACACAGCTCACCCTTAAGCACAGAAATGTCATGAACTGACACTGTAATAACAACACAGGGCTTCATCAGATTTTGCAAGGATTCCTAAAAATGGAAAGGCGTTCGTGAGCGATTGCAAAAATAGCATCTCTGCTGTTTATTTCTTCTCCCTTTTGCCTTCACAATTTTTAGTAATAAATCACTGTCTTGCAGGTAACCCAGATGTTGGAATCCTTCTGCATTGGCAGCACAGAGTCATCCCAGACTCTGTGGGATTATTGTGGCTCGGGGAAGCAGAGTGATGGGGAGGAAGTGAGGAGCCAGGAAAAGACCACAGGAGCAGCAGCCTCAGGAGCAGAGGAAAGTCAGCTGCACATCCTGGCAGAAGATGAGGAAGAAAACTTCCTGGGAAGAGAGGTAGGGGAGAGGTGGTCCTGAAAGAGTCTCTAACCCTGGGTGAGAGATGTGACAGTGAAGGAAACCAGCTCTAGAAGAGATGGGGAGCCCCAGGGTCTGAGAGGGGAGACAAAACACATGAGGAGCACAGAAAAAATGTCTGAGGGAAGGGTGTTTTTTATGTATGGCTGTGTATCTTTATAAACAGGAAGCTTGTTACAGATGAAACCCTCAGATGTGAGTTGGAGGAATTGCTCCTTGGCAGTGTAAAGGTGACTCATGAGAGCTGGCAGGCTGCTCTCAGGTTTAAGGCAAGGTTGGAATACTTGCCTGGTTCTAATTGCTGTGTTTTGCAGCACAGCTTGGCTGGTTTCAGGCCCACGTGGCTGTGCCAGCAATAACCATCTGCCCCTGGGGACTGTCATGTCTTAGAAGCAGGCACTGTCTAGCCTGGCTTTGCATCAGTCCTGTGTTTGGGGGCTGTGGCTCCCACCAGCCTGCTGGGTGTTCCTGGGAAAGCAGCACAGCACTGGAGGAACAGGGCCATTTTTCCATACTTGTTCTCTTGCAAACTCAGGACACTGGAGACAAATAACCCCCAGGGTTTACCTGTTCAGCCAGGACAGTGTATTCCCAGCAGTTACTCTGCTCTCAGCTGCTGTTACTCCCAGCAGCTCCCTCTCAGTTCTCCCAGTGGTCACAGCCAAACACAGTGTCCAGTTTCTTTCTGAGGAGTCTGCTCATGCTTCAGATCTGTTGAGGATTCTGAGGTGCTCCTGCATGAAATCCCTCTGAGCGTTTTACTGGCAAAGCACTACAACAACAGCACCACTCTCCTTCCTGGCTGAGTCTATTCCCTGTCATTTTAACGTGGGAGTTTGTGAGGAAACAACCTTGTTGAACTCTGGGGGTTCCTGTTATCTGTATCTGCAGCTTTACCAAGCCTGAGGCAGTCTTACCTCAGCTCCTGATTGCCTTCTCTACATCCATGACTCTTCCCAGAGAGCAGACACAACACTGGGCACCACTCAGCTGCACAGGGTTTGTGTCAGCCAGGGGTGGATGTCATCCAAGAGATCACACACAGCTCCTGCTGGGAAGGTCTGAGTGAGGTCAAACAGCATCCTCTGAGTAACAGAGCAGGCGAGCTCCCAGCTGAGCCTGGATGCAGCAAAGGGATATGCAGCAGGCTGGCTTCTAGATGAAGGATTCAGGTAATGTGCTGCCATTTTAGATGTGTCCTCTGTGCTTTTCAGGAAGAGACTGAAGACACACCTGGAGAACCCCCTTCAGATGAGCTGCACTCACCAGAGATGAGTGCTCAGGCCCTGGATCAAGATGACAGTGACAGCACCTCTGCAGCCTCAGTGCTGGACTCCACAGGCTCTCCCAACGTGCACCTGTAAGTGGCTGGTTCTGCACTCTTGCAAATGCAGCAGAACAGAGACATTTCCCTTGTCACACGAGAGAACAAGTGCATGGCACAGCTCACATCCAGGGAGGTGAGATAGCCAAGCAGAGCAGGGGGGAAGGAGGTAACTTGTGCCAGCTCTGGATTTGCTGGTGTTGTAGGGCATTGATCCTAAGGTGAAGTGAGAAGAGTAGAGATTAAATAAGAGATTAAATGGAAAATACATGAATTAAGTTTTCTCCAGTCAAACAGGCCTGGTGTGAGCTGCACATCAGGCTCTGTCAGGCCATGCACAGCCCAGCATTACCAGCCCCTCTGAGCAGGCGCAGGTGTGTCAGTCACATGCAGGCTCTGCCACCTGTGTGATAACTTGGAACTTTAAAAAGAAAAACGTGGGATTTTGGGAAGAGAAACTTCATTAAAACCTCCTCAGTAAAGTTCTGAACTGCAGAGTAGCTTGATGTTTTTCTATCCAGTTTGGTGCTGTTCCTTATCTGAGCTTTGCTTTTACCTCTTGTCCTGCATCTTCCTGCACTCTGGATGTTCAGTTGTGCATTTTGGTGCAGAACACTCCCACCATCACACTCAGAGGCTTTTTGTAGCTTCATCCACCTGGATGTGGTGGGAGCCAGCAGAATTGTCACCTCCTACTTTGTCTCGAGTGTGATATCTGGCAGTATCTTCACTCCACAGGCTGCAGCCAAGCTGGAATAACCCCCTCCAGCACCTGATCCTCAAAAAAAAGCTCCTGTCCATCTGGAGGATGATAGCCAGCCACAGGTATGTGAGAGCAGAGAGCTGCACCAGCATGTCCTGAACACACTGCCCCGAGTCCCAGCTCCTGTGTCTCCTGTCCCAGCTCCTGGGTCACCTGTCCCAGTCCTCCCCTCCCAGGGCTGGCCTGTCTCTCCAGGACTTTGCTTTGGGAACAGCTGCCTGCTGCAGAGCTGGAGAGAACACTGCATATTGATTTCCTCTGCTTAATGTGGCAGAGCCCAAATGCTGCTTCCCACACAGCTGGCACAACCCTGGCTGTGCCTCAGGGCCAGCAGGGAGAGGCAAGCCCTGCTCCATGTTTTTGGTGCAGGGGCAGGCAGAGAACATTCCTTGTCCTTGTCCCTGTAGGTTCAGCAGCCCGTTCCTGAAGCCAGTGTCAGAGAAACAAGCCCCTGGATACAGGGATGTGGTGAAGAGGTGAGTTTGTGGAGGAAGTGCTCACTGGCTGATTTCTCTCGGGTTGTTTTCTGTCTTCTCTGGTTTCCAAAGGGCCAGTGGGATGGTTTCCTTCCTCCTTTTCCAGAGTTTGGCTGTCACCAGCATCTCCCACTGATTCCTTTCAGTAAAACTCCCTTCTGGGTAATTAGAACCTGGAAGCTTGCACTGCCTCTGGAGCTGGTGGGAATTGTGCCTGCCCTGTGCTGGCTCATTGCAGGGACAGTCCCTGGGCAGGGCATCCAGGCCCTGCAGCTCAGCAGTCCCTTCTCCCCGTGCCTGGAATGTGCCTCAGGAGATGCCCCCTCCTCACCCGCTGCGAGCGCCCCAGATGTTTCACTCTCAGCACAGAAGTGGGTCACAAGAATATTTCCCAGAGAGATTAACGGCATTTTTTCAGAGCTGAATCATGTTCTATTCTGGTCACAGCTGTCCTCTCTGCAGCCATTCATTTTCCCATTCTGTCAAAGTAAGGGAAGTAATATTTATTCCCTATCATGTTCCCCTTACCAGCACTGCTATTTTTGCTGGTGGCACCATTCGATCTTTAGGGGGTTTAATAGATACCTATTTTAGTAACTTTTCTTTCTCCACTAAGACCTGGACTGACTTCCTGAAGACTAATTACTGCTTGCCTTCTCTGGAGCCCAGCATCCCATTTTTTCCAGAGGTGACTGCTAATGACCTGCCAAGTTGATTGGATAGCAAGTGTCGCATTGGCTGAACTCACTTTTGTCTGGCTCAGAAGAAAAGCCTTTCTCACTCCCCCCTGTGTGTCTTAAGCAATAAAATTGATTGAAAATAGCTGTGCTTTCAGGGCCACCCTGAAATGAGAACAAGCACACTCATGCAGATCCCAAAGGATGCCAGGCCCTGGGTTGCAGTTTCATTCTTCTCCTCTCTGTCTTTTGTAGGCCCATGGATTTAAGCAGCATAAAGAGGAGGCTGTCAAAGGGACACATCCAGTCCGTGATGCAGTTCCAGTGTGACCTGATGCTCATGTTCCAGAACGCTGTGATGTACAACAGCTCCGACCACCACGTGTTCCACGTGGCTGTGGAGATGCAGCGAGAGGTCCTGGAGCAGCTGCAGGTCTTGGCTGAAGCCCTCCTGTTGTCCAGGGACAGGCTGGAGTGAGGCAGAAGGTAACCAGCCCTGCCTGAGGCCTCTCTCAGCTGGAGCAGCGTTGTCTCCGTGGGTCAGGGCATCTCCTGGGCTCGGGGATGTGCTGCCATGATCTCGTTATCCCCCGTGCTGGCTGCTGGGTTGATGGGTTCATTCAGAGCAGTTTTTGGGAGGGTACCACGTTGGAAGCCTCCATTGTTTTTGGGAAAAGCAGCGCTGTGGCCCTGCAGGGAGTTCTCTGGGATGAAAAGCAAGGGAGAGGATGCTGTGTGTGGCCAGGCGGATGCGGCAGGCACGGCCCTGAGGGCGGCTGGCTGCACTCCGGGCACGGCAGCGTTCCCACCTCCAGGTTTTGTGCTGTTGTGTTGGGTCGGGTGCGTCCAGCGTTACTGCACTGACCACACCCAATAAAGGCCCGTGTTGGAGCTTGCCCCGGCCTGCCTGCGACTGGGACTGGGGCTGGGAGGGATCCAGAACTGGGACCGCAACTGGAACTGGGATCGCGACTGGGGTGGGAGGGTCCAGAACTGGGACCGGGACTGGAACTGGGGCTGGGACTAGGAGAGGTCCAGAACTAGAACTGGAACTGGGGCCGGCTCCAGAACTGGAGCTGGGACCATGACTGGGACTGGGAGGGGTTCAGAACTGGAACTGGGGCCGCGACTGATACTGGGGCTGGCTCCAGAACTGGGGCTGGGACTGGGAGGGGTCCAGAACTGGGACTGGGACCGCAACTAGAACTGGGTTTGGCTCCAGAACTGGGGCTGGGACCATGACTGGAACTGGGGCTGGCTCCAGAACTGGGACCGGTACTGGGACTGGGACCGGGACTGGGAGAGGTCCAGAACTGGAAATGGAACTGTGGCCGGCTCCAGAACTGGAGCTGGGACCGTGACTGGGACCGGGAGGGGTTCGGAACTGGAACTGAGGCCGCGACTGGAACTGGGCCTGGGAGAGGTCCAGAACTGGAACTGGGGCCGGCTCCAGAGCTGGGGCCGGCGCCGGGAAACGCTGGAGCGCGTGGGCGGGTTGGTGCAAACACCGCTGGCCATTGGCCGTCCCGGCTGTCAGTCACTGCCGGGGCGGTTCCGATTGGCTGTCGCAGAGCCGGCGGGCGGCGGCCCGGAAGCGGAATCGGGCTGTCGCGGCCATGGCGCGGGAGAAGCCGGAGGCGGCGGCCGAGGCGGAGGCGACGCCGGAGCTCTCGTACCGGGAGCAGCTCGACTTCCTGAACCCCATCGCGCAGCCGCTCGCGTCCCGCAAGCTCACCCGAAAGCTGCTCAAGTGCATCAGGAAAGGTCCGGCGGCGCCGGCGCGGAGGGGCCGGGTGATGGCGGCGGCGCGGCCCCGCACGCTGCGCTTCCCACTCGGCCCCTCACGCCCCGCTTCTCTTGCAGCGACCAAGCACAAGCAGCTCCGCCGCGGCGTGAAGGAGGTGCAGAAGTTCATCAACAAGGGCGAGAAGGGGTAAGTGCGGGGCTGGCCCCGCGGGCGGCGCGGCCCCGGCGGCGCGGCCGCTCACACGGCTGTGCCCGCAGCATCGCCGTGCTGGCCGGGGACACGCTGCCCATCGATGTCTACTGCCACATCCCCATCATGTGCGAGGACAGGAGCCTCCCGTACGCCTACGTCCCTTCCAAATCGGTGAGTGCTGCGGCGGGGCAGGAAGCAGCCCCGGTGAGGAGCGCAGGCTGTGACCGGAGCCTTCCCGGGAGGTGCAGATCCGGTGCCCGAGTGAAGAACTCGGTGTTTGTCCCTGACCGAGGCACAGAACGGGCAGGGGGAGGTGTAGCAGTGTCTCACTGTGGAATCACAGAGCTGTTTGCCATGATGGAGTTCTGCAGCAGCTCCGGGGCAGAGCCAGCCCATCTTTGCCAGGCTCTTCTGCAGACAGGGAGCTGCAGGGGCAGTCGGTGTCCTTGGAGCTTCACCCCGGTGCAGGCAGCTCTGCAGAACCACTCTGGGGAAGAATTCTGGCACGTGAGCCAGGTGCCAGTCCCTCGTGCCAGCCCAGCTTGCAGGAGACAAGCTGGGAAAAGGTTCATGAGGGTCTCAGCTCGGGAAGGGACCTGGCCCCCCATGGCCTCCTGTGTTCCCTCAGGACCTGGGAGCTGCAGCCGGCTCCAAGCGCCCGACCTGTGTCATCCTGATCAAGCCCCACGAGGAGTACCAGGAGGCCTACGACGAGTGCCTGGAGGAGGTGTCGGCCCTGCCCCTGCCGCTGTGAGGAGCCGGGGCCGGGCTGTGCCCTGCGGGGCCCTGTGCCCGGGCACTCCCTCACACGGCTGTGTCTGGGGACTCTGCAGGAGGACTGATGGGGGGATGCTGAGCACTGTGGGGTGAATAAAGGTGTCTGCGGGTTTGTACAACGTGGTCCTGCTGCTCGGGGGGATTGCTGGGGGTGTCCACGGCTGGGTTAAAGCACAAGCAGGGGTGAGGATGCCCTGGAGCCCACCCGGCCCCGCCGTGACTCACGGCCATGCCCCACCCGTTGTGCCCTGCTGGGCAGGCCCCGGCCAGCCCACACCCTCATGGCCAGGAGCCCCCCGACCCAAGCAGAGCAGAGGCCCAGAGAGAGAAATGCAGGTTTATTGCAGGAATGGGGTGAGGAGCCAGGCCCAGCCTTCACATGGTTCTGCTGTGACACACACACAGAGCAGGGCTCTCCTTCCAGCGCCTCTGGGCTCCCCAGCTCCCCCTCACCTCCCCTGGGAGGGGGGACCCCAGCCTCTTCCCCAGCTCAGGCACATGCCCCAGTCCTCTCTCCCACCCCAGTTTCTCCCAGTGTGGCAGAGCACCAGTCCCCATCCCTCCTTGCACAAGGCATTTCCCCATCTCAGCCCGAAGAAAGCTGCACCAACCACCTCCACTGCAGAGCAGCTCCACACTGGGGCCACAGAAGCACCTCTGCTGGGGCAGGTGCCCCCTCCCAGCAGCACCAGAACTCCTCAGGGTTTCCTCTTCTCCCTCCCCAGTGGCACCACCAGCCCCAGGGCCCTGCTGACACGGCAGCCACTGCAAACAGGAGCTGCACCCCACAGCAAGGCAGTGGGGTGGGGGACAGGGCTTAAGCTTCTCCTCACAAGACATTAAGTTACTGGGTTGTAGGAACAAGAGCAGCAGAGCAGGAGGGACAGGGAATGTCTCACAGGGTGCTTGGTTTCTGCCCCCATGGCAGAAGGAATCACAGGGCAAACACTCCTGGAGTCAGAGCACGGGGCACATGCAAGCCCCCCACCCTGGCACAGAAGACCCCCCCCGCCCTCCAGAGACCCCCACGAGCAGGGCCTGCAGTGCTGCAAGAAGGAGAAGCTCCCCTGTGGCAATCGGTCCTTCAGCCAGGGCAGCGCCGAGCGGGGCCAGTCCTTGTGCACACCCTGAGATCGTCCCTTTGCAGCGGCAAGAGACCTTCCCCCTTCTCAGTCCCACTGGCATCCCGCCCCTCAGATCTTGGAGGACTCCACCCGCTCGATCCAGGGCGAGTCGATCCTGACATCCCTGGGCTCCGCCCGCAGCTGCCGCAGCTCCCGCTCCAGCGCCTGGCTCCGGTGGTACATCTCCATGTAGCTGGCCTGGAGCTCCCGCTGGTACCGCAGCACCTTCTCCTTCTCCTCCTGCCACGTTTTCCTCTCCAGCTCAAAGTTCACAGCCTGCAGCTGGCCCTGACGCCGCTCCCGCAGCAGCTCTGCCCACAGCCACTCCACCTGCCGCTCCAGGGGCTCCGCCGAGTCGCTCTGCAGGCCCCGGCACTTGGAGTCATCAGTTTCGCAGCCAGGGAAGTCCTGGCACGACGGCATGGGGTCATCGCCCAGGGGCAGCGAGGTGCTGGGCTCCGGGGGGCTCTGGAAGGAGTCTGCCAGCTGTGCCAGCTGGGTGTCCCTGGCCTGGACCTCTGCCTTGGCCTCCCGCAGCTGCGTCTTCAGGCTGAAGATCTCCCCCAGCTTCTGAGCCATCTCCTCCTGGGTGTCCCGGAGCTGCTGCTTCAGCAGGGAGATTTCTGCTGCTTTCTGGCACACCTGCAGGACACGGGCGAGCAGTCAGGAAGGGCTGGGGGAGCAGGACCCCAGAGGTGGCAGCACCCCAAGCTGTCCTCCTGGGAGACCATAAGCACCACACGTGGCTCATCCCTCCCATCCTGTGACCCTGAGTGACACCAGAGCAGGGAACTGCTGCCCCCATAGCCAGGAGTGTGGCAATAGGGAAGGGAAGGGAAGGGAAGGGAAGGGAAGGGAAGGGAAGGGAAGGGAAGGGAAGGGAAGGGAAGGGAAGGGAAGGGAAGGGAAGGGAAGGGAAGGGAAGGGAAGGGAAGGGAAGGGAAGGGAAGGGAAGGGAAGGGAAGGGAAGGGAAGGGAAGGGAACTCACCTCCCACTTGGTCTCCTCCAGTTTGGGGCTGCCATGCTCGCCCTGGGGCTGCCGGAGCTTGCTCTCCTCGCACTGGCACTGCTGCAGGCTCAGCTCCTCCTGCAGCCGCTTCTTCTCCTGCTGCGCCTTGTAGAGCTGCAGCTGCAGCGCCCGCTGCCCGCGCTGCGCCTGCTGCATCACCTGCTGCAGCCGGGCCATGTACATCTGCTTCAGGTCCTCCAGCTCGTCCAGCCACAGCCGCTGCTTGTCCTCAAACGCCTGCCAGCACAGGAGGACACTGGTGAGAGGCTGTAGCCCCAGGAGGGACCCCAAGAGGTCCTGTGATATTTGATCCTCCCACACTCGGGCATTCCAAGCCCATCACCCACCACAGCAGCTCGTTCAGTGCTCCTTCCACCCCCACATCCCAGCCCGGGGTGCCCAGCACCACTCCAGCCCCACGGCTCACCTGTGTGAAGGGATCTTCAGTCTCACTGAGGCTCCTCTTGAGCTGCCGCAGCTCCCCTCCCGTCTCCTGCAGCCGGTCCTCCAGCTGCTTCACCGCGTCCTCCAGCGAGTAGGAGAACTCGTACGGTGGCGGGGGCTCGCCAGGGCTCTGCAGCCTGCTCAGGGTGGCCATGCTTTTGCAGGACAGGGGCATCTTCTCAGGGGCCAGGGTCTCCCTGGGGCTCCGGGAAACCCTGTCCAAGGAGCCCCCGATGTGGTTGATGTGGCCCATGGAGGCGCTGAACTGGCTCTGGGCAGGCTTGAGGCGGGAGCCGTAGGACGGGAAGCTCTGGATGGAGTTGTGGCTGGAGTCAGAGGCCTCGTCCAGGCTGATGGCGTGGAGCAGGTGGCTGCGGAGCGGGCCGTGCTGCGGGGCCGCCGTGCTGCTCTGCGACAGCAGCGTGTGCAGGCTCCCATTGCTCTTGGACAGCTTCTGCCCCTTGGACGAGGACAGGCCCTGCATGGAGACCAGCCCCTTCCCAGCCACTGCCTTGAAGGCCGAGGGCCTGATACGACACTGAAAAACAAGTGCAAAGTAAACCATGAGCCTCTACAGCCAGAGAGAACCCCCACACTCCCAGCTTCATATCCCTGAACATCCTCAAATCCCCACATCCCACCCAGGGGGGTGCAGATCATCCTGCCCCCTCCCCATCCTGTCGCAGAGCAGGCCGTATCTCAGGACCCCACAGCCTCACCTTGTCGAAGCGGCCCCGCTCCGGCAGGGAGCTCTTGGAGAAGTCGGCCCCACGGTGATGCTCGCGGGAGCAGCGCTCGGGGGACCGGTTCTCGCGGTCGCTCTCGTAGTCCCGCTTGTAGCAGGCGCCCGATGTCTGGTGCTTCCGCTCCGCCCGCGTCTCCTTCTTGGCCCCGTGCAGGTACCCAAAGAGCTCCCGCTGGTTCGGCCCCTTCCGCAGCAAGCCGTCGGGCTGCCGGAGCCCCCGCGAGCCGCCCAGCGGGGCCCGCAGCTCCAGGGGGGACAGATCCTGCTTCTCCACCAGGCTGCCCACGCTGCCCATGCTGCCAGCGACGCCGACGGGCTCCGAGGACAGGTAGGTGCCGAGGACACGGGTGTCGGGCTCACAGGTCACAGGACCCTGTGCTGCTGCCATGGAGAACTAGAGAAAAGCCCAGAACCAGCACTGCCGAGGAAGAGAGAGAGTCAGCGATGCCGGGCAGCCGGGACACACCCCCGGCACCCCTTTCCCAGCCAGCCCCAAGGGAGGGCCCACACGGGCTCCTGGCACTGGGATGGCTCTGCCATCTCCCGTGCAGCTTCCCGGGGGACAGGGCCCAGCAGGCACGGGCGGGGGCTCCCCGCCGCTGCCCCCACCATGGTGCAGCGCCTCCTCCCACACCCAGCCCCACCTCCCGCCCGCGGCCGGGGCCGCCACCAGAACAGGCACCTGCCGCCCAGCCAGGCGGGCGAGTTCGGGAGCCGGCAGCACCTGCCCAGGCCTGGCGCCAGCCCCGGCCCGGCGGCACCCAACCTCCCCGCCGGGACCTCCGGACACCCTCTGGAGGCCTCCCCAAAATGCCCCTGGGGATGCCCGTCAGCCTGGCCTCCCCGGGACGGGCACCTCTGCCGTACCGCGGGGACGCTTCCCGAGCTCCACACGGCCCCGTCCCTCCCGGGGCATTCCCTCCCCAGCGCCGGGCAGGGACAGGCGGCCACGGCGCAGCTGCTGCGTGCGTGCCGGGGACCCCGCGGCCGGACATGGCGTGAGGGCGGCGGGAAGGGGCAGGATGCTGACGGGACAATGCGGCTTCCTGCGCAGGTGGCCGGGGGAGGAAGGATGAGAGGATGCCTTCGGCCTCGGCTCTGGCTCCCCAGCGCCAGGGAGGGGACGATGGCCTCACACCAGCGCCGGGGACACAGGGAGTGTGGCAGGGGCGAGGCAGAGCCCCCAGCACCGCTCCCAGCCTCGCCGAGGGCTCCGGGGCCGGGTTACACCCAGGAAGCTGCCCTGGTTCTCAGCACCACGCGCCGGGTAAACAAACACCCCGCTTTTAATTGCTGCCACGCACAAACCTGTCTGACAGCTCCCGGCCTGCGCTGTCACCTCCCTCTGCGAGCCCAACACCTGCTCCGGGCACCGGCACCCCACGAAGGGCACCGGGCACGGACCCTCTGGAAGGATCGGGGCTGCCCGCGGTGCCAGGGCGTGCACGGGGACAGGGCACGGGATGTTCCCGTGGTGGGGGGCGCGGATGGTGCCCATCCACCCCCGGCACTGGGGAGCAGCTCGGCCGAGCCCCGCAGCGGCTCCTCCCGGCACAGGCGGCCGAGGAAGTAGGTCAGGTTGTGGGAGGTTTGGGAAACGCCGGGGGAGCCCGAAGGTGTCCTGCCTGCGGCAGGGAGGGGATCACCCTCCAGGCGGCAAAACACCGGTCCGGCCAGCCTGGCTCCTTCGCGATCTGCTCCTATCCCAGCCGTGCCCAGGCAGGATACGGCCACAAACCTTTTCCCTTTCCCATCCCCATTCCACCCGGGAGCGAACGGCAGGGAGGCGGGCGCGGGTCCCGCGCGGCCCCCGCCGCGCCTCCCGCGGCCCCGCCGGAATTTCCGGCTCGGAGAGGGCGGAGGGGGCAGTGGGTGCCCGGGCCGAGCCCGGGACAAAGCCCCGCTGGCCGCAGCGCGGCGGGGGAGGGGGAAGGGGCGGCCGGGCCCGCACTCACCATGCCGGCGGCGCTGCGGTCCCGCACGGCTCCGCTCCGCTCCCGCTCCTTCCCTCGCCGCGTTTGAACGCGCCCCTCGGCCGCGGCCGCGCGGGGCGGCGGGCGGAGCCGGCACCGGCAAATCGCGGCGCGGGGGCGGCGGGACGGGAGGGGCGGGAAGCAGCAGCAGCAGCAGCAGCAGGAGGTGGAGGAGGAGGAGGAGGAGGAAGGAGGAAGGAGGGGGACGGCCCGGCCGTGCCCACCAGCGGGGCGGGGCAGGGCGCGCTGGCTGCGGGCGGTGCCGGCACTGGAGCGGAACCCCAGCCCCCAAATGGCGGGGAGAGCCCGCAAATCCCCCTAGCTACAGCTCCGGACCGGCAGCACCGGCGCCGCTCGGCTCCCGGTAACCGCCTGACAGTATTCCCGGTATCGCCCACCAAGGGTGGAGAGAAATATTTTGCTTCGTACCTGCGGCGTGGAGAGGGGTCTCGACTCCACGGGACACTCTCTGTGCTTTCCTCTAGCAGGGCAACCCCTTGTACCCCACTCACAGCACCCGCGGGTGGGCAGGAGCATCACAAAGCCCGGGGACACGGCGTACCCCCGTGGGACACTCGCCTGGCCTGGCGCCAGTGAGACGGAACACGCTTCATCCCTCTGAATCACATCCTGGCCTGGAGCCGGGTTTGGCAGCCGCAGGGAGCGAGGATCCCGGCACGGGGTGGACCTGGTCACCGGTGGGAGCAGGACACCTGCAGCAGCCGTGCTCCGTGCCACGGCGCGGTGCCCGGCTCTGTCCCGGGCAGGGACCGCGCCGTCCCCAGCGCTCGCTGCCAGCTCCCTCCGCCGCACAGCCGCGTCCCCAAGCTGTGCTGCCAGTGCTCTCCCACACACACACACTGTCCCCGGTCCCTGCTCGCCGGGCTCACATGCTGGCGGTGTCCTCGGTGCGCTGCCAAGGCACGCTCCGCTCCCTCGGGGCTCAGCCCCCGTTCTCCTGTGCCCAGCGGCACCAGCAGGCTTGGCCTCTGAACAAGGCAGCCCTTCCCAACGGTGCCATGCCCCATCCTGCTGGCCTCGGGAATGTGTCTGCCGTGTCCTGGCCCTCTGTATCTCAGTCGGGAAAAGCCCCCCACATCCCGCAGGGCTCGGCTCGGGCGGGCTGCAGGGATGCCAGGGGCTGCACGGGGTGCTGGTCACTGCTGCACCCCTCCTCCCCGTCTGCCCCGATCCCTGCTCCTCCTTGGGCTGCGTGCCCCGAGCACGTCTGCCTGGATAGCAGCTTCCACAGGGCCCTTGGCCCTGCCCGGGTCACTCCAGCAGCCAGGGATGTCACCGTCTCCAGGCAGAGATCCTTCAGCTTCCTCTGACTTTTTCCCCCATCCCCTCTCTCTGCTCACCTCACCCCGCAGTGCTCCCCTTTAAGATACCACAGCAATTTCACGAGCCCACCAGCAAACAGCTCTGGAACAATCCACTTCATAACAACCTGGCAATAAAAGCCAAGGATTGCTGCACCTGCTTCAACAGTACCCGGGACCCCAGAAGGGGGGTCACAGAGGGGCAGGGCTGGGCCTGCAGGGCCCCTCTCTGCCCCTGAGCATCCTGATGTTCTCCTCAGGCTTGCTGAGAAGATGAGAACGCCGGGAGGCTTTTGGCTCGGCTCTGCAGGGCTCCTGGGACAGCAGGCAGGGTGTGATCTATCTGTGGAAAGGCAACGGGGGAAAACTTCATCCCCTCCCGCTGGGCCATTGCCGATACCGAAGCGTGTGGGGGGAGCAGAGCCGAGCGACCTCCGAGTCACATTCAGGGCTATAAAAGGAAGCCGGGTCTCCAGCAGGGTGCCTCTTCCACAAAAGCAACCGGGGGATGAGGGGGCTGCGAGCAGAGCTGAGAAATAGCTGCCAGGCAGCGGGAGAGGAGCCTGGAGCGCTGAGCGAAGCGCGAGGTGCACATATGCTCTCTGTTTCTGCACAGAAACGTCTTTATGAAACCTGCCCCAAATTGTGTCATCTATTTTGAACGACTCAGAGAAATGCTTTGATCTGCCTCCACCAGCCCTGGCTGCGGTTCAGGCACCGGGAAGGGGCTGCCATGCAGATGGCTGATCCCAAACCCGTGCCATGGAGAGGCAGGAGTGGGGCTGCTGGGCCAGTATTTTCCTCTCACTGCCCACAGCAAGGGCTTGACTGGTCCTGGGAGCACCTGTGGAGAAGTGCACCAGCCGTCCAAGCTCACCAGCACCTTCATGGCAGATACCAGATACCTTCATGGAGCCACCTGGAGAGGCCATCGGGAGCTCCTGGACAGCACAGCCCCACATCCCCCGAGGCTGAGCCTGCTGCTTCCATGATGCAAAGCAGATCCTCACCACGCTGCACCAGCACCCCAATCCCTGCCTCAGAGGGGGATCAGCCTGTCTAAGGGCTCCAGACTCCTCTCCCAGCCCCAGAGCAGCACAGAAAGAAGGCACCAGATCCCTCCAGACACCCCACAGCCCCTACAGGGTTCATGAGCCCTGCACTTGGCTCCAATGCTTTTTTCCCCTCCCTCCCTCCCTCTCTCCCTCCTCTCTGGAGCTACTCGTCTTCCCAGGATGGCAACAGCTTCTCTCTGGAGATGCAAAGCAACCACTGCAGGAAGTGCCAGGCAGGAGACGAGGACAGAAGGGGCCAGGAAACGCAGAGGGCCTGGTGCCAGTGCTAGTGGTGGGGCTGAACACAGAGGCACTGGCTGTTCAGCTGGGTCTACCCAGCCCGAGGAGGCAGCAGCACCCACAACGTGTGCCAAGACCCCAGGGCAGACATCCGATTTTCCAACCCCCCCAGAAAGGCTGAGGCAGCACACGCCACGGAAGGCAAGCAAGGAAAGGAAAGCACAGCCAGAGCTCTCCTCCTCACCCCAGAGAGGTCCTGGCCTTCAAGAGCTGACACCCAGCACTGCTGTGGATGCTGGGGCTCGGGCACGGCTCAACCACAACCACTTCCTGCACTGAAATGCCAACAGCCCAGCCCTGGGGGTACCTGGCAGCTGGAAGAGGCAGCATCTCTCTCAGAGCCCATTTCAGACCGGCTTGGCTCTGAGGCAGAGCAGCTCAGAGCTCACCTGACACACAGAGAGGAGCTGGGGCCAAGCCAGAGCAGGTGTGCTGAAGGAAGGTGAAGGGAACAGGAAAATGGAGTAGTGCCAGCACAGCCCAGGGCATTCACAACTCACAGGTGCCCTGACAGTTCTTTATTGTCCTCTGAGCTGCGTGGCAGCTCAGCCATGTCCAGCACAGGAAAGCCACCTCCTGCACCTGCCCTGCGAGGCAGCACCAGCGCCTGCAGCCAGTCCCACTCTCAGCCTCTTCTGCTGCTCCCAGCAAAGTCCTGTTCTCAGCCTCTTCTGCTCCTCTGTGTCTCGCCAGCACTGCCATGCTCATCCGCTGCAAATCCTGCCTGCTCCAGGCAGCTGCACGGCAGCCAGGGAGCCCTGGCACCAGCACAGAGCACTCGACTGGCACGCGGGGACGGGCTCAGCCAAACGTGCACCAGGGGGTCTCGTTTGTGTCGCAGTCCAGCAGGATGTTAAGGACGGTGCAAGGGGCTCCTGCCACGCTCAGATCTGTCCGTGACTCGACTCGGTACCTCACGTTGTTCAGGCCTCCCTCCCGATCCACCTTGAACTGCTCCTGGGGAAGAGAGAGACTGCTTGGCCCAGGCTGGAGGGGAGAAGCACCCTGGGCCCGGGGAGGGAGTGAGCTGGCACAGGAGGACACGAGCAAGGAGGGCTCAGAGCACGTGGTGACCACAGCCCGTGTCCCGTGGTTCCCCCTGACCACAGGTCTCACCTGCTTCTGCGCAGCGATGCGCTTCTGGTCTCTCTTCCTCCAGGCTGGGTCATGCAGGTGCTGGAAAGTCTCGTATCCAGTTGTGATTCCAGAGGGACGACGAACCTGGGAGAAGAGCAGAGCTTCCATAAAGCTCCTGGGAAATTCCTGCACCTGCTGCTGGAGCAGAGGGCTGCCTTCCCCAGACCCCAGACTGCGTGGTCACAGTGAGAGACAGGTGAAGAGACATAAAAAAGGGCAATTCCAAGGCAGGAGGGTGCAGAGACCCCTTACCTGGAGACCAGCTCCTTTGATACGCCGATAGAACTCATCGTCCTCCCGTCCCCAGCCCCAGAAGCGGTTAGACATGCCATTGCACTGGAACGAGAGCAGCACCATAGCAGCCAAGGTGGAGCACAGCCCCACAGCCTCAGAGGAGCAGACACCAGCCCAGCCTCCCCTGTCCTGCCCGCCAGCAGCTCAGACCACAGGCTCTGCCCCCAAACCACTCTGACTCCTGTCCCCACTTCCCAAGTTCACCACGACAATGTCACATCTCCTGCTCCAAACTGTCCAGGACATCCCACCCAGGAGCTCACCAACTCATAGTGCTGCTTGGTGAGCAGCAGGATGCCACCCACGTAGGTCTTGTAGTGGTAGAGCGGGTGCAGCTCGGGGGATGCCACGTGGAAGGGCCCTGCCTCTGGGAAGCTGTAGTCCAGGTGCTCGTTGAGGGGCAGCAGATCCACATCGTGCATGGCGATGTAGTCGGTGTCGTTGCCGCTCTCCAGGAAGCCCACGTTGATCAGGGATGCCCTGTTAAACCTGCCACGGGACTGGGGGCTCTCAGTGCCACGCTGTCCCCACATGCCCTGCCACAATCGTCAATGCTCAATGTCTGACTGGTCCCCAAACAGGGACACATGCACACACAGCACTGCATCCTGCAGCTGCACCCCTGCACAGGGAGCTGGGGGAACAGCATTTCCAAACACCCCATGACTGTCTTTGACTTCCAGAGCCCCCGTATGTTTCCTGCTGTGGACATATGACACCGGGGAGAAAGCTGAAACACCCGAGGATAAAGGATTCTGTGCTAAAATTCTATTCTTGCTAAGAAGCAAACCACCACTTTGTCCATCTCCAGGCTCTAGGATTAGCAGCTTTGGGGAGAGCATCACACCAACATCACGCTGCCCTGACCCTCTGCTTCTCTGCAGCACCCTCCCAGCATTCACAGAGCTCGGGCAGGACCCCCTGGGCACAGGGAGACGCTCTACCTGAAATGATCCACTTGGTTGAGGATGAAGATGCGGTGGCGGATCCTCTTCTTGCTGAGGAAGCGGTGCATGTAGGGCACGAAGGCCAGCAGCTCCTCGAAGCGCTCTCGGAAGGGCACCAGCAGCGCCAGCCGGTGCGGCCCCCACGACGGCTCCTCCTGGGGCGGCTGCAGCGGCGCGGGGGGCGGGCAGGGCTGCCGGGGAGCCCCCCGGGGCTGCCCGCCCGGCAACGGCCCCTCGCCCGAGCAGCTCAGCTGCAGCCAGAGCAGCGAAGCGAAGCCCAGCAGCAGCAGCAGCAGGAACAGCGGGAAGGCGGAGAGCCGGCCGGGGAAGAGCCGCAGGAGCGGCGGGGACCTGCGGGATGGAGCGGGGTCAGCGCACGGTGCGACCCCCGCCCCGCGACAGCATCCCCCCCAAATCCCCCAGCCCCCTGTGCGACCACTGCCCCCCGATAGCATCCCCAAATACCCCCAGCCCCAGGTGCGACCCCCGCACCGCGATAGCATCCCCCCCAAATCCCCCAGCCCCCGGTGCGACCACTGCCCCCCGATAGCATCCCCAAATACCCCCAGCTCCCAGTGCGACCCCCGCACCGCGATAGCATCCCCCCCAAATCCCCCCAGCCCCCGATGCGACCACTGTCCCCCGATAGCATCCCCCCCAAATCCCCCCAGCCCCCGATGCGACCACTGTCCCCCGCACGGCGATAGCATCCCCAAATCCCCCAGGCCCCGGTGCGACCCCCCTCCCATAGCATCCCCCAAATCCCCCCAGCTCCCAGTGCGACCCCCGCACCACGATAGCATCCCCCAAATCCCCGGTGCGACCCCCGCACCGCGATAGCATCCCCAAATCCCCCCAGCGCCCGGTGCGATCCCCCTCCCATAGCAGCCCCTAAATCCCCCCAGCCCCCGGAGCGACCCCCGCCCCCCGCACGGCGATAGCATCCCCAAATCCCCCTGGTGCGACCATCGCCCCCCACACCGCGATAGCATCCCCCCAGCCCCCGGTGCGACCCCCGGTGCCCGGCTCACCCTCCGCCGCGCAGCCGGAGCGCGTCCCTGCGGCGGGCCGGGCCCATGGCGCCCGCCCGGCCCCCGGCCCCGGGACACGCTGGCTGCGCCCGCCGCTCCCCCGGAAACACGGCCCCGCTCTCTTCCGCCCAAGGGGCGGGACCGGCGGCCGGGGACATCCCGTCCTCCCTCCCGTCCCACCGGGGCTCCTCCGGAAAGCGCGGGGATACCTCACCACATCCCCGGTCACACACAGATCCTTTGGGATCCTCCCAGGATTGCTTCCTGCACGCCCTCCAAGCTGAATCCCTATTCCCAGTTCCTCCAGCGCTGCCCCTCCTCCCTCCCTTCTCTCCCCGTCAAACAGAGCCAGAGGCACGGGTGGTGTCAGTCCTTTAATGCCCCACTCACAGCCCCCTCCCCTCAGCCCCTCATGTTCACACCTGCCCCAGGCAGCACAGCAAGTCCCAGCAAGGCGGGGGGAGCGCTGCAAAAGCCGGGCAGCAACCTCCAGGCTCCCCAGCAGAGCTCTGGGGAGCCAGCGGGCATCGCCCCCCTCAGTGCAACCCGCGGGAGGCCCAGGGCCGGGCAGGGGTTACAGCCAAACAGACAGGTAAGAAAATACTTCTGGTATTTCTCAGAAACAGCATTTAGAAACCACAGTTTTTTTTTACAGCTCCCCATAAAAAAGATGGGTTTGGGCACAGGTGCTCCACTAGTAGAAACGCTTGTTCCGTTCCTGGCGTTTCTGGAAGACCACGGCTCCCACCACGGCGCAGACAATGATGCCCAGGAGTGCACAGAGCAGCAGCAGGAACACCTTCCAGCCCGTCAGCGGCCCGCTCCGGAAATTCCCCGTCGGGTCATCCACGTTGTCTGCAAGGGAAAGAACAGCCCCAGAGACCACCGTAAGCTCGGCTCCTGTGGAGTTCAGCCCGCTGTCAGCCTTCAGTGCCTCCCAGAGTCCAGCCCCCACCTCCCAATCCCCCACGGGAGGTTTCCAAAGCCCACGGGCTCACCTTTGGGGGATTTAAGGAGGCTGACCCTCGGCTCGATCTTGGTCCAGTCAACGGTCTCATCTTCTACAGGGTGCTCCACCATGAGCTGGAACAGCTTCATCGAGATAATGTCGTGATTGTCTGGGGAACAACCGCGAGCAGCAAACACTGTCAGAAGCTCTGAGATGTCCACACACTCAGAGTACCCCTCAGACCATCCTCTGCCAGCTCCAGTCTCCTTCCCTTTCAAGCCACCCTCATCCCCAGGTATCAAACTGCAATCCAAAGATGTTCCTTAGCTCTCAGGTGTCTCCTTTCCCCAGCCATGGGTCCCAAAAGGGTTTCAAGAGCCCGGTAAACAATTCAGAGAAAGGAAGCAATGGAAACTATCCAGTGCATCCAGTGTTTCAATCACAGAATCACATTTTTAGGGTTGGAAGGGACCTCTGGAAATCCAACTCCCCTGCTAAGGCAGGGTCATCTAATCCAGGCTCCGACCACCATGTGTTCCCCTGAGCAAAGCCCCTCTCACCAGAGAGATCTCCAGTGCCAGCAGAAGCACCAAAGAAGTACCCGGTTGGCAGCTGCACCCCTGCGATGTCGATGCAGTTCTTCCACTCGTTCTTGTCTTCCACGTCAGTCATCACCTGCAAAACCACGAGAGGCTCACACCAGAACCACGGGACAGGGCCCACCCTCCCTGCCCAACAGAGCCATCCCAAATCACACAGGTTGTGTCCAGATGATTCATTAGCATCTCCAGTGAGGGACATCACACCCTCTCCAGACAACCACTTTTGGCACGCCGCTATCCTGCCTGGCTGCACCTCTTTTGGAGCTGGAGGTGCCAGAGAGGCAGTGGCTGAGCCTGTATGGTCGATGCTTTGTGTGAGGAGATGCGAATCTTGACTCCCTTTCTGAGAAAGTTGATTATTATGATATATATTATATTAAAATTATAAAATAAAACTATACTAAAAGAATAGTGAGAGAAGGATTCATCAGAAGGCTAAAAAGAACAAGAATGGAATGAATAACAAAGGCTCTTGACTTCTAGAGAGTCCGAGCCAGCAGTGATTAATTAGAAACAACATGCACAGATGCACCTGTAGATAAACAACATCCAGACCACATTCCACAGCCATCAGACAGTTAATTGTTTACATTTCTTTTCTGAGGCTTTTCACCTAGAATAAGAGAAAACCCCTAAAATTCATGAAGTATCAGGGCTGCGAGGCCGGAATCCCGTCTCACCGTCAGGCGGCCGCGCGAGTAGCGCACGGCCAGGAAGGTGTCGTGGTTCTGGTTGCGCAGGTCGGCCGAGCAGCCCGCCAGCTCCGTCCAGCGCCCGTCCTTGCTGTGCTCGTAGCTCAGCGAGCCGTTGTTCACCATGGCTGAGATGTAGGGGAACACACGCTGCGGGGACAGACAGGGGCTGTGGGAGCTGGGCACGGTCAGGCACGGAGCGCGGGATGTGCACGGCTGCTGCTCCACCTAAAGCTGCTTCTGAACACAGCCAGAGCTGCCTAAAGCATGGCCACCCTTCCTGAGCCACCATTTCAAGACCCCCATCCTGTGATTCTGTGATTCAACCCACCCTGTACCCCATGGCCAAGGCAATCAGGGTGTCTCACGCTTGCAGAGTGGCTGGGTAAAAATCCCGGAATTATTTAGGTTGGAAAAGACCTCTGAGAGCACTCAGTCCAACCTGTGACCAATCCCCACCTTGTCAGATAGCCCTGAGCGCCACATCCACTTGTTCTTTGAACACAAGAAGTGTATAACAAGACCCAGAATGGACAGAAATCTACATAAGCAGCAAAAGCACACACAAGGCTTTGTCATCAGTGGATTACCTCCACCAGGAGGGGACAACTGGAGGCAGGAATTCACCTCCCAGGACCATCTAGACAACAGGGAGATGGGTCACTTCCAGGTGCTTCACGACTGAAGTATCATGGTTTTGATGGTACAGACCCCAAAGCACAGTTTAGTTTCCTGACTGTGCCATGAGATCCACACACAGAGCAGGACAGAAGAAAAGGATCCCCAGCCCTCACAGGACTGATGTGTCCCATGGCCATGGGGAATTCTGGAGCAAAAAGGCAGCCTAGGAGTTTATTTCAGGCACACATAGGTTGCAAAGAGAAAATAAGGGCAGAAACATCATGGGATGAGTATCCAAAGCACAGAGGTCAGGGAATGACACCCAGGATGAATGTTAGCAGGTGGTGCTGGGTTTACAGCAGCTCTGTGCCTGCTCTCCTGCACAGAGATGCCTTGGAAACATCTGTGCAGCCAAGAGCAGCACAAGAAAGAGCAAGGAGCTTCTTATCTCCATTAATGCACACAAACTCTTTTTTTTACCAACCCCCAGGACAGGAAGAGCAGACCGTGCCCAGCTAGGGAGAGACTTTTCCTTGGATGAGGTGAGAAGCACTTGGAGCAGGAAGGGAACTGGGCACTGCACAGGCTGCCTGGACCACTCACCTCTGTCGCCTCGTCATTGGGATAGGTATCAAGGAAAATTGCCAGTCCATGGAAGTTGTCCTTGCTGCCAAAGACAGGACCTGGAACAGGGCAGAGGAGCAGAGACAGAAGGAGGTGAGAATCTGTGCTCAGGGAGTTCTGAGCTGTACGAGCAGCTGGCTGAGGGCACCTGCTGCCCGGGCAGAACACAGGGACACGTCAGCCCAGGGCAGTGAAGCAGAGCGGGGAGCTCAGCGCCTGCCGGGCCAGCCCCTGTGCTCGGGGCAGCCCGCACCCACCGGGCGTCAGGCGATCCTGCGTGTACCACAGCGCCAGCCCGTCCCCGTGCAGGTTCTTCTTGCCGGCTCCGTGGATCTTGAAGTGGACGTGCAGCTCCCAGTCCTTGAGGAAGCAGGGCTGTGGGAGAAACCCCGGCGGCGTCAGGCCGTGAGGGGCCGGGCCCGCCGCGGCCCCCGCCGCCCTGCCCCGGCTCTCACCACGCGGTTCCAGATGGAGCCCTCCCGGCTGCGCTCGTCGGGCGTCAGGCGGACGTACTGGCTGGTGACCATGGTGCTGCCCGTGAAGTCCCACAGCGGCATCGCGGCGGAGCCCGCGCCTGCCAAGGGCCGAACAGAGCGCGGATCAGCCCGGGCCGCTCGCGGGGCGCCCCGAGCGTGCCCCCGGCCCCGCGCTCACCCTGGTACGGCTTCATCAGCGAGTGCTCCCGCTTCAGGTGCTCGCTGTTGCCATCCGTGAGCTCGGCGGGCGCCGGGCGCGGCCCGGCCAGGGCCAACAGCAGCGCGGCCGCCGCCACCAGCCCGCCCGCACCCGCCGCCATGCTCCGCTTCCGCCTTCCGGCGCCCCGCCCTCAGCCCCGCCTCACCGCCGCAGCAGCCAATGAGAAACCCGCATTCGCTGTGGTCCCGCCCTTATGTGTGAGCGGCATCAGTGCCCGCCTATGGCAGGGGAGAAGGGCGGGGCCAGTGAGGCGCGCAGTCCCGTTGTGCGGCGGGAGGCGGGGCCGAGCGGCCTCCCGGCGTGCGTTCCGCGTGCGCGGCGGCGCGGGGCGTGCCGGGAGATGTAGTCCGCCGGCCCGCCATGGGCCGCCTCACGTGCGAGGCTCGTGCGGCCCGCGGGACACGTGACCCGCCCCGACGGGCCCCGGGAACGGGAACGGGAACGGGTCCGGGAAGAATGGGCTCGGGAACGGCCCTGGTGTGGGCACGGGGAACGGCCTCGGGAACAGTGGGCTCGGGAACGGCCTTGGGAACGGGTCTGGCATGGGCCTGGGGAATGGCCTCAAGAACGGGTCCAGGATGGGCCCCGGGACAGGCTCGGGAAACAGCCTCAGGAACAATGGGCTTGGGAACGGCCTCGGGAGCAATGGGCCTGGGGAATGGCCTCGAGACCGGGTGCAGGATGGGCCCCGGGAACAGCCTCGGGAGCGATGGCCTCGGGAACAGCCGCACGGCCCCGCCGCCCGCGCAGCAGGAAGGACAGGCCGAGGCAGCGCGGGGGTGACAGCCGCTTTATTGAGGGTGGCCGGGCAGCCCCCGCCCCGCTCCCGCAGGTCTGCCCCGTCCCTCCGCCACGGCAGCCGTGCTGGCCCGGGAGCGGAATCTCGCGGCCCTCCGGATGGGCACCTGAGCCAGGCGACAGCAGCCCTGCCGGGGACACAGTGCGAGTGGTACCAGCCCAGGGTACAGGGACCCCTCGGCGGCACAGAGCAGATCCCTCCGGTGGTGACTGCTCCTGTCCTCGTGCCTGTCCCGAGTCCTGTGCGCACGCGGGGATTCCTGTGCCCGGCTGGACGGAGGCTTTGCCGAGCAGCTGCCGCGGCTGGGGCAGCAGCAGCCCCATCCTGCGGGAGCACAGGGGCACACAGCGCTCAGTGCCTGGGTCACAGCAGGCCCTGCAGGGTGTGACAGCAGCATGGAAGGACAAGTCCAGGGCAGGTTCTCATGCTGGAGGTGTGCACGCCCTCAGCATGGTGGGACACGTGTGTCCCTCCAACAGCATGAGCACTGCGGGGGAGTCGGGGGTGTGAAGAGCCCGTGGAAGCCCAGGAGGCAGGGAGAGGGGAAGCTGATTGACTAGTGAAGATTGGGTGGGAAAATCATCCGAACGTGGCAGTCTGAGGCTCGGGGAGCTGAGGGACCAGGGGGGTTGGCCGTGGCGTAGGGACCTGCAGCTCAGTCCCATCTGGCACTTTGCAGCTCTCACTTCTTCCTGTTCATGATCTGGCTGGAAATCCAGTTCATCCCATCCTGGAGGGAAGAAGGATGTGAGCGCAGGCCCTTGGGCCCTCTCCCAGCTCTGCAGAGCCCAGGGGCCCCCGTGTCTACCTGCACCCCTTCCCCAGACAGGGCCGAGCAGGCCTGGATCTGCCACTCCCGGTCCCGGTAGGTGTGCAGGCTCAGCCCTTCTGCGATTTCAGCCGCGGGCGCTGCAGTCACCAGGTCCTGCTTGTTGGCAAACACCAGCAGCGGGACCCCCGTGAGGGACTCGTCCTCCGTGAGCTCTGCCAGCTCCTGCCAAGAGAGAAGCTTCTCCCAGGGCTGCTGTCCTCCTCCACGGAGCCAGCCAGCATGGGCTGGACACCTCAGCCCTGCAAATGCCTCATCCCTGCTCTCTGGTGCTCATGGCAGATAAGGAAGCTGTGAGGTCTTGACATTCCACGGGGGAAAAGCTCCCAAAGGAGCTTCACCTCCTGGAGCTCCATCAGCCCCACACAGGGCTACTTGAGGACTGAAATCCTCCCAGCACGGAGAGCCCTGGGCAAAGGGCAGCAGCTGCAGGAGGCTCCTGGCAGTCCCGAGCTGTCTGGCACACCCACACCACCGTCTGGTGATGGAACAGCCGGGGCTGGCACTTGGAGTCTCACCTTCCCCTCTCAGAGCTTCATTCCCAGGCTTTGTAGCTGCTTTTGCTACTCATAAACCTTTGTTTGGCTGTATCACTAGCAGGGTGCTGGGGGTGGGATGAGGGCTGGGGACTGAGGGGTCACTTTCACCAGGGACTGTCACCCCTGTGCTGGGCACCCTTGGAGCATCCCAGCTCAGGGGGAGCTGCTGGGCCATGGAGTGGGGCATCTTGATCTTGAGCCTTCCTGCACAGCACTGCCCCATAATTCAGAGCAGCTTTGCTTCCCCCTCATCCCCAAAGAGCTGGTGCCATACAGATCTGAGCCCCAGCACCCCACAGCCACCCCTCACCCACTCATACCTGCCCTGTCTCCTCAAAACGCTTCTGGTCAGCACTGTCAATGACGTAAATCTGCCGTGGGGACAAAAGGGACAGTCAGGGGCTCCTTCTTGCCCGGCTGCACAGCCCTTCTGTGGGGCCCACACAGCATGCAAGGCCTGGGGGTGCTGCCCCGCTCACCAGCAGGTCTGTGCTGCCCAGGTACTTCTTCCAGTAGGGGCGGATGGAGCGCTGCCCGCCGATGTCCCAAACATTCAGCTTCAAACCGTGGGACTGGACGCTCTTGATGTTGAATCCCTGTGCAGGGACACAAACCCCAGCGTCACCCAGGGGATGGGTGGGACTCACCCTCCGCCCCGCCCGTGGCCCGCAGCAGCCCCTACCTGTGTGGGGGTGATGGTGCTGACCTCCTCGGACGCCAGGCGCTTCAGCAGCGTCGTCTTGCCCGCGTTGTCCAGCCCCAGCAGGACGATGCGGAGCTCCTGCTCCGGGGATCCCTTCAGCTTCTGGATGACAGAGAGCAGCCCCTGGGGGCAGGGGGTGCTAGGGGAGCCCTCTGGGGTGCCGGGTCCCTTGTTTGGGATGGGGGATCTGGGCACGCTGTTGGTTTTGGGTACCTTGTGTCTGTGGCCTGAGCCAGCATCAAGGCCCAGCTCCCAAGGTGTTCAGGCTCGGGGTGGCCCCACAGCAGATCTGCCCAGCCCCAATTCCCCCCTTCCCGGGCGTGCTGTCCCAGCCCTGGGACCACTCCCAGCTCCTGGGCACGCTGGGGGGGACATGCCCCCTGCTCTGCCAGCCCTCCTGCACCACCCTGAGAGCTGGAGCTGCGCTCCCCCCGGAGCCGGTGGGGTGTCACCGGACCCCGCTTACCTTCTGCACATCACCCATGGTCCGGGAGTGGCTCCGGCCCGCGGCACCGCCTGGGGAGCTGCGGGGGCTCGTCCCAGGGCCCGCCGGTGGGTTCGTGACTGGCACGCTCCCCGTCCCCGGGGGAGGAAGAGGATTACGGGCTCCGGAATTAGCTGCTGTTCCTCCATTTACCCACAGCGTTAAATAATGCCCTCGGCAAATCCTCCAGCCAGCTGTCGCCCCGCCGTCGCCTACCCCCGGGATAAAGCAGGTCCCCCCGGGCTGGGGCACTGGGGCACAGCACGTCCCTGTCCCCACGGGGCAGGGGTCCCAGCCTGGGGGGTGCTGTGCCAGGCACAGGGCTGGCACAGCCTCACACGCTGGGATACCTCACGCTGAGGCACCACCAGCACCCACAAGCTGTCCCCTTGCAGGGTGGCAAAGAAATTGCTGAGCTTGCTTGAGGCCACGTCAGCGACTGCCACAGCTCCCTGCTGCTGCCCGAGGGAAACCACCAGGCCCTGGAGCAGGTTGGGGGCTGGCTTGTCAGCAGCTGGAGCCTGGGGATGACACAGGACGGGCGTCCAGAGGGGCTCAGACACATTCTCCAGCAGCCCGCCCCCAACCCAGGTGGGGTGAGGGGCTCATCTGCTCTCCCTTTGGATTAAGTGCATTAATTAGGCGATGTCTTTGATTCCTGCATGCTGCAGTTCCATCCTCAGATCAGGTTTCCCAGCAGAGAGGTTATCCTTGTGGTGAGGACCGTGAGTCACGCACTCTTGGAGAGACATTTTTATTTATAACTCTGGTGGCAAAGCCAAGCCAAACAACACAGCCACACTCCGACAAAGCAGAGGGGAGCAGCATGACCAGCCCTCATCCCGCTGCTGCTCCATGCAGTGGCAGGGGGCAGAGGGGCAGCCAGAGGTGCCACCCTCTGTTCCCCCCACCCAGAGACCCTGCCAGGTCTGTGGCTGCCTGTGGTGCTCTGCTTTTTTGCCTGCTCATGGTGGGAAAGCTTCATTTTTTTCTGCATAGATCTGCACCCAAGTTAATGTTAGGGTTCTGCTTTTGATAGGTTAATCACCCACCTTACATCCCCGTTATTAGCATTTCCCTGAGCGGGTTGCCATGGTGCTCTGCGGTTTATCCTGCGCTGTTAGTTACTGAGATTTCCTAACAAATAACCGAAAATATCCTCCACTGGTTTGTGGTTGCTGATCAACATGGAACCCCGACCTCAGGAGATGGGCAAAACTGCTTAGGCATCAGTTTGGTGGCTCCAAGCTGCACGTCCACTGCTCCTCTCTGCCAGGTTCTGCTGGCACGCACAGCACAGGCAGCTGTCCCCACACCCTCTGTGACCAGGACAAGTGGCACCAGGCTGGTGGCAGCGTGTGCTGGGCCTGCTGATGCCCCCCTGCCCCTGCACCTCCCTTCCCTGGGGTGATGTGATGGCCGGGAGCAGCCCCCTCCGGCTGTGGGGAGGGGGACAACGGGGCGGTGACCCCAGCCGTGCTGGGAATGCACACTGGGATGGGTTTGGGAGCAGCGGTGCAGATGGGGATGTGGTCACGGGTGTGGATGTGAATGGAGACAGGGATGGGGCTGGAAACAAGGATGCAGACGGAGACGGGATCACGGATGCAGATGGGGAATGAATGGGACGGGAAACAGGGATGCAGCTGGGAACGGGATAACGGATGTGGATGCAGACGGGGACGGGGACGGAGCCGCGGCGGCGCCGGCCCGGGGCTGCAGCCGGTGTCCGCCGGGGCGGTGCCGGCGGCGGCCCCGCTCCCCCCGCTGCGGTCTCGGTTCCCATGGTGACACTTCCTGTGGCAGCCGAAAGCGGTAGTGCGGTGGTGCCGGGAGCGCCGGGCCGGGCCGGGCCGGGAGAGCCGCGCCGCCGCCCGGGGATGCTGCGGGGCCGCGGGCCGCGCCCCTAGCGCGCCGGGCCGGGCCGGGCCGGGCCGAGCCAGGCATGCAGGGCAAGGGCAAGCTGCTGGTGGTGCACAACGGGCGCATGGTGAGTGCCCGGGGCGCCGGTCCCACCCGCGGGGCTGCCCCGGCGGCGGCGCGGCGGGGACTCGGTACCGGGTGAGGGGCGGGCAGCGGCTGCGGAGCGGATAACCCTGGGATGTGTGGGGTCAGGAACCGGGCAGCTGGGAGGGTGTGGGGTTCTGGGCAGGCAGGGCGGGATGGGTGTCCAAAGCAGCGGAGCTGTAGGGGGTTGAGGGCAGGCAGCGGGGTCTGGGTGAAACAGGCACGCGTGGGGCCGGGTGTGAGCAGCGGGGGTTTGTGGCTCGGGCAGCGTTGTAAGGACATGTGTGGCACTGGGTGATGGGGTGACAGGAGCCAGGACACCCCGCTGGTGTCTGCGGGGCTGTGTGGGTGTGGGCAGCGTGGATGCACGGGGAGCCGGCAGGACAGAGGGACGTGGGGCTGGGGGAAGAGACACGGCAGAGGAATGTGGGGTGGGAAGCAGGGAAAGGCAGGGCTGGGTAGCCGGCCTGGGATGGAGGCAGTCGGGAGCTGTGTGGGGCTGGCAGGCTGGGGGGCACGGGGCGGCCGGGCCAGGGGCACCACTGGAATTTGGGCACCACTCGAATTTGGGCACCACTTCAGTGTGATGAGACATGCAGTGAGTGCATGGCTGGGCTTTGGTTTCAGAGGCTCTGCCCATCTCCCTGCTTGGCTACTCCATCCCCAGGGCTGCTGTCTGGGGTGCCCAGCGGGTGCTGCAGGACACCCTGTCCTGCTGTGCCCATGGCTGGCACCACCTGGTCCCTGCTTTTGGGCATCTGCCCTCGGGTAGCTCCACGCTCCTCCATCAGCAGGCCCAAGCAGTTTGCCTGCTTGGGGCTGTGGTTGTCCTTCTTCCTTCCCTCCCCTCCTCCCCTCCTCTTCCTGTACCGTGGAGGCTGCTTCTCTCCTCCCTTGTTGTTTGGGTGGCAGGGTTACATCTGATAGCAGCTGCCCTTGCCCTGGGCTGGGCTGGCCCTAGGCCATGGAGGGGTAGGAGAAAGGCTGTACCCCCTGGGTAACTCTCTCCTCACTGCCCTGGGTTGGAAATGCTGCCACAGGGCAGGTAGCACCAGAGCAGTGTTTGCTGACAGGGTCTCTTGCTCTGGGCTCAGCCTGGGCTTGCCCTGGTGCTGCTGCCACTCCACCAGCCCAGCAGGTGCCATGTAGCCCCTCTCACCTCTCTGCTTTCCACTCCCACAGGGCCCGGCCGTGTCGGATGGAGGTAAGGCTGCTCTTTGCCCTGGGACAGGAGGCCAGCATCATCTCCAGGGGAGGGGGAAGCCCACAGGCAGCCTGGTGCCAGGGGCAGGGAGCCAGCAGGCAGCGAGGCCCTGTGCCAGCACAGGCTGTGCCATGGCTGGGTGCAGGGCTGAGCCCTCTGCCCAGCACTGGCCGTGTCCCCCCATCCCTCCCACGTGGCCCCCGGTGCCTGCCCCTCCTTTTGGCTGCTCAGCTGGCACTTTGGGGTGCTGGGGGCTGAGTGCCTTCCTGGGACAAGGAGAACTGGGGTACCAGCCAGCCTCAGGTTCTCTGGGGGAGTCTGTCTGTCTGTCTGTCTGTCGGTCTGACTGTGCACTGGATATCTCAGATGGTTTATTCAACTGTTTTGGCCCCAGTTACTCATGGTTTAGACCACAGGAGGATAAGTACGGGGAGCCTGGCCAAGGAGCAGCCTGACACACCTCCTCTGCTCCTGCCAGCTTTGCAGGAGAGCACTGCTTCCATACCCTTACCTTCTCTTGCAAATGACCCCCTGCTTCCCGCCGCACACCAGTCAAACCAGTTCCAAAGCTGGGGTAGCCCCTGGGAACTTCCATCTTTCTGAACACATGGTCACCCTGGGTTTCCCCGAGGTGGGGTTTCCTCAGGGTTGGGAGCTGGAAATGACATTTTCTGTGCCCTCCACATGCTGGGTTTGTCCCTCTTCTTGGCCAGAGGAATAGAGAAAGTGGGTTCAGGCACCTCTACCCATCTTCCAAGCTTCCCTCCACTCTGTGTGCCCTCTGTGTCCCCTTCCACTCCACTTTCCCAGCTCGCTGGGTGCCCTCCCCATGGCTGTCTTACCCCAGGAGATGGGTCACAGGTGGAGTCACAGTGACCCCCGGGGTGGGCACAACTGCCAGCACTGGCAGGGAGAGCTGTCATGGCAGCAAGTGCCAGCTGCAGCATCCTGGTGCTCAATCCTCCAAGGATGCCACCGTGATGCTCCTCATGTTCCCTACCCAGCACTCACCAGGTCTGATCCAGATGGGGCTGTTGGCACTGGGGGGTGACATTAGGGGACAGAGAGACAGCCAGACCTGACCCCTTTTCTCTCTCAGAGTTAAATGCCTCCCGGGCCCGTGGCAGCAACCACAGTGTGAACAGCCTGCCAGGCCCAGCAGCCACGTGTGGATCCAGCCAGGGCTCAGTGGTCAGCTGGGCTGAATCCTTTGAGACGCTGCTGCAGGACCGTGTGGCTGTCACCTACTTCACTGTGAGTGTCACAGCCCAGAGCTCAGCCCCTGCCCCTGTCCAACTCTTGGACACTGATTGTCCCACAGGCACAGTGCCACCAGCAGCAGCTCTCTCTGCCCTGCAGGAGTTCCTCAAGAAGGAGTTCAGTGCTGAAAACGTCTACTTTTGGCAGGCATGTGAGTGCTTCCAGCAGATCCCGGCCAGTGACACGCAGCAGGTACCAGCTCTGGGCAGCTTTGCTCACAGCTGCTGGGAGGGATGTGGGCAGAGCTGTCCAGCTGCATGTCCAGGGGTCCTGGCAGACCCCTTTCCTGGGGGGCTGAGCAGGCTGGGGGCTCTTGCAGAAGGAAAAAGGAGATGGATGTGATGTGTATCTGCAAAGCCATGGCTGGGATGCCTGCCCCACAGAGCAGGATGTGCTCCCTGCTCCCCCAGCCCGAGACTGCCACAGGGTGTTTCTGGGGGGACAGACAAGACCAAGGGCAGAGCTAGACAGGGGATGATGGGGACAGAGCCAGGTGGCTGCAGGGGATGGTTCCTCCCTCAGGTTGTACCCCTGTGGAGACACTGGTGTGTTGTGCCCAGAGCTTGGTCCTGAAGTCCAGGTGCTGAGCTGGCCCCAGGGCAGGTTGGTTCTTCAGGGCTCAGGTGTCTCTGTGGGGTGAGCAGGGGGCTCCCCTGGTGTGGTATAGAGGAGGGGGTTGCTGGTCCCAGCCTGGCCTCCTGTCCCCTCAGCTGGCCCAGGAGGCACGGCGGATCTACGATGAGTTCCTCTCCAGCCACTCGGTCAGTCCTGTGAACATTGACAAGCAGGCCTGGATTGGGGAGGACATGCTGGCCACCCCCTCCCCAGACATGTTTCGCATCCAGCAGCTCCAGGTATGGCAGCACCTGAGCCCCACCCACGGGATGGGGGCTGTGGGACCACCCCACATGTCACCCAGCATCACTGCTGTCACCGTGGGGCAGTGGCCAGAGCCTGGAGGTGTGCAGGGGTCTTAAGCACACACATCCTCCCTTTCCAGATCTTCAACCTTATGAAGTTTGACAGCTACACGCGTTTTGTGAAATCCCCCCTGTACCAGGCCTGCCTGCAGGCAGAGAGCCAGGGCCAGCCCCTGCCTGACCTGCGGCCCCACTCCCGCAGCAGCAGCCCCCCTCCTGACCTCAGCAAGGTGAGTGAGGGGGAAAGGGCAATGGGGACATGCCCCCGTGCTGCTGGGTCCCTTCCCTGCTGCTCAACCCCAGGCTGGGGACAGACGAGCAGTGAGAGGACCAGGGAGAGGGAAGGGGAAACCTGAGGTGTTGTCATGCTGAGATGCTGCTCAATTCACCCCAGAAGACGAAGCTGAAGCTGGGCAAGTCGCTGCCCCTGGGCGTGGAGACAGCGGGCAGCGGTGCCAGCCGCAGCCTTCAGCGCTCCTTCAGGAAGGGAGAGCGGCGGGAGCCGTCCTGGGCAGGTGGGTGCCCTGCTGGGCAGGACAGAGGGGCCACGCCACCCTGAGGGGTGTTCACGTCCCCACCACCGTCCCTCTGTCTGTCCTAGAGGGGGGAGAAGGCAGCAGGAGCGCCATGCTGTGGAGGGAGTCCCAGGGCTCGCTCAACTCCTCGGCCAGCCTGGACCTGGGCTTCTTGTCCTCGGGCAGCACAGCCGCCAGCCCCTGGACGGAGGTGAGTGGGCACCACGCCAGTGCCACGGCACCACGCTGCCTCTGCCTGGGCTCATCCTGCCACGTCCCTCCCTCAGGGCCAGCAGAAGAGTCTGGGGGGCAGCGAGGCAGAGCTGCCAGCCAAGCCCATGAAGTACTGCTGCGTGTACCTGCCCGACGGCACGGCCTCGCTGGCCGCTGTCCGGCCCGGCCACTCCATCCGGGACATGCTGGCAGGGATATGTGAGAAACGCGGCTTCAGCCTCCCCGACATCAAGGTCTTCCTGGTGGGGAATGAGCAGGTAGGGCAGGCAGCGGGGAGCAGGGTGTCTGCCAGCCAAACCATCCCTGTGCCACTCTGCTGGCTCTCTCCTGATGGTTTGTCTCTTGCAGAAAGCGTTGGTGCTGGACCAGGAGTGCTCCGTGTTGGCAGACCAGGAGGTGAAGCTGGAGAACAGGATAAGCTTTGAGTGAGTGGGAGCTTTGGGGCTGATGCTGTTGGCCATCCACAGAGCCTCAAACCCAGTCCCCCAGGCAGTCCCAAGTACCTTAGCTCTGCTCCTGCCTGCAACCACCTCTTCCCCCCCTCTGCAGCCTGGAGATCTCCTCCCTCAGCAAGACCGTCCGCATCACATCCAAGCCGACCAAGCGCATCCGGGAGGCGCTGCAGCCCGTGCTGGGCAAGTACGGCGTGAGCGTGGAGCGGGCACTGCTGCACAGGGTGAGCCTGGGGCCAGCCCCTGCCTCGGGGGAGCCCTGGCTTTGGGGCTCGGCCAGGGGCTGCTGGCTCTGAGCACATAGTGGGGAGCAGCGGTGTGTGCTGCAGGCAGCCTGTGAGCTCCTACAATCACTGTTTGGGATGGGCTGTGACATCCCTCTGTGTGCTGGGAGGGACCAGTGGGTGTTGCCTGTGCTGGCCCAGTGGGGTCTGGCCAAGCAATTCATCAGCCTGGCTGCCTTTCCCGTGCCACAGTGAGTGTGACACTGGCTGCTGTTCCTCTTGCAGCAAGGTGAGCCAGACATCCTGGACTTGGAGAAGCCGGTCAGCACAGTGTCTGCTCAGAAACTTGTCTTGGAAACACCAGCAGGTAAAGTGTCCTCCCTCCCAAACCATGTCCCCTCGAGCTACATCACCTTGAAGGGCACTTGGAGGGTCAGGCTGTCTTCTGCTGGCCATGGCTCCCACTCCCTGGGACAGGGTCCATCCTGTCCCTGCCTGGCCAGCACCAGGGTGCTGGAATGGGGAACTGAGCATCACTTCCCTTGCAGATGTGCGAGTGATGGGGAGTGCTGAGGCTGCAGCTGCCCCCTCTCTGCTCCGGAGTGAGGTGAGCACCAAATCCCACCAGCCCTGGTTAGAGATGCCCTCACAGCTGCTGTCCTGGTCCACAGGGAAGCTCTGGTCCCAGCACTTGCCACGGGGCTGGCAGTGGGTGCCAAGGCAGGAGCCAGGCTGTGGGAGGGTGATGGGCACAAAGCCCAGGGCAGTGCTGCCTCCTTGCCCCGTGGCTGAGGCCTGGGCTGCTCGTTGCAGGAGGGAAGCCCAACAGGAGCAGAGCCTGACACACGATGGGACATGCCCTCCTCCTTCTCCAGGCCACAGTCTTCAGCTGCCATGAACCTCAACCGGCGCACGTACGACCTGGAAGGTGAGACCTGGCGTGTCTGAGTCCTGAGGGGTTGGGGCAAAACACAGGCTGAGGGATGCAGAGCCCCTGGTGTGCTGGGGATGGCTGCAGGGTCCCATGAAGCTGGGAATGGGCTGTGGGGTCTGGTGTGGAGCAGGGAGAAGGTTCTGGTGCTGTGCCTGGGACACGTTCAGGGTCATATCAGGTGGAGAGGGCAGCTGAGGTGCTGGGACAAAGCCCCAGTGCCTGGCTCAGGTGCATGATCTGCATTTCCCCAGGGCTGGTGGAGCTGCTGAACCGTGCCCAGAGCTGCCGGGCCAACGACCAGCGTGGGCTGCTCTCTAAGGAGGACCTGGTCCTGCCTGACTTCCTGCAGCTCCCTGTGCAGGACAGCAGTGCCTGTGAGGGGTCACATCAGCCCAGTGCCCCTCAGGCTGGCTCTGAGGGAAGCAGCTGCCCTCAGGAAGAGCCCGCGCTGGCTCAGCCTTCGTTGGACCACAAGCTCTGATGAGTCCTGGCACGTGGCACCCCCAGGCCATGCTGGGGCTCAAGAGGGGCCCGACAGCCCCTGCCCTGCACCGCTGACACTGCCCGGACTGCAGATCCATCCACGTCCTGTCCCAAGCTGTCATGTTGTGTCGCTGTGAGTGGCTGAGCAGCTGCCATGCCCCTCTGCGGGGCCACATCCCGGTGCACATCAAGGGACTCTTGTACATAGTTTGAACCCTCGTTGCAAAGCACTTTGCAACACCCCTGGCACTGTCCTGCCCAGTGCCTCTGCCTGCAGCAGAGCTGCCTGCCCAGCACATCCTGCCTGTGTCGGGCTGACACAGCCCCGCTCGCTGTCTGGGTGGGGAAAGCTCCCTCCTGGCTGCAGGGTGTGCAGGATAGACAGGGTGGGTGGGGAGGAAAGGCAGGCTCCAGCCCTGAGCTCCGGTGCTGTGGGCAGGCAGGGTCAGGAGAACGCGTGCCCGGAGCTCAGAGGCAGAGCCAGTCCCTGGCCCCGTGGGAACAGGGCTGCCCCGTTGTTGATTTGTGAGTCCACCCTTCCTGGGGAGGGTGAGCACGGCCCTGCCAGGCTGTGCCCCGGGCAGGTTGTTACGTCTGCATTGCGTGAGCGTGGCCTGATCCTGCCACAGTAGCACTGCCTGGAGCAGGGCACAGGGTTCCTGCCCCGGGCAGCCAGAGGCAGAGCCAGCAGATGGTGCCAAAAAAGCCTTCCTCCTCCCTGCCAGAGATCCTGCGTGGGTGGCAGCTGAGGGACAGGCAGGAGCAAGTCCCCATCTCCCCCCTGCCCCATCCCCACTGAGCTGGGGGAGCTCAGCCTGCCAGGACAGCTCTGCTTGGTGCCAGAAGAATGCAGCACCCCTGGGTGCTGAGCACCTCAGCCTGCTGTGCAGGTCCCCAGCCTGTGCCCAGCCTGTCATTCCTGCCAGGAGCCTTGAGCCCCATCTGCCAGTCCTGGCTGTGCACTGCTGGTCCCCATGCCCAGCAGCCCGTGTCCCCAGAGGTCCCAGACAGAACCTGCAATGGAGATTCCATTGCTCCCCCAACAGCAGCCAGGAGATCCCTCCACAGTCCATACGTGCCAGAGCCCTTCCTGCCTGTGCCTTGGGTAGCCACTCCATCACCACTGCCTGGCCAGAGGCAGAGGGGTGACCCAGGGCCCCCAGGCTTGCCCAGAGATGGGGGCATGGCCACCCAGCCCTATGCTGCCACAGCCAGCTGCAGCCCTGTGGCCTTGGTCAGAGCCCTCCTGTGTCTCTGTGATGCTGCTCAGTTCTGTCTGTGCTGTGGAACCAGGGGAAATAAAGAGCATTGTCTGGATGTACCTTTCTTTGCCTCCTCTGTCATCAGGCTGGGTTGTGCTTTTCCCAGCAGCCATGTCCTCTCAACAAGAGCCTTCCTAGGGCCATGGCAGAGCTGGGGCCATCCCTGGGCTCCAGTGCCACCCCGACTGGCAGCAAGGGGCAGTGCCAGGAGCTTGTTTACCCAGCACTGCTGGTGGAGCAGGGAAGCTGCAGGGCCGGCATGGCCAAGGACTTCAGCCCCGACCCTGTCAATGAGTGACAGCCAGAGCTGCCAGGGCCTCACTGGGTTAATGATTGTGGGGGCAGCTGGCCAGGAGCCCCTGGGCACGGGGCAAGTGCGGACACCAGCCCCCTGCAGCCCCTGGACAGAAGAGTCCCCAGCCCTGCGGAGGCAGGACACGTCCCCTGCTGTGCCACCTCCCGGGCATTCAGCTCCATCAGCCTGTGACTCACTGGAGGTGCTCAGTGATGCTCCAGCAGTGGCACAGGTGTCCCCAGGCTGTCCCTGAGTGCCCTGGAGTACCCAAGGGATCTTCCCTTACGTTTGCACCTGGCTCATCATGGTGATGGGTTCTGGCAGTGCTTCATCCTGGGGAAATGGGGATGTGGCAAGGGAACACCTCTCTGTGCCCACTCCCACAGGCACAGGGCTGGAGGAGCCTTGGGCCACTGTGTCTGCCCTGGGCAGCTGTGCACATAAGCTTGCTGGGTGTCCCGTGGGTGGATGGAAACTTGGCTGGAGGAGTGTGAGCAGCAGGTAATGATAAACAGGGCCAAGGAGGTGGTGACGGCAGCGCTGGCCTCGCTCCTCTCCTGCTCACCCCAGCACATGCTGGGGAGATTGGTGCCAGGGAGATGCAGGCTCTGCCCCACACAGCCCCCAGCACTGCTGGCTGCCCCACACTGAGCTGCTGGCACGGGCAGAGCCTGCTGTGTGCCACCATCACCACCAGGACACGGGGATCACACCGGTGTTGGCATCAGCCATCTCCAATGCCCTGGGAGTGAGGACATGTGCCCTGGGCAGAGCTGAGCCCTCACGGCTGATGCTGCGATGGCACTGAGGTCAGCATGGCCTCACCTCTGGTTTGTCATACCCCAGCAGCACCAGCACCAAGCCCTTCTCCTCCTCCTCTTCCTCTCGTGCAGTGGATGAACCACCCGGCACCAAATGACGGAGAGCTGAGGCTCCTCCAGCATCACCTCTCGGGCAGCTCCAGCAGCGCCCTGGCTCTGCTCATCCCCGGCCCCGGGAGCGCCGGGTACCCCGGGGGCACGTGCCCCATGCCGCCCGGGGCCGCAGCCGCGGGATGTGGCAGGGGTTACCCATTAACTGCAGGAATTTCTGGGGAGGAGGTGAGCGGGAGCGGAGGCGAGGGGCGACGCGGGGCTCCTTAGACTTTGCTCTTGGCGTGTGTATAAAGGGCCGTGGTGCCCCACGGGCCACTTCGCTGGAGGGAGGCGTGGATGTGGCATGTGGAAGTGGCACTGCCCTGAGTGCCCGGCCAGCCCCAGGTGAGCTGGGCCCTGGGCAGGAGCAGTGCCCTTCCTGCCTGCCCTGCCTGCCCTTTGGGAGCTCGCTGGGGTGGCACAGCAGCAGCTGGTGGACCAACAGATGATGGGGTGGTGCTCCTCAGTGTTGCCAGCGCTGCAGGGATCTGGGGGGACGTGGCAGTTGGTGCAGCACAGCCGTGGTGACACGCAGCCACCTGTGCTCAGCCCCAGCAGGAGCGATGCTGCCCTACCGGACGGAGAGCCCAGTCCTGCCCGGCCGCTGCCCGGTGCGGGGAGGAAGGGTTGTGCACGGGCCACAGTTTGCCTACTGCCCCAGCCCCCAAGGTAGGTACCCCCAGCCCTCTTCCTCCTCTTCCTCCTCTTCCTCCTCTTCCTCCTCCTCCTCTTCCTCCTCTTCCTCTTCCTCAGCTCTGCTTCCTGCCAGACCCTGGCCCAGGCAGCGCTGGGCTCTCCTCTGCAGGGAGGTCCCTGCCGGGACAGGGCTGTAACGTGGGTGCCCTCTCTCCCCAGCCCTGCACCGGCTGCCGGGTGCCCACAGCTGCCCCTTCACGGTCAGCGCCGTGCCCTGCCCTGAGCATGGCTTCCCCTGCCCCGGCTCCCCGGGGCGCCGGCGCGAGGGCCGCGAGCGGTACGAGCTGGACGCGCTGCCCTGGCAGGGGCACCGCCTGGCCTTGGACGAGCTGCAGAGGCCAGGTGAGACCCCACGGGGGTGGGGGTCTCACAGCACCTGGGGAACACCCCAGGGATCTGACAGAGGCACCTGGGGCACTTGGGGTGCCAGGACCATGGGGTGCCAGGTTGGGAGGGCAGTGCTGGTGGAGAGACCCTCAATGTCCTGGGGTGACGTGGGAAGAGCTGAGGGACAATGGGACAGCTGAAACAAGGCACTCCAGGGTGGGAGGAGATGGAGGGGACCCTGGGACAGGTGGCATAGCAAGGGACATGAGCCCTGTGCTGCCAGGAGCCATGAGAGTGGCATGAGGCTGCAGGAGCCTGGGGAGCCAGGGCCATGCCATAGCAGGAGTTTAACACTCTCTCTTGTCTTGCACAGAGCTCGGGTGCTGGGCCAGGGTCCAGTCCTTCTGTGTCTCCCTTCTAAAGGTGCCCCTGATGTTTGGGTTCCTGTACCTCTTCGTGTGCTCTCTGGACGTGCTCAGCTCTGCCTTCCAGCTGGCTGGAGGTAGTAGGGTGGCAGGGATGCCCGGGAACCTGGTGGCACTGGCAGTGCCAGCAGCCTGCACTCACATTCCCTTACAGGTAAGGTGGCGGGGGACATCTTCAAGGACAACGCCATCCTCTCCAATCCAGTGGCAGGGCTGGTGGTGGGCATCCTGGTGACCGTGCTGGTGCAGAGCTCCTCCACCTCCACCTCCATCATCGTCAGCATGGTCTCCTCAGGGTGTGAGTGTGCCCCTGAGGCTGCTGGGGACCTGAGGCTGAGGGAGAGGATGGCTGCGGGGGGTCACCCTGAGGCAGGCCGTGCAGGGCTAGCAGGCCTCTCTGTCCCCAGTGCTGGAGGTGCGCTCTGCCATCCCCATCATCATGGGCTCCAACATCGGCACCTCGGTCACCAACACCATCGTGGCCCTCATGCAGGCTGGCGACCGCAGCGAGTTCAAACGGTGAGAGCTGCGTGGCTCAGGGGACACTTCTGGGGCTGGGGGCTGCCCCTCAGGACCACCCCACGCCAAGGGGCTCCTTCATTCTGCACAGGGCCTTCGCTGGTGCCACGGTGCACGACTGCTTCAACTGGCTGTCAGTGCTGGTGCTGCTGCCACTGGAGGTGGTGAGTGGGTACCTGCACCACGTCACCCGCCTGGTTGTGGCCACCTTCAACATCCGCAGCGGGAAAGATGCCCCCGACCTGCTGAAGATCATCACAGAGCCCTTCACCAAGCTCATCATCCAGGTCTGCTCAGCTGTTATGTATGCCAGCGTGGTATGCCCCAGGCTGGTGGTGATGTCCCCAGCACTGGTGTCCCTTGGATGGCGGTTGTATCCAAGTGTCCCCAGGCTGGCAGTGGTGTCCCCATGCCAGTGAAGATGTCCCCAGCCTGTGGGTGCTGTTAGCCCCCAGGTGCCCTCTCCAACACGTGTGTTGTTGCAGCTGGACAAGTCTGTGATCACGGGCATCGCAACGGGGGATGAAAGCCTGCGCAACCGGAGCCTCATCCGCGTCTGGTGTGGACCTGCAGCCCCCCAGGTGAGGGGCCCGTGGCCCTGCTGGGACCACCAAGCACTCCCACAGATGGGTGGTGGGCGAGGGCTGGCAGAGGACACTCTGGAGCCAGCTGTAGCCCACCTTCTCCCTGCAGATGGCCACTGTGGGGCTTGGGCCCCCCCCAAACTGCACGTCCCCCGGCCACTGCAGCACTAAGGGCATTGAGGTCCTTCACAACGTCACCAGGAAGAAGTGTGAGTGGGTGTGGAGGGCTTGGGCAGGGCTGGGGCACAGGGCATGGGGCTGGGAGGTGCAGGTGGGGCTGGGGGTTGTTCGTGTGATGGAGAAGTGCTGCAGTCACGATGTGGGGCAGGGCTGGGAGATGTTGTGCTGGGTCCAGGTGTGGGGCTGTCTGTGGGGGCAGGTTTGTGAGCGGGGCCGGGCCAGCCCCAGCCCCTTGTCCAGCGGTGCTGTGGGGCAGGTGAGCACCTCTTCACCGACACACCACTGCCTGACCTGGCCGTGGGGCTGGTGCTGCTGGCCGGGTCCCTTGTCGTGCTCTGCACCTGCCTCATCCTCCTGGTCAAACTCCTCAACTCCCTGCTCAAGGGGCAGGTGGCCAAAGCCATCCAGAAGGTCATCAACACTGGTGAGTAGCATGGGGACCACATGCCACATGGCCACCCATGCCCATCTCCACCTGCCATCCTCAGACAAGTCCCTGGCTGCCCCTGGCCCCCAGCCCTGACGTGGCCGTGGCCATGTCCCTGTTTGTGCCCATGCCTGTGGCCATGCCGTGGCAGACCTCCCACACCCGCTCAGCTGGCTCACCGGCTACTTCGCCATGGTGGTGGGTGCTGGGATGACCTTCGTGGTGCAGAGCAGCTCTGTCTTCACCTCGGCCATCACACCCCTGATCGGTGAGTCCCAGCCACTCCTCATCCCCTGCCATGTGCCATCCCCAGCCCTGTGGGTGCTAAAGCACTCAGGGGGACAAAAGGAGCTCCTCCTTGGGAGAGCGTGGGGATGGCACTGCCAGGAGTGACAGGGTGTCTCTCCCACAGGCCTGGGGGTGATCAGCATTGAGCGTGCCTACCCACTGACCCTGGGCTCAAACATTGGCACCACCACCACTGCCATCCTGGCTGCCCTGGCCAGCCCAGGGGACAAACTGGCCAGCTCCTTCCAGGTACAGTCAGCCCGGGGCCGTGGCTGGGCTGGATGAGGTCACCGGGCAGGGCAGGGGCTGGGGGATGCCCACGTGCCCGGCCTGATGGGGATGCCATCCTCGCAGATTGCTCTGTGCCACTTCTTCTTCAACATCTCGGGCATCCTGCTGTGGTACCCGCTGCCCTTCACCCGCCTGCCCATCCGCATGGCCAAGGCGCTGGGCGAGCGCACGGCCAAGTACCGCTGGTTTGCCGTGCTCTACCTCATCGTCTGCTTCCTCCTGCTGCCCTCCCTCATCTTCGGCATCTCCATGGCGGGCTGGCGGGCGCTGGTGGGGGTGGGCGCGCCCTTCCTCGGCCTCCTCTTCTTCGTGGGGCTGGTGAACGCGCTGCAGGCGCACAGCCCCGGCCGCCTGCCCAAGTGGCTGCAGACCTGGGACTTCCTCCCCGCCTGGATGCACTCGCTGCAGCCCCTGGACCGGGCCATCACCCAGGCCACGCTGTGCTGCACCGACCGCTGCCGCAGCGCCGAGGGCTGGGAGGAGCCCGAGGGGGCTCCCCGCGACAAGGCCAGGCTGGGGCTGGACAACCCTGCCCTCTCGTACCCCGAGGAGATGCCCAGCCCCACCACGCGGGTGGGCTCCCCTCGCCCGCTCCCGCACGGTGCCACACGGCTCTAGCTGGCAGTGCACACCCGGGCTGCTGCTCCTGTGGCTGCTGGTGTCCAGTGCCCCTGCTCAGCTGGTGTCTAATAAAGGGGGAGTGCTGATGTCCCTGTGCGTGTCGCTTTGGGTCCTCTCTCTGCTGTCACAGGTACCCCACACAGCACCATTGCTCAGCCCAGCTGGTGCTGGGGACACACCAAACACTCGGCTCGCGCTGTGGGGCACATGGTGATGATGCCACAGCTAAACCCCGAGCTCTGCACTGAGCTGTCACAGGCAGCATCTTCCTCCCCCTGCCTTGTCCCCAGAGGGCTGAGCTGGCAGGGTCCGTGGTGCCCCACTGTGTGCTACAGCAGCACATCAGTGATCGAGGCACAGCAGGGGACAGCCAAGCAAGGTCCTGGGCTGCTGCTGAGCTGGGATCAGCAGGATGATGATGGCATGGTTGGGCAGTGCCTCTGCAGCACCAGGCACCCTGGAACCTTGGCTGCAGCCCTCCTGCCGTGGTGACCCTGAAGGGAGCCCTTTAAGTGGCAATAACAGCTTCTCCCACTGCCCACAGATGTTTGGGTTCCTGCCAGTGATATCGGCCCACCCTTCCCTCCCTCCCTCCTTCCCGCCCTCCCTCCTCCAGACTGGGACCAGCAGAGCCAGCAGCGCTGCCGTGGGAGCCTCTCGGTGTTCCCAGCACTGCTGCTGTCCTGCATGCCCAGCCGGGCAACCACTGGGCCAGGACAACCTCGTCACCAGCCCGGGTCCGTGCAGGAGTGCTGGCAGCAGGGAGAACCCCCCGGGGACTCAGCGATGCTGGGACTGCGCCCGCAGCCGCTTCGGGACCGGTGAGCAGGGTGGGGGAAAGCTCCATGGGGCTTCATCTGCTGGAGGGGCCGGGCCAGCATGGAGCCAGCCAGCGCCCTTCCCAACGCCTCCGGTAACGGCAGCGGCGCTGGCAGTGCCCCTCACTCGCCCGCAGCCACGGGGCTCATCCTGCTGGCAGCCCTGTCCGTCCTGCTGGCCACGCTGGTGGGCAACGCTCTGGTGGTGGTGGCCATCTCCACCAGCCGGGCCCTGCAAGCCCCACAGAACCTCTTCCTCGTGTCCCTGGCCTCGGCAGACATCCTGGTGGCCGTCCTCGTCCTGCCCTTCTCGCTGGCCAACGAGGTGATGGGCTACTGGTACTTTGGCGGGCTGTGGTGCAGCCTGTACCTGGCGCTGGACGTGCTGCTCTGCACGGCGTCCATCGGGCACCTCTGTGCCATCAGCCTCGACCGCTACTGGGCCGTGACACGGGCGGCACGGCTCAACCTGCGCCGCAGCCCGCGGCGGGTGAAGGGCATGATCGGGGCGGTGTGGGCGGCGGCGGCCCTGGTGGCACTGCCGCCGCTCCTGCGGCCGCGGCCGGCCGGGCGGGAGTGCCAGCTGAGCCAGGAGACCTGGTACGTGCTGGCCTCCTGCGCCGCCTCCTTCTTCGTGCCCTGCCTCGTCATGGTGGCCGTCTACTGCCGCATCTACCGCCTGACTGCCCGGCGGACGGCCGCCCTGCTGGCTGCCCGCTCCCCGCGCCCCGCCAGCGGCGATGGAAAGGCGTCGGGTGTTGGGATGCTGAGATGGCGTCGCCGGAGCCAGCACCAGAGCGTGCTGCTGTGCCGCCGGCGGCTGGTGCGGGCGCGGGAGCGGCGCTTCACCGTCGTGCTGGCCGTGGTGATGGGCGCCTTCGTGCTGTGCTGGTTCCCCTTCTTCTTCACCTACAGCCTGGGCGCTCTCTGCGGGCAGGGCTGCCACGTCTCCAAGCCGCTCTTCAACTTCTTCTTCTGGATCGGCTACTGCAACAGCAGCGTCAACCCCCTCATCTACACGCTCTTTAACCGGGACTTCCGCGCTGCCTTCCGCCGGCTCCTCGCCGTCCCGCACCGGCACCGCACTTAGGGACGCGCTGGGACACCGGGGACACGGCCCCGGCCCTGCTCAGCCTTCACGGCACCTGGCCCCAGCACAGCCCTGGATGGCAGTGCCAGTGTGCAGCTCAAGGGGCTTCTGGAAATGCAGGATTGAATAAAACGAGACCAGATGCTGTGCCTGGGGCTGGTGTCTGCCTCCAGGGAGCCCAGGAAGAGGCACCAAGCGCCAGCACCTTTTGTCACCCGCATCACCCCACGCATGTGCCTTGCAGCGGTGGTGGTGACAACTTGCTGTGGCAGCTCCAGTGAGTACCAGCCCTCCCCACTCCCAGATGAATGTCTGTGTCCCCCAGCACTCTGTCGTGTAGGGGATGGACCCCATGGCTGCTGCAAGGAGACAAAACCAGCATCACCAGCACTGGGCTGAGCTGGCTGTGCCACCACGGCAGCCCTGTCCCTCTCTGTCCCCGCTGGGAACATGCCAGCTGTGCTGTGCCATGGGGGCTCTGTGAGGGCACACACAGACCCACGGTGGGGTACAAGGGCTGCAGGCCTGGCGTGGAACACCCCACATCCTGCTCGGGGACTGTGCTGGGATCTTGCTGCAGGAGGGAAAGCAGGAATGACATCCCAGAGCCAGAAATCTGTTCTCCCCTGGGGGAGTGTCAGAGATGGGATCGAATGGGAACAGGCTCCAGCACAGCCTGACGTGCAAGAGGCCACAGAGGCAGCTGTGGGGCGAAGACCCAGGGACAACCACATCCCCCTTGGGGGGCAGAAACCGCCCCACACCCCCCTGCCTGGCTGCCTGCCTCGCTCTGCACAGACACCCGGAGGTCAGGGGCTGCTCCACTTCTTCAGCTCTGCTGCTCAAAATAGAAAATCTCAAAACATTGGACTTTCTCTGGGCTAAAAACAGCTGCTGGCGCCTGGGAGCTGGAGCTCAAGGAACACTGGTCCCCGCCAGCCCTCGCAGCCCCTTCCAGGGTGGGTGCAGCTCAGCTGGGCTCTGGGGGGCTGGATGGGGAGGGGGCACTGGCAGCAGTGAGGATCCCCAGTGTGGGGAGGCTCAGGAGTGAGCTCTGGAGCCAGCAGAGGCTCCCAGTGGGATGGGCTGGGATGGGTCCTGGTGCTGGCTCTCAGAGGGGTCTGACCCGGGGCTGGAGCTGCACGGGCACTGCCCGCGGAAGGAGCTGCCCTATCGCTGCCACCCAGCTTCCCCTCCCTTCTCCTTCTCACCACTGAACAACATTTTGCTTCTAAAAATACCCAGACGAGGGCAGCCAGTGGGGACACGGCCAGGCCAGTTCTCCCAGTGCCCTGGCCACCACCCTGGTGCCAGCAGGGTGCCAGGCACTCTCCATCCTCCCGGGCATGGGCACACAGGAGCAGCACACTCTGCTAAAACACAGAGTGGCAGCTGCTCCACCTGAGCTGCTGCTGGATCTGCCGGGGACATCAGGATCCTCTGGCCACTGGTGCTGCCCCATGTGCCCCCCGCTGTCCCTGAGTCCTGTCAGTGATGGGAAAGGTGCTGCAGAACGCCAGGTGGGAGGGAACAGAGAACAGCAGCCCAAGGGTTAATGCTGGAAATGGATGGGAACAGAGTTACCTCGTTTGAAGTTCAAAATAAACACTTTGGAAGGAAAGCAGCTCTAAAAGAGGAGCTCTCACACCCTGAGCTCATCCCTCCAGGCAGTGACAGAGAGATTACCCCCGAGGTGTGGCAGGGCAAAGCATCCTCCTCCTGCCCCCAATCGCTGCAGACTCATACCCTGACGATGTGGCATCCGATTTCCAGTGGATGCTGAAGAGCACAGCAGCACGGACAGTGAGTGCTTGGAGTGATTTCTGTTATTATCATCCTCAACCTGAGCATTACAACCAAAATCCGCCCTGCCACGGGCCCAGACTGCCACTGGCAGACACCAGGGAGGGACCTGCCCATCACCTGCTCCCTGCCCTGGCCAGCCCCAGCGGGAAGGAGACATCCCCCTGGGCTGGGGCGAGAGAACCAGGCTGTGGGAAGGCAGAGGCGATGTCCTCCCCCCAAGGCCGGGAGCAGCACAGAGCAGGGCACACACCGCTCGCTTTAAGGGGATTTAGGAGCGGTTTGTGGCCAGCAGAGGCAGGGAGATGGGCAGGGGAGTGAGGGGCTCATGGAGGGGCGCTCGAGTACAGCTCTGCAGGGCAGCAGGTGGGGAGGGGTTCCCACAGCACAGCCCTTCCTCAGACACGGTAACGCTGCTGTTAATTTTTATATAAGTTTAAAAAATGGCTTTTAGAGGGAGTAATTGGTGGAAAGAAACTGGCGGGAGCTCACACACCAGAACGGCACATGAGCTGCACTGGGGGATGAGAAAACCCAAACCCCCACGGCAGCGGTGACCGCGGAAAGGGGCACAGCACCGGAGCTCGGGTCACGGCCCCGCGACCGGGACACCGGGACACACGCGCGGCTGCTGGACTTTACTGAGGCCGCGGAGGTGGCATGGCTCCCCTAAACACGTAACCGGCTCTGCCAGGAGAGCACGGGACATCTCAAAGACAGCCCCGCCCGAGGTACCGGGAGGGATCCGAGGCACCCCCGGGACCGGGACTCCGCTGCGCCCCGGCGCTCATTAATACCCAACCTGTGGGCCCCACCCACCACAGACCGCCCTATCACAACTCGCTCTGCGGCTGAGTGGCAGCCCCACACCCAATCAGACGATGCGAGAGGCGGGGCTCCCGGTGTGGGAGTCCTCCACTCTCTGCCAATCCGCTCGCGGCTCCCCCTGAGTGACATCTCGCCCTCCAATCAGCGCCCGCCCCCTCGTCCCGGCAGCGCGTCGCCGATGTCCGCCGGATGACGTCACTACTCTGGTCCCGCCCCTCCCGCCGCACCTCGCGGGGCCAACCGGAGGGCGGTGGCGCCGCGGAGGGGGCGGGGCTTCCTGAGCTGGCGGGCCAATGGGAGCGCGGCGCGGGAGGAGCGAGGGCAGCCATTGGCCGGGCGGGGCGCGGGGGGCGGGGCGCGGCGGCGGCGGGGGGCGGCGGGCGCGGGCCGAGCGCGGCGAGCGGAGCCGGCGGGAGGCGGCGGCGCCCGCGGGCCCATGGAGCTGGAGAACATCGTCGCCAACACCGTCCTGCTCAAGGCCCGCGAAGGTGAGCGGCGCCGCAGCTGGCGCGGCGGCAGGCCCGGGCCGCGGTGGTGCCGCCCCGGGGCTCGGCCGGGGCGGTCCCTCCCGGGGCACCGCGGCCTTGGCGGGCAGCGGGGAGGTGGCGGCGCGGGCTGGGCACGGGCGTTCGGCTGCCCCGCCCCGGGGCTGTGCTCGCTCCGGGCGTGCTGGGTCCGTCCCGGGCGGCCTCGCTGCTCCCCGGTGCGGATCGCCCCGGCCGCGCCCCGCCGTGCCCGCTCCCGGGGCTGCTCCCGCGGTACGGGGCACGGGCAGCTCCGGGGGCCGGAGGAGGGGAAAAAAAAGTTGATTTCAGTCTGGTAAACTGCTGCTTCCCACGCACGGGCCGATCCCGAAAGTGCGGCGGGGAGCCCCACCCGTCCGCCGCCTTCACACCAGCCCCGGGCCCGTCTGCGGGGTCTCGGAGCTCCGCGGGGTCCCGGGGCTCTGCGGGGTCCCGGTGCTCCGCGGGGTCCCGGGGCTCCGCGGGGTCCCGGAGCTCTGCGGGGTCCCGGGCTCTGCGGGCTCCCGGGGCTCTGCGGGGTCCCGGGGCTCTGCGGGGTCCCGGGCTCTGCGGGCTCCCGGGACTCTGCGGGGTCCCGGAGCTCTGCGGGGTCCCGGAGCTCTGCGGGGCTCCCGGGGCTCCGCGGGGTCCCGGGCTCTGCGGGGCTCCCGGGGCTCCGCGGGGTCCCGGACTCTGCGGGGTCCTGGGGCTCTGCGGGGTCCCGGGGCTCTGCGGGGTCCCGGAGCTCCGCGGGGTCCCGGGCTCTGCGGGGTCCCGGACTCTGCGGGGTCCCGGACTCTGCGGGGTCCCGGGGCTCCGCGGGGTCCCGGGGCTCCGCGGGGTCCCGGGGCTCCGCGGGGTCCCGGGGCTCTGCGGGGTCCCGGGGCTCTGCGGGGTCCCGGGGCTCTGCGGGGTCCCGGGGCTCTGCGGGGTCCCGGGGCTCTGCGGGCCCGCAGCGCTCCCACTGCTCCAGGGCCACCCTGAATTCCATCCCCCATGTGGGATGCAGCCTGGCTGTCCTGAGGATGCCGGGGAGCTGCGTGGAGAAGCCTCGGGAGGGGATGGGGAGTCTCACGCTGGTCCTTTGCACGGAGGATCCGCCTCAGCCGGGCATCCATGAGTTCATTAAATCACAAATGGGGTGGGGAAGCACGGTCCCCCCTGCCCCGTGGGTGCAGCTGGCCAGACCGAGCCATGCTGGAGCCTGAGAGCCCCGCTGAAATCCAGTTAGAGGCCTTTGGAGATTAGATTTGTGGGAGCAAAAAGCAGCGAAATTAAATTTGCACGGGCAGAAACATTTCCAAGCTGCTTGAAAACCAGGCTAAGTATAAGTACTCCTGGCACAGTGACCGTGGTGGACCGTGACGGTCGGGTTCATAATGGCAAGGTTTGGTTCAAAACCAAGCAGCAGGGTTTGTGACCTCCAGGCAGGAGGCCCAGCTTCACACGGAGTGACCGGGGACTGGCTCCAGTGGTGCCCTTGGGGAATGGAGTTCTGGCACTGATGCAGCACGAGGTGCTGGACGCTGCTGCTCCTGCTGCTCCTGGTGCCTCTCCCTCGGCAGCAGTGGGCAGAAACAGCCCGGTGTCCCACTTGTGCCAGGTAGTTCTGGGGCTGTGAGAGCCACACGTGTCCATGCTGCCTGCCACCTGTGGCTGAGTGGCCGTGGTGGCCACTGGGGTAAGCTCAGACAGCTTCTGTGACAGGACACAGCTGCTTTGCAGGCCACAACCAACAGGGCTGGGTCCTTAGCTCCAGCCCAGCCTTTTTGGAGCTTCCCAGGTTGGTGTGGGAGTGCAGAGCTGAGCTGGAATGTGCTGTGGGGCTGCTGACCACCACCTTCAGCTGCTCCACAGCATGACCATGCCCTTTGTTTGGTCTGGCCCAGGGAAGGATCCTTGTCCCCCTTGCCCTGACAGAGGGACAACAAACCAGCTCTCATCCATCACCCAGCCCTGAAGCTGGCTCCTGGTGGTCTCTGGGTGGAGGCAGCCCATCCCTTGCCCCATCCCCATTCCCAGGGGTGCTGGGGAGTTGCTGTGCAGGAGCCCAGCTCCCCGCGGGACTGTGGCAGTGCTGGGAGGGCGGGGGAGAAGGGCGCTGGAGCCTCCTTTCAAAGCAAACAACTCAAGGAAACGCAACCTCCGGGTGCCGTGGGGCTTTGCCCTGCCTTTCCTTGAGCTCTCTGGGGGTGAGCATGGCCTGTCCTCCCCTGGCCTCTCCACCTCGCTGAGGCTGACAAGAAGGTGCCTGCGCCGCTGGTTTCTTCCAGCCCCGCTCACCCTTGAGTCACTTCCTTCCTGAGTTTGTACAATCGTGCAGCCCAGCTGCTGCTGCTGCGGGGCAGATGCAGTGCAGGGCCCCGGGGCTGGCACTGCTGAGGCTGAGCAGGGTGGCCCCAAATCCCACCCGGTTCTCCGTGCTGGATGCCAGGGGCTGTGCCCAGGGGTTGGGGCTGAGCTGCCTCTGCAGTGGAGGAAAGCGTTATGAGAGTGTTTCTCAACATTATGTTCAGCCCCTGTGTGATTTCAGAAGGCCGGGCCTTGGGCCCAACTCTTGGCCCGAATTTGGCAGGGTGATTTAATGAATTTCCAAAGAGAGGTGGGAAATTGTGTGTGTTGGCACTGGGAAAGCAGTCCCGGGAGGTTGGCTGATCCCAGCAATCCGTACTTAGTGCTTGCTGTGATGTAAATTTTTTTGGTCTATCTAGAAGCTTTCCCACCCTGTCCTACAGCACTGGGCATTTCCTCCAGCAGTCGAAGCTGGAGCAATACCTGGTTCTTGGATCTGGATTTTCTGAGGCTGGCTTATCTCTGGAGAAAGGTGGGAGTGTCCCCACTTCAGAGGTGGGAAACTGAAGCGATGAGCCCCAGGCAATGTAGCGAGTTGTCTGTGGAGGCAGGATTAGAGCAGGAATTCCTGTCTCCCAGCTTCATGTCCTCCATGTGAGAGCCCCTCCCTGGAGTAAGCAATCAGTCTGGAATGAGTAGGTGGCGTTACTGCAGCAGGAAGAGTTTCACACCGAGCAAGGCATGGCCTGGAGGGGTGATTAGTTATGCAGAGGCCTGGGAGCCAAGAACTGCTGTGGCTGTGGACACTCCTGCCCCCGGTGGGATTCTCCCATCACGAAAGGTCTTCAAGGTCTTGTTTGGGATTTGTTCAGCAGCCAGAGGTTGGTCTGTCCGTTTCCAGTCGAGGCTCCAACACTTTGGTCCCACCAGGAGATGGTGTTACCACGTCGGTCTTGTTTTCCTTGCCTGGACTTAGAGGCAAGGCTAGGGTGCAGTCAGACACCTTTGCTTCCTGACTCATGGTATTGATTTTGTGTGCCCTGCAGGTGGTGGAGGAAACAGGAAAGGCAAGAGCAAGAAATGGCGCCAGATGCTGCAGTTCCCCCACATCAGCCTCTGCGAGGACCTTCGGCAAACCCTGGGTGAGATGCAGGGCTTGGTGCGAGTTGTGCACCCCAAGCTGAGTGTCAGGGACATGTAACAGGGCAAATCCCAGCCAGGATTCCTTGGAGTTCAGAGCTAGGGAAGAAATAATGGGTAGATAATGGCTGATGATGTAGCCACACACCTGCGAGGCTGTGATGAGTTTCACTAGGGGAACATCACCTTGTGTGCACACAGACCTGCTCCATGCTGCAGTGTTGGAGTGTCACTCTGGGGTGCCTTTGCAAAAACAACAAAGGTCCTGATAAGGTTCCCTGTTCTCCCTGGCTGGATTCAGCTCAGCTCCACAGGCCTCAGCTTCTAACATTCGAGCAGTAGCTCTTCCCAGGCAAACTGGGTTCTTGCTGTGTGGAGTGGATGAGAACTGGCGTTGAGCAGGGCTTGGCCTGTCATTTTCATTCTGTACTTTGTACTCTTCATGGTTTTAATGTTGTTTGTGCAGCAGGCTTGGTGCTGAGATCATGTGAAATTGTTTTGGGGCACAGAGGGTGCCAGTGCTTTGCTTCCTGGGAAGAGGAGAGCTTGTTTAAGTTTTCAATCCGGATATAGTTGCCAGCTGGAGAGTGGCACAACACTGGCCTTGTTTCAGAACAGGTGTCACTGAAATGAATGGGTTTGGGAGGTTTCTGCAGCTCAAATTCCCAGTTCTGCCCTGCCCAAGTCCTGGCAGTCCTTTGGCCCCCATGGAAGTGTAGTACTTGGAGAACCTCGACCTCACTCATCCACACTGTAACCCTCAAGTTCAGAGTGCAGGCTGTTCCCACCTCCCTCTGCCACACAACCTGTGCACCATCTCTCGGGGCTGGCTTCACAGCCAGAGTGGCTGTATGGTGACTCCAGCCTTGGATTTGCTGCTGGCTGCCTCTCTGGAGCAAGGTCTGAGAGCTGCACAGGGCTTAGGCTTGGGCTCTCCTTGCAGCTCCCATCTTGACCGTCCAAACCCCTTCTTTGACTTGCAGCGTCCTCAGCAGAGCTTTCCCTCAGCTTTTGTCCACCCTGTGCCTGCAGCCACCCTTCCTGTGGCTGTCATGGTGTTTTCCAGCACTGAACTTCACCCGTTTGCCAGCGGTGAGTGCTGGTGGTCCCTGTGCCTGCTGTCCTACTATCCAGGACAGTGACCTTTTGAAGATTTGGGAAGCAAGTCCCTCTCAGCCACTGGCTGTCACCAGCCGTGTCTCACTTCCCCTGGTGAGAGGCACATGAGCAGTGCTCTGACCCAGGTGGCAGCAGTTTCTCTTGGTTTTCCCATGGCAGAGATGACCCTGTTCCTTGTGCTTGGGCACTCTTTGGCTGGGCTGTCTTTCTTTTCACCTCATAGTTTCTGGAAAGGCATTTCTTTCCTATCCCAGAGTCTTGGCAGGACAGTGGGCACAGTGGGCTGGTTGCCCATTGCAGAATTAAGCTTTTTGTGCCCTAACCACAGGGAGTAACCTCGTGTGAGCCTGGGCAGCGAGCAGGGCAGCTGAAAGCTTCTGATCTCGCCGACAGCAAATTCTGGTCCTCCCCAGCTGAAGGGAACTCCTTCCCCTGCAGACACAAGGAAACCGGCTGGTGCGGCGGAGCTGGTGAGGCCACCTCCTCCCCCACCACAGCCTGGCTCTGCACTCTCCTGCACCCTCAGGAAGCTGCAGCTTCCTCGGGAGAAACTGCTGCACAGGGAGGGGAAGGCTGGGAGTGCCCCGTGCTGGGATCCCCTGCGTGGCTGCACATCTGCTCTGCAGGCACAGAGCAGCACAGCACCACAGCCCTCGGTGGCAGTGGCTGTCACAGAAATGTGTTCTGGCCTGGGATCAGACGTCTCGTGAGTGGAAGGGGAGGAAGAAAGCAGAGAACTGGAATTGCTCTGGATAGTCAAAGGCGTTTGTGCGTGGGCTGCCAGAGTTCAGAGAGGGGTAGGAGGAATCTGCAAGAGTTGATGTACGAGCAAGTGGCTGTCCTGTGGAGAGGGGAGTTCTGACTGCTGTGTGTACATCAGCAAGGCATCTGTGGGAATGGTGCCTCCCATCTTGATGCTGCTGCTTCCAGCAGGGCCTTTGGGAACACAAGTGGTTTGAAGGAGTCATCAGAGCAACTCTTGGCCTGGAAGATCTTCCTTGAGATAAGCTTGGTGTGCTCCTCATGTTCCAAGGAAAGTTGTGTCTGGAGTAGTTGGTTGATCTCTGTGGAGAGAGAAGAGAACCTTTAGGCAAGCAGCTGTTATGGAGGTCCTTTGCTAGGAACAAGAGGTTCAGGCTGAACAGAGCAGCAGGTCAATCCTCTTTCATGGAAGAGCATCTTCCATGGGGGAGTGTAAAACCTCAGCAATGTCCCTTGTCCCACTGGATGTGCTTCACTCTCCTGGGAGTCCCAGCCTGGTGGCACCTGTCAGCAGCCCAGCTGAGCAGTCACAGCACCCCGAGGGCTGCCTGGGCTGGGACTGCTCCTTTGGGATGTGGTGGGGTGACCTTGTGCTCGTTTGCAGAGCGGGACTACCACAGCCTGTGCGAGAAGCAGCCCATTGGGCACATGCTCTTCCGGCAGTTCTGCGAGACGCGCCCCGAGCTCTCACGCTGCGTCAAGTTCCTGGATGCTGTGGTAAGAGCAAAGCCCATCAGGCTTCATTGGGGGAGGCAGGGATGTTCCTGACACCCTGGGCATGAAGTGGTTGGCTGGGTGCTCCAGCAGGTACTTCTGGGCAATAGGGTTTTCCTGTAGGAAAAACCTGTGAGTCGGAGCCCATATAGGGCTGGGCCTTTGCTTAGGGAGATGTTTGCTGGAGATCTGGTTTTCAAGGAAAGCTTGGGAAACTGGGCAGAGGGTGTTGCTGCTCCACAGCTGTTGCCCAGTAGCAGGACAGGGTTTCTGGCTGGAGCTGCCCCTCACACTGCTCTCTCCAGGCAGGGTACGAAGTGGCTCCAGATGAGAAGAGGAAGGAATGTGGGCAGCACCTGATTGAAAAGTACTTGAAGCCAAACGTGAGTAAAAGTGTTGTTTGCTGCCTGAAAGGGTAGAACAGTTGGAAAGCCAACAGCTGACATTGCTCATGTCCTGCCACAGCCAACCTGCTGGGCCACCACACCACCTCACAAGCTGCCACACTGCTTTACCCACTGACCCTAAAGCAGGACCCTTGCGCTCTGCTCCCTGTGTCTGACTCCATCCCTTTGTCCCCAGAGTGAGGACCACGTGCCTGAAGTTCCCTCACAACTGGTGGATGCCTGTTGTGAGAGGCTGGAGCAGGAACCTTCTAAGGAGCTCTTCAAGGAATGCACTAAGTAAGTTGGAGGGCTGGGCTGTGCCTGCAGGTCACACATGGCACAGGGATGATCTGCAGCTCACTCATCTTGTCCCCCGTGATCCCTTCCTCTGGGAGAGTGAGAGCTGGTGCTGAGGCTGGGGCCTGGGGAGTTTTGGGCCAGCAGTTTGCAGCCCAGCTCCACGAAAGCGAGCACAAGGGTATCTTGGGAGATGATGTCTGGGAGCCATGAACTGCTGCAGAAACCTCTGTCAGTCCTCCCAGCTGGAGTTGCCATTTGGGAAGACCCTGTACCAGTGCTATTCCCAGTGTTGTGCCAGGACCTTGCAGGGTCCTGCTGAGCTGAGGCCATAGTGTGCCAGCTGTCCTGTCCTGCCTGCTGCAGCAGTGGCTGCTGTGGCTGGGTTACTGGCTGTTGCTGCAGGGGTCCAAGGTCAGCTCTGTTCCCATGGCAGGAGCGGTGGCCGCGGTCCCGGCTCCGCGCGTGAAGCGGAAGCTCTTGGGCAAGCTGGGCTTGCAGCCTCACCCCTCCCTGCACAGTAGCTGGAGTGTGTTGCCTAACTGAGAGCAGGGCTGTGGCAACACATTTGCTGCAGCCTTCTGGGGAGCGTTGGCTCCGTGTGTGGTAAGCAGTGTCGTGTCTGAATGCAGAGCCTCCGGGCTGGGCCCTGCCTGCTCTTGGCAGGCTCTGAAAGGGGAGAGCCCATCGCTTCCCCTTGATGCGTGTTTCCAGTCTAGACACTGTGTCTAAGGCTCCTCACTCTGCTGGGCAGCCCTGGCACTGCTCTCCAAGGCACTTAGCTCGTTGGAGCAGGATCCCTGTGGCCTTTTGTGCTGGATATTCATCTGATGGTGAACAGCTCAGCACCCGGTGCTGAATGTTGCTAGCAGCTGATTACAGCCTGTGTGCAGGTTTGCCCTGTGAGCAGAGGGGCAATTGCAGAGTCCCGTTGTCCCCCTTTGTCCTGCAGCCCTGGCTGATGCCAGGAGGCCACAATTAGCAGTGCCAGCCGGGTCCCAGGGCGCTGCATTTGTCACAGTGGTACCTCCAACGCACCTTCCTTTGCATCAGGCTTAGCATGGAGCCAGGCTTTCTGTGCCAGGGCTGCGTGAGGGATGGCAAAGCCTTTTGGGGTGTTCACCTCCTCTTTCCTGGGGCTGCTGGGCTGTGCCCAGCTCTCAGGAACCGTGCTGGCTCTGCTCTCTCCTAGGCTTATCCACGACTACCTGAGCGTGGCTCCCTTTGCTGACTACCTCGACAGCTTGTACTTCAACCGCTTCCTGCAGTGGAAATGGCTGGAAAGGTAACACTCCCTCACCTCTGGGAGACCTGCACCCTCCTCACACAGCCTGCCCCGGGGTCCCTGGGGTTCCTTCCCATCTGGGCCCTGGGGCAGGAGCCAAGAGCCTGGCCTTTGCTGTCCCTCAGGGCCCTTTGCTGGCACCAGCAGCAGCCCCAGCCTTGCTTCCCTCATGGAGAGGCAAGGCTGGGTTGAGCAGGGGTTTGGGGTGAGCCACAGTCTGTCAGGCCAGGGCGTGGAGCTCTCTCATTGCCCACGTCTCACTCTGGTTTCCTTTCCCTCACAGGCAGCCAGTGACCAAAAACACTTTCCGCCAGTACCGTGTGCTGGGTAAGGGCGGTTTTGGGGAGGTGAGTAACCACTGTTTCCTCTGCATGCAGGGTGCCAGGCAGCCCCTGTCGCCTGCTGCCAGAGGCAGACCTGGGTTGGCCATCCAGCACCTGGAGGCAGGTGCTGCTGGCTGTGGGGGCTCTGTGCTTTGGGCCTTGTGTGAGCTGTCAGCTCTCCCTGAGAGGCAGGAGCTCAGCTCTGTCCAGGTGCTGGAGGTGTGGGAGGTGCTGTGTGGGGCTGGTGGCACGAGCCCTGTGGTGCCTGCTGCTAACTGGGCAGAGTCAGGTCAGTTCCCTGTGTCTCAACAGGGCAAACTGCACTCCTGAAGGCTTCCTGCAGTGCTTCCTTCTGTTTATGGAGAGGCCTTCTGTCTTCCTGGGTACCAGCCATGGTGCTGCTAAAGGTGTTTGAGGCATCAGAGCTGGCTCCTGCTTCTCTGTAACATCTGGAGCTGTCACTGTGTTTTTGCTTTGACAATGGGCTTATTTGCCTTCCTGAGCCTCTTTCTGAGAGCAGAACCTAGACCCCCACTCTGGAAATAGGAGGGTGCTGAGCCTTGTTCTCCCTCCAGGTGTGTGCCTGCCAAGTGCGTGCCACAGGGAAGATGTATGCCTGCAAGAAACTGGAGAAGAAACGGATCAAAAAGAGGAAAGGAGAAGCCATGGCCCTGAATGAGAAGCAGATCCTGGAAAAAGTGAACAGTAGGTTTGTAGTAAGTACATAGGAATTGCTCTCACTTTGCTGCAATGCTGGATTCTTCCTCCAACCAGCCAGCCTGGCACCTCTGTGCTCCTCACCTGGTGTGGAGAGGCAGGAGCAGGCTCTGCCCATGGTGCAAGGTCCTGGTGGCTGCACATCTCTCATAAGGCTGGGGTCTGGCAGGACCTTTACTGCCTCCACAACATGCTGTAAATGCCCCCAGAGTCAGCCCCAAACACCCATCTGGTGTTACAGGTGCCTTTGTGACTTTTGGGGCACAAGCAAACAGTGAGAACTGTCTCTCCAGGCAGTGGTCTGGGGAGAAGCCCAGCCCTGAGCTGTGTGACTGGGAGGTGTGGAAAGCCTGAGCCTCCCTTTGCAGAGGGTTCATCAGATGCTGCCCCAATGTTGCTGTTGAGTGCTGCCTTGCCCTTGGAGGGAAGCAGCTTTGCCTTGGGGAAAGTGTCCTCCCTGCCTGAGGAAAGCTGGGGGTGTGCTGGGTACTGCCATGGGTTCACACAGTTCCTCCTGTGCTGGCAAAGGCCCAGCCCTGAGCCTGTGAGTGGCTGCTTGGGTGGCAAAGTGTCCATGGGAGTGTGGGCACCTCCCTCTTCCAGCTGTGTCTTCTAACAGCCTTTCTGCCCTGAATTGCAGGTGAGCTTAGCCTATGCATATGAAACTAAAGATGCTCTCTGCCTAGTGCTGACCCTCATGAATGGAGGGGACCTCAAGTTCCATATCTACCACATGGGAGAGGCTGGTTTTGAGGAGCCCCGGGCAGCTTTCTATGCTGCTGAGATCTGCTGTGGCCTGGAGGACTTGCACCAGGAGAGGATAGTGTACAGGTGCGTGCTGCCTGGTCCCTGCTGGGAGAGCTTGTAGGGCCTGCAGCAGCAAGAGGGTTCCTGCTGCTCTTACCAGCCCAGCTGGGTCTGTCTGCTCAACAAAATAAGCTCAGGCTTGAAAGCAGCACAGAGCTGAGTGAGAGGAATTGAGAACAGAAAGCTGATCTTGTGGGAGAAAGGGAGACCTTAGCTTGGCTTCCTTGTGCTGGTAAATGGTCGCCAAGAACAGGATGTGATCATGCTGTGAATGTCTCAGGGCAGGCACTGAGCTCCCTGGGCAGTATTGACACTAGAACAAAGGAGGGTGGGCTGCCCCAACGTGCTCAAGGGCTGGGGAGGAGGGAAAACAAGTGGATTGACTGTACTCACAGGGGCGTGATGCAGTGTTAGGATAACATGGCTAAACACTGGCCAGGAAGTCCCTTCTGGTCCTTCCTTGCCCTGGGGCAGGATAAGCAGAGAAGACTCTGCTCCTTCTCACTTGTGTGGCCTGCTCCATTCTGCAGTTCTGCACCTGCAAAGAGGGAACCATCCTCAGGCTCAGTGCAGAGGGTTGAAGGTTGTGTTCCACCTCTCTGCCCAGGAGGCGAGAGCTTGCAGGGTCAGCTCTGGGGCAGAGGGTGAGGGGAAGGTTCTCTGTGTGCCCAAGGCAGGGGCATTGCATCCTAAAGTTATCTGTGACTTGAGATGTGGCTGTTGCTTGTGCCCTTTGCTTTGACAACAGGCTTCTTGCTAATCAAGTCCCTTCCATCCTAGGGACCTGAAGCCAGAGAACATATTACTGGATGACCATGGTGAGTTTCTTCTTACTCTGCTTGAGCCCTGTGGTTTTGGCAGCTTCTGCCACTGCCCCCCGACTTTGTCCTGTTAACTTGTCCCCTCCTCTGTGCAGGTCACATCCGTATCTCAGACCTGGGACTGGCTGTGCATGTGCCAGAGGGCCAAACAATCAAGGGCCGGGTGGGGACAGTTGGCTACATGGGTAAGTGACCCTGCTTTAAGCAAAAAATTATTCAAAAGATGAGCTCTCCCTGGCCTCACACATCCCTCACCGCTGCTCCCCCGCAGCTCCCGAGGTGGTGAAGAACGAGCGCTACACGTTCAGCCCAGACTGGTGGGCTCTGGGCTGCCTGGTGTATGAGATGATCGAGGGCCAGTCCCCCTTCCAGCAGCGCAAGAAGAAGATCAAACGGGAGGAGGTGGAGCGCCTGGTGAAGGAAGTGCAGGAGGAGTACTCGGAGAAGTTCTCGCCCTGCGCCCGCTCCCTCTGCACCATGGTACGGCTGTGCAGCCCTGTCCCCTCACTCTGCACCATGGGATGGCTGTGCAGCCCTGTCCCTTCACTCTCTGCACCATGGGATGGCTGTGCAGCCCTGTCCCTTCACTCTCTGCACCATGGGATGGCTGTGCAGCCCTGTCCCCTCACTCTGCACCATGGGATGGCTGTGCAGCCCTGTCCCTTCACTCTCTGCACCATGGGATGGCTGTGCAGCCCTGTCCCCTCACTCTGCACCATGGGATGGCTGTGCAGCCCTGTCCCCTCACTCTGCACCTTGGTATGGCTGTGCAGCCCTGTCCCCTCACTCTGCACCTTGGTATGGCTGTGCAGCCCTGTCCCCTCACTCTGCACCATGGGATGGCTGTGCAGCCCTGTCCCCTCACTCTGCACCATGGGATGGCTGTGCAGCCCTGTCCCCTCACTCTCTGCACCATGGTACGGCTGTGCAGCCCTGTCCCCTCACTCTGCACCTTGGGATGGCTGTGCAGCCCTGTCCCCTCACTCCCTCTGTGCAGCCCTGTCCCTTCACTCTCTGCACCATGGTACGACTGTGCAGCCCTGTCCCCTCACTCTGCACCTTGGTATGGCTGTGCAGCCCTGTCCCTTCACTCCCTCTGTGCAGCCCTGTCCCTTCACTCTGCACCATGGTATGGCTGTACAGCCCTGTCCTTCACTCCTGTGCATGCAGCAGCAGAACACCAGGGCTGCTCCCTGCAGAGGTGACAGCCAGCTTCCCTTGTTTCTGATAAGGCAGCACAAGAGGATTCAAATGCCTTCATTCCTTGCCCAGCTGCCTAGCAGGCCTGTGCTCCCCCTAGAACACACTGCAGGAGCCCAGGGCTGCACCCTTCACCCAGGACATTGATTTCCTCTGTGTCACAGCTCCTGTGCAAAGACCCCTTGGAGCGCCTGGGCTGCCGAGGAGCTGGGGCCAAGGAAGTGAAGGAACACCCTCTCTTCAAGCACCTCAACTTCAGGAGGCTGGAAGCAGGCATGCTGGACCCTCCCTTCAAGCCAGATGTAAGTGCCCATCTGTCCCTGACCTTTTCAGTCACTGGTGCTGTCGAGGGAAGAGGGAGCCCTGGCATGGGGAGATGGGGCCCGTCCCCTTCCCTGGGCCTGGCAGAACAGGAGTCCAGCAAGCTCTGGGCTGCAGGGAGAGGTGGCCTTGGCTTAGCCATGAGCAGCAGTTGGAGGTGGTGGCATCAAGGTGGAGCCTGGCATTAGAGCAATCTTTGTGCTGCACAGCCCCAGGCCATCTACTGCAAGGATGTGCTGGACATCGAGCAGTTCTCCACGGTGAAAGGGGTGGAGCTGGAGCCCACAGACAACGACTTCTACCAGAAGTTTGCTACAGGAAGTGTGCCCATTCCTTGGCAGAACGAGGTGGGTCTTTGCTCCTGCTTGTGCCCACCATGGCTGAGGGCAGTGTCCCTGTGCTGTCCCTGCTGCTCTCGTGCTCTGCTGGGCTCTTGGTGATGGGCTCCATATGACAGTTGCTGCAGCCTTCTTTTCCCTCTTGCAGATGATCGAGACAGAGTGTTTTAAGGAGCTGAATGTCTTTAGCACAGATGGCACAGTGCCCCCAGACCTGGACTGGAAAGGGCAGCCTTCTCCACAGCCCAAAAAAGGGTTACTTCAGCGCTTGTTCAGCAGACAGGTAAGGGTTTGCCCAGCGTTTCCTCCCCAGCCAGTCTCCCAGCAGCAGGGATCCTGCTCCTGCCTGTGCCAGGCAGGGCTGGCAGGGAGGTGGGCACGAGAGGGCAGCAAGCAGTCTCCCCTAGTGCTGGGTGGCCAGAGCCTAGAGCTTTTGGGGCACCCGTGCAAGGCTTCAGGGAGCCAGCCCTTGCCTGACTGGCAGGAGTTAAGGGGGCTGGAAAGGAGTGTCCTGGCTAAACATGCTGGAATCACCCAGGCAGAGGGATGCTGAAGACTATAAAATATTTAATCATCTGCCTTCTGACATGAATAATACCATCCCTGAGCAAGTTGTTGCTCTTGGAATGTGCTGTCTGGCCTCCCCAGAGCACTTCTGCCAGATCTTGAGCCAGGCAGAGAGCAGCTCTTTTGAGGGATGAGGAGAACAGAAATGTCTTGCAGCTGCTGTGGGCTTGCTTGTCTGCCTGTTTCCTCTGTCCAGGACAGTCTTTGCCTTCTTTCCAGGCCTGGCAAAGCCTGGCCTGCTGCCTCTCAGCAGCTGTGTGCAGCTGTAGGACTCCAGCATGGTTGGCTCTGGACCCACTCAGCCACCTGGTGCTGACTCCTGCTCCTTGGCAAGCTCCGAGTTGTGCTTTGCAGTTCAGTGAGCTGCCCTAGCCAGAGCCAGCTCTGGGGATACCCAGCCCTTCCCGAGGCAGCAGGACCTGCCAGAGGATGGGCAGCTGTTTGTAGAAGGGGTTGAGCTGTGATTTCCCACGTGTTTTCTCTTTCCAGAGGTGAGCAGTCACTCCTGGCTGCTCTGCTCAGGGAAATACCCGGTGGCCCACGGACATGGCAAGATCTGGGAAAGAGGAGTGTTGTCCTTCAGTGCCTGTTCCCTTCCCCTGGCAGAGCACAACCTGCTTGTTGTTCTAACTGCCCCCTGAGCCACTAATCCAGCATCCCTGCTCTTGCTGCCTTTGTGGGGGAGGCCTTGCCCTCAGCTTGAGCCAGAGTTGCCCCTGCACTGCTGCTGCTGGGAGTTCTGCTCCCAGGGGGCTCAGGGAAGTTTCCTTCACTCCTCTCCGGATGTCCGGGACACGCAGAAGGGTTGAGAAACTGTGAAGGGTTTGGCATTGCCCCGTGCTCAGACTCCCATTTCAGCAAAAAGGGCTTCAGCTGCTCTCGTGGCCAGCTGAGCCCTGAGCGGGGCCGAGCGTCTGTGCTGGCACTGAGCTTGTGTCCCTGGGTGGCTGCAGTCCCTGGAGCCCAGCTTCCTCACAGCTTCTGAGCTAGCCAGCTGTGTGCTCACCAGTCTGTCTGCCAGGGGCTGAACCTCCAGCTGCAGCTGGACTGTTCTCTGCAGTCTGGGAGTCCCCTCCTGCCTCCATGTAACTCCTGCACATGGGCTGGGAGGGAGCCTGGCCCATCCCTGCCAGAGGGCAGCTGTAGGCTGGGTTGTGTTACCGTGCTCACCCTCTGCTTGCTGTGCTCCTCTCTCCCTCCCTCCTCCCTCTCCTTGCCCTTCTGACTTCAGGACTGTTGTGGAAACTGCAGCGACAGCGAGGAAGAGCCCACCCGGCTGTAGAGCACAGCCTGTTCTCCAGCCCCTGGGACCCCCTGGCCTCTCCCGAGTGCCCAGCCTGAAGGACACGGTCGCAGTGGCCCCGCAAGGTGGATTTGTTTACAGTTTTATACGTCTGTATGTGAAGACTGTGAGGATGATTCCAAGGCTGGCAGCCGCACACGACTCGGGTTGAGGTGCCTGTGACCACGGGCAGGCCCTGAGACAAACCCGGACGCTTCCAGATCTGCCACCTGGGATGGTGCTGGTGCTGCTGCCGCTCCTGTCCCGGGCCCAGGGAGGGAGGGAGGGAGGGATGGTGCCAGCGTGGGCCGAGGCCAGGCTGGAGCAGCTCTGCTGACACATTCCACGGTGCCGAAGCGGCGCCGCAGGTTTGATGTATATTTATATATGTCGGTCTGTACATATCACACGTGGGTTTTTAGTCTATGGGTGGGGGCCCGCACTGCCCCCACCCTGCCACAGGCACAAATGTCCTCCTATGGGAGGAGTGACGTTCCCAGCTTTGTTCCAGGGAGTCCTGGACAGAGGCCTTCTGTGCCTTGAGGTGTCTAAATCATCTTTCCTGGACCTTTCTGGCCGTGCTGAGGTGTCCTGGCTCCAGCGGAGTCCTCTGCTCAGCCCCGAGGCACAGGAAGGTGCTGTGCCAAAGCGTCTGCCATCGCGTCCTGGCAGCAGAGCGTCACTGCCTTGTCCTCATGTCCCTGTCTGCTGGAGCCTGCTGCCTCCTGCCTCGTCTCACACGTGCTGCCAGCTGCAGTGAGCTGATCCCGAGCCCCTCTGCAGACCACTGGCACAGGTGGGCACCTGCTGCTGCTGTGGCCAAAGGGTTGGTCTGATCCTGGCACACTGCAGAGAGGAGTTCCACCAGCTCTGGACCTGTGCATTCCAGAGGTGTGGCCGTCCCCAGGCCCAGCTCGGTGGTGGAGGAGCAGACACATAAAGGACCCTGCTCTCAGGGAGCAAAGCTGTGATAAAGGGAATGTCCCTCCCAGGGTCATGTGAAGCTGTGACCCAAAAGTGAGCGGGCTGGGACCAGCTTAGTGTGTGTCCCCAGGGGTTGTGGGGAGCCAGCACAGCTCCTGCACCCACGGGCAGGAGCCCTCCGTGGGGAGCAGCCCACCTCTCCATTCAGCTTGTCCTGTCCCCTCTTGTGTACACCTGTCCCAGCTGTGTCCTGAGCAATAACTCGTCCCTTCTGTGTGTGTGTGTGTGCACACGTGTGTGCGTGTGCTGCTGCCTCTGCTCATTCTGAGCCAGGCCCCCCAGGGGGGCTGAGCACCTACTTGGACCTGTGGTATCATTTGCTTGCCTTGCACTAAAGTTGGAGAGTATTTAAATTTTTAACCTTTTGTTAAGTGTAAAGATTTGCTGTGCCTTGTATTGCTCTCATGTCATGGGGGGCCTGCTCTGCGTCCTACAGGGTTGGTGGCTGTAAGAAGGGGAGTGGGGACCTCGTTTCTGGGCTGCCATGGGCTCTGCTGGTGCTCGTGACCTGCAGGGAAGGGCTGGGGTTGCTCTCCAGGGCAGAAAGGGTGGTGCTGGCTGGGTCATGAGTATCACAGATGACCCTCAGTGTCTTTGCTGCGTGTTTTGTCAGTGTCAGGGCATGACAGGTACGAGGCCTTGCGCTGTAGGGATGCTGTGCTTCCCTCTGGGGCACGTCCATCCCCAGCACAGCCCCTCCTGGGCTGTCCCAGGTGTGCTGTGAGGCTGGGACAGAGTCCTGCTGCCCTCTGGTCACGGTGAATTACTGCTTCAGGGGGGCACCACGAATGGGGACCCTGTGGCAGCACAGTGCTGCTCCTTAGCCCAAAGAACAGCGTGGTGACGCGGGCCGAGGGTCACCAGGGTCACCAAGGGTGGAGCAGTGAAAGGGGGGCAGGCTGGGGGGGCACAGGGTGGGTTTGGGTGGCGGCAGCGGTGCCAGCCCCGCAGGGCGCGGGGGGGCCGCACGCAGCTGCACCGCGATGAGAATAGCAAGTGCGGCTGGGTAGCTAGGGAACAGTTGCTATGGGAGCGGGCCGAGGAGGAGTTCTCACACTCGGAGGGGGCATCTTGGGGTAAAATCCAGGCATTTTCTGCAGCCGTGGAAGGAAGGCAGGCAGGCGGGGGGATGGGGACTGCTTGGGCATTGCTGTTCCAAAGGCACCAGGCAGGATGCTTGTGCTGCCCTCCTGCCACTGCCTGGGTCATGGCAGCCTGGCACCAAGGTCCTGGGGTCACCCGCGTGTTCCTGTGTCTGTCACATGTTCAGGTGGCTCTGGGGCAGAGCTGGGCTGTGAACAGAGCCGTGGCTAGCCCCGAGCAGGGCAGGGAAGTGGCTCTGCCTGCTTCCACCTGCCCAGCGGTGCTCCAGCATTTGGGGGGTGTCTCCCATCCCTGTCCTTGATGGGGGTAAGCACCCTGCAGGTGAGGGGATGCTGGTGTGTGTCCAGAGTGGGTGGATGTGCACCCTAGGGCCACAGGCGAGCTGTGGGGTCCTGAGCAGTGCCCCGCGCTGTGGGGCTGTGGCAGCAGCTCCGCACACCATTTTCAGGGGTGAAGGATGCTCTCAGCTGTTGCCTGGGCAACGGCTCCTCCTCCAGCCCACCATGTGGCTCGGGGAGCGCTCCCCCGCCTGCCTCCCCCCGCTGCCGTGGGGAGAAGGGGAAGGGGAAGGGGAAGGCAGCTCCCGGCCCCCGGCGCTGGCGGGGCCGGAGGCCTGGCTCCCTTCGCCCGCCCTTGCCCCGACCTGACGATGCCCGTGGGCCCCACCGTGCCCCCCGTCCCTGCGGTCCCCATGCCTCAAGGGACCACCCCGGCCCCCCCGCATGGCCGCAGCCCCCTGCCCGCCCTGCGTGCTGCTGGGGCACCCCCACAAGCACCGAGCCGGCAGAGCCCGGCTGCCGTGGCCGCGCTGTGAGGTCGGATCGCAGGAGAGTTCCAGCAAGGTGAGTCGGGGCCGGAGCCGGGGGCGCCGCGGCCCCGCTGGAGCGGGGCGCTCGGGCTGGCCGCACACCGGAGCCGCCGTGCCCAGCCGTGGTGGGAGTGGGCTGCCAGCAGCCGGACTGCCCAGGCCGTGCATCCCCTGGCCGCCACGGAGGAAGTCCTTCCGGGCGGCCCCCGGCGGAGCGATGCGCCGTGTGTGCCGCCGCAGCGGGCGCCGGCCCCCCTGCCCACGGGCAGGAAAGGGCGCGGGTCACGGCCGGCGTGGGGCACCCACAGCCATCGCCCACCCGCACCTGGCACCTCTCCGCCCCAAAGCCACTCCGCCCCGCTCCTGGCACGGCCCCGGGGCGCAGCGAAGGGACTCGACCCCAAGCTCGGCGCAGAGGGAGGTGTCCCATGGGGGCCACGACCACCGGCCTCAGTTACAGCAGAGAAGAGCTGGTGACAACCCCCCGACGGCAATGGCTGGGGGAGCCCTAGCTCAGGGGCAATTGCCCAGGCCAGGCTGGCGAGGGGTCTGGCACCCAAGGGTGACCCCGGGACACCCAGTGCCGTTTCGGTCCCTCGCTGTTCTGGGGGCCAGGCTGGCGTGCTCTGCAGAGCCACGCGTCTCGCTGCAGTGGCCGGGGGGCTGTGCAGGGGCTGTGCTGCCCTCCCCTGCCCGTGGCCCTGTGCTGGCCGTCACCCCGCGGAGCTCGCCGCTGTCACCCCTTCAGGAGGCTGGGATGGCATTGCGGAAAGGGATGGCAGCACCCCCAAGGAACCTCCGTGGCGAGTGCAGGGCTACCGACCGCGGCAGCCTGTGGCACCACCCCACCGGGCATCACCCCACCCGCACCGGGAGCCGCTACCCGGGAATCCCCGGCCCCCACCCCGTGGGGCTCCCGCGGCCACCCCCGGGAATGCCCCGGCCCTCTCGCCACCGGCATCCCGCCGCCGTTCCCCCGGGGGGGGATTCCCTCGGCAGCACCGGTGCCGAGCGGCGGCGGGTCCCGGGGCGGGGGGTGCGGGGAGCCCGCGGATCCCTCCCCGAGCCGAGGGCGGGGCGGAGCGGCGGGGCGGGAGCCCGGGCGGGCGGGGCGGCGCGCGGCGGCGGCGCGGGAGCGCTCACCGGAGACAAAGGCAGCGCCGGGAGGCGGCGGCGGCGCCGCGCACCGGGCGCGCACCGGGCCCCCTCCCCCGCCGCCCGATGGAGCCGCCGCCCGCCGCCTGAGCCACGTGCGCCGCCGCCGCCGGTAACGGGAGCCGCGGAGGGAGCGGGCGCGGCGCCTCCGCCTGTTGCGCGGTGCGGGGGCAGCGGGGCCGGGGCGGGGGCGCGCGGGGCCGTCGCCACCGGGGGCCGCGGCGGGGGCGCGCGGCGCGTACCGGGGCGCGCATCTCCGCTCCGGCCCCGGCGGGCGCGCGCCCCGGGGGAGGAGGAGGATGAGGATGAGGATGAGGAAGGGGTGCCGCGCCCGGCACGGGGAGCGGGGAGGTTCCCCGCCGGGGTGTCACCCTCTCCGCGGAGGCAGCGGGCAGGGATGCGACGCGGGCAGCGGGGCCCAGGCCCCGGCCCGGGGCTACCGGCGGGGCCCGGCTCCGCTCTCCGCCCGGCGTGAGTGTCTCCAGCCCGGCCCCGCTCCTCCCCCAGCCCGCACGTCCTCGGCAGCCCCGCTCCCCCCGCACGCCCCAGCTGCGAACGCCCCCGGTCCGCGGCGCCGCCGGCCCGCCCTGCACCGCTTCCCGGTGTTCCCCCGGCCGTCATCCCGGGGCTCGACCCACGGCCCTTCCCGCACGGTACCTCTCCTCCCCGGGGATGCCCGGGCTGCCGGCGCGGAGCCTGTTGCAGCCGATGTGGCGAGCGCTGCTCGAACCGAGCTGGCCTCAGCCGGGGCACCCCCTCCCCAAAAACCCACATCCCGGCGCTGCCTCAGCCCACGCGTTTGTCTGCGTGATGGAGCAGCCCCCGCTGCCCGCCGGAGCGTGGTCACGGCCCCCGGCTCCTTCCTTCCCCATCGTTTCTTCCTTCCGCCGGGCTCGGCCCTCCGGCCCCGCGGGCACCCTCATCCCCGGTGGCCCTGCCGCGATCCCGTGCCAGGGGTGATGGAGCACCCCGCGCCCCTTCGCCCTGCTCCGAGCGAGGGATGGTGTCACCGCGGTCACCCAGCCCGCGCCTGTGTCACTCCAGGCTCACCCTCCTCCCTGCTGCCGAGCCCGTTTTCTCCCACACCACGATAATGAGAACCCTGACGGGTGCTTACGTGCCTGCCTGCGAGCACCCTTGGGTGCTGCTTGCTGGGGAGCAGACCTGCCCCTGGCACACACCCTTGACATTTGATGCTTGGTGGGATGTGACCGAGCTGTCACCCTGGCCGATGGGCAAGGGTGCTGGTTCCCATCACCACCCCCGCTGGCCCTGCATTGCTGTGTTGGGGTGCCACCATCCCCAGCGGCTGCGATGCCAGCCATGGCTTGGGCGCACGTGCTCCTGCCAGCGCCACGTGCCGCAGGCAGCGGCACCTCTGCCTGTCCCTGCTCCTCGCCAGGTCACCCCCCTGTGTGGCCGCACAGGGATGAGCTGCCTGGCTTCAGCAGCCGATTTAGGGTGCACTGGGTGGGCAGGACAAGGGGATGCCCCTGGGCACCCCATGCCAGGTGATGCTGTGGTACCACAGCATCCGTCTGCCACCCCAGGGTGCCCAGCAGCGCCGCGGGCGATTCTAGGGGGGCCGCGCAGGTTTGCATCCATGGGGGTGATGGTGGGGAGGGGTGCATGGGGTGCCAGGCACGGTTCCCCCTGGCTGCGGGCGCTGCGGCGCATGTGGAGCGAGTCACCATGGGAACAGGGCGTCCACGTTTCCGTGTCGCTCACGCTCGCGTCTGTCTCGTTGCAGGGCCCCCACCCCGGCGGTCCCCCCCCAGCGATGGGCAGCGGGACCCCGGCAGCCCCGTCCCCCCGCCGCCCGCCCCGCCGGCCCCCCGCCCCGCCGCCCGCCCGGCGCACCCAGGCCTGACCCACCCGCTCCAACCCCCCCAGCTCCATGGCGAGGACGGACCCCTGACGGCAGGCTCGCCCGCGGGCCAGAGGAAACGCGCCGGGCACGGCCCGGGGAGATGCCCTCGGCGGCCCTGACAGCATCGGGTCCTCCCTGACCCTGCCGCCGCCCTGAGCATCCCGTCCCCCCCATCCCGAGGGCAGGGAGAGGCGGGGGCCTCCCCCCGGGGCCAGCTGCCAAGATGGTGATGTCCCAGGGCACCTACACCTTCCTCACCTGCTTCGCGGGCTTCTGGCTCATCTGGGGCCTCATCGTGCTGCTGTGCTGCTTCTGCAGCTACCTGCGGCGGCGGGTGAAGCGGCAGCAGGAGGAGCGGCTGCGGGAGCAGAGCCTGCGCGCGCTGGAGATGGAGCCGCTGCACTACGAGGGTTACGGGGGCAGCCCCCCCGGCATCGCCATTCCCCACCGCCTCCGCCTCGAGCCCCACCATCACCATCACCACCCCCACCACATGCCACCCCCCCGGCCCTGGAGCTGCCGGCACGGTAAGGAGCAGGGAGGGGCTCTGCCATCCCCGCAGCACGGGCCTCCCCCTGTTTTGGGGGGGATACGACGTGAGAGCCGGGGCGCAGCGCTGACGGCAGCAGGGGTCCGGGGGGGGCTTTGCCTTGCAGAGTCAGACCTGTCAAAGCCGCCGTGCTATGAGGAGGCGCTGCTGATGGCGGAGCCCCCCCCGCCATACAGCGAGGTGCTGATGGACACGCGGGGGCTCTACCGCAAAATCAACGCCCCTTTCCTGAGCCATGAGCGGCTGGAGAAGCAGGAGCAGCCTCCCAGCTACAAACCCCTTTTCCTGGACGCCGGCTACGGTTCAGCGCTGCACCTGCCCCGCTCAGCCAGCCCCGGCCCTGCCTGCCCGGACCTCTACCTGCAGCAGGAGTGCTCCCCACGCATGTTTCCCAGCTGGACGGACTCGGAGCTCAGCAGCAGGGACACCTACGAGACGGGACCCTGGCACCTCCCGGTCTCCATGCCCCTCTTCGGCAGGACTACCGCTGTCTAACGGCGGCCACGGGGGATGCCCGGACCTTGCCATGCACCTGGGGGGTGGGGGGCTTTCGGTTGCTCGTGTCACCCCAGGGACACCCGCCCCGGCGCGGGCCATCGCCGCCGGCGCGGAAGGGGCTGGTTCCCCGTCTGGCCCCCGCCGGCCCCCCCATGGCCGGGGGCGCTGGGGACCCGGACTCTGCTCTGTTTCTTAAATTTTTCGTTTGTTACAGTTTGAGAATAAAAGTTTGTGGCTCGGGTTTGCCTCCTGGCGGGCTGGCATGGCGGGACCGCCCCCTCCCCACGGCAGCCGTAGCCCCCCCCCAGGCCCAGCCGTAGCCCCCCAGCAGGCTGCAGCCCCCGTGGGAGATGCTTTATTTATTAACAGACATGAGCACACCGCCGGTACAGAACTTGTGCTTTCCAAAAAGTTTCCGGGGGGAATGGGGGCAGAGGGGCCAAGCAGGGGCCAAGCAGGGGAGGATGGGGCTCCCAGCAAAGAAGGAGTGGGGAAGGGGTAAAAGCCCCCACATCAGCTCCCTGCCGGGGTTTGGGGGGGGGGACGCCGCTGGCTGCAGCCTTGCCTCGGTCGGGTCACTTTATTGCCATATTCATTTATTATTATTATTATTATTTCTTTTTTTTTTTTCTTTGAACTCGTGCAAAGTACTGGGGGGGGCTCCCGGGGGGGGGCACGAAGAGAACGAGGACCCTGTCCCACAGCCGGGCAGGGGATGCGAGCGTGTGTCGTCCCCCCCAAAGGGGCGCTGGGGTATCGGGGGGGGGTTGGGGGGGCTGCTAAGGGAGGGCTGGGGGGCTGACACGGCTCCTACCGACAACTTAAAAAAGAGAGGAGGAGAAGGGGGGGCTGTAAAAGGTGCCCCGGGGCGGGGCTGCAGCGGGGCGGCCGCCACCTGGAGGCCTCATCCTGCGGGGCCCCAGAGGGGAGAGGGGGGCCCGGCCCCCGGCTGCAGCCCCCTCGTGCCCCGCGCCGGCCGGGGCGGGCTGCCTGTGCCGGCCCCGCTCACAGGGCCCCCCCAAAGCTCTCCTCTTCCTCGGGCAGAGGGTCTGCATCCCAGCACGTGATGTCGATCTCTGGAGGACAGGGAGAGCGGTCAGGATGATGATGGCTTGGGGTGCCCCAGAGAGGGACGGACTCCCCCTCCTCACTGTCCTCACTCACCTGGGGGCTTGTTGTAGAAGACGGGCTGGGGGGCTTTGGCCGACAGCTCCTCGGTGGGGGGCACCTCCTCCTCCTGGGACTGGCTGAAGTAGCCCTCGCTGGCCTGGGGGGTGGGGGCAGGTTGTCAGGACCCCCCCAGCCCCCCTTCACCCCCTGACCTCTCCCCACGAGTGGTGCTCACCTGCTCCCCACGACCCGGTGTCCCATCCTTGGGGGCCATCTCCCCATTGGTGATGGGGGGCGTCTCTCGGCCCGGGGTGTCTTCCTGGGGCGTGTGCTGGCAGCCCAGATCCTGGGACTGGGGGTCCCCCTCGCCAGCTGCCTCTTCCTCTTCCTCATCCTCCTGCTCCGCGTCGCAGAAGGTGGCAGGGGGCTCAGGCAGCTCATCCAGGCTCAGCAGGGCCCCCTCCTCGGGCAGCATGGCCGGGGGTGTCTCGGGGACAGGGGCAGCAGGCAGGGGCCAGGCAGCTGGGGGGGTCACCCCGTCGCTCTGCCACAGGTCGATGAGGCTCTCGGGGTTGGGGGCTTCCCCAGTTTGGGGCTCGTCAGCCACGGGTGGCAGGGAGGGCTCGCTGGGCTCCAGGGTCACCAGGTCCCCCAGGGCATCACCCCCCGCTGTCCACACTGGGCTGGGACTGGGCTCGTCCCCTGGGGGCTCGATGGCCTTGTCCTCGGGCCCCGGGAAGGGCCAGTGCTGCTCGGGCGTGGCTGGCCCGGGCTCCTGTGCGCTGGGGCTGGGGGACTCTGAAAGGAGGGGACAGCAGTCAGTGGGGACAGAAAACCTTGTCCAGGGCTGGGGGTCACCCGGGGGCAGGGATGCAGCTCAGGGGGATTTGGAGTCCGTTGGACTGGGCACAGTATGGGGAACGCTGCAAGGATGGGTGGGGGTGGCTGGGCAGGGAGGGGATTGTGGCATGCACTGGGGAGTGAGGGGACACAGGGAGGGACAAGGTGATCCCCTGGGGAGTGGCAGGGAGGCAGAAAGGGCTGTGGAGGGAACGGGAGAGGTGCCCTGAGAAGACGCAGAAGGGAAAGCTGGGATGGCAAAGCACCAGAGGATGCCAAGGCGCAGCAGGGACACACGGCGACAGCAGCAGAGCTGGCTGGGGTGCCCTGGGGACGCAGTGGGGCAGAGGGGACATACAGGGGGATTCAGCAGCCCTGGAAAGGACGCACAGCAGGACGGCGCAGATTGGGCAGCGTCACACTGGGGGCCCCAGCAGAGGCAGCAGGGCTGCACTGGGGGTGCAGCAGGGAGGGCACGTACGGAGCAGGGGGAATGCATGGCGTGGGGTGCAGCAGAGACAGCAGGGATGCACCGGCGTTAGAAAATGCACTGGAGGCGGCAGGGGTGCAGCAGTGACGGGGGGGCTGCACGGGGGGATGCAGCAGACACGGCGGGGATGCAGCGGCACGGAGCAGCAGGAACGGCGGGGACGCGCTGGGGGACGCAGCCCAGGCAGGCAGGATACACCGAGGGATGCACACGGGGCAGCAGGGATGCACTGAGCCATGCAAGGGCAGCTGGGGGGCTGCAGGGCAGCTGGGGGGCTGCAGCACAGCCAAGGGACTGCAGTGGGGATGTGCTTCGGGACACAGCCCAGGCAGGCAGGGTACACCGAGGGGTGCACACGGCGCAGCAGGGATGCACTGAGCCATGCAAGCGCGGCTGGCAGGGCTGCAGCACAGCCCAGGGGCTGCAGCAGGGATGCACCCGGCAGCCCTGGGCAGGGGGGGCAGCGCCAGCCCTGCGCCCACCTTTGGGCGTTGCTGGCGTCTGGTCGGCGGGCGCGCGGGTGCCCGGGGTGCCCGGGGTGCCCAGCGGCGTGGCGGCCGGGCTGGGCTCGCAGGGGCTGCAGCCCGCTGCCGAGGCCTTGCGGAAGGCGTCCGACTGGCTGCCTGCAGACAAGGGAGAGGCGGAGGCGTGGGGGGGCTGCCCACGCTGAGGGGGGTACCAGAACCCCACTCTGCTCCTGCCCCACTCCAAGCCAGCTGTGCGCTGCCAAGGGCACGCCGCTGTGTGCCTGCCACCACCTCGTCCCCTCCTGGGTGGTGGGGTGGAGCTGCCGTGGGTGCAGCAACCACCGTGGCCCTTCCAGGTGTCCCCAGCACCCCCATGAGTTTCAGCCCCCGCATCTGCCGGGCAAGGGGACAGGCAGCCCCACAGCTGCCGTGGTGCACACTGGCTCTGCCCACGCGTCACTCAGCTGTGCCCTGGCACAGCCTCTGTGGGCACAGCTCCATGCTGTGCCTGAGGGGGCACAGCCCTACATGGCCCCTGGAACCACCTGGCCCCTTCTGCCCCACTGGCAGAGCCCCACACATTCCTGGGCACGGCCTTTTCCATTCCACACTGCTTTGTGGGCAGTCTTGCAGTCTTGTCCATGGCACAGCTGTTCCATACCCTTCTGCCCCACTGGCACAGCCTCACACGATCCTGGGCACAGCCTTTTCCACACTGCCTAATGCTGCCCCACGGGCACAGACCTGCATGGTCCAGGGCAGCAAAGATGTCCCTTTCCCTTCTGCCCCATCAGCACGTGATTCTGGCACAGTATTTTCCACGCTGCCTGACCCTGCCCCACGGGCACAGTCCTGCATGACCCAGGGCACAGCTGTCCTATCCACTGCTGCCCCATGGGCAGAGCCTGCCCTGTGCCCGCTCCGCCCCATGGGCACAGTCTATCCCATCCCACTGTGCACCATCACCTCCCCAGGCACAGCTCTACCCTGTCCCCATCTGACCCACGGGCACAGCCTGCCCTATGTCCCCCCTCCCGGGGGCACTGGGACCAGCATGGGGCCAGCCCAGCAGGGCCACTGTCCCCCCTGGGTGTCTGTCCCCCTCGGGGTGCCCGTGCTGCCTCCGCCGGTGGTCCGGTGTGCCGTGGGGCTGGGTGGGCTGTGGGGCAGCTGCCCATGGCTCGACCCCCGGAGCTGCGCCCGGGAGCTCCCAGCTACCTACATGGGAAGAAAGAGGAGAGATTTGGAGTGCGGTGGCAGGAGATATAGGGGAAGGGGGTCCGTGGGGGGGAGGAGGAGGAGGAGGAGGAAGAAGGTGGCCCACTGTCAGCTGTCTTTATGAAAGGACAGTGCAGACGACCTGTGAGAGAAAGACAGACAGACAGACGGACGGACGGAGAGAGAGAGAGAGCAAAGAGATGGGTCAGTCCCTGCTCAGCGCAGTCGTGGCGGGGCTGGAGCACCAGGGCACCGGGATGGGAGCACAGCAGGGTGGAAGGCAGCATGGTGGGAGAATGGCAGGACAAGAGGATGGAAAGGCAGCAGGACAGAAGGACGTGAGGCAGCACTGCCTGGCCAGGTGGGGAGAGAGGCCAGGACACGGCTGTGGGACCAACTATCTGCTCAGCCACAGCACAGCCCCACAGTGTGAATCTGTGGCACAGCCCATGGCAAGGCCAGAACACACAGCCCAGAGCACAACCCACAGCCCTGCCCCAAGGCACAGCACCATGGCACACCCCCACGGCACATCCCACAGCACATCCCACGGCACAGCCCATGGCACAGCCCATGGCACAGCCCATGGCACACCACACAAGAACACAGGTCACAGGCTCCCTCCCAGCACAGCTCACGGCACAGCCCCCCAGCACAGCACCATGACACAGCCCCATGGCTGGAGGCACCCACCAGTCCTTCCCTACATTCACAAAAAGAGTCCCAGCACTGGATTCCAGACTGTGGGGCAGCCCAGCTTCTCCAAGGGGCATTCCTTGCCAGCTGGCAGCATGCTGAGTGCCCCACATGTGCCTCACTCTCTCCTGCCCCTTTTAGCTGTCACCATGGGATGCATTCCCAAGCCATCCCTGGAGCTCCAGCTGCCCACCTGTATGCACCAACCACGCTTCCAGCGTGGCTGCGGGCACAGTGCTGTGACAGGTGAGTGGCCAGCACCCAGCAGGGAGCAGGGTGAGCCCTGTTGTGCTGAAGACAACCTGACATGCAGCCCCTGACAAGCTGCCCCAGCTGCAGGGCCACGTGAGGTGCAGTGGCAGTGGCGGTGATGGTGGCAGCGATGGTGGCACAGCAGAGCAGGACGTCCCCTGCCATCCTCATGCCCTTGGCACCCAGAACACAGTGCCAGTGATGGCAGAGGGTACACCCCCTCCCCACATCGCACCCCCAGTCTTTCCATATCCCACTGCAATCCTTTGAGCTGTGACACTGCACTCACCTGTGCCCTGGTGTCCTGGTGCCCACCCCTGTGCCCAGAGCCCCCCGCAGCCCCTCACCTGTCCTGTGGCTGCCTGGTGAGACAGCATCACTGCTGCCCGATGCCACCCGCTCCTGCTGCTTGAAGAACTCCCGGGGGTTGTCAGGCCGCTGAGCGATGATGGCAGCAGCCTCCTGTGGGGACGGGGAGGCTGAGCCCCACTGCCCGGGGGTGTGGGGCTGTGGGACCACCTTCCATGCATCCCACAGCTCCGTTCCCATCTAGCTGTGGGCACTGCTGCATGGGGAGTGAGGAGCAGCACCGGGCACGGCCATCACCACACTCACCTCCACCTCTGACTCCGATTTCCTAAACTGCTGCCTGTCGTCCTCCTCTTGCTGGTCCCCCTGGGAAGAGACACAGCATCACCCCCCAGCCCCGGGCACCCAGCTGGGGAAAGCCCCTCCCTGGGGGTAATGCCAGGGGCAGCCCTGGCTCTGATCCTAGCGCCAGTCCCACCGTGGCACTCACAAAGATGGACTGCTCCTTCAGGCGCTGCCGGGCCTCCTCCGCCTCCAAGCTCTGCTGCTTCCTCCTGCAGTGGGGAAACGGGAAAGGCGCTGGGCATCGGCTCCTGCCAGGCCCTGCCCCAGCCCCACCGTGCCAGGGACACCCATGTGCCCACCCAGCCGCTCACAGCACGTGCTCAGCCATCCTGTGCCCACAGCCCAGCCGACCCCAGCCGTGCCTGTGCTCCTCGATCTGCTCCTCACGCTCCCGGTAGCGCCGTTCCCGCTCCTCCTGCTCCAGCCTCTCCTGCTCCATCCGCTCCTGCTCGAACCGCAGCCGGGCATCCAGCGCCTTTTTCCGCTCTTCCTCCTTACGCAATTCCTCCTCTTTCTGGTGTGTGTGGGGGGGATCAGTGAGGGGCTGCCAGCAGCTCACCCCGCTCCCGGGGTGTCCCTCCGTAACCCACCTTGGCCTGCTCCCAGAACTGCTCCCGGTTGAGCCGCTTCATCTCCACGGTGGCATCGGTTTTCTGGTAGGTGGTGCCCTGGGACGGAGCAGAGGTGGGGGATGGAGGGGCTGGGATCAGCGAGGGGGGTAGCAGTAAGGGGCACACGGGGCGAGGGGCTGCGGCACACAGGAGCCCCGGGCAGCACCCCGGGCAGCCATGGGCAGGTTACCACGGGCTCGGCGTTCTCGTCCTCGCGCAGCCGCAGGCGGTGCAGCACCGGGCTGGAGACACGGGCCAGCCCGTTGGACAGCCGCTGCCCGATGGCCCCGGGGTCAATGTCCTCCACGCTGCTGGCGTTGACAATGACATCCACACCCTGCGGGGGCGCAGGCAGCCATCAGGGCTCAGCATCAGTGCCCTGGCAGCATCTTCCCCGTCCCCAGCGTCACCCACCTGGAAGAACTCGGCAATCTTGGCTACGTGGCTGGCACAGGCGCATTTGCGGGCGTCCGGCACGTCCTCACCCACCTGTGGCAGCCGGGGAGGGACTGAGCTGGGAGAGGCAGCAGGGTGACCCCCACCCCACTGACCTCAGCTGGGCAGCAGGACTGTGGGGCACCCACACCCCTGGCCACTGCCAGCTCGCTCACACCCAGCCATGTCCCTGTGGGCACAGCACAGCCCCCCGCAGCATGGCCCCCAGACTCACCCAGTTGACGAGGACGTATTTGGGGAGCACGGCCTGGGGGTCCTTGACGCTGCAGAAGCCATACATCACCTTCTGAATCTCAAAGTGGCCGGAAAGCTCCAGCAAGCCTCCACCTGGCACAGCACCGTCAGCCCACGTGCACCCAGCACCAGGAACGGGTGACAGGGAGAACACCAGCACAGGTGAGCTGGCAGAGGGGACAGAGAACCTTACCTCCTGACGCTGCCAGCTTCAGGTCATCAGAGCCATCCTCGTATGTGTAGAGGGCCCTGGGGAGACACCGTGGGTCAGCCAAAGCCAGGAGGAGGTGGGGCAGCCCCCAACCTCCCCATCCTGCTTACACTGAGGTCAGGGCACGTGCTGGGGTCTGGCTGCTTGTGCCAAAACTAGAAACCCTTGTCCATCAACAGCAGCAAGAGCAAGACTGCCAGGCAAGGCAGACAGGATGTGGGGCAGGGCCTATTCCCCAACCCTTGGTGGCAGCTGTGGGGAAGGGTCCCAAGTTTGGGGACAGAATAGTCACTTGGGCACAGGGACCCACCGACTGCTGTGCTGCAAGCCAGAACAGTCTCACAGCAACTTGCTGGCCCATCCCTGTCCCCTCACGACCCTTCCAGCTACTGACCAGGCTTGGGGACAACCCTGTGCCCCAGTAAGGACCCAGGTCCACTCACGTGCCCGGCTGCGTGAGCCACCAGCCCAGCAGGCACCAGGCTGGGGGAGGACGCCGGAGCACCAGCAGCAGCAAATCAATGAACCGCCAGAGTGTGATGGGGCCGTCATGGAGACTGTTCCTTGGAAACCATTCCCAGCTGATGGGAAACCCCCTGTCGCTCCCACCGTGCCCTGGCCAGCCCCTCTGGGGGCTCCGTGGGGACCCCCAGCAGCCAGCACCTCCCCAGAGGCACACAGCCAGCCATGGAGGGGGGACCACGCATGCCAAATCGGTCCAGGGCGGGTGGGCGAGGGGATGGATGTCGCTAGGCAACCAGCATCCTCCATCGCCATGGCAACCCCCCCCATCCCAGCTGGGATGCAGCTCGCCCCGATGACGAGGTGATTAGTGGAGGGGAGCGGGGGAGGCAGGCAGGCAGTGGGGACCTGCGGGGCCTGGCAGGCACCCAAACCTGCCTGCCACCGTCACGCGCTGCACCCGGAAAGCCAGGGCCGCCCGTGCTGGATCCCCCACAGCCCTGCTCCGCCGCGGGTGGGCGGCTCTGCCCATCAGCATTCGGCTGGTGGTGCTTCTCAGAGCCCCAAAATCCCCGCTGTGCCGAGCAAAGCCGTCCTCACTCGAGCCTGCAGCTTCAATCCACAGCCTGGGGAACGGGAATCGAGCGTCCCTACGGGCACAGCCACCCCCTAAACAGGGCCGTGGCTGGAGCTGAAAAGCAAGGGGAAGGCAGGCAGGTGCCGAGGAGGGAGAGGGCCTCCCTCTGCCTCCAGCACCCGCCGCCCCCCGAGCCCCTGGCAGGGAGCCGCAGATAATTGCACCAACAAGATTGACTTTAATCCGCACATCCCGATCCCGCTAATCGGCCGCCCCAGCCGGCGCCAGCTTCCAGGCCTGGAACAGCTGCAAAGTGCTGTCTGAGATGGCTGTGACAGGGAAGGGTGGCAAATGCAGCCCCTGATCCCCCCAGAATGGGCGAGGATGGCAGCAGTTTGGGGGAGCCCAGGGCAGCGAGCTGGAAGCTGGCAGGGTGGGATGCAGCTGGCAGCAGACAGGAGAAAAGAAGTAGGGCAGAGCCACAGCATCGCTGCCTGGGGAGCCCTGTGGGTGCTGGGGGCACCCACTGCCTGCTGTCCTTCCCCAGAACCCTGCCGTGCCGGGTGGTATCTGGGCACAAGGCTGCTGCCTGCACCCGGGGGTGCTCCCAGGGCAGATGGGGCTTGCTGTGGACACAGCTCAGCAGCACAGCCTGACTCCATGCCAGGATGGAGGTTTCCATTCCAGGAGACAGGGAAGCCGTGCTGGGGCCTGTAGCATCCCCAGGGGTGCCCCCAGGGACCCAGAGCCCAACAGCACCACCACAGCCCTGGCAGTGGGGACCAGCTGTGTCACAGCGGGTGCTGTCAGCATCAGCATTGCTTACCCTGCTTCCATGGGCTCCAATCCCTCCACCCAACCCCTACAGCCCTTTCCCACCCCCAGGCTCCAGGTATGTGGGTCACCCGTGGGTGGAGATGCCCCGTGCAGCCCGGGGGGGGCTCCTGCAGCCGGGGGGCTCCACTGAGGGTCCCCATCACCCCAACCAAAGCCTTCGTAGCCCCGCTGCCCTCGCGTGGCCCCGCTGCTCGCCGGAGCAGGCAGAGCAGCAACCTCGGGAGTCAGAACGGGGCTCCCACCCCCCATGCCACGGCCAGGGAGGGGTCACAGCGCCCCAGCCTCCCGCCCCAGCCCCGGCACATGTGTTTCCAATGTGGCTGGGAGCTCCAGGGAGTCGGCGTGCTCAGAAAGCAGCACCAAATTCCTTTCCGATCGAGTAATGGGCCCCAGCAGCCTTCGCGGGGCCGGGCAGGGGGAGGGGATGCTCGGACCCTCCAAGACCCGGCTGGAGCAGGGGAAATCCCAGACTAAACAGTGGGATCCCGGCCGGGCATGAGTGTGGCATTCCCCGGTACCGGCCCAGGGCCGGGCTCTGGCACAGTGTCCTTCCAGGCAGCTCAGCCAGGCTGGGCCCTCCTCCCCTGGGTACTGTCCCCATCACCTTGCCCGATGCACCCCACCAGCATCACCCCTCATCCCGCACCCCCAGCAGCAGAGGGGATGCTGTTCCCGCGGGCACTGAGCGCCAGGCACTCCGGTGCCAATGGCATGGGGCGGCCGGGCACGATGGAGCGGCTGGGGACGATGGAGCAAAGCCAGCCCCGCGGATGGGGACGGCAGGGGATCGCTGCCTGGCCGGGATCAGCGTTGGAGGTGTGTGTGGGGGAGCCGCCACCGGCACTCGCCTTCCCGGGAACCGATTCTGCTGCTCTCAGCAGCTTTGGCAGGGACGGCTCCTTTGCAGCGGATGCCGGGAAGCAAGATGCGCCCGGGGCTGACAGCTGCCGCCTGGCCGGCAGCACACACGGCGCTTGCCCGCAGCGCCCCTGGGCTGACCGCGGGGCTGCGGGGCCCTCCGGAGACCCCCGGGGACCGGCGGGCACCTGGACCTGCCCAGGCCCGCACAGCCCTGTCCTGAGAGCAGGGAGCTGCTCTGAGGTAGACGTCTGGCCGGCTGGGCTGTGGGTGCAGCCCAGCTGGGAGGTGGGAGTCCCCGGATGGCTGGTGGGTGTATCCCGGAGGGGCGGCGGATGCCCCTGGCTGGGTGGTGGGCGCACAGCAGCTCCCCTCCGTCCGCCCCCCACCAAAAGCATCAGGCACAGCATGCACCCAGCACTGCCCAGCGCCCCGGCTCTGCCCAGCGAGATGCGCCCCGGCGAGCCGGCAGCGCTCCCAGCCAGCATGCCAGAGGCACCCTGGAGGGCAGGGAGGGGATGGCGGGGCAGATGGCCCCCGCCAGCCTCCCGGGGCCCGGCTGCGCTGGGAGATGCGGGTGGGCTGGCAGCGGGTGATGCTCCCTGCAGCGGGCCTGGATCCAGCCGGCCGCGACACCGGGTGCCCCGGGCAGCGCGAGCAGCCGGGGGTCCCAGCGGAGAGAGCGGCTCCCCTCCCCGACTCAACACAACCCCAGCCCGGCGGGGCAACCCCGGGCCGACACACCGCGACCCCCAGGGATGCGGCAGCCCAGGGGCTTGGGGGAATCTGAGGGTAGCGGGAGCGGCGGGAGATGCTCGGTGCCCCCGCCGCTCCAGGCCTCGCTCCGCCGGGCAGCGGGACCGCCGCCGCCGGGATCCCGGCGGAGCCGCTCGGGAGCGGGACCGCTCGGGAGCGGGGCCCCGATCCCCTCCCCATCCCCCGTTCCCCGGGCGCCCCTGCCCGCGGCTCCTGCTCCAGACAATGGCGAGGAACCGGTGCCGGGCCCAGCAGCGGGGAGCCCCACGGGGCCCTCCCCGCCGAGCGCGAATTCCCCCGCTCCCCGCTCTCGCTGCCCGGCCGGGGGTCGCGCCGGGCCGTGCCGGGGAGTCCCGGCGCTCGCACGTGCCGGCCCGGCGCAGACAAAGCGGGGACCGCGCCCCGGCCCGGTGCGGCGGGCAGGTGCGGGCACCGGGGGCGGCGAGCCGGGCACACCCCCCGCCGCCCCGCCCGCCTTTGTGTGCCGGGGCTCCCGGGGACGGCGGGGGGGCGCAGCTCGGGGCGCGGCCGGTGTTACCGGGCGGCTCCGTGCACAAAGGGCGGCGGCGGCGGCGGGGACAAAGGGGCGGCGGCGGCGGCGGGCGCGCTCACCAGTCGGTGGGGCTGTCCTCGCCGATCACGTCCTGGTAGGAGGCGAGCAGCTCCAGGCGGTGCGCCGCGAAGCCGACGCCAGCCATGGCGGGGCCGGGATGCTGCCGGGGGACCGGAGGGACCGGCCGCCTGCCCGCCTCCGAGACACTGCCGCAGCGGCCGGGCGGAGGGGCGAGCGGCGGGGAGGCTCCGCCCGCCGCCGCGCCCGGTCCTAGCGCCGCGAACGGCGGCCCCCCTCCCCTCCCCTCCGCCCCCCCGCCCGGCCCCCGCCCCCGCCGCGCCCCCGGGGCGCCCCCGGGGCACCCCCCCGGCCGCGCCGCCCGGCCCCGCGCCGGGACCCCGGGGGTGCGGGCGGCATCGCCCCCGCCCCGCGCCGCCCCCGCGCGCAGCTCGCCCCCGGCATCCCGCAGCCTGGGCTCTGCTCGGCCCCCGCAACGCCGCGCCCCCCGCCCCAGGGACACCGAACCCCGGCTCGGCTCCTCCTGGGAGCCTGCACGCCGGGAGATTTCGCATCCCGGGCTCTCCTCCGCCCTGGGGACCCCGCATCCTGGGCTGCCCCTCTTGGGAACTTGCGCTCTGGAGACCTCTCGTGCTGGGTGGTCCTCTCCATTCCCATATTGTCCCCTGCCCCACGTCCTCTACACCCAGGGGACGTGGCACGCCTGGCTGCCTGCGCCCTCCGCTGCCCTTCGCCGAGTCCCCGTGTCCAAGCTTTCCTCTCCAAGGACACGGCGCCGTGGGCTTTGCCCTACACACCCGGCCATGGCCTCGCTGCTTGCGCAAGGGGTCAGTGGACAGAGCCTTTTTGGGGGTCTCTTTGCTGCCCGTCTGCTCCTCTAGCCCCACCATTCCGAAGCCCCCGGTCCTTTCAGAGCCCCTAAGCGCCTTTTCCAGGGGGTTTTGCCTCTGTGAGAGCCCACAGCTGGTTTGCACTGACCCGCACAGGGCTCTGCAGGGGCTCCCAGCCAGGTCCTAATGCTCCTGCCAGCACAGGCAGCGATTCCCTGCCCCCGGCGCTGCCCCCAGCCCGGACCAGCACCGCTGGAGGAGTCTCTGTGCCAGAGCAGCAATGGGGAGTGCGCAGGGCCTGATTCCTGCAGGCTGGGGATGTTGTGGAGTGGCCCGTCCCAAGACAAGCCCTCCAGGCAGCCCGTGGGTGACCCCAGAGGGACACGGGACAGGGTGTCGCGGGCCCTGGCCGTGCCGCCCGCTCCCCCCACGCCCTCCTTACACCAGCACTTCCGAGCGAGGCCAGAGCCGGAGCCGCCCTAAGAGGCTCTGAGAGTTTGGGAGCAGCTGTGGAGCAGCTGCCGGGGCCAGCGCGGGGGCTGGGGCCGGGGCAGGCGCCCCACGAGCGGCTCAGATGGCTTTGGGGGTGGATGTGGTGGGACCCTGCTCAGGGATGTGGTGGGAGCTCTGAGCCTACCGCCGCCAGGCTTTGTTCTCGGAGCAGCGAGGCTGCAGCCCCTCCCCAGGCTCCACCTCCGCAGCCCACCCGAGACCCTCCTTCCGCTGCCTGTGCACAAGCTGCTCGCATGGTGCGCAGGGCTGGTGGGCAAGAGATGCCCTTGGCAAGGCGCAGAGGCACCTTGGGTGGTAGAGGCAGCATCAGCACAGCCCAGAGGCAACAGGGAACCAACCAGAGCCAAGCCCCCACGAGCACAGACCTTGCAGCGGCACAGGGGGATGCCGGGCTCGCCCCAGGCTGGCTGTAGCACCCTGGCCCCGCTCCACAGCTGGGCACCCCGGGGCTGACCTGGCAGAACCTGTTCCCAGACCGTGCTCCCCCAGCAGGCTCCGTCCCGCACCACTGCCCACCCCTGCCCCTTTCCCACCCTCCACTCACGGGTTGCTGTCCTGCCAGGCTACGGTTGGTTCTGGGGCTGCCCACGTGGGGCCACAGCCACCTCACCTTCCCCTGTGCTGCCTCTGACCTTGGCTGCCCAGCTGGGACTCACACACGGGCACTCTGCCCTGCTCCTGCCAGCCCTGCCAGGCAGGCACCAGCTGTTTCTGCCCCTTGTTGCACCCGTGTCCTGCTGCTTCTCAGTGTGACCATCCTGTTGCTGTCATGTGCCTCGGCCCCAGCCCCAGTCTGTCTTTATCCCTCGACTTCCTCACCCCACCTTTGATGTGCTTCTGCACTCCTGGAACTGGCAGTGAGAAGACGTGGCACCGCAGCCCAGATCTGGGTGATGCCAGGAGGCATTTGGCTTCCCACAGCCAGCTCCTGCCCCCCGGCAGAACCTTCCAGCAGATGAGCAAGACAATTTTCCTTACAATTGCTCATCATGGCAAGAGCTGCAATTATTAATGACCGTTCCAGCTGTCAGAGTGGAGAGGGAGGAGAACACCCACTTCCCCACACCCGCTGCCCTCGAGCCAGCTCCAGCTGGAGGTGCTGGTGTGGGCTCACGCCCGTCCCTGGGGACGGCAGCTGCGTTGTGTGAGCGAACGCTTGGCTGCTCCGCACTGGAGAACGCCCAGAGCTGGTGCACGTGGCCCATGCATGCCCCACGACCCCTCAACCCCTCTACAGTACTCAGGCACAATGACCAGAGGACACTGCTAGGTATACAGGGACCCCACTAAGGTCTGACTCCTTCCCCATCTTCCCTTGCTGCATTTTGCCCCCCAGATTAATTACTGCCTCCATTAGCGGTCCTGCCTGCTACAACAGGGATGACCCAGTCGACACAAGGGGTCAAGCCTGGGTTGAGGCGGGCAGAGGAGGAGAAATCTGAGGTGAAGACTTTCCCTGGAAAGCTGGAAGGAGCTGAGTCAGGTCCCAGAGGGAGCGGGATGAGGGCAGAGCATGACCTTCCCAGCCGGCCGCACCTCACTCGGCAAAACCACTGGCCTGGAGACAGCCGGCACTTGCAGAGACGTGTTTATTAGAGGCACTAAAAGCACCGTGGCTGCATCAGCACAGCCCGACCAGAGGGTGTGGCTTGGGGGGAGGCATCGGTGGCCCCAGGATGGCAGTGGCAGAGAGCTCTTTGGTAGGAAGCTGTGCCCAAGCCTTGCAGGAGCAGCCGCCTGGCTGGGCTGGCACCAGCACACGCTGCCAGCCCTCAGCTGGGCCACGCTGGGCTGGGGGTGATGCCAGCCCCAGGGAGGCCAGCAGGGTGGGGGGCAGGAGGGACAGACAGCCCCGGAATGCAAGCGGGGCAGGAAGGCACCGCAGCAGTTTGAGGGGGGCTGGGGGGTTGTCATGGGCAGGGCCCCAGGGCTGGGTCTCCAGCCCCAAGCACACAGCAGGGAAGGCTGGGAAGAGTGAGACAGGAGCTGGTCCTCACCCACTCAGGGAGGGATGTGTAAGGAGTATCCCTGCCCCAGCAGCAAGGGAGCAGCCCAGCTGTGGCACACCCTCTCCAATTCCAGCCTCAGCATGGCTGTACCCACCATGCTGCGTGCCTCAGGGGCAGGAGATCCATGCAGCATCCCATTCCCAGGGCTCCTAGGGCCAGTTGAGAAGCATATAAGAAGCCACTCAGCTATAAAAGGCTCTGGACCCAGCACTGTACCCGGCTGGAGTTTAGCCAGGAGCTACCAGGAAAGAGGCAGGAGCAAGGGAAAGGGCCAAGGGCCCAGCCTGGCTCCCTGGGGCCAGCGGGGCAGGGGGAGAGGAGCATGCAGGGCCAGGGGCAAGTGTGGGCACAGCTGAATTCCCACCCCTCACACATGGGAGAAAGCGTGGCTCTTGCACAGCGGCTTGTCCTTCTTGGAGTAGAACGTCTTCCCTTCCAGGTTGGTCTGGCAGATCTGGGGAGGAGAGTGCAGGTGGTCAGCTTGGGGGGCTGAGTCAGCCTCTGGGTCCCCCACAGCCCAGCACTGGTGTCACACAGGCACCTCCACATGGCCAGGGACAGGAAGGTTCAGAGCAGAGTCCCAGTCTCCCAGAACGGAGGCAAATGGGAAAAAATCTTGTGGCAGCAGGTCCCCTGAGCTGCTGCTGTACCCCACCCAGAGCAGGACTGTCAGGGAGAGGCGCAGGCCCTGCAACAGCCGGGGAGGGAGGCACAGTGCTCACCGCACAGACAAAGCAAGTGTCGTGCCAGCTGAACCCCAGCGCCTCCAGGAACCGGTCCCCAGCATCGATCTTGAAGTCACAGCCGCGGCACTTGGTGCCAAACATCTTCTCATAGTCTGTGGGGAAAGGCAGAGCCCAGGTCAGCACTTCCATGCACTACAGCTGCTCATCCCAGGGGAGCAGGGCTGCAGCTCAGCAGGGATCCCACAGGCACAGCCTGGGGACAACTATGCCAGCCCCACCCAGGTGAGATAATGCCCCGGACACCTGGGAAAGGTGCGGGGTGGCTCAGCCACCACAGGGCTCCAGGGGGAGGAGAACCTCATCTCCCAGGGTGCAGCACTTGCTTTGATGTACATCCTCCCTCATTGCCATGGCAACATAGGAGCATGGCACTACCCTGCAGCTAGGGAGAACCAGAACGGAGGGCTCAGGGCTGTGGGATTGGGGTCTCCGTGCTCCCCACAGCCCAGGGGGAGCCCTCTGGAGCAGGGCAGCTCACGGCCCCAGCCCTGTGAGCAGCTGCTGAGTCCCAACAGCACCCCAGGGCCACATGAGGTGACACATGGGGTCCCTGGGTCCTACCTCTCTCGCAGTAGGGCTGTCCCTCCTCCATGTAGAAGGCTCGGTTGCGGATGGGAGTTTTGCAGGCATTGCAGGTGAAGCACTGCACGTGCCAGGTCATCTTCAGTGCATGCATCACCTCCTGGAGGGGAGACACTGTCAGCCAGGGGCAGGAAGGGACAAAGAATCCCCTGAGATGGACCAAGGTGGGAAGGAACAGAGCCAGGCACTGACAGCAGAGGACAAGGACAGGAGATGGAGGACAGCAGGCTGAGGGACACTCACCCCAGTGATCTTCTTCTTGCACTTGGCGCAGCTGGGTGCGTAGCGCGTGTCATAGCACTTGGGGCAGAAGATGGAGCCCTTCTCCTCAAAGAAGCCACCCTCATCCAGCACCTTCCTGCACTGGCAGCAGATGAACTCCTCGGGGTGGTAATAATGTCCCAGCGCCACGAGGTACCGTCCCCTGTGGCAGGACAGAGCTGTGTCAGCCACGCCGTGGCCCAGGACGCCGGCGTGGCAGCGGTGGTGGCCAGGGCTCACCTGATGACCTTGTTGCACTTGTAGCAGAGCGGGGTGCGGCCGGGCCCCTCGGGGGCCTGCTGGGCTGCCTGCACGATGGAGCTGCGGTTCTGCATGGGGGTCGGCGTGGCCGGCTGGCTGTGCTTGCTCACCACCGTGCTCGTCTTGTCCGGGGCGTAGCGCTCGGCAAACGAGGGGTCCACAGCCCAGGGCGGGCGGCTGGTGGGGCTGGGGGTGGCACTGGGGGTCCTGGGGGCTGCACACGCACACAGGTCTTAAGGGGAGTGTTTCTGATCCCTCAGCAGCCCCTCCCCAAAAAGCCCAGAGATGTTTTGCTCACCCAGTCCTGGCTCAGTCTTCATCGTTGCTCCTGGGGATGGGTCCGGCACGGAGACCTGGCTACAGAACAAGCAGTTAATCCAGCCTGCCCTGCTCACCCCACTGCCCAGGGGGTGCAGGCAGGGCTCCCCACCCCAACAAGCAGGAGGGAGCTGGCCAAGCCCCCATGCCCAGCAGTAACTGGTTTAGTGATGAGGTACTGAGCCAAGGGCCTTCAGTCCTGCCAAGACACAGCATCCCCAGGGTGTCTGGTACCCACTGTGGTGGTCTGGGGAGAGGCAGGAGGGAAGGTTCTGGGCTTCTCCAGGGACCCCAGGGACCACACAGACTTTGGCTGCCTCCTAATATGTGATGATCACCCCCAGTCTCACTAGGGTGCAGGGCAACCTGGACGTGCCCTGATGCAGGGAGCCTCAGGGTCCAGCTCAGCAGCATTGGGAACAGGCAGGGCAGGCAGGAGATGGCAACAAACCAAATTTTGTGTCAGAGAAAACTGGGCAGAGCTGGTACCCAAGGGCCATGGCACCATGGCAGAAGGTGTCACAGAGAGGTAAAGGCAAAAAATGGGGTGCTGTCCACCCCCCTGCCTGGCTGCACAGAACAAGGAACAACCCTGACAAGCTGGTGACATCCACGAGCTCAGCTGCCCCACAGCCCCATGCCAGGCTTGCAGGACACTGTGCCCCAGGCCCAGATGCTGCCCAAACATCACAACAACCCAGTGAGATTTGGCCAGTGCCATCAGCCACTCCCAACCCACCATTTCTGGGGCACCACGGCGCAGCTCAGCATTCCCAGCTGAGGGGCAGCAATGCCCAAGGGGTTCTGCCCAGGACGTGCAGCCCCCCAGCTGCTGCTGCCACACACTCCCCTTACCTGGGCTTCCTAACAAACACATCATCATGATCCTCCACTGAGCGCAGCAGGAGAGAAAGGAGGAAACAGTCAGTCCTCACAGACCGAGGCCCAGGCACAACAAGAGGGGAAAGGGAAAAGAGGAAAACCAACCTCTCCTCCCACCAATCCCTGCCCCAAACAAAGCCCTGCCCGGCCAGAGGGCAAATCAAGACCCCAGACCGGTGTCACCACCACGAGACCACGCACAGCCCCACCAGCTCCCACTGACACAGCCACCCCACAGGGATCACACGGGGCCAAAACCAACACTCCAGCACCAGTCCAGATTCTGCCGGACCCTGGCAGTCCAGGGAGAGTCCAGCAGCCCCTGGCAGTGCCAGGCCTGTGGGAACTCACTCTCATCTGTGCCCGTCAGCTGGGCCAGCCTGCGGAAGGAGCGGGACTGCGAGGTCCCGGTGCGGGGCTGCCAGTCCTCAGCATCCTCCATCAGTCGCAGCTTCCCGGGGTTGCACCCGGGGGTGCTGGGGGGCTCCAGAGGCTGTGGGGGCTGTCTGTGAGTGACAGAGGGCAGGAGCTCAGCCAGCACCAAGCACAGACCCTGCTCTGGAACAGGGAAGCACTCCAAAAGGTGCCCTGGCACATGGCAACACCTCTGCCAGACCCTGGCACTCACCGCTGCTCCACCGTGCCCCAGCTGGACCCGTGGGCATCCCTGTGGCATCAGAAAAAATGGTGGCACAGCAGTCAGTGCCTGATGCATGGCTCAGCCCATGCTTTCCATAGGCACCCACCACCTCAGAGATACAAGAACCTCATGGAAATGCCAACAGCATTCACTCCTGACCAGCCTTGCAGCCATTCCCTGACCCCACATGATATTGTGCCCCAGGTACGGTGCCTGCCCTGTGACTCCAAAAATGCCCAGCAAAGTGTTGTGTCACCAGCCATCCCTACTCATTGTGCTGCATATTAACCTCCCCAGCTTGGTGCCAGCAGTGCCCTGAGTCTTGCCTGCATACCCATCTGGGGACAAACTGGCCAGTGGGTGTCCAGGCAGGAGCCCCTCAAGGTGAAGGTCAAAGCAGTGACTGAGCACTGGCAGTGCCTGTTGTGGGGTGAGCACAGGATGGGCTCTGCAGCTCCACCACCACCTCAGCTCTGGGAGAGGACAAAGAGGGAGAGAAGAATCCACAACAGGGCAAAGAGTTTGCCCAGAGTCACAAGAAGTAGTGATGCTGAGGGGAAGGAAAGGAGCCAGGAGCACTCACCCAGCTCTGCCACACCAGGCCCACAGGACAATGTGCCCCAGGTGCAGGCGTTACCCAGCACCTCCCAACATTCCACAGCCACATTTTCCCAGTGCCATCAGCCTCCTCCACTTCTTGCCCAAAAGGCTAAGGTGCAGCTCAGCATTCCCAGCTCAGAGCCAGCAGTGCCCAGACACCTGGGACATGCAGCCTCAGCACATGCTCCCCTTACCTGGGCTTTTTAACAATCTCATCCTCACCGTCCTCCACTGAGTGCAGCAGGAGAGAAATAGGGAGACGGCGTCAGTCTGCAGTGACTGATGCCCAGGAAAAGCAGGAAAGGAAAGGAGGAAAACCAACCTCCCCACGACCATCCCCTCGCCCCATCACACAGCCCTGCTTGGCCATGGGGCAGAGCTGCCCCAGACCAGCACCACCACGAGCCCACACACAGCCCCAGGCAGCTCCCCGTCAAGGAGTGACTTGGGCCCAAAATCAAACTGCTGATGCCACATCACCCCACTGCCTCTCCCAGCTTCTGGCTATGCCAAACAGTCCCCAGGCAGTGCCAGGCCCTGTGGGAACTCACTCTCATCTGTGCCCGTCAGCTGGGCCAGCCTGCGGAAGGAGCGGGACTGCGAGGTCCCGGTGCGGGGCTGCCAGCCCTCAGCGTCCTCCATCAGTCGCAGCTTCCCGGGGTCATACCCGGGGGTGCTGGGGGGCTCCACGGGCTCCCTGTGAGTGACAGAGGGCAGGAGCTCAGCCAGCACAAAGCACAGACCCTGCCCAACACTGCAGCACAGGGCAGTGCTGCCAAAGGTGCCCTGGCACATGGCAACACCTCTGCCAGACCCTGGCACTCACCGCTGCTCCACTATGCCCCAGCTGGACCCGTGGGATTCCCTGTGACATCGGAAAAAACAGCAGCACAACAGTCACCGTTTGACCATGCCTGCCATGTGCACCCACAGCCCCATGGAGGCACGAGCCACATGGAAATACTGATCAGCAGCCTTGCAGCTGCTCCACATGATGCAAAGCACCAAGACCAGTTGCTGCCCAGTACCTCCCAACATCTCCAGCAAGGTGTTGTGATTGTCACCAGCCACCCCTACCCAGGTGGGTACTTGGGGCAGGACCCTCCTGAAGTGACAGTCAGAGCAGTGCCTGAGTGCTGGCAGCGCCCATTGTGCAGCTCTGAAAACACCTCAAGTCTGGGAGAGGGAACAGAGAGGGAGGGGAGAACCCCCAGCAGTGCAAAGAACACCCCCAGAGTGACTGCAAGCAGCAAGGGTGAAGTGGCCATGGGGGCTGAGCCTGGCAGGGGCACCTTGTGGCTCCCACTGCTGCCCCTTACCTGGGCTTTTTAACGGGCTCATCCTCACCATCATCCACTGAGGACACCAGGAGAGAAAGGGGAGATGGAGTCAGTCTGTGGCAACTGAGGCAGGAAGACAGCAGGAAGGAAAGGGAAGGAAAAATGCCCTCTCCTCCCACAGTCCCCCTAACCCAACACACAGCCCTGCCTGGCCATGGGGCAGAGCACAGCTCCAGCCCAGCCACACCACCAGGAGCCCACACAGCCCTGGGCAGCTCCTGCTGGCTCAGCTGCCACAGAGGGCACCAACGGGGCCACAACCAACGCCCTGCTGTAACAACACACCACGGCCTTTACCAGCTGCCCCAGCAAAGCTGGGCACAGCTGGGCACTCAGCCAGTGCCAGGCCCTGCAGGAACTCACTGCTGCTGGCGCCCACCATCCGGGCCAGCTTGCGGAAGGACCGGGACTGGGAGGTCCAGGTGTGGGGCTTTGAGTCGACAATGTCCGCTAACATCTTCAGCTTCACTGGGTCACACACAGTGTCACTGGGGGGCTCCAGGGGCTGCGGGGGCTGCCTGCGAGTGACAGAGGGCAGGAGCTCAGCACCAGGATTGCACCCTGCTCTGAACAGGGAAGCATCCCCAAAGATGCCCTGGCACATGGCAACACCTCTGCCAGACCCTGGCACTCACCGATGTTGCCCCGTGCCCCAGCTGGACCCATGGGCATCCCTGTGGTATCAGAAAGAATGGTGGCACAGCAGTCAGTGTTTGACCAGCCCATCCCTCCCCACACACATCCACAGCCCCAGAGACGCACGAGCCTTGTGGAAATGCTGACAGCGTTCACTCCTGATCAGCCTTGCAGCCATTCCCTGGCCCCATATGACATTGTGCCCCAATTCTGGTCTAGTTCCCTGCCCTGCAACTCCCGACACCCCCAGCAAGGTGCTGTCAGTGCCACCAGCCACCCCTGCCCACTGTGTCCAGCACACTGTGCTGCATCTTGGTCTGCCCAGCCTGGTGCCAGCAGTGCCAAGCAGGTCCTGCCTGCACATCCAGCATGAGGACACCTCATCTGGGCACAGCCTGCCTGGTAGGACCCCCCTGAGGTGACTGTCAGAGCAGTGGCTGAGCAGTGGCAGTGCCTGCTGTGGGGTGAGCCTGTGGCTCTGCCAACAGCTTGGCTCTAGGAAAAAGGAAAGGATGGGAGAGAGGGTGGAGGAAAAGGAGAGGAAAGAAGAAACAGCAACAGGGCAAAGAGCTTCCCCTGAGTGACTGCAAGCAGTGAGAGAGAACAAGCCTTGTGGGCTGGGCCCAGGGTGGGCACACTGTGGCTCCTGCTGTTGCCCTGGCACACGCTCCCCTTACCTGGGCTTTTTAATAAATTCATCCTCACCATCCTCCACTGAGTGCAGCAGGAGAGAAAGGGGGAGATGGAGTCAGTCTGCAGCAACTAAGGTCCAGGAAAAGCAGCAAGGGAAAGGAGGAAACCAACCTCTCCGCTCGCCTGGCCCCATTGCACAGCCCTGTCTGGCCACAGGGCAGAGCACAACCCCAAACCAGCACCACGAGCCCACACACAGCCCCGGGCAGACCTCACTGGCTCAGCTGCCCTCAGGGAGTTAACCGGGGCCAAAACCAACACTCCCGGGTGCTACATCACCCTTCTGCTCCTCCCAACTTCTGGTTACCCCAGAACAGTCCCACATCCCCAGGCAGTGCCAGGCCTGTGGGAACTCACTGCCATCTGTGCCCGTCAGCTGGGCCAGCTTGCGGAAGGAGCGGGACTGCGAGGTCCCGGTGCGGGGCTGCCAGTCCTCAGCATCCTCTAACATCCTCAACTTCCCAGGGTCACACCCGGGCGTGCTGGGGGGCTCCAGAGGCTGTGGGGGCTCCCTGTGAGTGACAGAGAGCAGGAACTCAGCCAGCACCAAGCACAGACCCTGCTTCAGCACAGGGCAGTGCTGCCAAATGTGCTCTCACCAGACCCTGGCACTCACCACTGCTCCACCGTGCCCCAGCTGGACCCATGGGCATCCCTGTGATATTGAAAAGAACGGTAGCACAGCACTCAGTATGTGACCACGGCACAGCCCATCCCTCACAGATGCACTCCAGAACTAGGAGAAGTCAGAGACACTCACCCAGCTCTGCCCTGCCATCCTGCAGCCCACACCAGGCTCACAGCACGCTGTCCAGCTGCTGCCTAGCACCTCCCAATACCCCCAGCAAGGTGTTCTCAGTGCACCAGCCTTCTCCAGATCCCTTTTCCTCAAGAAGCAATGGCAGAGCTTGGCCTCCCCAGCTTGGTGCCAGCAGTGCCCAGCAGGTCCTACCCAGCACAGACATCTTGTCTGGCTGGTGGGTGTCCCAGCAGGACCCTCCCGAGGTGATGGCCAGAGCAGTGGCTGAGCTCTGGCAGTGACCACTGTGAGGTGAGGACAGGGCGAGCTCTGCAGCTCCACCAACAGCTCGACTCTTGGAGAGGGAGAGAAAAAACAGCAACAGAGCAAAGAGCTTCCCCTGAGTGACTGCAAGCAGCAAGAGAGAACCAGGTGTGTGGGCTGAGCCTGGGGTGGGCACCTTGTGGCTCCTGCTGCTGCTCCAGCACACGCTCCCCTTACCTGGGCTTTTTAACAAGCTCGTCCTCACCATCCTCCACTGAGCACAGCGGGAGAGAAAGGGGAGATGGAGTCAGTCTGTGGCAACTGAGGCCCAGAGACAGCAGGAAGGAAAAGGAACAGGAAAGGGAAAAGGCCCTCTCCTCCCACTGCCCACCTGTCCCAACACACAGCCCTGGGGCACGGCCCCAGCCCAGCGGCACCACCACACAGCCCCAGGCAGCTCTGCCTGGCTTCACTGCCCCATAGGGCCAAAACCAACACTCCACCAGGCACCAAAGCCTTTATCCAGCTCCAGTTTCCCCAGCAAAGCTGGGCAGTCAGGCAGTGCCAGGCCCCCTGGGAACTCACTGGCGTCTGCGCCCACCAGGCGCGACAGTTTGCGGAAGGAACGGGACTGGGAGGTCCAGCTGTGGGGCTTGGAGTCATCAATGTCCTCTAACATCCGCAGCTTCACTGGGTCACACACTGGGGTGTTGGGGGACTCCAGCAGCTGTGGGGGCTGCCTGTGAGTGACAGAGTCATCTGTCAAATCTGACAGATGTCCCGGGGCTGTCCCCCACCTTTCCCAGCACAGAATCACAGCACACCAGTAGCAGAGACGTCACACCTTGTCTTATTCCCCACCCCAAATTCCTCCCTCACAAAGGCTGGGCCTCTGAAGAACTGACTCTGGAATGACCACCACCATTCCTGGCAGTTTGAAACTGGCCCCAAGGGCCAGAAAGAGAAAGGACAGAGCAAGAATAAGCCAAGGTCAAAAAACACCATCAGGGAAGCTGCACCACAGCCATCTATGGCAGTGCCACCTGGCCATGGGCACGGCGCCCAGCACAGCCCATCAGCCCTTGCCCAGCACAGCCACATCTTGGGGAACAGGGAATGGATCACACACAAGGACACTCCAGGGCCCCAGCGTCTGGCAGAGACAGACAGCTGTCCCCTCCACACTGGGGACAGCTTGGTGCCAGGAGTGACCCACCCACATGGGCAGAGCAGTGCCTGCTGCCCATCCCCAGGATGGCCCTGCCCTGAAGGACAGGGCACTGGCAGGCAGGGAAGAGGCATGCAGGGAGGATAGAGAGAGCAGGTAAAAGGCTTACTGACTTGTCAAGGCTCAGCACCTGTAGGGAGAGGGAAAGAGAAAGGGAGGAGAGAAAGAAAGAAAAAGGAAGGTGAAATTAGACCTACAGCACCCAAGAAGTTTCCAGAGCTCACCTATGGCCTGCATGAGCCCCCTATCCCTGAGTCTCACACCCAGCTCACCCAGGGCTGAGAGCACACTGGGACACAGGGGCAGATGCCAGCAGACCAGACTGTGCTCCCTCAGCCCCCAGAACAGGCCTGGATGCCCAGGGCAGTCAATGCCACATCCTGCCCCATTGCCCAGTTCCTGGGCACTATGGCAGCTCTGGCAGGAGGAGCAGGGACCAGCAGCTGCTGCACCCATGCAGCAGAGCCGGGGGACAGAGTGGCAGGGCTGGAGGCCATCACTCTGCCCAGCCCCTTCCTGCAGCCAGGGGAACAGCAGGACTTGCCCAGGCAGGCACCGGCCGGTGGTCACAGCCAGCCACCGTTTCCCTGCCACTGCAGATGCCAGCCAGTGTCCTGCCACAGCCACCGTGCCAAGCCTGGCAGGAGCCCCCCCAGGCTGACACGTCCCTGAGCAAGGGGCCAGCACGAGCGTGGCTGCGTGTCCCCGTGTGACACAGAGACAGTTCTGCTGTGCCACCTCAGCACCAGCCGCCGGTTGCTGCGGCACGGGCACTGTCACCCGCTCCCACCCAGGGTGCCTGGCATGCAAGGCGCAGCAGGGCCGGGCAGCAGGCTGCCCCCGATCCTCAGGGAGCAGGATGGACAGCAACATACCCGTTGTGCTGGGGGGTGCAGGCGGGCGCCAGGGGCGCGTAGGTCACGGGTTTCGTCACCAGCCCGGGCCGTGGGTTCGGAGGTGAGCCGGCCCCGAAGGGCCGAGCTGTTTTGTTGAGGGCGGTGCTGGGAGCGAAGTTATATTTCAGGGGTTCAGAGCAGGGGAGTGAGTCCTGAGCGAGACAAAACACACAGACACGGGCTCACACGTCAAGCAGCATGCAAGGGGCAGCCCTGGGCCAGGCAGCGCAGCAGGCAGCCAGGGAGGAAAGCCGGACAGCACGTGCACCTTGGAGACCAGGCTCTGCCAGGCTGGCACTCGCTCCACTGGGCACCTGGCCCGGCGACAGCAGGTCACAAACCCAGCCTGAGGGTCACTTGGAGATTAGTAGGTGCCCCGGACACTCGCTGCTGCCCGTGGCAGGGCGGTGCATGCACACACGCCGACTGCAACCGCCCCACGGCACAAAGCTGAACACATGCAGGTGGCTGCTGCCCAGGAGCCACCAGTCACCAGCCCCAGCCCTGCCTCCCTGTGCCAGGGCACTCCCCAGCACTAGCAAACATGGTGCTGCACCTGCCCAGCCTCCTCCCCTGTGCTGGCCCCTCTGCATCCCTGCCCACACCCAGCACCAGCAGGGGCACAGACGATCCGGGCCCAGGCACCTACTGCGCAGATCCCGCTCCCTCTGACCCTCCATGGTGCCAGAGGTCAGAGCTGCTCCTCCAGCTGGGCTTTCTAGACCTTCAAACACACCCCAGCCCCCTAAAAGCCCCAAGAGCAAAGTCCATTTGTTTCACTACGCTGAGATTCCCTTCCCCTGAGATGAGGCTGAGCTGCCACTGCGGCACCAGGAGCCACACGTACCTTCTGCGGCTTCCCCAGCTGGTTCTGGGCTCTGCAAGAGAGGAGACAGATGGGCAGGTACTGGAGCTGGTCCAGACACCACCAGCATGCTGGTACCCCAGGGATGCAGCACCCAGCCGAGGGGAAACATGGCCAGCTGGCACTGCCCTGTGGCTTGCAGTCAGGTTAAGCCTTAACCAGGCAAGCCGAGCCCTTGGACACAGCCAGGGACTTCCAGGCTCTAAGTAAGGAACAGAGATGCTGGGAGATGGTAATACCAGGAGGTGGCACTGGGGAGAGGGCGCTGAATACATTCCAGTCATACCAGAGCCCCATGTTTGAGGGACCCACGATTCCTACCTGCTCAAGGTGAGGCAGAGCCTGTCCCCGCAGGCACGGATCCTGTTCTGGGCCTCGATGTGTGTCATGGCACTGGTGCTCTCCCCGTCGATGTACAGCACCCAGTCACCCACTCCCACGCCGGCCTGGGCTGCCTTCCCACCCAGAGTCAGCTGCAGGACAGACAGAGTTAGGGACAGCTGGAACAGCCAAGCAGTGACGTGGGAGCAGAGGGACATCCTCGTGAGGGCAGGGGCCTTCCAAGGCCCAGGATCCCCAGCCCAGCACAGGACACCACACCGACCTGACCCAGGGGAAAGCAGGGACCCCCAGATTACTCCCCATTTCCCAGGGCATGAGCCCAGAGCAGCCTCTTCCCCTTGGCAGCAGCAGAAGGCAAAGCACTTCTCCAGGGCACTGCCCAGCCCTTGCCCTCTGGCACGCCTGGGGACCCTGCCAGCACCCCAGGGCCTCATCGCCGTGACACCAAACACAGAGGCAGTGCTGCCTCAGCCTCGAAGCCCAGCCACCCCCTGGGGTCATCCTTGTGGTCCAGGAGCAGGAAGAGAGCACAGTGAGTCAGGGCAGCCCACGTCTCACTGCAAACCACAGGCATGTCCAGCCCTTTGCCTGGGGCGGGGAAGGACAGGGGAGGCACCCCTTGGGCACTCCCCCCAGCCGCCCGCGCTCCCGGCCCGTTCCCACCAGGCACAGACATTACCTCATTCCCACAGAGGAGCAGGAGCCCTGCCGGGGCAGGGAGACACCCGCCCCCACCCATGTGGCCCCGCTGGGACAGCCGGGAGCACAGCCACAAGCCTCCCTTCCCTGCCACGGTGCCAGGGATGCTCCATGGCACAGTTGAACGTCAACCCCATGCTGGGAAGTGGAGGCTGCTCTGCCCTCCCCTCCCACCAGGGATGCACAGCCAGAGGAGAGCAGGGCCCGGACTGCACACAGCTCCCAGGCACTGACAGACAGACAGACAGACAGACGTGGGCAGGCTGCAGCCATTCCTGCTCCTCCAGCATGGAAGAACTCGAGGCGCTTGGACCCAGACCAAGTATTTCCTCAAGTCCTGTTAGACATGAACATAAAAGGAGCGAGCCAGATTCCCAGCACTGTCAGAGGGCTGAAAAATCCCTGCCACAGAGTCCTGGCCCCTCCTTGCAGAACCCAGCTCACCCCAGAGCCACACATCCCTTCTCCAGGCCAACACCAGCCCTCCATGCAAGGCCAAACACCACACATGGACTGGATGTGGCCCAGTTCCACCTGCATCCCACTGCTATTCCCAGCAGGACATGGGTACCCCCACGCTGCCCTCCCATTCCCCCAGCCTGGCACAGGAGGGTGCCCTCAGCAGCAGTGATGCCCCCAGCTACTGGCCATGCTGCTGCAAGCCCCAGCTTGCTGCCCTGGAGGGCAGGGGAAGGCACAGGGCAGCTGTGTGGGTTTGGAGGCAGGAGTTGGGAGAGGTTTTCACACGACTGCCCAGGAAGGGGAGAGCACGTCAGGCTGCGTCACGAAGCCTCACCCAGCCTGGTCAGCACTTCCCGTGCCCCTCCATGCCAACGTGCAGGAAACCCCTCTGACAGGTGCCAGCTCAGCCGGGAGCCATGGCAGTGCCAGCCCTCCTGCTTCCCACCCAGACTGCTAACCAGGGCTTCCTTCCTCCCCTCTCCACCCAGTCTTTTGTTCTCTGCACCTCCATCACCACATCCAGAGAGGTGCTCACCTACTGCCCTGTCCAGAGGCCTCCAGGACAGAGCCTCCCTCAGTGCCTTCCCACCAGCAGCACCCAAGTGTCTCTCCTCTTTCCCATCTGGCAGATGCCAGGATGTGCCATATATCCAACTATCCAGACTGCAGTCTTTATCCCAGCTCCATCACAGGGACCATGGTTTGCAGCCTGTCTAGCCAGGGTGTCAGCACCCTAGCAGTGCCCCATGCCACAGGAGGTACATGTCAGAGGGCCATGAGCTGAAACAGCCTCACGGCTCACCCAGGAGTGCCACAGCTGAAAGTCAAGCCAATGGACACACCAGCATTGTCCTGTGTTGCCCACCCCTGCAGACCTGCAGAGCAGGGCCCCACTGCAGCCCACAAAGCTGGGGCAGGATGCTTCCTTCCAGCTTGCTACAACAGGGCCAGCTCATGGGAAGCAGTGGCCACGGACAGCAGCATGCTCTGGATCTGGGAATGCTTCTGGAGTGCAGAGCAGCACAGGCTCACACCTTCCCACCAGAGCACACCGCTCTGCCATGCAGCCCAGCCTCACCAGAGAGCCCCCAAAGCTGGCTGCATCCCCTGGGAATGTCCCTGCTGCTCCTGCCCTGTCCAGGACACGGCAGCACTGCCCAAGCCTCACCAAGCACTGCTTCACGAGGCCCCTGCCCCAGGCTCTGGGAGGCTCCTCCATCCAACCAGACCCTTTGTTAAGAACTGGCTCGCAGCCAAGAGAAACATTTTTTAGAGAATAAACTCGCTGAATCTGTCTCTGCGTGCTCAGCAGAGATCAGCAGGCCCCAGGGCAGCGACACAGGCCACTCCAGCCTCACACGGTGCCCTCAGGGCCCGTGCTCCACGCTGGGATGCTGTGGAGATGTGTGCCCTCTGGGGCAGGTGTGCAGTGCCCGGCTCGTGCCAGGGGCAGGTCCCCACGCAGCACTTCATGCCACAAGCAAAGCTGTCCTTGGAGAAGCAGCCTGCGTGCCAGCTGCCCCGGCGCCAGCGGCACAGGCGATGCAGTCACATTCCAAGGCTTATAAGGCAATGGCGTGGCCAAAGCTGTGGCCAGCAGCCGCCCAGGGACGGGGACCTGCACACAGCCAGGGTCAAACCCGGGAGTATTGCAACGGGAGAGGCTCAAACCAGCGGCCACGGGCACAACCAGCTGTGGCACAATGGCTCTCGCTGGAGAAATGGGAGAGTTTTGTGGAGGGAGTCACATCCCTGTGCAGGCAGCAGTGCAGCTGCCTCCTCTCCATGCCCATTTCAGGAGTGACCCCAGGCACAGAGCTGGGAGCTGTGCTGTGGAAAGGAGAGCAGAAGGGCTCAGTGCTGGGATGCCAAGCCCAGCGCTGGGGTGCAGACCAGGAAGCCAGTCCCACATCTCAGAGAGCAGATCCCCTCCCGCTGTGGTGGGAACGCTCCGGAAGGGGCCTCCCCTGCCCCCCTCTGCAGAGGCTGTGCAGAATTTCACGTTCCTGCCTGCAGCTCTCTGCCCGGAACACCCCCGTGCTGGGCTGCAGCTGATAAGGGACCAAGGAGGCTACGTGGAGCCAGGCAGGGCAGGATGCAGCATTCCCGGGGCCCCAGCTCATCCACATCCCCCGTACGGCTCTGCCTCAGCCACTGCGGCCTCCCTCCCACAGAGGCAGGAGGAAGGATGGGTGTCACCAGCCTTGGTTTCTCTTACCCTGGAGATGGAGAGCGGCATGCTGAAATCCTTCCCTCCCTGCAGCCTGAAGCCCCAGGGTGCCGGCCCATTCAGCATCACCTTGTAGGACTCCATGTCGCCCATCTCTGCAAGGGAAAAGGGTGTGATCCCAGTGTTAGGGTATGTGGAAACAATGCAGGGAGAGCAGGCGAGGAGAGGGCTCGGTGCCTGGCAGGGTAGGACAGGAGGCAGGTCACGTTTCCAGCTGTAACTCCACCCTGGCCATCCTACACTGTGGTTAGAGACGCACCCCAAATCCATCAGCATCTCCTCCAGCAACGTCAGCGCTGAGGGGCCCAGGCTAACACTGACTAGTGCCAGGGAGCCAGGCACAGCCCTGCTGCCACCCACAGCGGAGTGTCTGTGGGCTCTACTCTCTTCCCAAACCTGGGATGTGCTCTCCTTTCCAGCACCCCAGGAACTTCTGGGAGCTGCTGAGAGCCAAGGCTGTTCAAACCACAGAGAAGCAACAGCAGGTACGGAGCGATAGGAACCAGAAGCATTTTTGCCGGATGAGTTAGCAGCAGCAGCAGCACGGGAGCTGCGTGATGCCACCCGAGGCGCCTGGCAGCGCAGCCGGGCTGGCGCTCCGGCAGCCGGCCGAGCAGATGCTCCCTGGGAGCGAGCCCATCTCCGGGGCTCCGGCAGCAGGGAATCCCGGCGCTCCCCTGCCTGACAGCTGTCAGCCGGCCAAGGCTCCGGACAGACGGGCCAGCACCAGCCTCCCGTCACCTTTTACCTGCAAGAAGCCGCCAGACCCCCACGAGCGGCCCCAGGCCCGTCCTGCCGCGGGCGGACAGGGCCGGCCGCGGGGCTCCCCGCGCCTCGCCCGGGCCGGCTGCAGGGCCGGGGGCCAGCGTGCCCCCGCTCTCCCCGGGCCGCTGCGGTCTATATAAGGCGTGTAAGACGACACCAGCCCGCTCCCCGCTCGGGAGGGCCGGGGGAAGAGCTGCGTGTCAGGCATTCCCGGCGCCCGGCAGCCGCGCAAGCCCCGGCGAGGCGCCGGGACGGGGCGGCCCGGAGCGGGCGGACACCCCCACCCCTCCCCGGCGGGACGGGCTCGGCTGCACCGGGGGTCCCCAGAGTGCACAGGCTGGGCAGCTCTGCTTATTGCTGGGAAGCCCCAACCCGACCCGCGGGGGGCCTCGGGACCCCTCCCCATCCCACACCGCTGCCCCCCTCGAGGGGTCGGGGACGCCGGCTCTGCCCTGCACGGGCCCGACCCTCTACCCACCTTCCCCTTAAGCCATGCCACAGGCCTCAGCCCTCCACCCCTCACGCCCCCATCCCCCGCGGCAGAGGACGGAGCCCCCGGCACGGCCCGGCTCCCCGCACTCACCCGCGGCCAGCGGGGCCCGGCCAAGCGGGCGGGAGCGGAGCGGTGCGGGCCGACGCGGGACTCGAACCCGGGCACCGCCCCCGCCCGGCCCGGCCCCACCATATATAGGATCGGGAGGGGGCGGAGCCAGCGGGGGCTTCGGCCAATCACCGCGCGCGCCTCTGCCTGCCGGGGCGGGCACGGCGGCGCCCCCTAGCGGCGAGGCTCGAGCTGCCCCCCCCGCTCCTCAGGGCAGCGGCGGAGCCGAGTCCGGGAAGGGCCTTTATTGACCGAACCGGCCGGCACCGGCCACATCAAGCCCAGTCCCGCGCTCCGGGGCTCTCCCGGCTCAGCAGCCGCACCAGCTTGGCCCGAAGGGTGCTGTGAGGCTTGTGCCCGGAGCGCCCTGACAGCGCCTGCTGCCCTCCGCGCCCCCAGCCCGCGGCGCGGGGGGTCTGTGCCATGGCGGCCCGGTTGTCATAGACCGGCCCCCCGTCACCGCTGTGGCCCTCGGGGGCCTGTCGGCGCCCCAGCTCCCACTGCCCTTCCTCCTCCTCTTCCTGGGCCCCGGCTGGATGTGGTTCTGCAGTGAAGATGTTCTCGTAGAGATGCTCAGGGAGCGGCTTCCCCACGGCCCAGGGCTCCCCGGAGCCTGGCTGCCCTGACACAAAGAGGGGCTGCTGGCCCCGGGCGATGGAGGCATAGACGATGGGGCAAGAGGCCTCTGGCTCTGGTGGGGTGAAGCGGAGGAGGTTGGCAGGGGGGTGGGAGGCAGGCTGTGTGCCCCCCAGGGCTGGGCTGGGCTGGGGATCGTCGCTCCCAGACCCCCAGGGCTGGGGCTCAAGGCCCTGTGCAAAGAGCTGGGGGTCTGAGACACAGAAGAGTCTGGGGTCCAGGGTGTCCTTGCCCTGCTGCTGGCAGGCAATGGCAGCAGCCACAGCCCGGCAGAGCTCAGGGGCCCGTGGGGTGCTGAAGGTGAAGGTGCCCTCGCCAGAGTCACTGCGGCGGCCAGCCTCGAAGGAGAAGACAGCCTGCAGGGTCAGAGGGGAGAGTGAGGGGCTGCCACCCACCCTGGGCAGGCAACAGCCCCAAGAAGGGAGTGGGGCACTCACCTGGTCCTGGCCAAACTTGCGAAGGAAGGGGTAGGGCCAGGTGAGCAGGGGCTGGCGGGACTGGGGGTCCTTCAGCGTCAGGCTCTGGGGAAGGGCTGAGAGCAGGTAGTGCCCATGCAGCCCGCAGCGGGTGGCCGCCTCCGTCTGGACCACCAGCACCAAGAATTCAGTCACTGTGGGAGCCAAACAAGCCAGGGGTCAGCACTGAGCTGCAGCCCACCCCAGCCCTCCTCACCACCCCTGCACGTACGGTCCTGCCAGGACGAGTAGAGGGAGTTCTCCTCCATGGGGACAGCAGGGCCGGGCTGGGTCCTGGCACTGCTTGGCACTGTCTCTTTTGCACCCTGAAACAGCAAGGGGATGTGAGTATTACCTGGGATGGGGTAGGGGGGAAAGGACAAATCCCCTGCCTGCCCTGGAGCCTCCCAGCTTAGCCAAGCTGGTACCTGGAAGGCCAGCTGGCAGAGCTGGGTGATCCATTCGTCGCGCTGCTCGGCTGCCAGCACATAGCTCTTCTCGGTGGTGGTGAGGTAGAAGGCAGCAGTGGCTTTGGGGCAGCTCTCCGTGCCCGCCGGGCCCACAGAGACGCAGTCAGAGAGGCGGATCACCCGGCGGGCACACCTCTGCAGGGACATCTTCTCTGGGGCCGTGCCATCATCCCGCACATCGAACTTCTCCATGCGGGCCACGCCGGACGGGCTGGCGGCAAACAGCTGGGCTCGCATCTTCCTCCAGCACCTCTAATGCACGGGAAGGGCAAAGGCAGGGGAAAAACAGGTCAGCAAAGAGCTGGCTGCTGCATCTGGCAGCACTGCCCTCCATACAGGGCATGAGGGGCATAGGGGAGTCCTGGCCTGCACCCACCAGATGCTGTTGGAGGGCACAGAGAACAGGGGCCAGCACAGAGCCCTGACTGTGGGGCAGGGCAGGCCCAAAGCTGGGCTGAGGGGGGCCTGGCCCCGAGCGGGCTTGGCATGGCTCACTGGGTGAGTCACACTCACTCCCGGCTCCCTGAGCACCAGGTCCTGCTCTTTGTTCCCTGCTGCAAGTGCTGGCCTGCCGACCTGCAGCTGAGCTCTCAAGCTGTTCTCAGGACAGACCCTGATGCAAATTAAAGCCATTTTGAGCTGCAAAGGCTCCTGCTGACAGCCTCACATCTGCTGAGCAGCCTGCTTCCTCCCAGGGGAGCCTCTGCAGCACCAGCACCTTTCCAGTCTGTCATGGGATAGCGGGGGCGCGTGCCACCATGAACCTCAAAAGTGCAGCAGAGCCTCCGCCCTGCAGGAACCAGATGCAGCCAAGCACCCAAAATACCCACCACCCCCAGCCCACCTGCCTGCTCCATGGCAGGGCACCAGCTCCCCACACACAGGGCTGCCTGCTGTGCTTCCAGGGCTTGGTCCTTGTTCAGCAGGGAGGTCCGAGTGCGATTGCAGCCCCACAGGACACGGCCACCCTGCCGTGGCGTGAGCAGTGTGCCAGCAGGACCTACTTTGCCAACACCCAAGAGCCCCCTGGAGCTGGCCCGACCCCAGGTACCCACCGTGTCACCCACACCCTGTCCTGAGGGCTGTGGCACTCACTGTCCCCTCCAAGGGCACAGAGGAGCAGCCCAAGCCACGAGGGTGTCGCTGGATGGTGCTGGCCCCCCAGGGCTGGGCCAATGGGGGGCACAGAGACATGTCCCACATGTCCCATGTCCCCAGGGCCCCACTCACACACACACACACACACACACACACACACACACACGCTGGAGCTGCGCCATATTAACGCATGTTTATTCTTCCATTGAGAATCACATGGTGACCAAGCAAGAAGAACCCAACACACGGGCGAGCCAGAGCGGGTGCCCAACAGATGAGTCCCCTCAGCTCCATGGGAAAGCCCCAGTTATGGAGCTGCTGAGCCCAGGGCTCCCCCAAGGATAGCTCCAATGGGTCTGGCTCCTTCCCAGGCCACTGAGGGCCCAGCCCCAGGCCCGGCATCATGACAAATCAGGGCAAACCCTCTACCAACCCCAAATCCACCCTTTACCTTTCCAAATTTGGTGTGCTGCACATAAAGGATCCCATCCTTCACTGGTCTCTCCATGGGCCCAGCTCACCCTGGCAGCCAGGCAAGGATGAGGGACTCAGGCTACCCACAGCAGAGAAAATGTGACTGCTGCAGTCGAAGGAAAGGCATGGGGCAGACTTCCGTCTCAGAGAGACTTCCCCTTTTTGGGGTGTGGGATGGGGGGCAGAGGCTGGGCCACAGGAGGTGTCCATGTGCCCGCCCTCCCCCTCACAGCAGGGCACTGGGGCAGAACGCGGGGGCAGAGCACAGGAAGAACCTCGGGGAGCGCCTGACATGAGCACAGCATGCTCCACCTCACCCCGGCTGCATCCTCCAGCATGTCTGGGGGGACAGAACAGCCACCCAAGAATGCACAAATCCAAGTGAGCAACATGGGCACAGAGAAACCGGGTGGATTTCTGAGGAGCAACACAAGACCCTGACCTCACCACTGCAGGGTCTGGCAGAGGCAGCAGACCAGTGCCCCACCTGGGGCTTTCTCTTGCCCTGAGGCACTGCCACCTGCTTGCCCAACACACTGCTGATGTCACGGGCTGTTTCAGCACAGCTCTGTACATTTCCTTCCTGGCCAGGAGCTTCGTCAGGCTGAGCTGGCAACAGCTCCAGTGAACAAAATTCTGGAAAAGGGGCCACAGCAGTGCAAGACAGGCTTCTGGGCTGAAAGGAAACCCAGGCCCATCCAGGGGAGCACACTGTCCAGGCTAGAAGTCCATAGAGCTGTGGGCCAGGTAGTCCTTGCGGCCGATGTTGCTGACTTGCTTGGTCTGCATGGCCTCCAGCTTGGGGCAGTCGGTGATGCGATGGCCCAGGCCACCACAGAAGGCACAGCCCCGCTCACCTGCAATGGAGGGATGGGGTCAGGGGCAGGACAGGGCCACGCCAGGGCAGCACAGTGCCACACCAGGACAGCAGCCCCCAGCCCAGAGCAAAGGGGCTACGCCAGTGTCTCCCCCGTGCTGTGGCACTGCGAGCTGCAGGTTTTGCAGCAGCCCCATGGGGTTCTCTGTGTCAGCCTGGGGTCTCTCACCATTGATGTCCAGCATGGTCTCGTCCCCACAGTGCAGCACCTGGAGCACAGGTGGCACCTTCTGCTTTGCCTCCAGGAGCAGGGCCTTCAGGTCCATCAGCACTGACTCGTCTGGGGGCAGAGACACGGGTCAGGCAATGCTTGCTCACAACACCCCCCTGGCACTGCCAGCTGCCTCCTCCAGCCCCCAGCCCCGTGCTGCTGCTCACCACAGGCCTTGTTGATGAAGGTGGTGGCGATGCCGGTGTTGCCCGAACGGCCCGTGCGCCCGATGCGGTGAACTGTGGAGACAGGACAGGATCAGCCCCGGTGAGCTCAGTGTGACAGACCATCCCTGCCCCAAGGCACTGCAGAGGCAGGCACTGAGCCTTGCTGGCCTCCAGCCCCTCCCACAGGGCCCAGTGCCTACCATAGTTCTCGATCTCCTCTGGCATGTCGTAGTTGATGACGTGCTGGATGGCTGGGAAGTCCAGGCCCTTGGAAGCCACGTCAGTGGCAACCAGGACATCCTTCTTCCCATCCCGGAAGGCCTCAATGGCTTTTGTCCGTTCTTCCTGATCTGCAAAGGCCCAGCAGAGAAGACCAGTGAGGGCAGAGCTCCCAGCCCCACCTACCGCAGCAAACACTGTGGGTACAGAGTCAAGCATTGCTTCCTCGGGCAGCCTTTCTCCCAGTGAGGGAGCAGAGGGGCCTCTACATCCCACAGGCACCTGCACTGTGTTTATGCCTGCTATGTACAACATGGAGCTCACTCCTGACACTGTCACAGCCCTTCCTCACACATCAACAACTCCTGCAGGCTGGCACCTTCAATGGCCACACACATTCCTGGCAGGAGTGGGGTCACACCAGGAGCCCAGGCCTCGCTGGAACCCTCACTGACCTTTCCCTCCATGGATGGCCACAGCTTCCACACCCTTGAGCAGCAGGTACTCGTGGATTGCATCGACATCTGCCTTCTTCTCAGCAAAGATCAGCACCTGCAGCAGCACAGGCATGGTATCAGAGCCCTTTCTGCAGGCTGGCACTGCTGGCACCAGCACAGCCCCCTGGGGAAGCCCACTCCCTCCTGCTGAGCAGAGCACACGGCAGTGCTGATCCCAGCATGGCTCAGTCACGTGCCCACTCTGCACACTCCTCCCACTGCCCCACGTCCCAGTGTGACCACACTGTCCCCAGCATACTCACAGGTGGAGGGGTCTTCTGCAGGCATTCCAGCAGGTACACCATCTTGGCCTCCTCTTTCACATACTCCACCTCCTAGGAACAAGCAGAGACATGGGTCAGGCAGCAGAGGAACTGCCACTGCTTGGAATCCCTTAGCTGGGAAGAAGGGCCATGAACCCCAGCTCCCCAGCACAGACAGGAATTAAGTGCCCTCATGAATGCTTCTGGCCTCCCACACTGGCACAAGGAGCACCCAAACACCTCACCTGCACAACATCCAGGCTGGCAGCACCCGCTCGCCCAACGTTGATGGTGATGGGCTTCACCAGGGCACTCTTGGCAAAGTTCTGGATCTTCTTGGGCATGGTGGCACTGAAGAGGAGGGTTTGCCGCTGGCCCTGCACAGGGAACAAGCCTTCAGCACTCCCCCAACCTGGCACGTGCAGGATTGAGCTCCACGGTGCCCCTATCGTGGCAGCTCAGTACCTTGAAGTAGGAGAAGATGGTACGGATGTCGCCCTCAAAGCCCATGTCGATCATCCTGTCAGCCTCGTCCAAGGCCAGGTACCTGCAGATGTCCAGGCTCACCATCTTCTTCTGCAGCAGGTCCATCAGGCGCCCGGGGGTTGCCACCATCATGTGCACCCCACTGCGGGGTGAGAGGAGGGCACAGTCAGGCCCTTGGCATTCCTGCCCCACGCAGAACGCCTCCCTGGCACACCCACACAGGACACCTCCCTGGCACACCCACACAGAACACCTCCCTGGCACACCCACACAGGACACCTCCCTGGCACACCCACACAGGACACCTCCCTGGCACACCCACACAGGACACCTCCCTGGCACACCACTTTCTCCCCTACGCTCTCCTCAAGCCAGGGTGCCCCTCCTTAGCTCCCTGGCAGACAACAGAGCAGCTGCAGCCCCAGGGACTCCCCCGGAAGGTTCTCACTGTTTGATGGTCTCCATCTGCTCCTTGACAGACATGCCCCCGATGCAGAGGGCGCAGCGCAGCGGGGGCAGCCCGTCCTCCTGCAGCAGACGGCAGTAGTACTCCAGGATGCCGTGGGTCTGCCGGGCCAGCTCCCGCTGCAGAGACAAAACCAGCTCGTTCCCACACCTCTGTGCAGGCAGAGTTTAGGACTGCCACTGCAGGTGAGTCACAGCCTCCTCCTGGCACTCACCGAGGGACAGATGATGAGTCCGTAGGGTCCCTCTCGCTTAGAGAACGGCAGCCTCTTCTCCTGCTCCAGGCAGAACATGATCACCGGCAGGGTGAACACCAAGGTCTTCCCAGAACCAGTGAATGCAATGCCAATCATATCCCTTCCTGAGAGTCTGCCAGAGAAACAGGGCCGATGGAGAGGAGGAACAACATGGAGAGCTCAAACCTCCAGGGCTGAGCAAGGTGACAGCATGCATCTGTCACCAGGGAAGAGAGCCTGGTCCGCACCCCTGAGTGGGAGCAGCCACTCTGTGCTCTGGGATGGGGACAGAGACTCACATTGTGGGGATGCCTTGGATCTGTATGGGTGTTGGCTGCTGGATTCCTTTTTTCTTCAAGCCTCTCAGGATAGCTGTCAGAGAACAAGGCACAATGCATTTCATGACCTGAACTCTTTCCTCTTTCCCCACTCAGGTCCAGCAGCAGCTCTTCCACCAGCGACAAACACCGCCCAGACCAACAGCCAGGAAAAAGGTGGGATCCCTTCCAGGCTCCACTCCTGGCCTACCTGCTGGGAACTTCATCTCCTTGAAGCTCTTGATGGGGGGTGGGATGCCCTCCCCCTCCACCAGGATGTGGAACTTCTTGCGAACGCGGTCGTGCCGCGCCTCCGACATGCCCAGGATGTGCCGAGGAGCTCTCCAGCTGTGAAAGCACAAACAGCTCACAGTGCAGGATGAGGCCAGGCCTCCAGAACCCCATGGAGGAATCCAGGGGAACTCCCTCTTAGGCTCCAATATCCTCCCAGATAGAACAGGCAGCCCCAAGGGGCTCCATGGAGGGAGCGCAGGGGCAGATCTGAGCCAGTTCCATGCATTAAACCCTTGCCCAAAATCCCAGTGAAGAGTGCTAAGCTAACAGCTGAGAACAGCCTGGGGATGGTGGATGGAACATGCCAAAAACATCTGGACACACCTCAATCATCTCCCTGACACTGCCTCAGATCACTGAAGTGGGAAAAGACCTCTGAGATTATTGAGTCCAACCCGTGATCAATCAGCACCCTGACAATGCTGTCAAGGCTCCTCCAGACTCTTTCTCTGGCTTAGTGACCTCCCAGACCTGAAGACCAACCCTCAGGCCTCCCAGTTTAACATAAATGTTCTTTATCAAGCCTTACTGTACACCAAACAACTTCCAGTGCGACTCAGCAGCGTTTGATTTTACAGATAATGACACAAACCCAGTCAGGCAGGCAGGAGCTGCAGAGCTGCACTGCCCCTGCAAGACTCTGTGGCTGTTAGTCCTCTTCAGCCACGATGAGGTGATGTTTTCAGAAGGAGAAGTTGTGAGCTGTGCTGTGAAACCCACCTGGTTTTGATTGGGTCATCGTAGGTGATGCCCTTGGCCATCTCCTTCACCGACATCAGAGCTGCAGGACAAAGATGGGCACTGAGCAAACTCCTCGTGCACCCAACCCCACTGAGAGCTCCTGGGGCACACACTCTGGGAGATGATGTCTGGGGACACGAGAGGAGCAGCACAGGCAGCCCCTCTGGCACAGGAGCAGCGCGTGCTGCTGTGCCCAGAGCCCTGTGCCAAGGCAGGCAGTGCCAGCCGAGGGCACCCACTGCCCCACCCCTGAGCATTCCCACGGCAGGGAGCAGCTCTCCTGCTGCCCTGGGAGCCTGCAGACAGACCTGAGACACAGAGCTGCCACTCACCCCGGCCCTCTGCCACGCTCTCCAGGATCTTCTCTTCCTCCTTCAGCTGCTTCTCCTTGGCTGACTCCTTCCGAGCTGGGGGAGAGCCAAAAGCAATGAGGGGCTTTGCTGTCCCCTGGAAGCCACCCAGCGCCGCTGGCAGCTCCTGCCTCACCTTCCGCCTTCTCCTTGAGGTGCTGGTGCTGGTCCAGCAGGCTGATGTTGGACTGGGGCCCCAGCGGGATGTCATCCTCGTCCCCGCGCTGCTCGCTGCCGCTGTCCCGCTGCTCCTCCTCGGACACCACCTTCCGCCGCATCTGCAGCAGCTTCTGCAGCTGCAAGGACGCGGGGTGAGCGGGCTGGCGGCGGAGGGCGGCGCGGAGCTCTCCCGGCAGCCCCGTTCCCCCATTACCATCTGCTGCTTGCGCTGCTTGACGGGCACGTAGGGCACGTAGTCCTCATCGTCCTCTCCGGACAGGTCGGACGTGTCCGCCGGCTCCTCGCGCTGCCTCTGCGGGAAGACAGGCGGTGAGGGGGGCCCGGGGCGGCGCCGGGAGCGGGGGGTACCGGGGGCCGGGCCCGCTCCCACCTTCCGCTCCGCCGCGGCCTCCATGGCTCCTTCCCGGAAGCGACACAGGAAGTTACGTCATCCCGCCCAGCGCCATCGCCTAGCAACGCGCAGGGGGCGCCACTGGGCGGGAGCTGCGACTCGGCACGACGGGTCCCAGCGGCGGCCAAACTTGCGCAGGCTGCGTTCTACACCTCGTCTCTCCCGCCCCCTCACGTTCCCCGGCGCGGCAGAAAGCAGCGGACACCGGGGTTTAAATAAAATAAAAAATTAAAAAGTTCTTTATTGGGTCCAGCACGGTCCTTCCCCGCGGCACGGGGAGCCGCGTGCCCGCGGAGAGGGGGACGGGACGGCCGGGATCACCCCGCGGGGAGGGGCAGGAGGATGGAGGGAGCCCCGGGGGTCCCCGCGGGGCAGGAGAGCACCGGGGCCCCCGCGAAGGAGGGGACCCCACCAAGGTGAGGCGGGGGGCACAGTGAGGAGAGGCGAGCGGCCGTGGGTGGGCGGGGGTGGCCCCTCCGCACCTCACTGGGCTGCGCTGGAAGTGGTTTTCTTCAGGGTGAAGTTGGTCCAGTTCACGGCCACCTTCTGCCGCGTCTGCTTGGCCGAGTCTAGGCAGAACCTGGCACGGAAAGCACAGCCCCAGTCAGCCCCCAGCCCGTGTGACCCCGGCCCCAGGCAGCCCCCAGCCCATCGGGACCCCCAGCCCCTGTGTGAGCCCAGCCCCAGGCAGCCCCCGGCCCCTTCACGCCCCCAGCCCGGCCAGCAGAGCTCAGCCCTGCACGGTTCTCCCCTCACCTTTTGAAATACTCCACTTCTCTGTCAGTCTCGTCCATCTCTGCCCCATCCAGGTCCTTGGGCAGGAACACATCATCTGGGAAAGCAGAGCAGAGGGTGAGCGCTGCAGGGCAGGGAGGGGCTGCCAGCTGGGCCAGGGGCCACAGAGAGCATGGCGCCGCACGGCACTCACCGATCGAGGTACTGGATTTCTCCACTTTGTTTCGGCTCTTCCTGCTCTTGCCCTTGGGCTGGGGGGAGCCCCCCAGGGCAAGGTGGGTGGCCAGGGCGGGCGGCTGCTGCGGCGCCAGCTCGGGCAGCTCCGCTTTGCCCTCTCCCCTCCGGCCTTTCCACTCGCTGGCTCTCTCTCTCTCCGCCCTGGCAGCGCTGGGGGAGGCCCAGGGCTGCCCCTTGCCGCCCTCCCCGGGCTCGGCACAGCCGCCGGCCCGCTGCGGCTCCGGGGCACTGCCCTTGGAAGGGTGCTTGGTTCCCAGCACCTGCCCCTTCGCAGCAGGGCTCTCCAGCCGGGGCTGGCCGCCGGGCACGGCCGTGCCGCCCTCCCCTTTCTTCGCCTGCCCGTTCTGCCGCTTGTTCTTCCTCTGCCGGCTCCCCGCGGGCGGCGGCTCCGGCGGCTCCGGCCCCTTGGGCTGCGGCCCCTCCCGGGGCTCCGGGCTGGGCCCGTGGCCGTCGGCGGCGCAGTCGGCAGCCTTGGACTGCACCCAGATCATGCGGGACAGGCTGGGCACGGCGCTCAGCCGCTTCACCACGCCGTTCTCGGCCCCTCCTGGGGCTGGCGGGGGCTCCCCGGGCCCCTCGCCCCACCGCGGGCCCGGCTCAGCCCGCAGCAGCGCGTGGCTCTTGGCAGGGCCCAGGCTGAGCGGGGCCAGCGCCAGGTCTATGTCCTGCAGGTCGGAAGAGCCGTTGAGGTTGGAGAGCAGGTTCTTCTGCTCCAGGACAGCTGCCTTCTTGGGGAAGTCATTGACATCCAGGTTGAGGTCGTAGACGCTGAAACTGGCCCGGATGGAGTCCTTGATGGTGTTCTTGATCTCCTGCAGCCGGCTGCTCAGGAAGCTGTTCACCCGCTCCAGCTCCAGCTCTGGCCACTCCAGCAGCTTCTCCTCAGCTGGCTCCCTGGCCTGGCTGGCTGCAGGGGCACGCTCGGCCCGTTTCTGGGCCTCTGCCTCCAGCTGGGCTTTCTCCTTCTCCTGCAACACAGAAGCCATGAGGATCATTTGGGCTGGGCCACAGAACCCTGGGTGCAGGACACAGAGCTTTGCTCCAGCTTTGCCTGACAGCAAACTCAAGGATAGATGCTCAGCACAGCTATGTCACATCTCCCACGGCCCCTAAACTGTCACATTTCCCCCGTGGGCACTGCAACAGCTGGACACTGCACACCTGACACTGCTCTGGGCACCAGGCACCAGAAAGAGCCATCATGGCACCGCCTCTCCCTGCCAGAGATGCATGGTGTCAGAATGTGTCATGGAGCAGACGGGACAGTGCAGCCCAAGGCACCCAGGAGGGCTGGGCAACCCTCTGCAGGAACTGAGGCAGGGGGAGTCCTACATGGGACAGGCACTGCTGCCACCTTGGGTGACAGTGACACAGAATTCAAGAACCCAAATGGATGCAAGAGAGAGAAGGAAAAGCCCTGCCAGCAGCACAGCCCTGCCTGGCCCTCCTCCTGCAGCCCCAGCCTCTGCCCAGCCTCACCTTCTTCTTCTGCTTGTGCCGTGCCCGCTTGGCTGCCTTGGCACTGTTCAAGGGCTTGGGCTCTGTGCTGTTGATGTAGTCCAGCAGCTCATCCACATTGCGGTGGTCCACGGCGGGCTCCCCTGAGCTGCTGTTGTGCCCTAGTTTCTGTGGCAGCTCCTCTTTTCTCTTGGTGAGGCGAGAACGCAACTTCTCTCGGATCTCAGCGTAGTTGCGGCTCGTGGGAGCGGCCGGGGGCTGTGGAAGGCAAGTGCTGTCAGCCAGGCACCAGCCAGCGTGAGGGGCAGGCAGCCCCCGTGACCTTCCAGCCACTCCCTTCCCTGCAGTCTCAGGGACAAGTCAGCACAGCCCTACTGAGCTCTTCCTCCGTGAAGCCACAGGGCTTGGCCGGCTGCTCCGAGCCCTGGGGCTGGGCAGGCGGCTGCGAGTCGGGAGCAAGGGACCAGCAGGCTGATGAAGCAAGGTAGAAAAGGAAATGGGGGATGTACATGCCTGCAGGAAACAGCTGTGGCCAGACCTGCCCACCTCCCACTCCGGGCACAGGGACCGAGTGATGGCTCCCCACCAAAGCAAGGACCAGGGGTGGCTGCAGACCAGCCCCTCACTCACCGCGTTGTGGCCGAAGAACTCACAGTAGCAGCAGTCACAGAACTTCCCATCTTTCTGGTTGGTGGAAGAGGAGGTGCAGGAACTGCGCTCTGAGCTGCTGTCCTCATCCTCCCCAAGTCCCTCGTCTGCCTCGCAGGGCTGTGGTGGGTGGCAGCTGGTACCGTTTGGGAATTTGTGCCCTTTGCAAGAGGGGTCCCTGAGGAGAAGGGGAGAAGGGCGAGAGGTGAGCAGGTGCCAGGGTATCTCAAAAATTGCCCCATGCTATGCATGTAGGAACAGCCCTCCTGGGGAAGTTTGTGCCCAAGCAGAAGGATTTGCAGGACAAACCCCCTCCCCTGAATTCTCCTCTTCTGGGAAGATGCCCCAGGAGCCCAGAGGAGCAGCAATCTGTCACTCGCAGCCCTCGGGGCCTCTGGCCAGCAGGAGGCTGGTGCAGCAGAGCCCCAGCGAGCCAGGGCTGAGAGCAGGGCAGGGCACGGTACTCACTGGGGGTAGCAGGTAGCACAGGTGAGGAACACTGGGACTGTGCAGCTGCCAGACATCCCCAAGTGAGGCAGGCCCAGCTCACAAGGGCACAGGCTACCCAGCTCAGAGACAGGGAGGCCAGGGCACAGCCCACAGCATCATTTCTCAAGATCCAGCTCAGGACCCGACTGGCTCTCCACAGAGAGAGCTAATTAGCAGAGAGGAAGCAAGGTGCTCTCTTCCAGGGCACAGGCAGCCCAAAGAGGGCCAGAGGAACAGGTGAGCAGAACAAGTCCACAGGCTCCATCTTCTCGAGAACCTTTGCTCAGTGCCACAGCTGCCTGACAGGTCTCACTGACATAGGTCCTGTTGGCCAACTGCAGGTTGATCAGGGTGTTCCTTTGGGTCTTTTAGCTGGAGAAGCACAGCCTCTTCTGCACCACAGAACCAAAGGACAACCGCAGGAGGAACACGCGTTGGGAGAGAAAGAGCTTCACCTTCGGTCTGCAGCAGTGCAACTGGCCCACAAAGACAGCAGCCTCCTGCACCACCATGCCAGGGCGGTCAGTGCCTCCACAGGGAGAAGTGCATCCATGGTCAGGGACGGGAGAAAAGGCACGTGGCCCCACAAGGAGAGGCTGGAAGCAGGCAGGGCTCCTCTACTCACCTGTTTGTGCTGGGCAGCTGGTGGGAGGCAGGAGGAGGGATGAGTGAAGTGCTGCAGTGCCCGTTGCAGGGATGAGCACAGCCCGACAGCGGCGGCGGCATCTTCAGCAGCGGCACGTTGGCAGGGGGCAGGTGAGGGCTCTTGCAGGGCCCTGGGCTGTGTGAGGCCGTGCTGGCCGGAGGGGACTCGGGCACCGGCTTGGGGGCCGCCGCCTGCGCGCTGGGAGCAGGGAAGAGCGCGGCCTGCGAGGAGCTGAAGGGCCCCGCGTGGGGAGGGGTCTGCTTGGAGGGCAGCAGCGCCGGGGGCTGCGAGGGGAGGCCGGTGGGGCTGTTGGGAGGAGCAGTGAGGTCGGAGTGCTGATGATGCTCTGAGGAGTGGAAGGCCTCACCTGCAGAGAGGCAGGAGCACAGACAGTCAGACACCGGCTGTGCTGCAGGGACCAAGGCCACGCTCAGAGCCACCCACCACCTTTGCACAAGCTGTTTCTCCTCCCAGACATCAGAGTGCTTGGGACAGAAGCCATCCCCGCTCACACAGAGCCTTGGGGTCAGTGTGCCTCCCCCACAGGATTCAGCCCATGAGAACAGGGCGAGAGGGAAGGCTCTGGAGCAGCAGAGGAGGCGGTGCCGGGGCTGTCCCTGGGCGCGTACCTGGCGGGGTGGCCCTCCGGCACAAGCTTTTGAACTGCTTCGGCAGCGTCTTGCAGAAGTCGAGTGAGGTAGGCAGAGGCGAGCCCGGCGTGGCGTTGCTGGAGGTGGCAGAGGCCGTGTGGCTGTAGGGACAGGCCTTCAGCCCCGGCGCCATGGCCGACACCTGGCTGGCGCACTCCGGAGACAGAGCGAGGCCAGGGTGCTTGTCACCTGGAAGGGAAGAGGAGCTGGGGCTGAATCCCTGCACCATCTGCCTTTTTCAAAGGGGCCCAATATGGGTACTGAGATTCAGAGGTCCAGCCTGGCCATCCTTGCCCACAAGGAAATCACCTCCACCCCACAGCCAGCTGCAGCTCACCTAGTGCAGCTGGGGGAGCCCCAAGGGGGCTGCCCTGCACGGTCCCGTTGGTGTGCTGCGAGTTCCAGAGGCCCGAGAGCTTGTGAGCAGACAGAAACGAGCTGGGGTCCCAGTCCCCTGAGTTCCCGTGGCACGAGGAGGAAGAAGATGAGGAGGAGGAGGAAGAGGAGTGTGAGCCACCCCCACAAGACTGCGACTTGCAGGATGTGTGGGATAACGAGACCTATCAAAGGAAACACAGAATGCTAAGTGGCTGAGGGGACACCTTGGCCCCCTGCACTAAGACTCCCTCCACTGCAGCAGGGGCTCAGCTCATGTGAACCACTTTTAGCACTGTCTTGGGAGAGACAAACACCCCCTCCATCCACACCAGCACAGCCTGGCCCACAGAGGCTGGGCCATGCCAAGGGCCACACACCTCTGCTGGTGCCACTCACAGCAGGGCAGGGTTAAATACAGCCAGGCAGAAGCCAGCTCCTGTACCCCACGCACAGGCAGGCACTTGCCCTGGCAGCCACTGCCTCTCTCTGCGTCATGAAGGGAGCAGCCCTGGGGCTGGGGGACGCGGCACAACGTGCGGCAGAGGAGAGCAGTGGCACTGTCAGTCCCGCCAGCCTGGCAGCTCCAAGCATGGCACGCTGCTGGATGAGCCTCCACAGCACCACACACTGCCCTAACAGGGCCTGTCCCTTCCCTGCTGAGCCAGAGGCAGGGGAAGTGAAGGCTGGGCTGTCTGGGACACTCAGAGTGAGGATGGGACCCACACACGCAGTCAGTGGCACAGGGTGCTCAGTGCCCCGTTCCCACAGGCACAGCCCCGGCCTTCACACCCCAGCCCCACACACCGCCAGGGCCTGCTCCTGCACCGCCCGCCGCTCTTCCTCCTCCACGCTCTTCCGGCAGCTCTGGCAGATCCACAGTGGCATTTCTCCCAGGAGGTTCTGCACGAGCGTTGGCACGAAGTCTGGTGGCAGCCTCTCGCCCGGGGAAACCAGCCCGTTGTGGGACGGCCCTCCCCAGTCCTTGCGCTCGCGGTGGCACAGCAGGCAGCAGGTCTGCACGGACTGGTTGGCAGTGGGCAGCACCTGAGGAAGGACACACAGACTGAGTCACCCAGGTGTGATCTGGCGCAGATGTGGGGCAGATGAGGCAGGGAAAGAGACCTCAGGACGCTGACACCAAACCAAGGAAATCCTTACAGGCTACATGTGGTATTGCACCTTCTCCCACTGGAGCAGAGCAGCCTCAGGCTGGCCAGCTGCTGCCAACCTGCCATGTGCCAGCCTGGGAGTGTTTGGATTTCTGGGAAGATCACAGCATGCCAAAGAGCCAGCCTTGCCACCAAGCAAGGCTGGGAAGCTGTCAGCAACTCCCACCATCACCTCTGGTACAGTGAGACTGAGTGTACATGCATGGCAAAGCAAGACCCACAGAAATCCCACACAGGGATATGAAGGGTGGCTCTGACAGCCTCAACTCTCCCTCCTTGCCCATCAAAGATGCCCCCGCTGTGTCACCCGAGAGCCCCAAGCCCTCTCTCCCGCCTCTTTGTTCTGCACAGCCAGCGGTGCTGATGCGCCGGGGTGGGGTGCAGCCCCCCGTGCTGCCTCACGCTCTCCCTGCACAGGCACAGCCAGGCTGGGGCTCCCCTGCGGGAGCCAGGCTGCGTCCCTCGGGCTCGCCGGAGCCCTGACAGCCGTGACGAGCCCGGCGTGGCGCGGGCGAGGGGGCCCCCATTGTCTGCCGGCGCAGCGGGGCCCTGCCACAATGAGCCGTGCATTGAACTGCTGCTGCCAAACAGATGGCGTCTGCAGGCTCAAGGTGAAGCAAAGGTCAGAGGCCAAGGAGAGCAGGGTGGGGGCACAGCCCCCCTGCCCACCCACAGCGAGGGGGGAGCAACCGGGCCACCCAACATCCCAGCTGACACAGCCGCCAAGGCGGGTGACACCACGGCGGGTGACACCACGGCTGTCCCCAGTCCGCCCAGCACATCCACGCCCGGCGCCCACCCCCGCCTCCCTGCCCACAGCCCGGAGCAGGTGGCGGCAGCCAGGTGTGTCCAGCCGGGAGAAGCGCGCTGCACGAGGATGCTGGAGCCACCTGCCATCGCCCAGCGGCAGGGCTGAGGCAGGGCTGAGGCAGGGCTGGGCCCGCCCGCGGGGCGCTCTGGGAGCGCTCCGAGCCCATCCGCAGGGATGCTCCGAGCCGGGGGTCGGGGCGGGGATGGGGCAGGGCCCCGCGGGGATGGGGTGCAATGGGCAGGGCTCCATCCCCGCGCAGCTGAACCCCCCTCGGAGCCAGCCCCGCGCCCGCCGCAGCGCTGCCCCGGTACCTGCGCGCTGCCTCTGCCCGACTCCCCGCCGCTGCCCGCCGCCGCCGCCACCTCAGGCGGGGCGGGCGGTTCCGGTGGTGGTGGCGGCGGGGGAGGCCCGACGTCGGGACCCGCCATCCTGTCACGACGAGGCCCGGAGCCACCTGCCGCCGCCGCCGTCGCCGTTGCCGCCGTTGCCGCCTTGTTCCGCCGGCGAGTCATGGCGAGCCCGCCGCAGCCAGGACAACAGCCAATATGGCGGCGCGGCCCGTCCGGCCCCTGCCCGCGGGAAGGAGGGAGGGAGGGAGGGGGAAAGCGCTCGGGGAGCTGAAGCCGCCGCCGCCATCTTGGGTGAGGGCAGCGCTGCGCCCCCTGGCGGACAGGGGGAGCGGCCGCAGCGCCGCGGGTTCGAATCCGCCCGGCGCCCCGAGGAGCTCCGAGGCTCCCGCGGGTCCGCCGGGAACCCGAGATCGGGGGTGCACCGCCATCCTATCCCCCCCGGCTGGACCATCGGAGCGCAGCTCCTCGGGTTCACACTGAAAAAGAGCAGGATTTGATTAGATATTAGGAAAAAAGTCTTGCCTCTAAGGGCGGTGAGGCACCCAGGCTGCCCAGAGAAGATGAGGCTGCCCCATCCCTGGAGGTGTTCAAGGCCAGGCTGGACAGGGTTTGGAGCGACCTGGGATGGTGGAAGGTGTCCCTGTGTGTGGCAGTGGGATGGAACGAGATGGTCTTTAAGGTCACTTCCAAACTTCTCCATGATTCTGTGATTCCTGGCCCTGTACAGGAGAACCCCAAGAATCTCACCCTGTGCCTGAGAGCATTGTCCAAATACACTCCTGGAGCTCTGTCAGCCTTGGAGTCACGATCACTTCCCTGGGGAGCTTCCTCAGTGCCTGTCCACCCTCTGGGCAAAGAACCTGTTCCTAATATCCAACCTAAACCTCCCCTGACACAGCTCTAGCCATTCCCTCGGGTCCTGTTACTCCCACAGAGAGCAGAGACTGGAGCTGCCCTCGGCTGCCCCTCCTGAGGAAGCTGCAGCCCATGATGAGGTCTCTCCTCAGTCTCCTCTACCAAGGGACTTCAGCAGCTTTTCATGTGACTTCCCCTCTAGACTCTTTGCAGCCTCCTTTGGACACTCTCTAACAGTTTTATTCTTTTTTTATTGTGGTGCCCAGACCTGTGGGACAAGCAGGGCTGCAGGGATCCCCATCCAGGGGAAGCAGGACACGGCTGAAGACAGAGCCGGGCTCTGTGGGGTACACAGGGAGCCCCAGCACCGGGGCCAGTCCCACGCCTGCACCTGGGCCCTGCCATGACTCAGGCACTTTCTGAAGCCGAGGACGTGCCGCTGCCGTGTTTGTTCAACCACCCTCCACGGATTCTTTACCCATGAATCCGCGCCATTAGGCTTTCAGCCACCTGAATTATCGGCACCCACATCCTGTGCCCAGCAGTGCCAGCTCTGGAGCAAACACGTCCTTTGGCACAGCCGGGGTGGTTTGCTGTGGCCAACACCCCGAGCACCCCCCGGCACCTCTTCGTGGCCACTCGGTTCCTCTTTGTCCCACCGAGGGGCCACTTACCCCCCTCCCACTGCATTACCCCGCTCCCGGCGCTCCCCATCACTCCGGGAATGCTCGGCGGGCTCTGGGAAGCGCTGGGGTGTCCCTGTCCCCGGATTATTGGGCTGCGGGGAGAGAGGAACCGGGGGAGGATAGCCGGGGATGCAGTCGGGAATTTGAGACGGGAACCAACACCGGGAAGGAAAGCCGGCGGTGAAACCCATCCCGCCCCACGGCAGACGCGCCCTCACCCTTCCCATCACAGAGAACCGGTCCGTCGAGGAGCGGACGGGTCGCCCCGGTGCCGGGACTGGGCGGACACCGCTCCGGTCCGCCCCGCGGGCGGTGCCCGGTGCCGGCCCGCCCCGTCGGCGAGCGGCGGGCGCGGGGAGCCGGGCGGCGGCACAGCTGCGGGACGCGCCATGCTGCCCGCTGCCCTCCGCCGATGGCTCCGCCGACCCAAGGTGAGACCGGGGGGGGTCGAACCGGGCCGCCCTCCCCGCGCCCGGGACCGGCGGAGCCCCGGGACGGCCCCGTCGGGGCGATCCAGGAGCTGCGGCGATCCCGGGAGCGCAGGGGCGGCCGGGGTCCCTCGTGGTGGAGCGGGAGGAGGAAGCGGGGGGACTCCGGAGGAACTTTCCCGGTGTTTACAGCCACGCACGGATCGGTGCCAAAGCTGCCGGGATGCGGCTGAGCTTGTTCATCCTGCTCTGCCCCCGGGGAAACTGAGGCACGGGTGGGTGGGGAGGGCGGCGCTCCCCGGGAGGAGCCAGAGCTGCCGTGGGAGGTCCCACGTACCTGCCCGAACAGGTGTTCGTGGATCCGTGGGATCCGACTGTGGGAGCGGGAGGTTCGGGATCCCGCCGGAGCAGCACACGGGGCTGCGGGATGCCCCCTCATCACCCCTCTGCCCTTCCCGCAGCGCTCCGACCCACGCCTGCTCTCCCAGTTCTTCTTTGCCGACGAGAGGGTGACACGGGTGGTGGCCGAGATCAACGGGCTGGATGCCGAGCTGGATCCGCAGCAGTACCTGGTGCTCCTCAACCAGCTGCACCTCAGCCAGGTACGGGCCAGCCCGGCTCCCGCCGCGACTCGGTGCCCCCGAGGCCGCGGGTGACACCCCTGCCGTCCCCAGGCTCACCTGCTGGCCGTCCTGGAGCGCATCATGGAGGAGTGCATCCCCACGCAGCGGCACAGCCGCGACTACCTGGTCAAGTTCCCCGAGGAGCTCTTGGTGGACAATTTGGGGAACCACATGCTGTTTGCTGCCGAGGTGAGCCCGGGGTGACGGACACCCCACGGGGAGCTGACCCTGGGTGAGGCATTGCCCTGGGTGCTGGCTGCTGACACTCCCTATCCCGGCAGTGCCTCCTGGCTGGCACCTTCCTGGACATGGAGGAGTCAGACGGGGCACAGCTGCGGCCCCAGGCCAGGAACCTGCTGTGCAGCCTGGAGCTGGTCCGGACAGTGCTGCGGGAGCAAAGCCTGAGCCAGCCCAGCTCCTACCCAGAGCCTGTCCGGGCTGTGCTCATCCAATTCGACCGGCTGTTTGCAGAGTTTGAGCTGAGGTAAGGGGCTGGGTTAGGGTGCTGGGCTCTGCCGGGCTGTGCCAGGACTGTAGGGGCCTCACAGTGTCCCCATCTCTCCAGCTACGTGTCCTCGCTGGTGGCAGTGAAGTCTCCTGACGAGATCTACAGGCAGCAGGAGATCATCGTGCTCTTCTGTGAGACAGTGGAGAGGTGAGTGAGGGGCACTGTGTGTCAGGTGGGGGCTGCAGGGACTCCAGCCACAAGGATGGGCAGCATCCCGAGGCTCAGATCCACTGGAAGGGTGTCTGTGTGTCCCCAGAGCCCTGCACCTGGGCTACCTGACCCAGGAGATGATTGATGGCTATGAACCACTGCTGATGTTCACCATCCCTCGCCTGGCCATCATCAGGTGGGTGCAGCCCCTGGACAAGGGCTGTGTTCCCTGCCCTGTGCCAGCCCCTTCTCCTCATGGGGAGCTGGGGTCCCAGGCAGCCCCTGACATGAGCTCTGTTCCCTCACAGTGGTCTCCTCATCTACCCCGAGGGACCCCTCAGCCTGGAGCGGAGCCCTGAGGAGATGTCCCGGGTCTTCAGCCCCTTCTACAACCTCCTGAAGAAGATCAGGTGTGCAGTGGGGGCGATGGCGGGGCTGTGGGGCAGCAGTGGGGCCCTGACACGGGCTGATGCCAACCCCTCACCGCAGGGACCTGCTGTGGGTGCTGTCAGCAGAGGAGCTCTGCCTGCTGGAGAGGAGCCTGTGCACAGCCGAGCAGGAGGATCCCTGCAGCCCGGATGCCCCCCCAGCCTGGGGGGCAGCTGTGCCCAGTGTGGACCCCCCTGCTCCCTTCAGTGCTCTGGAGGTCCCTAATGCCACCCAGCCACTCCCCCCCTGTCAGACACGACTGGGACCCCCCAGTGCAGTGGGCAGGGAACAGGGCCAAGATGGCAAATCCCTGCCCACTGGCACAGGGATATCTGATGCCATCCCTGGCGCAGTGGTCACCTCCCCCCTGCGCAGCCCCCAGCCCCTTGGGAGCGGCCCAGGGCTGGGGGTCAATGCCAGCCCCGGTGCCCGCTGCTCGGAGCTGCGCTCCCGCTACAGCAGCACCAAGGACATGCTGCACACCCTCTTCGTCTGCATCTCGGGTGAGTGACCCCCCCAAGCCGACCCCCCAGCTCCCTGACCCCCCCAGCACCCTGACCCCCCACCTTCCTGGTGCAGGGGTGGCTGATCAGCTGCAGACCAACTTTGCCAGTGACATGAGAAGCATCTTGAAAACGGTCTTCAAGATCGTGTGCTCGCAGGCGGAGCCCTCGGAGGAGCAGAGTGTCAGCAGTGAGTAATCCCCAGGGACATGTGGCACTGCTCCTCTCTGCCCTGCCCATCGCCCATCCCTGGTGAGACAAGGCCACAGCCCTAGGCTTGGGAAAAACGTGGCCGTCGTGCCAGCTTGGCTGGACCCGACCCTTGTCCCCGCAGAAGAGAAAGATGGTGACTCCTGTGTGACAGATGCTCCTCGCGTGGCTGACTGCCCGCTGTGCTCCAGCCCTGCAGAGGCTGCCAGGCTCCGGAGGGCAGGTGAGGCACTGCCCAGGGGCCGTGGCTCTGGGGCAGGGCGTGAGCCTGGGGCTGATCCTGCCCCATCCTGCCTCGGGGGGTCCGGCTGTGAGGGGAGCCAGGCTGGGGGGCTTTTACCGATGCGTTTTGCCCAGCAGGTGCCCGCCCCCTGCCCGAGTGGGTGCCGGACAGCACGTGCAGCCAGTGCTCTGCCTGCCGCTCGCCCTTCACGCTGCTGCGCCGCCGGCACCACTGCCGCAGCTGTGGGAAGGTACAGCGGGGCTGGCAGGGGCACCTGGGGCTCCCCGAGGGACCCGCTCTGCTCAGCCCCTCTCTGTGCTCTCTGCAGATCTTCTGTGCCCGCTGCTCACCGAACACCGCCGTGCTGCCCTTGTACGGCCCGAGCAAACCCGTACGAGTGTGCACCCACTGCTACAGCACGCACCTGCCGCCCAGGTCCCGCTGTGCCCGGGGCCACTGAGAGCCGCTCTGCAGCGCAGGAGGCACGGCTGGGCGTCCGGGGCCGCTCGGGGGCTGCCGGGCAGCGCTCGGCCCCGGGACTCCCCTCAGAGCTCGGCGGGCACGGCGGCAGGACCCCCGGCCCGGGCTGGGCTCCCTCATGCTCGGGGCAGGGCCCCACACGGAGCCACGGCGGGCGCAGCACCGCCGCTCCCGGGGCGCCGTGGGTGAGCTGCTGCTGCTGCCGTGCGCCTGCCCCCCGGCTGGAAATGTGCTTCGTGGTGGTTTTTGGTTTTTTTTTTTCCCAGGTGAACTTTGGCTGCTGTTGGGCCCGGGGCAGAGTCTCCCCCCGGGGCCTGGCCTGAGAGGGTGCAAACATCCCTCACATGACAGCGGGTGCCCCGGGCCGCCCGTGCCGTGCCGTGCCGTGCCGGGAGCTGGGGCCCGGCGCTCCCCTTCCCTCCCTATCGCCTCCGCGCGGTGGATTTTAATAAAGAGATAAACGCGTCAGTTTGGGCCGTGTGGCCGCGGCCGCTGTGGGGACACGCGCGGGCACGGCGGGGCGGGGGCGGCTGCGCGTGCGCGCTCCCGCTCGGGCGGACACGGCCCGGGGGCGTGGCCTTCTGGGGGGAGGCGTGGCCTCGAGGCCACAATTGCTTAAACCCCGTCAGGGGCGTGGCCTGACGCCGGGGGGTGGGCGTGGCCCGCGCCGTCCCCTCCCGCCGATTCAAATTTGAAGCACGCGCTTTCCCGCCTGAATTTGTTTGCCCGCCGCGGTGACGTCAGCGGCGCGGGGCGCCCCGCGGCCAATGAGCGCGCGGCTCGCGGCCGCCTCCCGCCATGGAGCCCGCGGGCAGCAGCATCCAGGTGCTGCTCCAGGCGGCCGAGTTCCTGGAGCACCGCCAGCCCCGGCACCCGCCCCCGCCCCCGCCCGGCCCCGAGCACGGCTACGCCGCTCTCTGCCCCGCGCCGCCGCGCCGCGCCGCGGGCAGCGTCAGGTGAGCGGTGCGCGAGTGGGTCGGTGCGCAGGGGGACGGCGGCGGCGGGGCTGACCGCCCGGGTCTCTTCCGCAGGTCGGTGCACAACGCGCTGGAGAAGCACAGGTACGGGGGTGTGCGGGGAGAGCGGCGGGGCAGCGCGGGTAGGGCCCGTGCCTGGCCGTGGCTGAGCCCCGTGTCGTTGCCCGCCTGCCCGGCCGCAGGAGAGCCCAGCTGCGCTGCTGCCTGGAGCGGCTGAAGCAGCAGGTACCGCTGGGCGTGGGGCCGACCCGTTCCACCACGCTGAGCCTCCTGCACCGTGCCCGGCTTCACATCCAGGTGAGGGGGCGGTGGCAGCGCTCGGTCCCTGTGTGGCAACAGGGCCGCCCAGCTCTGCCCGCGCTCACGGCTCACCGGGCCCCACAGAGGCTGGAGGAGCAGGAACTGAGGGCACGAAGGGCCAAGGACCGGCTGCGGGACCGGCAGCGGAGCCTGCAGCGGCGGCTGGAATCGCTGCTCCTGCCCACGGATGGGGAACGGGCCCGGGCTGACAGCCTGGACTCATCCCAGCTCTCCGAGCCCTCCGAGGAAGGTAAGAAAGGGGGAGAAGGAGGGTGGGGAGGGAGAGAAAGCAGCCAAGGGTCTGACCCGGCCTTCCCCGTGCCCAGAGGATGCCGAGGTAGAGGTGGATGGTGTGGTGCTCAGCGGGGACCTGCTGCCCAGCTTTGGCACCGGGAGGGAGCACAGCTACTCCAGCCCGCACAGCCCCGCATCCTGACGGTGCCCGCCGCCCTCCCTGCACTGCCTGCCTGCCTCCTCCCTGCTGGAAACCCAGCCCGGCCAGCCTCGCCACGGCTGCCAGGCTAAGGGGCCTCAGATGGGGACAAGAATCCGGCCTTAACCCCCACAGCTGGGTGGCACTGGCTGTGGCACTGGGTGCATGGGGCTGGCACTGCGCTGTGGCACCTGCTGGGCACCACGAGGCACTGAAGAGGTGCTGGAAGAAGGCCCAGCTGTCACTGAGGACGCTCTCCTGCCTCCCCCTGTGCACCCACGGGCAGTCTGGGGGCTGCCTGGTGTGGGCATGGGGCGGTGCTGCCCACTGCAGACACCACTACAGAACGGCTCTCCTGCCCCTGGAGCGCCAGGAAGGGGAAACGAGTGCATTAAGCAACCTGCCTTCATGCTCCTGCAGCCACCCCGCTCTCTTGTACAGACCCGACACTTTTATAGTAAAGGCACTTGCTAAAACCCTGGCCTGTGTCTTCCCTGCAGAGGGCTGGACCCCCAGAGTGCAGAGCAGCGCTGGGCTCTGCTCCAGCCAGGCCAACCTCAGCCAAATCAGAGGTGGGAGTAGATTCTTTAATGATAATTACATCTCAGAAAGGGTCAAGCAGCAGCTGATTGTCAGACTTACACAGTTTCTTTAAAAATATAAAATCTAAGGAGTCTCCTATCTGTCCCGGTGCAGCTGGCCCCTCACACGTACTGCTTCTTCTTGGTGGCTGCCTTGCTCGCCAGGTCCTTGGCTTTCTCCGTGGCAGCCAGGGCTGTTTCCTTGGCTTTCTCGGTCGCTTCCTTGGCTGTCTCCACCAGTGTTTTGGATGGAGCTTCTCCTACAACATGGAAGCTGTTAACCCACAGGCTGGACCGGCCCTGCCACCGAGGCACTTCCCCACGCAGGGAGGAAGATGAGGAAGATGAGCCCGGCCTTCCTGACCCCAGCACGTCAGGGCACGTCCCACAGGGGAACCACAGGCACGTGACTGAGGCCGTGTTCCACCCCTCCTGCCTGCTCTCCACCCTTGCCCAGCCCTGCAATCACTGCTGGCCTGATCCACGCAGGAAGAGCAGGCTGTGCCAAGACACAGGGCAAAGGCAAGGGGTGAGGATTTCACAGCCAGATTAGTTCAAGCAACAACCTGCCCAGGCACTGGAGTGTTCCCAGTGCCACCTCTAACTCCAAGAGACCCATCCCAGTCAGCCCCAGCCTGCCCTTGGTGCCCACCTTGCATTTTTGCTAGCACATATTCAAATCCCTTAGTGCTCTTGGTCACGTTGCTTTTGAACCTGGCCAGACCAAACTCCTGCAAGAGAAAAGTCAGTGCAGGTGCGAGCCCTGTCACACACACAGCCCCTGGGGCTTTGTCCTAGGCTTGAAAAATCACAGTGACCTTCACAGTGATGGTTCTGGGTGCTGAGGATGGGGGGGAACAATGGGAAAGGGTGTAAAACCAGCACGAGGAAAGGGTAAAGCAGGGGCAGGCAGCAGCTTTACTGCTTGAAAAATCACAGTGGCCTTCACAGTGATGGGTCTGGGTGCTGAGGATGGGGGGGGAACAATGGGAAAGGGTGTAAAACCAGCACGAGGAAAGGGTAGAGCAGGGGCGAGCAGCAGCTTCACTGCTGGAGCTCACCTGGATGGCCCGCGAGACGCCGAATAGGCTGGAGGATACCCAGGCTTCCCGCTTGACCTCGGTCCAGTTGCTGTTCTCGGGGTTCACCCGGTACTCGCAGCGCTCCTCCACCACCTGCAGAGGCACAGCCCGGCCGTGGGCACCGCGGGGTGCCTGCAGCCCCCGCCCGGCCCAGCACCTACCATGAGGCGAGCGTGGTTGATGTTCCAGGTGAACGTGGTCATGGTTCGGTTCTTGGGGTCCACGATAGAGTCCTCCAGGATGTAGACGGAGTGGGCGACGTTGGCTGGGAAGAAGCGCTCTGCCCAGCGCGGCATGCGGTTGGTCTTGGTCAGGAGCCGCCGAGAGAGCAGCTTGTGGTCCGGCGTCACCTCCCGGTGCACGATGTCTTCGGTCAGGACATGTTTGCTAAAACGGGGAGGAAATCATCACGCCCTGCTCCTCGCCAGCTCTCCCGCGGGGCTGGCCATCGTCAGGAACCGAGCGATTAAAGCAGGGAGGAACCGGGACAGCCATCCCCGCCGGGGAGCCCCGGGCACGGGGCTGGGCTGGGCACGGCGCGGCACCGAGCCCCGCGGGGAGCGGGCGCACCTGTAGGGGTTGGGGTAGCGCTGCCAGAAGGCGGCGAACACCTGGTCCCAGGGCCCCTTGAGGACGCCCAGGCTGGCGCAGTACTTCCCCATGGGGCCGCCGCTCAGGCCCGCGCCTGCTGGGCGGCCGCCATGCGGCCCGCGCGCCCCGCCCCGCCCCGCCCCGCCGCGCGCTTCCGCCCCGCTCCGCGCACTTCCGGCACGCCCCGCCCGGTTCCGGCCCCGCCCCGCCCGGTTCCGGCCCCGCCCCGCCCGGTGCGGCCCCGCCCCGCGGCGGCGGCGGCGCGAGGATGAGCGGGCGGCGGGTGGACGCCAAGGTGGTGCTGCTGGGGCAGGAGGGCGTGGGCAAGAGCAGCCTCGTGGAGCGCTGCGCCCACGGCCGCTTCCGCGCCGGGCCCTACCAGAACGTGAGTGACACACCGGCACCCCCCGAGCCTCCCGCGCCTCCCCGGGTGAGCCCCTGGCGCGGCGCCCCCGCCTCCTGCCCGATGCCGCGCCGTGGCCCCGGGTGCTGCCCCCCGCCTTGTCCCCCCGCGTCCCTCCCGCCCCGCGGTCGGTCCCCTCGTTTCCTCGCCCTCTTTCCGCTCGCCCCGCGGTGAATCCCGCCGTGTCCCTGCGCCGGTTTCCGCCGCGTCCCCGGGCTGGATGCCCCCGCATCCCCGGGCCGGTTCCCACCGCGCTTCCTTGGCTTGCAGACGATCGGAGCCGCCTTTGTGGCCAAGGTGATGACGGTGGGCGAGCAGACGGTGACCCTGGGCATCTGGGTGAGTGCGCGGCCGGGGCTGCGCCCTGGCCACCCCCGGTGAGGGAGCCCGGGCAGCCTCCGAGCGCTGTGACCCGCCTGTCGCCCCCAGGACACGGCGGGCTCGGAGCGCTACGAGGCCATGAGCCGCATCTACTACCGGGGAGCCCGGGCTGCCGTGGTCTGCTACGGTAAGGGCACGCCGAACGGGAACGGGAAGGAGCCGCTGGCTGCAGAGGGCCCGCGCCGGGGGCTGGTGACACCGGTGGGTGACACCGGTGGGTCGGGCACTGAGGAGCAGTGCCAGCAGACCCCGGTTGCTCTCCCCAGATCTCACCGACAGCGGCAGTTTCCAGCGAGCCAAGTTCTGGGTGAACGAGCTGCAGAACTGTGAGGAGGTGCGGGGGTCTGGGGGCTCTGAAGCCTCCCCAGGGGACAAGGGGGCTGGTGGTGGGGACGTGGGCACACCCTGCCAACCCTTTCCCTGCCGCAGGGCTGCCGGATCTACCTGTGTGGCACCAAGAGCGACCTGCTGGAGGAGGACAGGAGGAAGCGGGGCGTTGACTTCCACGACGTGCAGGACTATGCTGACGGTACGGCCGGTGCTGGCCCTGCCCGGGGCAGGGGAGCGCTGAGCGGGTGGGCACTGAGGGAGGGCTGAGCCGCCGTGCCCACAGCAGGAGCTCTGCCCTTGCCGTGGCTCCCTGCATGGGGAGGCTCTGCCAGGCACCTCCCTGGGCACGGCGTGTCCTGACAGGGGCAGGCACGTGGCCAGCTGGGCCAAGGGGCCGGGAGCCCTGCCCTGTGCCCCTGCCAGCCCGCTGTCAGCAGCTGTGCCCCAGGGGTGACTCTGGGGGCAGACATGCCCATGGAGCTGTATCTGCTGAACCTGCAGCAAGTGCCAACCTGGGCCCTCATTTCAGAGATCAAAGCAGACCTCTTTGAGACCTCCAGTAAAACGGGGCAGAGCGTGGGTGAGTAGCTGCTTGCTGGGCCGTGTCCTGGCTGAGCAGGGCTGGGGGCTCTGCCTGGCAGGGGGCACCCACTCCTGCCATGCCTCCTCTGCCCCAGATGAGCTGTTCCAAAAGGTGGCTGAGGACTATGTCAACTTCTCCGCCTTCCAGGTGATGACAGGTGAGTAGGCAGGACCTGTCCCTCCCCAGGCACCCCTCTCTGTGCCTCTGGGTGCAGAGCACGAGCTCTGGGGGTCTGGCAGTGCTTCCCTTGGGGCTGCTGTGGCTCCGTGCCAGGGGTTGTCTCACAGAGTCTGAGTTCCATCACAGCACCCTCAGCCAGGCTCAGCACATCCACCCAGCTGGCTCTTGGTGGCCTCTGGCAGCCAGGAGTCTTGCTGGGCTGCAGGACTGGCTCAGCTCTGCAGCAGCCCTGCCCAGGCACGCTCAGCCTGGCTGTGCCTCCTGCCCGGGCTGGGCCGTGCTGTGTGAGCTGTGCCATGAGCCTGCACCTCGCCACTTCTCCACGGGGCACCAAACCCTCCCCTGGTACCTGCCAGGGCCCACACCTGGGACCAGCAGCTTTGGTGGCGTGGACGTGCCAGCAGCCTGCCGCTCCTGCTCTCTTCCAGAGGACAAGGGTGTCAACCTGGGCCAGAGGAACAGTCCCTACTTCTACAGCTGCTGCCACCACTGAGCCCCTGTGCCAAAAGGGAATTGCTGCTGCTGGACGGGCAGCTGGCGCTCACCGGACTGCCGGTTTTTTACCTGCTGTGTTTTAGCTGTTGGGGCCTGTGCAGCACTGCCTACGGACTGCTCTCCTGGCACAGAGCGGCACAGGGCTGCCGTGCAGCGCCAGGAATCATGGACTGTCACTCTGGGACCCCCTCCCTGCCACCTGTGGTGTTTGTGGGAGCTGTGGTGGCCCAGCGGTGGCCAGTAACTTATTCTCTCAGAGATGCTCGATTCTTTGCGGATTTATTTAAGCGTCTTCTCTCGAGGTGTACAATGTAAATAAAACGCGTTGTGGTCTGAGCCGTACCCCTGCGCGAGGCCGTCAGGGCTCTCCCTTCCCTGCCTCCCCCCACTCAGCAAGACAAACCACAAGAGGACATCGAGAGTAAAGTTAAACTTTACTTTACAGTAATTTTTCTTCTATATACAAAGAATTACAGTACATGTTCTGGGAGCACCTGGGCAGGGCAACCCTCTTTTCATGATAAGTTTCACATACACAGCCAACAGTCTAAGGGGAGCAAAATGAAAGTAATCAATGGTCCAAGACTCTCCCCTCTCCCTCTTCTAAAAATAATATACATGCTGGAAATATGTAGTTTACTCTCACCTGCTCTGGCATTCCTTCTTACAACTGACAGACGACTCCTGGCCAGGGCTGAGCACCCCTTTGTCCCCCCTGCAGTGCTCTGGCCTCTGCCTTGGCTGGGATCCTTGACTCCTGATGTATTTCCCTCTGCCTGAGCCCACAAAACAGGACCCTGTGGGGGACCCCCATTCACCACCACCCCATGGGCAGCAGACCTCAGAGGGGACAAAGGCAGCGTGGGGCTGCTCACACCGAGGTTCTTCCCACGAGCAAACCTCTCACTGATGGCTCCAGCACAAGTTATGCTGCTGCCGTGAGTCCCCACGTCCCCGGGCAGTGAGGAAGGGGCAGTGGCAGCCACCCTCCCCAGGGCCCTCGGCCAGCTGGGAGCACACAGTGCTGGAGGGTGGCAGGGGACATTAACAGCGAGGCACGTGCCCAGCATGGTCAGTGTCTTGGGGGTGAGCAGGCTGGTGGGGCAGTGAGCTCAGCACCACGGACACACAGGCTGGGAGTGCCACTGCTGAAAGGCTTCCAGGGCCCCTCGCAGGGAGAGCCACTCCCTGCCTGTCCCTGCTGCTGGAACACGTCTCACCTCCCACCCACGCCGGCCGGGGCCACCCTCAGCTCCAGCCCTGCTCCACCTTGAGCCTCCCGGTGCTTGCTGCTTTTCCTTTTAACAAGTTCCCAGTGTCTACAAAAAAATACACAAAACCCAGTTCCTTGAAGTCAACAACTCGGAAACATCAGAAAAAGAAACAAAAACTGAAACCAGCTCAGTACCAAACGGACACGAAGAACATGCAGTAGCAGATGCCTGCTTGCTTCACGGGGCTCCACGGGCTCCCCACGGGGCTCAGTGGCACACTGGTTTAGTCTCAAAACCACCATAACCTGAAGGAACCGAGTCACTCCTTGTCCTGTTTCAGTCACACGTGCTGAAGCCCGGCCCTAGCTCCAGGGGGATGGGATCAGCTGGCCAAGAAGCCCCAGCCCGTGGGCCAGGAGCCGTGAGTCCAGCCCTACTGTGCTAAGCTGCCAACGGGTTTACAATAGCACCACAATAGCCCAAGGGCTCTGCCAAGGGCAAACATGATTAAAACTTTACCTTGAAATAGGCCATAGCAACAGCCATTTCTCAGATTTCCCTAGGAGGTAGATTCAGTGCTGTAGGGACTGTCCATCACTGCTGCTCCTCCAGCCCGAGCTCACACAGTCTGTCCTGTTCCCCCGGCACCAAACTTTGCTTACATCACTTTTGTAGGACCCGGAGCAGGAATCTTGCATCCTCCCCTCTCCTGCTAAGCAAGGGCACTGCCACCCCACAGGTGAGACTCCTGCTGAAGCCAGGCACGTGGCAGAGCAGTCCCCAAGCTCCAGTGTCCCGTGTCCCAGGCCCTGGGAGCCCCAAGCACCCATCAGCTGTGCTGCTGCAGGAGGAGCAGCCTCGGCTGCAAATGCTGCCACCAGCGTTATCACTATCACAGGAGGGTGGGTAATTAGCGAGGGCAAAGCCTGGGAGATCAAACACAGCATCCCCCCATACTTTCAGAGTAGCTGCACGATTTGCCACTTTGCTTTAACACTCACTGGCTAGCAAAGGCCAAAAGCCTCATCAGTAATTTAGGGCAAAGCACATTACAAGCAGGTTACAATTATGGATACTCCAAACATCAAGCAAAATCAGAAGTTAAGGCTGAAATTAAAAATAAACAGAAGGTGTTGAAGGTCTGAGGTTTCTCAAGCTCCCCCTGCCCTGTCACAACGATGGCTGTGGTGTCCAGATCCGAGCTGGGCACACCCAGAGCATGCTCAGGGCTAACACACTGCCAAGAGCATCAAGTTAGGGCTGCTTTTTCTTTCTCTTCCGTTTTTTTTTCCTGTGAAACTAAGCTGAAGCTTTTCTAGAAAATGCACTGTCTCACCTTAGCTCTTTAATGTCCTTTACATTCAATCATCTCTCTTATCTCCCGAACTTTAACACCAGCCACACCTTCAGAGCCTCTGCCTGCAGGGGTTTAACCCTGAATTAACACGTGCTCCCACAGTACCACCCAGATGCTTTGTGTATTGAAGTGACTGGTTCCTGTGGAGCTTTTTTTTTGTTAAATAGGAAAAGTTTAACTGGAAAACAGCAATAAAGCAAGTTGCCATGAGCTAATCTGGACACGTGCAGTAGGTGAGTTGATTATTCCTTACAGTGATAACTCTCCTGATAGATTCACCAGAGCCCTGGCTGACAGTGGGCACTGGGGAAAATGGGACAGGCCATGCAGAACAGTGGCCTGTGCCTGCTCCCCTCCTGCCCACACATCCCACACGGCCTGTGGTGGCTCCTCCTCTGCGACCCTCACCCCCTGACCGTGCTGTTACCCCTCATCAGAGCTCCTCTGTCACCAAAGGGCACCTGGGACTCTCCTGCCCACTGAAGTGTCCTCTGGTGGGGTGGAGGCCACAGGCCACTGCTGGCCCCAGCCCACTGCTCTGAGCAGGGACAGCAGTTATCCTGGCAGCAGGGATGCTGAGCAGCAAAGTGTTCACACAGGAGCAGAGTCTGCATCCCCTTCAGAAATGGCAAGAGGGAGCCACTCCTACCAGGAATGAGTCTGGAAAATTCCTGCGAGCTGTCGTGGGACACCAGGGAAGGGACAGAGATAATGACACCCTTGATTCTGCTTCTACAGTGCTCCACACACCGGTGAATCAACACAGGAGTCACCCCTCACCACCTTGGGTGCAATTAGGGCTGACCAGGACTAAGTGACCGGGTGACTGGATCCCTCCAACACAGCAAGAGCACCACAGCCTTGGCATGGAGCTGTGGCACAGGTCTGAGCCCACCACGAGGTGCAGCAGTGTCTCCCACAGAGCCTGCCAGGGCCATGAGTTACTTTGTCTCTACCCTCTACTTTTAAAATCCCTCGTGATTCGAACTGGCTGAACTCTGAAGGCAGCAACAAATGGCAACAAACAAACCCAAATGCTTCAAGGCAGACATGTCCCTCTCCTCCTCCAAGGCAGCGCTGCCAGCTGCCACCACAGTGAGTCACCTTGAGTACAGAAATGCCCACATTTCCTTCACAAGGTTCTGCTGCCCGAAGCTGTTCATGCTCCCTGATGATGGCAGGCTGGACAAGGGCAGGGCTGCTGGTCTCTACAGCTGGTCAGGCCTTGTCTAGGTGACCCAGAAAAGCCCAGAGACTCCCAAAAGCACCTCTACTCCCTCTGAAAAGCCCTCCTGATCTGACGGAGCACAGCCAAGGCTCCAGTGACAGCAAAGAGGGGAGAGCAGCTTCCTGCCTTCCTCCTTCAGTGATGTTCCTCAACACCAGCCAAGCAGCCTCCTAGCTAAGCTGAGCTCAACTTCCCAACAGAGCTACAGGAAGCCAGAAACCTGGACCCTTGTGGAAAAGGGAGACAAGAAGAGAGACAGGGTACAGCAGCTGCAGCAAAGTAGGCTGTGGAAAATGCCATGCAATGGTTTAATCCACATTCACTGCTCCAAACAAGCTTTTGGGTAAGCACCTGCTGGCATGAAAGGCGGCTGCTGCCATGAGCCTCCTCCTGCCACGTGAGCCCACGATTTATAGAAGTGATTTTTTTCAAACCTGCTCTTGTGAGAATTCACTGAGAACTTCTCCATTTTACAGATTTAAAAAAGCCTGCACCAAAAATATTCACAGTTTATTTTTTCATGAAACAAGTAACTAGTTAACACGTGACAATGCGAAGCAGAGGTGGACAGAGCAGTGCAGAGACCTCTCTGGTTACAGTGGGAGCTAGCTGGGTGCTGGCACTGAGGAAACCCTACTTACACAATCTACATGACTAAGTCCAGCTCATGGGAAGGCTTATAAATGTAAATTCAAGATTTATTTTCCTTCTCACACATGATAAATACTTAATATACTGAACGCCATAATTTTTTTTTAAATTTTTGTTTAAAAAACCTTAATGAATGCCCTTAAGGTAATCTTCTCTCTCAATGGGTCTGAGTTGTCCTGATTCCCTTTGTGGAGGAGTCACGCAGAAATGCAAGCTGCTTGCATTTCCCTAGTTTCAGCAGCAAGCAGGAACTGACCTGCCAGTCTTCCCGGAAAAAAAAAACAAAACATTAAACAAGAAAGTTTCCATAAGCCATAAAGCTTTTGCAAGTTGTGAGCTATTCTACAAAGGATCTGAAATGATTTGGACTAGAGGAGGGATAGCACTGGTGATGTCCCCTTGTGCCCAGCACACCCGGCCTCTACAGCAGGACGTTGTCTCAGGGTGCACACATCAGGAAAGGAGAATCAGGATTTGTCTTGGTACAGGTGTCTGCCTCCCTTCATAGAAAACTGCAAAGCTCAAGACCGTCTGCTCTGGGAGCAGCAGGCACTTGCAAGCCAGGTGGGAACAAGGACCTGCTCCCACGTCGGAGGAAGGAGGTCAGCATGGGGCTGAACTCTCCCTTCCTGGGGAGGGGCCTGTGGATCTGCCTGGAAGGAGAAGAAGGATACACACACTGGAGCTGCGCAAGGGTCTGGCGGCGGCACGGAGATCCGAGGCTGTGGCCCCAGACTGGTGGAGCTCAGCTAATTACAGAGGTAACGTGTTGTGAGAGTGGGAAAAAAGCTGGTCAGCAGCGTTTCCTCGGCAGGACACCAACCCTATCCAGGCCAGGCAGTGCCACCAAAGGAGGTCTGTCCTCCTCCTGCCTGCGAGGGTGCCGGTGGTCACAAGATGCTGCAGGTCCCTGGACTCTACTGCCTGCCCCACGAGCACCACAGCCAAACCAACTCCTGCCTCAACGCTCGAGTGAACGGCTTGCAGCAGGCCTAGTCTGGACACCAGCCCGATGACCACCAGGTACTAAACATCGCCTTCACTGTAAAAGGGAGAAGAGAAGAAAAGAAAGCCAGGCAGCTGCTGGAGCCCACCGTGTTCCAGTGTGAGAACTACAATTCAGTTGGATGGACGCACACGCGCACACACACATGCACACCAACACAGTCCAGTTAATTCAAGTCTCCTTTGGTTGTAGAAGGGTTAAGCCAGAAGCTACACAAGGGGAAGGTGTTGAGATGGGTCCCGATCCAGCTACGGCACCCTTGCCTCTGAGCAGTGAGCAGGACAGGCTTGGCTTGCTGCTGGCAACACCAGGTGTGATGGGAACGCGTTCTGAACACATCTGAGGCAAAGGGAGAAGGGACTGTCAGTCCGCTGGCTCACGCTGACAACAGAGGTCTAGAAGAGACTGGATGGAAATTTGAAAGGGAGCACTGTCCCCCTGGCAGGGCAGTGCTCAGCACCTCCAGGAACCCACTCTGCTCTGCTATTGCTCCTTATGGGTCACTACGTTGTCAAGTGCAGGAAGACACTCCGCGCGTCCTGTGCTAAAGGATTAAGACACAAGAATGGAAAAACTCCCAGATGACTTCTTCCAAGATCTCTCTTTTCCCCGACTTCCTCCAGATTTCCTGCTTCTTGGGCCTGGCCAGTCACAGCTCTGTAAAAAAGGAGCCTGAATGGATACTGCCTATTGCTGAAGAAAACTGCACAGAGCGAGTGCAGGAGCTCCTCTCCCATCTCACTGTAGACGATCCCTGTCCTTGAGCAAACCACACACACAGCATGTCCCAGTAAACACATGGACAAACCTCGTAAAGCAACGCCCTGCAGGGACAGAGACCTGGGCAGGTGACATAAAATCCCTTCCCTGCTTCTGGAGTCTGCAAGGACATACACCTGACTGCTCACCACGTGATCCCTGAAACATCTCCAGTGCCAGGGCAGCCTGACTGATCCATTTTCTTTAAATGCAGTAACAAGAGCAAGGCCCTGGCTGTGCCTAGGAACCCACCTACAAATCAAACCTGGAGCTTGAACACGCTGGATCAGTAATGTGACCATTTCAATGGAATTGGAGATTTTTATCCAGAGTGGACTCTTTATTTCAGCTTTACCATTTGTAAAAGGAAGAGGAAAAGGTCACGGATGCTCTCTCCCTTTGGCTGGGCCAGACTCAGATTTAAGAGAATGTCCTTGCTCACGTCACAAGAGAATATGGATGGGATGTGCATGGGTTAGGGGCTGGGCTCAGGGAAGTGAATAAAAAAAACAAAACAAAGATTCCCCCTCCCTAAACATTAAACGACTGAAACCTGCCTCCCATATTCACCAACCTCACTTTGGCTCTGAGTCAGCCAACTCACGACAGACAGAATCCTGGTTACGGGCTAGCGCTGTGTTTTGTTCAGGCAAAGGGTCCTGCCCCCGAGGAGTCTGTGCTTTTCCACTCAGCCAAGTAATCTGATCAATTGTCTGAACGTTCGTGACAAGCCACTCCATCTGCTCCGGGGGCACCGGCGCTTCCCTGGCTGGCCGAGGGGTCTGCTCGAATGCACACAATCTCTCTGATGTCCACGGGGTCTGCTCCGAGGGGGCTGAGGCCACTTCCCAGCTGGGCTGAAGGGTTGGCTCTGGGAGTTTCTCTGCTGTCCGGGAAGGCTGCTCCGCAGGCGTCAGGGTTTTCGTGCTGGACCAGTGGCTTTGCTCGTGCGTCTGTAGTTTCTCTGTAGGCCAAGGTACTTGTCCAACCTGTGTCACCACCTTCCCAGCAGACCAAGAGATTTGCTCTCCAGCTAACATGGTCCTCTCTTTCTGCTGGGGACTCGGCTCCATGGCTGGGGCTCCTCTCTCCTTGAGCTGAGCGTTCTGGTCGACGGGACGCAGCGCCTTCTCCGACAGCAACAGCCTGGGAGCTGATGCAGCTAGAGGCTTGTCCAAGGCTTGAGGCCGAGGAGCCACAGCAGGAGCCAGCTTATCCGATGCCTGAGGCCAGGATACAGGGGCTGTAAGAGTGAGAGGCCTCTCCAAGAGCTGAGGCCGAGACACCCCAGAGCTGAGAGCCTTTTCCAAAGGAAAAACCCGCAGGGCCCCGGAGTCAGCAGCCTTCTCTGCAGGAAGGGGTCGCAGCACCCCGGGGGAGAGAGACTTCTGTGTGAGCGGGATCCGAAGGGCCCCTGAGCTGAGACCCTTCTCTGTGGGCACGACCTGTGGTGACCGGGAGCCAGGGGCCTTCTCCGGAGACAGGGACCATGGCAACCCTGAGCTGGGAGCCTTCTCTGTGGGCAGGAGCTGAGGCATACCCGAATCAGCAGCCTTCTCTGGAGGCAGGGGATGGGGTGACCCAGAGCTGGGAGACTTCTCTGTGTCTGGGACCCGCACTGTCCCAGAGAAGGAAGCCTTTTCTAGAGGCAGGGATTGTGGTACTGCTGATCCAGGAGCCTTCTCTGAGGGCAGGACCCGTGAGACTGGGGAGTCTGGGACTTTTTCAACGGAAACAGACCACAGCACCTCAGGACTGGAATCCATCTCCAACGCTGGGACCTGTGGCACCACAGAGCTGGAAGCCTCTTGCACAGCCAGCGGCTGCGGACTCTGGGCAGAGGAGTCGTCCAGCGGCTGGAGCTGGTCGGCCTCAGGAGGCTCATCCTCTGGCTGGGACTGCAGCATCCCCACCGAGGCGAGGAGTCTGTCAGACAGCGGAGGATGCAGGCATTTCACGGGGAACTCATCCAGCAGCTCGGGCTGCTGCGCCCTGCTGTCAATGAGGGACTTGTCCGATAACTCCAACACCTCGGGGGCATCAGGAGTCTCATCTGCCAGCTGGAGCTGCAGGTCAGCAGCAGTAACAAGTGACTCATCCAGCGGGGACTGAGGTGATCCTGGGGGAGATTTGCTCGGCAGCTGAGGCTGCGAGGCGTCGCTGGAGGACTCGTCCAGCGGCCAGAGCACCGCGTTGCTGGGAGGTTTGTCGGGCTGCTGAGGCCGCAGCGCTACGATGATGGGCTGCTTCTCTGACTGCAGCCTCAGGGACAGGGCAGCCTGGGGCTTGTCCGATGGCTGCAGGCGGAGCGACAGGGTGGTGGGAGGTTTGTCCGAAGGCTGAAGCCGCAGCGAGAGGGTGGTGGAGGGTTTGTTGGATGGCTTCAGCCTCAGTGACAAGGTGGCGGGGGGTTTGTTTGACGGTGGCAGTCTCAGAGCCAGGGTGGCAGGTGGTTTGTCTGGTGAAGGTAGCCTGAGGGCCAGGGTGGTGGGGGGCTTGTTTGATGGCTGCAACCTCAGGGCAAGGGTGGTGGGGGGCTTGTCTGAAGAAGGCAGCCTCAGCGCTAGGGTAGCAGGGGGCTTTTCTGGTGACTGCAGTCTGAGGGCCACAGACTGAGGTAGGCTGTCCAGGGGCTGAACACTCAGGTCTGTGTCTGCCTCTGTTTCTGCAGGCAGCTGCTCTGGTGGCTGGGTGTCCTCACCGTTAGTCAGGCCTTCTATGGGAGGTGCATACTCACGAATTTCTCCTGGCTCTAGAGGGTGAGGCCCACAGGGATCATGCTCTGTGCAGCACAATCGTCCATCCAGCTTGGAGATGAAGAGCATTCCTTCCCGGTGCTGCTTGCAGAAGGACCTGGGGCACATCTCGCAGAACGAAGCTGCTTCCTTACCACACACGTCACACTGATGCCACGGGCACTCCCACTTTCCTGCAGCACGGACACGGGAGAAAAGACACACCTTAGGAGTGGGACAAGGGCAAGAGACAAAGGCCTGCTGCAAAGGGAGTTCAGGGGAAAGGGAGAACACTCTTGTAATATCCACATACAATTCTACATGTCCTCTTCAGTTTCTGCCTTAGCTCAACAGGCAATTAACACCAATCTGCATCCTCAGAAGCAGCAAGGGCAATGATAATCATGAAAAACACAAGCCACATCAGCTCAGACCAAAAGCCCATCTGGCTCCTGCACAGCACTAACCAAAAGAAGTGTCTAGAGAGGAGCAGACACCCCCAGTTTGCACATCTCTGTAGCTCTGATTTTCATAAAAAACAGCAGTGGTTATCTGGGCACAACACCCAAAGGACTTTTTAAGCTAACATGTCAGATTCATCCTTTAATTCTAGGTCAGAAACCTCCCTTCCTGTTTTTTAGAAAGAAGAAGTAAGAGAGCAGTGATCACAAGGGCTAAGTTTCTATTGTCTCTGAACCCAAAGGCACATCCTTAACCTCTGGCCATGTATGGCCACGATAAAGCAAAGCTGCTCCCCCAGCAGCTCCATCTTCACAGTGAACCTACTGACCATCAATACCAACACCACCAGCAGGCAAAACACAACATTACACTTCAGAGACTGCTGCTTTTCTCACTCATAGATCACCTCACTGGCTCAGCCTCCTGCTCCCTCAGCCAAGGCTGTGTCTGGCTCTACCAAGCGCTTCCAGTTCGTGGACACAACCAGGTACACGCCGAGCCCCTGACCACAGGATGAGCACAGATGTTTTTCCAAACACACCTCCTGCCTCTGTGCTCTCCCAGCACTCCACACTCCCAATCTCTCCTGCTCCTGCCTTGCTGTGGGGAGCAGCTCCTCGCAGAGCAGCCCTGACACAGAGCTCTGAGCCAGAGGGCAAACACGGACACCAGCCAGGCCAGAGCACCTCCCAGCCTGCCCGAACCAAGCCCACAGACCTGTGGCTACCAGCCCCTTTCCAGGGAGGCTGGTTCCTGCAGCACAGCACTGAGCAGCTGTGGGCATTGCTCCCTGCACTTGTGCAACAGCAGCTCTCCACTCCCCTCTCTCATGCTGCTTCTCCCCTGGGGTTGAAGGCAACACGTAGTAAGTTTTTCCCCTCCTTTGAAGCCAGTCCAAGTCTTCTGTTCCAGTCTCAAAATATGCACTCTGCTTTTATGTGTCTTTTCCAATTTTTCAGCGTTTTTTTCCAAGTGAGGATGTTTAACACTTCCCATGGTCTCCCCTGTTCCTGGCTCATGGTGCTGCAGCACAGGCTGTCACTGCTCCCCCTGCACCAGCAGCATCCCAGAGAGCCACACAGCACTGCCAAGACCCTGGGACCATTCTTATAGAGGTCATTTGTACAGATGGAAAATAAAAAAAAGTCAAAACCTGCTCCTTTGTTACAGAAAGGATAAATCCTTTCAAACCACTCTAATGGTCTTTGACAGGATAAAAAGGTCTAATGAATAAGCACCCTCTCCAGGGACAGCCCAGAGCTCTTGGAAGTAAGATCACACAATTAGCAAACATGCAAACAAGCAGGAAATTCCAATTACTTGACAGCAATGCTCATGGCAGAGGAAACATTTGAAGTAGAAAGTGCTGAACCTTTCATGTCCTGAATGATACTCCAAGGAGCAGGGTATGAAAATCACTGCCTATGTGTAAAAAGAGTAAAATTGCTACAACTGACTGAAAATTATTCTCAAAAAACAGTTATTAATGGCCTTGTGGCAAACTGAGAAGGCATTTCAAATTACATCCTTCAGGAATGTGTTTTAATCTGTACAATAATTTAAATTTCTGAAAGCAGAACAGCAAATACTCTTACAGATATGGGTAGATAACATCCAGCCTGTAAGGGACTACAAAAATCCAGTTGGACAGGCTCAGGATTTAAACTGGACAAATGCTCTTGCACCAACAAGGTATAATTAAATAAAGACAGGTGCAAAACAGGATTGCAAGAGGAAGAAATAAATATGAGAAAAGGATCAAGATGAAAACTCAAGAAGAATAAAGCAAACCATCAACATCACATCAATATAAGTTATTTTTGCAAAAGAAGTAAAACACAATTTACGAAGAAATTTTATGTAAAAACCAAAATATAATTATTCTCTTCTGTCGGAGTAAGTAAGGCCACAGCTACAATGCTGCTAAAATACTTGTTTCCAGTTTTAAAAAAATGTGTAGGCAAGTGGGACACGGTCCAGAGTAGATCAAGAATAAAAACTTCAGGCTATGTTTGTACAAGCCGGAAAAGGACTGAGACAACAATCTTCCACTATATTAAAAAATGTATCAGAGAGCTGGCAATTCTTTGTGGTTTTAAGTCAGGCTGTTAGAAGAAACTTTGCAAATATAAAGTAGGTGAACAGGCTGGAGGCTGGCCTGTACTTTTTGAGTATTTTCTTATTTTAGATTTTTGTCCTCATGTCACACATACTAGAATATGCTTTGGTACTGTTCTCTTACTTATGAGCTAATGGCTATTTAGATAATTAAGAGATTCTTTTCTAACTCCTGTTTTCCAGCATAGCTTCTCCTCACCACTCAACTCACAATTGTCTTCAACTTTGGGTAAACAGCCAGTGTGATGACCAATACCTCAACTATTGTTTGGATTATGCTCTGCAGCCCCAAGAATGGGGTCAATTCACAAGCACCATCTCTTAGGCAAGGACCAGCTCCCCTTTCAGCAACTAGTTCACCTTTTTGCAGTCACAGTGGGGTGCAAACCAGGGCTGGGTTGGTTGGGCAACAAGATCTGTTCAAGTGAGAAAGATTTCTCTAAATGTTAAGAAGCAAAGTCACGAGCAGCACCCAGGGCCAACACCGTGAGCCAAGCAGAGCCCAGCTGTGCAGAGCACTGACCTGCAGGTCTCTTGGTCAGGTTGAGGCAGTCAGCGTGGTACACCTTGGGGCAGCCTGACTTCTTACAGGAGACCAGCTGCCCCCCGTCCCCGCAGCTGAAGCACTCGTCCTCCCGCTCCTTCATCACCTCCGCCTGCGACCTGCGCTTCATCTGCGGCCGCCTCTTCAGCTTCTTGGACTTCTCCTCGCTGAGGCTGGGCTGGCTCTGGGGGTCAAAAGATGTTGGTTAACACAGGGCTCTGCCCCATGCACCTGCTCCCTTCCTGCTGCAAACCCTGCTGACACAAATCCCACTGCCAGCTACGCCTGAGGCCTGTGCAGCATCTCGAGTGCTGCTCGGTATTTGGCAACCAAGTTACTACAGCAAAAAGCTCCCAGTTATTTTGGAAGAGCCTGAAGTCATGCAGTAAAGCTTGACTGGACATGGGATTTATCTAACTAGCAACAGCAGAATGAGGAGCTGGGGCTGCCTGGTGTCACTGAGCTCGTGCCACCTCTCCCAGACTCTTCAGGTCAAAGTAGTCAGGTGTCCTGGCACACATGACTCACAGAATCTATTCAGGGCCTTCCTGCACTTTTTCACATTCATCACTTCCCTCTCCAATTTCAGTATGAATTTATCTATCATCAGTTTAGACCTACTTGTTCTTGTGTCAATGGTGTTCTTTTGCACCAGAATCACAAAATCAGAAGACCTCCAAGATCATCAAATTCAGCATTTGAAGCTTTTCTGTCTCCATGAAGAAACCTCTGGGACACACTCTCCTGCAAACTGAAACTTTCACAGTCTGCACACTCAGTCTTCCCAGTGGCTTTTCTCTGCCCTTATTGAGTACATTTATCCCAAACAGAAGTTACAGAATTACACATGCTACCTCAGGTAACACCTCTCATACAAAGACAAAAACACTTGGCCAAAAGAACAGGAAATTCCCCCAAAGCACTGCCCTCATTTGCCTTTTCCACAGCTGTGTCACACCACAGCTCAGTCCTGCAGCAGCTGAGCTGCAGAGTGGCTCCTTCTCCACCACGACCTTCTCCTGGTGGATTTGTTTCTGCTGTTCACCTCTCCAGGTGTACTGTGGAATATCCACTCTCCATTCCCCCATACTCAGTTATTCCTTTGCAACTGCCCCATCCTCTCACTCTCCCACACCAACGACAACCAAACTCTGCATGATCACAGTTAAATTAAATTATCTGTGTAGTGAAGTAACTACAACTGGACTCAGGACAGGCAACTAAATGGTTCAAGTGCTCTTTTCTCTGGCCTGAGGCTTCCTCCAACCCTGCTCTTCCAACTCCCCCTCCAAGCCAGGCTGAGCCTCCCATTGTGTGGAACCGCTCAGCTCCACAAAGATGATGCTTCTTGCCCCCAGTCCTGACCTTATCAAAGCACCATCACTTTAGTTTATCTAAGACATGAGCTAGATTCTGTGCCATTTTCTACATCTCTTTGTGTTCAAATATGTGTTCTCCATGCAGGACATCTCTGTGTGATGAGAAAATGCCTATGAAGCAATTTTTACATCCTTTATTCTACAAAAATATTGTGCATAATATTTTCATCACCAAAACATTTAAAAACCTTGGTCTCCAGACCTACAATTTCATAACTCTGCAGTTTGCTACCCAGCTTTCCTGTCACCAAGGAGTTACATCTCTTGATTGTTTCCTTCCCCTTCACATGTGGATGCTTCTGCTTTCATACCATCACTCCCCCTGACAATGGGGACAAGCCAGGTCTTTCTTATCACTGAAAATGCAGGCACTGAAATGCCATCACCTAAACTATGCTGGTTTCTCGGCCATCTAATTACAAAGAGAACAAAAAAATCCCTTCACAGTTAATTTGAATGTCTAAGAGAGGTCTAACAGCTGGACTAAGTGATTCCCTCTTGCTCCCTGCAGTACCACAGACTCCCAAACATTCCTCCACAGTCCTGGTTAGAAGCCACTTTTAAGAGTGAACTCGAGTATAATCAGTTTCGTCTTGCTGTATCTTCAGGAAGCTTAAAAAATGCATGTATTGTGAGAATAATTTTTTAAAAAAACACCCCAAGGTATTGTTTTCTGGTACTGTTTCTTAGCCCATCTCATCAAGATGGAATAAGTAGCCTCAGATATCACAATGGAACATGAATGCCAACTAAAGGGCACCTCTCTCTCATTTCCATCGTGCAGCCTGCAATTTCAAGGCAAAAATGACAGTCAAGCCATGTGTAACACAGGGGCAGCACAAAATCAATTGAACTTTAAATTGCAACCCGAAAAGGAGCTAAATACATCAGATGTGCCACTCCCCTCATCTGCCAGCTTCTGAAGACATCAATTTTTTATTTTTGTAAGTAAATTTTTCTGAAGAACTAATCTCTGGAGAATTCATAAAACCTTCCCTATATATTGATGGGGCTCAACAACTGTGCTGGAGGCTTTTAACCCTTAACTGTGGGCACGGCAGGATCCACATGCCAGAGCAGAGGGATTACAGACTGATTTGGTGAAGCACTTGTAACAAACCAACAGCTGAGACATAGATTTAGTGGGTGACAGCTGGGAACTCGGCCAACTGCTCCTGTTATTTCCTTTTCCCAGTGAGAACCAGCTCACACAAGGAGGTAATTGAAATCAATTCCTGTTACTGCAACATTACAGTTACAAATCGAAGCCCTCAAAAAGTCAGTGAGTTCTAAAAGCTGGTGGCTTTTCAACAACAGATATGGCACATTTCTTATGTCTGTCTGATGTGTAAAAAATGGTAATTTCATTAAAACCAGAATAAAACCAGGAACTTTACTGGAGAATAGATGGTGAAGTAGCAGCCTTCTGGCTCTAAAGCAACTTCAGTGTGAAGGAATGTGAGTCTGCTGCCCTTCCATGCATGCTCACAATTTACTTCGGGAGCCTTTACTTTGGGAAATGGGCTGAGTTGTGTTTTCTTGGTTATCTAATGAAGTCTTTCCCATGCCTGTCCTTTGCTCCCCTAGTGCTATGGAAAATGTCATGATAAGAAGTAGAAATTTTTTTTTAAATTAAAAAAACCACCCTCTTTCTTTTATTCTTTCAGTGCAAAATAAAGCTTCCTGTCGTTATTTATAGCAACTCTGATAACTGAAGACTAAGACTTGCTCTCAGAAAGAAAACTCGAATATTTAACTCATTTCAAGCACTGTTCCCATGGCCACACTTAAATGATCTCTTCAACCAGAAACTTCTGCAATCAACTTCTGTGTGACTGATACACATCTATGCAAAGAGGCAATTTGGAAGAACAAAAGCTTAAAGGATGCATCATACCTTTGGCCTTACTCCTAGGAAGCCACTGCAGTTTGGGGCACCACATTTACAAACAGTCTTTCCATTTCCCAAACACTCCAGATTGTAGTTGAAAGTCAGCTCAGTCCCTGGACAAAAGCAGATCAAACCCAAGCAAGTTGTTAATGAATTACAGAACAGAATGTTTTATTGCTAAAGTAAAAGCACTTTTTAAATACAATGTCACAAATGACTGCCACCACTACAGAAGGACACCAAACTATTAATCTCCCCAAAGATCTGTGTAGATTGAAATTCAGTGCAACCCCTCACCCCTAGCACATTTTACAGCTAAAAAGGGCATTGATTCTGTAGCAGGATCCTGTATCAACCTCCACTGATGTCATGGCTGTGTTTCATTATGTTAATGCTGCTGTTAAGCCTCATGAATGCCCCTATGAAAATAAAAATTAAATCTCCTTCCAGAGAGCTACAAACCCTCCCTTTTCCTCCCAGAACCCCCGAGGCTACTGCAGGCATCGACAGCGTGTTCCTTACCAGCTTTGATATTTACAAGTGCGAAGAGCCCGACCCGGGTGTCACCATTCACACACCATTTCTGAGTCTCACAGTTGGGCTGGCAGCAATGGTTCATGAACCGAGCATAGTTGCCCTTTGGCCCAGCGTCAATGATTCGATCCTGGATTGCAAAAAAACCCCAGAAAACCACATTTCAATCAGCTGTCATCAGCTGCAATTAACCAGCCCTGATGCCTCTGGCCAGTGCTGGCAGATCACACGGCAGCCTCCTGCACATCATCCTCCTCCTCAAAGACACAGGGCTCCCAAACAGCCAGGACAGTGCCACTGTTGCTTTCTGGGAAACAAAGTCTCCCTGTGACATCAGTACTGGATAAACATCACCCCCACACATTTCCAAGGCAGTGCTTGTGGTTCCAGCCCCAATTTCTGCTTAAAAGCAAAATAGCAGTTCCTATTTCTTACATGTTAGAGCATTGAAGGAAAACAGGAAGAATGTGTTAGCTGAGGTACACTGGTGCACAGCTTGTTATGGGGCTGGAGAGGAGAGGGAAGCTGCAACTGAGATTTGCTTTTGCAGCAATGAGGAAGATACTAACACTTGGGTCTGCTCCATCAGCCATACAAGGAGAACAAGATATGGTCAGTGTGAGCGTGCAGCAGGATGAGGGGAAAGACAAAGCAGTCAGTTATCCTGTCCCACACTGTAGAGCTTCCTCCCCATGTTTGCTTTCATGATTTCCTTCTCATCTTTCCATGGTGGAGTGACAAAGTAGGGAAAGCAGCTGACAAAATCACTTAAACCTCTGAAAATCAGGAGTTCATAGCAACAACCTGTTACACCCACAGGCTCTGCAGGACCCACTGGGGAGCCTGTGGGTGTAACTAAATCCATCAGTCTACTGAGAACAGCAAGACCTGAGATCTGAACTCAGATGAAGGTCTTGCTGTGCCTATAACTTACATGGCTATTATGGCACACACCAACCCCCTTCTGGCCTCTCCAAAGTTCAGGGGCTGGGAAGGATCCCAGTGCTCTCAAATTCAGCCTCCTGTGCTGAAGTAGGATCTACAGTCCTCAGACAACTGTCCTCACCTCTAATGAGGACACTCAGGCAATGCCTGTTCAGACTTTCCTCCTAACCCTGAAATCCAGCCTGAAGCTCCTCTATTACATGTTAATTCATTCAGTCGTTTCAGAGGAAATGCAGACCAGCTCATCAGCAATGCTTAGCACATTTTTGCTAGATAGAGTATCATGCCTTCCTTCCCATCTTTTTACTTCTGTTCAGGTACTGGCAGGAGACTCCTTGCACATACCTTATCCAGTGTCAACATGTAGAAATTGGTAATGTCGTGCTCCTGAGCGTAGCGGATTCGGGCCCGGCACTCCTCTTCGTCAATTAGCTCCCCAACATACTCATTAACAAATTCACCCTGCCAGACACAAAACAACAAGCTCATAAGACAAGACAAATTATCTGCAGGATGGAGGGATGTTCACCTTTGTGCTAGAACTTAGCTCCTGTTTCCTTCCTAAAAATCTCTCCCTGTGCTCTGCAGCCAGTTTGGCCTGTAACCTTCACCAAGAGCCCTGAACCATACATCCGTTTCACATGCTCAAATAACTCAAAATAAATTAAATAAAGAACTGTGACCATCGGGTTATTCTTTGTGCCAAAGAAAGAATTAGCATCCAGGGACAGCACAGAAGTTAACCACAAGAACAGCACTTTGCTGCAAAGCTCAAAGCACAGCCCTAATTGCATTCCAGCTGAAAACAATATCCCTTTGGGGACCAACACATGGAGCAGCAGGATGCACCTGGAGCACCTGCTCCTGCAGCGAGTGCAGGAGTTCTCCTGTGGTCAAGTACAGCAGAGACCATACTCCAGCCATTAAAGAGAACCCCAGCTCTGTTCCAGTGGGGCTAAGAGGTCTCCCCACTAAATAACTGAGTGTTTTCTGTTTCCAGACTGTCTACTGAAAGTGAAACAAACACATGGAATGGCAGAAATATCCTTTAACTAATGGCACAGCAGGCAGCAAAGTTTTCAACCGGACAGACTCACATTTTGCCTCTTCTATCAAGGCCTCCCTCTTATCATGTCATCACTACTCCCTTTTCAGACATTCTTCTCTTACTATTAAGTAATAGTCCTCTATTTCACTTTATCCTTTATTAGCTTTGGGGTTCTTTTGGGTTTAACATTCCTCCTCCTTCGTTCAGCACAGATGTGTGTCCAAAGAATTGCTATTCCTTGCATTTGAAAAACATACAAGTGTTTTAGGTGGAGAGAATCAGTTTCAGCAGTAATAACAGCCATGTCCAAGACACTGCCCTTTTTTAAGTTCCAAGCTCTGGTTTCTGTTTCTGACACAAGATTCTCATGCTGGATAAGCCTGGCTAGTCAGCAATGGGTGGGAGGAATAATCACTGTTCCCCATCTGGAAATCCTGAGCACCATCCCATTGTTCTTACAAGCAGACTGACCAAGCAATCACCTTTCTTACCCTGTGGGACATCAACATGCAAATCGCCTTCTCAGTCAGCTGAGCCAAAACACTCTCATCGAGACAGAAAAGATGAAATCAAATTTTCTTTCTAAATGACATTCTACAGCAACAAGTCTTTTCCAAACTCAGTTTTCAAACCAAGAGCGATCAAGAAAGCGACACAGAAAGAGCGCAGGTACCTTCCTGATGTCTGTCTTGGCCTGCAAGCCCCAGCCTCGCGCCAGCGTGCGGAAGATCTGCACCTCGGGGTACTGGCGCTTGGAGAAGCACTGGTTCTGGCAGCGCTCGCCAGCGGGACACACCAGGGGGTGGCACTCGTAGAGCAGCATGCGGTTGATGCACTCCGAGTCCAGGCCGCAGGGGTTCTCGTCCGTGGGCTTGCAGTTGCAGCGCGGGATCTCGGACAGGTCTGCAGTGAAGATCTGCACCTTCCCCACCGGCCGGTTCACCTTCAAGGCACACGAGGGACATGAGATCTTGGGAGCTACAGCTTACCCCGACAGGCGCTTCTGTACTTCACCCTCGCCTATGAGCTGACGGGCTGTGGTGACTTAGGGACAGCAAAGGGCAGAAGGACACAAGTACAGGCACAGCTGTACTCCTGGGAATGCTATTTTGAGAGGCAGAAGGTTAGAGGAAAGAGCTCAGGAGGATGCAGTTCCCCATAAGCATCACCTGGTGCAGTGTATATTCTGTGACCCTTGCAAGGTGAGAGGCTGCCAAGTGTCCCCCTCCCATCATCCAGCTCAGGTGGCCACCCAGGGCTCTTGCTGGGCACACAGCATCCCTGTGAGCAGCACCAAACCACTTTCTGCATCAAACTGCCCCTTTTCCAGTCTGAGTGTCAGGTGCTTTTCCCTTACTGCCCTGCTTTTTGAATGTTACCTTCAAGCTGGGTTGTGCCCTCAGCTGTCACACCTGTGACACAAGGCCTACCATGCAGTTACCTCCCTACCCAACTGTCCTGCAGATGTAAATGGAAGCCAAACCAGACAAGGCTGGGGTTGGAAGGCCCAAAGAGGAGCTCAGAGTTAAGCCAAGGAGCTCTCTAAAAACCGCTCCAGAAGGAAGCAGAGTGCAGCACCAGGTGGAGAAGCGACTGGCGTGTCTGTGGCATGAGCTGGGTCCTTGGGGTTTGGTTAAAGGCAGCAAACGCTGAAAAGCAGGCAACAGAAAGTCAGGACTTTGGAGAGAGACACTGAAGAAAAGTTCCTTGTTGCTCTTTCCCTGGGTGAACCACTATCTCACTTTCCTCTCCCAGAACATGAAAGGAAGGGATTTTAGCAAACCTATTCCAGCCCCCATATAAATTACCTAGTCCCACCCACAGACTTTCCACACTGACAGCCTGTCTGAGGCTGGCCCAGTCCTGATTCCCCTTTGTTTAAACACAAACCCTGCAGAAACCCCTCATTAATCACTTCAACACAGTCTCCCCCAGTTTCCTCCTAGAACTGTGCCCCACCTCTAACCTTCCTTGTCACTCAGGTTCTCCTCTGCTGCCTCCCATCTCTTACCCAGGCTCATTAAGAGTGGCAAGACTCACAGGACTGGGCCAATCCACCACTGGTACTGCTCTAGTACTGCCACTGCACACCTGCCCTATTCTCTGAGGCACTGCTGGGAAAAAACCAAAGCAGGGCAATGCTTGGACTCATCACAAGCCTGACATGATGAAGGATCCCAAGTATATTTCACAGCAGCCTCTCACGTGGGTGTTCCTTGGGATGCACTCGAGGTGCTGATCTCCTTAGAAGGAGTGGACACAAACAGCTTCAGCCATTCCATCCTGAAGCCTTCTCCAGTTCACCATCTGCTCCTGCAAACTGCTTTGCTTTCAGAGAGACCAACAGCTTGCACCCAGACCTCAGAAGAGCTGCCATGACTAATGACCACAACCATCATTATTTATATAAAGGGGTATTTCAAAGGCTCTAAACTGCTTCCAAAGTTCCTTCATGTTGTGGCCAGAGAGGCCTAAAAATAGCTATAATGAGAAACTACTTCCTCTACTGAAGCTGCCAGGCCCATACTTCTGCCACAGCATTCAGCTGTGCTCTTTACACCACACAGTAACTCATGCAGAATATACCTGCCTGCCTAAAAATCCTAGCTAGATACAAAAAGTGCCAGAAACCAGTTAAGCTTTCATATTTTGCCACATAAAAAGGGAAGACAGAAGCAGTAAAAAAAGAACACAGTCCCTGAGTCAATGGGTTTCTGGTCAGCTGGGATCCACTTCTCAGACACAGGCACATGCTTGGCCTCAGCTCTCAAGTCACCTCTATCCTGTAGCTATTGCTGCTCCAATTCTAACTCAATAACAACAATAATATTTAACAGCCCTTAATGCAAATAATTCCCTAAAACTGAGGAAAAGGGCTGATACTGCAGCCTATGCACCTGCTTCAGTATTTCTGTTCAGTCACCAACTGATACAGAAAGAGAAATAAAACAATAGCAGCTGATAGAAGATACTGTGGGTTGGCACACCCTCCACACAGCCTTGCTGCACTGCACCCTGGCCACCTCCTGTCCTGGTTTGTCCACCTTGCCATCAGCAGCAGCTTGACCACACTGAGCACTACCAGCCCTCTCCCCTGAGTTCTCAAGGTACAGAGACACTTCCTTTGGACCACACAACTGACATGGACAGCACAGACATGATCAGATCTGTTCCAGCAAACCAGAGCACCTCTGTCAGTGCAGCCCAGCTTGCTGAGGATGGAAAGAGGATCAAAGGAACCTTCAAGAACAGCCAGACACCCAAACATCAGAAATGTTTCTGTATACCTGTAAATCACCTGCACCGACAGCTCAAGACTTCTCTTCCACACCTGCCCCCCACCACCTCCCCTCACCTTGATGTGTTTGTAGGGAGGAGGTTTCTTGTCATTCTTTTTGTCTTCCTGAAGTTGTCTCAGTTCTTTCTGTGCTTTCAACTCTTCAAATCTCACAGCAGCTTCCTGAAGAGCTAAGTGAGAGAACAGGCTCTGTTATGAGGAACTCCCTCTGCTCATGCAGAGCTGGGCAGCCACTGTCCACCCAGTGCTCACAAGGCTCAACAGAGGAGGGTGAAGAAAAGGCCAATGCAGCAGGAAAGTGCAGAAATTACAGTCAAGGGCCTGCTCATGGGTGATGAAGCATCCCATCTGTTGGCCATCTTTGCCTGCCCTCTTGGGCAGAGGTGCCAGGCAGCTACACCCACAACTCTCAAGTGCACGTTTATATCAAGATAATGACTGTGTTACACAGAGGAAAGCTGACACAGCAGCAGCTCACTTGAATTTTGAGATGTTATGTCAGAGCTGGACAGAGATCTGCACACTCTTCTCCCTCTCTGGGAGTCAAACAAACACTCTAAGCATGCTGGATGACACATAAGCAGCAGCTTATTCTACACATTTAATTTCACTTAATTTATAAGAATACATTTTTCTCTGCTACATGAATGACACTTTTCTAAAGAGGAATGAAGAAGGTAAGACCATGTACTTCCCTGGATGAAGACAAGTTACCTTTTTTGTATATGCCATCCACGCCCTTCCCCATCTTGTCTTTGCTGCTGACATCACCTTCCATGTAGGGGAACACACGAGCCTGGTGGGTCCACAGGTAGTCCTTGGAGCCAAAGAACAGCACAGGGAACTCACCGATGTCATGTTTCATTTTCTGGATGTTGACAGGAATTGTCCTAGGATGGCAAATCTCAGCTGGCCACCACCTGCAACACAGGAAAGGGCAGATGAAACCTCTGGCTTCCCCACTTCCAGCCACCTCAAAAGTATGCTACTGCATGGAGACATGGGAAAAAGTGTGTGAGGGCTTACCAGCAAGGCTGGTGGGGAGAAAAGAGGCTACTAGAGGAGGAAAGCTCACGTTTTACCAGCAATGTGCATGCAAAAAATGCAGATGCCTGCTGCAATGAACCCTGCAGAGAGGAGCAGCTCCTCACCTCCATCACCATGAGCACTGCATGAAGAAGGGATGGGGACAAGTCTGTTCTATCTTCACCTACCTGTAGCGCCCAACTTTCACCCAGACTACTTCTTTGTAGTGTGGCTTTTTGCCTGCCTTGCAATCATTACAATACCAGCTTCCCTCTGGCATCTCAATGTTTAGACACTCACGGTGAAACGCAGCCGGGCACGACTCGCAGCATAAAAGGCTGCCCCCTGCAAAAAGAAAGAGGAGGAATTTATCAGTCACTGTGCAGAAGCCCTGCACTCCCCATTTCCAGACAGACCTGGGAAAAGGGAATGATGGTCTCCTGCAAGCCCTTTTCAAAAGTTGGGCCCTATTCCCAGTAAAAAAAGAACCCTTCTAAGAATCCAGAAAAGGTCCTAGCCTGAAGCTGGACTTAAATGTGGAAGACAAAGAGGCAGTCTGCTCTCTGCAGCTCCCACTGGGAACGGGAACAGCTTCTGCCCTTTGTAATGAATTGTGGTGCCAGGGGAGCCAGCGCTGAGCACCTCACCTTCCGAGCAGACAAAGCACCAGCTGACGTTGACGTGCTCGTGGTTGCGGCAGCCCCGGCGTGCCGTGAAGTGGTTGGGGCAGATGATGCTGTTGGAGGCCAGGACCACGGAGCCGGCGGCCAGGCAGAAGTCGTTGGAGTGATACGCGACCGGACACCGCACGCAGCGCATCAGGCGGCCTGGCACCAACACACACAGTCAGCCTCTGAAGGATCACCACTCCTGCCTACTAAAACCAGACCCTACTCATACCTACGCTCAAAATGAGCTCTGGAGAAGGAAGCTGATTTTTAATTTTTATAGACCACCCATGATATACTCACTGGATTTCTATTAAGTTATTTAATGTAACTAAATATATATAAAAGTATAAAATCTGCAATACCTACAGCCATAGATAAAATTGCATTATTTAGAAGTGAAAAATGTCCTGCATGCTGTGCAGAAACAGTTCAAGAGTTCACAGACTGGGACTGCTTCCTATCATACACAAATAATTACTAAATCAGCTCCAACAGTAATTACAGATGGGGTGTTCCAAGTGCTTAGCTGCACATAATGAAATCAATCCATGTAGCTTCTGAAAACACAAGCACTTGCCTCTTGTTTATCAGATTTTACCCTGAAATTCCAGAACTTCCAGGCAATTCAGACTTCCCTACAGGCCTAGTTTATGTGAGGTTTTTGAGAGGCCATTTTCAGTTCCTCACAGCAGACTATAAACAGGAAGAGGTGGGAGAAAAGGGGTAAATGTGACCAGTGAGAAGCAGCAGCCAGTCACCAAATGTTCAGTGGGGAAGTGGCTGGCTGTGGGCTGCAGGCTTTTGGCCCTGGTGCTGTTTTCTACACCAAATATTGATAAATGGGGGAAAAAAGCCAACTTTGACACAGACTCTGAGGATAAAAATAGAGCCAGTCTTATTGTCACCCATCTTAAGATACCAAGGATTAAAGAAAGGCAGCCTTAGAAGCAAACATACACAGCAATCACAAAAGTTTTAAGTTTGATCATGTGAGATAAAGGTCAAGGTATTGCTGCAAACAGCTCAAACAAACGTTTGCCTAGGAAGCTTAGCCCAAGGGTGTCTCCACTACAAGATGAGAGTTTACATAGAAAAAAATGGATTAGTAGAACAATATCATAGTTTGCCCTGTGCTGCTCTTGATGCTGCTGTGTTGACAGCCCGTGCTGCTAAGCAAGGCACCAGCTGCAGCACTGGCACGGTGAGGAGCAGGTGGGAGAAACCCAAGCATGTCTGTACAGCTCCAGAGATTTACTCAAAAACCCAATGAGGCCTGAGGCAAGGCTGGGCGTGCAGGAATCTGAGCCTCGGGACAGCCTGAGAACATTCCAGCTGCCACGGCCGACTGTGGGGAGTGCTGCCTCTGCTCTGACACCACCCCTTCCACTCCCCTGGGAGCACAGCAGCTCCTCCTCAGCAAACACAGCCAGCGCCGTGGCAAGGACACAAAGGCAACGGAGCAAAGAACTGGTGAACCAGGTGGACACGACACAAAGAAAAACCAGGTGACTGCACCCCCCAGACCACCCTGGAGGACTCGGGTACCTTTAGAGGCAGAGATGTTTGCTGGGTTAGCAGCATGGCAGGTCATGCAAATGTGCAGGGAGCAGCGGAAGCCCTTGTTCTGCATGACTGTGGGCGGGTATTTCTGTATGCAGGCCTCGTGGTAATACTTCCCACAGAGGGGCAGCAAGCACCGCTTCACATCCTCCCCGCAGCTCTTGCACACAAAGCAGGTGTGGACCCCTGGAGAAAGAGCAAGGCACTGGTCACACACGAGGGCTAAAGGAGGGCCTGGAGCTGTCACCAGGCTGCCCAATAGCACAGCACAACTTCCCAGCCTGCTGCACCCAGCCCAGAGCACAAGCCTCTGCACCAGGCTGGTTTGGCCTGAAGCTGCAGTGGAATTCCACATCAAAATAAATATTATTATAGCTGGGACTTCAGGCCAGGGAAAAAAAAAAATTAAAAAAATCAATAACCCCACTTTAAGATTTCCTCCTTTCCAGCCTGAAAAAGACTTCTCCCCAGCAGACCCACAGTCCCAGGTAAGAATCTGTCTCTTTCCCAGTGGATCATGGACATTCACTCCTTTGTACACCAAGTCTGAATCAACAGTAAGGCTGGCAAATATTTGAAGCCATTATTAGCGGCTTCAAATCAATAAAGAGTAGGTTTAGATTAAATATTAGGAAAAAATGAGGGTGGTGAGGCCTTAGCACAGGTTGCCCAGAGAAGCTGTGGATGCTTCATATCTGGAAGTGCTCAAGCCCAGGTTGGACAGGGAGTAACCTGGTCTAGTGGAAGGTGCTCCTGCCTGTGGCAGGGGGGTGGAATTTGATGATCTTTAAGGTCCCTTCCAACCCAAATCACCCTGTGATTCTAATTAGAAAGTCATTATCAGACACCAAACCAATAATCTGAGGACTGAGAGCCACTCAGCAGCCCCACAGCAGGCACACCACTCCAGCCAAGGAAGCACCAGGTAAGCCCAGAGTCCTGCCCCCAGAGAAGCTGCCCTACCTGTGGAACACTCATTGCAGATGAATTTGCCCTTTGGCATCTCGGAGAGCCCAAGGCACTGCAGGTGGAAAGCACCACAGCACTGCGCCTCACACAGCAACAACTCCCCTGGCTTCTCACAGAGCTGTGGCAAAGAAACACAGTATCAGTCTGAGCAATTTTCTTCCCAGCAGCATCCCACACAGCAGCAACCCCGTGCTGGCCGGAACTGGCAGCAGAGACCCCCTGGGGAAAAATGCTACATTTTCCTTGTGTCAGTTTGTGTATAACCACTGTTATTTACCATCCAACTCCCTGATATCCTACGTTGGGTAAAATGTATCTTATGCTGGTTACATCTCCCTAACCCCTGTGAACTTTAACAGGAAGAAAGGCTGATGCAGGACAAATGCTTGATATAGAGCACAAAAAGCTGGTTAATTCTATAATAAGCACTTGGAGGCTACATGGGCTTACCTGGGGCACCAGTGTGTCCCAGAACCTACACAGAAATACTCTACAGTGGGATAGTTTCAAAGAGATTTCTTCAGAACACTACCTGACACACATTCTCCTTGAGAGCTGCTCCTCCTCCACGCTCCCCCTGCATCTTTTTGGACGAAGGCACTCCATGGTCATTCTCTGACCCCTCCTCATGGCCCTCTTTGGGGCTTGCAGCAGTCCCATGAACTGATGCCTCCCCCTTTAAAGAGAAAACTAGAGTTAGGATTGTCAGTAGCACCTATCCTGACCTGGAAATACAAATTCAGTCACTGAGCACTTAATGGGTTTGGCAGGTGATCTGTGTGTTACCCACCCTGGAGAGAACATCCCCCATTACAGTTCCACCAACAGCTTTACAGGAAAGGAAAGGAGAGAGCTCTTAGTTTACCAGATGATTAAAAATACACACTCAACACAATTATCTTCCTGTGCATAACCACTCTCTGAGCAAGGAGTCAGCCCTGAATGGAAACAAATCAGGTAGGCTAAAAAGTCAGAAGCACCCCAGTATCTACTTGGACTAGAAATAGAAATGAAAAACCGCAATCTTCATAGCACCTGTCACACACTAAATGAACCACATTTTTCCTCTACACTTGTCTCAGCTTGTCCTAACCCATGAAAAACAGAGACACAAAGGTACTCAAGGCCTGTGTTGGTATGAAGTCAGCCAACCCCAAAAGCAGCAGCACAGCATTCACACCCCATCCTGACTGAGGTGTGGAGTCTCCTCCTGTCCTGCACGAGTGTACAGCACTGCCTGTAACATCCACTGGGGAAAAACCATCCTGGGGAGAGGCTGGGCTTCAAATGATACAGGCCCAACCACACACTCACAGGCCAAGTCAAGGATCCTGCCACAAGGATTCACAAGGATTCCCAGTGTCCATGGGACCTGCCCAGGCACTGTTAGGAGCAAAGCATAGCATGTATCCTAGACACATTTGTTTCTGCCACAAAACACAGCTGTCCTGCAGCTACACCCAGCAGCAGTGCCACAGATTTTGTCAGGACAGGCAACTAAGAGCCTGGAAATACCATCCTGCCACCTTCAGCCCACTTGAGAGGTCCAGGGAACACTTCAGTGGCCTCAGCAGCCCCAGCTGCCACTCCAAAGAAGGTACAATTTAAGGACATTAATACTGCACTGAAATGATGCCTTTAGCTACGTGCTTTGAGCCAGAACATTTTAAGGACTCTGTCACTTTTAAATAAGCCAGCTCACTGCAGGTAGCTGAGTGATCTGAGTGCACAGCTGCCAGCTCCTCCCTGGGTCACCAAGCTGTAGCCATTGTACACCCAGGCACAAACAGCACACCCGAGAGACCTTGTGAGAACTCAAAGTGCTGGCAGAAGCAGCAGCCATCACTCCCACACCTCCAGACCTGCCTGGTGCAAGCCTGTCCAGCTAACAATCACGAGAGGGAGCTTTGCACCACTTTCTGTATGGGAAAGTCTGAGCTGTGGTGCTACTAAAGCTTGTAAGCTGAATGAAATGCCTTTTGAACACATTCTGAATCTAGGCAAAAAAAGGACATAAAGCTGGAAGAACCTGGAGCTAGTATTCTGCTCAGATAATGATGCTTTCTTTGCCTGAACTGTTGGTTTTTCCCTTATTCCCTGACTGTAGCAGTATGACTTTATTTGGGGACACTTTAAAGCCATGTGCCTTCTGTGGAACAATGATGCACAGATGCACTGAGGGTATATTGAAGTACACATTACAAAAGTGAATGGTATAAACTGACTCTATTGAGAGAAAAAAAAAAGAAAAAAAAAGCCAAGTCCCAACTACAGGCTACTGCCAGTCCAACACACCTTACAGAGTACAGCCTTGTTCTAACACTGCTCCCAGAACTGCCCAGGGAAGGGATACCAGAGCTACACAGGACGAGCAAGGCCCATCCTTTGTGAACATGGAAAAAGGCATTGCCACTCAAGGATCTGCCACTGTTTCCCCTCCTTCCTCTGCCAGCACAACCACTGCAACACTACACACCTCCTGCAGAAAGAAAGGCTTATCCCAGGTCTTCTTCCAGAACCATCCCTGCTGCTGTGTCTGGCACAATCCCAAAGCCTGACCTGTTCTTTGGCACAGCCTGACCTCGGCTCACAACCTTGACAACCATTTCAACAGCATTTCCCACCCCATTCTGTCAATCTCTTACTGCCCTGATGTTGTAAATTTGCACTTCTGGCTCCACAGACAGACAAGGTCAGAGAAAGCTGCTTAGCTCAGCCCAGGCTGACAAGCTTTCCTCTGCCCTCTTTTTCCTTGGAAGGCAGCTGGATCCAAGGCTCCACTGGGCTATATCATCAAACCATGTATTTTTTCTAGCAAAGTGGAGTTCCTTTCCCAGTGTGTGCAGTCACTGAGGGAGCAGCATGATGTGAACTCCACATGAAAGCACAACTGCATCTCCACAGCATCCCAATACTCACCTAAGCCAGGGGATGAACACCCACCACAGCAGCTAAAGAGACACAATTACATAGAAAGGGAGGCTGGCAAAGGTGCCAAGCCTTGACCTTTTTTTTGGCATGGTTTACACCATACCTGACTTCTGATACTGAATACAAATGTCTGCATCTAGAGGCAGCTAAGACTGGGTTTCCTCTGCAGTCAGTAGTGAGTACAGGATTCAGAGCCATGGCCTAGATCTTTGCTGCTCTGAGCTGCCCCTCTTTTCACAGAGAATTTGCTGTCTCTGAGTGGGTAGAGCAGACGATGTTAACTGGCCCTGCCCAGCACTGGCAAAGGTATTTGTACAGGCTGTTTTTACACATTAGTCCAGCTGAGCACACTTCAAAAAGAACACTGACACCAGCACAGGAAAGCTTACATGGACCAAGGGTATTACACCAATTTATTAACTTTATCACAAATGCCCTTTCCAAAATGCAACAGGATGGCTGGAACTGTTGAAAGTGGTGTGAGGTTTGTGTTCTCCTGTAAACTGTGTTACAACAACAAACATAACAATATTGATCTATAATTGGCTCCTGAAATACATACTGACTATCCTGCCTGCTGCTGAACCTGGGCCACTGGAAGTGAGAGGCGATGGCGAGAGGCCCAGAGGAGTCCTGCCTCTCCCAGGAAGTCTTGCTTCCCCTACACTTGCTGATAACTGGCTCATTCCTAAAAGGCAAAATGTGCTCGTCAGAGATATTTACACACTGATCCTGCTAATATGTAGCAGAGGGAATTGCCCCAGCTATCCCTTTCTGCTGAATGGCAGAATGCAATCAGAGGCTCTTGTGAGCAGTCACAGTCCCTCCCCAGCCCCTCCAAGGGGGTTCTTGGCTCATCCTGGTGTTCAAGTGCAAGCAGAAGGGGCTGAAGTCCAGTCTAGTGCTTGTGCTTCAAACTGGTTTGTAAAAGGGCAGGAGTCCCACCCCCAGAGAGGACTTTTTACAGCAGTTTGATTTTCTGAGGCGCAAAGCAAGATGCCAGGTAAAACCTGGTTCCATGAATTCAGAACAGCCTCTCTCACAGAGAATCAGCTGAGTAGCATTTTGAAAACAGAGCCTGAGTTAAGCATCATTATAAAATAGCTACTAGATCAAGGCAGTATCTTCAGTCTAACCCCAGCTCAAGCAGCTGCATCAGTGGGACAAAGTCTCAAGTGACAGGCCAAAAGATGTCTCTGGCTTAGGCTCTGCCAAGCACCCTGGGAAGCAGCAAACAGGTTATAGGGATGAGAGCATGAAGATCCAACAGTACCTCAGAGTGTGGGGTCTCCCCCAGCCCCTCCTCACTCTTCTCCTTCTTGGAATGGACTGCAGCAGAGGTATGGCGCTGTCTCTTCCGCTTTCGCTGTTTCTCCAAGAGCTTTTCAGAACCTGGGATGCAACAGAAAAACCATTCAAGGCAAATGCAGAAATAATTCCCTTGCTGCAGGTGACACCAGCAAGTTCTGCAGCCTGAGAGCTTCTGGCTGGGTCCTATATTCTTTGAGGGCCTAAGGGCTGGGGCAATACCAGCCTCCAGGCACTCGGCCCTCTGCCCATCACAGAAACACCAACTCATACTGGTTTAAGCAACTTTTTGCTGGGCTGCTGAGCACCAAGCACTTACACACACACACACACAGTTCTGGCACTGATTCAAATATCACAACAGTCTGCCCTGCTATCCCTGCCTTCACTCACCTTCTCCCAGGTCCTGGAAGTGGGCTGGTGAGTAGAGCTCAGAGCTGTCACTCTCTGAAGGGCCAGTACCCTACACACACACAGGAGAGAGAGTCAAGTCACCAGATGAAAACAGAGGCACACAATCCTGTGTTCACACAAAGCTGTGAAACCTTTTGAAATGACTGGAAGACCTAATTTACCATCCAAGTCATGAATTCATCAGTCGTTAGGGATTTTGTAAGAAAATATTTGGTTTGTGTGTGTGATAAATCACACATGTAAAAGTCTGTCTCTGGGAAGGGAGGAATGCAGAGTCTGATGTGTCTTGTGCTCATCAGCACAAATCACAGCTTCCTGTGCCCTCCCAAAAAGGCTGCTAATACTCTGTAAGGTGCTGGTAAAAGACATTCTCTTCTGAGTTTACACTTTTACAGACCTTAAGACTGAAATACACTGGTCTCTGCATTACTGCAATGGAGATAACTGTACCAAGTCTGTGCCTCACAGTGAGAGAAAACAGAAAGAAGTGTTATTAGTCAACTCTAGGAACAGTGGCAACAAGTTCTGTGCAGACACATGATCTGAAATAAATGCAAGTTGCATTTTTCCAAACCATGTCACTGAATATTGAGTATTCAGTGGAGAAGAGCAGCATTTTCTTTTAAAAGCTGAACCAAACAAGGTATCCTACATGTCATTCACCTCGAGCCTCCATCCTGCTTCAAGCTCTGCACTCACATGCATTCACCAGCTCACTTGGAAAGGTAACAAAGAAAACACTGCTCAGAGGAAATCTGATGGAAAAGGACAAAGCCTTAGGTTCAAGTTCAAGCTACACTGTAACATGACAGAAAGCCTCTGTGCAGAACATTTCTGTTCATATCTTTCCAGACAGCATCCAGATGACTCCTTTTCCATATAAATCAATTTTTAAAAAGGAGATTTTAAGCCAGAATTATCCTATCCCCATTACAAGTGGGGAGGGGTGAGGGACAGTGGATTATTTCATCATAACACAGCAACCAGCACCTTTGGGAAGGGTGGACCTTTGCTCCTGGGCTGCAGCCAACAAAAAAACCACATCCCATTCAATTGTGTCTTGTTTAGCAGGATCTGCTGTCTGGGCCTGCTTTCTATCCAGTTTCCTAAAGAGCTGGAAGGGAAGTACCTTCTTTTGGGGAGTCCATTCCTCCTTCTTTGGCATAAAGGCAGTGTCCAAGTCATTGGATTCCAAGAGCTTTTTAGTGGGCTTCCTTTGACGCTTGCTTTCAAAGTTTCCTGCAATGAAACCCTCACATCAGATAAACAGGGGTTTTCTTGTCTTCCATCAGATTAAGACCATTAAGTAAATATCAGCCAACAGTTCAAAATAATCTGCTTCATCCTGTCTTTGAGATCATAAGTTCCTAGGGCAGAGATGCCAATTACCTGCCTCTGTACAACTTCAATAAAAACCAGACCTCAGTCTGCCATGACCTTCAGGCTCACCTCAATATGTAATATAAAAATCCACCTACAAAAGAGAGGCTGTGAACTCACTGCCAGCAGGTAACACATGCTGGCAGCACAATTCACATCATAATTTCCCAAACACTTTGATCTGCATAAGCCAGTCCTACCACTGACACAGCCCTGCCTACACTCCCACACCAGCATTCATGCTGCTGCAGTAAACAGGCTGAAGACCACAATCCTGGTTAAAACTACTTGACAAAAGATACCCCAACAAAACTATTTCCTACTCAAGCTTTATCCTGGCCCTCAGGAGGTAGAAAGTTGCTAGACCTGGGCTCTTTCACTAATTTTGGCAACAGTATAAACTTACAACCAGGAAATGCTGATGCTGAGTGCAGACACTTCGCAGGCACAGCCTGTTACCCATCCCACCCCATTCATCCCCAGCTTTGACAGTCTCAGCTGTGCCCTTTGACACCTCTGTAGGCACAGCTCATCCATCACACTCCTAACCCTCAAGACAAGCTTCTGCCCACACTGTGTGCTTCAGCAAAAGGTGAGGGGAAATGACTGAAGAGAGCTACACAACCTCTGCAGACTGGATGTTTGCTCCCACTGCTGCAGCCTGGTGTGTTCTCCTGCATCTCCAGTCTTGGGTTCACATCCTTAATTTTTCCTCCTTTAATCCTCTCCATCTTCCCACTTCCTTGTGGGACCTTCCACAAGTCTCCAGAGGCAATCCCTCTTCCCTCACATGACAGGCTAACTGACCTCCCACTGACCAAAAATCTGCCTGCTTGGTTTATTTTGTTTGACTACAAGCCCTTTAGGAACAGTGTTCCCTCCAAGCTAGCACAGCCAGAACACCAGGGCTTTAACTCTGGACATGTCTTTAGATGCTATCAGAGAATAAACATACTGAAAGGAGACTCTCAGACTGACACTGCTGGAAAGGGAAGAGGCCCCTCACACCTCTACACCATGCCTTACTGAAGACCAAGACCCTGGTTTGCTGCTCACACAAGTCCCCAAAAATTTCTACAGATGCTTAGAAGCAATCAAGCGGGAAGTTCTTCCAGAAGGAATTTTGTGCTACAGCTCCCTGAGCTCCCTAGGAGAGCAAAAGACCATTCCACGAGCAATGAAGCTTAGACTTTGTGCATCACCCTCAGCACAGCAGTGTCCATCCACAGGGGTTTACAGCAACAAGAAACCATCAAGCTGAAGGAATGTCACTGTTGGGAAACAAGGACTCAGAGAAGGAGTTGTGGCCTCCTTCCTATGGACAAAAGAGGCATTCTGTGCAAGGATCTAAGGAGGACCACCACAGTCTATAGAAAGCCAACAGTACCAGGTCACTGGACACCCTTGCACCTGCCCTCTCTCCCTTCTCAACACAGCAAGAGTCAGTGAGTGAAGGAAGGCAAAAACAAACAGTGGCAACAGCCACTGACCTTTTCATGCCCCAAGAATAATTTTTAATGGAACTTGAATTACTTTCACTTACAAAAGCAGCATCACACCCCCTGCCACTTACCTGATTTCAGGAATCCCTCTTCCGCATCTGGAGAAGCAGAAACTTCAGAAACATCTGAGGAAGACAGAACCACCACCTCTGGAAAATCTGAAGATCCTCCTTGGGCTTGACTAGGGGGATCAGTGGAGTGGGATCCTAGTTCTGAGAAACAGGATCTGCTAGTTTCTGCTTCTAGGACGGGAGGGGACTCTTTGGTTGAAGATGGAGTTGAAACCAAAGAACTTGGCCCCCGCTGGGTATCTCTGTCAGGACTGCATTGTGCAGGAACGCCTCCTTCAAATTCAGACCTCGCCACAGAATTCACCTGGCATGGTGAAATACGTTGGTGAAAACATTCATTCTGCATGGCACTGCACACAGCAAGAACACTCAACCACAAAGAACATAAACACACACAGACCAGAGCCCTGGAGAAATAACCACAAAGAGCACATTGGCCTTCACCCACCTTTTGTAATTGCTCCTGGCCCTTCTTTGATTTTTTCTTGGGTGCAAACAAGTGATCATATTCTTCTGCATATTCCAGAAGCCGTTTACTTGGCTTTCTAAGGCGCTTCCTCTCTGAATGTGCTAAGAAAAAGGAAAGCAGCTTCAAGACTGTGTTTCTGAGAGGATCACAAGACATCTGTGGATAATAGCTGTTCCTGCCTTCTCTTCCAGAGGTTCCATGTGGGAAGAGCTGATAATTCTCTCTTTGAGACAGCCCAAAGAATTTTTGAGTTTTCTATTTTCCAAAATCCCAACTTAGCAGGGGGGATTCCTAAGGACTTCAAGCAGTTCAGGTAAGAAATCAAAACATATCAGACTGAGAGGCTCCTGAAATTTCACCCAACGTGTCCCTACAAGCTACATCTAACTTGCCTGCAGTACTTCTACCAGAACCAAAGGTCATTAGCAACTCATTACTCTTTTGCTGTTTATTCAAACTCTTTTGGTTTTAGTGCAGGGGCACAGGAAAACACTGTTTTCCCGTAACACAGTTCAGTCACTAGTTTCACTAGGAACACATAAGCTTAATTCCTTCCCTTCCCCTCCTCCCTGCCATTTTTTTATATACTACAAATTCCCCATCTGCTACTGTGAGCCCATTTATTGCTTTGTTTGTTCTACAATGAGATCAGGGAGCCAGCGACTGCGGCACTTGTCTCTGCACAGTGTGGTAGCATTGCAAGGTAAAAGGTGTTTCCTCACCACAACCCCAACCACCCGTGCTACACCAACCACCTCGACACGCCAACGCAAGGCAGGCTCCAAAAAACTGAACCCTGACACTCTAACAGCTCTTCTCTGCAAGCTGCAAAAGCAAGGTGATGCACATTTTTGTCTTTTTCTCACTTCCCAGAATACCTCTGAGTATCTCTGACTTTTCTCCTTTTTAGCAATCAAAATCATTAAATAATACTGCCCAAAGATTTCCCCTAGTCAGGAAAACACCTGCGGTCTCCTGGAAGTTTTGGAACAAACAATAAATATTCTCTTTGCTTCATTTCATTTGTAGGAGGCGGCTTTTTCTTCTTTAAAACGGAAGCATTTTATAACAAAGCATTTCAATGCAACGCTTCAGAACAGGGATGTTGGACAAGATTGCTACATTTTATTGTGGCTTTGTGGTTAAACAAGCATGAAAATGTCAAACTTGGCCAAAAGAGAAGAAAGAAACAACTTTCTCAAACACAGCTATTTTCAGCCTCTATTAACACTCTGCACAGGTGTCTGATTGAAACACACTTTTCAGCACATAAGCAGTTATGGGATGAGTATCCTCACCAGGCAACTATTTAGAACCCCAAAACAGTGCAGCAGAGTACACAGCACTGTGCCAGAAAGGCTGGCTTAACTGCTTTTTGTTCCCAAAAGGAATCCTATACAAGAATCCCAAATGCAGATTGACAGTGGCAAAACACAGACCCGATGAAACTATTATTTATAAAACTGGTTTACATCAGCCAATTGTACCAATCTTCACGTCTGCCTTATTTGCTCTAAACTACTGTACAAGGTTTGTAGCAAAATTATGCCCAATGCTGCCATTTAACTGTGATGAAGACTTTATGCAGTTTGAGCTTAGTGGAAATGGCACAGTTGTGACTGCAATCTGTTCTGATCTCTTACACTGAAGCTGCCTGCTGTGGGCAAGGATTGGTCACATCTCAAAGCACTGCAGTCAGTCCAGTTTCCAGCATCAGTTTCTCTATTTTCTAGGCCTTAACATAAAGAAATGGTCTCAACACAGCATTAGAGGTTGACTCAGTCCCACCAGCACTGGGGATGTCACAGCAGCCCTGACAGTGGCACTGGTGCCTCCCCACATCTGTACAAAAGGAGGGTGAGTGTGCACAGAGCTCACATGCTATTTAGGGCAGAGGAATTAGTTTATGCAATTGCTGCTCTGGCACTTTTACCAGCAAATCCAGTCCCTGACTGCTGCTGCTGCATCCCTGTGTGCAGCACCAACACCCTGTACACTCCTCTCCACTGTCACCTCCACACCCAGAGCTCGCTGCCTTCCTCTGCCACTACCCCCCTAACTTTACTGCCTCTCAGCACCTCCTCTTCTCTAGCTCACTCTGCAGACCTTCATCTTCACCTCACACAGCATCACTGCAGGGATGCTTCAACTGCCAAAGCACCATGAAGCTGTGAGAAGCTGCCTGGATCTCAGTGTGAAGGAAGAACCTGCAGCACAGCCCAGAACGTGCATCCTCTCACCTGCTCTAGAGACTTCAGTCCTCAAAAACACACAGACCCAGCCAGAGTCAGTGAATGATTAAACTGGTCATGACTTAAAACCAGAACTTTTACCCCAGGTGTTACACACTATAGGCTTGTTTTCTGTGCCTGCTGCAACTTGCCTTGGGCAGGTCCCACAACCACCAAGCCAGGAGCTGCCTTTGCCACAATGGAAGCAGAAGTGCAGGCTGCCTCCAGCAACCACAAAAAGCAAAATACACACATCAAAATCTGCACTGAGAGAACACATAAGTGACAGAATGCACACAGGCTCAAAATCATGATGAGTTGTATTATTTTATGATATCACAATTAGATTAGAAAAATTTATTGTGGTGAAGCCTGTGCAAAACCTAATTTTATTTGTTTTCTTAAGGTGTGTTTCCCCAGATTCCCTGCAGAAACCAGAGGATGGTACAAACTGAATATGGTTCTGTTGGCCCTGTTCTGTCCACACATCCTTTTGTATCTTCCTTTGGCTTTAACCAAATATCCCCACCTCTGTGGGAGAGGCAGGGCTCTCTCGCCTTTTGGTCCTCAGAAGCCTCCTCCTTCCTAGGTAATTTCCCTTCCAATGCTGCTGCCTTACTTCTGTCTGCCATATTCCAGACCCACCTCCAGCCCAGCCTTCCTGCAGCTTCCCTCTCTTCTGTTCTCTCTTTCACCCACCAGGCAGCCACACCAGAACTGTAAATTAGGAAATCGTGGGGCTCCACAAGTCACTATGAGCAACTAATAAAATTCCACACAGAGGAATTAAAAACTCCCAACACATCATCTTGAAGAAATCCTACAGAACAAACCAAAAACAAACTATGTCAAACAGCACCACGAAAGATAAAAAACAGAGCAGCCATTGAGGCTCAGTTTCCTGGAACTTTCTAGCACTGACCTATCCCACTAACACCAAACTTGTGGCTCTAAGGAACACATTATGAAGGTGCAAGTTAAAAAAAAAATCCCAGGCTCAGAAGGATTCTTATTTTACCTTTCGCTGTGGAAGAACTAAAGATTTTTAATGTGTGTAAAATTTTCTGACCAATAACCTGAGTACAAACTCATAATTACTCTCTCCTTTGTCCGCCATGCTTACAGAGAACTGAAACCAAGGTCCCACACCTTCTTCTGCTCAGACGTAGATATCTTCACATTGTCAGCCAGCCACAAGTTCTGTAACTTATCCTTTAAATGAAAAAGTGTAAAATGGATACAAATACTCTGGCGCAAGTCCAGCTCCCTTACCTTGTGCAGAGAATTCAGACTGGGGAGCAAAGTTGCCAAGCTCTGTTTCTGAGTCCATCACACTGGTGTTTGGCTTACCACATACATTCAAACGTTTATCAACTAAGTCTAAACGATTCTCAAAGTCCTGAACTGCCAAGTCTCCCTCAAGCACCTTTGAATGAGGGGAATGCCTACGTCCCAAGCACTCATTTCCCTTCAGTGAAAAGCCACGAGAATTCAGGCCAAAGGCACTCTCCAAGTTTCCTTGTTCCCTAGATCTACTGATGTGCTTATTAGATCTAGCACTGCTTTGGTTAAAACGCTGCCATCGCTTTTTGGGTGCTACGTGATTGATATCATTAGACTCATCACCAAGAGAGCTCTCACTATTTGCCTCTGAATCCAAGTCTGGACTCTCCCCATTTTCAGCAGAATTGCAGCTCTCATTATTTCTACCAGCTTCAGGTCTCCTTCCAACACGACCTAAATTGTCATCAGATAAACAGGCAGAATCTTCATCAGTTGAATGCTCTGTTAAATCAATACACTCCTTCCTCTCAGTATCTTCTGCCTCATTCCCTAGAGGACTGGTAACCGAACTGTGCCCACGGAATGCATGTTCTCCTGAATCTCTGGGTAACCGACTTAGCAACTTACTTGGCCCTCCTGGTTTTAAGTCCTTTCTGTTTGAAACTGTTTTATCTCCAAGCTTTGATGACTGCTTAGATTTTGAACAGTTGCGTTTGGACATGCAATTTGTGCCGTTTGTCCCAGAAACAGCAGCACTCGCAGGCTCCCTTTTACCAGTACCAATCCCTGTCAACTTGGTTGGAGGACTGTGTGAAAATGAGGAGTTGCTTATAGCAGAGTTTGGAGTTACTGTTTCCTGGACACAATCTCCATTTTTTTCTATTTTATACGGGGGACCTACAATGGACAAAGACTTGAGACCACTTGCAGAATTGCTTCCAGAACCATCACCTGTGCTGGTATTTCGAAATGGGACTATATTTTGACCAGTCATCAGTTGCTGCTCTTTTGTCTTACTGTCATGCATATCCTTCAACATCATTAACAAGGTGCTGAATTTGTAATCTGGTTCAATAGGCAAACGACCATGACCAGAAGCAGAAGAGAAAAGCAAAGGTACTGTGGCCTTTGGAGTGCCAGAGTCACTGGCATCATCATTCATGGACCGATAGGACAGTTCCTTCAGCTCTGACAGAACGTGCTTCACCACGGCAGTTTCGATTTCAGCAGAATCCCTGGGTTTCTCATGCATGTTGTTTAACAGTTTCTGACCATCAACTTTTCCACTTCTCTGAAGAGAATCTCTTGCAAGGCCAGAGAAACCTTTGGTATCTGAAGAACAGCGATTCACACCACCCTCCTCTTCTGCAAGAGAAGGCTCCATCCCAGCAACCTTTTCTTTATGTTTACATTTTATACTCCTGGTTCCAGGTAATTTCATGCTTTTCGGTTTCAAGATTGCTTGATTTGTAACAGCAGGCCAGGGGCTGTCCTTGGAAACACTTTGGGGGGTAGTGTGCTTGTTTGCTAGGGAAAGATTGTAATTTCTCACATCTGAAGAGCACTCAAGAGGTGTCAATGACATCTCAGCATCAGACAAACCTACTTCAAGCTCCCCATCTGCAAATTCAGCATCAAGTCTGTTGGTTACTGAACCTCCCAGAGCTTTGCGATCCCTGTGCGACTTCTTCCTGGCCCTTCTGCTGCTCTTCTGGGAAAGATACATGGAAAGTTTAATGTTTCCACTTGATGTCACAGGAAAGTCCTTCTCCACTTTATCTGAAGAATCACTAACTTCAAGAGCACTAGAGGCTCTCTCTGAACTTTGGTCCATGGTATCTACATCACTGTTCCCACCATCAGAGAGGGAAGAGGATGAATCTGATTCAGTTTGTTTTTTCTCAACACCAGCATCAGAAGCAGAATAGTGTATTTGTAACTTGGAACTGCACAAAATGCCCAGGGAACTCTTCTCTCTCTCAAAAGATGGGCTGGAAAACAAATCTCCTTGGAGGGTGTTTTTCAGAGCATCACTTTTACGATTCTCATAGTCTGGTTTTAGAGGTGTCTTTTCAAAACGTCTTTCTCCAAAGGAGGACAGCAAATGGTTTTCCCTGGCGCTGTTGGATGCTGTCAGGCTGTTGGCAATCCGGCGAAGCTCGTGAGACGCGTGTTTCTCTGGCAGGTCCCCAACAATCACGTTTCTAACTACGCTCTCTGGTGTTTTGTCTTTGATTTCTTCCCTCGATTCTTCCCCTCTGGCGCCACTCTTTTTTACTCTAGTCCTTTTTCTGCTTTCAGAGGTTGTTTTCACCTGTGGCTTGATGTGCAATTTTCCTTTTTCACTGGCCACGTGTCTGGAGTCAAAAGCCAAGGATTTTAAGCAGCCGTTCAGTTGCGTGTCCCTTTCTGCTCCAGGGCCATTGGTGTAGAATTCCAGCTGCACGTCCTTCTCGCTGTCCGGCTCGCTGGAGCTCTGGCTGCACTTCTGATCCTCTGGCCCCCCGAGAAGAATGTCTTCTGCCTGTCCAACACTGACTTCCCATTTAGCCCTAAATTTCTGAGGAACCTTAAAAGTTGGAGACAAAAAAAAAAAAAAAAAAGACAAAATTTGAGTAGGTACCCAAAACACAGAACACAGTGACATTCCTGCATTTTCCATCTTTAAGACAATTCCCTGGGACTGTGTCTGGCAGACACAGGAAGCACTGCTCCTGGGTAAGCACCCTGCATTCCAGCTCAGCCCTGTGCATTCCCAAAACAGCAGAAAGATCCCTGAAAAGTAAAAGTCTTCAAGAATCGGATGTCTTGGCATGCCAACACACCCTGAACACAACAGCCTGTAAAGGGCAATGCATATGGTATGGGTCCCTGGCACAGAAATGCAAAGCTACAGCCAGCAAGGCTCACAAGGCAAATACAGCATTGTTTTCCTCAAAATATCTGAGCAGACCTGTTTGCTGTCCTCATTGTTGATTCTTCCTGCATCCCCTGAATTCAGAGCACGATCTGCCCTCTCCATCAACTCACCTCGGGACTAACATGAGATCCACACACATCTAAGATGTGCTCTATCAAGTTCACAATGTTCATTCCTAAGAATTCCTTTAGAAAAACCAAAAAGCTCTCTGCATACTTAACAGGAACCTCTGCTAATACTCAAAATTAACATGAACCTTGTTTCTTATCTGTATGTGTAGTTTTTGGCTGCACAACAGCAAACCAAAAGCTTCACAACTGCTCCTAAACTCAAATCCAGTTCCAAGGCAGGAGGAACAACTCACATTGCTGACACTTTTCTTCTAAAGAAAAACCCAAACCAACAAAGTCTCATCTCAGCAGCCTCAAGAAGTTTCACGAAGCCAGATAGCAATCCAGCCAAATACTCTCAGCTTTGCATCAATCTTGGCTTCCAGGGGTGCAAACCTGGACATTTATGTGAGTAAGAAACATTTGATTCCCTCTACTGCAGTCATGCTGGCACTCCATTTACATACAGAATGAGATTTCAGCCACACAGCACTTCTAGAACCAGAGAAGTTACTTGGGAGCATGTCACTAGTTGTTGAGAGCACAAGGAGAGAAGTCCTTAAAGAAGATACTGAACATGCCCTTGGAAAAGAAAAACCAAATAAGGCCACTGCCCCCAGGGACTCACATCTGCAAGAGCACATTCAATCTGATTGATGGTTCTGCACTAACACAGAGAAAAAGAAAAACCAGATACCATTGCCTAGGATAACTATTTGCTCTCTTACAGTAACACAGTAGCCTCTGTAGTTCTTCACTTCAGCAATTCTAACGAGTTAATTTCTGCAGTCACCTTCCTACAGACATAGACCAGACCCCTGTGTCACATTACATTAACTGGCTACAACTGCTCTGGGCTGTTATGTTTGGAAACGGAGATGGTGCGATGAGCCACAAAACTCATTCCCACAGGCTCACTGACAAAGCGTTTTCCAAGTCAAATTATAAGTCCTAACAGGTTTCTATAAAGAGAATTACTGAAGCAGTGCTAAAAATCCCACTGCTTTATCTCAGCCAGTGATCTAGTGAAGCATGCAACTCCACCTCTGATTCAGATCAGCCAAGGGAGGCTGCCAGAGAGCACAGAAGTTTTTTAGCAGTGCTGCAATCCACAGCAGGAGAGGGCTGTGCTGCTGAACACATCCCACACCAACAGAGCCCAGATTCCTCTGCCTTCCAGAGCTGTCCAGGGCAATAGAAGCAGCAGGCCACACCCCAGCACAGAAGACAGTCTGGAAACTCCTGGCAGTTTATAAACTATGCTGCTGTAAGGACACAAAGAATCCCTTTCCTGGCTGACTTGCTGCAGTCAGTCTCACAGAAGCTGTCAAAGTACAAATTCAGGCATAAAGGAATATTTTGTACTGTGCAGATTCAAAGAAATAAAAACATATTACACAAAACAGCTCTTTCACCTTGTGTTTGTATCCTTTTTCCTTTTGCTTTCCTCTTTTCCGGAGAACAGGCAGCTCTTCAAACTGATGTCTCCCTTCAAAGAGGACAACAGCTTTCCCAGGAACCCAGGTTTTCTCTGAAGGTTCTCCTAAGGCATCCACATAGTACTCTCGGTATGGTCTCTGACCGGAAACTATTTCAAGAAATTTAACAGAATTACCCCTTGTATGTAACAGAATAAAGACACAAAGACACAGAAAACAGTAACAATTTGAGAGGTAATTTTCAATTACATTTTGCTTAACAACATGCCCACATAAATGCCAGTTCTGGGGATTTCTACTCACAGCTAAGGGAGACCCCTTTGTTTGCTGCTGTCTATATTTTACATTGCTAGTCTATTTTTAAATAGTTTGGGCTTTTTTTTTTTTTTACAAGCAATTGATTAACATGCCTATGATTGGTCATCTTCCTACAGCAAAGATTGCTTGCAAAAAAAAAAAAAAGGTAAAGATATGTAAATATTTTTTCCTTGAAAGACACAACACACCAAGCAGAACAATTTTTTTTCTGCTACTCCCTGATTAATGATTAAACAGTCCAGAGCACTTGACCGTTGAGAAAACACAACAGTGCTGGGAACACCCAGAACTGACATCCTTCTGGACAGGATTTAGTCACACAGGTTGAGCCTCCCCCATCACAATACATCCCATACTGTTCAATGTTTTAATACCAAACTAAGTCTTATTTAGGACATAAAACATGAACAGCAGCATGTAAACAAACACATGCACACACTCTGAAAAGATTAGGTGCAACATGACACAACATTAGTTATAATGAGTCTCTCCATACTTCAGGCACAAGAGGAGCAGAGAAGAAATTCGATTATAGGGGCAGATTAAAAGATTCTTTAAAGGTACTTTCTATGCAAGAAAGCTGAACACATGGCACAAATAAGAACTGAATCAGTACTGGGTGGAAAAGGACAGGTCACAAGCATTTGAACAGAACAAACACTTGAAAGCAAGGGACACAAACTTCACCCTGCAGTTTGCTGCAATGCATTAACCTTCTCCCAGAAACACCTTCACCCTCTGAACAGGCAGATTACACTTTCAGCCCATTTGGTTTGTGCTGCCTCTTCCAGGGTGCCAGCACAGTGTGGCAGCCTGGCCCTAGGTGATGTTGAAACTGAGATTCTAACCAAGACTGAGAGGATGACAGACAATGACCAGAACAACATCAAACCAAGTGCAAAGATCACAGGCTTCATCCCCCCCATTCACAGCTCTGGGACTCAAGTCACTGAGCCTATACCTTCCAGCTCCAAAAATCTTTCAAGCCAAGAGCTTGCTGAGGAAAGGTAAACTGCCTTTAACTAAACACCATTCCTCAAATCCCAAGAGAAGAGCTTTCAGCACAAGTGACAAGGTTGAAGCGACCTGCCTTGTTTTGAAGGGTTTGTTCCCTTGGCAACAGGAGAGCCAAGGCAGCAGGACTGTGCTTCCCACAGTGCACACAGAGCCCAGCTCCTCCTGCCCAAAAGTGCCAGAGCTCAGAGCCACCTGCCTTGCCACCTTGGCATTGGGAAGGGAGGACAAGCAGATTACACACAGCCACAGCTGGAAAATACCATTTTCCCCTCAGCTCCACTGGCTTGAACACAGATAAAACAATGATGGGAGAGTCCATCATGTGGCTGGAGATCAGGCCTTCCTGGAACTTGCTGACAGAGCTTTTCCTCCCTGCAGAATTCCTTTATTAACAATCCTCGTGCCCAGGCCGAGAGGGGAATACTGGACAGGTATATACATTAAATCCTGCCCAAAACTTCAGGAGGAGAGATGTGGGCAGACACTATATATCAGCATATCTTCTAGAAACATCTCTGACAGGATTTTGAGAGCTGTAAACAGACTATTTAGAACAGCACATTCACTATTCTCTAGAATCAGGATAAATGCCTCCCCAAAGGATGAAGGGGGAGGTGAAGAAAGAAGACTTCAGCAACCGGGTTGGGGGATGATGTGAGCACCATGTAGGAAAAGCTGCTTCATTTCTAGAGAAACAGCAATGGCTCTGAGCTGATGGCCACTCAAAAAGAACTCCACTCATGCACAGCACTTGTGCTTAGGCTGGCAAGGGCCACAAAACCTGGAGACAAATACAGTAGTGAGTGGCAATCTCACCAGTCTAGAGCTGTCAGTGGCAGAGGACACCAGTTCAAGGGGTTTCTAGTTGCCCAGAGAACAAAAAGAATCAGAAGGGGAAACCAGGAACAAATAAGCCTTTCTGTTTGTGGCAGTCTCCCCGTGGCATCTGGTATGATACTAAAAGCAAACAATTCCTCATTTCCCTTCTGTCTCTCCATCACTCACCTATCTCTGCATTGATATTTTAAGACTCTTTCTCCCTTCCTGGCTCTCTCCTGTGGTCAAGCACACACAGCTCTATTTGTCCATCTCTTCTCCTCACACTATACCCTAAACATTCACGGCTCCATCTCTTGGTTTTTCCAGAATTTCCCTACCAACAGCCCCTTAATTTTTTGTGCTAAACAAGACCCAAAAATTTCACTTCCATGCACATGCTCCCATCACACCCTCAGGCACTTAGCAGCTACACTGCACTACTCCACACTCCAGTCCTCAGCCTCTCCAGCCTCCCATTCTCCAAGAACAACCCTCTGTGTCCTCACACACCCCAATCCTCCCAGCTCTGCTTCCTCACCTGTTCCACCTCTCTGATCCATCTCCTTTTTCTCTGCATCATTTTTTTGAGAGGCTGCTCTTCTGCACTTCCCTGAGCTTAGCCCAGCTATCTGTCCTTCCTACAGTCTGGGAAGAAAAGCCTAAATGTCCAACAGCTCTCTGTGCCACTTCATCACCCCCAGCCCCTTCTTCTTCCTGTCAACTCCCTCATTTAGCTTTACTTTCTTGTTTTCCATAGCAGAGCCTATTTCTTCACACCTTTCACCGGCCAGAAATGCTTTTAAAATTAATTAAAAACTGCAGCATCCTGCCATACACGACACCTCCACTTAGTGGTCTGAGTAGATACAGTACCTTTCATTTTTGAGTGACAGTCCAGCACTGGGTCATGACAAATTGTGCATGGCCACCATGGGCGTCTGTTGAACTTGGCCCAAACAAGATCCCCAACTTCATACTTCACTGGAGGCTTCTTCTTGGCTTGGATCTTTGGGGAAAAACCAGAACACAAGAAATCACTAAAGCTCCAGATGCTTTTGAAGAGATTTGCCTCCCCCCCTGTGTGCAGATTACAGGGGACAGCAGAGACATTTACATTAAAAAGCAAGTCCTGATTTTACTTAGTGGCTCCTACACCTTCAAAGAACACAATGGTTCTCCCCATTCTTCTGCAAGAACAAAACAATAAGAGGATTTGAGAAGGTTTTTGTTATTTTTTTAGTAAGTAACATGACCTCTGGTAAATGACTGCACTCAAACGTCACACATTTGAACAGGTAAATATTTGGAGTCACTACCAGACCCCATTATTTCACCAACACGAGTTTGTTAATTTCAAAGGTTGCAACATATGGAAAAAGTAACAGTAAGAGACAGTGAAATTTTCCTGTCTGAAACATAAGAACAGCAAGTGTTTATCAACTGCAGAGGAAAAAAAAAAAAAGTTGGTATCTACAAGTTAGTAACTTTCCTGCTTCTCAGATGTGCTCAGGAAAAAGCTTCACCAGAAAATATTTTAAACCAAAGACAGGCACAATCACAAAAAAAAAATTATATACTGATGTTTAGCTTGTATGAGCAGATCTGGTGTTGCTCTGCCCCAAAACTAAGGAGCAAAAAGAGAGTTTAAGAGCAGGCACCTCCCTCTAGGACACAGACAGACACAACACTGACCTTGCCTGTCTCCAAAAGCTGCTCACAAGTATCAACTCTGCAGACACAGTCACCCAATTCCACTCAGCTTCTCAGGGCCATGCAGCAGCCACAAGAACACCGAAATCTTTCAAGACAAACCCTAAAGCTGTTCAATGCCATTTCTGTGCACTGCCCAAGAGCTGAGAGCAGACCCTACACTGTTTGTGAAGCACAGAGCCTCTCTGGCTGCACGTGCTCCACCAGCAGGACCTCTGCCAAGGAGAGGATCTGGGAGCTTTGGTGTTGTGAATCATTGAGCCAAGACGAGATACAATAGGTTTTCACAGGATATAAAAGTCCCTGTACCCAGCTGTGGGGTATCCTGCCTGTTTAGCAGCACCCACCAACATGTCCCAGGTGGGTTCAGCATTTTAAGAGCTCCAAGAAGCACCCAGATATTTCTCCTGCCATAAGTGCAAGCAATATGCTCCTCATTTAAGTTGTTACAGCACAAACACACACCTTTCTGCTTCACTTCTCCATCCTGCTAACCACCCTGCTCCAGGCACGTCTCTTGCCATCCCCAGTTCAACATCCCAGCAACTAAAACACAACAGACCTCTCTAATAAAAGGTATATTCCGTTTCTCATTGAGTTTTATGGGTCTTCTTCATGTGGTTAAAGAAAACACAAAAGAACAAACCCTGCCACATGAAAAAAAGGCATGTAACGATGTTACAGACTACATTATTGAAATTCTTCTCACTCACTCATCGAAAGCCACTCAATAACTTATTGCTGAGCAGGAGTTTAGGAAGAGGGAATGTGAACAGCAGCGGGCAGGGGGCTGCAGCCCCTCTCTCTGCCACTGCCTTGCTGCAGCCTCTGTGTTTCCAGCTGTATCTGGAGCAAAGGACCAGAGGTGCTGCCTCAGCTGTTGCTTTTAAAATGCAGATGCACTTTCAGATGCAAACCCCTTCTTTTTTTAGTCTGTTTCCCTTCTTGAGTTCTTGTCAATGTGACTTTGGCCTCAATTTTTTTTTTTTCAGATTTCCAGCCTGGGCTTTGAGGGGCACATGTATATCCCAGCTGATTATCTCCGATGCTGTGCATACACATACAATAGATGAGCATCTTCCTGACAACTGTAACCTGAGCACAGGCACTGGACAGAGCAGTAAAACCTCACTGGAGGTTTGCCAGAGCCATTCACATTGATCCACCTGAACACATCCACAGCCCCTGCCCTTAGGCAAGTCTGCATTTAAATCAACTCTTTGTCAACCTCCAACACTCCATCCCAGTGAAAAGGTGGCTTTCAAGAAACTATTCAGACAATGCCTAAACCTCTTTCTAAGAAGTCAGCAGCTATTCTCATTCCTGCCCAGTTTCCTCTCTCATTTCCCCAGCATTAGCAGTCAGGTGTTGGACTCACCATCACCCCCACAAAGTCCCCACCAGTGGGTCACAGAGGCAGATCAGGAAGCATCATGTCCTGAGGGAAGCCTTGTGACAGGATGCACTGCAGCAGGCTGTCTTGCATATCTTTCCTCTCTAGCCTCCCTAAATCCCACCAACCTACCAGAGATGCCTTAACATTTTTTTCTTAACGAGGGAAAAAAAAATCTCGTAAGGACTTTCAAAACGTGTAACACTGAATAGCCAACAGCAGAGGAGCAAAAGCAGCAATTATTGTCCTTTTCAGGTACAGTTAAGTCTCTTCCTTTAAACTCTGCAGCATGATAGAAAAATTATAGCCCCAAAGCATATATTTCTTATGTCAGAATACAAGAAATTTCACTCCTATAAAAATTAGTATTTACTATGCCAAGATTAAACTGCTGATAAATCCTGATGGTAAAAAATTTAGCCCTGCAGTAACAGTGACTTTTCTGTGAGCTAGGGAAAACCAAAGTTTTTAAAAAAAATAAACTTCAGATGTAGTCCCATACATCTGATCACAGCACTGTTCACCTTCAGAGCATGGAAATATTCAAGTATTTAAATAACAAGAAAATTTGTGAGCCAGATTGGGTAAAACTCATGTTGTAACCCAGTGGAGATACACTGAAGAAATAAAACCAGGTAAGAGCCTTGCTTAGTGAGGAAGGAAAGGACAGGGCTTTCTCCACTGATGAGGAACAACAAAGTTGTGTATTGTCAGATGCTCTCCTCAAGGGAGTCAGTACTGTCCACTCTTTTATCAAATGTTTGGCAATCATTTGCTGTTCAGATGGGACAAGCTCCAGCCTAAACTTCAGATGATACGCAGCATTTCAGATCAGCCTGTGCTATTTCTGGACCAAACAAGACTGCACCTTGCAGATGTTTTTCATCAAACCCTCTCCACCAAAGACCCCAAATAATCACTGTGGAAGGGGTCACAAGCCAAGATTCAGCAGCAGGATGACACAAAAACCACCTGCAAAGTCACCTCTTGAATTTGTACTACGCCAACCAAACGCACCAGTCTGCAACTCACTAAGTGAAATACCAAACATTAGTGCTCAGCTTCATGAGGAAGCTTTCTATTTCAAAGCCAAGTATCTTTACCCTCCTGAAATTCTCACCATACAGCAAATAACGAAACAGATCAAGCAAAGAAAGCTTAAATTTCCAAGTGTTTTTATTTTGGTAAACATACTGTCAGTCCTCAACTGTCTGTCACTAATCTTCCTCCTTTGAAAATAACCACATCATTAAAAAGTGGAAAAAAATAACCCTTTATCCAGTAACCACTCTTGTCTGTCACTGGAAGCTGTTGTTCAATCCATTCATCTTGCTGGATGAAGTGGCACAAAGCAGAAGCCCACAAACACAGACAATGCTGACAGCCACAGGGTGCACCTTTCCTGCAGCACTGGACATCTCTGAATAAAAATCAGAGCAGCACCAGCCTCTCCAGTGCAGCTGCAGACACCCCACGTGCCACAACAGCGTGACCAGGGATGTGACCACCTTGGCAGAGCCACAGCAAGACTGAACTGCACACAAATGAGCAGAGATATGTCTGCTGCTACAGGCAATTTCAAATCTGCCATTTCATATAGCCAAAGAGACATCTGTCCAGAGATCAAGCACTGATCTGCAGCCATTGTAGCCCTGCACACTTCCAATTCAGACCTGCTTTGGAAAGCCATCGTGGAAATACTTGGCCAAGAAAGCCCTATTGCAGTTTATTCCTGACTTAATTATAAACAATGTTACTCAATGAAGCCAGGGACAGAACATGTTTTGCTGGGGCAGCAAAAGAGACTGTGTATAAGGATGATAAAGAAAAGCAAGAAAGAAGCCACTGATCCCCCAAAAATAACAGAGGAAGATTGTGCCAAGCCTGTTTCAGGCACAAACTGAACAGAATCAAAGCCAAGGATGAAAATAAAAGGAGGAGGCCACATCCAAAGGGTAATTAACCAATGCAGTGTAAACAATGACACTAATAACCTTTTCCTCTGAGTGTACAGCAGATACCTGCCCAGGGCCTGCAGCAGCAGCATGGGACAGGGATATCTCCCGAGCAGATCTCACCACACTGTAGCTGCAGGTAAGTCACACCCCACACATGAGCCGGCCCAAACATCACTGCCAGGGGCACAAACAGCAACAACTCTGCCCCATAAACTTCCAGTGTTCTCTTCAAACCTTCTCATTCCCAGGCCAGCAACTCACATGCTTCTCCCTGCATTCCACCTATGACCAGGATAAAGTTGTTCCCAATACCTACTTCTTATCAGTTAGAACTGGAATCTTGCTGAGGATCAGTCCACAGCCTGTCCCCACCACCACCTTTTATTCCTTTAAGTTTGGTGATCATTAATTTTTTCCTAACAGGATGAAATTATAAGAAGTCCATCTAATTTCTATGAGCCACTAATGCCAGACACGGCTGAACGGGCTCAATATCAAAAGCTTTTTTACCAGAAATAAACCCTACCAAAAAGAACTTGAGGGAAAGATGACATTGGAAGGTGCCTGGATAGCCTGGGCCTGACAGTCTGCTGCAGAGGGACTTCTTACAATGACACAGTGACAGGACAAGGGGGAATGGCCATAATCTGTGAGTAGGTTTAGATAAAATGTGAGGAAGAAATTCTTCCCTGTAAAGGTAGTGAGGACTGGTACAGGCAGCCCAGAGATGCTGTGGCTGCCCCTGGATCCTTGGAAGTGTTCAAGGTCAGGTTGGATGGAACTCTGAGCAATCTCATCTACCAGAATGTTCTCTGCCCATGGCAGGGCATTGGAACTACACTGTCTTTAGGGCCCCTTTGAACCCACACTATTCTGTGATTCTATAAAGAAGCTATCCACTAACACAACCAACCCCACAGATGGTGTCACAGGTGTCCTGTGCCTAGGACAGGCCACTCCCAGCTCCTGCCATTTCAGCAGAACAGGTTATTCACCCTCTGCCCTCACAAAGGAGGGGCAGCAACTGGAGCAAGCTCTTCCTATTAAAATACTCCCAGAACAAGCCTGGAAGGGCATTGCTAAAGCCGCCCCAAGAGTCTTCAGGAGATGGAACTTCCCTCCAGCTACAGCACAACCTCACTGAGTTAGCAGAGTTTAAGACAAAGCAGAGCAGTTTTAACCTCAGCACTGAGCTGTCCATACAGCTCCTGTCCCAGGGGATCCTTTAACTCTGGGCATAGAAAGGAGGCAGCAATGGATGCAATTCCCATCCAGTGACTGCTGCTGACAGACAGTTAAAAGGTCAGCTCCTACCTCTGTACTGCTCTTAATGAAGGGAGAATGGAAAGAAGTCTGAGTGATCCATGGCTCATTACTTCACTCAGGCCCAATGCTTGTGCACTGAGAAATGAACAGACACAGAGAAGGAAAGAGAGGAATTGGGAAATAACCTTTGTTTGGGAATGCTGCATGGAAAGGTAAAAAGGAGGAGACTAAGAACAGCAACAAAGCAAAATTAGTAGCTGCTTGTGATGGAAGCCAGAAATAATAATTCTCATTAGCAAAGATTCATGTTTTAAAGAACATTTTCTGAAATCAAAAGCAAATCAATTGAAAAAAACCCAAGCTTAAGAAATACTTGAAACTAAGCAAGCAGAGATCTCCAAAATTTCCTCCACACAAAGTACCCTTACCAAGCACAGGAGCATTAAGCCTTTACAGAGAGGCTGCAATGCTGACCCTGCACACCCGGGGACAGAACTTAGAGGAATCAATCCCTGCACAGGGAAAGGGGCAGGCCCAACTGGAGTCCATATGGACAAAACCCCCACCCACACCACGGCACGCAATGGCATATCTGAAGAAACCAGAGTAATAATCACAGTGGCACTTTATGGCAAGCTTCAAATCAAGCAGAGCAGCTGGAGAAGCCTGCTGGAAGCCCATGGGCAGCCTGGGCTGCTGGGGACCTGGGGACATGCTCTTCGTCCCAACTGCTCCAGTCTTTTCAGCACTGCAGCAAAAAGCAAACAGACGTCTGACCTACATTCATGTCTGAGAAAGTACACCACCACTTATCTGGGATCATTATCATCCAGAAGTGTTAAATACTCAGTAATCAAATATTCACTAGCAAAAATTACAGCAGAGATTATGACAGAGACCAAACTTCTCTTATCAACATGCTTGCAGGTATTTGTTGTCTTTGGCCAGCTTTTACCACAACTTCCAGGGTACTGAAGTTTTTCAGGGTTCATATGTACATATGAACCACCCTGAAAGGTTAAAATTAAGGGAGCAGATTGGACTACTTTGAGTCATTCCTACATCCAGAAGCATTTCTATCAAGTTCAGGAGTCATCCACATACAGATATTAAATAACAAATGTACTGACGAGAGAACACAAAGTTTCACTCTCCAAGATAACTGGGTAACAGCATCCCTGTTTCACTCAGTGGAGGCAGTTTTCCTTAGGGATCGGATGGAAGAGCAGTGGAAGAGAAAGCTTTGGCACTTCAGCATCCCAGCTACCAGAAATGCACCTGACAGCAAGGTTTGAGGGAGGCAGGAGGAGGAAGTGGGAGACAAAGGGTGTGATCTCACCCATCCCCAGTGGACAGAAATCTACTAAAACACAGAAGACTTCACTTCCAGGAGCCTCAAGCAGAGGACAGACTCTCACACTTGCTTATCTGCACACATTTTAAATGATAAACCACATTCTCTTTAAATCTGGCTCTTTTAATCAGCACTAATTGTTTCAGCAAGTGAGGAACTGCTGGCATTACCAAAACTTTGCAAATTCTCACAAAGAACAATTACCCACAAATATCTTCTTATGTCAGAGAACTAGCAAAAAAACCCACAAACTGAAACCAGGTCATCAGATTTGTCCCCTTACTTTGGTGCTCCACTATGTATTATCAAATTGCTCACAAACAAGACATGGGATAAACACAGCACTCATTTTTCAGACACGAAGTTTCTAAATCCATGAAATGAAAAACACACTCAAACTGTGCAAAATGAAACTTGGCTATTCTAATTTATATATGTATGTTCTATTCATTACAGCTTAAGCTGTAACCAGAATGAAGCAGAACTAGAGAACAACATGTACAGTGCAAAGAGTGAATACCATACTAGAACCTCAATAGCTATAAAGTGTGAGTTTGGGTTGATTTAAATAAAATTAACTGGCTTTTTGCTTGCTTTGGTTTGGTTGTTGATGTTGTTTGGATTTAAGTCCATAGGATTCTTTAAAAGCAACAAACATTTAAGGGGGGCTTACAAATCTCATTTTCTGCAGGAGTTTTTATTTACCCACAGGAATGGAAGGGATAATCCCACTTTGCTAGTCCAAATAAAAAGATGCCTCTTACACAAAACCATAAACTCCTGAAAATGAGGAAGCATTCAGCATGTAAGTCCCCCTACCCAACACTACCATTTTTCCAAAAGAAACAAAATTTCTATTCATATAAAATTAAGTTTGAATTTGACTGCTTTTTCTGAGTTCCTACTAAAATTTAAATCAGAATTTTTGAACACTACGAGGGCAATAAATTTATCTTATGCTTATTTTTTATTTCTCTTTATTTCTTCTTATATCCACACTCAAAGCTATGACCTGAGGAAGGTTCATGCTTCAGGCACCAGGTACTACAAACTTATGTTTCCAAGAGGCTTCCAAACCTTTCTGTGATGAATCCAGCTTCCTAAACATTGTGAACATACTGTGAGAGGACTGCCAACTAGAATCAAGAAGAACCTGACTCGTTTTACTGCTGTTATTTAGAAATCTGTGGGCAGTCACCACATTAGCCAGAACAGCAGGAACAGTAGGAAGTCTGAGCAGGTGCTTGGGGAAAACCAAACAACAAACTAACATCAGGGCAAGGGGAGGAACTATTAAAAGGGTGACAAACACTCTGCTCCTCACCCTTCTGGTGAGGCAACAGCAGGTTTCTATCTTTCCACCAACAATGGGAGGGAAAAGTCATGAACACACTCCTCCAAAACAAGTGGAACGTGGAAGCTTCAAGCAGGGCTGAGGGTGAGAGCCTCCCTGCACACTCAGCACTGCAGGCCATACAGGAGCTGGAAAAGAAACTGGCAGTTTCCAGTGTGCTGAGATACTACTGGGCAGGAAATTCACTGTTCACTTTTTCCTAAAGAATACCACACCAAAAGGCATTCCATCCTCTGGCTTGGATGCAACACTTGAATTGCTCCACCCAACTCAACACTTCTGGTGTCTCACATGCAAAAGTCAATGCCTGAAAATATAAAAGGAGTCCCAAGTGAATTATTTCTGATGAGTGTCTGAAGGTTAAAACAAATTATTCTGCTATTTGATTGTACAATTATTTTACTGTAAAGCTGTTTTTTCCTGAAAAGCCAGCAGTGGGATGTGCTATCTCCAGCAGCATGCAAGGCTGTCCCAATTACTGCATGTGACCAACAGAAGAAGCTCCCTATCAAGAACTCACTCAAAGCTTTTCTTGCCAACCCTTCCTACCCCAGTGGCCTACTCCATGAGGAGAAGGATAGGAAAACACAGGGGAAGACTCCAGGACTAGAGATGTGCTGCCCTTTCCCTGTGATTCAGGCACCAACAGTGCTCCCAAAACACTCCCCTGCCTGATGCCACTTCCACCTGCAGCCTTGCTCTTCACCCAGAACCCCAGCAGCACCTCAGCCCCACAGAGGCAGCAGGGAATGCTGCTGGAAAAGCCATTCATTCACCTGTGGATTGTGCAGCTCCATCACTGCCAAGCCTACAACCAGTGCAGGCAATGAGTTGGGACAGCTTAGCACAACCCTTCTGCCCTGGTTGTGCTAGAGACAGCAGTGAAGGCACCCAGCCAGGACCAGCCTGTCCTTGAGAGGGAAAGAAGTGGTACACAAGGTGACTTTTCTCCCAACTTCTCTTTGCCATTTTTCCAAAGAATTGTGTGAGATAAATCTTAATGATAACCACAAAGAGTCAGCATGTCAATTTTAACAAGTGCTTTACCATCCTTCAGTAGAGGAAAGACACACTGCTGAAATTCCTCGGGGCTCCATCAATGCTTTTGGACACAAAAGAGATGGATGCACACCCAGGCCATCTTTATCTCTGTCACACATTTAATCACTGCTACACTGGAACCAGATTTCTAATATAACAAGAACAGAGCACTTCAGCTGGCACCTGCTCCAACACATGGCAGCATCTTCCCCTCTCCCTGGCACTGGGGTCAGGAGCACCCACTCAGACCAGCCAAAGCAATGCCTGTGCTCCTACCCAGGACTGAGCCAGCAGGGCTCCAACCTTCCCACCTCAGTTTTCCTCAGCATGGAAGCACAGCTCTGCAGCCATGACAAACTCCCTTGTGCTACCACTCTTCACCAGATGACTCTGTGCAGACAGAATAAAACAGTTTTTTTGGTATTAAAAGAGGCATTCACCTAAACTGTTGAGTTTTTTAAGCCCTAGGACAACTACCTGCCTGATTTCTCTTTCCGATGTTTCTATTCTCTTTGCCTTTCTAAATGCCAGAGCAAATAATTGAAAAGCAATCAAAATAACTATACATAAGCTGTCAGTCACAGGCAAGAAAAGCAGAAGTATATTCCAAGCAACTGTACTGAAAATTGACCATCATCCATAACACCAATTTCTGAGTTACAAATATATTTTGAAAATCATCTCAATTATATCTTAGAGAACACTGCTTTTTTCTTGGGGCTCAAGTAGCTCGTTGACCATATTTAGAGTTCACCTCCTGAGTGAGCTACAGATTTGTTCAGTTAACTTGGGGAAATTTTTTACAAAACACAATAATTGTTGCATATCACACACTTTAACCCCAGTTCTGGGAACAAGGGTCTAATAAGGTACAACAAGAAGCTGCTATATTACAAGAGGCAATGAACAAATCCATGACTTCATGCAGTATATGCTGCTCTGAAGTTTACTGCTGTAGCATCAAACTGAGCCACTACCATTGATTTTAATTTTACCAAGGCTTGAGAAGGAGTTGTAACAGTTAAACTTAAATCACTACCCTCAACAACCTAAGATTCATTAGGAAGAAAAGGTTCAAGTTGTGGGAGACATACTCTTCCAAAAGAAATCACCAGCAGGTATGGTCATTTAGCAGGGTCTGAGAGGCAGCATCCAGCCCAAAAAAACACCTGCAAAAGCCAATTTAATTGCTCCTATTGCCAGACGTAAAACTGCAAACAGTGTCTTAACCAGGACACTGTTTGAACAACTTCTCTCCTGCTCAGGTTTTAAAAGTAAGTTATAAATTTGGAAAGCAGAAATTACACAGAGGTTTCTGTCGTTACATCCAGTATAACATCACTTTCTAAACTGTCCAATCTGAAAGAAAATACCTCTGGTTTTGCTATTTGCAAACAGACAAGTTCAGCTTCAGAACGTGAACCGCAAAGGCATCAATCATTCAAATTTCACACGGCACACCAGGTATTTTCTAGAGAAACCAAGTCATTTCCTGTAACAATGTACACAAACAGATATTTCACACCTAATCAGCAATCAGAAAACAAATACAATGAAACAAGGAGAGGAAGGGCAATCTCAGGCAAATGCTATGATAAAACACTTCCAGGATCCAACCTGCTGTGCAGGAGAGCTCTGGATCCTACAGACTGTTCAAAACCCTCAGAATGAGCTGCTCTCACACCCTCACACACTGCAGGTCCTGCTATGACAGCTCCTAACACCCCCCACTCAACACCTCCACCACGACCAAGAGGCAATGCAGCATCATCACACCGTGAAAGCATGAAGTCACCAAGGACCTTAAAAATTTATGGTCAAGCAATAACACGGGCAAGGACAGGGCCCTGACGGTGGAAATCCCCATTCTTCTGGGCACTCACCATGGCTGGAGTCCTTTATAGATAAGTTTAGAGCCATTTGAAACAGGAATGCCCTTCAGTACAAGGCCTGGTGGGTGCCATCAGGCCTCACAGCAAGGCAAGATCCAGCTACAGGCTCTTTTCTGTGAAATAATACCATCTTCCAAACAGTGTAAATCCTAGTGGCAAAGGGGGATGTGTGCCAGATCAGAGGCATGGGGACAGTAGCACACAAAGACCCCGTTCTCTCCAGATGCACAGAGCAGGAGATGATGCTTCCAGGAACCACTGACAGACAAACAGAATTCATCTCCTCACCAGCAAGATGTCAACTGACCAAGGAAATTTATGTTCCCTGCTAAAACAAACCACTGCCATATCTACTGGATCTCAGGGAGGGATATAATGTTATCAATGGTTAGTTACACCTCAGATCAACAGTCCAGAGTAGGAGATTCTTTCAGAAATGTTTACAGGAGTAGTGAGGATCACGTGGCTTTAGTTCCTTCATTTTATTTTTAGCAGAGAGAGAAATGGCACCAGACACATCAGTTAATAGACCAAGCATGGGAGTAACTCTCACACAGGCAACACCAACACTTTATAATGAAAGTACCCTCCCACAGCTGCAGATCAGAACACAACTCAAGGTCATAATGGATTAATTCTAGAGAGGACTCTGCTGGCCTCCAGTACTTCTAACACGGTGCAAACAGTGTGATTCTGGTAAGGCAAAAACCTTCCAGGAGCCTTACACACATGCCACACTCATTCCTCACACCCAGCCTCTGGAAGCAGCCATTCTTAGGGATAAAACATCTGGCTCTAAATTTCCCTGTACCTCACTTCCTCACTGTCAGTGCCTGAACATCACACTCCTGCATCGTGGGAATGGACAATAAGGAAGTAATAATGAAAAGCAACATTGAGCCTCATGCAAGCCTCTGCACATCCTAATGTCTGAAACCATCAGTGTCCCATGGAGAAAACAGCTTGAGAATGCAAAATGTATACACAGCAGGAGTGGCCCAGGTGTACCTGAATCCAAGAACTCTCTGCTTCCTCGAACACTCAACTCTGCAAATCAAATTTTTTAAACATACTTCATGCATAGTAACTAAAAACAAACAAGCCAACAAACTGAAGTATGAAGGCATCAAAAGTTACATGAGAAGAGCAAATTTTCCACATGACAGTTCCGCAAGAAACAACTCCACCTTGCTCCAATTCCTCAGCATCTAAATTCAAGCAACATCCATGGCACACAGACCTTCAGTGGTACCCACCCTGCCCAGCACTGGAGTCTGGACTCACATAATGCTGCCCAGGGCCTCTGCAAGGTGGAAATGCCAGGAGAGCGCTACAGACAAACTCACATCGGGATGGTAAATAACAGAGATATCCAAGAACAACCTCCCATTTAAATTTAAATGGCCATAGCCCAACACGTGCACAAGGCAGCAAGCCAGCAGCTGCCAGCAGCTACTGTATCACCACCTCTGGACAACAAGACCCGAGAACTGATGCTGTAATTTCCTTCTCCACAACACAAAATCTGTCAGGAGCTGCTGGAGACTTCAGACACCCTTAAGGGAAGATTAAGGTGATACTTAAAATAGTTTTAGTTCGAATATGCACATCTCTCTTTACAACTGAATGGTACCTGAGCAACCTCCCCTGTTTGGGGAAATGTCTGAGAGCAGCGGGTGCCAGGGCTATTAACAAATCCCCATGCAAAACAATACCTGCCACCACCCCTCCTGCCTAGAGGCATTACTTAAATGCTGGACTTTGCATCTCACTTAAGACTAAACCAAATTCTGGCCCTTCTGCTCCGAGCACTCTTGACATTTGAGAAATTTGCCTTTTCAAAGTAAGCATCTATTCTTACAAGGGGCAGACACAGACATCGGAGATACACACACACACTTCCCTCTTGGCAAAACAGGAAGTTTGAGCAGCAGTGGCACACTCAGAGCCAAGAGCTTCAAAAATAAAAGCTCTGAGACAGCCATGCTGTAAGGTGGAGGAGACCCATCAGCAAGCAGCATAAAGCTGATAGCTGTGAAGAGTAGCCCAGCTGTGCAAAACTCCCAGGGATTCATGATGCTTTTTTTTGGGGTGGGTTTTTAAGTTTTAGCAAGTTCCCAAAAAAAAAAAAAATTATCCCAGTTACCAAACAAAGATGAGATTGGCATTAAATGCCTAAATGAATACATGACCTGAAGAGCAATCCTGGATATTTCCAGCTACTATGTCATGTTCAACCATTAAAAGATTTGAATTGCCTCTGAGGTAACTTGGCACTTGGCCCTGTCTTCTCCCATTCCACAAGCAATGGGGCTAAAGGAAGGACCACTCAGACAACGTGCATTTACTCACTGAAGAAAGAATGCAAGACTTAGGGAAAGCAGGACCCCAGGCTGCCTAAAAAATGCTTTTCTTCTTTGCATTTTTTTAATGCAGCTGTGCTTTCAAGTCACCAGAACAACCGAGCAAGGCTAACTACAGCACACAGGTAAGGCAGTTTCACTGAAAAGTCAACCCTCGTTGCATACTCAAATAACAGGCTCCGGTTCTGTCACTCTACCAGCTGCAGTTCTGTGGAGCAGGTTGTAAAGGCAACTGTTGTGAAAGTACCTCTGCGAGCTTCTGTTTACAAAGTGAGACCCTCCCACAACTGCATCACCGAGCACATGTCTGCGAGAGATCCCCGCTTTCCTCTGCAAAACAAACCTGAAGAGATGCACAAACCTCAGCCCCACAGCAGCCTCTCACCACCAGAGACCGAGGGATTCTTCCCAAGGAACGCTGAAGAGTATAAACTGTTCCACAAACAAATTAAGCTGCTGTCAGCATCTTCCTGAAATCGCCCCTTGCACGGGCACTCTGTGGCAAGGGCTCCCCACCTCCCAGAGCAGGCAGCAGGAACACTGAGTGTTCCCAAAGGAACACAGTCCTGCCCCCCGAGCACTGCCCGCACCAGCACGAGCTGTCCGGCATCAGCGGCTCTACTGAAATTAGAGAGCAAGATGGTTTCGGTATTAGTCCTATCAAAGGAGCTAATCTTCAAACCCTGCATCAATACTTTAAGTCCAGAGTATCCTCCAACAGGGAACCTTGAGGTGGAAAAACATACTAAAGAAATATACAAGAAAAACCCGAAACAACCGAAAACTGCAGGAAATATACATATATGGCTGCAAATAAAAGGTTACACTGAGAAACATATTGTATACTTGGATTCAAAAGCAAATTACACAAAAAACTACTAAATGCATCTATCTCCTTTCAGAACTCCTAGTACAGTTCCATCAGTTCTGTTTCTTATTAATTATATTATAATTAAAGCAATTTCTGAGTGTGGAGAGAAATTAAAACAAAACAAAACAAAAAGTCCGGCTGAATAAGAGGCGAGGGTTGCTGCCCGTGAGGTCTGTCAGGCCATGACACGGCCTCTCCCCGGCCACCGCCAAGGTCTCACAGCTCGGCAACCTCAGGCCTGGCCAGACAAAGAGCCTCTGACAGCGTTCAGCCGGAGCGGCAGGAGATGGGAGCGCTCCATCACCCGCACTGCGCTCAAAAAAAAACCCTTCCAACGGGGGAAAAACTCCACCGAACTCCGCAGCGAGTCGCTGGGCAGAAGGATGATGCCTCTTATTCCTGACGGGAGAAAAAGCGGTGGGGGGAGCGCGGGCGGGACACAGGTGCGCGGGGAGCGCGGTGACAGCCCGCGCTGGCCGCGGCAGGGTCCCCTCGCTCGGTAAGATGGCTCCCATCCTCCGGGGTGCCGGGGCGAGGGAGGCAGCGCGGCCGGCGCGGCCCGGCCCTGCCGCACCGCAAAATGGCAGCGGCCACGGCCCCCCCGCCCGCGCCCCGACGGTGCTTACGAGTTGCAGGGCCGCCGAGGACTCCGGCTGCTCCCCGGGGCCGCCGTCCGGCACGGACTCGGCCGGTTGCAGGCGGCTGTCCGGGCCCCGCTGCGGAGCTGAGCGGCCGCGGCTCCGCGGGCCGGGCTCTGTCGCCGCCTCCTCGTCGTCGTCGTCGTCCTCCTCCTCCTCTTCCTCGTAGTCGTAGTCGTCGTCGTCGTAGTCGTCGTCCTCCTCCTCCTCCTCCGGAGTCTCGGCGCCCTCCTCCTCCTCCTCCTCCAGCGCCTCCTCTCCACTGTCCCGCAGGAGCAGGGGGAAGGCCCGGGCCCCGCGGGGCACCTCGGCCGCAGGGTCCTGCGCCGCGGGCAGGCGGGGGCCCGGCGAGCCGGGGTCGGGCAGGGCCTCAGCGCCGTCGGCGGCACCGCCGAGGTACTCGGCGTTGATCATGGAAGCCAAGTCCTGCAGCCGGCGCAGCGGGATGTAGCAGGACGACGGGTCCTGGCCGTAGCCGGGCTTGGCGGCCGCCAGCTGCATGGCGGGCGGCTCGGGGCCGCGGGCCTCGCCGAAGGGGCCGCCCTTGGGCTCGGCGGCCGACAGCGAGGTGCCGAAGGGGACGAGGCAGCTGCGGCGGCTCACTTCGCAGGCCTGCTCCATGCCGGGCGGCGGGCATCCACCTGCGGGCACAGCACAATGGGGTCAGCCCAGCCTGCACCGCAAAATGGCAGCCGCACCCGGGGGCCGCGCTGGGCTCCGCCGGCCCCGCTCCGCCACCGCCGGATTACAGGCCCCAGGCCGCGGCCCGGCCAACCCCGGCTCGGCTCGGCACGGCCGGCGCCGGGGTCGCTGGCCCTCCTGAGCGCTGCCGCAGGGCCGCCGCTCACCTGCGGGTGCCGCGGGCGGCTCGGCGCCTGCCCCCGGAGCGGGCGGATGGGGAGACGCGCCGACCCGGCCCGGCCAGGCCCCGCCGCCGCTCCGCCGCCTCCCTCCTCCTCCCTCCCCCGCATGCGCGCGCCCGACGCCGCCGCCGCCATCCCGCGGGGGCGCGCGCCCGCCCCGCGCGCCCCCGCTCCCGGGGCTCGGCGGCCGCGGCCAATCAGCGCGCGCGCGCCCGCGCGGGCCTGGCCCCCCCTCCCCTTCCACCCCCCCCCCCGCACGAGCACCCCCCCCTCGACGGGCCCCCCCACCCCCACCTCGGGAGGGGGAGTGGGGAGGGGGCGCTCAGTGCTGCCCCCCCCCGGCACGGCCCGGCCCGGCCCGGCCCGGCCTGCCCCGCTCCCCGCATCCCCCCACCCCGCACCGCGGCCTCGGCGCCGCCGCCCGCACCTCCACCGCAGGCAGGGGGCACCGGGAGGGACGGGACGGGGCGGCCCCGCAGTGCCTCCCCCGCCGCCGCTGCTCCCCCCCACCCCACGCCGGGCAGGCCGCGGGCCTGCGAACGGCAGCGCCAACAAAATGGAGTCGGCCGGGCCCTGCGCCCCGGCGGGGCACCCGGGCGGCGCCGGTCCCCGTGCAGCGCTCGGCGCCGCTCCCGGCCCCGGTGCCCGCGGGCGGGCGGTCAGAGGGGCGGGTGGCGCGGGTCGCCGCCCGCCCCCGCCGGGCTCGGGTTACCCCCTGCCATTGTCCGCCGCGCCCCGCGGGCCGGCCCGGCGCCCCCGCCGCGCTCCCCCGCCGCCCACCCGCGCACCGGCGGGCCGGGCCGTCGCCCTCCGCGGGGCTGCCGTGCAGAGCCGTGCAGAGCCGTGCGAGCCTTGCCGAGCCTCGCCCGCCGGGGAGCGGCGCCGGGTGCCCGCGGCCTGGCTGTCCTCGCCGGGCTCCGCCGCTCCCGGACAGCCGCGCTCCCACCCGCCCTCCCGCCGCCGAGCGGCGCGCACCGGCCCCGCGCCCGCCCGTTCCGCCGGGACGGGCTGCCACCGCCGCCCCCCGCAACCGGCCCGCGGCGGGCGGCGGCTCCGTCGCTACCTCCGCTGCGGGCCGGGGTCTCCGCCGCCAGCCGCACGGGTCCGGGCGCCGCGCCGCGCCGCCGCCGCACCGGCACGGCTGGGCAGGCTCGGGGCGGGGGGCAGCCGGGGCAGCGCGGGGATGTGGCACCGGGGCGGTGCTGCCCGGGCCGCGCGGGGGGCAGGGCCGCGCTGCCGCCCCCCGGGGTGCCGCCGCGGGGCTCGCCGCGGCGCTGCCCGGGCGGACCCGCTCCCCCCGCCCGCCGCTGCCCTTTGTTTCCCCCCCTCCCTCTCCACGTCCCGGCCGTGCGGGAGCCCCCGGCCGTGCTGGCGCCGCGCTCCCCCCGCCGGGCCGGGCCCCGGAGCAGCCGCTCCGCACACCCAGGCGGGGAGCGCCCGCTGCCCGGGCCTCGGTGCCCCGCAGGCGCAGCGTTTCCCCGCTGAAAGGCTGTCGTGGAGCGGCTGCGGGTTGGCACCTCAGCGGGGCACTGAGGACCTGCCTCCTCTGCCCGCACACCTTGGCAGCCCCACTGAAGGCACCTGGCCTCCCGGTGCCCCTGCGGTCGTGCCCAAGCACTCGCTCTGCTCTGTCTGTGGCTGGTGATGGAGCAACCATTTCCCCCAGCATCTGCTCCTCAGGAGCCTCGCCAAGGTCCCCGACCC